>NC_072413.2:26090170-27463920 GCF_028858775.2 Pan troglodytes
AAACTGGGTTATTTTTCGTGATAATGGGTTAGTTCTCATAAAAGCTGGTCATTCTAAAGAAAGTTGCCTCTTTTATAAAGCAATGTTTTGCCTGATTTCCATTTTGTTTCTCTGGCTTGTTGTGACATAGCATGTGGCTCTCATCAGAAGCTCAACAGATGCCAATGCCATAGTCTTGGACTTTCCAGCCACCAGAACCATAAGCTAAATAAACCCTTTTTCTTTATAAATTACCCAGTCTCAGGTGTTGTTACAGCAACACAAAACAGACTGAGACAACACTACAGCTGTAATACGTAATATTTTGAAATTAGATTTTAGCTTAGGAACAATACATACCCAATAAAGTGGAGCTCAGAAGACATCACTTAAGAATTGTTAAATAAGTGCCATCTTTTTATTTTTATACTGAAAAACAAATGTATCGATTCTCAATTATTTTCTCCCTAATGTAACAATAATAACATAATATTGTATTTTCCAAAACCATTCCTCCTTTCTCTCAATTGTATGTATTTTTCCTTTTTTATTTCTCCTTTTTCTTTTTGGAGCATAATAAATATTTTTAAATCTATCCTCCTGAAATTGCATCTAGGATTTGGGATATATTTTGCTATAAATCTTTGCTTCCTTGGAATAAAAATATTCTCTACATTTTTATTATTCTAATATTGATTCAGCTTTGGAGTTAATTTATATGCAAAGCAAATAATTTACCCAAACTTGTAAAGGATATGCATTATCAGAACACAACACCTGCAGGACAAAAGAGAGGTTAATTTCATTGTTGCTCCAAAGCAAAAGGAGATCATTATGGAGCCTGCAGTAACCAAGCTCTGTGAAATAGCTGCATTAGTCATTAACTTTCCAGCACTAAATTTCATATCAAACTCAATTAACTACTACATAGCTTTTAATGACAATATTTTTTCAGATGCAGCTCTTGTTTACTAATAAGATTTCACATCACGACTATCTGTTCCATTACTTCCTCCATGTTAATGAATTCAAGTCTTGATTTTCTCCAAAGAAAATGGGAAAATGAAAATCGCATTTGCTAAAATTCTCCTTGAATTATGTTTTAACATTTCAAGTGTGTTAATGTAATGCTTTAGAAGCTAAAGGGAACGATTATATAGGAAGCTAAAGTCATCTATGTCTATCCTCGGGATTGATTAAGTTTGCTATTTATACATGTTTCCCCCACAACATTGCTGTGTTGGAATTTATCAGGATAGGAACCATCTAAATTGAAAATGCCCCTTCATATATTTTTATCACAGTGAAAGTCAAAGCCTAGAATAACAAAAAGGCACAAAATTAATGTCATCAGGAAACAATTTACTCAGCTAATTAGCATAACATTCTCATATAAAAAGACAGATGGATTAAGGGATCAGGTCATTCATAGCCTGCAGCAAACTGCTTCAGTCTTTAATCCCCTGCTGTTACCTATCAACTGGTACTCTTTTTATGGATTTGGATAGATCCCTGGGAAGATTTAGATTCTCCCATTGGATTGATTCACCTTGTTCCTTTAACTTTTTATTGATGATATATTTCATTATTTCCTGACTAAAACAACAGTAAGAACTCTAGTTAGCAGCTAAAGAATTGAACTAAAGGTGTATCTCCACATTTCTCATATAGTAGCTTCTACAACACACACACACACACACACACACACACACACACACACACACGATGCCCTGCAGTGCTAACAAATAGGCTCCAGCTTGAATACAACCATAGAAGAGTTATATATATATATATATCCTACTTCAATAAAAGTTGGGATTTCATGCTACATACACAACATTCAAGACAATTAGGAATAGCACAGCAACAGCCAGTAATAACTATGAAAAATATCAAATTCTTTACATGGAAGTAGTGAATCAGCATAGATTACAGATTTCCATGAGTCCTTTGAAAAATGTTTCCAAAAATAATGACTAAGAAAACTATCAGTGAAGACGTTTGATCTATTGTATAGAAACCAAAACCAACAAATGAAAGAAAAAGGCTTTGGGGAAAAAAAAAATTATTTTAAAGTTTTACGCCACAGGGAGGTAATTTATTTCCTTTTGACTATTGTATTAGCTTTCTAGGGCTGCCATAACAAAGTATCACAATATAGGTGGCTTAAAAAAAAACAAACATTTATTGTCTCACACCTCTGTAAGCTAGAAGCCTGAAATCAAGGTGTTGGCAAGATTGGTTCCTTCTGAAAAGTTCTGACTTAAAGTCCGTTCCCCGTGTGTCTTCTAGTTTCTGGTGGTTGCCAGCAATTTTTGGTGTTCCTTGACTTGTGCATGCATCACCCCACTGTCTACCTCCGTCATTACATGGCCTTCTTCCCTATATTTCTTTATGTCTCTCTGTCTCCATATTTTCTTTCTTTATAAAGAAACCAGTCACTGAATTGGGGCCCATCCCATTTCAATATGACCCTGTTTCAAAATAACAACATCTGCAATAACCTATTTCCAAATAAGGTCACATTCACAAGTATTGGGATTCGGATTTCATTTTGGAGACATGATTCAACACACAATGACTATAAACAATCAGAATGTTAGTTTATTAATTTATAGCAAGAACTATGTTATATAAAAGAAAATTCTTACTTCAGCATAAACAGTACATACTTTCCACCCAAATGCACATCTGTATGGGAAAACAAAATGTAGTCACATGATAGCTGAGTATATATTAGATCAGAAAAATAAAGTTCAATGATTAGAATATTTAACACCGTGAAGCTAATATAAATGTGCACATGCGTTTATTTTTATTGTAGGAAGGCTTACCAACTTAATTGGCAGTTTCACTTGCCCAGACTTCCTATCTCAGGAATTGGACTTCTACTTAGATGGAAAAGAGATTTATGCCTTAAAGATTCATCTGCAGCTCAGTTTCCATAGGCAACTAATTCTCCTTTCATTGACAGACTCTTTCTATAGCTATGTTAATGAATTCAGTCCCAACATAGGAAAATCCTCTGACTTTACCCCCCTTAGATTAGTTTACAGTGCTTCAGAAGGCATTCTTTCAGAAGGCATTCTTCCTTCTCTTAGTTTTATATATTTATAAAGGGTTATATAAAACTAAGAGGGTTGTATTTTTGTAGCCATCTTTCTGATTATCCCCATGTACTGAGAATGTGTGTGTGTGTGTATTGATACATACATATATATTTATTTGTGTGTGTGTGTATATATATATATATATATATATATATGCAAGACTATATGTATATAGTCTTGTCCTATTTGGAGACCCATTAAAGTATTTTTTCTTCCCATTCTTTTACTTCAACTATGATATACAATTAATTCTGTTATACACACAGACACATACACATACATATAAACATACATATATATGTATGTATGTGTATACATATGTTTTAATAATCAAAGTTACAATTTATTTTGAACATATTATTTGCCAGAATTTATATGGCATACTTTGCATTCACTAACCTATTTAATCTTTAATATCTAAATCGGACAATTATTATTATTTACTTTTCAAAGATGGGGTAACAAAGGCTTCTGTTACCCCTCAATGTTGCCCATTGTCCACAGACTATGTAATAGAAGTTAAAATTATTTTTGCCCAACATCAAATATCTTGCATCATACTGCATTCCTTTCAGCAACCTGCATTTTTCAGCAACCTGCAATTTCCCTATAACCTGAAAATTATGAACCTCCATGCCTTCGTGTGTAATATTTTCTACATGAAAAATGTGTCATTTCAACCTATCTAACTCTTGATTACTATCTAAGGTAAGATAGAAGTGCCAACTTTTTCAAGGTTTTAGAAAAAAGGTGAAAATAATAGTCTCTTGGTCCACACTCACATAGCCCTTTGTTTATAATATTAAACACCATATTATATTATGCTATTAATAGCCAGCTGTTTATTTATTCATCTCCTTCAGCAGACTCTAAAGGCCATTAGGGACTTGCTAATTCTTTTACTAATTAATTAAAGAAATTTGAGGAGAATATCAAGAATAGCCCTCTACTTGTTCCCATCCACCATTCATCACTCACTTTCTTAATTGTTCATTCACAATGCACATATACAGTAATGTCAGAAATGTTACGCCATACCTCCATGAGAAACAACTTTATTAACTGGAGCACTGTGCTGTATACACTTCCTTTCACCTTTAATTTTACAGTCTCCTCTCATTTCTGAAGTTACTTATTTCAGCGCATTTTTTCCCACCCATCTCAGTGAGGTTGTTTCATATATTTTCAATACATTTATAATATTTTGTCACACTCTGCATTCCATCTTGCAATCCCTTTACTTCCTAAAGGATAGTTTTTTTTTTTTTAGTTGTATAAATTAATGTTTCCTCCTCAAGCTCAAAAACTGTTATGGATTTTGAGAAATGCATAATGTTATGTCCACCATTACAATATCATATAAAATAGTTTCAGTATAGTAAAAAACTTGTTTTCATGTTTCACATATTTAAACCTACTTCCTCTCCCCTCACCTCTGGAAGCACTAATATTTTTTACTATATTGTTTTGCCCTTTTTACCATGTCATATAGTTAGAAACATATAATACGAGGCATTTGCAGACTAATTTCTTTCACAGAGCAATAAATATTGAATATTCATGTATTTATTCCTGTAGATTTATATTTATTTCTTTTTTCTGGATGTACCACGGTTAATCAATTCACTTATTTAAGGTTTAAGGCCATGTAGGTTGCTGTCCTTTTTTGATAATTATAAAAAAGAGCTCTGATAAACACTCACATTTTATGTGATATAAATTGTCAAATCATTGGGATAAATACCTAGAAGCATGATAGCTGAAGTGCATGGTGAGCCGATATTTAGACTTGTAAGAAACTGCCAATCTGTCTTCCAGTGTGCAGTACCAATTTTAAAATTCCTTTCAGCAAACAGCTACTATTGCTCTACATTTTCACCAGAATTTGTAATACTTCGGTTCATGGATTTAAGCCATTCTAACTAATGTGTGGTAGCATCACAATTGTTTTAATTTGTGTTTCTCTAAAGAAAAAAAATGCTGTTGAGCATATTTTTATATGCTAGTTGCCATGGGTATTTCGGGGGCAGGGGTGAGGTGTCTTTTCACATTCTATGCACATTTGTAATTGGCTTGTTTGCTTTCTTATTATTCAGTTTTCAGAGTTATTTGTATGTTTAGATAGCAATACTTTATTAGATATACGGTTTACAGATACTTTCTCCTAGTTTGTGGCTTGTCTTTTAACTCTCTGCAGTCTTTCACAGAGCAGAAAATTCCATTTTAAATTTAAAAAATTCTAACATCATTTTTTTTCCTTTGTAGCTAGAACTTTTGGTATTAATATTATATCTAAAAATCCATTATCAAACCTAATGTCACTCATAACATGTGAAAAGAGCCAGGCACATTCCTCAGCCCCGGGCTCAAAACAAACAAGCCCAGTACAAACACATCCCATCCTCCCATCCCACCACATATCGCCATATATCTCTCAAACTTCCTGAGCCCAGTACAAACACCACCAGGAAAGTCTCCGATAAAAGGACAGCTGTTCAAAGTTTTACTGAAAGAGCAGGAACCAAAAGAATTCCTTTGTTCCCCTGTAACTTTCAGGCTATAAAAAGCAAACACTCGCATTGTTCAGGGCCCTCTTGTATGCTGTGGAATGGAAAGACCAGGTTCGAACTTGTAGTAAAGATCCTTGCCGCTTGGCTTTGACTCTGGACTCTGGTAGTCTTCTTTAAGGAACTAACGGTCTAGGCATAACACATGTAAAGCATACTTCCTTTTTCAACTATTCTAGTGGTTCCCCCAGAGTATCCAATACACATTTGTTACTAATCTAAGATCACCTTCAAATAGCACTCCACCAGTTCACAAACAGTGTAGGTACCTTAATGAGAGGTGACAGCGTGCAGGCAGCCCTTGCTCGCTCTCCGTGCCTCCTCGGCCTCGGCGTCCACTCTGGCCGCGCTTGAGGAGCCCTTCGCCCCGCCGCTGCACTGTGGGAGCCTGTCTCTGGTCTGGCCAAGGCCGGAGCCGACTCCTTCTGCTTGTGGGGCGGTGTGGAGGGAGAGGCACAGGCGGGAACTGAGGCTGCGCGCGGCACACGCCGGCACACGCAGGCCAACGCAAGTTCCGGGTGGGCTCGGGCTCTGCGGCCTTGCACTCTGAGGGGCCAGGCTGGCGCCACCGCCCGGGCAGTGAGGGGCTTAGCACCCAGGGCCAGCAGCTGCGGAGGATGCGCCGGGTTCCCCAGCACCGCCAGCCCGCCCGCTCCGGGCTGGAATTCTCGCCGGGCCTCAGCCACTTCCCCGCGGGGCAGGGCTCGGGACCTGCAGCCCGCCATGCCGGAGCCTCTCTCCGCCCGCGCCTTCCCCTGCGGGCTCCCCCGCCCCTGTCCGGAGTCTCCCCGACCGGCACCGCCCCCTGCTCCGCGGCGCCTGGTCCCATCAACCACCAAAGGGCTGAGGAGTGCAGGTGCCTGGCGTGGGACTGGCGGGCAGCTCCCCCAGCGGCCCCAGCGCGGGATCCACTAGGCGAAGCCAGCTGGGCTCTTGAGTCAGGTGGGATCTTGGAGAACTTTTGTGTCTAGCTGGAGGATTGTATATGCGCCAATCAGCACTCTGTGTCTAGCTCGGGGTTTGTGGATGCAGCAGTCAGCACTCTGTCTAGCTAATCTAGTGGGGACTTGGAGAACTTTTATGTCTAACTAGAGGATTGTAAATGCAGCAATCAACACTCTGTGTCTAGCTCAAGGTTTGTAAACGCAGCAATCAGCACCCTGTCAAAACGGACCAATCAGCTCTCTGTAAACTGGACCAATCAGCAGGATGTGGGTGGGGGTCAGATAAGGGAATAAAAACAGGCTGCCACAGCCAGCAGTAGCAATCTGCTTGGGTCCCCTTCCACACCTTGGAAGCCTTGTGTTTTCGCTGTTTGCAATAAATCTTGCTGCTCACTCTTTCGGTCCACACTACCTTTATGAGCTGTAACAACCACCGCGAAGGTCTGCAGCTTCACTCCTGAGGCCAGCGAGACCACGAACCCACCGGGAGGAATGAACAATTCCAGACGTGCCACCTTAAGAGCTGTGACACTCACTGCGAAGGTCTGCAGCTTCACTCCTGAAGCCAGCGAGACCACGTAGCCACCAGAAGGAAGAAACTCCCAACACGTTCGAACATCAGAAGGAACAAACTCTGGACACACCATCTTTAAGAACTGTAACACTCACCATGAGGGTCCGCAGCTTCATTCTTGAAGTCAGTGAGACCAAGAACCCACCAATTCTGGACACATTAATAGAATAGTCCCAGTTCATCTTTCGTATCTTTTGTAACATCACCATCAGTCCTTTCACTTACCCACATGCTGTAATTGCCCAACACATTTACTAATATTACTTTAAACAAACATATAGTTTAAATAGATTTACAATAAGAAAAAAACATTTCTTTTTCTTTTTCAACACACTTGCTTTCTTATTGTAAATACAGGTTTCTGATCTATATCATTCTTCTCCATGAATAACCTCTTTTAACACATTTGCAGGAAAGTTTTCTGACAGTATATTGTTAGTGTTTTATTGTCTGGTAAATTCTGATTTCCCCTCTGCTTTTGAGGTATAATTTTGCTAGATGTAGAATTCTAAGTTGGTGCATTTATTCCTTTAACACTTTAAACATTTCCCTCTACTCTCTGCTTTCTTGCCTGGTTTCTTAGTGGAAGTGGGCTGAAATCCTTACTCTTTTTTCTCTACAAGGAATGTAGTTTTCAATCCAGATTCTCTCAAGATTTTCTCTTTGTCTATTTATTGATTTATTTTATTTTATTTTATTCTACATATAGTAAATGCTATGTCTGGTGCTGTATTTTTGTTGTTTGTCATGAATTATATTCTCTGACCTTCCTGGACCGGTCGTTTGTTTCATGTCATTATGCTTTAAAATTTCTTGACCATTACTCACTTAGATAGATTCTCCTCATTTCTCTCTTTCTCTTCCTTCTGCTATTCTAGTTTCCCATTTTGTACAACTTTAGAAACTGCCCAGCGGATCTTTGATGTCCTTCACCTTTTTTTTTTTTCATTTATTTTTTTCTTGGCACTTTGTTTTAAAATGTATTTTTGACCTATCTTTAGTTTCACTAATTCTTTCCCCAAACATGTCTGGTCTACTAATGAAACCATTGAAAGCATTTTTTAAAAAAATCTATTGTAGTTATTTTAACTTCTAGCCTTTTCTTTTGGTTCTTTGTTAGAATTTTCATCTCTCTGCTTATACTAATCATCTTTTATTGAATATTTTCTACATTTTCCACTAGTGTCCTTAACATCTTAATCATAGTTATGTAAAATTTCTTGATTGCTATTTCCAAAATATGCATCGTCATCACTGAGTCTTGTTCTGATGATCATCATGTCTCTTCAGATTGTGATTTTTTTCCTTGCCTTTTACCATGTTTTGTAATTTTGTTGCCATTGTTGAGAGCCAGACATGTTGTATCCATAATAGATATTGAGATAAATTGATGCTGAGATAAATTGATACTGAGATAAAGTTAAACTGAGGATATATGTTAATCTGTCTTGGAGTTGGACTGCATTTAGTATTTGTTATAGCTCAAGTTTCTGAAGGTTTCAAATTCCTCTAGTGTCCTTGTTTTTGTCTCCTCCCTTAACTTTGGGTTTCCTTAAGTACTCATCTTCAAACAGTGTCTGTTTCTTGTAGCTCTTTTGTCTATCCCCTTATATTGGAGTCATGTTGGTTTAAATTTTATGGTATGAGCAGAGAAATATGTTCTATAGTGCTCGATTGAATGTCCGTCTCTCAGTGGGCCTATGTCTTAGGTTATGACCTTTACAAGTGTTTTGCCAGTAGTTTATCTTTTGTCCCTATTACAGGACTTCTAGATTCATATGCTCACTGAGCAGCAATAGACCAATACACTGAGACGTCATAATTTGCAGCAGAAAAAGAGTTTAATAATCACAATGTCATTGGGCAAAGAGATAGAAGAAATCCTCAAGCTTCAAATCTGTCTGCTTGAGGGGTTCTGAGCCAGGGTTTTTAAGGGGATTGTGGCGGGTGAGTGTCTGGAGAATTGGGGTTGTCGATTGGTCAGGTCAAGGAAGATTAAGTCATCACGATGTGAAAACTGCATTCTTCCGTGAGTCGGCTCCTTGCTGGGACCTTCAGATCAACTGGCATCAACAGTTTTATCAGTATGCCTAACATAAAGGAGAAACTCAAACAGAAAGCATGTCATCTCACATGCCTTAGATTTTATCTATAGAAAAGAAAAGGAACACAGTCTCGTGACAAGGGCTACACTATCTTGGGGGAGTAAGCAGCAACCAGCTACAAAGAAGTGGGCCAAATTGGAAAGTGGATTTCATGATTGCCACTGATTATTCTACAAGCCTAGTTGAATTTTATTTTCTCCCTTAATTGGTTTATAAACTTTTCTTTGGGACAGTTTCATCCTTCATCCCCTTTAGATGAGAAAAGAAAGTTAAATGGGGAGGTGCCAAGATGGCCAATTAGCAGCAGCTGTGGTCTGTGACTCCCACGTGGAAGAACAAAAATGGTGAGTGAATTCTGCACCTTCATCTGAGGTATCCAGATTCTCTCATTGGGACTGACAAGGTGATTGGCATGACCCACAGAGAGCAAGGAAAAGCAGGGTGGAGCAATGCCTCACTTGGGAGCTGCATAGGGCAAGGGGCACTCCCACCCCCAGTCAAGGGAGGCAGTGAGTGATTGTGCTACCTTTCCTGAGAAACCATGCTTTGTCCATGGATCTGTGCAACTCACAGATCAGGAGATCCCCTTATGAGCCCACACCACCAGGGCCTTGCGTGCCAAGCACAGAGTTGTGCAGACTATCATCACCGCTCAGGCTGTGGCCAGTGACAGCAGACTGGAGACTGTCTAAGATGACTGAGTTCCCAGGGGAAGGGGTGGTTACTATCACTGTGGCTCCAGTTGGCTGTTTTCCCCTGGTGGTGCTGGGGAGACAGGGAGGTTTAGATCAGGAGCACAGCAGCTGTGGCAGATCATGGCCAGACTGCTTTTTTAGGTGGAACCTGGATCCATCCCTAGTCATTGGGTGGGGCCCCCTTGTGGGAATTTCAGCAACTCCAGCCAGAGGTTTATGGACAGAACTCTGATCTTCCTGGGCAGAACTCCTGTGGGGAGGGGCAGCCACAGTCTCTGTGGTTCAGCAGACTTAGTCTTTCCTGCCTGCTGTCTCTGAAGGGTCTGGACATTCTGGACAAGGGAGATTCCCTCCAGTGCAGTGCACCCTCTCTGCCAAGGGGCAGCCAGAGTGCTTTGTTAAGTGGTCCCTGATCCTGTACATACTCCCTAACTGACTGAGACCACCAACAGGGGTCTCCAAGCACGTTATACAGGAGTGTTCCTGCTGGCATCACATCAGTGCCCCTCTGGGATGGAGCTCACAGAGGAAGGAGCAGGCAGCCATCCTTGCTGTTCTGCAGCCTCCACTGGTGACACCTCCAGGTGGGAGAGGAACCAAGTGAGTAGGGTCTGGAGTGGACCCCCAACAAACTGCGGCAGCCCTAATAAGGAAGAGGGGTCTGACTGTTGAAAGAAAAACAAACCAACAGAAAACAACAACAACAAAAACATCCACAAAAATGACCCCACAAAAACCCCTTCCGAATATCAGCAGCCTCAAGGATCTAAGATAAGCTCATGGAGATGAGAAAGAATCAATGCAAAAATGCTGAAAACTCAAAAAGCCAGAGTGCCTTTTCTCCTCCAAATGATTGCAACACCTCTCCAGCAAGGGCACAGAACTGGGTGGAGGCTTGAGGTGGATGAACTGACAGAAGTATTCTTCAGAAGGTGGGTAATAAATTTTGCTGAGCTAAAGAATGTTCTAAAACAATTCAAAGAAGCTAATAACCATGAAAACATTATAGGAACTGTAAACCAGAATAACCAGTTTATAGAGGAACATAAATGACCTGATGGACCTGAAAAACACAACACGAGAACTTCACAATGCAACCACAAGCATAAATAACCAAATAGACCAAGCAGAGGAAAAAATCTCAGAGCTCAAAGACTATCTTGCTGAAATAAGGCAGATAAGATTAGAGAAAAAACTGAAAAGGAATGAAAAATAATCAGAGAACTATGGAATTATGTAAAAAGACCAAACCTACAACTGATTGGGGTACCTGAAAGAAATGGGGAGAATGAAACCAAGTTGGAAAACATACTTCAGGAAATCATTCAGGAGGATTTCCCCAACCCAGCAAGACAGGCCAACATTCAAATTCAGGAAATTCAGAGGACTTCAGCAAGATCCATGAGAAGATCAACCCAAAACACATAATCGTCAGTATCTCCAAGGTCAAAATGAAGGAAAATTGTTAAGGGCCAGGTCACCTACAAAGGGAAGTCCATCAGAATAACAGTGGACTCCTCAGCAGAAACCCTATAAGCCAGAAGAAATTGGTGGCTAATATTCAACACTCTTAAAGAAAAGAATTTCCAGCTCAGAATTTCATATCTGGCCAAACTAAGCTTCATGAGCAAAGGAGAAATAAAATCCTTCTCAGACAAGCAAATACTGAGGGAATTCATCACAACCAAGCCTGGCCTGCAAGAGCTCCTAAAGTAAGCACTGAATATGGAAAGGAAAAACCATTACCAGCCACTACAAAAACACAGTAAAGTACACAGACCAATGATACTATGAAGCAACAACATTAACAAGTCTGTGAAATAACCAGATAGCATCATAATGACAGGACCAAATTCACACATAACAATATTAACCTTAAATGTAAATGGACTGAATGTCCCAATTAAAAGACATAGACTGGCAAACTGGATAGTCAAGACCCACCAGTGTGCTGTATTCAAGCGAACCATCTCATATGCAAAGACACACATAGGCTCAAAATAAAGAGATGGAGGAAAATTTACCAAGCAAATGGAAAGCAGGCAAAGGAGGGGTTGCAATTCTAGTGTCTGAGAAAACAGGCTTTAAATCAACAAAGATAAAAAAAGACAAAGAAGGGAATTACATAATGGTGAAGTATTCAATTCGTCAAGAAGAAGTAACTATCCTAAATACACATGCACCCAATTCTAGAGGACCCAGATTCATAAAACAAGTTCTTAGAGACCTACAAAGTGACTTAGACTCTCACATAATAATAGTGGGGGACTTTAACACCCCACTGTCAATATTAGACAAATTATCAAGACAGAAAGTTAACAAGGATATTCAGGACTCAAACTCAGCTCTAGATCAAGTGGACCTGATAAATATCTACAGAACTCTCCATTCAAAAATGACAGAATATACATTCATCTTGGAGGTACATGGCACTTACTCTAAAATCGATCACATAATTGGAAGTAAAACACTCCTCCGCAAATGCAAAATAACTAAAATCATGATAGTCTCTCAGACCACAGTACAATCAAATTAGAACTCAAAATTAAGAAACTCACTCAAAACTGCACAACTACATGGAAATGTAGCAACCTGCTTCTGAATGACTACTGGGTAAAAAATGAAATTAAGGCAGAAATCAAGTTATTTGAAACTAATGAGAACAAAGAGATAATGTCCCAGAATCTCTGGGATACAGCTAAAACAGCATTGAGGGAAATGTATAGCACTAAATGTCCACATCAGAAAGTTAGAAATATCTCAAATCGACATCCTAACATCACAGTTTAAAGAACTAGAGAACCAAGAACAAACAAACTCCAAAGCTAGCAGAAGGCAAGAAATAAGTAAGATCAGAGCAAAACTAGAGGAGATAAAGACAGGAAAAACCCTTCAAAAAATCAACAAATCCAGGAACTTTTTTTTTTTTTGAAAAAAATTAACAAATAATTTTAGCTAGACTAATAAGAAAAGAGAGACGATCAAATAGACACAATAAAAAATGATAAAGGGAATATCAACACTGAGTTTACAGAAATACAAACAACCATCAGAGAATGCTATAAACACCTCCATGCAAATAAACTAGAAAATCTAGAAGAAATGGATAAACTCCTGGACACATAAACCCTCCCAAGATTGAACCAGGAAGAAGTTGAATCCCTGAATAGACCAATAACAAGTTCTGAAATTAAGGCAGTAATATATAGCCTACCAACCAATGAAAGACCAGGACCAGATGGAATTATGGTGGAATTCTACCAGATGTACAAAGAGGAGCCAGTGCTATTTCTTCTGAAACTATTCCAATTGATTGAAGAGGAGAGACTCCTCCCTAATTCATGTTATGAGGCCAGCATCATCCTGATACTAAAGCCTGGCAGAGATACAAGAAAACTTCAGGCCAATATCCCTGATGAACATCGATGCAAAAATCCTCAATAAAATACTGGGAAACCAAATCCAGCAGCACATCCAAAAGCTTATCCACCACAATCAAGTTGGCTTCATTCCCAGGATACAAGGCTGGTTCAACATATGCAAATCAATAAACGTAATCCATCACATAAACAGAACTAAAGATAAAAACCTCATAATCATCTCAATAGATGCAGAAAAGGCCTTTCAACAACTCTTCATGTTAAAATTCAATATCCATTCATGTTAAAAACTCTCAATAAACTAGGTATTGAAGGACCATACCTCAAAATATTAACAGCCATTTATGACAAACCAACAATGCATATCATACTGAATGGGAAAAAGCTGTAAGCATTTTCAATGAAAAGAGGCACATGACAAGGATGCCCTTTCTCACTACTCCTATTCAACATAGTATTGGAAGTTCTGGCCAGGCCAATCAAGCAAGAGAAAGAAACAAATGGTATTCAGATATGAAGAGAGGAAACCAAATTGTCTCTGCAGATGACATGATCCTTTATCTAGAAAACCCCATTGTCTCAGCTCAAAAGCTTTTTAAGCTGATAAGCAACTTCAGCAAAATCTCAGGATACAAAATCAATGTGCAAAAATCACCAGGATTCCTACACACTAACAACAGACAAGCAGAGAGCCAAATCATGAATGAACTCCAATTCCACAGTTGTTACAAAGAGAATAAAATACCTAGGAATACAGCTAAGAAGGGAAGTGATAGAAAGAACCAATATGATTAAAATGGCCATACTACCCAAAATAATTTATAGATTCAATGCTCTTCCCCTTATACTACCATTGACATTTTTCACAGAATTAGAATAATCTGTTTTAAAATTCATATGGACAAAGAAGAGTCTGTATAGCCAAGAAAATATTAAGCAAAAATAACAAAGCTGGGGGGGATCATGCTACCTTACTTCAAACTACACTACGAGGCTACCAAACCAGCATATAAACAAAACAGCATGGTGATGGTACAAAAACAGACTCATAGACCAATAGAACAGAATCGAGAACTCAGAAATAAGACCACACAGCTACAACCATCTGATCTTCAACAAACCTGACAAAAACAAGCAATGGGGAAAGGATTTTCTATTTAATGGTGCTGGAAGAACTGGTTAGCCATATGCAGAAAATTGAAACTGGACCCCCTTCCTTACACCTTATACAAAAATTAGCTCAAGATACGTTAAAGACTTAAATGTAAAACCCAAAACTATAAAAACCCTAGAAGAAAATCTAGGCAATACCATTCAGGACATAGGCATAGGCAAAGATTTCATGACAAAAATGCCAAAAACAATAGCAACAAAAGAAAAATTAACAAATGGGGTCTAATTAAACTAAAGAGCTTCTGCTCAGCAAAAGAAACTATCATCACAGTGAACAGACAACCTACAGAATGGAGAAAAATTTGCTATTTATCCATCTGACAAAGGTCTAATATCAAGAATTTACAAGGAACTTAAACAAATTTACAAGAAAAAAACAAACAACCCTATTAAAAAGTGGGCAAAGGACATGAACAGGCACTTCTCAAAAGAAGACATTTATGTGGCCAACAAACATGCAAAAAAAAAGTTCAACATCGCTAGTCATTAGAGAAATGCAAATCAAAACCACAATGAGATACCATCTCACACTATTCAGAATGGTGATTATTAAAAAGTCAAGAAACAACTGATGCTGTTGAGGTTGCAGAGAAATAGGAATGCTTTTACACTGTTGGTAGGAATGTAAATTAGTTCAACCATTGTGGAAGACTGTGGCAATTCCTTGAAGTCCTAGAACCAGAAATACCATTTGACCCAGCAATCCCATTACTGGGTATGTACCCAAAGGAATATAAATCATTTTATTATAAAGATACATGCATGTGTATGTTCATTGCAACACTATTCACAATAGCTAATACATGAAATCAACCCAAATGCCCATCAATGATAGACTGGGTAAATAAAATGTAGTACATATACCACATGGAATACTATGTAGCCATAAAAGGAAATGAGATCAAGTCCTTTGCAGGGACATGGATGGAGTTGAAAGCCATTATCCTCAGCAAACTAATGCAGGAACAGAAAACCAAACATTGAATGTTCTACTTATAAGTAGAACATGCATGTTCACATTTATAAGTGTTAGCTAAACAATGAGAACACATACACACAGGGAGAGGAACAACACACACTGGGGTCTGTTGGCAGGGGCAGAGAGAGGGAGAGCATCAGGAAAACTAGCTAATGCATGCTAGGCTTACTGGACAGGTGATGGCTTGTTAGGTGCAGCAAATTCACCATGGCACACATTTACTTATGTAACAAACCTGCACATCTTGAATGTGTACCCCTGAACTTAACATAAAATAAAGAATTGGAGAATTTCTCCCTGGGAGGAAAAAAAGAAGGTTAAATGAATCAATGCCCTTCCTCTGGGTGTAATAAGGCTCTGGTAATGTCCTTTTCCCTAAATGGTATGTTTTTGTTTTGAAGAAGGCTCTTATAGGTCACTATGATTACTCTTCCTCTATCTCTGCCAATTTTAAAAATATTTTTCTCCGCTTTTTACCATTAGAACCCGGTTGGTTCCTGGATACCAAATTCATGCAAGTCTGAAGCATGAAAAAAACTGTCCCGGCCGGGCGCGGTGGCTCACGCCTGTAATCCCAGCACTTTGGGAGGCCGAGGCGGGCGGATCACGAGGTCAGGAGATCGAGACCATCCTGGCTAACACGGTGAAACCCCGTCTCTACTAAAAATACAAAAAATTAGCCGGGCGTGGTAGCGGGCGCCTGTAGTCCCAGCTACTCGGGAGGCTGAGGCAGGAGAATGGCGTGAACCCGGGAGGCGGAGCTTGCAGTGAGCCGAGATCGCGCCACTGCACTCCAGCCTGGGAGACAGAGCGAGACTCCGTCTCAAAAAAAAAAAAAAAAAACTGTCCCCATGAGCTTCTTCCCTCACCCTAATCCATACCCGGCCTCCACAAATTGTTAAAATTACCACTGAAATGTTCATACAAGTTACGGCTCTAGCCACTTCTGCTTCAGTAAGTAGATCTTGGCTATGGCTCTCTGGTGTGCCAGTTTCTCTCAATTTTGTGGTGATGTTTGCCCTGCTTTCACAGTTTTCTGATAGACCTAAGAAAAGTCATTGATTTTCAATTTGTATAGCTTTTTTTTATTATTATTATTGTAAGGCCAGGAGTGAAAACTTCTGAGCCCTTCACTTGTTGGTGATAAATCCAAAAGTCCTGTAATGTATTTGTTTTCTCATTTTTTAAAACCAAGTATTTGAAGCTATTTTATTAAGGGTTTCCTTTTCCTCAAAAAGTAGATGCATTAAATATAATCTAGATATTCTACACTCACGAGAAAGATATTTCATTGTATATCATCAGAGCTATAGGCCTACAAACATTTGGACTTTATCAGAGGTAAATAATAAGAGATCATACTATTAGTTAAAATTAAAGTATAAATTTAGATCATTATTTTTAATTGGTTATTTTTTAAAGCCAACATAACTTTAATTTACAATGTAAACTCAGGAGTGAAAGAGCATTAAGTAACTCATGATCTGTAAAGAAAATTTCAAAATTTAAGGTAAGTAATGAGATTTCCCCATATTTTTGTGTTTAATTCATCAATGTTTTTAAAATACTTAAACCAGCTAAGAAGTGTGTTCAGGTTTCTATTTATTTTAAAAGTGACTTATGTATTTTTCTCACAAGGGAGGATGATTGTAGAGGAGTTTAGAGCCTGCTAGTGGCTCCAAGTTAGCATGACTCTTCCTGGTCCTTCCATCTTTCTGCTTAGTCATATTTAACTTGTGTTTATTTCTTCATGATCAGAATATGTGTCTTTCTCAACCGTCATATGTATGTTCTAGGTAGAAAGGAGAAAAATAAGAGTTTATGTTGTTCTGTCAAATTATAGAAAGTTTATTTGATAATAAATCAACCGTTAAAATGTAACCCTTAAAAATATAATAAGTATACGATATTAAAAGAAAGCATGGGACTTTGCACAATAGATTTCACAATTGTGAAATCTATTGAGAATTTTGTAAATTTTTAAATTTTGATCTGTGCTGTCATTTATTCATTCAGTCAAAATTTGCTTCAAAAACACATAGTTGTCAGAATATGTAAGTGCCTTAGAAGAGTGCAATCTATAAGTAAAATAATTCTGATTATTCATCTGAAATAAAGTTTTAAAAGGTTTTGAAAATCTACTGTCTCTCTTATTTCTTGTAATCAACATATTTCTCAATAGGAAAATTCACCATTTGCCATCAAAATGTATTGTCTGAAACTTCCACTGGAACCTTCGTATGGCAAAATATTTAGGCATTCTGAGGAGATGCAAAGTTTGGTAAGCAGAATAAATATGTTTTAATATTTAATAATTATAAATGATATTTGGAAGATTATAAAGATATTCTTAGTTCGATTAATAGAGTAAGATTTATATATCTATTAAGAGTGCTGGGCCAGACAGGGTGGCTCACGCCTGTAACCCCAGCACTTTGGAAGCCCAAGGCGGGAGGATCACTTGAGGTCAGGAGTTTGAGACCAGCCTGGCCAACATGGTGAAACCCTATCTCTACTAAAAATACAAAAATTAGCAGGGCATGGTGGTGCTTGCCTGTAATCCCAGCTACTGAGGAGGTTAAGGCAGGAGAATCGCTTAAAGCCGGGACGTTTCAGTGAGCCGAGATCTGGCCACTGCATTCCAGCCTGGGCAATACAGTGACACTCCGTCTCAAAACAAATCAAAACAAACAAAAGTGCAGGCAACAAATTATAATCAATATTAAAAGTTTTTATGTTGAAAGATGGATAAGAATTAAAACTTTGATTTTTTGACTGAGAAAGTTAGTTGAGATATTTGAAATTACTGGAAAGCAAAAGGAAATTTTAATGTACTGCAGAGTAGCCTAGAGTTGTATGTGTATGTATTTCTACTAAATGCAAAAGAAAGTATCAGAGAAAAATGCAATAGATTTCTACTTCTAGTTCAGGATGGGAAAAGATGGGGAAGACCAAAAGAGATCTGCATAATGCACAGATCTATGTGATTTCTGAAGGGAGTGGACACGATCAGTCTTGATAAACTGATAACCAGTTAGTGGATCTGCAGGTTTCATCTGTGGTATTTTCTTTTAGATGATTTGTGTAGTGACTAAAAAATAGTCAATACATTTAAATAAACTTTTTTTCTGGTTTAGTAATTGAGGTTGGCCAATGTCTATTATTAATTGTTAACTATTTCCTAATCAATAATCTATCTTATATTAAACTGTACATACACATTACAAGAAATTTGAGTTACATTCACTCATAACTGAATAACATATTTAATGCTTGTATAGGCATGCATAAAATGTTAAAATCTAGATATAAAAATAAGAAAATGAAACCATAATTTTTAAGTAATGGAACTTGTTCCAAAAAATCAAATGTGGTTATGCATTGATATGACAATTCTGAATCCTGCCCTCAGGCAGCACCTGAACACTGTGCTTTATTAGCTATCAATAAATTGTCTGCACTGCAGCCTGATGATGGTTTAAGGACAGCAGTGTTAATAATAATGTTCAAAGTGTCAGTCTGGAAGGGAGGCATTAATTGACCGTATGAGACTATTAAGCTATAAAAACAATGTTTTATTTTGAGCATCAAAATATAAGACAGAGCTTCAAATGCTCTTGATGAAGTCATTATTAACACACACAAAACTGATTTTCACTCAACTTTCACTGTAGAGAAAATTATGTTCCATCAGCCTTTAAAATTGAGAAGAAAACAGAAAGAGTAAGTCTTAAATGCCTTTCTTCCTCACCTTCCTCCTTCACCTAGTTTGCCTGCGGACCTACACAGTTACATTCCCACATGCCTCCAGTGTGTATCTCTTTGCAGATTATTTACCTTACATTTCTACATTTCCCCTTAATTTTTTCTCATCAATAGATGAGAAAAAAATTTGTTAAATCATGGTAGATGAATATGGACCAGATCATCCCATGAACTACGTTCAGTCATTGGTTTTACCTTTTAAAAAATTCTGAATGAAATATGTAATAATTTAATATTCTAAAACTTTTTTTTTCAGGAATATTTACATATATTCACCCTTCCTTCTAAAACAGTGGCCAGAGCAATTAGAAAACAAAAGCATGAGAAATGGTAACTCTTATAGTTGTATTATGTCTGTATGCCTCCCCGGTTCTGCAAAGATTGTGAAGATATTTTTTTAGGTCTGTACATAGTTTTAAAATACCCTAAAACAGTCCACATAAATAAACTCATTACCATAATAATCTGCGAGATAGAGATTGTCATCCTCAAGTAATATCAAAGAAATCTTATTTGCCTGAGAGATCTGAATCTGAAAATCCCAAAGCTCAAGTTTATCTAGCTAATAGGTAGTAAGACTGGGCCTCAATCTGGTTTATCTAATTCTGAAGTGTTTTGCTATAAAAGCACTATAGGAAATAAAACATTGGACTCTATACCTTTAGATAATAAGAATACTTATGTCATTGAACCTGAAAGGATACTGTTTAACTTTCATGTTCTATTTGTCATTTTTCTTTTCTGCTTTTATATGTAATTTAGGTAATAGATACTCAGGAATCAACCTAAATTCCCATCAGCGGTAGACTGGAAAAAGAAAGTACGGTACATATACACCATGAATTACTATGCAGCCATAAAAAAGAATGAGATCTGTCCTTTGCAGCAACATGGATGGAGCTTAGAGGCCATTATCCTTAGCAAACTAACACAGGAACAGAAAACCCAATACTGCATATTTTCACTTATCACTGGGAACTAAATAATGAGAACACATTGACAGAAAGAGCAGCACAACAGACACTGGGGTGTGCTTGAGGGAGGAGGATGAGAGATGGGTGCAGTTCAGGGAAAAAAAAATTGTTGGGTACTATGCTTACTACTCAGGTGACAAAATAATCTGTACATCAAACCCCTGAGTCACGAATTTACCTAAAGAACAAACCTGCACATGTTCCCATGAACCTAAAATAAAAGTTAAAATATTTAAAATAATAATAATAATTAAAAAGTGTGAAATATGATAATTACTAAAATGTCAAATAGAGACACCAGGTGACCATATGTTGTTGGAAAAATAGAATGAATAGACTTGCTTGATGCAAGATTGCCACAAACCTTCAATTTGTGAAAAATGTATTATTTGTGAAGTGCTATAAAGTGAAGCACACGCAAAAAAGTGAGTTTGATTAATGCAATTCATTGTTGCTGAAAGATACCTTGAAATATGAGCTATAATGAGGGGCACTAGAGGTACTTGGCTTTAAAAAGACATAGGTGCAGTGACATGATGTTAGTTACATAGCCTTTGAAGCCATGTTGTGTGAAAGAGCAGTTGGATATGTTAGTTACATAGCCTTTGAAGCCATGTTGTGTGAAAGAGCAGTTGGATATTGAGGTTGGCTACCAAAACCAATGGGTAGGCATTTAGATTTTGGTTCAGTGGAAAACCTGAATCATCTATCGATTAAGCTCTCAAAAACTAAATAGACTGCTGCCTCCTAAATAAAATATGTCTCCCACCATGGAAATGTCAAGCTAGGGTCACAATTCAAGTAATGTAAATATGGATTTTATAGACTTCCAAGATGCTTTTCCAATTTAAAGTGTTAGGCAAGTACCTTTCAAAACAGTACACGATTTGCATTACCTGTAACCACTTTTACTATTTCTGAGAGGGTTTTTTGTGTGTGTGCTCCCTCTGTCATCACATGGAGAGTTATTTTGCCTTTTAGAGTAAAATATAAAAACAAATGCACGTCACAATATGCTGTGGCAAACATTACCCAGAAGCCTTAGTGATGTTGACGCGATGGTATTAGCATGCACAGAGTATGCAACTCGCAGCTCTGCTGTGTGCGCTTGTTCTTTTGCTTTCTCTCATGTGTTCTGCTCCACATATTTTAAGAGAGTTTAATGTGGGTATTCCTATTCAATCCCATTAGAGTACTATGTATATTATTGTTACTAAATCTTGCCTTCATAATCATTCCTATGTATGTGGTCTATTGAAAAGCAACCATTTATATCTTTAGGAGGATGAATGGGAAGTTACAGATCTAGAGCAATAATCAACTTGAACTCACGCTGCTAGCACAGGTATGGATTTTTAATATAATCTCAGGCAGGGAACTGCTTGCAGGCATGTTTTCTCAGTCGGGAGTTGAGAGCATATGCATGATGGCAGACACAAGGTAACTAGCCTTTGGCTGGTTGAAAGATGAAGTCATTATAAAGCTGGATTTTAAACCAAATGTAGTGCTGGCTGCTGTCTGGACTTACCTAAAACATACACTATATTTTAGAAAGAAGGCTGAGAGTCACAGAATTAAAACAAATAAATTCCGAGCCAATGAAAAATTTCTCATTATGTCCATCAAAACAAGTAGTACTAATAGGTTTATCTGCACCATAAGATACCAGTTAGCAAGCTTATATTTTAAATAATAAAATTACATGCATAATTTTAATATATATATACACATATGTATACATAGATATTTTTCCATTCTAATTCAGATGCAAAATGAAAGTCATTTATACCATCATAAATCATAGAAATTATTGTGAATTTAAAATTTATATTTATTTTATTTATTTATTTATTTTTGAGACAGAGTCTCGCTCTGTTGCCCAGGCTGAAGTGCAGTGGCGCCATCTTGGCTCACTGCAAGCTCCACCGCCCGGGTTCAGGCCATTCACCTACCTCAGCCTCCCGAGTAACTGGGACTACAGGCGCCCACCACCACGCCCGGCTAATTTTTTGTATTTTTAGTAGAAACGGGGTTTCACCAGGTTAGCCAGGATGGTCTCAGTCTCCTGACCTCCTGATCCGCCGGCCTCGGCCTCCCAAAGTGCTGGGATTATAGGCGTGAGCCACCACGCCTGGCCTATAATTTGTATTTATTTTTTAAGAACAAGGTACAAAGCTATTTATTAACAGCTGAACTATAATTGTACCTCCTTTTGTCAAAATCTATTCTTTGCTTCCTGTTTACATTGTCAAATGACATTTTAAAATACTAAATGATCTCTCATTCACATTAAAATTCTACTCATATAACTTTCTGCTGCAAATTAAAATAGCCACAATGTAAGAAAAAAATCACGTCAAAAAATAAGTGAGGCTAATTTTGTAAGATTGCAACTCTTAAACAAATAAGTCATCAGATTATACGAGAATAGTTTAATGGTATCATTAGGAATGTTGTTAGACATTTGTATATGGAAATTGGTATGAGCACCATTCTAGAACACAGATTTTTCAAAACTTAAATACTTTATTTAGCATCTATTTTCATTAGGCTCAAAACAAATATATCCAGATCTGATGATGTGGAGGAAGATGGTAGTCATAGGTGCCAGGTAATAAATGTATAGATTTTATGATTATCAAAGGTTAGTCATATCAATTATTTAATCCTCATATCAATTATTTAATCCTCACTGTAGCTCTAAAAAGGACTAAAGACAATACCTAGTATACAACAGAACCACATAAATGTTACTGACTCATTATCATAGAATTACAACACTGAATATTATAATTATAGAAATAGAATAGAATATAGACATAGAATATTATAAGTTGTAGAATTGCTATGTTCCAGGTAAAATGACTACCTTTAAAACTGTGCCCAATACAATGCAGGGAATTTGGAATCATGGCTTGGAACTCCTCATTTTAATGTTTTTTTTTTTTTCACTCAATCTTGTATTCCTATAACTTAGAATAATAACTTCTATCAAAATTCTACTTCATTCTTTTTACTTTAAACCTAATTGAAGGCCAAAAGAGAAAGCTGAAATAGCAAAGATGACATAGTTTCTTTGACTTTTGATAAAATATTGTTCACAGCTCAAAGTAACAACCAATCTCATGGTATTGTGCAATTTTTTTAGCCACTGTTTTGAGCTTACCATGAGCCTGGAGGAAGAATTTTCTTTTTGTAGAATCTATCTGTTTGACTCCACTCCAAATAACATTGAGTCAAAGTGCTGCTTTAGAGAAATAACATGAAATATATGATCTTATTTTTATCAACATTACCTTTCTACTTTTCTAAAGCGATTAAAATGTCTTTTGTATGCTTGCCAAATTCTATGTCTACCAAGATATTCTTAATTTTCACATCTAGAATGAATCTCACTTTTCTGCCCTTAACTCTTCTACAGCAATTACAGCGAACTCTTGGAGGCATCTGCGCTACTAAGACAACGGAAGCTTTATGAAATATTCCATAGCAGTGCAATACTATAACTTACTTTGTCTGTCAGCACCATTCTTTTATTTCTCATAGACCCTTGCACTTGGGAGAAATAAAACGGTCTGCGTCATTAATTTCTATGCCCAAATAAAGAGTTTCTCAGCAGGGTGCACATGAGCTATTTAAACTAGAGTGGTAGTAAGACAGTCATTAATTATCTGGAAATGAATCTTAAGAATGTGAAAATTGTATTCGTGGGAGTACAAATCCTCTGAGAGGGGCCAGCTAAAAGCTGGACAATGACATATTAGCACGATGCAGCAAAAAAATTCAGTGTTATTTCACACGGTCAGGGACTTTAGGCCATAGGTTAGCCATTCAAGATGATCTTAGAGCAAGGGGTGGCAATGGTACATGTATAATGCATTTCATCTCTCTCTATCTAATCAAAAACCATGAGAAGTGTTAGCTATAGATACATGAGATTAAATATAAGATTCAAAATACACAAAACAAAACCAAAACCACAAATACTCTTCGTCACCATTCTTCTGAATTCATGGATAGGGTATATATTTTTTTCTAAAGTTATCATTTAGAATAGTTGTCTAAACTAAGATTTGTAATAATTTATGTTATTTTATTAGCACTTAGCATATATTAATTCATTTAATATTCAAAACAACCACACAAGCTAGGTATCTAATAAAATTCCCATTTGAAAGATGGGGACAATTAAAGCAGCGAAAAGTGAAGTTACTTTCCAGAGCTGAAATTTGGACTCAGGCAGTTCGGCTCCAGAATCTGTTCTTAACACCACACATGGATATATATCATTGTTATAATATCATTGCTTCTATAGGCCTGAACTGAAGCTCTCTGGGGCCTGACGTTTACTTTTAGTAATCTTTTGCATTCAGCAAATCATCAGTTCTAAGCACTGAACATTATGAGTCCTCTGATAAAAAAGATAATGTCAAAAGTCAGTAGTAGGGGAAAATTTACCTCTAAAAAAAGGCAACTTAGCCATCTCTAGAGCTCCTTTGTTTTTTGGTTTCATTTTTTCTCTACCTGTATAATAAGATCGGGCAGAACTTCTTTTGAAAACTTTGTCAATTATAACCCAAAACTCTTCTAGGTTTATAAAGTAACTTGTCAACCTACTACTAATTTTTACATAATTTTTTATTTTAATTTAGCTGATAGAGGCCTTTAAAGAGTATACAAATGTAATAAATATTTCATAAAGATGTGATTTATTAAGACTTCTCTGCCTTCACTTCAAAAATTATCCACCCTTTAGAAAGCAAATACACAAAAACTACCTGCTGGTATAATAACTAAACCAAATCCCCTGAAAGCAAACCTGGATTTCATAATAACTTCTGGGCCCTATACACCATGGAAAGATAGTTAGTCAATGTTCTATTAATATTTTACCTGGCAAAGGAATATAGTTCTAAGCTACCACATGTGGCTGTCAGAACTGTCAGGTATGCTACTGTAAAATTATTAATGATTTAATTTTTTATGAGCTCTATATCTTTTTATATGAAAATAAAATTGATTTAAGGTCTAGAGGTAAAAAAAATGCTTGTAACAGTTCCTTAGGGTACCTTAACAATACTGCCAATTCCTTTTCAAATATTGGCTATAACTGGTTACATCTCCACACTTGGAAACTACACTTATGTGTATTCATCCATTTTATTTATGGATAGAGTTGTCTCCAAATGAACACCTTTTACTTTTACTAAAATATTAATATTATTTCATGGTCTTAGTTACCTATGGCAAGGTAAGGCAAAATTTGGCACCATCATTAACTATTATTTGAAGATTGCCCACTAGACGAATGCCTTAATGGTCAACAGAAATACCTAAAGCACAAAAGAAAATGAATAATTGTAATCTACATATTCTTCTTTGTATGACTGATTTAATATCTGACTTAATCTCAGATTGTATTGCATATTACTCTTAACAAAAATATAATATAGAAGGTCAAATTTCCAATTGCCTCATTGGTACTTGTAACATTCTCATCATCCCAAATATAATATATTTATTTGTATTTAGTTAAGGATATATTTATCTGTTACAAATACTTCTTAAGGTGGTCAATTAACCGACATGCTAGAATACACAATTAGAGATTTTGTTTCGACAAATGTAGAGACCTACATATGTCACAATTTTAGACACCCCAACAAATTTTTAGGAGACTCTTGAAGTTCAATGCTAATGATTAAAACACTGTTTCTTCTTGCTATTTTAAGTATTCTCTAGCTGGTATGTAATATTATTTCTACTGATTTTAAACTGCCTAATTAAAAGCAAGTAATTTTCATTAGATTCTAATAAACTTTTAAAACCGTTTTAACACAAGCCTAAAGAGTCTGATTGACAAATCGTTATATATATATTTTTTTTTCCAAGATGTGCACATTGAAAAACATCACATCTTTACCTGACTGTGAGATATCTCTTCAACAATATTTTAAAACCATAGTCTTGATTAGTAAAGTACTGAATTATATAATTCACTAAGTGATATTGTGTATAAAGCCACTGTAGGTATTACGCTAAAAATCATTTCTTCTTGAGAATGTTTTATTATAAATTGTGCCACTACCTCCAAATAAGCTTCAAAATATCTTTGTAACACTGGTGCGAAAAGAAGAAAAGCAGCAAGGATTTTTCATGTTAGGGGAGAAGACAAACCAATTTGAGAAAATACTATTGGTATTGCACTGTAACAAAATTTGTGGAAAGTGCCTCTCAATGAAAACCGAAGATATAAACATTTACATAACTATCACAAAACTCAAAGCAAAATGTACACCCTAAAATTATGACACTGTTAAGTTGCTGCTTCTGTGTGGCAGGGGATAAAAAGATTGATGACCAACCTAAAAGAATTGAAGACTTCCCAAATATCTATTTTCCCAGAAAAATTAGATTGGTTCCTTCCATTTTAACGTGTTCCTAATGTCAGGTCATAGCACTCTGACTTCCTTTCTGGTACTGTTCCTGTGTAGCAATTATTATTTTGTCGAGGTCAACTTACCCATTAGGCCCAGTGGCCATAGTGCCTAGGGACCACAGTACTCTTACAGAACCACAAAAATGATTTAAATTCTTTAAAATGAAAAGAGAAAATGAACTTTAGGTCAAATCAAATGTGTTAACATATGATATTAATCTAGTTAGCTTTATAGTAATAAAGTCATAAAATATGCTTTTTGATGTATTTTTAATAGAGGAGGCAGCCAACAAAAATAAATGTGCATACAGCCCATTAAAGTCAGAACATAGCCCTGCATATTTCAGTTGATTATTTGTGTAATAATATAAAATTTGTGTTCTCTGTTCCACTGTAGCTACAAGAGTATTTTGTACCTTATTGTCCAGCACAGGGTATTGTGCAGAGTTGGCATTTAGTAAATACTTGTTGAACTGATGCAAAAATGAAGTTACTGTGCATGAATTAATCTGAACAGCACAAACCCCCCTTTTTCTATTAGAAGTTAATGATTTGAATAAAAGAGAATGCTAATATAGATATGCCACATATATATATAAATCAGAATTTACAAAGCAAACATAAACTTGATATTCATGAGGAATATGTACTAATCTTAATAAAACATCCAACTGTGTGACTATAACAGGGCAGTTTAACATACTAGTTAAGCTCATAGACTTCTTCTGGAACCCCCAGAAAAGGGGTTTGGGAATCAAGGTATTGGGTCTGGCCAATACCTTGATTCCAGACTGGTGATAAACTAAGCCAATGATCCAGTGGTGCTATGCTGGGCTTCTGAATTTTAGAACTGTACAGGACTGTGTGTGAGTTTATAAAAAGGTGTTGTTTGAAGACACTAAGTTGTAATATGTTAGTAACTGGCAATACAGCAACATAAAACTAATATATTACCTGGATGAAAATGTATTTATTCTCTGTGTCTTTGTTTCCCCATTTGAAAAATAGGAACAATATTACTTGTTCACAGGACTATTGTGAGGAATCTGAGTGTGTGTTTGTGTGTGTGTGTGTGTGTGTGTGTCTGTGTATCAAACTTAAGATAAATGTTTCCTCATGTAAAGATTTGTTTAATTTATATAAATGTTTATTATTATCACTATAATCTTACTAAGGAAAACAACTAAAACAACAACTCCTTCCCAAGAAAAACTTATAAACCTATTCACGTCCATCACCTGAATAACACTTTCTTTTGGACAATGTTTCCTAAAGAATCAAATGATTATTTTATACGATTTCCTAAATATTGAGGTAGAGAATCACAAAGTCACTTTTAGGTTCTGATGGTAATAGTGGGATAGGCTCACTCAATAATCCTATAGGACATACCATTTTCTGACCCACAATCTTCTTTTGGGTAGATACCTGTTCCCCATTTCTTACTAAACCAACCCAGTTAGACTGAGCCTGTCCTCTCACCTACTCTATTCTTAGATGCTTATAGTTGAGCTATGCTTAGCTAATCAGAGAACTTACCCTCTCAGCCAATAATTAGCTCAGAGAGAGCGATTATTGACCTAAATTAGAACAATTTGAGTCAGAGATATGCGAGGAGCTTCCTTTGTTTCCTTCAGTATTCTGAGCTACAGCTCCAAGATAGCAGGTGCCATCATGCAACCACACAAAGAGAACATGCCTGAGTATAACAGGCAAGCGCAAGCAGAGATGAGCAGTCTTGAAAAAGAGAGGCTGACTTCTCATATTATATGAATCTCTGAATTTAGACCTTATCAAGGCCTCCTTGGACATAAAGTCAGATGAACCAATAAAGTACCTGTTTTGTGTAGGCTAATTTTAAATGTGTATCTGGCAGTTGGAAGATATTGCAAATTGTACACCACTGAATGGATGCTTTCTACTAAAAGAAAGACATAATAGTGTATCATATTTAAATTCATATTTCATAATGTTATAAATCAATGCATAACATAGAACTTTGAAAATAATGTGAAATATAAATTCCCTTAGAAGCACAAATCTAGTATAATTCAAACTTTTGCTTCCTAAAACAGAGAAAAGTCAAATTTATTGATGTTTATTGGAGACCCTACTGAGTGTTCTTGGTCATTAAAAAAATACATTCTGTCAATGTATAATGTTATTAGGTAAATTTACATTTAACATGGTTTTGCTGTCATTGTTTCTAATTTATGCAGCACATTATCTTAGTCATATAATAGGCAATATTTATGACTGCACATTTCCATTAAGTCTTATGTTGATATTAAACAAATTATAAATACTGGCTGAAGTAAATAGACTATGAAAATTATAATTTATATATGACAGAATTTATAATATATCGTTTTTGAGACTAAATTTATTTCATATTCCTTGCAATTTAGAAGTATACTTAATAATTTTATTTAAAATTTGCATATATATTATGTTTCTGTACTTTTATACTTACTGTTAAACTAATTTTGTATTTCTTTCCCCAAACTAGTACTTTAGGTTTATCTGAAAAAATTAGGTGGTCTTTTTTCTTTTTTTAAAAAAAAAAAAAAGCAGGGATGCTAAAAGAATCAAATAAATGTTAGATGTAACTTGAAAATCAAATTTATCATTTGTAACATTAATATGATTCTTTATAAGGGTGACACCACTTAAAAGCACAAAAAAATGGAAAATGAATCTGAGTTTAAAGAGCATTTTTTCCATTTTGTCTGGAGAAGAATATACTAAAATTACACTGCCCTTGAGCAATGGTTCTCAAATTTTAGTGTGCCTAAGAATGTTTTAAAGTACAGATTTCTGGATTTCACCCCCAGAGGTATTGATTCCTTCGATCTGAGGTATGGGCCAATAATCTGCATTCCTAACAAGTCTTCAGGTAATTCTGGTACTACACTTCCTGAAAACACCCTTTGAGAACAGTTGTCTTTAAAAGACTTTAGACATAAGCACCAATTGATCTAAAGCCATGAGAAAATAAATGTTCTCCTTACAATCACAGATAACAACATTACCTGACACTGGAGGAGAAGAAAAATGAAAAATGTAAAAAAATTAGAGACTGAGTGTGATCTAATTAGGATTAATATTTTTCATGTTTTGAACAACATTGGGTAAGAAAAGAAATCAAATTACAGGGAAAATAAACATGCTGATTTAATGCATGCCACATTGCTAACATAAAATAAGAAAATGAAATAAAACTGCATTAGGAAATGGATTATAAAAAAGATTTAGGCTTTGTGTTTAGATATTAAAACTGAAATGAGATATTCAGTTACAGTTATTTTGTTTCTTGATAGGCCTTTTTATAACAGAAATTTGAGCAATAAGAGTATGAGAAGAATAATATTGAAACAAGGAAGATAATTTGATATGTAATATGGTATTGTAAAAGAATTGCCGGCCTAACAATTAATATGCGCTATAGAGATGGGCTCTGTAGGTGGCAGGATTTTTCCATTACCAAATGTGCTCCACTCATGACCTCTTCGCAAAATCTACCACCATAGGGTGTAGCCAATGTCTCACAATGTATTTTTGACAAAGACCACTACTAACCACTCATGGATGGCCAATTCATTCTCAGCCACAGCAGGTTTCTAAAAAGCTATTACAGTTTCTACTGACCAAGGGATCACTTAAGTTTCCAAGAAAGAAAGAGCTCCTTAATGTGTCACTTCTCTAGGTATGTATAACACCATTTCAACTCCAACCCAATTATTCAGCATTTCTTTTCAGTATCACGTTGGAATGCTCTGACTTTTCTATTACCTGGTGACACAACTTATTAATATATTGTATAGGGAAATTTTAACATATCAATTTAAATATTCATAAATCACTGTAAGAGCTGGGGGAAAAAACAATATTTTGCCTCTAGTGGCATTCCAGGTTTATTTGGATGATAATACCTGAGTCAAATCTAGGCTGCCATTTTCTGTTATTCATTAATACATTATTAAATCAACCTAAATTTGATAAGTATCTATTTCCTGCCAGTTTTGATATAAGAAGTGAGTATACATGAATGTGTAAAGATGATGTACTTTTTGACCTTAATAAACACATAATTCTGAGGGGCAAAAGGTAGGATTACAGATTCACAGCCTCCTGTGTTGTTCAGCAGAAACATGTACCTAATTCTGACCAATAGGTAATGCTCACAAAATATCTGGGCTCGTTTAGATTAGGACATTTAACTGCTGTTGCAAGACTCATCAAAGTCATTTTCTGTTACTATTAAAACAAATTACTTTGGTATTCCATTTTTGAAAGGGTCAAACCAGTTCTTTTTTTGTGCTTTCCATTTGTAAATTGTGTTTGTGAAAATATTTTAACTTTGGAGAGTGAATTGTGGAATACATGGCCTCAATCCAGTTTGTCCAACTATAGCCTCATTTGAGGAGAGAGAACACCAGGAAAATGGGTGAATGGGCCTTCAAGGTTGCATTTTGTGATTCATTTTGTTCTGCAGACATTAGTTTAGTCCTGCACCTGGACCCTGGAGTGGAGTGGAAAGCCTTGGTGGGTAGAAGTGACTTTTGCCCTTAACTCTTTTACAGTCTGGGAAGAAGGATTACTATGTTGATCTTGTTGCTTTGCATAATACTGTTTTCCTTTCCTTATTTGTGGACAGAAAAGGTGTTTTGAGGTGGTGTTCCTGCCCCCTCCCTAAAAAAAAAATAGTAGTAAAATAAATTTGTAATGCTTTTCTCTTTTTTTAGAGTTCACTGTGGTTATTTCCAAGCACAAAGTGAAAGGAAAATATTTCTTTTCTTTTTTCTCGGAGATGGAGTTTTGCTCTTGTCACCCAGGCTGGAGTGCAATGGCATGATCCCGGCTCACTGCAACCTCTGCCTCCTCGGTTCAAGCGATTCTCCTGCCTCAGCCTCAAAATAGCTGGGATTACAGGTGCGCACCACCACGCTTATCTAATTTTTGTATTTTTAGTAGAGACGGGGTTTCACTACATTGGCCAGGCTGGTCTTGAACTCCTTACCTCAGAGGATCTGCCCGCCTCAGCCTCCCAAAGTGTTGAGATTACAGGCATGAGCCACTGCACCCGGCCATATTTCTGATATTATATAATCCTAGCTTTACAGAAAGGATAAAATTTTTAGGAACTAGATAATCAAAATTTTGTAGTATATCACATATAATCCATCACACGTAATAATTTGAATAGAACACATATAACAGAAGTTTTAAAAATCACTATAAGAAAGGTTAATGTAATGAATGTAATAAAAAAGTTGTGCTAAATATTTTAAAATTATTACATTTATACAGTAAAGACATGATGTTAAGTTGGAGTTAGAACTGCTGACCTAAAAACATGTCATACAAAGTAACATTTCCATGCAAATATTAATATCAATATTTTATGGAAAATCCTTTATTGGCTCCTCATTTTGTACAATGTAAGAAGCAAAATTGTGAATATGGCTTAAAAACACCTGAACAGAAACTTTCAGTATTTTCTGCCTTATCTCATAGGACTACTCTTTTTTTTAAACATTTATTTTAAGTTCAAGGCTACATGTGCAGGTTTGTTGTATAGGTAAGCTTGTGTCATGTGTGTTTGTTGTACGTATTATTTCATCACCCAGACACAAGGTCTACTACCCATCAGTTATTTTTTCTGATCCTCTGCCTCCTCCCAACCTCCGCCCTTTAGCAGGTCCCAGTGTCTGTTGTTCCCCTCTTTGTGTCCATGTGTTCTCATCATTTGGTTCCCACTTATAAATGAGAAGGTGCGGTATTTGGTTTTCTGTCCCTGCATTAGTTTGCTAAGGATAATGGCCTCCAGTTTCAATATATTCCTGCAAAAGACATAATCTCATTCTTTTTTATTCTATCTATTTCATGGTGTATTCCATGGCATATAAGTATCATATTCTCTTTATCCAGTCTATCGCTGATGGACATTTAGGTTGATTCTATGTCTTTGCGATTGTGAATAGTGCTACAGTGAACATATGTGTTCATATGACTTTATGATAGAATGATTTATATTCTTTTGGATACATAGCCAGTAAAGGGATTATTGGATCAAATGCTTGTTCTGTTTTTAGGTCTTTGAGAAACTGTCACACTGTTTCCCACAATGATTGAACTATTTTATACTCCTACGAACAGCGTATTAGTGTTCCTTTTTCTTCGCAACCTTGTCAGCATCTATTATTTTTTGACTTTTTCATAATAGTCATTCTGACTGGTGTGAGATGGTATCTCATTGTGGTTTCGATTTGCATTTTTCTAATGATCAGTGATCTTGAGCTTTCTTTTTATGCTTTGTGGCTGCATGTACATCTTTTGAAAAGTGCCCACTTTTTAATGATTTTTTTTTTCTAGTAAATGTAAGCTCCTTATAGATGCTGGATGTTATACCTTTGTCAGATGCATAGTTTCCTAATGTTTCTTCTCATTTGGTAGGTGGTGTGTTTACTCTCTTGATAGTTTCTTTTGCTGTGCAGAAGCTCCTTAAGTTAATTAGATCCTATTTATCAATTTTTGCTTTTGTTCAATTGCTTTTGGCAACTTGTCATGATATCTTTGCCTGTTCCTATGTCCAGAATGGTATTGCCTAGGTTGTCTTTCAGGGTTTTTATAGTTTTGGGTTTTAAATCTTTAATCCATCTGGAGTTGATGTTTGTATATGGTGTAATGAAGGAGTCCGGTTTACCATTTATTACACAGGGAGTCCTTTTCCCACTGCTTGTTTTTCTCAGCTTTGTCGAAGATCAGATGGTTGTGATGTGCAGCCTTATTTTTGGGCTCTTTATTCTGTTCCATTGGTCTATGTGTCTGTTTTTGTATCAGTCATATGCTGTTTTTGTATCAGTAATATGCCATTTTTGTTACTGTATTCCTATAGTACAGTTTGAAGTCTGGTAGTATTATGCCTCCAGTTTTGTTCTTTGTGCTTAGAATTACATTGGCTACTCAGGCTCTTTTCAGGTTCCTCATGATTTTTTTTAAAACAATTCTCTAGTTCTGGAAAGAGTGTCATTGATACTTTGATAGGAATAGCATTGAATCTATAAATTGCTTTGGGTCCTAAGGCCATTTTGATGATATTGATTCTTCCTATCAATAAGCATGGAATGTCTTTCCATTTGTTTGGGTCATCACTAATTTCTTTGAGAAGTGTTCTGTAGTTCTTATTGAGGAGTTTTTTCACCTCCCTTGTTAGCTGTTTTCCTGGTATTTTATTCTTTTTGCAGCAATTGTTAATGGGATTGTGTTCCTGATTTGGCTCTTAGCCTGACTGCTGTTGGTGTATATAGGTATGCTAGTACACTTTGTACATTGATTTTGTGTCCTGTGACTTCACTGAAGCCCTCTCTTGCCACTCCTATTCAACATAGTGTAGAAATCCTGACCAGAGTAATCAGGCAAGAGAAAGAAATACAGGGCATCCAAATAGGAAGAGAAGAAGTCAAATTATCCCTGTTTGCAGACAGCGTGATTCTATGTCTAGAAAATCCTGTAACCTCAGCCCAAAAGCTCCTTAAGCTGTCAAGCTGATAAACAAGACTACTCTTTCAGCTCCTTTTTTTTTTTTTTTTTTTTTTTTTTTTTGGAGGCAGGGTCTCTCTCAGCTCCCAGGCTGGAGGTCAGTGGCAGGATCATAGCTCACTGCAACCTCAAACTCCCAGCCTCAAGGGTTGCTCCCACCTGTACCTCCAGAAGAGCCGGGACTACAGGCTCTACCCACCACACCCACATAATTTTCAAATTTTTTTAGTAATGTGATCTCGCTTTGATGCTCAGGCTTGTCGCTAACTCCTGGCCACAAGTCAGAATTTCATATATATTTGTATGCCTCTTTAACTACATCGGCCTTATTTCACTTTTGGAATTACCTCATGATTCTTCCCTCATCACGAATTTGTTCATGCTATTGAATAATATGGACATCTTAACAATATTAAGTATTTAAATCCATAAACATAAAATGTCTTCACATTTATTTTCATCTTTAATTTCCTTCAGCAATGGTTCATAGTTTTCAGTGTACAAGTCATTTGTCTCCTTGGTTAGGTGTATTCCTAAATATTTTGGGGGTTTTTGGCTATTTTAAATGCAATAGCTTCTCAATTTTTAAAATATTTTTATTGTTAGTGTCCAAAAACATAATTGATTTTTGAATGTTAATTTTGTATTCGGAAACTTTGCTGGGTCTGCTTTAGTTATAACAGTTTTAGGGGAAGAAAATTTAGGGTGTTTTACATATCAAATCATGTAATCTGTAAACAGAGCCAATTTTATTTCTTCCTTTTCTATTTTAAAGCCTTTTATTTATTTTTTCCTGACTAATTGCTTTGGTTGAGACTTACAATAATTCTAAGTCTTAACAACAGGAAAATACTTCGTTGAGTGGGAGTGGTGAGAGTGAACATTCTTACTTTGTTCTGATCTTACAAGAAAAGGTTTCAGTCTTTCACCATTGATTATATTGAGGTAGTATTTTCCATTCTTAGTTTGTTGAGTGTTTATATCATGAACGAATGTTAAATCTTGCCAAATGCTTTTTCTTCATCAACTGAGATAAACTTATACTTGTTTGGTATTTTTATGTATTTCATTCTATTAATGCCATGTATTACATTGATTGATTTTTACATGTTGAAACATTCTTGCATTATAAGAGTAACTCTCACTTGTTTCAGTATATATTTCTTCAAATACGTTATTGAATTCCGTGTCTTCGTATTTTATTGAGGATTTTTGCATCAATATCTATCAGAAATATTGACCTGCAGTTTTCTTGTAGTATCTTTATATGGCTTTGGTATCAGGATAATGAGCTTGGTAGTGTTCTCTTTTTAAATTTTGGGAGGAGTTTCAGTATCGTCAACTCTTCTTTAAATGGTTAGCAGAATTATCCAGTGAAGCCATCAGGTCCTGGGAATTTTTTAATTGAAGATGATTTTGATTACTGATTCAATCTCTTTACTCATTATTAATCTATTTATATTTTCTATTTATTCACATTTCAGTCTTGGTAGGTCGTATGTTTCTAGAATTTTATTGATGTCTTGTAGGTTATCCAGTTTTTTGGTATATTAATAATATTGCCTTATAATCCTTTTTATTCCTGTGACATTGGTTGTAATGTTCTCTTTTCCATTTCTTATTTAAGTTATTTGTGTGTTCTCTGTTTTTTTCTTGATTACCCTTGCTAAAGGATTTTTAAAATGTTTTCCAAGCACCAACTCTTTGTTTGGTTTGGTTTTGTTTTTTCTCTATCATTTGTCTATTCTATGCTCTAATCTGTATTATTTCTTCTCCTGTCTGCTTTGGGTTTAATGTGTTAATTTTTATAATTCTTTTTGTTTAAGGCTAAGCTAACTTGAGATCTTACTTCTTTATTAATGTGCCATTTACTGCTATAAACTTTCCTGTAAGCATTATTTTTGTTGCATTCCATAAGTTTTGGTACATTGTGTTTTCATTCTAATTTTTCTCAAGGTATGTTCTAAATTTTTATGTGATTTAGTTTAGCCATTGGTCATTAATAGTGTGTCATTTAATTTTCAAACATTTATGAATTTCCAGTTTTCTTTGTACTGTTGATTTCTAGTTTTATTTAATTTTTGTTTAAAAAGATACTTTTTATGATTCCAAAGTTCTTGAATTTGTTAAAACTTGTTTTGTGGCCTACCATGCAGGCATTTCTGAAGAATATGTGTTCTCCAGAATGTGCACTTTAGGTACACTTAAGTAGAATGTATATTCTGCTTTTGGGGTAGAGTCTTCTATATATGTCTGTTAGTCCCAATTAGTTTATAATGTTGTTCAAATCCTGTACTTCCTTATTTATCTTCTGTCTGGTTTTTCTACACATTATTTATGGGATATTGAGGTTACCTATCATTATTGTGCTGCTATATTTCTCTCTTCAATCTTATCAAAGTTTACTTCATATATTTAGAAGCTTTGAGGTTTCATACGTAATTATAATTGTTAACACTCATTATTATATAATGAGTTAACACTCATTATTATATAATGAGTTAACACTCATTATTATATAATGTCTTCATTTGTTTCTTGTAACAGGTTTGATTTTAAAGTCTATTTCGTCTGAGATTAGTATAGGTACTATTGCTATCTTCTGGTTACCACTTGCATGGATCATCTTTTTCATCCTTTTTCTTTCAGTCTATGTTTGCCCTTAGACCTAAAGTGAATCTCCTGCCCATAGTTGTACCCTGTGTTTTCATCCATTTAGCCAATTTATAATTTTTTATAAAGGAGCTTAATTTAGATTTAAAGTAATTACTGATAGAAAAAACTTATTATTGCAGTTTGCTAATTGGTTTCTGTATATCTTGTATCTTTTATTATCCCTCCTTCATTCTCTCACTTTCTTCTATTGAGTTTCATTGATTTATTTATAGTAATATGATTTGATTCCCTTATCATTTCCTTCTGAGTGTATTCTATAGCTATTTTCTTGTGGTTGTCATCATAGTTACATAAAATCTGTCAATGATACAACATTGTATTTTACACTGATAACCACTTAACTTCAGTTCCATCCAAAAGCTGTACTCCCTTACATCTCCACCCTCATATTATCTTATTAATGTAACAAATTATACCTGTATGTATTGCATATCCATTTACATAGACTTAGACTTTATTTTTTATAATTTTATTATTTAAATACTGTCTGTCAAAATTTCAAAAGTACAGTTTGTTATATTTGTCCATGTATTTTCCTTTAGTGGAGAACCATCTTTTAATAATAGCTTCATGAAGTGGTCTGTTGTCCTTTCACTTCAACTTGAAGAACTCCCTTTAGTGTTTATTTTAGAGCCAGTCTAATTGTCATGAACTCCCTCAATTTTGTTTATCTGGAAAAGTCTTAATTTCTACTTCATTTTTGAAAGACAGTTTTGCCAGATATAATATTTTGTGTTTTTTATTCTTTTATTTCTTTTAATCTTTGCAGGAACATAATAAGTATATATATTTATACATATGTGTATATATATTTGCAGGAACATGATAGTTGTATATATTTCTGGGGTACATGAGATGTTTTGATATAGGGTTGCAGTGTGAAATAAGCAGAGCATTGAGAATTGGGTATTCATCTCTTTAAGCATTTATCCTTTGAGTTACAACAATCCAATTACATTCTTTAAGTGATTTTTAAAATATACAATTAAGTTATTATTGACTATAGTCACTTTATTGTGCTATTAAATAGTAGGTATTATTCATTCTTTCTATTTTATTTTTGAGCCATTACCCATCCGCACCTTCCCCACAACCTTTGGCAGCCTCTGGTAACCATCCTTCTACTCTCTATGTCCATGAGCTCAATTGATTTGATTTTTAGATCACACAAATAAGAGAATAGGCAATGTTTTTCTGTGCCTGGGCTTATTCCACTTAACCTAATGACCTTCAGTGCCATCCATGTTGTTGCAAATGACAGGATCTCATTTTTTAGGGTTGAATAGTACTCCATTGTGTATATATACCACATTTTCTTTATCCATACATCTGTTGATGGACACTTAGGTTGCTTCCAAATCTTAGCTACTGTAAATAGTGCTGCAACAAATATAGGAATGCAGATATCTCTTCAATATACTAATTTCCTTTCTTTGGGTATGTACCCAGCAGTGAATCGTATGGTCATATGAGTTTTCAAAAAACTTAATTTTTAGTTTCTCAAGGAACCTCCAATCTCTTCTCCATAGTGGTTGTACTAATTTACATTACCAACAGTGTATTTTTTTTCCCTTTCCTTTGCATCTTCACCAGCATTTGTTATTGCTTGTCTTTTGGATATAAGCCATTTTAACTTGGGTGACAAAATTTTTCATTGTAGTTTTTATTTGCATTTCTCTGACAATCGATGATGTTGAGCAGCTTTTCATGTGCCTGTGTGCCATTTGTATGTCTTCTTTTGAGAAGTGTCCATTCAAATAATTGCTCATCTTTTGATCAAATTATTAGCTGTTTTCCTGTAGAATTGTTTGAGAACCTTATATATTCTGGTTATTAATGCCTTGCCAGAGTGGTAGTTTGCAAATATTGTCTTTAATTTTGTGGGCTGTCTCCTCACTTTGTTGACTGTATCATTTGCTGTGCACAAGTTTTTTAACTTCATGTGATCCCATTTAACCATCTTTGATTTGGTTGCCTGTGCTTGTGGGGTTATTACTCATGAAATCTTTGCCCAGACCAATGTCTTGAAGATTTCTCATAATGTTTTCTTGTAGTAGTTTCATAGCTTGTGGTCTTAGATTAAAGTGTTTTATCCACTTTAATTTGATTTTATATATGGTGAGCGATAGGGGGTCTAGTTTCATTCTTTTGCATATGGTTATTCAGTTTTCCCAGCACCGTTTTTTAACGAGACTGTCTTTACTCCAGTGTGTGTTCTTGGCACCTCTGTCAAAAATGAGTTCACTATAAGTGTGTGGATTTGCTTCTGCATTCTCTATTCTGCTCCCTTGGTTTATGTATCTGTTTTTATGCCAGCACCATGCTGTCTTGGTTACTAAAGCTCTATTAGTGTCATTTAAAGTCAGGTAATGTGATTCCACCAGTTTCTTCAAATCCATGAACATACAATATTTTTTCCTTTTTTATGTCTTCCTCAAATTTTTACATCAGTTTTTTATAGTTTTCATTTTAGAATCTTTCACTTTTTGGTTAATTACCATGTTTTTAACATTATATGTGGCTATAATAAATAGAATTACTTATTTATTTTTTACATTGTTTACTGTTGGGATATAAAAATGCTACTAATTTTTTTAAATTTTACTTTAAGTTCTGGGATACATGTGCAGAATGTGCAGGTTTGTTACATAGGTATACATGTGCCATAGTAGTTTGCTGCACCTATGAACCTGTTATCTAGGTTTTAAGCCCTGCATGCATTAAGTATTTGTCCAAATGTTCTCCTTCCCCTCGCCCCCCACCCCCTGATAGGCCCGAGTGTGTGATGTTCTCCTTCCTGTGTCCATGTGTTCTCATTGTTCAGCTCCCACTTATGAGTGAGAACATGAGGTGTTTGGTTTTCTGTTCTTGTGTTAGTTTGCAGAGCATGATGGTTCCCAGCTTCATCCATGTCCCTGCAAAGGACATGAACTCGTTTTTTTTTAATGGATGCATATTATTCCATGGTGTATATGTACCAAATTTCCTTTATCCAGTCTACCATTGATGGGCATTTGGGTTGGTTCCACGTCTTTGCTATTGTAAATAGTGCTTCAATAAACATACGTGTGCATGTGTTTTTATAGTAGAATGATTTATAATCCTTTGGGTATATACAGAATTTTGGAATTGCTGAGTCAAATGGTATTTCTGGTTCTAGATCCTTGAGGAATTGCCACACTGTCTCCACAATGGTTGAGCTACTGATTTTTTTATGTTGACTTTGTATCCCACAACTTTACTGACTTTGTTTATCAGTTCTAATAGTTTTCTTGTGGAGTCTTCAGCTTTTACTAATATGAGATTATATCATCAGCAAACAAGGATAATTTGATTTTTTCTTTTCTAATTAGGATGCCCTTTATATTTTTCTATTGTCTGATTGTTCTAGCATGGACTTCCAGTACTACATTGAATAACAGTGGTGAGAGTAGACATCCTTGTTGTGTTCCGGATTTTAGAGGAAAGGCTTTCTCCATTTAGTATGATACTAGCTGTGGATCTGTCATATATGGCTTTTTATATGTTGAGGTATATTTCTTCTATCGCCAGTTTTTTGAGCGTTTTTATCATGAAACAATGTTGAATTTTATCAAATGCTTTTTCAGCATCATTTGAATGTTTCAATGGTTTGTATCCTTCATTCTGTTGATATAATGTGTCATGTTGATTTGTGTAGGTTCAACTATCCTTGCATCCCTGCAATAAATCCCACCTGGTCATTATGAATGTTCTTTCTAATGTATTGTTGCATTAGGTTTGTTAGTATTATGTTGAGGATTTTTGCATTAATATTCATGACAGATGTTGGCCTGTGGTTTTCTTCTTTTAATTTGTCTGTGTCTAGTTTTGGTATCAGGGTAACACTGGACTCATAGAATGTGTTTGGAAGTATGCTCTCCTCCTCTATTTTTTTGAAGAGTTTGAGTAGGATTGGTATCAGTTTTTCTTTAAATATTTGGTAGAATTCAGCAGGGAAGCTATTAGGTCCTAGGACTTTCTTTACAAAAATAATTTTTATTACAGCTTTGATCTTGTTACTTATTGGTCTGTTCATGTTTTAGATTTCTTCCTGGTTCAATCTTGGAAGTTGTATGTGTACAGGAATTGGTCCATTTACTCTACATTTTCCAATTTATTGGCATACAGCTGCTCATAGTAGCCACTAATGATCCTTTGAATTTCTGAAGTATCAGTTGTAACATCTCCTTTTTCATTTCTGATTTTATTTATTTGGATCTTCTCTCTTTCATTATTAGTCTGGCTAAAGGTTTGTCACATTTTGTTTAACTTTTTAAATAACAACTTTTTGTTTCATTGATCTTTTCTATGTTTTATTCATTTCAATTTTATTTATTTCTGCTCTGATCTTTATTATTTCTTTTCTTCTTCTCATTTTGGGTTTGGTTTGCTCTTGCTTTTCTAGCTCTTTAAGATGCATCCTTAGATTGTTTGTTTGAACTCTTTCTTCTTTTTTTAATGTAGTCACTTATGACTGTAAACTTCACTCTTAGTACTGCTTTTCCTGTATTCCAAAGTTTTTGGTACGTTGTGTTTTCATTATCATTTGTTTCAAGAAATTTATCAATTGTCTCCTCAATTCCCTCACTGACCCACTGGTCATTTATCAGTATATTGTTTAATTTCCATGTATTTGTATAGTTTTCAAAATACCTCCTGCTATTAATTTCTAGTTTTATTCCATTGTGGTCAGCGAAGATGCTTGATATTATTTCAATTTTTCTGAATGTTTTAAGACTTGTTTTGTGATCTAATACATGGTCTATCCTTGAAAATAATCAATGTACCAAAGAAAAGAATGTGTATTTTGCAGCTCTTAGATGAAATGATCTGTAAATATCTATTAGGTCTATTTGATCTACAATGCAGATTAAGTATGATATTCCTTTGTTGATTTTCTGTCTGGAATAGCTGTACAATGCTGAAAGTAGGGTGTTGATGTCTCCACTTATTATTGTATTGAGGCCTATCTCTCTCTTTAGGTCTAATAATGTTCTCTTTATATATCTGGGTGTTCCAGTGTTGGGTGCATATATATCTAAAATTGTTATATCCTCTTGCTGAATTGACCCCTTTATCATTATATAGTGATTTCTTTGTCTCCTCTTATAGTTTTGTTCTTGAAAACCATTTGTCTTATATTAGTGTAGTGACTCATGCTCTTTTGGAGTTTCCATTGGCATGGAATATCTTTTTCCATTTTTTGTTTTTAGTCTATGTGTGTCTTTAAATGTGAAATGAATTTCTTATAGGCAACAGATTAATGGGCTCTGTTTCTTCTTTTTTTAAAATCCATTAATCCTGTCTATGTCTTTTGATTAGAGAGTTTAGTTTATTTACAATTAATATTATTATTGATAAGTAATATATCTATTACTGACATTTTGTTGTTTCCTGGTTATTTTGTGATCTTATCTTCCTTCTTTCTTTTATTCCTGTCTTTCTCTAGTGAAGATGATTTTCTCTAGTGATATAGTTTAGTTTCTGGCTTTCTTATTTTTTGTGTATTCATTGTATATTTTTTGGTTTGAGGTTACCATGAGGCTTGTTGATACTATTTTATAACCCATTATTTTAACCTGATAACAACTAAACTTTATTTGCATAAACAAACAACAAGCACAAAGAAAACTAATAAACACTCACCTTGACCTTGCTCTCCCACTTTTTAACTTTTGTATCTTATTTTACTATGTCTTAACAAGTTTTTTTATTTGTTTATTGTTTCCCCTTTCTACTTACAATAAGAGTAGTTTGCACACCACAGTTACAGTGTTATAATGTTCTGTGTTTTTTGGTGTACTTACTATTACCAGTAACTTTTGTACCTTCAGGTGATTATTTATTTCTCACTAATGTCCTTTTCTTTCTGATTGAAATACTCCCTTTAGCATTTCTTGTAGGAGAGGTCTGGTATTGATGAAATTCCTCAACTTTCATTTGTCTGTGAAAGTCTTTATTTCTCCTTTATGTTTGAAGAATGTTTTCAATGGATATACTATTATAGGGTAAACATTTTCTTTTTCCTTTAGCACTTTAAATATGTCATGTCACTATCCCCTGGCCTGTAAGGTTTCCACTGAAAAGTCTGCTGCCATATGTATTAGAGCTCCACTGTATGTTATTTGTTTTTTTTCTCTTGGTGCTTTTAGTATCCTGTCTTTATCTTTGGTCCTTGGCAGTTTGATTATGAAATGCCTTGAGGTAGTCTTCTTTGGGTTAAATCTTCATTGTACTCTATAACCTTCTAGAGCCTGGTTATTGATATCTTTCTCTAGATGTGGGAAGTTCTCTCCTATTGTCCCCTTGAATAAACTTTCTATCCCTGTCTCTTTCTCTGCCTCATCTTATGGCCAATAACTCTTAGATTTGCCCTTTTGAGTCTATTTTTTAGATCCTGTAGGAATCCTTCATTATTTTTTATTATTTTTTCTTTTGCCTCTTCTGACTTGGTATTTTCAAATAGGCTGTCTTTAAACTCACTAATTCCTTCTTCTGTTTGATCCATTCTGCTATTAAAGGACTCATGCATTCTTTGATATGGCAATTTCATTTTTCACCTCCAGAATTTCTCCTTAACTCTCTTTAATTATTTCAATCTCTGTTAAACTTAACTGATTGAATTTCTTCTCTGTGTTATCTTTAATTTCTTTGAGTTTCCTCAACACAACTATTTTGAATACTCTGTCTGAAAGGTCACATGTCTCTGTTTCTCCGGGACTTCCATTTGGTATGGTCATGTTTTCCTGGATGTTGTTTATGCTCACCGATGTTTTTCCATGTCTGGGCATTGAAGAGTTAGGTATTTATTGTAGTCTTCTCTGTCTGGGCTTATTGTAGCCATCCCTCTTGGGAAGGCTTTTCAGATATTTGAAAGGATTTGGGTGATGTGATCTAAGTTGTTTCTGTTTTAGAGGGCACTCCACACCCAGTAATGCTGTGGTTCCTGCAGACTCATAGAAGTACTGCCTTGTGGTCTTGGACAAGATCTGGAAGAATTCTCTAGATTACCAGGCAGAGACTCTTATTCTCTTCCCTTAATTTCTCCCAAACATACAGAGTCTCTCTCTCTCTGTCTCTCTGCTGAGCCACATAAAGCTGAGAGTGGAGTGACACAGCACCCCTGTGGCCACCACCACTATGACTGTGCTGGGTCAGACCTGAAGCCAGCGTAGCACTGGGCCTCACCCAAAACCTACTACAACCACTCCCTGGCTACTGCCTATTTTTGCTCAAGGCATTGGAGCTCTACAATCAGCAGGTGGCAAAGCTATCCAGACCTGAGATCTTCTCTTTAGAGTGGCAAGGTGCCCCTGGTACCAGGTGGGTCTGTAAGTGCTATCAAAGAGTCAGGGACCAGAGTCATAAACCTTAGAAGTCTACCTGGTATTCTACTTGATTGTAGTTGAGCTGGCACTCAGACAACAAGATGCAGTCCTTCCCACTCTTCCCTCCCCTTCCAAAGGCAGAGGAGCCTCACTCCATAGCCACTGGTAATCTTGGCCACAAGGAGTGCTGCCAGACTATCACAGATGTTCCCTTAAGGCCCAAGGTATCTTAAGTCAGTTTGTTGTTAGTACTGCCTGCCTTAGGACTCACCCTTTAGGGCAGTGGGTTACCCTCTGTCTTAGAGTAGGCCCAGAAATGCATCCAAAAGTCAAGTCCTGGAATCTGGGACTCCAAAAGCCTTCTGGTTGCTCTATCCCCGTGTTAGTGTTGGTACCTAAGGTGCAAAACAAAGTCCCCTTTAATTCTCCCCCTGCTTTTCTCAAGAAAATGGAGTTTTGTCTCATCGCCACCACCACTGGTAATGTGCTGAGTCTCACCTGCAGCCACCAAGTCTCAGTGACTCAACAAGGACTTTGATGTAGTACTGGGGTATCACTGCTAGTTATTCAGTGCCTGTGGGCAATGGAAGAGGTCTCTTTCAGAGCTGTGAGTGGTCCAGCCCGGGGTTAGGGAAGGGGTGATGCCAGTACCCTCTTGGCTGCCCCAGCTGGTATCTCAGTATGTTGTGTACTCCCTCAGTCCACAGCCTCTGGGCCTAGTTCAGCCCTAGGACTCACCTACAAGTTGTAATCCTTACAGCCTAGACTGCCTTTCAAGTTTACTTAGGAACCCAGAGCCCTTTGGTCTTCAGTGGTGAGGTTGCAGTCACTCAAGTTTGGACTGCTGGGATAGGTGATTCTCCTCTTGCTAGGGCTGAGTTAAATGTTCCCTCAGTAGGTGGGTGTCAGCTGAGATGGGTCAGGTTTTCCTTTTTGCTCTAACAGAACAGCACCGAATTCAATGCCTCACAACTGTTGTGTTCTCCCTCTTCCAGCATCCAGGGATGCTCTTTGAACCACGTGGCTGCTTCTAGGGTTGGGGGAGGGGTGGCATCCATTGGTGACTCGGGACTTTTTCTATCTCTTCAGTGCCTCTTTCAGCAATATGAAGTTAAAACCAGCTACTATGATTTTCCACCAGATTTTTGCTTCTTATAAAGGTGTTTTTTCTGTGTAGATAGTTGCTAATTTGGTGTTCCTGCGGAGGGGGAACAACTGGTGGAGCTTTCTATCCTGTCATCTTGCTCCACCTCCCTCCACATACAGTTTTTTTGGTTGACAGGCTATTTCTTTTAGCACTTTTAATATATTATCCCACTGCCTTTGATTTGCAAAGTTTTGCTGATAAACCAGCTGATAATCTTATGAAAACTTTTTTGTGTGCAAAAAATCATTTTTGCTGTTTTCAAGGCTATCATTTTGTCTTTAACTTTAGACAGTTTGATTACTATTTGTCTTATTTGGTTCTCTTTGAATTTTTTCTACTTGGAGTATGTTGAGTTTCTTTAATCAATATGTTAATTTTTTTTCCTCAGATATAGGAAGTTTTTAACATATAGGAACTTTTTTCCTCTCTTTTTCTTCTGAGTTGATGTGTATATTCATTAACTTCACAGTATGCCACAAGTTTCTTATGTTTTCTTTAATTTTCTTATTTTTTAGTTGCTCTTCTGACTCAAGGATTTCAAATGACCTGCCTTCAAGTTCATGGATTCTTTCTTCTGCTTGATCAAGTTGTTTATGAACTTCTGCAATGTATTTTTCAGATTCAGCATTTTTGTTTCATTTTTTATAGTTTTAATCTTTTTGTTGATATTCTCATTTTATTCATACATCATTTTCTGAATTTTGTAATTATCTGTGCTCTATTTTAGATAATTGAGCATATTTATAGTTATTGTACATATTTGTCAGACAGTTTCCAGCTCTTCATTTCTTTAGGGTTAGTTTCTGAAGTTTTACTTTTTTTATTTGCTGGGGCCATGTTTTCTTGGTTTTGTTTTGTTTTGTTTGTTGGTGTGCCTTATAGTATTTTGCTGATATATGGGAATTTAAGAAAACTACTGCTTCCTTCAGTTCTTGTGCACTAGTTTGTGCAGGAAAAGACATCACCAATCAGCCCAGCTGGAGATTCTAAGACCTTGTAAATCTTTTCCGATATTTTGCTCTCCATAGTTTCTCCCTGGAGAATTTTAGTTCTAATATGCTACTTGCCTCTATTTTCAATGGCTTCCAGATTATGGAACTTGTTCTTTCATTGTTTCCAGACAGATGAGAAAGAAATCAGTCTCCCTGGTAGCCCTAAGATAAGCCAGAACATTGGATATATAGTGAACTCTTTTATTTACATCTAAATGTGGGAGCCCCAGTATGGAAGGTTTCCTTCTAATTGTTCTGCACTATACCATAAAGGGAAGGGGTTGGGGCACAAAAGAATGTGACAATTTTTTTACCCCTTTCTCTGGAAACCTCTTCTTGGTTTTACAATGGCCTGGCTGTTGTACCTTCTCACATGGTCTCTAGAGTTCTCACAGAGGTATTCTGGTCCATATATTGTTGTTAACTTGCTTCTCCATAATTTCCTAATCTGCCATCTCATGACAATCTATCCTAGTTTTTTTCTGTCTCTCTGGCAGAAGCTCAAAGGAGCAATTTCAATCAGGTATGCATTTTGCAGGCCTTTGGTCACATCTACCCTTGCACCATCCTATTAGTCAAAGCAAGTCACTTTCCAAGTCAGGCAAGGACATTTCAAGTCAGGTAAGGAAATCATTTCTATTAGACTGGTTGGGGGTGGAAGGCATTGGGTAAGGAAAGACATTTAATATTTCTGAGACACAATGTAAGTTTTCAGAGTCTGCCCTCTTGTTGATGAATATTATTTTCCTTCCAACAATTAAAATATGCACATTGTCCTTTCTATAACAGCATTATGCTTAAAGTCCAGGATCTTGTGATGTATACCAAGCCTAGATAGGATTTTGATCTAGAAACTTATGAAGTAAAAACTATTAGTTATCTTCATATTTTTCCATCCCCCTTTAACACACAACACTCTAATGGTGCAAGTAGGAAAAGATAACTAAAATAACTCCTATTTGGAAAAGGAATGACTGAGAGGCACATACTTGTTTGCAGCAGTTTTGAAATACTGCCAGGCAAATGTCATTGTCAAGTATTGTTATCATACGTCCTGTGGGTGGAGAATATTTTATAATTAGGATCTGATTCTGCTGGCCGAGAATGACTCCCTGGTCTGCTGTTTTTCTCCAGTTTTTGGCTTTATCTAATGGGACAACCTTTTTTTCTATCATTCTCTTTGGGCAACTTCTGGAGAAGACATTAGAAAATGTACTTTTTTTATATTACTGAACAGCATTTTCCACCTGCTTCCTGTCTGTAAACTATGTAAGTGCAAGAATAAATTTTACATTTGGAGCAATCTCAGTCACTTTGAATTCTGAATAATAATGCACATAGACATAAAACTCTATCAAAATCTTTGTGGGTTTTTATGTAAGTGATTCTAGTGTTCATGCACTGAGACAAAAGACATACCTGTAATAGCTCTTGTGACGTACATCTCTTTCTGTATTTAATATATGATATTTTCAGCACATCAAGCTGCCTTGGAGCATACACTTAAGATTCCTAAAAGACCTTTCTTCTACCTAAGAGGAACTTTAATTTTTTCAAAGTTCCTAATAAAATGTTTTAAAGCTAGGCCCCTAATTTAGTCTTTTCTCTGGGACCATGTTTTACCGTGGATGCACTAAATTTTGACTATACTCCCATACTGAATTTTAATTTGAGAGTGTGTTACTAACTGAAGAATCCAGGAATAAGAACCAGTTTCATTTTAATTCTCTGTAAATTCTGCTTAAAAACTACCCTTTTATTTTTATTTTTATTTTCTGAGCTTACCTGCTTTTTCTTGTCTTTACTTGCTTTCTAATTCCAAAGCCACTCTCACATATGTGAGGACTTTAATATAACAACACTTCATTTATCTTTGCCAGGTTTTGTAATGGTTGACTATTGATGCATAACAAAATACTCCTGGGTTCAGCTGGATGTTAGTTGATCTAAGATGGAATCAGCAAAAAGGCATATGTTCTATATTTCTCTTATTTTTTTAATACTAAAAACTAGACCCTGCACGTTTTTCTTAGGGTGGTGACAGAGTTTCAAGAAAGCAAGATCAATAGTGAAGGTGTTGTAAAGTCTCTTGCCACTTCCTACCTAGTATATTCTACTGACAAAAGTAAACCACATGACCAGTCCCAAAGATCAAGGGTAGAGAAGTACGCTCTGCTCACAGAGGTGGGGTCAAAATTGAAATAAATATTTCTGAATAGTTATCTAATCTGAAACCAGTTAGTACTTTATTGGTACATACACTTTTTAATAAAAATTTTACTTATTTCTGTGTCTTCAGTAAATACACACACTTAGACACACACAAAGCTATAACTAGCTCATTTACAAATTTTAAAAAGTGTTTTTTTTCTTGTTGGTGCTATGGTGGATATTTTTCTAGTGCGCAAAGCTTGGCAAATAAAGTGAGTGAAAAATTTTAGGATCTTTTAACTTCTTACTGATAGATACTCATGGATTGAATACATTGCACCACTCAGGGTAGTAGTTGCCCCTTACCTGGAGGAGATTTGTCCCAAGATCCTAGTGGATACCTAAAACCATGGATAGTGCCAAATCCTATGTGTAATATACTATGTTTCTTTCCTATACATACATACCTACATACCTATGATAAAATTTATGAATTAGACACGGTAAGAGGTTAAAAACAATTATTAATAATAAAGTACAACAATTATAACAATATGCCAGCATCACTACTATTGTGCTTTGGGGCCATTACTAAGTAAAATAAGAGTTACTTAATCACAAGGATTGTGACATCAATACAGTCAATTTGATAATCAAGAGGACCACTGAGTAGCTAATGGGAAGGTGGTATAGACAGTGAAGATATCCTAGAGAAAAAGCTAATCACACCCTGGTGGAACAGAGTGTGATGTGAGATTTCATCACCCTACTGAGAATGGCACGCAATTTAAAACTCATGAATTGTTTATTTTTGGAATTTTCTATTTAATATTTTCAGACCGTAGTTGAAAGACAGGAATTAAAACTGTGAAAAATGAAACCATAGCTAAGGAAATCTACTGTGTAGATACCTTTTTTATTTAAAAAGTTTATATTATTCATTTTTAAATACATTTATTGTAGATTTAAGGTATACAACATGATGTTATGGGAGATAGATGATAGATGATAGAATAGATAGATGATAGATAGTAAAAAGATTACTATAATGTAACAAATTGACATATCTATTGTTTCGAACACCATAGGAAATGAAATCAAATATAGATATCTTATAGGCACACTATCTAACAACAGAATTAGAAGTGTATTCTTAACAGCTCATCACTTCCTCGAGTTAAGATGTGTGGTATGTAAATTCATGTGCCATCTTCCTTAAAGCACATTTTTTTGTGTGTGCCTGAATCACCAATAACACATTCAAAATAGGATCTTTTACATTGAAAGAACATTATGCTTCGTTACTATGGAAACTATCTGCTCTTTCTGAAAAGCTTTCATAGTCCTGGTTTCTCTTTTTCTCTCTGCATGTTTTACCCCTCAAGTTCCTTAGCTGCCACTTTGTGTCTGCCTTTAATCTGACTTTGATTGAGTGGAGTTTTATGACCTTCATACTCCTAGTATAATCATTTATTTGATCTAAAATTTTGATTTCTTATCCAAGAAAAGAAGTTTAAGTAATCAGGTGTCATTTCACTTGTATTATTTCTTTAATTTTTAGATGGCAAGTTGTCACAATATAAATAAATCTTATAGATGAATAAATATTTAAGTAAATTGAATTATTTCTAGTCATTGTGCAGATTATATGATCATTTTTCATTTTAATTTAGAGCTATGAGGGAGCGTTAATCAGAGCCCTAAGCTCAGTCAACAAGGCTGCTGAAATCTATGATTTTTCCCTAAGGCCTCGGTGACTGATACAAATACTGCCGTAAGTTGTGCCAATGAAGTTCTTATAGGATTTAGGGCACTCCAACTATTAAAACCTGAGAATGCTTCAGTTGAGTGTTACATCTGTAAAAACAGCTAATTTGTGAGTAACATGACAGCTACATGTCCATCAAGATTTTTAGAAAGATTATGAATCCGCTACCCTCCTATCTTGTACAATATTACTGATCTTTTTGAAATATGTGACTATACTTTAAATTTCAAGCTCCTTTTTAGTTAGAAATTAGTCAATGATAATCAAATAGTGGAATGTAAGCCAGGCACGATGGCTCACGCCTGTAATCCCAGCACTTTGGGAGGCCGAGGCGGGCGGATCACAAGGTCACTAGATGGAGACCATCCTGGCTAACAAGGTGAAACCCCGTCTCTACTAAAAATACACACACACACACACACACACACACACACACACACACACACACACAAAATTAGCTGGGCGTGGTGGCAGGTGCCTGTGGTTCCAGCTACTCAGGAGGCTGAGGCAGGAGAGTGGCGTGAACCTGGGAGGTGGAGATTGCAGTGAACCAAGATCACACTGCTGCACTCCAGCCTGGGCGACAGAGCAAGACTCCGTCTCAAAAAACAAACAAACAAACAAAACAACAACAACAACAAAAAACAAATAGTAGAATTTTGATAAAGATAAGGTAGTGAGAGCCAATAATCCATATTTAAATAGAGTTTTGCTATGCCTTTTAATTATTTATACAAACACTTTTTTTGTATGTTGAATTGTTTGGAACACTACAGACTGACTTTTGGTACTTTTGATGATAATTTTTATGTGCCAATTTAGCTAGCCTATGGTGCTAAGTTCTTTGGCCAAATACCAATCTAGATGTTTCTGTGAAGATTTCTTGTAGAGTGATTAACATTTATAATTACTGTACTTTAAGTAAAAGAGATTATTCTAAATAATGTGAGTGAGCATTATCCAATCAAGACTCAAAAGTTAAACCTTAGGTTTCCAGCAGAGGAAATTCTGTCTCAAAACTGTAACATAGCAATCCTGCCTGATTTTCTAATTTGCTGGCCATCCACATAGATTTCAGAGTTATCAGTCCTCACAATGTCATTTGCTAATTTCTTAAAATAAATCTCTTTCCATATGTATTTATATCCCATTGGTTCAGTTTTTTGGGAGAACTGATAAAGAAAAAGAATTCTGACACTTACTAAAATGATAATGAAGATTTTATTCAAGACTATTGCAATAGAGGTATTAAAACATGGGCGAGAGATTGGGCTCACCTCTGAATACAATAAGCGTTAAGTGTAGATTTAAAGCCAAGGATCAGGGTGTGGGGGTGAGTGGGTAGAAATTACTAATAGAAGACATGAAAGGTAGGGGGATTCTTGCTAAGCCTACTTAACAGGATTCTTGCTGAATGCAATCCAGGGTAATCAGAAATCAAGGGTTGAGGATGAAGAATTTGATCAGGTATCAAGGGTGATCAGATATCAAGGGTGAGAAGGTTCTCCGCACACTGATTTTACCAGGATTCTTCCTAAAATTGGACTTGGCAAGGACAGACAGAGAACGTCAAGGTCAAAGTCTAGTCCAAAAAAGAACTCACAGGAACCTAAATAAAGTTTGGTCAAGAGAGGGGCTTTGTCAGAACCATGAATAATACAGTGGGTGCTCTTCCCCAAAAATATTTTCTGCTATGCATTTAAAAAGCATTAACACATTTCAGCCACATTTTCTGGAAAAGCATGAAACATGACATAAAACATAAATCTTCACCTTTCTTTCTTTTTTGTTTTTTTTTTGAGAGATGGGATGTGGCCGTGTTGCCCTGCCTAGGCTCAAACTCCTGGACTCAAGTGATTCTTTTGCCTCAGCCTCCCACAGTGCTGGTATTAGAGGTGTGAGCCACTGTACCTGGCAATACAAATATTATTTTAACAGTTTGTATGAATGCACTAAGGTTTGAGAAGCCCAACTTTTCTATAAATAATTGGCTAAACGTAGAAACATGCTAGGATTCGTGGAAATAAACACTTGCCTAAAATGAGCAGAAATTTAGTATCTATGAGGGTAAATCTAAGATAATTGTATTCATTTTACAATAGATTATATTTTAAATATATTGACTGAGTTGTAAACTTCCTGTGTAGAATGGTAAACTGTGTTCTTATTATATCAAACAATAGAATTCTATATTATTAAATACTTCTTTAAATGGCAGCAGCTGGCTTACTGCTACATAAAATGCAACCCCAGTTACACCCATTATTTTGAAATTCCTAGAATTGGAACTGAAAGTAAAAGCAGATAAAACTTTATTAGCAAATACTCAAAAATGTATTCACTTATAATTATGGCCATATAATTCTAACAAATGGTTTAATTTTATATAAAGACCAAGTCAGTAAAGGTTGCAGATATAAATACTCATTTTTGCACTACTATTTATAACAATGAACAATTTCTACTATCAAGATGAAGAGGTAATAATAGTGTCAAGGGATTGTATGTAAATGAATCTCATAGGCATTATAAGAGCACATAAGAGAAATGACTTTCTCACCTGGTAAATGACTTTCTAAAAGGCCAGTGGTGGCACAAAATTCAATTACTGCAAATCTGTGAGGTTCTTTTCTCTCTCCTAGTTAGTATGTCATTTTTGTTTCCTTGATAATGGAAATTATTTTTAAAGTAGTAATGGAAAAAATTATAGATAGCTTATATAAATAAGTGAGACAGAATATATCTTATTATATTGCAAATTTGTCACTATCCTTTGAAGTGATAGAGGTTATTTCTAAAACAACAAATGACCAAAAAGCTTTATGTATGTTTATTATGTTATGTTTTAAAATAATAGATGGACAGATTAGTTTTCTGTTAGTCTGATACATTTCTGGGCAGAATCCTAAAAATTTGCTAAAAAATAAGAAGTCTTTGTAAGAGATATGTGATAAAGTCACTGTCTGCAGAATTTAAGGTGTAAAGCAGACTACTGTAAAAACTCCATTAAAAAATAAACCTAAAAATTCATTCATCTTTATACTACAAAAAAGTAAATGCATTTAATATGTTAAATGCATTTTAGTGTGCTTTGTATTTTATCAGAAAACCCCAGATTGGCTACAAAATGTCTAGTCTGACTGCAAATAGAAGTCATGAATAGTCACTCAAAAGAAATTTTTTTCATTAGATTTAGAAAAACAGTTTAGGACTATTGCTTAAAGTGTGTGGCCAAGAACTGTAAGGTTTACCCTATGGATAATGAGAAACTGTTAATGGTATTTGAATTGGGTTGAGAATGGAGTCACTATCAGACCAATCACTTAAGAGAATTAGAAATATTGTAAAACACTCCTTAGGCCTTTTTCTGAAATTGCCTGTATGAGTTTCCTACTGTTGCCATACAAATTACAAAAGCTCATTGACTTAAAATAGCATCCATTTATATAACCTCACAGTTCTGTAGCTCAGAAATCTGAAACAGATCTCACTAGGCCAAACTCAAGATTATCACAGGGCTGAATTCTTACTGGAGGTTCTGAGAAAGAACAACTCTTTTAGGCTGTTAGCTAAATTCAGTACTTTACATTTATAAGACTGGGGTCCCGGTTTCCTCACTTTCTGTCAATCAGAAACTGCATTCACCACAAGAAGCTTCTTTCAGGTCTTTGCACATGGGCTCTGCATTACAGAGGCACGTGAAATCCTTTTCATGAATGGAATCTTCTTGACTTTTCATTCTACAGCAAACACTTCCAAAGAACGTCTAACTGACTTGAAGACCAAGGAAATGTTGTTCCATGAATGTAATATGAAGAGTAAAGAAGAATTCTAGTGTTCATGGATATAAAGCCACCCAACTGGGTACGTTAAATATGTATGAAACACAAATATTGTTATAATGGGTATTTTAAAACATCTAGCCAAATGCTGAACTTGGTCTCAATGTTATTTAGTAGAAAAAGGCAGAAAAGTTAATAAGTAAACATATGAACAGAATAAGGAAAAGGAACAAATCTGGAGGCATCACACTACCTGATTTCAAACTCTACTATAAAGCCATAGTCACTAAAACAGCATTGTACTGGTATAAAAATAGGCACATAGACCAGAGGAACAGAATAGAAAACCCCAAAATAAACCCAAATACTTACAGCCAACTGATCTTCAACATAGCAAACAAAACAGAAAATGAGGAAAATACACCCTTTTCAACAAATGGTGCTGGGATAATTGGCTAGCCACATGTAGGAGAATGAAACTGGATCCTCATCTCTCACCTTATACAAAAATCAACTCAAGATGGATTAAGTACTTAAATCTAAGACCTGAAACTAAAATATTCTATAAGATAACATTGGAAAAACCCTTCTAGATATTGGCTTAAGCAAGGATTTCATGACCAAGAACCCAAAAGCAAATGCAATAAAAACAAAGATAGTTGGGGCTTAAACTAAAGAGCTTTTGCATGGCAAAAGGAACAGTCAGCAGAGTAAAGAGACAACCCACAGAGTGAGAGAAAATCTTCACAATCTATACATCTGACAGAGGACTAATATCCAGAATCTACAAAGAATTCAAATCAGTAAGAAAAAACAATCCCATCAAAAAGTGGACTAAGGACATGAATAGACAATTCTCAAAAGAAAATAAACAAATGGCCAATAAACATATGAGAAAATGCTCAGCATCACTAATGATCAGGGAAACGCAAATCAAAACCACAATACGATACCATCTTACTTCTGCAAGAATGGCCATGATCAAAATATCAAAAAACAGTAGATGTTGGCATGGATACGGTGACCAGGGAATACTTCTACGCTGCTGGTGGGAATGTAAACTAGTACAGTCACTATGGAAGACAGTGTGGAGACTCCTTAAAGAACTAAAAGTAGAACTACCATTTGATCCAGCTATCCCACTACAGGGTATCTACCTGGAGGAAAAGAAGTAATCATATGAAAAAGATACTTGCACATGTATGTTTATAGCAACACAATTCACAATTTCAAAATTGTGGAACCAACACAAATGCTCATCAACCAATGAGTGGATAAAGAAACTGTGGTGTATATATATACACAATGGAATACTAAACAGTCATAAAAATGAATGAATTAGCTGCAGCGACCTGGATGAGATTGGAGAATATTATTCTCAGTGAAGAAACTCAGGAATTGAAAATCAAACATCATATGTTCTCACTGATATGTGGGAGCTAAGCTATGAGGAAGCAAAGGCATAAGACTGATACAATAGACTTTGGGGATTTGTGGGGAAGTTTAGGAGGTGGGGGTGAGGAATAAAAGACTACTAATTTGGTGCAGTGTATACTGCTAGGGTGATGGGTGCACCAAAATCTCACAAATCACTACTAAAGAACTTACTCATGTAACCAAATACCACCTGTACCCCAATAACTTAAGGAAAAAGAAATAATTAGTATAACTTTTCTTGGAAAGTAGTAGGGAGAGGAATGGGGAAAATAGAATGAAATGAAATATCAAAGAATTTTATAACATGTTTATACAGACGGTGACTTTTCTTCCTCTAAAATTAACCCCTTTACACACTGTATTAGTTAGTTCTCACGCTGCTATGAAGAAATACCCAGGACTGGGTAATTTATAAAGTGAAGAGGTTTAATTGACTCACAGTTCTGCATGGCTGGGAGGCCTCAGGAAACTTACAATTATGTCAGAAGGCACAACGTCACAGGATAGCAGTAGAGAAAATGAGCACAAGCATGGGAAATGTCAAACGCTTATAAAATCATCAGATCTCATGAGACTCACTCATTATGACGAGAACAGCATAGGGAAAACCTCCCCCACGCCCTGCCCCACCTGGTTCTGTACTTGACACATGGGGATTACTACAATTCAAAGTGAGATTTAGGTGGGGACACAGAACCAATCTGTGTCACACCACCACACATATACATAAACACATTAATATGCACATAAACCTATAGAATTTATGAGAAATTCTGTTTATTTGTTGTTTGAATCTATTGTAGATGGATAGGTGTAGAAATCTATATACGTTATGAAAACCAAATCAAATGTAAATGGAAGTAGGCATGCATAGAGGACATGTATGTCTAGTCAGACAATAGTTCTGAATCTAAATTTTTGTGAAATCCTTATGACCACATGTTTTCAAAAATGACATCGTTCTGAAAAAGATGGCATGTTAGCTGTAGTTGAGAATAAACAACTTACAATTATAAGCCCAAAATGTTGATAATCATATGGGAAAACACTGAATCAGAAACAGGAAAAAGTTATCCTTTTAGAAAAAGAAGAACATATCTTCCAGTGGAGAAAAATGGGTTTCAAATACATTGTGTGTTTTTGTGTATACATGCATGCATGCTGAGTTGTGCATATATAAGCACCTTTTTACTTTACAGATGTACTTAATACATTGAAGTACTGAATTTTGTCATTATCAAGCAGAATGAAAGAATATCAGAATTGTAGCAATAACATCAGGATTCAAATCTGAAAGGCATTGAGTATCTGAGGGCAATATTTTCAGGTGCCTAAACTTATGCCAATATAAATGTCAAGGGAACTAGAAAGATTATACACAATCAGATCCAATGCACAAAGATCGTAACAAAAACAGGAATTGTGACATCAGTCTTTATTTTAAAATAACATTGACTAGTCAATGAATTTGAAAAAATATATATCAAATTTTCTTTATCCATTTGTTCTTTGATGGGCATTTAGACTGGTTCCATATTTTTGCAAGTGTGAATTGTGCTGCTATAAACATGCATGTGCATATGTCTTTTACATATAATCACCAGTTCTCCTTTGGGTAGATACTCAGTGGTGGAATTGCTGGATTGAATGGTAGTTATACTTTTAGGTCTTTAAGGAATCTCCACACTGTTTTCCATAGTGGCTGTACTATTTACATTCCCACCAGCAGTGTAGAAGTGTTCCCTTTTCACCACATCCATGCCAACATGTTATTATTATTGTTTAAATTATGGCCATTCTTGCAGGAGTAACATGATATCCCGCTGTGGTTTTAACTTGCATTTCCCTGATAATTAGTGATGTTGAGCATGTTTGTTGGCCATTTGTGGATCTTCTTTTGAGAGTTGTCAATTGAGACAATTTCTCTTCTTTTGAGAGTTTTCGTGTTTGTTGGCCATTTGTATATCTTCTTTAGAGAGTCACCAATTCATGTACCGTGCCCACTTTTTGATGGGATTGTTTGTTTTGTTTTTCGCTGATTTGTTTCAGTTCCTTGTAGATTCTGGACATTAGTCCTTTGTCTGATGCATAGTTTGCAAATATGTTTTCCCATTCTCTGTGTTATCTGTTTACTCTGCTAATTATTATTATTATTATTTGCTGTGCAGAAGATTTTTAGTTTAATTAGGTCCCATCTATTTATTTTTGTTTTTGTTGCATTTGCTTTTGGGTTCTTAGTCATGAGGTCTTTGCCTAAGGCAATGTCCAGAAGTGTTTTTTGGATGTTAATTTCTAGATTTTTTATTGTTTCAGGTCTTGTATTTAAGTCTTTGGTCCATCTTGAGTTGTGATACTACTCAGCAATAAAAAGGAATAAAATAATAGCATTTGCAGCAACCTGAATGGAGTTGGAGACTATTATTCTAAGTAAAGTAATTCAAAAATGGAAAATCAAATAGCATATGTTCTCATTTACAAGTGGGAGTTAAGATATGATTACACAAAGGCAAAATTATGATATCAATGATCTTGGGGAATCAGAGGGAAGGGTGAGAGGGGGTTGAGGGATAAAAGACTACGCATTGGGTACAGTGTACACTACTTGGTGATGGATGTACCAAAATCTCAAAAATTACCACGAAAGAACAAAGAACTTATCCATGTAATCAAAAACCACCTATTCCACAAAAAACTGTTGAAATAAAATAAAATAAATAATAAAAATAAAAAATAGAACTATGAGAATTCACTTTAACCTAAGAAAATTCTCCACAGTGTCATATTCATACAGAAGTTATTATCTGAATATATATTAAATATATTGTTTTATCTTGGACGAAAAATGAATTTTCTTAGATAATTGGTACACCGGTTTCTTAAAAGGATAAATAATCCTTCTCAATAGATGAGTAGTTTGCTGTCAAGAAAAGCTTTCTTTTTAATATAAAATAAATCTCCCTGGATATTTAGCACTAATTTGAAAGTTACAACAATTTGAAGTGATGGCAAACTGAGGATTATCTACTCTGTTTATTAAAATTATTTAATAAATGACATGAAAAACAAACAAAAAAAAGGCCGATATGTAGAAGCTTAAATCTTAGAATTAGCTTGGCCCTTATTCATTTTATCTAACATTCTAGCAATGGAAAAATTTTCTCTACAATGTCTTTGAAGCCTTTTTTTTTCTTTGTTTTCTCTCACTGATTTCAGTTCCTTAAAAGCAATGCTTATAGAAAACCATTTCTGAATTATTTTGATAATGCTTCTCTGTCACAGTATGTCATTTAAAATAGTGCCCCAGGTATGGGGTGTGATATTGCAGACACTGTCTGAGGAGTGCAGATTTCAGTTATTACTTCACATGACACACAGTGTTGTTCCATTAATTTTAAAAGAAAACATTATTTACAGTTAGAATTACCCTTCAAGCTGACTAGATCATGTTAAATAGGAGCCTCTTTCATTTTCCTGACTCCTTGAAGAGTGCAGGTATTCTAGTTTTGAAAAGAGTTCTAAGCTACAGAATTTCTAATTGTGAATAACAGAGGAAAAATGAATGATTCTCACGGCATTTGGGGAGAAAAATGGAACAAAAATGATTGGCAGTTAAATGCTATGTTGTGTGAAAGAAAAAGTAATATTTCTATTAATACTAATTTTCTATATTTGTATTAATGAAGACAAATATATTCACTTTTATATATTTATTTCTATTCAGCCAAGTGATCAAATGCCACAGGTAATATTTATTTATTTATTTATTATTTTTATTTTTATTTTCATAGGTTTTGGGGGAACAGGTGGTGTTCAGTTACATGAATAAGTTCCTTAGTGGTGGCTTCTGAGATTTTGGAGCACCCATCACCTGAGCAGTATACATGGTACCCAATTTGCAGTCTTATCCTTTACCCCCCACACTTTCCCCTGAATCCCCAAAGTCCATTGTATCATTATTATGCCTTTGCATCGTCATAGCTTAGCACCTACTTATTAGTGAGAACATACAATGTTTAGTTTTCCATTCCTGAGTTACTTCACTTAGAATAATGCCTCCAATTCCATCCAGGTCGTGTGAACGCCATTATTTTATTCCTTTTTATGGTGGAGTAGTATTTCATGGTGTATGTATACCACAATTTCTTTATCCGCTCGTTGATTGATGGGCATTTGGGCTGATTCCATATTTTTGCAATCGTGAATTGTGCTGCTATAAATATGCATGTGCAAATATCTTTTTGTATTTATATAATGACTTCTTTTCCTCTGGGTAGATAGATACCCAGTAGTGGGATTGCTGGATCAAATGGTAGTGCTACTTTTATTTCTTTAAGGAATATCCACACTGTTTTCCATAGTGGTTGTACTAGTTTACATTCCCACTAGCAGTGTAAAAGTGTTCCCTTTTCACCACATCCCCACCAATATCCATTATTTTTAAATTTTTTGATTATAGCCATTCCAGTACAAGTGAGGTGGTATTCCATTGTGGTTTTGATTTGCATTTCCCTGATTGCTAGTGATGTTGAGCATTTTTTTTCCTACGCCTTTGGCCACTTGTAAATCTTCTTTTGGGAATTGTCTATTCATGTTCTTGGGCCACTTTTTGATGGGATTGTTTATTTTTCCTGGATATTTGTCCTATGTTTGATATATAGATTACAAAGATTTTCTCCCACTTTGTGGATTGTTTACCCTGCTGATTTTTTCTTCTGCTGTTCAGAAGCTTTTTAGTTTAATTAAATTGCAACTATTTATTTTGTCTTTGTTGCATTTGCTTTTAGGTTGTTGGTCATGAAGTTTTTGCCTAAACCAATATCTAAAAGGGTTTTTCCAATGTTATCCTCCAGAATTTTTATGGTTTCATGTCTTAGATTTACTTCCTTAATCCAGGTTGAGATGATTTTTATATAAAGGAGAGATGAAGATCCAATTTCCTTCTTCTACATGTAGCTTGTCAATTATCTCAGCAACATTTGTTGAATAGGGTGTTCTTCCCCACTTTATGGTTTTGCTTGCTTTGTTGAAGATCAGTTGGCTGTAAGTATTTAGGTTTATTTCTAGGTTCTCTATTCTGTTCCATTGGTTCTTGTGCCTATTTTTATACTAGTACCATGCTGTTTTGGTGACTATGGCCTTATAGTATAATGTGAAGTCAGGTAATGTGATGTCTCCAGATTTGTTCTTTTTGCTTAATCTTGCTTTGGCTATGTGGGCTCTTTTTTCATTCTATATGAATTTTAGGATTGTTTTTTCCAATTCTGTAAAGAATGATGGTAGTATTTTAATGAGAATTGCATTGGATTTGTAGATTGGTTTTGGCGGTATGGTCATTTTCACGATATTGATTCTACCCACCCATGAACATAAGATGTGTTGTCTATGGTTTCTTTCAGCAGTGTTTTATGGTTTTTCTTGTAGAGGTATTTCACCTCCTTGGTTAGGTATATTCATAAGTGTTTTTTCTTCCTTTCTTTCTTTTTTTACAGCTATTGTAAAAGGGGTTGAGCTCTGGATTTAATTCTCCACTTGGCCACTGTTGGTATATAGCAGAGCTACTGGTTTGTGTGCATTAATTTTGAATCCTGAAACATAGCTGAATTCAGTTACCAGTTCTAGGAGCTTTTTGGATGAGTCTTTAGAGTTTTCTAGTTACACTGTCATATCATCAGCATACAGTGACAGTTTAAATTCCTCTTTACCAAATGGATTCCATTCATTTCTTTCTCCTGTGAAACTGGAGTAAACATTCATTTCAAATAGGAAATGAAAGTTATCCTTAAAAGAAGATATTGATTTAATTGAAATTTACTAAAATGTAGAAATTTGTTCAACAAAGAAAATTACTCATAAAATAAAAAGGCAAACAAACTACTGGTATAAAATGTTTGTTACATATAAATGAGTTAGAAGATTTCGATGTATATAGGAAAATGAACTGCTTCGAATCAATAATAAAGACAGAGATAAAGATAGGAGGAAAATAGAGTTACCTTGAATGTAAGATATCCAAATGATCTAGAAAAATATTCAAAGGCACTTAACATCACTAGAATAAAGAAAAACTCAAATTAAACCACAAAGACATAATAGTTGATATAAAAAAGAATGACAATAGTAATTGTTGGTAAGATCAGTATTAGATAGAGCAATTAGAAATCTTATGCATAATTGCTAAAGTGCAATGCCTGTATTCACTTTGGAGAACAATTCAAAAATACCTGAAGCTAAACATATAGAAATTCCAGTTGTAGGTATATACCCAAGAGAAGGAAGTGCATATTACCGAAAAAGGATGCATTAAAAAGGTAATACCAGCTTCATTCAAAATAGCTAACAACTAGAAACAACAGAAATGCTCATCTAGCAGAAAATCAGTAAATGGTAGTATTTTCATCTAATGGGATACTATATAATAACAAAAGATATACTAGTGATAAAGGTGAGTAAAAAATTATTTTGAGCAAAATAAGCTAGACACTTTAGGTTATATTTCCATTTATATGAAGTAACAGGAAACTCATCTGTAGTTTTAGAAGGGGTAATAATGGTTACTGAGAAGGGACACAGGAGAATATTTTGGGTGTGATAGAAATGTTAAATGTATTAGTCTCTGTGGTAGTATTTAGGTATGTGTCTAAGTGAAACATGTGGCTATACATTGAAATGTATGCATATTATTTTATGTACATCTTATGTCATTTAAAAACAACTTAAATTATCCAGATTATGAATACTTTTATAAACAGGGTAAATTTACAAATAACTTTGAATGGTCATAGTCTTAGAAAAATACAACACTTAGCAATAGAGGCTTATATAAATATGAGACTAAATTAATTCTGTAAGTATTTGGTAACTAGACTCTTAATTTTAAAATGTTCCCCAGTGAAATTTTGGGAACCACATGTTTTTCAACAGGGAATTCTCAACAGAGTTTTTAAAAATGAATAGAAACAAAGAGAATCTTATCTAAAACTTTTTATGAGACCTACATTATCTTTATATCAAAACCTGACAAAGATATCACAACATGGGACATTGCTATGCCATTCACACATTCTGAGTAGAGATCCCTGAGATTATATACAAAAATGCGAAGCATGAGAACAAATACATTTTAAAGATAGCATTTAATATGAAATATGAAGATTTAGAAAATTGTTATTCAAGTTCTTAGGTTAATGAATTAACCTAAAAAAGTGACTGGAAAGTTGGATGTTGACTTATGAATTGCTGCAGATAAGAAGAGAGGGTGGGCAGAGAGAAGGAGGCACAAAGAAAGAATGAGACTTTGGATTTTGCCATTTTCCTGGATCAATGGTTCAATCATAAAATTATTATCAAATTCATGTCTTTATATTTTAACTATACACACATTCATTCATACACACTACGCAAATATAATATTGTTTAGTGAGTGTTTTCAATTGCTGTAAATATAAAAAATTGTGATATTTGCTCTCTTCACTCAACATTACATTTCCTAGGTACAGGGATTCATACAGATCTGGTTCATGGATTATAACTGCTAAATATAAATATACAAATAAACCAAGGTTCATTAACTATTCTATTAATTATGGGCATTTCACTTATATCTAACATCTTTGCCCATGGCTCCTTATATTTTTTTCTAGGGCATATAATTAGATAAAAAATTTCTTAGTTATCACATATGTGTACTTGAAACTTTATCAGGTATTACGGAGCTGATCTCCAAAAAGATTTTACCAGTTGTCTTCATAACCAGCAGTTATTGAAAATTCCTATTCTCTTATAAGGAAACAACAGATGTTTTAATGTATACATGAGGATTAATGCAGTTAGGAGTTTAGAAAAGAGAAATTGAGAGATGAAAGGTGTTAACAATTAGCACAAAACTCTATTTTGTGATGGATGCTATAAAGAAGAGAGAAAACATTAAATATGTCACATTTATTATATAAATATTGGTGTCATTTATATTATCAATTATTTTCTAGGCCTTGAGGTAACAGCATTTAATAGAATGCACATTTTGGTCTTTATCGAGACTATATTGTTGTCAGGAAGATATACCATAATCAAATAAATACACAATATAATTCCATTAATATATGTTTTAAAGAGAAATAAAAGCAGATTTTTAAAAAAAGAGATGGTTGAAGGAGATGGTAAAAGATGAAAGATGGTCATGTGGGATTGAGATATTTTACAAATAGGAAATAGAGATGAGTGATAGGCTTGTCCAGTAAGACATCTTTGAGGAAGAGATAACTTAAATGTTGTGAGTGTGCAAGCCATGTAGCTCCATGGAGGATATTCTAAAGAGAGGTAACAAAGCCAGCAAAAGCTCTAAAACAAAAATGTGATTGATATGTTCAAGATATGACAAAAAGTCCAGCACGGCTGGATTGGAGTAAGCAGGCTAGAAGGTCATGGAAAATTAAGTTAAAGAATTTGGCAGAAGTCTGATGTTATAGGACACTTTGGAAATGTTACTGACTTCAAATTTTATTCCAAGTATGACCCAAAATCATTACAGATTTGAAGGCAACTCATAATATATTATCTCTTAAAGTATCTCATCTCCTAAGAAGTGAAAAATAAACTGTAGGGACACAGAGACACCAGGAGTAGAATCAAAGAGGTAAGGTTAGAGGTTATTGCTGTAGTCCAGGGGAAAAATCATTTTAGCTTAGAAAAAAATCAGAAATAGAAGATTTCTGATTGAATTAAAAATATGGTTTGATGATTGAAATACATAGTATTTGCAGAAAGATACCTGAAAAGTAGACAAAGAGAAAAATAAAGGATGAATACTTGATTACTGGCCTGAGCACCTGGGGTAAGGCTATGAAAATACCTCTTACTGAAAAGCCTAGGGCAGGGTTTAAAGAGATTAAGGAGAAATTAAGAGTTCTGTTTTACATGATAAATGTAAGATGTTTATTAAATGTCAGTGGGAATATGTCAAGTAGGCAACTGGATACGTTTGGAAATCACAGGTGAGGTCGTGGCAGGAGATAATAATCTGAAGGCCATCAATTTATTTAAACTCATTGAGCAGTATGAGGGTACCCAGGAATGGGTGTAGATAGAAATTAGAAAAAGCTCATAATGGAGCCCTGACCTCTCAAGATGTTAAAGTTTGTAAGATGAGATGCAACAGCATGGGCTCTGAGAAACTATTGCTATAGAAGTAGGAATAGAACAAAGAGGGTATGGTACACTATGGGCTAAGTAAAAATAAAGTAATGTTTAACGATAATAATAAAGACTGATCAGTTGAACAGTTGCTACCAAGAGATTAAAAAAAGAAGAGAATGGAGAACTAACTCAATAGTCAATAGCCAATGTCATCAAAGCATTGGCTACATTTACAAGAGTGATTTTAGTGGATTATTGAGAACAACACACCAATTGGAGTAGGAAAAGCAGAAAGGGGCATATGAGGAAGGAGAAACAGTGAATAGATAAAACAATATTCTACCACCCTAATTTTGGTAATTGTGAATATATGACACAATGTCCTTCTTCTTAGGAAGTACACATAAAACCACTTATGGGTACATGGTTATCATGTTTGCCACTTTTCTTTCAAATGCTTCAGAGCAGTAATATTTTCTAGAACTTTTTATATTAGGTAAGTAGAAATGAGTGGTGCAAGTAGGTCCATTACAAGCTAGTAGTGGATGCTGTGATACGCTGCCCAATGTAGTGAATTCTTATGATTTGATGTCTCCTCACCATCCATTTGAAAACAGGAATAACTTTCTATACTAGAAGCATGGCTTAGTCATCCCTGACACAATTTTCAGTTCTCCACTTCTTTCCATTTCTCAGTGTGATTGATCAAACATCTACCTCATACAACGACCTTCTGGTGACTACCTCCATATGCGATAGCTAGATACAACTGACTGTCTTACCCCACTGACCCCCACATCCTGCGTGGACTGCACAGATACACCACAGCAACCACCTCTTGGTCACAGCATGACTCCATGGAACTCATGACTGCTCTAAATCTACCAATTAGAACTCCTCTGGGGAAATCTACTTAGGTAACACAATGGACCCCAGTAAAGGCCTGTGCCTGTAGGTCCCTTGCTCTCTCTTTTTTGCTCTGTATCTTCTGGTTGGGCAAGCATGTCCTGGACACCTCCCTCACCTTCCTTTTGGCTCTTCAAGGTGTACTTCCATCTTCTCTCTGTATTTGTAAATAATAAACTGTTTTTGTTATTTCATGTGTTTTGTTGGGTTGCCTCCTCTGTGTCTTACCTGACTGACACACCCAAATCTAACCTCTTTCCCAGTCAAGGCTCTCCTAGGGAGTAGCTAAGTTGGTACAAATACACTGGACATAGGTTAGACAAGAGCTATTAGGTTGTCTGCCAGTGTGATTAACTTTTCTGTGAGAGGGACTCCTGGTCACACTTGGGCACTGGGCATTAGGCGTTAGGCTGTCTGCCACAACAAAAAGTATCCCATGAAAAACACTCTGTAAAATTCACAGTTCCTCCACAGGAACCCTATTATGGCATGTTTGGAGTTTATACCCACTCTCTCCTGGGAGAGAGAACCCAAAACCAAAACACAACAACCAAATCTCTTATACCACTGTTGGGAGTGTGAATGAGACTATCCTTAGCCAGAGTATTTTCTAAGGCCACATCCCCACCTTGGAGACAACTCACATTCAATCACTGGTTGATGCTAGGACTCAAAGCCCCAGCCTCATTTATTCAGGTGGAACATCTCTAAGAATACTCTGTGGAATTGCCTGCATCATAGATCAACTTTTTTTCTTCGTCCAATCTTTCTCCATTTCCTCCCTCTCATGTGTTTATCCTGAGTCCATTCCTCAATAAGCTTCTTGCACACAAATCTCCAACTGAGTTTGCTTTCCAGAAAAACTGATTTTAGATAACTAAGGAAGTATTTTGATATATATTTAATTATTTCATGTATATATTTTAATAACTATTAAACTAGTATCTCTTATTCTTTTAATTTTTATTTTTGTTTTTGTTTTTATTGTTTTTTTTCTGGCTATCATTGTTTGTCTGCTTTTTTCAAAGTAAATGTTAAAATCAACTTGTCAAAATTTTTTTTTGAGTCAAAATAGCATTTATTTATTGAATACGTACATGCAAATAATACAAAAATAAAAGTTTCAAAAGGAGGGACAATTAAAAGCAAGAGTCCCCTGACTCAGCCACTGAGTTCCCTTTTCCAGAAGTAATCATCAAGATCTGTTGTTATCATAGGAGATAGACAGAGACCTGTATTTCGTAAACTGTGATCCCAACCCAGTAATGGATGAATTTAGTGGGTTCTGACCAGCGTAATTTTTTTATTATACTTTAAGTTTTAGGGTACATGTGCACAACATGCAGGTTTGTTACATATGTATACATGTGCCATGTTGGTGTGCTGCACCCATTAACTCGTCATTTAACATTAAGTATATCTCCTAATGCTATCCCTCCCCCCTCTCCCCACCCCACAACAGGCCCCGGTATTCTTTCTAGACCTTATCAACTTACAAAGAATTGACTTTTTAATATTGACTTTTCCTATCTAAAAGCATGATAATTATTTCCATATATTCAAAATGTATTTAGTGCCTTCAGTAGTGTTTTAAAATTTGCTTTATATAGTTCTTTCAAATTTCTTTTTAAGTTTATTCCTAGGAATTTTATCTTTCCTGTTGCGTCTTTAAATTGTAACATTGCTTTCATTAAAATAGTTTCTAAATAGCTGTTTGAAACATAAGCGGTGGTAACGTATGTGTATTAATTTTGTACTTCTGTAACTAACTGCATTTTATTATTGCTTTAGTCATTTTTAGTTTTATTCCTTGAATTTTGTGGTTATGCCAGATACATAATCATATCTATTGCAAATGATAATAATTGTTACCTTCTTTTCCATTGTTATACTCCTAATATATTTCTAATCTGGAATACATCTTAACACTGAAAATTTTCTTCCAATTCACATATGCTTATTTTTCAGTACTTTAGGTGTCTTATAAAATATTACACACTCACACAAGTCTTCAAATACAGTAATAAAAGTAACTCCCATGAACAAATCAAATGACTTGAGAATTAGGTCATTATTATTACATTAAATCTACTTTTTCAATTATTCCCAAGAGACTCTGTTGCCTTCCAACACATTTGTGTTTATTCTGGATTTTGAATGTCTCATTATCATTTCTCTTTGTTTGTTTTGTCACATGTATAAAATGCGTGAGGAAATTTGTGAAGCCTTATAAATAATACTGTTAAATTTTATGTGTTCTTCTGCTGCTTGTTTTTATTCATGCAATATCTTGTAATATTTTCATTCATATTAGTAATCTATATAATGACATAAATATAGCTTATGTGTTTTCACATCTATAAATTATATGACATTTTATTTATTGAATCTTACATCAAATATTTAAGTTGTTCATAGTCACTAGCTTTTATAAACAATGCAGCTATGAAGAGTTTGTACTTGTGAAAGTGCCCAAGAATCTCTCAGCAGGCTAAGCCTTGAAATTGAACTACTAAGCTATAGAGTATGTTCATATTTAATTTTAGTGGATAACATCCCATAACTTTCTAAAAATTGTTGAACCAATTTGTGATCTCCTCAGAAATATATGTGTCTCTATTGCTATATATTCACCCAAAACTTAGTAATACAAAACTTGCCAACTTTCTGCCAGTATGATCCATGCAGTCATAATGCATTGTGGTCTTTTATGTATTTTCACAATCACTAATGAATTTGAACATCTTTTCACATGGCTATTGACAATTGTCTTTTATATGAAAATACTACATGCTTTTTGTCTACCTTTATATTGATTTCATGTTGATTTATAAGACAACTTTAAACATTTTAGACATCTCTGGTTTCAAAGTTTTTATGTTATGAATATTTCTTCTGGTGGCAGTCCACATGAATCTCAGGAACTCATATATTCACATTTTGGCTTTTTGCTGTTGTTCTCACTCTTTCTGGTTTAATCCATTTCATTTATTTTGCTTTAGGATATCCCTATTTCTTGTTTTTCCTTTGTTTCTATCTAGCCAACAGGCTATGAGCTTTTTAGGGAGCTTTGCTTCCTAGAATTTGGCATTAGTAACTTACACAGAATATACTAAATTTATGTTAAAAATGAAAAGGTAGATGTCAAACAATAAATAATTTTACAAGGAATAGCACAAATTATGAATGAAAACTGAAAAATAGTTTGTAAAGATGCTTAAGAGCTTAATTGTCTAGGACATGTGATAACCGAACAGAGATATTCTGCTCTGAGAGAAGAAGGCAAGAGAAGGAGGCTGGAAACTGTAAAGGCAAATTTCAAATAACTCACAGCTTTGCCTTTGGCTAAACCTGAGGCTGAAACTGTTAGGTTTAGCAGAAAAGATAGCAAGTACCAAAATTTTGAAATACTACTTACTAAAAGCCCAGATTGTTGTAGATTATTGTGTTTTTTTAATATATACTATATTTACCATGTCGATTACCTGCCAGTTTCTTAAAGTGATAAAACAAGCCTTCATTTTTCACTTTGATGGTTTCAAAAGATATCATAGACTCATGGTTAGTAGGTGATGCTTTCCAGTGATATATGCATAGTAGATAGTCTTGAACCTTAAAAGTAAGAATTTCCCAGGAAAAAAAATATGTTTAAACTGGATTCAGCCTAAAGCAAAATTCCGTTTATAATGTATTGATATTTGTGGTTGGTTCAATCACTGCAAAGAAATTATGTTAAAAAAGCAGTTTTTGTCACCTTAATGAAACTTAACTGTCACCCAATAAATGATAAGCAGTGCTAAGGTTTCACTTCTCTATATACCAAAAACTTAGGAAGCTGTGAAGTGTTCTAAATATAAACGTTTCTTCTACCATGGGACAATATTGAGGAACATCAAGTTTACAAAGTTCTAACTACAATAGAACATTAAGTTTCACTCTTAATTAGTGATCTAAATGTCAATTTAAAATGTTTTCATTTCAAGGAATAAATGCATGTAGTGGGATTAGTGAAAATTTTTCTTTTAAATATCTCTAGGAGGGTTAAAATAATAATTCAATTTCATTCATCACTATTCTTTCCACTTAATAAAACTGAATAAACACTTAGTGAATCATAAAAAAATCTATAGTTTTTTCTGCAATTAGAAATAATATCATCTTCAGTCCTACTAATCAGTTCGTTTTGGTTTTAGATAATATCTTAAGTACAGGTGTGCATGTATACAGTGAAGTAGGTAGCTAATATTTACTAAATTTGGAAGCCATATACAAAATTTTAAAACATAAAAAGTATGTAGGAGAAGAATATAGAATTTAGTATGAGACAAATTAACTTTTTTTTTTATTATACTTTAAGTTTTAGGGTACATGTGCACATTGTGCAGGTTAGTTACATATGTATACATGTGCCATGCTGGTGCGCTGCACCCACTAACTCGTCATCTAGCATTAGGTATATCTCCCAATGCTATCCCTCCCCCCTCCCCCCTCCCCACCACAGTCCCCAGAGTATGGTATTCCCCTTCCTGTGTCCATGTGATCTCATTGTTCAATTCCCACCTATGAGTGAGAATATGCGGTGTTTGGTTTTTTGTTCTTGCGATAGTTTACTGAGAATGATGGTTTCCAATTTCATCCATGTCCCTACAAAGGATATGAACTCATCATTTTTTATGGCTGCATAGTATTCCATGGTGTATATGTGCCACATTTTCTTAATCCAGTCTATCATTGTTGGACATTTGGGTTGGTTCCAAGTCTTTGCTATTGTGAATAATGCCGCAATAAACATACGTGTGCATGTGTCTTTATAGCAGCATGATTTATAGTCATTTGGGTATATACCCAGTAATGGGATGGCTGGGTCAACAACCCTTCATGCTAAAAACTCTCAATAAATTAGGTATTGATGGGACATATTTCAAAATAATAAGAGCTATCTATGACAAACCCACAGCCAATATCATACTGAATGGGCAAAAACTGGAAGCATTCCCTTTGAAAACTGGCACAAGACAGGGATGCCCTCTCTCACCGCTCCTATTCAACATAGTGTTGGAAGTTCTGGCCAGGGCAATCAGGCAGGAGAAGGAAATAAAGGGTATTCAATTAGGAAAAGAGGAAGTCAAATTGTCCCTGTTTGCAGACGACATGATTGTTTATCTAGAAAACCCCATTGTCTCAGCCCAAAATCTCCTTAAGCTGATAAGCAACTTCAGCAAAGTCTCAGGATACAAAATCAATGTACAAAAATCACAAGCATTCTTATACACCAACAACAGACAAACAGAGAGCCAAATCATGAGTGAACTCCCATTCACAATTGCTTCAAAGAGAATAAAATACCTAGGAATCCAACTTACAAGGGATGTGAAGCACCTCTTCAAGGAGAACTACAAACCACTGCTCAAGGAAATAAAAGAGGATACAAACAAATGGAAGAACATTCCTTGCTCATGGGTAGGAAGAATCGATATCGTGAAAATGGCCATACTGCCCAAGGTAATTTACAGATTCAATGCCATCCCCATCAAGAGACAAATTAACTTTTAACTGCATGTAGTACCTATGCCACTAACTGTAAAACCTTAACCAATTATTTTATCTAAATTTCAGTTTCCTCACCAGCATTCAGTGGAGAAAAATTATACTTCTTTCAATTAGGTGAAGACAAAGTGAAATTGCAAATGTTAAATAAAATCAACTTAGAAATTACATGTCAAATTGTTTTCTGTAAAATGCAAGACTCCATGTGGTGTTACGGTGTTATATAAAGCATTAAAAATTGTATTGAAAATGATTTTTCTTGCAGAACATTTTCCCAAGAAAACTATGCAGATAGGATCTTGGCTTACAGGAGTTTACAAACTCTTTTGATGTGACTTTAAATTAATAAGTGGAGTTTTGCTTAAGCTATTAGAGAAATATATTGAATTCAAAAGAGTTTTCCTTTATCTGTTATCCTGTTACTAATCAAGTTTATGTTAACGGACTATACATACGGTTGAAGAACCAATATATTTGAAATTCAGATATACAATAAATGGTTTAGTATAAGTATAACCCATAAAATATTTAGGACATACTTATAATAAAAATTATTCCTTGTTTATTTGAAATTCTAATTATGTTAGATTTTATGCATGTATATTTGCTAAATCTGGCAAATATAACTATAGTTCAGATTTTAGAAACAATTAATGCAAGATAGTATTGCAGAATAGCTATAAAATTGGAGGTAGTAAAGTACTCTGATTGTCAATTTCTCTTTCTCCTCCTGCTATTAATTGAGAACTTTAAATTAACTAAGTTGTGTTTCCTTATTTACTGAAATTAGTATGGTGATTCAAAAATTATCTATAAATACATATTTCTAGGTTGAATTTGGAGAGCAAACATCTTGTAAAATGTAAGTAAAATATTCATTTGAAATATCACATATGTGATTTACTATTATATAATTCTCTTATTTTGGAAGCACCACGAAGTTAATCATAAATATTATGTCACAACAACTCTCCAATATTATGTTTGGGGGATCTTCAACCAAAGCTATTTATGTAACTATAAAAAAACTGAATTTTTTTGTATTTGTGTATCGTTATTAAATATAAATATAATCATTTACCATGATGGCAAAGTGATCTTCCAAATTAGATTTTTTTAAATGCCTATAAAATGCTGCAAAGGATAATATCCCACTTGAAAGTTAAATAGTGTGATTGCCAAAGCCCTTGAATATAATTTTACATGATCTAAATCAATACAGGAAAAAGGACTTGCCTATGACAATTTTTACCAGTGTTAAAAAAAAGTTTAAGAAGACTTAACAATGGAAAAATGACGACTTTTTCTCATGGACTAGAAGACTTAATATTATTAAGTTGGTAATAATCCCCACGTTGATCTACAGAGTCAACAGAAGCTCAATGAAAATCATAGCTGCAATGTTAATTTTTTTGCAGAAATTTTCTACCTGATTCAAAAATTAATATGAAAATCCAAGAAACTAAAAATATCCAAAATGGTTTTGGAATATTAGAATAAAGTTGGAGGATTCACACTTTGTTATTTCAAACCTTACTGCAGAGCTACAGTAATCAAGGCAGGGATATTCTGGCTTTAGGATAGATATACAGATCAATGAAATTGAATGGAGAAGCTGGAGGGATCACACTGACTTCGAATCATACTACAAGGCTACAGTAACCAAAACAGCATGGTACTTGTACCAAAACAGATATATAGACCAATGGAACAGATCAGAGGCCTCAGAAATAACACCACACATCTATAACTATCTGATCTTTGACAAAACTGACAAAAACAAGCAATAGGGAAAGGATTCCCTATTTAATAAATGGTGCTGGGAAAACTGGCTAGCCATATGCAGAAAACAGAAACTGGACCCCTGCCTTACACATAAATTATACAAAATTTGACTCAAGATGGGTTAAAGACTTAAACGTAAAACCTAAAACTATAAAAACCCTAGAAGAAAACCCAGGAAATACCATTCAGGACGTAGCCATGGGCAAACACTTCATGAATAAAACACCAAAAGCAATTGCAACAAAAGCCAAAATTGACAAATGGGATCTAATTAAATTAAAGAGCTTCTGCTCAGCAAAACAAACTATCATCAGAGTGAACAGGCAACCTACAGAATGGGAGAAAATTTTTGCAATTTATACATCTGACAAAGGGCTAATATCCAGAATCTACAAGGAACATAAACAAATTTACAAGAAAAAAGCAACCCCATCAAAAAGTGGGCGAAGGATATGAACACACACTTCTCAAAAGAAGACATTTATGTGGCCAACATACATATGCAAAAAAGCTCATCATCACTGGTTACTAGAGAAATGCAAATCAAAACTACAATGGAATACCATCTCAAGCCAGTTAGAATGGCAACCATTAAACAGTTTGGAAACAACAGATTCTGGTGAGGATACAGAGAAATAGGAACGCTTTTACACGGTTGTTGGGAGTGTAAATTAGTACAACCATTGTCGAAAACAGTATGGCAATTCCTCAAGGATCTAGAACCAGAAATACCATTTGACCCAGGAATCCCATTACTGGGTATATACCCAAAGGATTATAAATCATTGTACTATAAAGACATGTGCACACATATGTTTATTGCAGCACTATTTGCAATATCAAAGACTTGGAACTAACCTGAATGCCCATAAATGATAGACTGGATAAAGAAAATTTGGCACATATACACCATGGAATACTATGCAGCCATAAAAAATGAGTTCATGTCCTTTGCAGGGACATGGATGAAGCTGGAAAACATCATCCTCAGCAAACTAACACAGGAACAGAAAACCAAACAGTGCATATTCTCACTCATAAGTGGGAGCTGAACAATGAGAACACATGGGCAGAAAGAGGGGAACATCACTCACCGGGGCCTGTTGGTAGGTGGGAGGAAGTGGGAGGGAGAGTATTAGGACAAATACCTAATGCATGCGGGGCTTAAAACTTAGATGATGGATTGATAGGTGCAGCAAACCACCATGGCCCATGTATACCTATGTAACAAACCTGCACGTGCTGCACATGTATCCCAGAACTTAAAGTAAAAGAAAAAAACAATAGAAAAAAAAAAAGAAATTGAATGGGGATTTTAGAAATAAACCCTTTATTTACAGCCAACTGATTTTATACAGGGAGTCAAGGTAATCAATAGGGTAAAGAAAAGCCTCTTCAACAAATGATTCTGAACATGCTGACAACTGAATATCCACATTTAAATAATGAAAGTGTATGCTTACCTAGCATCTCACACAAAATACAACTTAAAATGGATCCTAGATTCAACATATATGATATCTAAAACTATGAAACTCTTAGAAGAAAGCATAGAAGTAAACCTTCAAGACGTGGCATTAGGTGATGTTTTCTTAGATATGACACCAAAAGCAAAAGAAACAGAAGATAAAAAAATAGATAAAGTGAACTTTATCACGTTAAGAGACCTTTGTGCTTTAAAGGATACCACCAAGAAAATGAAAAGACAACTCACAAAATGGAACACAATATTTACTAATTATATATTTGATAAATGACTTGTATCCAGACAGTATAAAATATTTTGCAACTGAACTTTAAAAAGTTGGGCAAAGTATTTGAATAGAAATTTCCTAAGGAAAATACACCAGTAAGCTCGTAAAAGATGTTCAACATCATTAGTCATTATGGAAATATGAATTAAAGCCACAATGAGACAAGATTCAAGTTCATTAGGATTGCTACAATCAAAAAGTCAGACAATAACATGTATTACCAAGAATAGGGACAAATTGTTACCCTTGAAAATAGTTGGTGAGAAAGTAAAATGTTGCAGCCACTATGAAAAAGAGTATAACAGTTTTTCAAAACATTATTCATAGAATTAATATATAACGCAAAAGGGGTGCTCATATATATATTATCAAAAAACAAATGCCCATACAAGAACTTGTGCACAAATGTTCATAATAGTATTATTTATATCAAGGAAGTGTAAAAATCTCAAATTTTCGTGGACTGAATAGATAAACAAAATGTAGTTATTCAGATGATGAAATATTACTCAGCTAGAGAAGGGGTGCAGTAATAACAGATGCTATAACATGAATTAACCTTGAAAACTTTTATGCTAAGTGAATAAAGACAGACACACAAAAAGGCATATATAGTATGATTTCATTGATATCAATCAAGAGTATGTAAATAATAGATTAAGACAATGATAGATTAAGGGGTTGGTGAAGTGGAGAAAGTGGAGTGACTGCTAATGAGTATTGGGTTTGATTTTGGGTGATAAATCGTCTAAACGTAGATAGTGTTGATTGATACACATCTTTGTGAATATACTAAAAATCACTGCATTGTACATTTTAAGGAGGTGTGTTTTATGAATGTGAATTTTATCTCAGTTAAAATAATAGAAAAAAATGGCTTCCAAAATGATAGTTGTTGAGTTAGGTGACTGAAAAATTTGAATTTTAAGAGATGCCGACTGCTTTTATCTAAATGTTCATGTCCCTCCAAACTTCATATGTTAAAATCCTAAGCCCCAAGATGATGATATCAGGAGGTGGGGCATTTGGGAAGTGATTAAGTCATATTAGGTCATATGGGATCAGAACCCTTACAAAATACACCTGAGCTGATATAGTTTGGATGTGTGTCCCTACCCAAATCTCATATTGAAATGTAATCCTCAAGCTGGAGGTGAGTCATGGTGGGAGGTAATTGGATCATGGGGGCAGGTTTCTAGTGAGTGGTTTAGCACCATCCTCCTTAGCACTGTCCTCATGATAGTGAGTGAGTTCTTGTGAGATCTGGTTGTTTAAAAGTTTGCAGCACCTCCGCTTTTGCTCTCTTGCTCCCACTTTTACCACGTGAGGAGCCTGCCTCTGCTTCGCCTTCCACCGTGAGTAAAAGCTCCCTGAGGCCTCCTCAGAAGCAGATGGTACTATGCTTCCTGTGTCACCTGCAGAATCATGAGCCGATTAAACCTCTTCTCTTTATAACTTACCCAGTTTCAGGTATTTTTTTTAAGGCAATGTGAGAACAGCATAATACAGGAACTCATTGGCCCCTTCTACCATGTGAGGACAAAGCTAGAAGACTCTGTGAACCAGAGTGTGCACTCCCCGGACACCAAGTCTGCCAGTGCCTTAATCTTGGACTTCCCAGCTTTCAGAGCTGTGAGAAATAAGTTACTGTTGTTTACAAGCCACTCAATTTTTGGTATTTTGTTATAGCAGCCTGAAGAGACTATGACACTTACCTACCTTACAGTTAACGTAAGTATGAAGAAACCACCTGACAATTTGAAAGTCAACACATTCATCAAATTCTTGTACAACCAAAGGCTGGGTCAAACTAAACTATGCAGCATACCTAGGCTTATGTATGAAGCTGTCTCCAGGTCATCTTACCATGTTGACAGTTCTTGCTTTGTTTTGTTTCGTTTTCACAACACTTTGGATTTGTACTTTAAATATTTGTCTTCTACAGGGGGGTTTGCTCCTAGAGGAGTATAATATACTACAAAATAGGAAGATAAATTTAGAACATATCTTTATATGTGTTTAATTAAAATTTAAAATTAAGATTTAATAACATTTAACATGTAGTTAGAATAGCACCTTTCTTATGTCTATATCTGAGAAAACTTACAGGTATTGTGAGAGATTAGTGATATTTCTACAAAGATGAGAAAATTGCAGCTCTACTCCCAGTTTTTATTTTGATTGCAGAGTTTTCTGACATACTGTAATATGTATGTGGATGTTGAGTAGAGTCATGGATTATATTATCTAGTTTTTAACTACATATTATCAAGTGGAAAATAGCATAGAAATATCTAAACAAAAACGCGGATGAAAAAATTATTAACAATGAAAGCAAAAGAAAACAATGAAAAAGCCAAACCAGAAAGAATTATTGGTCAACCAAGATTACAATTATAATGATGAAAACACAACATGACACTAAAAACAAAACAAAACAAAACAAAACTTGCAACTGCTCTTCAATATAAATGTGACATCTTAACAAGAGAGATTGGAAATCATTTGTCAAAAACAGCCCTCATATTTTGAATATAATATTTTGGAAATTGTCATTATTATATGTTAGCATTGGCCAAGGAAATATAAGGAGGTTATCATTTCAGGAAATTTAAAATTGAAAATTTGAAAGACATAAAAAATATTTTCTAATCTTTAAAAAAGTTTCAATTAAGTAGATTCTGTATTCGTTTCAAATTATTTTTTAATTATAAAAAACAAAAATAGAAAGTGGGACCTAATTAAGCTTAACTAAAGAGCTTCTGCACAGAAAATAAACTATCAACAGAGAAAATAGACAACCAAAGAATGAGAGAAGATATTTGCAAACTATGCATCCGACAAAGCTGTAATATCCAGAATGTATAGGAAACTTGAATCAACAAGTAAAAAACAAAGCCCAATAGGGTTTTAACCAAAAAAAAATTGGGCAAAAGGCATGAATAGACACTTAAAAGAAGACATACAAGTGGCCAAGAAACATATGAAAAAATGCTCAGCATCATTCATCACGAGAGAATATGCAAATCAAAACCATAATGAGATACTACCTCACACCAGTCAGAATGGCTATTATTAAATAGTCAAAAAATAACAGATGCTGGCAAGGCTGTGAAGAAAAGGAAATGTTTATACACCCTTGGTGGGAATGCAAATTAGTCTAGCTACTGTGGAAAGTAGTTGGAAGATGTCTTAAAGAACTTAAAATGGAGCTAACATTTGATCTAGCAATCCAATTACTGGGTATACACCTAAAGGAAAATAGACAAAAAGACACTTGCACTTGTATGTTCATTGATGTGCTATTTATAACAGCAAAGACATGGAATCAACCCTGGTGCCCATCAATGGTAGATTGGATAAAGAAAATGTGGCACATATACACCATGGAATACTATGCAGCCATAAAAAATAATGAAATCCTGAACTTGCAGCAACATGGATGGAGCTGGAGGCCATTACCCTAAGCAAATTAACACAGGAATAGAAAAGTAAATACTACTTATTCTCACTTATAAGTGGGAGCTAAGTATTGAACACATGTGGACATAAATATGGAAACAATAGATACTGCAGACTACTAGATGGTGGGGGATGGGTTGAAAAACTACCTATTGGGTACGATGCACACTATGTAAGTGACAGGATCTGTACCCCAAACCTCGCCATCAGGTAAGATTCCCACGTAACAAGCCTGTATGTGTACCTCCTGTATCCAAAATATAAGTTGAAATGTTAAAATAAATAAGTAAACAAGCAAAAGAAAATGCTAAAAAAAACTCAACTCCTGTTAATTAGTTTAAAAATATCACTGATTTACCTTGGGGAAGTAGATAATGACAGCTAACTTTCAGTAACTACAAAAATCAGTAATTGTTAGCATGAACGAAAAAAAAAAAAGAGCATCATACGTACTCAGGAGAATAATGCCGCTTAACAATTTGGCCCCCTCTAGAAAAATGTCATTTTCATTTATGACAAATTTAAGAATCAGATGAATTTAGACTTAAACCTTCTAATTACTATTGAATGAAGAGATAAGAAGGGAAACAAAGAAGGGAAATTTATAATTTACTGTCATCATAAATATTCATAAGCATGGATATTATTCTTGTTTTTCAGGGGGGAAATCTAAGCCTCAGATATCTTGAATAACTTTCCCAAATTAACACAGAGATTCATTGATTTAGGATTCAAATCCATTCTCCCTGACTCCTCAGTCAGCCTACCTGTACTTCCCTCGGAAGTTATTGTTTCTTTTAGCAGAAAATATTTTACCTTATTATATTAGATAGAATTATTTTTTCCCAACTTGTAGTTCATCTGTAAGAGATGCGTGAATGTCTGTCTCATTTACTTTAGGCTTGGTTATGTGTCATGTTTTATCCAATGAGATGGGACTACAATAACATTGCCCCATCATAGCAGAAGCTTTAAATAGGATTGTGTGATCCTTTCTGGCTCTCTTGTGCTTCTCTCCTCTACCTCCAGCATGGTACCCAGAACAAGTTTCTCTGGACCCAGCTGGAAAGTCATGGATTCCAGCTGAGTTTAGAGGAACTCCAGCCAATGAGCAGCTCTCATGTAATATGAGCAAAAAATAAAAGTTATTTTGTAAAACAACTAGATTATGTGAGTGATTTAAATTTTTAATACTACTGCAAAAACTGAAAACATATATTCTATTCAACTTCAACTTTTATTGTGTCCTGCAAATATTTTATCAATATTTTAAAATAATGCACATATAATGAGACCCACTACCTATTATTCTCAGACAAGGAAGATTCTGCCTTTATAGGCAAATAATATGATCTTGCAATTATGCTATAGTAGGAATGAATTTAGGGCACTGCAGAGAGTAATTATCTTATGTTCTTGTTATCTCTTTTGGGTTGTGTAGCAAGATTTTTTTCCAAGAAAAATCTCTCCTCTCCTGCAGCCCTCAAGAATTGAGTGAGCATGTATACAAAGAAAACTTTTATATGTACCAGTTGTAATTGAGACAACAAAAAAGAGTAATATCAAAACAATATTCAAAGAAATTGTTTTCCATAAAATATTCTATAGCTGAAATTTACTTACTCATCGATTGCAGTCAAAGTATGCAAAAGCTGGTTATTCAGATCTCACTGGCCCACTATCAGAACTGTTTACCTAAAATGTAATTCTACATGATATTGCCAATTGATATTAAGTGCCATTATAAAAAAAATACAGTCTCGTGGAGCTCATTTCTGAGTCTCTTTTAAGAATAATTTGAAAATATTGTTTATTACACAGCAGAGAAATTTCTGTCTGCAATTTGTACAAAGAATAATATATTTTTTATTAGCAAATGTTTGTTTTGATCTTATCTTTGCAGTAAATTTGTCTAAGTAACCAGGTTCCCTTTGTTATTTTCAATATTAAAAAGATAAAGCTAAATTTGACATTCATTTTTCTTACGTGTATTTTCTTCTTAGATCTATTATATTACCTTCTTGTTTGTTATTTTATTTCAATTTTTATCATTTCATATCCTATGTGCCATTGTAAATCCCCTAAAACTTGTAAATTCCCTAGAACAAATTGTGGCATCATTTAAGAAATACAAATGTTATAAATGTTATATACATATATATAATTATAATTCTTACATGAATCTATACACATCTTTAACTGCTTTCCCAAAATACCAAAGTGATAAAACAATATATCTTTGGTTTCTTCATGTAAAAATTACTCTCTGTGTAATATCCAGGATCTGTTTAAGCTCAAATAATATAACTCTATAAATTCTTCCTCTTAAAACTAACACTTAGGCAGCCATTTTCTTCTGCACTACCAATAAGAGTAAAATAGAAATAAACCTCCCTTTTACAATACCTACTTCTTTCACCTGGCTGTTAATTAAAGGACCATGGTTCTCACACTTTCATGTGCATGTTAATCACCTTAGAATCTTGTTAAAATGCAGCTTCTGATTAGTAATTACGGAGGGTCTGAGATTCCGCATTTCTTACAAGATGCTGCTGATGCTGCTTGTATTCAAATAACTAGTGAAAGCGATTAGACTCAGCTAAATGCTGTAGTAAATAATTTGTTAGCCACCTATGCAGGAAAAATTTAAAGGTGATCTCAAAATTTTAAATTATAGCAGGAACCTGAAAGCACATTTGAGGCCTGATATTCCAAAAACTAGTTAAAACACTATATTTAACCTACCATTGACCTAAAATTCCCCTACTTTCAATAATGTGGATATTTGCATAATGTAATCTATAAAACCAAAACAGTAAGCAGGAAAATAATTTAAAGAATAATAAATGAGTAAACATTATTCACCTTGAGGAAAAAGCAATTCTGTAACACCAGAATCAGAATTTGAGTTACTGAATTTCAGCATATTACAAAAATAAATTCTGGAGTGTAAGTTGTAGAGAGAGTTAGCTTAGAGAAGATGTGATTGTTTATGCATTTTGTTTTGGTTTAAACAAATCTGTTGGCATTCTGCAAAGAGAAACAGAGACAAATGGTTTAAACAGACCTTCGCTCTGTGTTTCAGTACACTGCCATAAAACAAGCAAGATGGAAAATTTTTGCTGGCGTTATCACAAGTACTTACCATAAATATATTATAGTACATGCAGAAAGACTGCAGGGAAACTAGTGCTATCAAACTGTGGATTGATTTCATTCCTACTTTTTATACTGACTGCTTTTGTTTGTTTATTTTGGTTTGCTTTGTTTTGTGTGATTATCATACACAATTGAAAAATGCAGGAAAACACACCAGTAATTTTCTCCATTATTTGCAAAACATTAATGAGGAATTAAGCAAACATTGATATTTTTAATGAAGACAGCTTTTCTTTTCGTGAACTTATGGGTCTAGGAGGATATGAGTGTTTCATGTTATTAAAAACAAATCTGGCTTGACACTAGAATGTGATCTTCTTAGGGGATTTTCATTTATTCATCTTTGGACCCTCAGAGCTTACCATAACTGTTGGAAAATAATTATTTGCCAAAACATTGCTTCTTCATACTGTATTATAAGATAATAAGACAAATCTTATTAGCTAAAATTAATGCTATATTAAACTCAGTTTTCTGTTACTTAGAATAGCATTTAAGCCTAATTATAGAGGGGTATAACAGTGATAAAGGAGGTTAGGAGAGACATGTCACCATATGATGTTATTTTATTATACACAAAAGTAAATAAGGGAAGAATTGAGTTCTTTATTTCTATCTTTTTAATTTCATAAAATATATGGGACCACTTTTGGCTTATAAAAAATATTTTGTATCATCTTCATGATGCTTGGGCTTTATATTTTGACCTTTTGTTTAATCAACACAGAACTTATAGGTACAGGAATCTGAGACTGTTCTAATAGTCATCCACTCAAAAATGTTGGCTCCTCCTCCTCAATTTGATCAATTAATTTTCCTTCTCTCTTAATGATTAGTGGTCAGATAGCCACAATATTTCCCGCATTGTACAACTGACTATTTTTTATATATTGAGTACCTATTTGTATCAATTATTTACCAGTGAGTAAGACCTAAATCTGCCTTCACAGTGTTCATAACCTAATTGATGCAGACAGGCATGATATCAATACAGAATCATATGAGTGACATATGTTTTAACTCTTTTAAAATAAGAAAAACATCATACATATAAAAATGCTCATCTAGTTAAATTAATAATGATAAAATGACAGCCATTGAATGATCAACAAAAATAAAACATTATCAATACTTATACCACTTATGTTCTACTCTTTTTTTTCTTTCTAAGCCGCTATTCCAGATTGAAATGCTAGCTGAGATATATCATTTGATTTAAAAAATATACTTTATTAGCTAATGTGTGTGTTATAGGAGTTATTAAGAAATTATTTTAGGCACATAGAGAGGAAAAGGGGTCCTTGGGAAGTTTTTGTCTGTTTTAAAGCAGCTCCAGAAATGTTTCTTGTCTAGCAGGAAAGTCTCAGCTCTTAGAGCCTGGCCAGCAACCTTTGATATGCAAACGCTGGCCATTAGAAACTGGGCCCACCCAAACATGGCGATTCCAGACCTCTTCTTCCTTGCCGTCACAGGTGCCTGGCAACATGGCAACCCCCATATATCCCCACGTTTGTAGGACATCATGGCACCCTGCATTTGTCTATTAAAAAGCTAGGGTGGGAGGGCCAGTTTTTTCACAGGCCACGTGATTGACATGCCTGGTCAAACCAATCCCCTGAGCCCTATGCAAACAGACACCACCTCCTTCAACCTCCTCATAAAAGCAGCCACATTTCTGCTGCACAAAGGGCTTCCTCTCTCAGCTTTGGAGCCCCCCACCCATTCTGTCTCTGTACAGGGTATCTATTTTCTTCTTCCTTCCTTCTTTCTTGCCTAATAACTTTTTGCTCCTTAAAACCACTCCACGGGTGTCCGTGTCATTTTATCCAAACTGGTGCAAGGACCAAGGACGCTGGTGTTCCTCCACTTATCGGAGCCATGTCATATGTATGCCTAAACTAAGTTGTTTAATTTTACATTTTTTAACTTAAAATTTAAATTTTAAAAAAATTGTATGTGTTTTCTGATTTGCTTCTTTGGTTCAAAATTATTATTTGAAATTTATCTGTGGGAATACATAGTAGTTTATTCATTGTCACTGCTGCATAAAATTACATTTTATAATTATGCCCTGATCTATAGATGTATTATATAACTTTTGGACATACAGCCTGATTTGAGTATATTTGTGTTAAGGCAAATCTGCTATGGAAGTTATTATACTTGGGCTCCAAAGCACATGCACATCAAGTTTTTTTAAGGAATATGTCCAGTAGTTGAAATGCTGAGCTGTAGAGCAAGAGAACATGCAAATTACTGGAAAATGACAAATTGTCTTCTGAACTGTTATGTTAATTGAGCTTCTACCAGCAAACTATAGGAATGATCTTTACTTCATAACTGTGCTGTTAAATATGTTGGTTGCTAGTTAGATATTGCTATAAAGTTAATCTTTATAATGGTGTAACATTAAAACCTCATTTTCTCAGTATTATTAGTCACATTGCAAGAATTCAATGAACGCACATAGAATTGGGGAACAGAACTGGTGTTGTACAACATAAGACAGAACATTTGTATCATTGTAGAAAGTTTCTGTTATGCCCGCATCTAATTGAAGAGACTACCCAAACACACTAAGTGTGAGCAACAAGGCTGTTTATTCACTCAGGTGCGAGTGGGCTGAGTTGAAAAGGGAGTCAGCAGAGGGTGGTGGGATTGGAGTTAGTTTTACAGGTAAGGGGTAAGCAGTGGAAAGTTATAGTTAGGGGCCGTTTATTGCGGGCAGTATCACAAGGTGGGGGAGGTCACAGGGCACAATGTCACAAGGTTGACTGATCAGTTAGGGTAAGACAGGAACATGTCACAATGGTGGAATGTTGCAAGGTCTGTTAATCAGTTGAAGCAGGAACCAACGTCTTTCTTCTTCTTTTTTTTTTTTATTATACTTTAAGTTCTAGGGTACATGTGCACAATGCGCAGTATTATTACATATGTATATATGCGCCATGTTTGTGTGCTACACCCATAACGGGTCATTTACATTAGGTATATCTCCTAAGGCTATCCCTCCCCCCTCCCCCCACCCTAAAACAGGCCCCGGTGTTTGATGTTCCCCTTCCTGTGTCCAAGTGTTCTCATTGTTCAATTCCCACCTATGAGTGAGAACATGTGGTATTTGGTTTTTTTGTCCTTGTGATAGTTTGCTGAGAATGATGGTTTCTAGCTTCATCCATTTCCCTACAAAGGACATGAACTCATCATTTTTTATGGCTGCATGGTATTCCATGGTGTATGTGTGCCACATTTTCTTAATACAGTCTATCATTGATGGACATTTGGGTTGGTTCCAAGTCTTTGCTATTCTGAATAGTGCTGCAATAAACATACTTGTGCACGTGTCTCTATGGCAGCATGATTTATAATCCTCTGGGTATATACCCAGTAAAGGGATGGCTGGATCAAATGGTATTTCCAGTTCTAGATCCTTGAGGAATCGCCACACTGTCTTCCGCAATGGTTGAACTAGTTTACAGTCCCACTAACAGTGTGAAAGTGTTCCTATTTCTCCACATCCTCTCCAGCACCTATTTTTTCCTGACTTTTTAATGATTGCTATTCTAACTGGTGTGAGACGGTATCTCATTGTGGTTTTGATTTGCCTTTCTCTGATGGCCAGTGATGATGAGCATTTTTTCATGTGTCTGTTGGCTGCATAGATATCTTCTTTTGAGAAGTGTCTGTTCATACACTTGGCCCACTTTTTGATGGGGTTGTTTGTTTGTTTCTTGTAAATTTGTTTGTATTCTTTGTAGATTCTGGATGTTAGCCCTTTGTCAGATGAGTAGATTGCAAAATTTTCTCCCATTCTGTAGGTTGCCTGTTCACTCTGATGGTAGTTTCTTTTGCTGTGCAGAAGCTCTTTAGTTTAATTAGATCCCATTTTTCAATTTTGGTTTTTGTTGCCATTGCTTTTGGTGTTTTAGACACGAAGTCCTTGCCCATGCCTATGTCCTGAATGGTATTGCCTAGGTTTTCTTCTAGGGTTTTTATGGTTTTAGGTCTAACATTTAAGTCTTTAATCCATCTTGAATTAATTTTTGTATAAGGTGTAAGGAAGGGATCCAGTTTCAGCTTTGTCCTTGTTTGCAGATGACATGATTGTATATTTAGAAAACCCCATCGTCTCAGCCCAAAATCTCCTTAAGCTGATAAGCAACTTCAGCAAAGTCTCAGGATACAAAATCAATGTGCAAAAATTGCAAGCATTCTTATACACCAATAACAGACAAACAGAGAGCCAAATCATGAGTGAACTCCCATTCACAATTGCTTCAAAGAGAATAAAATACTTAGGAATCCAACTTACAAGGGACATGACCTCTTCAAGGAGAACTACAAACAAAATAAAAGAGGACACAAACAAATGGAAGAACATTCCATGCTCATGGATAGGAAGAATCAATATCGTGAAAATGGCCATATTGCCCAAGGTAATTTATAGATTCAATGCCATCCCCATCAAGCTACCAAAGACTTTCTTCACAGAATTGGAAAAAACTACTTTAAAGTTCATATGGAAGCAAAAAAGAGCCCACATTGCCAAGACAATCCTAAGCCAAAAGAACAAAGCTGGAGACATCATGCTACCTGACTTCAAACTATACTACAAGGCTACAGTAACCAAAACAGCATGGTACTGGTACCAAAAGAGAGATATAGACCAATGGAACAGAACAGAGCCCTCAGAAATAATACCACACATCTACAACCATCTGATCTTTGACAAACCTGACAAAAACAAGAAATGGGGAAAGGAGTCTCTATTTAATAAATGCTGCTGGGAAAACTGGCTAGCCATATGTAGAAAGCTGAAACTGGATCCCTTCCTTACGTCTTTCTTCTTTTGTGGTTTACCTGTTCTACCAGACTTTCTGACTCCAGGAGACCTTCTGTTCGTGTACGTGTGGCTCACAGGGGTCACAATGACTTGACCATGATGTAGCCTTCTCAGAGGACCTTACAGTTTCATCACACAGCTCTGCTCTATGGCCCTGACAAAAGTAGGTACGGATCAAACTTTGAATTTTGATTGTGAATTGTTTCATAATTATGATATTAATTTATATTTCTGTAGTATTAATAAACATTTTCCCATGTCAAATACCTATATGTTCATAATTTTTGCCTTTTTTTTAGTGAGTGGTCTTTATTCCTTGTTAATGCATAGATATGTTTCTATATAATTAGGCTAATAATTATTAGTCATATGCACTGCAAATATTTGTCACTGTGGCTTCTCTTTTTATTCTCTTTGTGGTATTTTCTGATATGGGGTCTTAATTTGAATGTAATGTATAAACATTTCCTTTATGACTAACATGTTTTATGGCTCAAGAAATTATTTCATACATCAAATCATAGCAATATTTTGCTTATATTTTATTCTTAATTTAATTTTTTTGGAATTAATATTTATTTACATTTAACCTCATAATTACCATGTTTTAAAAAAATTTCTTCCTTCTGGTATAATATTGTATCTTCTTTAGATATTACTTTAGAGAAGAATTATACATAATAAACTTTCTACTTTTTTATTTTATAAAAATATCTCATTTCCTTCTCATTTAGAAAAAAAAAATGGAATTGACAGTCTTTTGGTTTCCCTCTTCAGGATTTTTTAAAAAGCAGAGCATGATAGCTTACACCTATATTCTTAGCACTTTGGGAGGCTGAGGTGAGAGGATCATGTAAGGCTGGGAATTTGAGGCTGCAATTAGCTATAATTGTGCCACTGCAATTCAGTATGGGCAACAGAGGGAGTTTTCTTATATCTAAAAAATAAATAAATAAACAAACAAATAAGTAAATAAATAAGGCATTCCACTGTCTTCTGACTTCCATTGTTAACATTGAGAAGTCTCCTGTAATTTCTGGCTAATCTTTCTTTTCATGTGTTTTAAATATTTTCAGTCTTCTCCTTTGATTATGTAAACATGTTAAATAAACTTGTGTTGTATCCTGCACTTGTAATTTTAGTGTCTTCTTTTTTCTGAACATTTCATTACTGCAGTTTTTTTTCTGTTTTGATATAAGAGAGAGGGAGAGAGAGAGAGAAGAAAGAGAGAGAGAGAGTGAGCACTAATGTTTTTGGAACATTATCTTGGAGAATATACTGAAATTTTCATATGAAGTAAATTTATCCAGAAGGGAGTTTCTTTTGACTCTGTCTAGTGTCTAAGGATATATACCAACACTTTGAATCATATTAGTTTTCCTTAAAGCTAGAAAGTTCTATGAGCCACATATCATAGCTAAAACATGTACATTCCAATGCTTATGAGGGGTTAAGAATTTCCAGGAGAAACGTTCTCTATAGCTGTTCACCAAGTTCAAGATAAGTTTACATACCCAGTGTCTTCCCCAATGGAATATGTTTTATTTTCCCCAGCTGAGAATTTTGCCATTTAGGCATTCCAGTTTCTAGGTTTTTTGTTTCCTGTAGTATATGTATTTCACAGTTCTATCAATGAATTATAGACACATACACACACACACACCCCCGCCCACGGTCTTTAAAAATGTCATGGAAAATGCATATATAAAAAAAGAATGAATTTTAAAACATTTTTTTGCATCAGAAATAAACTGGTGCTAACTTGTTATAACATGTCTCAACAGGATCTAATTTGAGGTGCTAAGAAGGACAAGATATCAGTTTGAAAAGAGCTCCTATCATAGCAGCATGAATTATTCTAAAATTGAGTCAAGAACAAACATCAAATTTATTGTGAAACTTGCATGGGAGAATGGTGAAATCATTGATGCTTTATAAAAAGTTAATGGAGACAATCCCCCCCAAAAATTAGCAAATAGTTACAAATGGTTAACCCATTTTAAGAAGACAGGAGACTATGTTGAAGATGAAGTCTGCAGTGGCAGACTATCCAGATCAATTTGCAAGGAAAAAGTTAACCTTGTTCATGTCCTCATTAAAAAGAACCAATGATTGACAGCACAAGCAACAGCCAACACCATAAACATCACAATTGGTTCAGCTTGCACAATTCTGAATGAATAAAGCTGAGCAGACTTGTGACTCAGATGTCAAAACCTTTGCTCCCAAATCAGCTGCAGACAAGAGCAGGGCTTTCGATGAAAATTTTAAACAAGTACAATCAAGAACCTAATGCATTTTTTCAAAGAATTGTAACAGAAGACGAAATTGGCTCTACCAGTATGATCCTGAAGATAAAGCAAAATCAAAGCAATGGCTACCAAGAAATGGAAGTGATCCAGTCAAAGGAGTGTACTGGTCAACAGCAAAGGTCACGGCAACAGTTTTTTGGGGGCGGTGCTCAAGGCATTTTGCTTGTTGACTTTCTGGAGGACCAAATAAAGATAACATTTGCTTATTATAAAAGTGTTTTGAGAGAGCTTGTCAAAACATAGGCAGAAAAACACTCAGAAAACCACCAGAGAGTCCTTCTCCACTACAGCAATGCCCCTGTTCATTCCTTTCATCCAACAAAGGCAATTTTGCAAGAGTTTTGATGGGACACTATTAGACATCCACATTAACAGTTTGATTTGGGTCTCTCTGATTATGTTTGTTTTTCAATTAAAAAACAAATCTCTAAAGGGTATGCATTTTTCTTCAGGCGATAGTGTAAAAAAGACTACATTGACATGACTAAATTCCCAGGACACTCAGTTCTTGAATAAACTTAATGGCTGGTATCATCATTTACAAGACAATGTTGAACTTTATGTATATAGCTTATGTTAAAAAATAAAGTTTATATTTTTTATTTTTAGATTTTAATTCCATTTTCCAGAAACTTTTTGTTGTCCTCTTGTTTGTGTATATATGTCTGTGTGTAGATATGCTTATGTATAAATATACGTTAAATATATTCAATTTTTTGAGCCAAAATTTGTTGCCAAAGTCATATGCATATGAATATGTTAAGTATATTCATTGCTTTTCTGAGACTGTATTTTACCATATTGCCAAAGTAAATTTCTCATTTGACAATTTACTAAATTTTTAAATTTTATTAAAATGCTATACTTCTTTGTATTAGCACTTTTAACAATCTAATTTAACAAATTTGCACTTTAAAGTGTAACTATTTTTACACTTATAACTCATACTGGGCTTCAATAGTTATTGAACATTTTGATATTAAGCACAAACTTTGATATAATACAAAAATATGATAAACTAATGTTTGAGTGTGTCTCATTGTAAGCTGTAACCAGACTCACTCAGAGAGGATTTAAAATTATGTACGTATAACAAACTTAACAAATATCCAAAGTTTATATTAAAACTATAAAACACTTCTGAAAGATAAAAAAGTAGACAGGAAAAGTAAAAAATCTTACTCTCTTCTTGAATAATGATAAATATAATAGATATTAAAATACTTTATAGTCTTTTTCATCACCTTTTTATGCATTTATTCATAAACAGAGCCATTTAATACAAATAAAAATCCAAAAATGTATTCAAGTATATTTAAATATTTTATGTATGACAAGGTACCAGATAAATCAGTGGGAAGTGATAAATGTTTTGAGAAGAGGTATTGGGGTAACTGGATAATAATATGGAAAAATTAAAATTTTATCAGGTTCTGATGTCATATATAAAAATATAGGAAATTTATAAGTGAATTAGAGATTTATAGACAAAAGTAAAAATTTGTTATGGCTAGAAAAATTTGAGCAATTTAATTTTAAAAAGACTAGAGGGAAATGTTCTTAGATAAGGCTCAAATACAGTAGTATAATACAAAATATTAATACACAGGACTACATAGAAACAAAAAAAAAATCACATGTAGAAATATACCATGATAAAAGTAAAAAACGAATGGAATATCAAGGTAAATTTGATACCACACAAAGAATTAATACACTGAAGATATTAAACATTTCTAACATTATTTGAAAAAAATCACATAATAAATGGATGAGGTAAAAACAATTTACAGAAATTATTATTTATAATTAGGAAAAATACACATTAATATTACATAAAATGCTACATCTCACCATTGAGACATTTGACATTTAATAACAAACTCTCTGGAAGAATGAATAGAAAACAAGTATGCTTCTACTTTAATAATAACACAAAATGTTATACCTCTGGAGGTTAGTTTGGCTACATCTAACAAAATTGCACCTCTGTTTACCTTTTAATCCTGTAAACTTACCTCTAGGAATTAATTCCCCAAAAATTCAAAATGCCTCATGCCCATTGCACTGCCATTTAAAATAGCAAGAGACTGGAAATAATACAATATTCATCAATAGCAGAATTTATGAGAAAGTACTGTACATGCACACCATGGTAACAGTTTTCAAAAACACAATCAATATGCTACTATGGGTTGATAGCTATAAAAATGCAAATAGTATCATATATTTTAATCTAATAAATTGATGGAATGCAAATATATCCAAGGTTGTGTATATGAGTTCAAATAATTAAATTGATAAATAAATTCAACATTAATAAATATTAATTAATTGAGGAGGTGGTGAGTACAGTTTGGGTAAGACAGATTGGAAGCTAGACTTCCTGAATATATCTTGTATAATATTGATCTTGAAATCACACAAATATTGTCAATATTAAAAAATATTAAGGCAAAATGCAAAAAAAAGAAAAAGAAAAACACATCAAAACATCATTGTAATTCTATGTATTCGATTGGTAATTTAACCGCAGAAAGAATTACTTTCTGTATCTTTAAAGTACAGTAATTTGCTTGAACAGCCCTGGTGAGATATATCCTAGGAAAATTAATAACTGCAAATAATCATAGCCTGTATCCAATTTTATATTTATTAAAAATATTATAATTTTATGTTTATTAATGTATACATATTTGTGCATAATATGTAGTAGAGATATTCATGTATATATATACATTGTATATAAAGTATATAAGTAAGTATTCTAATTTTTTGTAGAACAAAGATTTTAAACGTAAAAATTCAAATTTGAATTAAAATAAGCACAACTGTAATCCTAAATTAGGTTTTGACATATTAACATGCATTCATGCAATATTGTTCTCTTTCAATTTTTTTTTATTTTTGTTTCCTGTAAGGGCCTAGATGTAGTGACTACCCTTTTAGCAACGAACCCCCTTAGTGTTCAGATTATAATCTCTATTTACAATTTATTTATCCAAAAAACAAGGTTCTATAGAGAAATGGTAGGATATGAACAATATGAAATTGGAAATTTGTATTAAACTAGAAACCAAGAAACTACTAATCACTACTGGTTTTGTGCCATCAGAAGACAGACACCAATGTGAACTGGCTTCCACTAGCCATATGAATGCCACAAAATCATCTATGGAGTATTGTTAACAGAAAATAGAATCTAACCTAGTTTCCAGATAATTCACTGTAGAGACATCAGTTGGAAAAAATCTTAAATGACACAACACAGATAAGATCAGCCAAATTAGAATGTGAGAGATGTTCTCTGAGGTGAATAAATGAGAAGAAAAAAACAAAGAAAGGGGTCTCTCATAAAGTAAAAGAAAAAATGCATGCGATATAAGAAACATGTTTGACTTCTGATTTGAACAAATATACTTTAAAATGTATATCTAAAAAATTCAAGGATAAATGACATTGATAGAATATTTGAATATTTTAAAAAGATCTTAAAAGCTTAGGTGCTACGCTATTATTATGGTAGCTTTAAAATGTATTTTAATTTATCAATATGTACTAAATTATTTATGGGTGAAATGACATCGTTTCTAAGGTTTGCTTTAACCTCCATTTGTGGGAGGGTAATGGCTGGAGAGAGAAGGAGATAAGGATGAAATAATATGATGATGTATTAATGGCTGTTAGACAGTAGTCCTTGGTGTTATTATACTATTCTTTCTACTCATGTGTGCATGTTTCCACAATGACAAGTTAAAAATACATAAGCAAACTCACTATTGAACACTATAAACCAAACACACAAACAAAACAACACAACAACCAACTGAGTTTCAGGAGTTCCTCCAGCAATTTAAGTGTTCAGGCAAAGGGAAGGACCACTGCTAAGGAAATACAAGGTGGGCAAGGTTAATATAACCACAAGCAACTCTAAAATATCTGTTGATGTAAGCAGTTTTGACACGCTTTAGCTTTTTTGTGATTATGGATAGTAAATGAGATTTTTCCTGTTGTGTGAGTTTTAGGCACTCAAAGCTGTTAATAAGGTAATATCTTCCAAAGAAAGCTATTTTTGTTTTTTTGGTATCAATGAAGTAACTTAGCCAAAATCAATTTTACTACACTTAACTCATCATTTTTAGGGCTTTTTGAAAGAATTGAAAATTCTATGTAGTAAGGAAAAATTAGAGTAAGAGCCTTAGAAAGAGTTAATGGGGTATGTGGTGCTTTTCCTTAAAAGTGGGTAGAAAAGAGGTGTACTTCTTTTCAAAACAACTAAAGGAATCTTTATGGAAAATTAGGAGATATTGGCTGGTGTTGTTTGAAGTTTATGGGATATATAGATTTATTTTCAGATTGTGCATGGACAAGTGTAAATACAAATGACTATGGCTACAATGACTTGAGGTGGCCAAAATTTAAAGAAAAAAAAAAAGTAAAAGAAAGTCACTACTACTAGGAGCTGGTACTGTCCCAGTGGACCAAAGACATTCCTGTTTACCAGGGACCAGATGTGAACTTGCTGGGAGATATTAAGGGGAATTCTATTTAGAAGTCTCACTTAGAAGGCAAGGAGATCTCAGTGAAATGGTAAACTGCCGAATTTCCAGGACTAAGGAAGTATTAAAGAGCATTTGGCTAGAGAAAGTATGAAAGCCGTATAATTGCAGGTTTCAGGAGTTTTGTCAAGAGCTGTAACAACAAGAAAAAAAAAAATCCCAGAGACAAAAACTCAGCAACTGAACATCTTGTACCCAGTGGCACCAACACCCAGAGTTGGAGACTTCTCTTGCTTCTTTCCTAATTCATCCAAGAGAGACTAAGATCTATGGCCGCTATAGTGTTTTGGAGTGAAGGCATAGCATCCAGTTTATAAAGCCCCCCTATCCAGCTTAGACCTTCAAGCATAGGTTAGGTTTGAGTTGCAGAAGTGTCAGAGGCGTTCAAATGAGTGCAACTCCATCTTGAGTGAGGGCTAGGAAAATGAGGCTGAGAGTTACTGGGCTGCATACCCAGAAAGTCAGGCATTCCTAGCTTCTAAATGTTTAAGGTTAAGGGAACAAATTAACAATGTTTACTAAATAGAACCAGATTTTGGAGTGTCCTAATATCCCAATATCTTGAGAAGAAAAGAATTCCTTATTTTGGTTTAAAAATAGTATTGAATCTTGAAAAATACAGTAATTAAGAAAAGTAATCATTTATCACAAAACCTTGTAGCAAAGCACATCTGCCCATGATCATTTTTTTATTCTATCTATACAAGCATTGTGCCTAGGGTGGATGTTCCTCCTCTTACTTTTGGGAAAGCTCTACTCTGTCTATGGAGTAGCTGTACTTTCACCACTTTACTTTCTTAATAAACTTGCTTTTACTTTGCATTGTGGACTAGCCCTGAATTCTTTCTTGCATGAGATCCAAGAACCCTCTCTTGGAGTCTGAATTGGGACCCCTTTCCTATAACAGAAGGAGGTAAACATGAAGATTTTTAAGTGTTTGGAGCATTGAACAATGGACCTAAACAAGGTAAGTCTTTTTGCTTATTAACCTGAGACTATTTTTGTGACTGAATAATACCTGAAGAGCAATTGGTCCTGTACAAGATTTCATTCAAGTTTGGAGAATATGAAGACAAGAAAGAAAATATGTGAAAGGAAAGGAAAATATGAATTATGCTGTGTTTGCTGTCTATTTAGAACAGCTCATTTAAAATTTTTTATAGGAAGTTACAAATATGTAAGTGAGAAAGATATCACATTTATCTGTCTAAGATCTATTTATGTAATATATAAAAGAACTTAAACAATTAGAAAATAGTTTTAATATTATTTTCATGTGCCAAAATATAAAATCATATATCCACCAAAATGTCTAAAAATTTTCATTATGAAAACATTGTATACACCTCTATGAGACTCTGTGTGTGTCTATGAGTGAGAGAGCAACAGACTGCATGAGGCTGCATGATTCATTGAAGAAGAGAAAAATGTGGAAGAATATAAAGCACACCTGGACCTGAATCTCATGGAGTTACATAGAATGAGTTTTCGGCCTCTCATCATGAAAATTCACAAAGGGTGATGGTGGGTCTGATCTCATATATATGAATCTCTAAACCACTGTTCCACAAAGACACAGAAAAGGATCAACCAAAGAACAGCAGAGGAGCCATGCTGGCATTCAATGAATGCACTAACTGCTTTTTTACAGTGTTCTTCAATGTGTTACTTCTGTCATGCTGAGACCTGCATAAAAATGAAATGTCATACTTCACTACCCTTCCAGCCAGTGGTACAGTTTATTTTCTTGTCTTCTGATAGAGTTCACAAATTTAATAACTGCCTTTTATCCTGGTCTCTATATTCCCTTTCAGCTTCCTATTCAGTCTTCTCTCTCTCTGCAGGCTTGCAGGAAATGCCTCATTTTAGGTTTTCTATAAAGGACATAATAGACAAGAAAAGCAAAAGCGAAGAGGTTATTATCTATCATTTAGAAATGGACAAGGGGCAATCAGACCATTTTAATGGAGGCAGAGTGGAAAAAAAAAAGAAAAAAAAAAACCTCTTTGCTATTGTGATATTTACCGTGTTCTTTCGGTTGAGACAATTTGTGCCAGAATAAATTGAGTAGTTTATGTTGAAAAGTGTATTATGGTTCTTTTAATCAGTGTCCACTTTGGAAAAAAAAATTTATACTTAATAAAAAAATAATAATGGGGTTATTTTCAGGGAAATGGTGATAAAATGGGACTGATTTTTTTTAGCTAATTAACAAATACAGTGATGAATTTGAGTTTTTCTGCTTTGATGCATGTGTCTATAATTAATAATGACTTTGCAGGTCTCCACATGTTTCCTAAATGACAATGACAATATCATTAATGAGATACATTATTGTACAGGATTTTTGGAAGTTGGAAAATAATAGAGAAAGGTTCAGGCAATATTTCTAAAGAAATATCATCTGCTGGTGGAACCAATAATCCTTCATTTACATTCTCATTAAGGATTGAATAGGCAACGCATCACATTCTTCTGAGTTGCTTTTAAACATGCAGGCAAGCACATTACTAGCAAATTGCAAGAGTGAGTTTGTAACTAGACATCTTTGTTCCTGTCCCATGCTCTATATCTTTCACCTCTTTGATTAAAAACACAGCATGTGAGAATGAATCATTGTTAATCTCAGAGAAAATGGTTTCTAACATTGAATTATTTAAATGCTAATTGCAGTGCTTTGCCTACAAATAATCAACCTCAACCGGAACTTTTAACTAGATGATGTTTAATTCTCTTTCAAAATACCAAGTGGCTTTCAATGCTTCGATAGTTCTTGCATCCCAATAAGTAAATATCAAAGGATGTACTTTAGAAGAAGCATGAGATCGAAAAATGCTGAAATTAATTTTCTATCACATTCTATTCTTACTCTAGAGCATTAGCTTGCAGGATCACACTTATCCTATGTACTTCTAAAAATTCCAGTACTAGATACATTTGGCATGATACTACTCTAATTATAATCAGAATTTCATCTGAATTCGTTTCATGCCAATTTTTTTTTCTTACAACACTGAAGACATAGTTAGCTTTGTGAGAAAATTGTGAGCTGACGTGTAGTTAAATCATTCTCTCAGTGAACATTTTCAGAGTTAATAAAAGAAGATCTTTTTAGGTTAGAACATTCAGGAGTTATTCTTATTGGAGCGCATAAGAATGATCTGAGATGTCTATTAAATATATAGTTTCCTGGGCTGCGACTCTAGAGATTTATAGTAAACACTGGGCAGGAGACCTAAGCTTCTGCATTATATTGTTCTGCCTCGTGTGATTCTTTTAAACTCTATGAAATCACATTTTGAGAATTTGTTTTTCATTATATTATCAACACTAAGATATCCTTATTTTTTAATGCCATAATCACTTTTCCAATTCTTCTGAATTTGACAAAACATTTTATTGAATTTTATCCTTCTTTCCTCCAGTCTTTCTTAACACTCCTCTTTCTCTCCGTAAAATAAACTTTCTTTGATTTATTGTCTGTTTTCTTTTATATTACTACAACATCTACCTAACTGGCTTTCCTATGCCATTTTGTTCTATTTCACTACATTACAAATATTGCTATTAAAATAATTATCAAATTTAGTTATCTGTTGAAATATATTACTGTCAAAGTGATTATACATATACTAAGACAGTAGCTTTCAAAATGTTGTGACTATGACACAAGAAATGTTTTTTTACACTGCAATGGTATATGCATACATATGTAACTGAAACACACACACACGTGCAAAACATGTTTTACAAACCAGGACTTATCCTACTGTATGTAACTCAATTCTTTTCTATAATGTTTTGGTTTATTCTGGTCTATGATTTTTTTAACTGTTGATAAAAAGTCACTAAATTGACCCACAAATGAATTTTGACTTGCATTTTGATTATTGGCCCTAGACTTCAGTTATCCACTGTAAGAGTCATGGTATTTTGATTATTTTAAATTGCTGCTTATTGTCCAGCAAGTCATCACAGAGAAATGTAAATTTACTCGACGATGAAATAGAAGACCTGGAATTGCTCCCATCTTGCTGAAAACCAGATCATTACAAATATATAATATCGGTTTATACTTCTTAAGATGTTATTCTGTAAATACATTACTTATAATATTCACATTTTAAAAATATGCAGTCTTGCTTTATCTCCCAGGCTAGAGTTCAGTGACATGATCATGGCTCATTCCAGCCTAAACCTCCTGGACTCGAGTGATCTTCCTTTCTCAGCCTTCCAAGTAGCAGGGACTGCAGGAGTGCACCACCCTGCCTGGCTAATTTTTATGTTTTATTTTTACAGAGATGGAGGTCTAACTATGTTGTCCAGGCCAATCTTGAACACCTGGCCTCAGGTGATCCTCCTGCCTTAGCCTACCAAAGTGTTGGGATTACAGGTGTGAGCTACACCATCTGGCCCAGATTTAAATCCTCAAATATGGTACTGGCATAAAATCAGACACCTAGACTAATGGAACAGAGTAGGGAACCCTGAAACAAATCCACTCATCTACAGTGAACTCATTTTTGACAAATTTGCCAAGAACATACACCAGGGGAAAAACAGCCTTTTCAAGAAATGGTGCTGAGAAAACTGGATATTCGCCTCCAAAAGAATGAAACTAGATACCTATCTCTCACCACATATAAAAATCACATAAAAAATGGATTAGAGACTTAAATCTAAGACCTCAAACTGTGAAACTACTACAAGAAAACACTAAGGAAAACCTTCATAACATTGGTCTCTGCAAAAATTTCTTGAGCAACATCCCACAAGCACAGGCAAACAAAGCAAAACTGGACAAATGAGATCACATCAAGTTAAAAAGCTTCTGCACAGCAAAGGAAAAAACCAACAAAGTGAAGAGACAACCCACAGAATCAGAGAAAATATTTGCAAACTACCCCTCTGAAAAAGGAGTAATAACCAGAATATGTAAGAAACTCAAACAATTCTATGGGAAAAATTATAATCATCTGATCAAAAGATGGGCATAATGTTTGAATACACATTTCCCAAAAGAAGAAAAAAAAAGGCAAACCAGCATGTTAAAAAGTGCTCAACATCATTGATCATCACAGAAATGCAAATCAAAACTACAATGAGATATCATCTCTCTCCTGTTAAAATAGCTTTTGTCCAAAAGACAGGCAATAACAAATGCTGGAGATGATGTGTTGAAAAGGAAACCCTTGTACACTTGTGGTGGGAATGTAAATTAGTATAATTACTGTGGAGAACAGTTTGGAGGTTCCTCAAAAAACTGAAAATAGAATTACCATATGATCCAGCAATCCCACTGCTGGGTATATACCCAAAAGAATAGATATCAGTATATTGAAGAGATAACTGCAATTTTGTTTGTTGTGACACTGTTTGCAATAGCTAGGATTTTGAAGCAACATAAGTTTCCATCAATAGATTAATGGATAAAGTAAATATGGTACATGTACACAATGGAGTACTATTCAGTCATAAAAAAGTAGTGTGATCTAGTCATTTTCAACAGCATCAGTAAAACTGGAGATAATTATTTTTACTGAAATAAGCCAGGTATAGAAAGACAAACATTGCATGTTCTTAGTTATTTGTGGGATCTAAAATTAAAACAATTGAAATTTTGGACATAAATTCTAGAAGTATGGTTACCAGGGGCTAAGAAGGGCAGTGAGGGGCTGAGGAAGAAGTGGAGATGGTTAATGGATACAGAAGAAAAAAAAAGAATGAATGAATAAGAGCTAGTATTTGCTAAGGATAACAAGGTGATTATACACAATAACTTAATTGTACATTTAAAAATAACTAGAAGAGTGTAACTGGATTATTTGAAACACAAAGGATAAATGCTTGAGGGGATGGATGCCCCATTCTTCTTGATGTGATTGTTTGACATTGCATGCCTGTATCAAAACATCTCATATACCTCATTAATATATGTACCCAAAAAAATTAAAAATGTAAATTAAAAAAATAAACTAACAATAAATCTTCAAATAGATTATGATTTTCTTTCTCATCAATAATCCTCTATCCTTTAGTTTTTACTACTCTCAGCACCTTACTTTGCCTAAAGTGAGCACTTACATCTATTTCTACTAAAAAATGCTCAGCCCCAAGAAATCAGTATCATAGATGAACTATAATGTGTATTTTATATAATATTAGAGTTTGGGGCACCTGAGAAGCTAATTATTCCTCTGACTCATGAAATTCTTCAACAATGTCTCTCATAGAAATTGATTGTGGTTAGAAAACTTCTGGGAAAATGGGAGGCATTGATCATAGCAGGAAAAGAAATGGAAGTTACCTAAAAGAAATTGAAAAGAGAAAATAGAACAACACTTATCTGAAAATAATTAATTATTAAATGTAAAAAGTAGGTTTAAAACAGAAACAACAAATTTAGAAAAATAAACAGCAGATAAATGAAAACGATGTGGATTTGGTGTCAATATTCTCCTTTTTATCTTCCCCTGTTGGCTCCTTGGCTTCATCATAAGGCAGTTCATATTATTTACCCTTTTGTTAACTTGCAATTTTTATGTTTAAATATGATCCCTTGAAGGACACTGCAGTAATAAATACACTGATCTACTCTTAGTTAAAACACTATCTCTTGTGTAAAAATCAGCTTACTCTATCTGCTGAAATACACTAAACTAGCAATAGACTTTACACTTCTCATTCTTGGAATTTGATAGCCATGGTTTACCTTTGTTTTTTGTTTTTAATTTGTCTTTAAATGCTTTTTAATTTGTGTCAGAAACCTGTGAAGTTAGTTTCTTAATGTTGATTCTTCGGATCTCTTGGGTTTTATTTTATTTATTTATTTATTTACTTATTTATTTATTTTGAGACAGAGTCTCACTCTGTCCCCTGGCTAATTTTTGTTTTTAGTAGAAACGAGATTTCACCGTGTTGGCCAGGCTGGTCTCAAACTCCTGACCTTAGGTGATCTGCCTGCCTCAGCCTCGCAAAGCGCTAGGATTACAGGTGTGAGCCACTGTGCCTGGCCATCTCTTGGGTTTTAAATGCCTTTCTGTCTTCTACCTGAAATTTCTAGGTTGATCCTTTTTAAACCAGTATTTTCAGGATCTGAACTACTGTCAATGTTAAGTGTCAACATTACTGTGAATTCAACTGAAGAACTTTTCATATCATCAAGATACTCAGTTCCTTTTCTGTATAATTGTATCTTTCAGCATTTGAAAATGAATTATAGGACATGATAGTGCTGGCATTTCCACTGGTAGAAGATATGATTCTTTCCATGTTAATTAGTTTAAGTAATACATTGTTGACATTTACTTCAGTGAACAAAACAAACAATAAAAAGGCAATGTTAGAGGTACGGAATAAGCCTATATAAAATAATTTGAATGTGTCTTAACACAATACTTACAAATAAATTATTCATTTACCTTATTATTGCCCTAATAAGGCAAGTATAATGTGTCTGCAATTAAACTGAAATCTAGAATTCATATTAATAAAATAAAGTTAAGAAAAAAGTCTTCTAGAAAATTGTCTAATAAATTATCTTTATATTTCAATAATATTATAATTTAATATATTACTTGGCAGCTAGACAGCATTTTAAAAAAGTGATGCCTTAGTGAGTAGTTTGTGAATCAGGTATATGGATTCCTTTTGCATTTATATACTGACCTGATATAAAATACACTTTTCCATTAGGCAAAACATTAACAGGGATTATGAATAACCTAGCAGCATGTATTAAGGTGACATAAGTAGAATTTGTTTTACATTTTAATACATGTATTAACAACTGAGACTTATCACAAAGTAAATTTCCAATAGATCATTACAATTCTTTGCAATATCAAGCCTTCAAATAATCTCTTACAACACACAAAGAAAACACATTTGCAATTCATGCATTAAAAGTTTTAGAATCATTCATTATTAAAGTTTCAGAAGGCTGAGTAATATTATGAATTTCTCAGATTAATACATATGCATATATGATTGATGAATTATACTTTCATAACAGCCCTTTCAAGTTTAACTTTTTCTTCTAATGGGACAGGTGGTCTTCAAGCTAAACAACATTGTGAACGTAAATAAATATGAATTCATTCTTAACACCATGCATCCAGCACAGTCATTTACATGACGTCTTCTCATTCAATTAAAAATGTCTCCAGTGAAGAGTAAACAAACAGGATAGCAAACCACTATGAAATAATTCTAAATTGAATTTTTAGTTACTCAGCTGTTACACTCATGGATTTTGATGATTTCAGTTGGAAACTCTGTATTTATGTGCATATGATTTTTGTTGAGGAAAAATAAACTCAACTTGTAGGCTTTTACAGAGTAACCATTTTTATTTTTTGTAAAAAGAAGTCAAAAAATTTAGTTTCTGTCTGATACTTTAATTGATGTTGATTTATCATATATTTATCATCCCATTTTTTTCCTGCAAAATGGACTGTACCCATCAGTGGTATCTAAAAGAAAGGCAGCAGAAGCAGTCTGCTAGATGCAGTATTTCATCAATGTCATTGTTTAAAATCAACAAGCAAACTGTCTTTTAGTTGGTTTTATCATTGTTTTAAAGATTTTTAACATAAAATACACCCCTTTTTGCACATATCCTTGGTATTTTCTTCACCTCACCTGTATTGCATGATTGTTAAGATTAAATAAAACTTGTGTGGACCTGGCTATTTTGATATTGTATGCATTTTCCTTGTCTTAAAAAATAAGTAAGCGGCCAGGTGCAATGGCTCAAGCTTGTAATACCAGCACTTTGGGGAGGCAGAAGCAGGCGATCACTAGAGCTCACGAGTTCAAGACCAGTCTGGACAACATGGTGAAATCCTGTCTCTACAAAAAAATACAAAAATTAGCCGGATGTAGTGGTGCATGCCTGTAGTCCCAGCTACTTCGGAAGCTGAGGTGAGAGGATGTCTTGAGCCAAGGAGGTAGAGGCTGCAGTGAACTGAGATCGGGCTACTGCACTCTAGCCTGGGTAATAAAGCCAAACATTTTCTCCAAATAATAACAATGATAACAATAAGTAATTCTAGACATAAGTGCAATTTTAATATTTGGAATAACATTTCTTCATATATATATATATATATATATATATTTATAAAGTAAAATCCCAAGATTGTCTCCATTTGTTTTATTTGAGCTGTAAAAATGAAGTGATTATTCAAAACACTTTCACAAGGTACCTGAAAACAAAATATGTTTGCCAAATTTTTTACATAAAAATACTCTGTTCTAAATGTCCTAAATAATTAGCTCTTAACTAATACATGGGTTGATTATGGTTAGATCATAACTATAGAAGACTACTTCATATTTCAAAATTTTTGAAATATTTCAAACATATAATCACAAAATTTTTAAATATATAAATTGTAGTAAAATAGTTACATAAAATATAATTTATTAGTTTATTTTAGATACTTTCTATCTCTACTGAATTATGTAGCGTTAGATCATACTTTACATATGGACAGATTATGTGACTAAGTAGTAGACATATAAAGCCTAGGTTTTATAAAGGCACCTCTGTATCTGCTGACGACTAATCATATTGAGCACCATTTCATATGATTATTGACAACTTAATTATTTTCCCCTGCTAAGTGTCAAAAGTTAGGTTGTAGCCCAGGGTGGTGTTGTATGCCTATACTCCTAGCTACTTAGGAGGCTGAAGTGGGAGGATCCCTTGAGCCCAGGAATTCGAATCTAGCCTGGACAGCATAGGGATATCCTGTCTCTCAAAAAAAAAAAAAAAAAAAAAAGGTTGTTGAAAATTTCTTATTAATTTATAAAAGTTCTTTATATATGTCCTAGATATGAGTCCTTTGTTTTAGATATACATCGTAAATATCTCCTCCTGTTTGTTGCCTTGCATCCTGGCTTTCTTAATGGTGACTTTTGAGGAAAATAAATTTTAGCAAAGTATAATATATCAGTCAATTTCTTTATAATTATGTTTCAATTTTTTCCAAGTGTATCAACAAAAACCTGACTTAGTTCAAAATTAGGAAAATATTCCATTCATCCTCAAGAAGCTTGTTTCACAATTCAAATTAATTTTATAATCTGTGTGCATTTATTTTTTGTGTATGGTATTAGATAGAGTCAAAGTTACCTTGGTAACTTGGTATCTACTTGATCTAGAAACTTTACCTTTCTCCACGGTTACTTTAGCAATATCTTTATCAGAATTTAGTGACTACATATGCATCAGACTATTTTTGGTCTCCCTATTCTGCTGAATCAGTTTTTTTTTTGCATCTCCTTGCACCAATATCTCTTAATATTTGGTGCTGTATGACCTCCAACACTGTTCTTCCTCAAATGAGTCTTTGATCTTTTCTTCCTTTTTTGCCTTCATTTTGGAATCAGCTTGTCAAATTTCATTACAAATCTGCTGAGATTTTTTATTGGAATTGAATTATATCTATAGATCATTATGGAGGAAATATCTTAACCATATAGAGACTTCTAATTGATGAACATAGTGTAATTTCCCCATGGATTTATTACTTTAATATGATTTTTTTTAAAAAAATTCATTTTAATACTTGCTCTAGAATGCACAACCTGCATTTTGATTAATTGGTATCTAACTTTAAGTAGAACTTTAGGCAGCTCCAAGATGGCCAAATAGGAACAGCTCCAACCTGCAGCTCCCGGCATGATCGACACAGAAGACAGGTGATTTCTGCATGTCCAACTGAGGTACCTGGTTCATCTCACTGGGACTGGTTGGACAGTGGGTGCAGCCCATGAAAGGTGAGCTGAAGCAGGGCAGGGCGTCGCCTCACACAGGAAGCACAAGGGATTGGGGGATTTCCCTTTCCTAACCAAGGGAAGCCGTGACAGACTGTACCTGGAAAAATGGGACACTCCCACCCAAATACTGTCCTTTTCCCAAGGTCTTAGCAACCGGCAGGCCAGGAGATTCTCTCCTGTGCCTGGCTCAGCAGGTCCCATGCCCATGGAGACTTGCTCACTGCTAGCACAGCAGTCTGAGATCAACCAGCAAGGCTGCAGCCTGGCAGGCAGAGGGGCGTCTGCCATTGCTGAGGCTTGAGTAGGTAAACAAAGCAGCCAGGAAGTTTGAACTGGGCAGAGCCCAGCACAGCTCAGCAAGGCCTACTACCTCTGTAGACTCCACCTTTGTGGGTAGGGCATAGTAGAACAAAATACAGCAGAAACTTCTGCAGACTTAAACGTCTGCAGTTCTGAAGAGAGCAGTGGTTCTCCCAGGGTGGTGTTTGAGCTCTGAGAATGGACAGACTGCCTCCTCAAGTGGGTCCCTGACACCCATGTAGCCTAACTTGGAGACACCTCCCAGTAGGGGCCGACAGACACCTCATACAGGTAGGTGCCCTTCTGGGATGAAGCTTCCAGAGGAAGGATCAGGCAGGAATATTTGCTGTTCTGCAGCCTCTGCTGCTGATACCCAGGCAAAGAGGGTCTGGAGTAGACCCAGAGCAAACACGAACAGAGTTTCAGGTGAGGGACATGACTGTTAGAAGGAAAACTAACACAATGAAAGGCATAGCATCAACATCAACAAAAAGGACATCCACACCAAAACCCTATCTGTCAGTCACCAACATCAAAGACCAAAGGTAGATAAAACCACAAAGATGGGGAGAAACCAGAGAAGAAAAGCTGAAAATTCTAAAAACCAGAGCACCTCTTCTGCTCCAAAAGGTCGCAGTTCCTCACCAGTAACTGAACAAAGCTGGACAGAGAATGACTTTGACGAGTTGACAGAAGTAGGCTTCAGAAGGTTGGTAATAACAAACTTCTCCAAGCTAAAGGAGCATGTTCTAACCCATCGCAAGGAAGCTCAAAGCCTTGAACAAAGGTTAAATGAATGGCTAACTAGAATAAACAGTGTAGAGAAGACCGTAAATGACCTCATGGAGCTGAAAACCATGGCACAAGAACTTTGTGACACATGCACAAGCTTCAATAGCCAATTCGATCAAGTGGAAGAAAAGATATCAGTGATCAAAGATCAAATTAATGAAATAAAGTGAGAAGACAAGATTAGAGAAAAAAGAGTAAAAAGAAATGAACAAAGCCTCCAAGAAATATGGGACCATGTGAAAAGACCAATTGAGCATTTGATTGGTGTACCTGAAAGTGATGGGGAGAATGGAACCAAGTTGGAAAACACTCTTCAGGATGTTATCCAGGGAAACATCCCCAATCTAGCAAGGCAGGCCAACATTCAAATTCATGAAATACAGAAACACCACAAAGATACTCCTCGAAAAGAGCAACCCGAAGACACATAATTGTCAGATTCACCAAGATTGAAATGAAGGAAAAAATGTTAAAGACAGCCAAAGAGAAAGGTTGGATTACACACAAAGGGAAGCCCATCAGACTAACAGCAGATCTCTCAGCAGAAACCCTAGAGCCCGAAGAGAATGAGGGCCAATATTCAACATTCTTAAAGAAAAGAATTTTCAACCCAGAATTTCATATCCAGCCAAACTAAGCTTCATAAGTGAAGGAGAAATAAAATCCTTCACAGACAAGCAAATGCTGAGAGATTTTGTCACCACCAGGTCTGCCACGGTTAGACGAGCTCCTGAAGGAAGCAGTAAACATGGAATGGAACAACCGGTACCAGCCACTGCAAAAACATGCCAGATTGTAAAGACCGTTGATGCTATGAAGAAACTGCATAAATTAATGGCAAAATAACCAGCTAACATCATAATGATAGGATCAAATTCACACATAACGATATTAACCTTAAATGTAAACAGGCTAAATGCGCCAATTAAAAGACACAGACTGGCAAATTGGATAAAGAGTCAAATGATAAAGGGGATATCACCATCGATCCCACAGGAATACAAACTACCTATAGTTCTCTATAGGTAGAATACTATAAACACCTCTACGAAAATAAACTAGAAAATCTAGAAGAAATGGATAAATTCCTGGACACATACACCCTCCCAAGACTAAACCAGGAAGAAGTTGAATCCCTGAATAGACCAATAAGAGGCTCTGAAATTGAGTCAATAATTAATAGCCTACCAACAAAAAAAAGTCCAGGACCAGATGGATTCACAGCCAAATTCTGCCAGAGGTACAAAGAAGAGCTGGTACCATTCCTTCTGAAACTATTCCAATCAGTAGAAAAAGAGGAAATTGTCCCTAACTCATTTTGTGAGGCCAGCATCATGCTGATACCAAAGCGTGGCAGAGACACAACAACAACAACAACAAAAGAGAATTTTAGACCAATATCCCTGATGAACATCAATGAGAAAATCCTCAATGAAATACTGGCAAACCGAACCCAGCAGCACATCAAAAAGCTTATCCACCATGACCAAATTGCCTTCATCCCTGGGATGCAAGGCTGGTTCCACATAAATAAATCGATAAATGTAATCCATCACATAAACAGAACCAATGACAAAAACCACATGATTATCTCAATAGGTACAGAAAAGGCCTTTGACAAAATTCAAAAGCCCTTCATGCTAAAAACTCTCAATAAACTACGTATTGACAGAACGTATCTCAAAATGATAAGAGCTATTTATGACAAACCCACAGCCAATATCATACTGAATGGGCAAAAACTGGAAGAATTCCCTTTGAAAACCTGCACAAGACAAGGATGCCCTATCTCACCACTCCTATTCAACATAGTGTTGGAAATTCTCGCCAGGGCAATCAGGCAAGAGAAAGAAATAAATGGTATTAAATTAGGAAAAGAGGAAGTCAAATTGTCCCTGTTTGCAGATGACAGGATTGTATATAAAGAAAACCCCATCATCTCAGCCCAAAATCTCCTTAAGCTGATAAGCAACTTCAGCAAAGTCTCAGGATACAAAATCAATGTGCAAAAATCACAAGCATTCCTATACACCAATAATAGACAAATAGAGAGCCAAATTATGAGTGAACTCCCATTCACAATTGCTACAAAGAGAATAAAATACCTTGGAATACAACTTATAAGGGATGTGAAGGACCTCTTCAAGGAGAACTGCAAACCACTGCTCAACAAAATAAAAGAGGACACAAACAAATGGAAGAACATTCCATGCTCATGGATAGGAAGAATCAATATCATGAAAATGGCCATACTGCCCAAGGTAATTTATAGATTCAATGCCATCCCCATCAAGCTACCTATGACTTTCTTCACAGAGTTGGAAAAAACTACTTTAAAGTTTCTATGGAACCAAAAAAGAGCCCGCATAGCCAAGACATTCCTAAGCAAAAACAGCAAAGCTGGAGACATCAAGCTACCTGACTTCAAACTATACTATAAGGCTACAGTAACCAAAACAGCATGGTACTGGAACCAAAACAGATAAACAGACCAATGAAACAGCACAGAGGCCTCAGAAACAACACCATACATCTATAGCCATCTGATCTTTGACAAACCTGATAAAAACAAGCAATGGGGAAAGGATTCCCTATTTAATAAATGGTGCTGGGAAAACTGGCTAGCCATATGTAGAAAGCTGAAACTAGATCTTTTCCTTACACCTTATACAAACATTAATTCAAGATAGATTAAAGACTTAAATGTTATACCTAAAACCATAAAAATTCTAGAAGAAAACCTAGGCAATACCATTCAGGACATAGGCATGGGCAAAGACTTCATGACTAAAACAGCAAAAAGCAAAGGCAACAAAAGCCAAAATAGACAAATTGGATCTCATTAAACTAAAGAGCTTCTGCACAGCAAAACAAACAAACAACAACAACAACAAAAAACTACTATCAGGGTGAACAGGCAACCTACAGAATGGGAGAAAATTTCTGCAATCTACCGATCTGAAAAAGGGCTAATATCCAGAATCTACAAGGAACTTAAACAAATTTACAAGAAAAAAAAAAAAAACCCCATCAAAAAGGTGGCAAAGGATATGAACAGACATTTCTCAAAAGAAGACACTTATGCAGCCAACAGACACGTGAAAAAGTGCTCATCATCACTGGTCATTGGAGAAATGCCAATCAAAACCACAAAGAGATACCATCTCAGGCCAGTTGGAATGGCGATCATTAAAAAGTCAGGAAACAACAGATGCTGGAGAGGATGTGGAGGAATAGGAACGCTTTTACACGGTTGGTGGGAGTGTAAATTAGTTCAACCATTGTTGAAGACAGTGTGGCAATTCCTCAAGGATCTAGAACTGGAAATACCATTTGACCCAGCGATCCCATTACTGTGTATATACCTAAAGAATTATTAATCATGCTACTATAAAGACACATGCACATGTATGTTTATTGTGGCACTACTCACAGTAGCAAAGACTTGGAACCAACCCAAATGTCCATCAATGATGGACTGAATAAAGAAAATATGGCACATATAAACCATGGAATGCTATGCAGCCAAAAAAAAGAATGAGTTCATGCCGTTTGCAGGGACATGGATGAAGCTGGAAACCATAACTCTCAGCAAACTATCACTAGGACAAAAAACCAAACACTGCATATTCTCACTCATAAGTAGGAACTGAACAATGAGAACACTTGGACACAGGATGGGGAACATCACACACCAGGTCCTGTTGGGGGGCGGGGGGCTCGGGAAGGGATAGCATTTGGAGAAATACCTAATGTAAATGATGAGTTGATGGGTGCAGCAAACCAACATGGCACATGTATACCTATGTAACAAACCTGCACTTATACCTTAGAACTTAAAGTATAATAAAAAATAGAATTTTAAGTTCAGCTTAAAACATTAAGATTGTTTAAAAATTTCCCTCACACTTTCTTTTTGTATTCGTATCATAAAATATACTTCCACATATATTCTAAATCCCAGAAACAACTAAATCATGTATTTATCAAAGTAAATGCATGTTTGTTTGTTTGTTTGTTTTTAGATGAAGTCTCACTATGTTGCCCAAGTTTTACTCAAACTCCGGGGCTCAAGTGATCCTGCCACCTCAGCCTCCTGAGTAGCTGGGACTACAAGAATGCATCAGCATACTCAATTCCATATTGAATTCTTAATTTCATCCAAGGTCAAAAAGTCTAATCTACATGTAATTGGAATATTAGGCAGAGAGAAAATAGAGGACAGAGAGGAGAGAGAAATTACAGAAACCATATCAAAAGAAATATTGACCATGTTTATTCCCCAGTGTCAGAAGACATTAAGCCACAGATTCTAAGAGTTCTTCTGATTCCTACTGACATCTTAAAGCTTAATTGAAGTTAAATTCTAGAACTTCCTCTATAAGCAAGTTACATACAAGGTACATACAACATAAACCACACCTATGACACACCCTAGAAAAACCAGTGACAAAGAGTAATTACTAAATACCGTCAGTAAAATGGACACTTAATCTTTAAAGGATGTCTTAAAATAAATGTATTTTAATATGTTATGCTTAAAAACAAATATAATAACATGTCTGAATTATATATAATTTCCTCATCAATGTCTGAGATATTTAGTTATTTATGTCAATAAATTCTAGAATAGATAAGGTATCATAAACAAATGCATAAAAATAATTTGTTAAAAATTGTGTGTGCCAAGATAATCTTTGTTTTGCTGCAGTAATAAATACCACTCCCATCTCAAACACTAATGGCTTACAATAAAAAGGTGTGTGTCCATGACATGTCTATATCTTACTTTCTTTCTCCAGGATCTAGAATGATAGAGAGTACACAGTTTGAAGCATTATTGGTCACCAAGACAAAGTAAAGAGAGCATGATTATTTACTTTTTTGCCCTTACAATGTCTGCCAATAATAAATTATGACATTTTATTGTCAATGGAAATCATATGGTCATATAGTCAGTAAGTTGAGATGGTGTCTAGAGGAAAACCATAGATCATGGAGAACAATGAGCAAAGGCCTCATGTTTTTCTTGTCTCTATCTCATTATTGTATGTAGCTGTGGAGGAGAGGGGAGGAGACCACTCGTGTTTTCATTTTACATTGCTTTCATTTTGTTTTTCTGTTTATAAGTATATAAACATTAGAGCTGATTATAATTACTCTGAATATCCTTTTTCTGAGAAAATGGTAAGTTTGCATGTTTCTGCTGTATTGGTGCATATCTTGCCAGGAAAACAGTCATCTAAGTATTCTGAATATAAATTAATATAGGAATTGAGATTTATATGAATGTGAAGGAAATGGGGAAGCAAAGCACAGGGAAGGCCTTTTGAAAAGGCAGGAAGCTGCCACCATAAGGTTAGAGAAACAGTGACCACCTTGGCATGACATATTGAAGAATGTGTTTGTCAAAAGCTACCAAGAAATCATTGACTTTTAAAAGGAAATTCTAAACAAGTTTCCTACACTTATCTCGGTAGGCAGCATCATAGCGGTGCTTCTCGATTCTCACCAACAGGCAGCTGTAAATCCCACATCTGCTCACATGTCTGCTAGTAATCACTTCCAGGTAATAATGACCTCTGTTTCTTTCTTGCTTTCTAAGAGAAGATTTTAGGAAATATAGTTCCAAGCTTCTCCACTGTTATGTAAAGGAAAATTTAAAAGTGTATGATGGTAATACTGAATTGCTAACAGATAATTCAGCCATCGTACTAATTTGAGGTTAGATGTAGTTGTATAATTTCTTCTGGCCAATGAAATATGAGAAGTATTGTGTCACTTCCTAACAACCTATTATTATGAGAGTCCAGGAGTTGTTGCAAGTTTCTCCCACGCACGGAGATGATGGAAGCATGTATCAAGATGAATCTTCATCAGCCTGGGTCTCTGAGTGATTATAATGAACAGAGTCACCCTTCAAACCCACCTTGGATGGGTAATATGCTCAAGAAATAAAGTTTTGTCACATTAAGTCACTGAAATTTTGTTACTATAGCCTGACTATCCTAATGCACAACAACAAAATCACACACACACACACACACACACACATGCACACACACACAATCTTGCTGGCTTAAAGTAAGACAGTATTATTTCTTTATATATCACATCACATCAATCTAAAGTTTGTACAAGGTCACTGTTTTGGTCATTCTCACTCCAGGACCAAGCTGTTGAAACAGCTATCATATTTGATGCTGCCATCACAGTGACAGAGGGAAAAATAACTAGTTCTTATTGGTTATTTGCAGAAATGGTCTAATTTACCTAAATTTATTGGACAAAGCAAATCACAAAAATGTACTTAATTTCTGCAATGCAGGTAAGTGCAATCTTTTCATGTGCCTGAAAAAAAATATGAACTAAAATACTTACTAATATTCCTGATGACTGCCTCCTTGGCAAGAAACTCAAAGAGATAATGAATGACAATTATAGGTTATGAAAGGATTTTCACAAGATAGAAAGGTAAGTTCAGTTACAATATATAAAATCCAAGAGGAGTATAAATAAAGTTCTATATTCAAATCCCCAAGAATCAACTCAGAAAGAAAAATCTTTCAGGAGTTATAGTTAAAAATAAACAAATAAAAAACCAAAATACTGGTACTACTTTATTAAAAAGATTCAATTCCTAGTAGCAAATGATTTTTAAAGAGGGAAATTTATCCCTTAATCTTAAATATTTCTGTGGCACACTTGTGATTTTTGAGAACCACATTGGAAAGAGTATAAAAAATTCCACACTAGTATTAAACTAAAGCCATTCAAATATATTTTAGGGAGAATAAGGGAATGAATTATTGAAAATTCTGGAAATGATTATTCTTCAGAACAAATTTCATAATTTAATAACATCTATTTTGATATATTTTGAAGAGAATTATACCAGCTCTTATTCAAAGAGAGAAAAAGTGTTGAAACAATAGGAGAGATTTCAGTCTAATATAAGGAAGAATTGTATGACTTTCAGAGCAAAAACAAAAGACAATAATAGCAATAACAATAAAACAATGAATCAGAGAAATACCGTAGAAAATTCCATCTATAAATAACTAACAAAGAATGTATTAAGCACTGTCTTGTTGATGTTATTAAAATATTCTTATTGTATGAGAGGTTTGTTATGCCTGAGATGGTTAGAGATTGTATTTCATCGTATACTCAAAGAAGGAAATTATAGGTCAAGCAGAATATATAGCAGCATTTTGAAAAGGGAGTTAATTTTGAATTTCAGACAATTTCAGTATGATATCCAAAAAATTACTTTATTGAAGTAGTTTTATGTACAATTATTATTTCATCTAGGTAAGAAGCATGGTTATCATGTTTTCAAATAGAAACAATCAGGGTAGGGGGCTGGGCGAGGTGGCTCACAACTGTAATGCCAACACTTTGGGAGGCCAAAGCAGGCGGATCACCTGAGGTCAGGAGTTCAAGACCAGCCTGAACAACATGGCAAAATCCCATCTCTACTAAAAAATACAAAAATTAGCCAGGCATGGTGGCACGTGCCTGTAATCTCAGCTACTCAAGTAGCTGAGATAGGAGAATAGCTTGAACCCAGGAGGCGGAGGTTGTGGTAAGCTGAGATTGCGCCACTGCATTCCAGCCTGGGCGATAGAGCAAGACTCCATCTCAAAAAAAAAAAAAAGAAAGAAAGAAAGAAAGAAAGAAAGAAAGAAAGAAAGAAAGAAAGAAAGAAAGAAAGAAAGAATCAGGCTAAAACAAAAATGAATCAGATTTTAAGCAAGTAAAATTATTGGCAATAGTTTTTGTTCACTTTGGTATGAGGGTATATGTGAAAATCAGAGATCAATGTTTTAACACTTGTAAATATGTTTTAAAGTTGACACAAACATTTCTTCTCAAATATGTATTTAATATAGAATATCAGAAAAACAATAATGAATTTTACATAGAATATACCTTAAACAATGAAAAGTAATCCAAATATTAAAGACATACTATTGTCTTAGAAGAAAGAAAAAGATTCATCTTTTACAAAAGTAAAAAATATGTATTATAATAAGCAGAGTCACACTCACACTGTTGTGTTCTCACATAACAGAGTTAATTTTATACTTACTTTTTAAATAAGAGTGCATGATGGTTTCTGGACATACATCATTGAGAAGTTCCTTAAAAAGGAATTATACCTTTGCTATATGAAAGATCTCTATACTATGGGTCAAGGTAGAGGATAATCTATTCCTTTACACATTCACAAAAGAGTTGTGGAGTCAGTCTTAAAAAGTCTAATACCCAGGCAATAAATAAAGTCTATCCGGCTTATGTACCGTTGATAAAAAGGCTGTTTTTCTTGACCAGTTATATGCACAGTAATGAACGCAAAACTATTCTTTAGACTCGCAAGCAGATCTGAATTAATCTAATAAATTTTTGTTTCAGAATACATTTGTGATTTCCATTAGAGGTAAATGCAATTTTAAGTTTTGTAATTAGTAAAGGCAATAGATCATACAAAGTGACTAATTTTATGTTATATCTAGTATCAATATATATTCTAATTTTAAAACAAAAAGGCAAGAATATTTGAATATACTCATGATTCAATGTAAAAGTAAACCTTTAATGAAATAGCTTGAAAAATACCATTTTGTTATTTAAAAATAAATGCAATTCAAGAAGCCAATACTTACCCAGGCATAACATACGTATAGCATTACAACAATAAGGTCAAACTTTTGAAAGTTCAAGAATTCACAGATGACATGACACTGAAATTTAGACTAAACCTTGTGCTAGTTGAATAATTATATCCCATAACTTGAAAACTGAATTTGTGAAGTAAATCAGTAATAGGCTTCTTATCCCAGACTTGCTGTTTGGTGTCTGCTAATTAATGTGTGAAATCATTAAAAAATAGAAAAATTGAGTTGTTTTCAGACCCAGTGAAGACTTGAAATTATTTAAATGAATGTAATCTCATGTCACTTCTTCAGTTCACAACATTTTTATTCCTATTTTCTACCTTTACAGTTGCTACTTATTGCTAATTTAGACAAAAATCTTTAGATGTGTTTACAAAGTCAACATACAATATACATTTTGAAGTGGAAAACTTTCATTGCTTGTGGTAATGAGATCTAAAAAGCCATAATTTGATTTATTAATTAGAAACTGAGTGTTGTGTTTTATATAGAAATATATATATAAATTTATATATTTCTATATAGAGAATCTATATATAAATTTATATATAGATTTATATATAAATTTATATAGATTCTATATATAGATTCTATATATAGAATCTATATATAGAAATATATATAAATTTATATATATTTCTATATAGAATTATATATAATATATATTATGTATAGAATATATAGAATATAGAATATATATATTTCTATATATAAATATATATATTTCTGTATATTTCTATATATAGAAATATAAATATATATATTTATATATTTATATATATAGAAATATATATATATATGGAATGAAAAAGTGAGATTTGGTTTTACTCCCTAAGGAGTCTACAATGTAATTGGGGAATAGAGATTTAGCAGGGGTGGGGGGCAGTGCTGGGGAGAACATATGATTTTACCAAAGAATGTGAAATCTGCAAGATTCCTTAAATACAATAGAATTTGTCTTCCTCACACTCCTCATCAGTAGGAGCAAAACAAAACAAAACAAAAAGTTTCGAAACTTTCTCAAAGCCCTTCAAAACTTAGTGACCAACACAAGAATAGAACTCAGGTGAAAGGCTGAATGGAGTAGGCAATGTTAATGACTTCCTACACAGAAAATTTCTGAAGCAGCCACCTAATTTTATGCATATAACTCACCTTTAAACTCACAGAACCTCAGTTGCCTGGTATATAAAACCCTCCTGTTATGGGTTGAATTGTCTCCCATGTAATATTTATATGTTGAAGTCCTAACCCCTACTATCCCAGAATGTGGCTGTATTTGAAGATAGGGCTTTTAAAAAGATAATTAAGGTAAAATGAACTGATCATAAGTGAGTCATGATTTAATAAGACTGCTGTCCGTCCATGTAAGAAGAGGAAATTAGGATACAAACACACAGAAGATCATGCAAAAACAATGGGAGAAGATAGCCAAGGAGAGAGACTCTTAGAAGAAACCAACCTTGTCAACACCTTGAACCATTAACCTCCAAAACTGTGAGGAAATACATTGTTGTTTAAATCACAGCCTGTGGTACTTTGTTAGGGCAACCCTAACAAACTAATATACCTTCTAAAGCATAGAGTTCGCATAAAGATTAAACAGGATTATATATGCAAGTCATTTTGCATACAAAAGGTACTCAGTTCTAGTTACTCTTCCTTTTTTAATCGTACTTTCTCCCTCAATCAAAGACCAAGATGAAGAATACCCAGCATATCTGAAAAACTCAATACGCAGAAAGTTTATAGATGAGATGTTCAACTGATTCAAACCTGTAAAGAAGAAAAATAAGAAAACCAAAAAGCTAATACTTATCATCTCAGAACAAAGTGCTATTCTTTCAAAAAGGAGCTGAACTAACATCTCTCAGTTCATCAGGAAATGGCAGAAGTGAACTTGGTTTAGTATTCTTAAAGATATACTCAAAGAGGCACAAAAGAGTTAAATAAGGATCCACAGAGCTCTTTCTTCTTATTGTCTATAATTACTAGTTGGAAGGAAAGACCATTGTTTGTCAAAACATGCCACATCTGTATATAGTTAAGCATCTCCGAAGCGTATAAGCTGCAAAAATGAGTGACAAGCAATCTAATTTTAACTTTTTCTGGTTTCAGAAAGAGTTCACGACATTTGTCCAATCAATCTACTCATTGACTAATTATTATTGACTAGAGATAGTTACCTCGAAAAAATCCTTTATTCCTTATATCCTTATTCTAGGGCCCCTCGAGGAGCTTTGTGAATTAACTAGGCAAACAACTTGAGACATTGCCTCAAGATAGATTTATTTAAAATAAACGAATACCATTAATCTCATTCAGACACTTGGCCAGGCAGGCATTTCTGCTTAAGTGTGCAATTGCACACTGCTGAGCTGTCATGCTGGGATGCAGAATAGAACTCTGACATTTGAGTTTAGTAAAGTATATCCCCCCCAGGTCTCCAAAAGATAAAAAGGTAAAGTTGACATATGGAATACTTTGCCTTTGTGTCCCATTAGCACCTTCAACATCATAGTGCAATGCCTGAGAGTCCATGAAATGTGCTAAGGAACGGTGTCCTTTATTTATAGCATGACTTTTTCTTGTGAAAAAACAAAGAGTAAAATAGTACGTAATAACAATTTTTACAGTTGCCTTATTTTTTAAATAAAGAATTGTTTTTTATATCATATCATACGAATAGACTATAATCAGTTGGCTGTGTGCCTCTCTGGAAAAACATCAACCAAGACAAACCAAATTAAAAAAATAAACAAAACAAGATCAAACACATCAATCTATGAAGCTAATTAAAAATTAGACAAACCTTTCTTCACAGATTATTGTATGATGGGATGGAATGCTTGGAAAGGACAGGACATTTGATAGCCTTACACTCTGGACCAATGAATACCACCAATTGATTTGTCAGAGTTATCTAGGTCTCTTGGACAACAACCAACAACAATGACCCACTACAACTTCACCTCATGTGTCTTGAACTTTAGGGATATAGCGCCATTTAAAGAGACTAACCTCTCTTGGTTCTTGTCAGTGAAACTGGGAAGAAGAATTTGGAGGTATCCAAGAAAGGTGTCTTATCTAAGGAAAAATTAGTGTCTATTTCCCAAATCATGTGTTGATTTTAAACACAGAGAAAGAATGTACACCCCCTTTCCCAACACATTGGTATGCTTGTTGTTTGTTGTCATTTATATCTATGTTAAATTATTTTTTAAAATTGTCATGGTAGCTTAAAACAATACTATTGAAAATGATTTTAACACAAGTATAATAGAAAATCAGAAGCATAAAAATCCACTTACTGACTTAATTCACTGGATACAATTTCTTACAGAGCAATTGATTATGTTTTTTTGTGGACCAGTTACACAAAATAACCAGATATGCATAAAATGATAGAGATAATTGCTAACTAAAAATACCATTTCTTGATTCTTGATTATGTGCAAGGCATTATATCCCAAAACTTAAAACTGTATTTTTTGTTAAAATTTCATAGATGAGGAAACTTAGATAGATGAGTCTTAGTGGGGATGAATAATTTACCTGTAATTGTACAGAGAATAAGTGTTAGGACCTAAATTTCAGGATCCTAATTGGAAGCTGATTTGAAAGCCGGGTTTGTCAGACTGCAGAGCTAATGTTCTTAACCAAAATAGTTTAAGTCAAAATCTACAGAAAGAGGGGGGAAAAAGGTTTGAATAAAAATTAGCCAATCTATAATGGACAAAATGGAAATCATTAATTAGTGAATGGTATTTTTCTTGAATGTCCTCAAACTCTTCTTTTCATTATATTTATAAAGGCCAAGAAAAGTTTGTGTAAGTAGTGGTTTACATATATGGTTATTCTTAATTTAGCAACACACACACACATACACACTCACACACGTATTCACACACATATGCATACATATATAGAAAAATGAATAGATGGATAAGTAGGTAATAAGCATTAGAGTTCTCCAGAGAAATCAATGGAAAAATAGACTAACTGGAGAACTATAGCTATAGCTATAGCTATGTCAATTATAGAGGCAGAAAAGTCCCAAGATCTGCAATTGTAAGTTGGAGATGCAGGGTTGTCAATCATGTAGCTCTAGTTCAAAGGCTAGCAGGCTGGAGACCTAGTAAAAGCTGGTGTTTCAGTTTGTGTTCTGAGGCAGGGGAAAAAACCCAACGTAGCTCAAAGACTGGCAAGAAAAAATATCTCTTAATTTTAGGAAGGTCAGCATGTTGTTTCTATTCAGGCCTTTAATTGATTGGATGAGGCTTAGTCATATAAGGGGAGAGCAATCTCCCATATTCAATTGATTTAATGTTAAACTCACCCAAAATCACTCTCACAGAAACAAACAGAATATTGGTTGACCAAATATGAGTCCCTTTTATCCTGCTTAAATTAACACATAAAATTCACCAGCACAAGCCCATCTCTTGTTAATTTGCCATACATAAGCATCTCTTTAAATCATACTTAATCTCCAAATGAAGATAATACACAAGGTGATAATTCCACCTAACATGATACAATTATCCTGTGTACAACTGAACAGACATTAATTCCATTCCCAGAAAGAGAGGTACAATCCTTGAGATATTTACTCTTTTCATTGATATAACTATGACATAAAATTAACCACTGTTAAATTCTATGATGTAGAGTTAATACATCTTATGGTACATTATAAGGAAATGACGAGAAGGAAGAAAATGAAGACATTTGATGTACAAACACAAATATAATTTTTAACAAAATAAGAAGGAAATACCCATGACAGTTACAGTCCTCATTTCTATAAGTGGTTATGTTATCATAGCTGATATTTATAAGTACATTCTTCCACTATCCATTCTGTATTACCTTTGACTTCAGCAAAAAACTTTTCTGGCTGTCATTTACCTAATGATACGTGACCCAAACCTTTATTTCTAAAAGATCTGGGCCCTTAGTGGTCTTGCCTGAATTGAGTTGCAGTTTTTAATTGACCTTAATAATCATGGCAATACTAATAGACAGTCTAAAGGATCTTCTATACTCCAACATACTCTTCCTTACCTCAGTTGTGAAGATGTAGTGTAATTTCCCCTTGGTAGTCAGGATCAAATTGCAGTCAACACAGTAACTCCCTTCCTTGCCTTTAATTCAGAGGCATGTGGAGTCTAAAGTGGCCCAACATTAGCTTTAACTTCCAGTTCAATGGTATCACTGTAGGGTCTGCTAGTGAAAGCATTTCTCCTTTGGGAGCTAAGACCCCTAGACCAGCAAAGCATAAGACTGTAGAAACAGGAAGCAAAAAAATTGCTAGTGAGTCACTGGGGTTTATAGTGAATGGTGCCACTTCCATTTCTACTGATTCCAGGACTCATGAATCCTGGCTACGGGAGAAAAAACACCATATAGTGAATGCTAGTACAGAGCATCCACAGCCTCCTGTAGAAACCTGCCCCAGCTTTGCAAGGTATTGTCACCTAGTTGACACTGTGAGTCTTCAAAAGGCCATCCCCCTGTTGTATTAAGTCATTTGCATCAGGATGGTGAGAAAAGTGGTAAGACCAGTCAATTCCATGAGCATGAGCCCATTGCCATACTTCAATGGCTGTGAATTGAGTTCTTTAATCAGAAGCAATGCTGTATGGAATGAGGTAACAGTGTATAAGACATTCTGTACATTCTGTACATCTATGGATGGTAGTTTTGGCAGAAGCAGTGCATGCAGGAATGACAAATCCATATCTGCAGTAAGTGTCAATTCGACTAAGAAAAATATGCTGCCCCTTCCATGATGGTGATCCAATGGAATCAATAATCAAACTGGGTGATCACACCAGAGAAAGGTGCCCTATGTGAATCTATGCTACTGAAAGATTGGGTACTCAGCAGTGGCCATAGCCAGGTCAGCCTTAGTGAGTGGAAGTCCATGTTATTGAACCCATGCATAATCTCCATTTCTGTCACCATGGCTACTTTGTTTATGAGCCGCTTGGGCAATGACAAACACATATGGGAATAGAAGCTGACTAGTATCCACAGAATGAATTAAATTATCCACTTGATTATTAAAATCCTCCTCTGCTAAGACCACCCTGTGGTTAGTATTCACCTTGGATACCAATATTTTCACATTTTGATCCATTCTTAGAGGTCTGTATACGTATTTTTCCTCCAGATTTCCAATCATGTTCTTTCCTGACCATCCAGCCAAAATATTGACTACGGCCCATGAGTCAGAGTACAATTAAAAGTATAGCTATTGGCCATTTCTCCTAGCAAGTAAAATGAATAATCACTGGAAGTTCTGCCCACTGAGAGGATTTTCCTTTACCACTGTTCTTCAGGGAAGTCACAAAAAGAGGCTGTTTTGCTACAGCTGTCCACTTCCAGGCAGTGCCTACATATGTAAAAAAAAAGTCATCTATACATCAGGTGTCAGGATTTACTTCTGTCAACTGATTGTAGAAGATTCCCATGAGACTATAGATGCAGGCTGGGTAAGAGAAGGTAGTGTCACGGGAGTTGGGATCATGGGCATTTGGGCTACTTCTTCATGTACCTTATTTGTGTTTTCCAGAGCCTGCTCAGGACTAGTCATGCACATACCATTTTCATTTGATAATGGAGTGCTGTTGTGCATGCCCTACTTTATGGCTTAGTGGGTCAGATAACACCCAATTCATCATGGGCAGTTTAGGTCCCATGGTTACTTGGTGGCCCTTAGTTAATTATGCAGTCTCTACTAAGGCCCAGCATCCAGCCAAGAACTGTTTCTCATGAGGATGAGTAGTTATCTGCATAAAGTAGCAGATTTTTGCTCCAAAATCCTAAGGGTTTGAACTGTGATTCACCTATAGGGGCCTTCCAGAATCCTTATCTGCTACTGACACTTCAGACTTCATCGGATCTGCTGGATCATATGGTCCAAGAGGCAGAGCAGCTTGCACAGCAACCTAGATCTATTGCAGAGCCTTCTCCTGTTTTGAGCCCCACTCAAAAGTAACAGCTTTTCAGACCTCTTGGTAAATGGGTCAGATGTGATGACATGCAAATATCTTACTATTAAGTCTGGAGAATTTATTACTTCTTGTTCATTAGGTCCTATTGGCATATTTTAAGCAATGTGATAGAACATCATGCTATCTTGTGGAAGAATCAAGATCACTGTGAGCAAAACTATAACAGGGCTGGACAGTTTATATATCACTGAGGTACAAAGGTGAAGGTATATTGCTGGCCTTGCCAGCTGAAAGCAAATTGCTTCTTGTGGTTCTTATTGACAGGTACAAAAATAGAGCATTTGTGAGATTGATAGCTGAATATCAGGTATCAAGAGATGTGTTCAGTTGCCAAACATTGAAACCAAAGCTAATACAAAAGCTGCAATTGGAGTCACCATCTAGTTAATCTTTCAAGAATCAATTGTCATTCTCTAACATCCATTTTTCTTCTCCACAGGCCAAATAGCTGAGTTGAATGGGAATGTGATGAGAATCACCACTACTGTATCTTTCCATTCCTTAATGGTGGCACTAATCTCTCCAATCCCTCCAGGAATGTAGTAGTGTTTTTGGATTACTATTTTCCTCCATAGAGTCCAATGTAGCATCCCCCACCATAATGCCCTCACTCCACAGGTTGAAGAACCAATTTGGAAATTCTGCTACCTGTGAAATACATCTGTTTAATTTAGGCATTAAAGGACTCTCATTCATTCAAGGGGTTCTGGGTCTGCAAACTGGGAATGGGCAATCCTGGCCTCTCAATTCCCAGTTATGATTCAGGATAGACTTCTGTTCATTTGCCCTAGAAATGTTTTGCGTATACAGACGAAGTAAAAATATCTATTTATTTCACTTCTAGGAACACCAGGATCAACTAGTCAATGCCATAGGTCTATGTGAGTAGGTCTTAAATAACAAATCTATTTTCTAATGCCAATATCCCTAAGGCCCGAATCCCTTCCTCTGCATTAAACCAAAAGAGATCTGACATTTTCAGCTCACTCACTCTAGGATACCTTTTGGTCCATGTTTTAGCCAACTAATCAAATTAACCAGTAGAGTCTTTTCAAATGCCCCGAGACACATCAGTAAATAAATAATCTCTGCTTAGTGAGCCTATTAATAAATGTGACATGATTCAACTTTATTTTCCTTCCAGCATTATGTCACATCCTTAATAGCCAATCACACACATCTTCCCCAGATTTCTGTCTGTATAAAGTAGAAAACTCAAATAGCTCTTTTGGGCTATGGCACGCCTCCTCATGGATTGTACTTTGTAGCTTACTTTTGGGAGCTTGCTAGTACTTAAGCCTAGTCACAGGCCTAGAAGAAAAGAGGAGTGATGTGGATGTGTCCTGAAGGGACCCAACATTGTCTTGCATGGCCACTCCCTTGCCATTAGAGTTTTCTCAGACATTGCAGAGTTAATCCCCTCTGATGGGGATGGAGGAGTTGCTTCTATTGTAGGTGAATAAGTCTCTTCCACTGGCAAAGAAGACATATCAGAATTTAGGAGCTCAGTGTTACCAGCTTCATCAGGGTCCTCCCACACATCCATATTCCAACCTCAGGATTCTATTCCTTCCCAATTAATGTCCTCACTTTAACAGTAGACATTCTTCAAGGCTGTCAGTTCAACTTGCATTGTAATTCAGCCAGTCACAGGATGAGGATCTGTCTTTGAATTTTCAGAAATCACAGCTGTGCCACTACAGGAGATAAGGAATTCATTCAGGAGTAACATAGAAGATTTCACATTATTTATCCGCACTTGATCTGGGAATTTGAATCCCTGAGTTCATCGTTTTTGCCCCCTAAATTGTCCAGCAATATTATGAGTAACTAGTAAGTCTCATTATATTTATTAGCTTGACAAAAATGTTCAAAAGTATCATGCATTACCACCTAGATCCTGGTTTCTTATAAATGGCTAATTATTAGATTGGTGCAAAAATAATTGCAGTTTTTGAGATTTGTTTTTCTTTTAATTGCAAAAACCACAATTATTTTTTCACCAACCTAATAGAAGTATCTGACAGTGATATTTTGCATATCCCTATCACCAGATAATGCCATGGACAGTCAGCGCTCTCTTTACTACTGGAGTTAGGGCCAATACTATCTTTAAATCTAATCAGATCAGAGTGCAAATTCCAGAAACCCTGAAACCGATTCATAAAACTCACTTTTAAAATTATCTTCCTTTAAAACCACTCTTAGCATGAAAATATTTATTTTTCAGGGACCTCTAGATAAACAGAACAAAAAATAATATATATATATATACACACACACACACACATACACATATATATATATATTCTCTCTATACATATACATATATATTCTCTTGAGAGAGAGAGAGGGAGAGAGAGAGAGACTTTATTGGGAGAGAGACAGAGAGAGAGAGGACAGTTTCTGGAATGTAAGTGTAACTAGGACACAGATAATGAAAGAGATAGATAGATGATAGATAGATAGATCGATGATAGGTTTTTTTTTTTAATAAAAAGTTGGCTCACCTGATTATGGAGGCTGCTTTGTTTCACCTCCCCAAATTAATATGTTCAAATTCTAAACCCAAAAGTGATGGTATGGCAGGGGAGAGGCCTTTGGACCCTCATGAGGGGCCACCATGATTGGTTATTAGTGCTCTTAAAAACGAGGTCTTAAAGAGCTGCCTAGTCTCTCCCAGCATGTGAGAACAGAGAAAGGTGTCATCTATGAAGAATGAAACTTTGCTAGATATTGAACATACTAGCATTTTGATCTTTGACTTCCCAGCCTCCAGAATTATGAGAAATAAATGTCTGTTGTTTATAAACCACTTGGTTTATGGTATTTTTGTTGTAGCAGTCCGCATGGGTAAGACAGAGGTCAAATCCCAAAATGTGCAGTCAGCAAGCTGGAGACCCAGAGGGGTTGATTGTGTAGGTCTAGTCTGAGTCTGAAAACCTGAGAGAACCAGGAAAGCCAAAGGTGTGGGTCCAGTCGAAGGTGAACAGGCTCAAGACTCAGAAAGTGCTGATGTTTTAGTTTGAGTCTGAAAGCAGAAAAAAACCTATGGCCCAAATTGAAGGTGATTAGGCAGAAGAAATTTTATCGTATTTTGGGAAGCATCAGTCTTTTGTTCTATTCAGGCCTTCAGTTGATGAAATGAGGACTACAAATTAGGAAGTACCTTGCTCAATATTTAAAAATGCTAGTCATTCAAAAACACTCCCAGGGAAGCACCCAGAATACTATTTGACCAAACATCTGAGAACTCCATGACCTGGTTAACACACAGAATTAACCGTTACAGATAACTAGATACATAAATAGGTACAGATCAGATACAGAACAGAAGGAAGGAAGAATGGAAGGGGGGAAAAAGGAAGGAAGGGAGACACATCTAAAGTTGGCTTCAAAATTCAGAGAAAACAAAACGTAGCAAACAGAAGTAACTGTGGTAAGATTAACAGTAATCATTCCTTAGAAACATCAAAAGTATAAACCATGAATAGACAACAGGTCAGTATAATAAATAACATCTCTAATCTACCTTTATTTGTAAATCTATAACTATTTTCATTCTGATTTTAATATTTTTATTATATTTAATTGAAGATTATATGGCATTGAAAATATTTTTCACTAATCAAAGCTTTTTTGTGTAGTTAAGTAGACATCTTTAGGGCCAATTCTATTGAAAAGATGAAAGATTTCATGCACTGAAATTTCATTCCCTTTGACATTAGATCCATTGATTTTTCTTAAAAGATGTTTATACACATCAATTTTACAGCTTTCTAGAGAAGAGTGTATAATTAAGTATTGACATTCTAAAATACATGTTTTAAAATAGAAGATTTATAACTTCTATTTTGAAAATGGTCAAAAATAAAAGGTTTGGAATATTTCTTGCAATGTATGATGATGTTCATTTTCTCCGATGTTCTGCTTCAAAGCAGATCATGATTAATTCATTCCAAAAATCCACAAAGGATTTCTTGCAATTATAATTAAACATTTTTTGTCTTTATCACATTCTAATGAAAAAAGATGATTGATTTTCAAACCAGGGAATTGCCTTACATGTCAAACATCAAGACACATTTCTTTATTGAAAAAGACACTATCCAATGTATATTTGAATTAAAAAATTATGGATTTTTTCCCTTCTGGTCTTTCTTTATGAACCTTAGTCTTACTTTTTTTTATATATGCAAGACTTAATTATTTGATATAAGATAGAAGAGAGAAGCCAATTTACCTGCCATTAAAAAAAGCTTTAATTAGTTTCATCTTCGTCTCGCCCCTCTCCCTCACAGCAACAAGAATTCGACGTAAGGATTTATCATTTAATTCCATGGAATCAAAAATTAATTAATATTTTTCAGATCTCCCTTCTCTGTATGTATTTCCCTAGGAGCTTCAACTGTGAAATGGGCTGCTCTGGTATCAATCCCAAGAGAAATCGGAAGAAATTGTGCACTATGAATATAATTTTCCTTGATAACATAATCCATCTTATTATTTGAAGGAATAGTAAAATATATATAAATGTATATAAATATTATATACTGTAGTGAAGCATAGAATTAGAGGCAAACTGCTTGGGTTTGATCCTGTTTTTGTCAGTTGCTAGCTGTGTGACCCCTTTCACCTCCATTTTGTCATCATTATAATAATAATGAAAATAAATATATAAATATATATTTATATATATATTTATATATAAATATATATATAATAAAAATAACAACTCTATTGTACCAGTTACAGAATTAATAAGAGCTTAAATGAGTTAATAGAAGTAAGGCACTAACAGTGTGCCTGCTATATAGAAAAATACATTTTATTGTTACTATTTTAAGCAATGAATTCATTCTTATAAAATATCTGTTTTTGCATATGACTAATGGATTTCTATTAAGGCCAGGTTTTGGAAAGTTGCCATTTCCATGCATTATCTCATTTTAAAAACTAGAAAAAGGAACTGCTACTCCTACAGCAGATTTAAAATTCTATCACAGTTATTTGACTTGCCCCATTATTTAACTGATTTCATAGATAAAAGTACATTTCCTCTGATTACAAGAATTGTTATCAAGTGATGAATAATAATTTTATTGATTGAAATTTATTTCAGCCCAGTTGCCATTAGTATAAAAAGCATGACTGTATTTATTTATCATGTTTTATTTTGAAATGTATGTATATAACAGAAAGTAAAAAGACTTTTGGTAGATATTAGTATAAAAATGAGCAGATTTGTTGTTTAACCATCTGAGCAAATTTTTATATACTCCTAAAATGGGATTTGGAAATTTATTTCAGCCCAGTTGCCATTAGTATAAAAAGCATGACTGTATTTATTTATCATGTTTTATTTTGAAATGTATGTATATGACAGAAAGTAAAAAGACTTTTGGTAGATATTAGTATAAAAATGAGCAGATTTGTTGTTTAACCATCTGAGCAAATTTTTATATACTCCTAAAATGTTAATACATTTTGCAAAAGCCATAACAACATAATATTTTCATATGTAATTACAGGTAGATTAAAAAATATGCCATGTTACGTCTTGTTATATGTATTTAGTTTACATTTTTAATAATCTATTAATACTCCTAATTAAATGCTATCCAAATGTGGCTTCTTTTTTTGCCTAAATTTGATGATTTGCTGATGAAACATGTAGAGTTTAGGTAAAATGACCCAAACTAGTTTGTTTTCCTTAATCATGGAAATTGTAAAAGCAATGTTTGTGTAAATATAATGTAAAAATGAAGTTTTGGCTCTAAACCTCTAACTAAACAAAATTTTAATTTAGTTGGTCCAGAGAGATTAGATTATAACTTCTGTACATTTTGTGACACATAAACTCATTTAGTTAAAATACAATTTCAACTTGGATTTTTGAAATCACCATTCATTATATCTATATTGTACTTTATAAAATGCAAAGAATAACTAAGAGTAATCTACCACAAACAGAAATATGTCATTAGTAGGTATATGGGAAGTATTTTGAAATTATGCTTTCAAATATTAAAAGTACCATTGAATTTTAGATCATGTACAACAGAAATTACATCTTAAATTGTGCTTGAATCAATGTAAATAGGATCAAATAATGTATACTTTGACCTGGGAAAATTCACATTTCCTGGCTATTGGATAGAGTTTCTTGTCAATAGGGTAAATAGAAATTAATCTTGATGACATCTCAAAACTAAGCATGAAACTCAAGGGCTACACTTCAAGATTTTCTTCTGCTTTTTCTGGGAAATACAGCAAGACTGCACTGGCTACTAAGTAAATGATTGAACATCCAGGCTTACTATGATAGTCCAAATATAAGCACAATAGCTTGATGCTTAAAATCAGGTCAGTGGACTAAGAATTCTACATCTATACTATAACAGTGGATATTTTGTTGGATAAAGAATGACTTTGAAAAAAGAGAAATGGATTTATGTATCTAATTCTGGCCCAACTCTTAGTCAGGTCTTTATGTTACCTTTAGACATGTTTTTAAAATATAAAATAAGTGAAAATACATCATAGGGCTCTTTTAATTCTGTTTTTAAAAAGTACAATTTATATGAATGTCACCTTTTAAATTTTTAGAGCATTTATATGGACATCTCTTAAGTTGTTGGATCTGATTTTAAAATGTAAGAGGCAAAATCCCCGATATAGTGATGTGAGTGGGCTGCCATTCTTTTCCCTAAAACCAACTACAAATACTCAACAAAATACTTGTCAAAAACATATATATCAGAGTTATAGAAATCGACCAAATAGGAAGAAATGCATTCTTGGGAAATCATGGAACTTTGAGCAAAAACAATGGAAGTCTGTGGCATACTCCCCTGGGGCCATTCTCATCCACCCAGACTTGCAGTGCTGTAGTTCCCCGAGGATGAAGAAAAACCCAGAAACCATTAGCTTCACTGTCAGAGGTGATTCTCTTAACTTGGAGTGGAAGGCAGAAAAACCTATATCCACACTGTCAGTAAAAGTAGCAATATCAGTAGCAAGTGAATGGAGAAGATCAGCAGCTCTGATTGCCTGAGGTTGCAGTTGTGGTTAGAGAAGGCGAGGGATCAGCTAACTAGCCAGAGTTCTAATAGCTTTATATAAGGTCTCCATACATCACTGGCCACCTTCTGCATGCATGTGCCGGAGACCAGTGGGATTCCAAGATAAACACATATTCCTGGATGGCCAGGTGACTAGGAGACTGATCGCTTATGCAGACGAGATGCAAAGAGGCCCAGAGACAAGCCCGGTACATCTGAAAACTGCCGGATGTTTGAAGGCACACTGCAGCCTGCTTCTGCACAGTCTCTAACCAGTTGTTGCCTGACCACTAAGCAACGCGACAAAAAGGTGACCTCTAAGATTCAAGATTTAAAAATGAAAAGAATAGGTAAATAAAACTGACCACAAACGTGAATATTTACACACTGCTATAGAGACAGATTTTACAGATTTATTACAGGAAAATCACTAAGCAATAAACAAAGACAACAATGGCACATCTCATGGAGGGAAATCAGAATCCAAAGTTGCTAAAATATATTATCTGTGACCAGTTTTCAGCAACAAGAAAAAAGCATCAGATATGCAAAGAAAGAGGAAAGCATAGCACATCTCAGGGAAAGTTAATAAAAGCTCTCTTTTTTTTTTATGGGCACTAATGCTGGATTTAGCAGACAAAGATTGTAAAGCATATGTTTTATATACATATTCAAAGGGCTAAAGAACATAATGTTTAAAAAGTTGAAAGAAAGTATAATGTCAATGTTTCCATGATGTAAGAATTTTAATAAAGAAACTGAAACATTTAAAATGGAAATTCTTGTGTTAAAAGTACAATTTTGAAGAATATATATTGTTAAATATACATTTTTCTGAACTCAGATTTATATAAAGATACTGAAATGAACATAACATTGTATTAGACAAATTGGTCAATGGAACAAAATAAAGTCTAAAAGCAGACCTCACATACATGATCAATTCATTTTCATCAAAGGTACTCCGGTAATTCAATAGGGAATTTTCAGTAACTGCTGCTGGAAAAACAAGAATTATGAGAGAGAAAAACAAAATGTGATCCCTACTTCATAACATACACATAGAAATAATTTGACATGAGCCATAGATCTAATAGTAAAAGTCACAGCTATTATTTCTTCCCAAAATTATAAGACAATATGTTAGACATTTTGGGGTAGGCAAAGCTTTTTTAAATAAGACACATACACACTAGTTAGTCAAGAAACAAAATTATCAAATAAACTCATCTGCCATAAAAATACCTACTCTCTGAATGACAACTTGGAGAAAATTTTTAAAAAATATTTTAAACTTTATTGTAAGATGAGTAAAATATGACCTAGTTAATGTTTTTTTCCAAGTTTAATTTTTAATTTTTGTGGGTACATGGTGTATATACTTATAAGGTATATGAGATATTTTAATATAGACATACAAAGAGTAATAATCACATCAAGTTAAATGGAGTATTCATCACCTCAAGCAATTTTTCTTTCTTTATATTACAAACAATGCAATTATACTCTTTTAGTTATTTTTAAATGTACAATAAATTATTGTTGACTGTTGTCACCCAGTTGTGGTGCCAAATACTTGAACACATACATTACATCTAGCTATATTTTTGCACACATTAACCATCCCCACTTTCCCCTTCCACCCCCTCCCACCATTCCCAGCCTCTAGTAACCATCATTCTATTCTCTACCTCCAAAAGTTATGATTTAATTTTTAGCTTCCATAAATAAATGAGAACATGGGAAGTTGGTCTTTCTGTACCTGGCTCATTCTACTTAACATAATGAACTCCAGTTCCATCCATGATGTGGCAAATGACAGAATCTTATTCTGCTTCATGGCTGAATAGTACTCCATGGTGTATATGTACCGCATTTGTTTTTCATCCATTCATCTATTGATGGACACTTACATTGCTTTCAAATCTTGGCTATTGTGATTAATGTTGCAATAAATATGGGAGAGAAGCGATCTTTTCCACATACTGATTTCTTTTCTTTTCTGTATATACTTACCAGTGGAATTGCTGGATTATATGGTAGTTCTATATGGGGGGAACCCCTAAACTGTTTTCCATACTGGTTATACTAATTTACATTCATACCAACAATGTGTGAGGGTTTCCTTTACTCTACATCCTCACCAGGATTTGTTATTCCCTGTCTTTCAGATAAAAGCCATTTTAACAGTAGTGAGATAATATTTTATTGTAGTATGATGTTGAAAACTTTTTCACATACCTATTTGCTATTTATATGTCTCCTTTTGAGAAATATCTATTCAGATCTTTTGCTCATTTTTAAACCAGATTATTAAATTTTTCCTATAGAGTGGTTTGAGCTCCTTATGTATTCTGGTTATTAATCCCTTGTCAGCTGGATAGTTTGCAAATATTTTCTATTCTGTAGGTAGTCTCTTCACTTTGTTGATTGTTTTCTTTGATTTGCAGGAAAATTTTAACTTGAGGTGATTACATTTGTCCATTTTTCTTAGGTTGCCAGTGGCTGTAGGATATTACTTTAAAAATCTTTGCTGAGACCAACGTCCTGAAGATTTTGTTTAATGTTTCCTTGAAGTAGTTTTATAGTATGAGGTCTTAGATTTAAGTCTTTAATCTATTTTGATTTTATTTTTGCATATGGTGAGATATAGGATTCTAGTTTCATTTTTCTGCATATGGATATCCAGTTTTCCCAGTACCATTTATTAAACAGACTCTCCTTTCCTCAATGTTTGTTCTTAGCACCTTTGTTGAAAAAGAGTCTACAATGGATGCATGAGTTTGTTTCTGGGTTCTCTATCATATTCCTTGGTTTATCTGTCTGTTTTTATGCCACCACCATGCATGCTGTTTTGGTTATTACAACTTTGTAATATCATTTGAAGTTAGGTAATGCGATTCCTCCAGTTATTTTGTTGTTGTTGTTTTTGTTTGTTTGTTTTTTTCATTTTGCTCAGTATGGCTTTGGCTATTCTGGGGCTTTTATGGTTCCAGGTAAGTTTTTAGTACTGATTTTTCTATTTCTGTAAAAAAAAATTAAATGGTATTTTGATAGAAATTGCATTGAATCTGTGGGTTTTAGAGAATATGGACATTTTTAAGATATTAATTCTTCTAATCAATGAACATGGAATACCTTCCCATTTATTAGTGTCCCCTTAAATTTCTTTTATCAGTATTTTATAGCTTTCATTGTAGAGATCTTTCACTGCTTTGGTTAAGTTTATTCCTAGGTAGTTTTTTTAAAAATTATTATTATTATACTTTAAGTTCTGGGATACATGTACAGAACGTGCAAGTTTGTTACACAGGTAAACACATGCCATGATGGTTTGCTGCACGCATCAACCTGTCATCTACATTAGGTATTTCTTCTAATGCTCTCCCTCCCCTAGCCCCCCACCCCCTGACATACCCCAGTGTGTGATGTTCCTCTCCGTGTGTCCATATGTTCTCACTGTTCAGCTCCCACTTATGAGTAAGAATGTGTGGTGTTTGGTTTTCTGTTCCTGTGTTAGTTTGCTGAGAATGATTGTTTCCAGTTTCATCCATGTACCTGCAAAGGACATGAACTCATCCTTTTTATGGCTGCATAATATTCCATGGCATATATGTGCCACATATTGTTTATCCAGTCTATCATTGATGGGCATTTGGGTTGGTTCCAAGTCTTTGCTATTATGAGCACTGCTGCAATAAACATATGTGTGCATGTGTCTTTATAGTAGAATGATTTATAATCCTTTGGGTATTGATATATACCCAGTAATGGGATTGCTGGGTCAAATGGTATTTCTGGTTCCAGATCCTTGAGGAATAGCCACACTGTCTTCCACAATGGTTGAACTAATTTGCACTCCCACCAATGTGTAAAAGTATTCCTATTTCTCCGCATCCTCTCCAGCATCTGTTGTTTCTTGACTTTTTAATGATTGCCATTATAACTGGTGTGAGATGGTATCTCATTGTGGTTTTGATTTGCATTTCACTAATGATCAGTGATGATGAGCTTTTTTTCCATATGTTTTTGGCTACATAAATGTCTTCTTTTGAGAAGTGTCTGTTCATATCCTTTGCCCACTTTTTGATGGGGTTGTTTGTTTTTTTCTTGTAAATTTGTTTAAATTCTTTGTAGATTCTGGATATTAGCCCTTTGTCAGATGAATAGATTGCAAAAATTTTCTCCCATTCTGTAGGTTGCTGGTTCACTCTGATGATAGTTTCTTTTGCTGTTCAGAGCTCTTTATTTGAATTAGACCCCATTTGTCAATTTTGGCTTTTGCTGCCATTGCTTTTGGTGTTTTGTTCATGAAGTCTTTGCCCATGGCTATGTCCTGAATGGCATTGCCCAAGTTTTCTTCTAGGGTTTTTATGGTTTTAGGTCTTACGTTTAAGTCTTTAATTCATCTTGAGTTAATTTTTGATAAGGTGTAAGGAAGGGGTCCAGTTTCAGTTTTGCTGCATATGGCTAGTCAGTTTTCCCAACACCATTTATTAAATAGGGAATCATTTCCTCATTGCTTGTTTTTATCAGGTTGGTCAAATATCAGATGCTTGTAGAGGTGTGACATTATTTCTGAGGCTTCTGTTCTGTTCCATTTGTCTATATATCTGTTTTGGTACCAGCACCATGCTGTTTTGGTTATTGTAGCCTTGTAGTATAGTTTGAAGTCAGGTAGCATGATGGCTCTAGCTTTGTTCTTTTTGCTTAGGATTGTCTTGGCTATATGGGCTCTTTTTTGGTTCCATGTGAAATTTAAAGTAGTTTTTTTTTTTAATTCTGTAAGAAAGTCACTGGTAGCTTGATGGGGATAGCATTGAATGTATAAATTACTTTGGACAGCCTGGACACTTTCACAATATTGATTCTTCCTATTCACGAGCATGGAATGTTTTTCCATTTGTTTGTGTCCTTTCTTATTTCGTTGAGCAGTGGTTTGTAGTTCTCCTTGAAGAGGTCCTTCGCATCCCTTGTAAGTTGTATTCCTAGGTATTTTATTCTCTTTGTAGCAATTGTGAATGGGAGTTCACTCATGATTTGGCTCTCTGTTTTTCTGTTATTTGTATATAGGAATGCTTGTGATTTTTGCACATTGATTTTGTATCCTGAGACTTTGCTGAAGTTGCTTATCAGCTTAAGGAGATTTAGGGCTGAGGCAGTGGGGTTTTCTAAATATAAAATCATGTCATCTTCAAACAGAGACAATTTGACTTCCTCTCTTCCTATTTGAACATGCTTTATTTCTTTCTCTTGCCTGATTGCCCAGGCAAGAACTTCCAGTTCTATGTTGAATAGGAGTAGTGACAGAGGGCACCCTTGTCTTGTGCAGGTATTTAAAGAGAATGCTTCCAGCTTTTGCCCATTCAGTATGATATTGGCTGTGGGTTTGTCATAAATAGCTCTTATTATTTTGAGATATGTTCCATCAATACTGAGTTTATTGAGAGTTTTTAGCATGAAGTGGTGTTGAATTTTATTGAAGTCCTTTTCTGCATCTATTGATATAGTCATGAGGTTTTTGTATTTGGTTCTGTATATGTGACACATTATGTTTATTAATTTGTGTATGTTGAACGAGCCTTGCATCCCAGGTATTATGCTGTCTTGATCATGGTGGATAAGCTTTGTGATGTGCTGCTGGATTCAGCCAGCCAATATTTTATTGAGGAGTTTTGCATCAATATTCATCAGGGATATTGGCCTGAAATTTTCTTTTTTGTTGTGTCTCTGCCAGGTTTTTGTATCAGGATGATGCTGGCCTCATAAAATGAATTAGAGAGGAGTCTCTCTTTTTCAACTGTTTGGAATAGTTTCATAAGAAATGATACCAACATCTCTTTGTACTTCTGGTAGAAAAAAGAATGAAAAGGAACAAACAAAGCCTCCAGGAAATATGGGACTCTGTGAAATCACGAAACCTACTTTGATTGGTGTACCTGAAAGTGACAGTCAGAATGGATCCAAATTGGAAAATATTCTTCAGGATATTATGCAGGAGAACTTCCCCAACCTAGCAAGGCAGGCCAATATTCAAATACAGGAAATACAGAGAACACCACAAAGATACTCCTCAAGAAGAGCAACCCTAAGACACATAATTGCCAGATTCACCGAAGTTGTAATGAAGGACAAAATGTTAAGGGCAGCCAGAGAGAAAGGTCGGGTTACCCACAAAGGGAAGCCCATCAGGCTAACAGTGGATCTCTCTGCAGAAACCTTAGAAGCCTGAAGAGAATGGGGGCCAATATTCTACATTCTTAAAGAAAATAGTTTTCAACCCAGAATTTCACATCCAGCCAAACTAAGCTTCATAAGCGAAGGAGAAATAAAATCCTTTACAGACAAGCAAATGCTGAGAGTTTTTGCCACCACAGGTCTGCCTTTCAAGAGTTTTTGAAGGAAGCACTAAATATGGAAAGGAAAAACCAGTGCCAGCCACTACAAAAACATACCAAATTGTAAAGATCATCAAGAATATAAAGAAACTGCATCAAGTAACAGGCAAAATAGCCAGCTAGCATAATAATAACAGCATCAAATTGACACATAACAATATTAACCTTAAATGTAAATCAGCTAAATGCCCAAATTAAAAGGCACAGATTGGAAAATTGGATAAAGAATCAAGACCCATCAGTGTGCTGTATTCAGGAGACCCATCTCATGTGCAAAGACACACATAGGTTCAAAATAAATGGATGAAGGAATATTTACCAAGCAAATGGAAAACAAAACAAAGCAGGGGTTGCAATCCTAGTCTCTGATAAGACAGACTTTAAACCAACAAAGATAAAAGAACAAAAAAGAAAGGCATTACATAATGGTAAAGAGATCAATGCAACAAGAAGAGCTAACTATCCTAAATATATATGCAATTATTACAGGAGCACCCCGGTTCATAAAGTAAGTTCTTAGAGAACTACAAAGAGACTTAGATTCTCACACAATAATAGTGGGAGACTTTAACACTTTACTGTCAATATTAGACAGATCAACGAGACAGAAAATTAACAAGGATAGTCAGGACTTGAACACAGCTCTGACCGAGTAGACCTAATAGACATCTACGGAGCTCTCCACCCCAATTCAACAGAATATACCTTCTTCTCAGCACCACATCACACTTATTCTAAAATTGACCACATAATTGGAAGTAAAACACTCCTCAGCAAATGCAAAATAACGGAAAACATAACAAACAGTGTCTTAGATGATAGTGCAATCCAATTAGAACTCAGGATTAAGAAACTCACTCAAAACTGCACAACTACATGGAACCTGAACAACCTGCTCCTGAATGACTACTGGGTAAATAATGAAATTAAGGCAGAAGGAAATAAGGTCTTTGAAACCAATGTGAACAAAGACACAACATACCAGAATCTCTGGGACACAGCTAAAGCAATGTGTAGAGGCAAATTTATACACTAAATGCCCACAGGAGAAAGCGAGAAAGATCTAAAAATCAACACCCTAACATCACAATTAAAAGAACCAGAGAAGCAAGAGCAAACAAATTCAAAAGCTAGCAGAAGACAAGAAATAAGTAAAATCAGAGCAGAACTGAAGGAGATAGAGACACGGAAAATACTTCAAAAAATTATGAATCCAGGAGCTTTTTTTGGAAAAGATTAACAAAATAAATAGACTGCTAGCCAGATAATAAAAAAGAAAAGAGAAGAAAAAAACAGACACAATAAAAAATGATAAAGGGGATATCATCATTGATCCCACAGAAATACAAACTACCACCAGAGAATACTGTGAACACCTCTACACAAATAAACTAGAAAATCTAGAAGAAATGGATAAATTCCTGGACACATACATCCTCCCAAGACTAAACCAGGAAGAAGTTGAATCCCTGAATAGACCAATAACAAGTTCTGAAATTGAGGCAGTAATTAATAGCCTACCAACCAAAAAAAGCCCAGGACCAGACAAATTCACAGCTGAATTCAACCAGAGGTAATTCATTTCATTTGTAGCTATTTTAAATGAGATTACTTTCTTGATTTCTTTTTCAGATTGTTCACAGTTGACATATAGAAATGCTAATAATTTTTGTATGTTGATTTTATTTACTGCCACTATGCTACACTTTGTTTTTGAGTTTCGATAGATTTTTGGTGGTCTGTAGGTTTTTACAAATACAAGATTATGTCATCTGCAAACAAGAATAATTTGACTTCTTCCTTTTCGGTTTAATTGCCCTGTATTTCTTTCTCTGATATGATTGTTCTAGCTAGGACTTCCAGTACTGTGCCGAATAACAGTGGAGAAAGTGGCCATCCTTGTTGTGTTCCTAATCTTAGAGGAAGTATTTTCAGTTTTTCCCATTCAGTATCATACTAGCTGTGGGACTGTTGTATATGACTTTTATTGTGTTGAGGTATATTTCCTCTATACCCAGTTCTTTGAGGGTTTTTTTTTTAATCATGGAGGGATGTTGCGTTTTATCAAATGCTTTTCAGCAGCAGTTGAAATGATCATGTGGTTTGTTTCCTTCATGCTGTTGATATGATGTTCACACTGTTTGATCTGCCTATGTTGAATCATCCTTGCATTCCTGGGACAAATCCCACTTGGTCATAACAAATGATCTTTGTAATGTGTTGTTGGATTCAGTTTGGTATTTTGTAGAAGATTTTTGCATCAATGTTCATCAGGGATATTGGTCTATAGCGTTCTTTCTTTGATATGTCTTTTTCTGGTTTTGGTATAAGGGCTTAAGGCAAGGGACTAGGGTTCTAACATATGAAAGTGTCTTAAAAGGAGGTGGTTGGGGGTACAAGCTCTGGACTGATTAGTTTATGTATAAAAATTGTGCTCACAGGCAAGTAATTTTATATACTAGGAATCAGCTAATTTTAGGAGGCACAATCCCTTCTGGGTCAGCAAGGCACCAGATATCAGAGCCTCAAGATTTAAGAAAATATAGTTAATACATATTTTTTTTAAAATTCCTGTAAGCTTATTTTTATGTTTGTCTCTGTTTTCTGTCTCTATCACAACACCATAGTCTCCTTGAAGGTGGGGATCATATTTCTTGTTATATCTGTCTCCTCACATACGGCCTATGCACAACAATGCCCAACTTGTACATACATTCATGTACTTGTTGAATACGTGAATAAATGAAGAAATAGCATTTTGGTTTTTTCTATATCTTTTTAATTTCCATTTTAGCCTGTTATTTAATATAATTAATTTTATTTTTGTGACATAAATTGTTTATGCTCTTTTTTTCAATTTTCTGAAAACTGACAAATGCTGGATTTAAGAATGTCTCTTTTTAACAATTTAACTAAATGACATTTTGAATTCTCTCTTTTGAAACTGAAACATATTTTGCTAAGCCAACACTGTCTATAAAACTTGCATTTGAGGATAAAACTGAAAGAAAAAATAATAAATATATTAAACCCTTTCCCAAAATGCCTCTTTTCTTGAGAGGAACTAGTATGAAATTTTTTTTTTTAAACTGAGGGAAAGAGTATATATCTCTTTTTATTTCCAAGCTCCCATCCTCAAATGTAAGTTTAAAGGCAGGATTGAAATCATGTTTCTCAAATCAGCGCTTCTTGCATTGTATAGTGTTAGATGTCTTTGTCCCTATAAAAACTTTGCCTTCTTTCCAGGGCCTCATAAGAATAATGTAGTATTATTCTTGTCACTGCCAATTAAGTGTATTGCTTCAGTTTTAATAGGAAAATCTCTAGATTTGTGTAGTGTAGTACAAACCATGATATTTTACATTATTGACGTTTTTATAATTATTGCTTTTGTTGTATTTTTTCTTTAAAAAGTCGGTTTTTTAGAAATTATAACTAAGCATTTGTTGACAATATAAGATGCCTTTTGCATTTATTTTAAACTACAAACTTTATTTTTAAGACATGGAGTTACCTAGCAGACAAAATAGCTCTGTCCTTCAGGGTAAAGGTAACCTTAAAAAGTAGCTGATTGATAAGCTATAGAGTCTTGATGGCAAATGAGTATGATTCTTCCTAACCTATGGAATTATAAATAATTTTCATTTTCAGAAGAAACGTTTGCAAATGGAAAGTGTGAAACTTGGTATGCCTGAAAGAATAATAGTTTCCCCTGTTGCATAAGCCTTACTGTGCATTTTATTAATGGCCTTGTTTTATTAGTTCCTGTATTAAGTCTGTTCTCATGCTAAGACATGCCTGAGACTGGGTAATTTATTTAAAAAAAAAGTTTTAATTCACTCACAGTTTCACAGAGCTAGGCGGGCCTCAGTAAGCTTGCAATCATGGCAGAAGGAGAAGCAAACACATACTTCTTCACATGGGAGTAGAAAAGAGCAGAATGAGAGTGCAAGCAGGGGAAATGCATCAGATCTCATAAAACTCACTCATTATCATGAGAACATCATGGAGGAAACTGCCGCCATGATTCAATTACCTCCATCTGGTCCCACCCTTGACACATGGGGATTACAATTCAAAGTGAGATTTGGGTGGGGACACAGAACCAGACCATATCAGTTCCCGATGCAATTATACTTGTAAGAGGAAAAAAGAATCCCTATGGACAAGTCAGGGTAGTTAAAGGGAACAAACCACTCTTCTTTAAAATGGGGAAGACACTGAGATCTTTTATAGAAATATTGTCTTATTATTCTATTATCTATCTCATCATACACCATACATGATGGTGCTAAGAATAGATCTTAGTTGAAGTAATTTACAAATGTCAGAAAGCATATACACTTCCTTTTTTGCAAGTATCTTCGCAATTACACTAGTCTTTAAGATTCTCAGAATATTTGAAGTTTAGCAAGTTAGCACATATCATTACTTTTTATTTCTTTTTGGAGTAAATGTATGCAATAAACTCTCCTTTCATATTCAGCTCTTTACTGCGTTGTAAATGCAGCAGATTAAATACATTTTTGGAGGAATGGAAAGTGAAGGGGTTAGCCAAATTTAAGTCATTTCTTCACCACTGAATTGTTCAAGCATTTCTAATTTATATCACCTGCAGTGAGTTTTTCAACATGTAAATTTGGACTCAAAAGGATAAAGAAGCATATGCCACCAAGACATAACTCTGAAGAACTACAGGATTAATTGCATGAATTTAATATAAGCAGGATAGTTGTTTATCTACCAAATTTTACAGCAGGGGTTAGTGAAACTGTATAGTCAACAAATATTTGGAAAACATCTTTCCTCTTCCTAGGTATCTTCTTTTAATTTATGTTTAAACTTTAAAATGAATTCACATGTTTGCCCATTTCTTTGGCTATGTCTCTAAAAATATGCTCACTAAAGACATCTTGGAACTTTTTCTATACTTGCATTTATCACTTTCCTGACTACCTGATGTTGATTCCTCAAAGACATCTTTCTATTCTTTCATCACTAGCCCAACTGTTACTGTGTTATGAATTAATCTAATAGCTTTCTCTTCCTGCCCATGTCTTCCACACACTTAAAAATTTGGTATATTTAATGCATTCTTGTTATCAGATTTACATTCTTCTTGAAACATAATTCCTCCCTTTCATTGTTTCTCAAACTGGGGTATTGTATACCTTAAAATAGGCCAGTAGGCCCTTGAAACCAAAGGAAAGATACACATGGTACATGGATATTGAGTGTCCAGGGGTTTTGTTGTTGTTTGCTTTTTAATATCTGTGGGGAAAAACATTGGTAGGTTTTGAAATTATACCAATTAATGTAAAATACAATATAAAATTGGGATTTATTTAAAGGTGATTATAAACCTGTAATTTACACTTGACTTACAATGTGTATGATGGGTTTCCATATTCTTATTATTCATTATAGAACTTCCATATTTTAGCTGCTACTATTTTACTCATGTAATAAACAAGGCATGGAAAAATAAAATCCCTCAAGGACATACTTTCAATAAACTATGGATTCAGGATTGTAATACAGGCACTAGGGCCAAGGAAGCTCAGCTCTTAAGCAGTGATATATTACCTCATGGAAATTTTATTCTTGCTTTATAGTATTGTGCAGTAGACATTTGAAAGCACTACTTCATTGCATGACATAAAAAGGATTTATTAAATGGTCCTATACATGTCCAATATCATCTTCAGTCTCCCATGTTTATGCACTCTAATTCTACTGTCTTCTTGCCATCTTTTCTTGTACTTCTGTATCATTGCCCATACCGTTTCTGTTGCTTGAAACCTCTCCTTTTCTCCTTTGTTTTCTTTTTCATTGTCCAACTTTCAAATCAAATGGTACCATTTTTATGAATCTCTGACTCTTGAAAAACAATTTTTTATTTCATTTTCATTTTTATTTTACTTTTTTTTTTTGAGATGCAGTCTCACTCTGTAGCCCAGGCTGCAGTGCAGTGGCACTATCTTGGCTCACTGCAACCTCTGTTTCCCGAGTTCAGGTGATTCTCCTGCCTCAGCCTCCTGAGTAGCTGAGACTACAGGTACAGTGTGCCAACATGCCTGCCTAATTTTTATATTTTTAGTAGAGACAGGGTTTCACCACGTTGGCCAGGCTGGTTTCAAACTCCTGACCTCAAGTGATACACCCGCCTCAGCCTCCCAAAGTGCTGAGATTACAGGAGTGAGGCACTGCGCCCAGTCAATTTTCTATTTCATCTTTAATCCATGGCATCTCATATATACTTTCATTATACCACTTGTCATATATTAATATGTTATTTTTTCTGCAAAGGCTGAAACTTTCGGAAAGAAAAAAGCAAAGCCTGTTCTCTTTTTAAATTCTAGTGCTAATACAGTATCTACTTCAGAGAAAGTGTTAAATGAAAATTAGATGAGTTAATGAAGGATTTTATTCAGCTACTGGAACTTTCTTGGTATCCGACACAAAGTTCTTCATCTCAAACTGCATTTTTAAATTTGGTTTCCATATCCAAGGATATAATTCAAGATTTATGGCCCTTTTAGAAACCCAATCTTTGATTATATGGTACATTTAGTGACTTAATTATTATGTCATAGAAATTATTTCACTGACTCAAGTTGTACTGAAGTACTTCTCAGGCAGGCTCTCATGCTCAGAACTACGTACTGGTTATTTTCTCTCTCTGAATTGATGTTTCTCTTGATTTCTCTAACGGTGACACCTTCTTTTTTTTGTGGAATGATTTTGTGATTTTATTTTTATTTATTATTTATTTATTTATTTATTTATTTTTATTATACTTTAAGTTCTAGGGTACATGTGCACAACGTGCAGGTTTGTTACATATGTATACATGTGCCATGTTGGTGTGCTGCACCCAGTAACTCGTCATTTAACATTAGGTATATCTCCTAATGCTATCCCTCCCCCCTCCCCCCACCCTACAACAGGCCCTGGTGTGTGATGTTCCCCTTCCTGTGTCCATGTGTTCTCATTGTTCAATTCCCACCTGTGAGTGAGAACATGTGGTGTTTGTTTTTTTGTCCTTGCGGTAGTTTGCTGAGAATGATGGTTTCCAGCTTCATCCATGTCCCTACAAAGGACGTGAACTCATCATTTAGTATTCCGTGTTTGAGAATCTTTGCTCAAATGTCACCTACTTACTGAGGTCAAAATGACTACCTCCACTTACAATTACAGACTATGTCTCCCACCTAGGAACTTCTATACTGCTCTACTTTGTTTTTCTGTAGAGCTCTCAAATTTTTACATCTTATATAATTTAATTATTAATGATATCTATGGTTTAACTCATCTCTTCTCCCAATCATAATATAAGTCCCACAAGGGAAGAAATCTCTGTTTTGTTCAGTCACTTATTCTATACCCCTAGATAAATTTCTGGAACAATGTGGCAGCTTATTAAGCATTGGATGAATGAATGAGTGACTGTATGCATGCATTTTCTGTCCTTTTTTGTCTACCCCAACCCAAAGCCATGTAATTATCTTCTCTTCCTCAAGGAATTTTTATGATGGTTCTGGTGAAACATTTGGCTTTACTTGTCATAGGATCAGTGCATTCAGAAAATACATCAAGAATTGTAAATGTACTAGAAAACAATTTGGTCTAGGTCTCAGTAACAAGTAATTAATTGCGTACATTTCGTTCTTATGTTTTTGTGGAGAAGACATGATTTAGTTTGTCCCAAAAAAGTAATGTTTCCTCTAGTTAATGATGAATTTTACTGTTGTTTAGGTTACATTTTGGGGAAAACCATATTTTTATGTAACTCTCATTTTTTATAAATATATGCAATTTTAAATTATCCTAACAAGAGATTGCTTAATTTGTCTTTGTCATTACCATATTTTACAACATGTTTAATCCTAACAATGCTATATGAGGTAGATATTAGTTTTTTGCATTTTACCTGTAAGAGAAATATGAAGCTTATATTGTTGGTTTCTCAAGGTCACTTGCTTAATTACGTGCCTTTTCTTCTGGATGTGTTTGGGATTTTCTCTTTATCACTGGTTTAAACAACGTGATTATGATGTGCTCTGGATGGTTTTCTTCGTGATTCTTCTGCTTGTTTCTCTAGGTACTTGGGTCTCTGGAAATATAGGTTTTAATTAAATTCTATCACATTTGTTCTGTTTGGATTCATTTATACCTACAAATTTTTCTTTCTGAATGGTTTGAATTTTCTTGATTTTGTGCATGTTATACAATTTTTGATATATTTTGGGTATTACACATTTTGTGTCTTTGAATGATATAATCTGTATTTTGTTTTTTCCTCCTTAAAGGAATTTTGTTTTGATTTGCAGTTAAGTTACTTGATGATCTGCTCCACTGCTTTTTGCTTATCTTAACTTTGTTAGAGAGGGATAGATTAGGCTTACTGTGGGGATTTCCTACTCTTCATAGCTTTCTTCTCTTCCATAATCTTCTCCGTGGATTCATTTCCCAACTTCTCTCTAAACTCCATATTCTTTCTCTTAAATTCACTAAATCTGCTGGTCACACTTTGGGATTCTTTTTCTTGCCTCATAGCCTTGCAGGTGCCACCAAGCAGAAAGGGAGAGTGATTGTAGGACTCAGCTCATTACATTCTTTTTTTCCTCAGGAGATTTCAGTTCTGTTCTGCTTGTTTTATTATGCCTGAAAATCATTGTTGTATATTTGGTATAATTTTCTGTGTTACTTATTTTGAGAGAGTAAGTTTGGATCCAGTTACTACATCATGACTGAAAATATAATTCCTCCTTTTTTCTCTTAAAACATACTTCCTCAAGTATCTACTGTCTCTAATGCAGTTTCTTTCACAGTATAAAGGGTGGTTATTTCCTTCACATATTTTTGTTTATTTGAGAGACAAGGCATGCATAAATGAAAAATAAAATCACCTCAAAAGTCTTTCCCTTTTATTATTTCTTTTGTTTTTACTTTTTAATTAAAATACAATGAACAGGTTGGCAACAGTATGAATTGGAACGCATAAATGGCACATATTTGAGAGGAATCTATAAAATATCTGTAAATTTTAGCTAATCACAATACACTATAATAGAAATTTGAACTTTGAAATCTTGTTAACTTCCAAAGGATGCCAGTGGAAAGCATCTGGAATAATGGAATAATGAAGAAGATTTAATAATATTTTTATCAAGAACATTTCCAAGAAGTACAACTGCTTTGTTTGGGTAGGTCAGAATGGGATAAAGAAAGTTCAATAAGTTTTTATCTTTATTCAACCTAAGAATTTTGCACAATTATTAAAGAAAGGGGTCTAGAATTAGGCATGATCGAAATAACAATGAAAGAAAAAAGGTGTGAGATGCTGTAGGATAGAGAAAGTGATCTGAGAAGAGAACCAAAATAACTCAATATAAGAAAAATTAACTATAATGTACCTCCTGATGATAGGATGCAATATCGTCCATAATCTTGCCAAAATAATTAAACCATAGTATGATAAAAGGCTCTGGATCTAGCTGATTATTTTCAGGTGAAAGAGAGAAGATGAAATTATGTAAAACTCTACTGCTGGTATGAAATCAGCAAAAGTTAGACTGTGGAAAACTCTACAGGTCAAATAGCCCAGTTTTTCAACACATACATTCTGAGGAAAATAAAGGAATAAAGGGGAAAACTGTAGATTATAAGAAACCTGCAATACATATTGAGTTTAGATTGAGCAAAACTAAACTACAGTGTCCTAGAATGCACATTTGTATAATAAAGCCATAAAAAAGGAAATAATTACTAAAATAGTGAAGATAGTGGATACTTTGGCAGTGGGGGTCGGCAGAGAAAGAAGCTGACATTGAGGATAAGCACATGAAGGGTATTAAACATATAATAATTTAATAAGATGCATTTGCTTTCTGTGGTTTTCTGGCTAGGAGAATGTCAGTTCCAATTCTTGAGCAGATGATTAACTTCACACCCAAACCATTTACCTTATCTGGCTCCTACACTATGAGGCCACTATGCACCTGCCTTCATCATCCAGAGCCAGGTACCAGATAACTAGAGAGAGCTCCTATTCCCCAGAGCCTGGGAAATTATTCAAATTAGCCAGTCCACAGGGAGTTGGATGGTTAGCTGAGTAAAATTTAGCTAACCACCTCTTGCACATATAAACTGCCCCCTACAGCCCCAGCTCACTGGTATTCTATCTCTAGATGCAACCCCTGTGTGTGGCCTCTGTATGGTAGCCTTCACTCTTTCAGAGCTGTAAATAACAAAGTGTCTTCCTTTTCCTTTATTCAAGTGTAATTGTATTGTGTCCTGTAAAAAAGAGAATCTTTGTATCTATGAAACAATATGTAAGCTTATAAACTTTACCTATGTGCATTCTTCCTTAGGAAGAAGGTAGAGGATATGTGTCACACGGTGAGGACAAACACTAAGATGGAAAAGCAAAGCCTAACCCAAGAGAGAGGTGAAGAGAAGAGTGAGGTATCATTTATAAAATAAGATTACAGAGCTCTTGTCAAGTTGGTAGAAGGATCAAGAGCTATATAGGATGTTAATTGCTTGGGCAAAAGTAGGTAAAGTAATAATGCAACATAATATTTTGAAAATATATTGATAGTTTCTTTACAGATCTGTTGAAGTGGAGAGCATCAGGAAGAAGTGAGAAAAAGTAAATCAAATGAAACAATTATTAACTGTGAGGGAAAAATATAGAAAAGAAAAAAACAAATTATAATTCTTGTTTCAGTTGTAACAATATTTAGATATAAAGCATAATATAACAGTGACTATCTCATAGCCAACAGATATAGTTACACTGGGAAGATGGAAGTGAGGGAGGTAATGGTGTAAGAATAGGAACCTCAAACATAGTAAAAGGAATTCAATAGAAAATTTAATGAAGAAAAAGAATTCTATTGCCATTATGTAGAATTAGGGAGGCAAATACTGTACTAGAGAAAACAACTAAAATAAAGTGTTTGACTCCAAGAGTAGGAATACAAATTCAAAAACAAAACATTTCCACTTGCATTAAAACAGCAACATATTTAGGAAGTAATAGCCAAGCCACTATTTCAAGTCATTGAGATATTTTTCTAATATTTTGACTCCTAAACTTCCTAATCAATAACTGGCTTATATATGACTTTTTTTTCATATTTAGTTTTAACTCACTTTTTGTGCTACAGACCCTATAGTCAGGCCTGGACCAGCCCACACTGAAGCCATGATACAAGCCTACATAACGTGACCTAATTGGAAAATATAAAGAAGATTTTCACTTTTGAACTTGTATCAGTGTTTCATATTTCTGCTTTCTGAATAAAAAGAAAGTAAATATATTTGTGTGTGTGGGGGGGGGACCAAATAAATCCTAAACACTACTTTCTCCTATCAGTTTGGTCAGTAGAAGTAGACTCTTTCAATTGAGCAAAACTATCTAAATTTAGGCTTGTTATTAGCAGTGAATCCATATGGATCTGCAGCAACCTCAATTCTTGCTTCTGTACAAGAAAGAATTTGACTCGTGGACATAAGGCAGAGTGAGAGACTGAGGCAAGTTTTAGAGCAGGTGTGAAAATTTATTAAAAAGTTTTAGAGCAGGAATAAAAAAAGTACACTTGCAACAGGGCCAAGTTGGTGACTTGAGAGATCAAGTGCACAGTTTGACCTTTAATTTGGGGTCATAAGACCCCATTAAGGCATTGGCATGCTTCCAGGGTTGTGTTAATTTTCCCCTGATTCTTTACTTCGGGCGGGCCCTCCACATGCACAGTGTTTATTGGAGTTGGACTCATGCCCACTTGAGGTGTTCTTCCCTTACCAGCCGAGTATTCCTATAAAGTCATGCACGAGTTAAACTCCACCATTTTGCCATTTAGTGCATGTGCTTGCACCCACACTTGCCCAACTCTTAAGATCTTATCAGGAAGCTGCTGATCATCAGCTTTAGGTGCTTCCATCTATTGAGAGTCTGCCTTTCCTTGGTGCAGGCTGTGACTGATTACTATTTTAGAGAGATAGTTAGCAAGCACATGATCATCACCTGATGGTCCCCTAACATTCCTGGTAAAGAGAAGTCCCTCTACTGCCCTGCTTATATCTGCCTAACTACCTACCATAATAGGCTTAAGAATCACAATAAACCATAGGTTTACAAACCAACACAAATATTTTAGAAATGCCCATTCTCTGGTTGCACCATCCTGAGAGGAGAGCTGAGGGCTGACTTTTTCCATTACCAACAAATAAGATGTTTGTGCTTAAAATATTGAATGTGTGTTTTGTCCATAGACTGAGAGCCCCAGAGGCAATGAATACATTTTAAGAAAATCAAATCAAATAAATAGAAGTATGGTATCTCATAATTGGAAATAGCACACCATCCTCTGCCAAAAAAAAAAGATTAGACAGAAAGAAAAAAGAGGCTAAAAGCATGGAATATAATTATTCCTAATATTCTATTCACTTTATTTTTAGCCAACAACCCAAAACAGATCTTCAAGGCTGAAATCTCTATTTTCTAGTATGCCCATAAAACAAAAGCTAATAAGAATATATATTATATATAGTATATAATACATATATTAATTTATTTGGATAAGCTCAAAATATCCATAAGCTGGAACAATAATCTAGGAACACAGTTGAAGCATTCAGTTGTAAACATTCTACGTAGCAGTATCTGAAGTCACAGGCAGTACCTCAATTACCTAATTCTCCAGAAAAAAATTTGCTTATGAATCTGATTTGGACATAGAGATGGATGGGAAAATATCATTACCTGATGGTTGTCTGACAACGATGGTAACTGAGGAGTAGGAGAAATATAATTCAAAAGTATTAGCAGTGTCAGAATAAAGGTTCTTCAGCCAAACATGATGAGGTCTTAGAAACTACATAATAGTTACAGGAGACTAGAACCCATTTATAGAGAAAGGAGAACTGCAAGGAGAGGGTAAAGGAGCAGGGGGGAAGAAATCATCTGCAAAATGTTGAAACATACCAGACAGCCAAATGAATGGGCAGGACTGGAAGGCAAAGCCTAATGCTATCGTTCTCAAACTTTAGCGTACATGAGAATCCCCTGTATGGCTTATGAAACCACACTTGCTGCATTTTTACCCCAGGGTTTCTAATTCAGTAAGCCTAAAGTAGGATTAGAAAATGTTGAACTTTGGTGAGATCTTGGGCTCCTGGAAAACAGTCATGGTTAAGAAATACCTTTTGTTTCCCAAATTACTCCCAACCTTCTGTGTCCCAGGAAATGGCTTCTTGTATTTCTAAGTACCCAGGTGATGCTCAAGCTATTTCTGTAAGAACTCCCATCCCTGTGCTATTACAGTAGTTGCCCCTAATCTGTGGTTTTGCTTTCCATAGTTTCCAATAGCCATGGTCAACTGCAGTCAGAAATATTAAAAGGAACACAATTGTAAATAAACAATTTATAATTTTAAATCGTGTTCCATTCTGAGTAGCATGATGAAGCTTTGCACCATACTGCTTTATTATATGCAGGACTTCAATCATTGCTCTGTCTAGCATATCCACACTTTGTATGCTACCTGCTTGTTAGTCACTTAGTAGCCATCTGGGTTATTATCCCACATTATCACAAGAAGAAGGATGAGTACAGTACAATAAGATATTTTGAAAGAGACCACATTCACATAAGTTTTATTATAGTACATTGTTATAGTTGTTACATTGTATTATTAATTGTTAATCTTACTATGCCTAATTTATAAATTAAACTTTATTATAGGTATGTATGTATGTATAGGAAAAAAACATAATATATTTAGGGCATAACATATGAAGGGCTCCATGGTTTCAGGCATCCACTAGTGATCTTAAAATACATATCCCATGGATAAGAGGGGACCTACTGTACAGCTGACCCTTGAACAACACAGATTTGAACTTCACGGGTTCACTTATATATGGATTTTTTTCAACAAAAGTTACTCCAAGTGTGCCTGCCTCTCCTGCCTCCCCTTCTATCTCCTTTACCTCTTCCAACTCTGCCACCCCTGAGACAGCAAGACCAACCCCTCCTCTTGTTCTTTCTCCACAGCCTACTCAACAGGAAGACAAAGAGGATAAAGACCTTTATGATGACCCAGTTCCACCTAATGAATAATAAGTATATATTTCCCCCTTATGATTTTCTTTATCTAGCTTACTTTATTATAATGACACACTATATAACACAGAATATACATTAATCAACTGTTTATGTTATGGGTAAGGCTTCTGGTCAACAGTAGGCTATTTATTAGTAGTAAACTTTTTAAAGAGTCAAAAGTTTTTCATGTATTTTTGACTGTTGAAGCAGTCAGCTTTCCTAATCCTTGCATTGTTCAAGGGTCAACTGTATAGGCAACTGGGAGAATATCTGATACAGGCCGTAGGGAAGCTGTTAAGTATGTGAAGCTGGTAAGTAAGTGAGCTAAGTTACAATCTTCTCAGGTGAAAATTAGGGCATTAATTCAGAATGAAGGAAAACCATATCCTAAATATTGGTGGTGGAAAGGTAAGGTTACTTTGCCGACTATAACTTTAGAGCCTATTGCTTAGTGAGGAGTCATCCTAAAAAGTAGTGTGATCCCTGCACATTAAGAATTCTATAGGCCTATAGACTTGGAGAAAGTGAAGAACAAAAGGAGTTCTTCAAGATGCTCTCAGTGATCCCAGACCTGGAGAATTCAACTTTTTGCCTCCTGTATTATTATTGCTGCCAAAGTAGTAAAGGCACAGAGATATTTCCTTTGTTCATGAAGGCATTATTAATTAATTCTCAGATTTGAACCTCATCCTCTCAGTTAAAAACTAAAGAAGCCCAAACTCTATTTTAACTTGAGAAAAGAAAAACGAAAATGCCTAACAGAATTCATGCTTAAATAAACACTCAATGTTTTAAACACTGCCTCTGCACTCATCTTTCATGTCAGCAAAGTTAACAATGTGGGTGCTATATCTTAGAACAGCAGCGTGGGCATTCTCTCGCATTACAAACCTTGTGGCATGACATTTCTCTCTCTAGCCCAATGTTAATGATGTTCCATGCTGACCCTCTTGTGTGAAGACAGAGCTGGAGAGTACAGCTTTGATAGCAGTGTTTACATGAATGTTTGATAAGCATCTGTCAGCTCCTAGCACTCTACAAGCCTAGGAACACAAAAGAAGCCAGGGAACCTTGGAGCTTTTGCCACCTGAAAGCATAAGCTGGTGTGTTTGCTGAATTTCAAATCAGCACTGAGATAGTTCTCTTTGTAGCTCCGATTGTAATTTATGTATTATTTACTCAAAAAATAGAATAAACTATAAATGACAATTACCTTTTCTATAAAGGGTTGTGAATGTGGAGGTCGGAATTATTTTAATGAATATTACCTTGCTATACTTTGTTTGATCCCACTGGACACAAGATATCATACAGATCACAATGAATTTGACAGGCTAAACTCAATTTTAAGAATACTGACTGTGATCCTGTTTCTCCACCCCACCAAAATCATTATGCATTCATCCCTTGAAAGAAAAGATAATACTCAAGAAAGACTCAGTATGTACTGCATAGAAACAGAGCAATCTATATTTTGTGTATCTTCATGTCGGTAATAGAGAAAACAAATCCACAATTTGTACATTAACTGGCTTTGATTTTTTTTTTGAGACTTTCATACCTTTATTTTGGCAATGCTTTTTGTGCTCATTATTCAATATTTTATGACCCTTGAAATAGGACGGGACCATTTTTTGTTTTATGACAGTTTAGAGATATAATAAGTTAAAATTTTTGGTGGAAAAAATATCAACTCCATCATCTTAAAATAATGTCTATTCAAATGTACTGTTATTTCTGCCACAGAAAAGATGGACAAAATAGCTTTCTGGTGTCTGATGTTATATAAATATCAGATACGATTATAAAAATACTACAATTAGTATTTTGGTGGTCTGCATATTATAGTCCTAATAAAATTGCATATGTAAATATGTTTTTATTAATATGGAATCCCTCAAAAATAAAAATAAAATAAAGGACGTACTGAAAATAGAGAATAAAGCAAGAAATCTAATGACTTGGAGAGGCCTTTCATCTTTCCTGCTGACTGGTTGTGTTAAATTGACTGAGTTCTGTGATCTCTCTCAGCATGATAAAATTGTTAGAATTTCCAGATCAAGCTATTCTTGAAGCTAGTTCCATTGCTTAGTTTTCTAATTTTCATGAGGCAATACATTCTTTAAAAACAACAACAAAAAACACTGAAGCTAGTTTGAGACTTTTAATTTGCAACAGAAAGACTTTTGAATAATATATCATTACCATTTTTAGGAAGAATTCACCAACTTAATATGTATTAGATATTTTAATTTGTCTTGTTTCTTTTGTACTAATCCATTCCCTCCTCCTATTATGATTTGGATTTTCTTATAGATGTATGTTAAGATTGGTCATTTATATTTTTTACAAATATATTCAACATTATCTTTGTAAATTATTAAACTGGCATTCTGCATCTCTATTGACTTTTTTAGTGATTTTACCTAAGAAAGGAGATATGCTGGCTATGGTATCACACACATTCACACATATTCTGGAACACAAGAGAGCTATCATAGAAAATTAATAAATTGGTTCCAATTAATAAATTTAATTATGTTTTTATAAATTACTCTTATTAGCAAGACCAATGGATATATGCCATTGGGAAATACCTTCCTGTTGGTCTACATACGACTTCAGGTTTCTGATCAATCTTAAGGGTCAACACTGTAAATGGTAGGTTCACTACATAATGATTGCCTTGCTACCTCCCTTCTTGACTGTGGCTCCCATTTGAATATGATCTTACAAACTTTAATTTTAAAAAATTGATATGACTGAGATATCTGAGCTGGATAGAAGGATCCTTAGTACGATGTTTTTTTCTTCTATATTTTTACACCAAAGATATGGAAAAACAGAAAATGCATGTGGTTTTGCAAAATTTGTTTCTTGGATGTAACATAAAGAAGGGTCAAAAGGGTCAAGAAATAAGCTTCAGAAATGCTGGGTTATTCACTAAACAGGTTGCTTTACTAAATTACATCTGAAAATGGTTAAGACTGTGAACATCCAAGGACTAATTTGACCACAGCAGTTTTTGCTTTGTTTTGTTATCTTAAGGGTATACTTAGGGAAACTTGACTATTGTGAATGTTGCATAAAATACTGCAGTGGGCCTTAGGACAAGGAGAATACTGCTCGGCCAAATCACGGCAGCCTTGATTGCAAGCCACATAGTTTATGTTTAATTTCTTTGGAAAAGAAGTGCATTAATGGCTTTAGGAGGGGGTGTGATATTTTCAGATTTGTACTAAGGATGATTATTCTGAGAAGCCTTATACAATTAGATATATGACATGGTAATATGCACATGAGAGTCAAATGCTTTTTCCTTAGATGATAAAAGCATACTTGGTAATTTTGAAAATACTATATTTTTCAAATTATACATAATAAGCACATTTAATATCGTAAAAAGTAATAACTCTGCATTACTTTTAAGTAGTACTTTTAAGGTCTGCATTACTTTTAAGAAAGATAAAAACTTAGTTTGAGAATAATGTATTAAATATTAAGAAAGCATAATGTAATGGATGCAAACATAACAGGAGAAATTATAACAATATAATTCTATTAAATCACGAAAATAATGTAGAGGGACTGTTTAAGCATATTGGAAATGTATATCTGTATTAAGACCAGATAAATATTTAAGATTTGGAGAATGACAGAATGAATATATTCTTTGGATTGTGTAGAGATGAAAATAAATAATTGCTATCAAAGCACTTTTTTGGGGGAAAGTAAACTAATTTATGGAAATCCACTGAAAATAATTAAGTGCTACATTGAGTAGAATTTACTAGAAGAGGAAATAGAATTTACAGAAAGATTATTGATACTCAGAAAGAGCCTTAAGATAAAGAAAACAAAATCAGGTCCAACAGGAAAATTTAGACAAGTAAAAGTGAAATGCAAGTGGAACCAAATGTAAGAGCTGAAGAAAGCACAGGGGTCTGAATGAGTGTGGCACACAGAAAAGCAAATGACAAGTCACATCTCATTGAGGTTGCTGCCATACAAGCTGGCATAAGGAACTAGGAAACAAACATAATCACCCTTTTGTTTACTTGGAGTAAAATATCTTGGTTCATTTATTCACCTTGAAAATTTCACCCTATTAATGAAAACCTTAAATGTTACATGGGAGTCCTGAATGAGTCACTTTGAAGAATGAATCGAAGCTGATCTATAAATCAGACTAAAGAAAAAGGGCTTGGGAGTGATTCGTGACATCACATAGTAATATAACCAGAGAAGAACGAGGAGGAAAAATTGGGAGCAGAAGAAAGTTTTGGAGAGAAAATCAAGGGAGAAATCAAGCAGAATTATAGGCATGATAAGATTTGAGGTGCCATTTTAAGTGCAATAGAAAGGTATTGGAGAGTATTAAGCAAGTTTGAAGATCATTCACATGATCTTATTTACATTTCAAAAAATTTACTTTAGCTACTGAATAAATGTGGGAAATGTAGGAAAGAGTGGAAATGGTGTCAGCTTGAAGGGCAGTGCTATATTCCTGGGAAACCATGCAAATGAGCTGGTCACAAGCCCCGGCAATGTCTAAGAAAAACTAGATAGACTGATGATAGATCTTATAGGTAAATCAACAGTGCCCAATGATATGGATGTAGGATGTAAAAAATTAAATCATCAAGAGCAATTTGCAGGTCTTTTAATTCAGTGTTAACATTTACTGCAAATGGGGAAGATACATTATGGTAAATGATTTTGAACAACTCTATATCTTTGAAAAGAAATTAAAAGTACATACCAAAGAAGATGTTACCAAAGGTAGTATACAAGATATTGAAGGAAGAGAGTAAATATTCAGAAAAACTTTAAAAAGAAACTTGTTACAGCAAAAACATTTGGGAATATGGACCTGGATCAAGATTGTGGATGGAAATGGAAATACTGTAGAAAGCATAGCTCTTAGAGGTGTATCTCAGTGAGAATTTCAGGAAAATTATCAATACTTTATTTTCTATCATTCACTGAGAGGACTTATGATTTACCTACAGTCATTCAGCAAGTTTAACCTTTGGAAAGTCATTCCCCTTCAGCTAACTGTCTGTTTCCTTAATCTTAAAAGAGGATAAATAAGAAGATACACCTCATCAAGCACTAGACAGATTTAGTTTCTGAACCGAATGATAAATTTAGTCTTTCTTTGTGTTAGTGGAAAGAAATCACATAACTTGAGCAACTCTGTGAAAGATTCAAGATTAGCAGGTGAGATTTACTCTCCAATAGTAAATTGAGGATTTGTGGAGACAATTTCTAAAGGCAATTAACACTATATATATATATATATATATATATATATATATATATATATATATATATAAAATTGATAAATTGGCAAATAACACTTCAGTGAGCTTGAAGAGAAATTTTTTACAAAATACTAAAATTGTTGCTAGAAAGAAAAATGTACACTTTTGCAATATGGTTGTATATATGCTTAAAAATGTAGTAATTATAATTATTAATATCTCTAGTTTGACTTGAGTGAAGATTGATCTGAATTAATAAAAGTCTACAGAAATTAATACTTCTTAAAGTGAAGCTGCTTTAATTTTCATACGATACTCAAAATAATAATAAAAATAATGCTATAAACTCTACCCCCAAATTGTGTTAAATAAATTGGGAAGGATATTAAATTAGTATATAGCATTATTTGGAAAAGTTTTTGAATTATTTTAAATTATTTCTAAGACCTTGATGAAAATAGTTTTCATGTAAGTGATACCCCAAAGTAAATACACAACTTAATAATAATTGTGTTTATCATAAAAATATATAAACTTTTTTTTCTCAGCTTCCTGAGTTAAAATCAATTTCAAGTCACTGAAATTTCTATTTATCCACTATTATATAAAAGATCATTTAATAAGATTTTACTAAATACACATAATTTAGAAAGCAGATAAAATATAGAGTTTTTCTTAATGAGGCCTTTTCTAGTGAGATATATTAAAGCTTAAAATACAAATCAGCTTTAAAATTGGCATTAAAATAAAGTGTTAAAATTAGAAACTATGTAGACCCTTCACTTGACATATTTCTTTATAATTAGCAAAAAATATCTTTATTTTCACACCCAAGGGTAATAATTTACGTATAAAGTGTACATTTTTCTAATATCAGTTCAATGTTTTGTGTGTGCCAGTTCATTAGAATGCACATAGACAAACCCAGGAGGAAACTTTAATTAGTCTATATTATTTTTCCTGAAAGAGTAAAGAGAAAAATGCTAATTGATATTTGTTCTGTTTTTCTGCAAGCTGTGAAACAAATTGTGCGTTATATACTGTACAACTAGCTTACAGAAACAAAATTCAGGAGGGGGTAAGTTCTAATTGCCATATGGAGAAATATTTTTTCTGTGTAGATGTATACATAATATTTATAGTCATATGTTTGTAAACATATTTGTTTGGTGAAAAAGTAATTGCGGTTTTTGCCATTGAATGTAATGACAAAATCCACATTGATATTTATGCTACTATTCATGAGTATTAGGAAATGTCTTTCTCTGATTATCTATTATTTCTATTACAAATTTTAATTTATGAAAATTCAAGCCTTTTCATAGTATCATATTCTATACTACTTTAGAATGCTACAGAACAAAAGCAATGCAGAAATGCATTCAACAAAAATCCAGTATGTAGCCCTGAAAAGATTCTGTACTTTATATTTGGTAGTGCAGATCCTAGAAATTCCTTACCTCATTACTGTCTTCCTTATACCTGTGCTCGCATTTAAAAAATATTAACCTAAGAATTCTTCAGCAATCCTGGTATGGGCTGACATTAACTCCAGGCCTTCAATATACCATGCCACCTCCCTGAACAAACTCAGCCATAGCCTCCAGTATCTATCTACAGGAGCTTAGGCTTCTCCAAGGCAAGTAAGTTCTTCAGATAGTGGTCTCTGTCAACGTATCCAAGCATAGTTCTCACCACTCTGCTTCATGCCACACTACAGTAAAACTAGTCATTGGAATAATTTTATCTATCTATCCTTGCTCATACGGTTCACCCTATCTGGAATGTCCTTTCCATGGATAAACTCATTTTATTGTTGTGAATAAATTCAGGTACCATCTCCTCTGGAGACATTTGCTAATGTCTCATCTGTGTTTGCTTTCTCCTCTGCTCCCATGATGTCCAGTATATGTTACTAACATTCCACTAGTCAAAATATAGTGCATGCATCATTTTTACTTAGTTAATAGACTCTATTTTAACAGTTTTAGGTTTACCAAAAGAGTTGGGTAAAAAGTACAGAGTTCCCATCTACCGCCTCATTCCCCCTGCCCAGATTCTCCTGTTATTAATATCTTACATTGGTAAGGCACATTTTTTACAATTGATGAGCCAATATTAATATATTTTTAATTTTTAAAAGACCGTAATTTACACTAGGGCTCACTCTTTGTACATTCTGTGGGTTTTGACAAATGTATAATGATATGTATCCACAGTATTATGCAGAATAATATCACTGCTCTAAAAATCACCTATGCTCTATGAATTCACTTTACCTCCCTCTCTATAAACATCTGGCAACCACTTACCTTTCCACTGTGTCCATAGTTTTGTTTTTTCCAGAATGTCATGCATTTGGAATCATGTAGTAGGTACCTTTTTTATATTGGCTTTTTTCATTTAACAATGTATATTTAGGCTTTTTTCATGCCTTTTCGAGGTTTGATAGCTCATTTATTTTTAGTGCTGAATAATATTCTATTGTATGAATATCTCACCGTTTGTTTATCCATTCATCTGTTGAAAGACATTTTGATTGCTTCCAAGTTTTGGTAATTATGAATAATGCTGTAATAAATATTTCTGCAAAGGTTTTTGTGCAGATATAAGTTTCCAACTAATTTGGGTAAATTCCAAGGAATGTAATGTTGGACCATATGCTAAGATTATGTTTAGTTTTGTAAAAAATTGCCAAATTGTCTTCCAAAGTGGCTGTACCATTTTGCATTTCTACCAACAATAAATGAGAGTTTCTGTTGTTTCACATCCTCACCGACATTTGGTGTTGTCAGGGATTTGGATTTTAGCCATTCTAATATGTATGTAGTTGTCACCTCATTGATCCATCAATTCTCAATTCCCTAATGACATATGATCTTGAGCATATTCTCATATGCTTGTTTGCCATCTGCATACCTTCTTGCATGAGTTATTCATTCATATACTTTGTTCATTTTTTAATTGGTTTGTTTTCTTATTGACAAGTTTTAAGTGTTCTCCATGTATTTTAGATACCTGTCTTTTATTTTATTTTTTTTTTATTTTTATTTTTTTTAAATTATTTTTAACAGCTTTATTGAGATTAATTTGCAAACCATAAAATCCCTCAATTTAAAACATGAATTAAAAATAATTTTTTTGTATATTTAGAGAGTTGGGCAACCATCAGCATGACCTAATTTTAGAACATTTCCATCATCCTGAAAAGAAATCTCATGTCCATTTATAGTCACTGTCCCTTCCATGTCCAGCCCTAGGCAACCACTAATCTACTTTTTATCTCTAAAGATTGGCCTTTTCTGGACATTTCACATAAATGGAACAATAAAATATATAGTCTTTTGTGTCTTGTTTCTTTCACTTAGCATAGTAATTTTGAGGTTCATCAAAATTCAGCGTCATCTTGTACATATATACATATGTATCTAGCATGTGTCAGTACTTTGATTATTTTTGTCCATACCACATTTTGTTTATTCAGTCATCATTCGATGTACATTGGATTTGTCTCCATTTTTTGGTTATTGTGAATAATGGTATGCTAGATGACGAGTTAGTGGGTGCAGCGCACCAGCATGGCACATGTATACATATGTAACTAACCTGCACAATGTGCACATGTACCCTAAAACTTAAAGTATAATAAATAAATAAAAAAAATTTGTATGTGAATGTTTATGATACCTGTCTTTTATAAGATATGTGCTTGTAAATATTTTTCTTCCAGTTTGTGGCTTGTTTCTTCAGTCTCTTAACAGTATCTCTCTTAATAAAGTCTTTACAAATAATTTATTTTTTGATGGAGTTTCACTCTTGTTGCCCAAGCTGGAGTGCAGTGGCACAATCTCAGCTCACTGCAACCTCCACCTCCCAGGTTCAAGTGATTCTCCTCCCTCAGCCTCCCGAGTCGCTGGGATTAAATTCTCCCACCACCATGTCCGAGTAATTTTTGTATATTTAGTAGAGACCGAGTTTCACCACATTGGCCAGGCTGGTCTCAAACTCCTGACCTGAGGTGATCCACCCGCCTTGGCCTCCCAAGTGCTGGGATTACAGGCATGAGCCACTGTGCCTGGCTTACAAATAACCTTTCAAAAGATCATTATTTACTCATTTGCTCTAGAAGAGAGGCCTATTCAGATTTTGTAATTGTTGTGTGAGTTTTGTTAGATCGTATCTTTCAATAGCTTGGTCTATTTCATCTAGGATATCAAAATTGTAGAGATAGAGTTGTTTACTCTATTCCTTTATTATCTTTTTAACGTCTATGGTATTAGAAGTAATGGCTCATCTTCATTTCTGAAGTTAGTAATTTGTGTCTTCTCTCTTTTCATAGATAACCTAGCTAGATTATTACAAATTTTATTGATTTTTTTCCTAAGTGCCAGCTTTTGGTTTTATTGATTTTTCTCTGTTTTACTTTTTATTTTCAATTTTATTTATTTCTGTTCCACTTTTCCTTATTCTGCCTATTTGGATTTATTTGCCTTTTCTTACAGTTTCCTAAGGTGAAAGCTTACATGATTTTTATATCTTTCAACTTTCCTAGTAGATGTATTTGTGGTTGTTTATTTTCCTGTAAGCACTGGTTTTCTACAATTTTTTCCACAAATTTGGATAAGCTGTATTATTTTAATTTACTTTAAAATATTTTTAAACGTCTCTTGAAAATTTTCTCTGAATTTTCACACTGTTGTTTTGTTTAATCTTCAAGTATTTTTAGAGTTACCTAGCTATCTGTCTATTACTCCTAATTTAATTCCATTGTGGTCTCTAAGCATACTTTGTATTATTTCTATTTTTAAAAATATCTTAAAGTGTATCTTTGGCTCAGACTGTAGACTATATTGGTGAATGTCTAGTGTGAGCTTGAAAAGAATATCTATTCTGCTGTTTTCAGAGGAATTATTTTATAGATGTTTGGATTCAGTTGCTTGATGTGTTGTCTAGTTGAACTCTACCTTGTCTTACTGACTTTCTATTGCCAGATCTCTTATGATAGAAGGTGTTGAAGTCTGCAACTAAACTGATTGATTAATCTATTTTTCCTTATAGTTTCATCAGTTTTTCACCACATATTTTTATGCTCTGTTGTCGGGTGCATACACATTAAGGATTGCTTATTCTTTTGTAGAACTGACCCTTTTATCATTTTAAAATGCCCCACTTTATCTCTGATGACTTTCTTTACTCTGAATTCTACTTTGTTTGAAGTTAATATAGCCAATTCAGTTTTTTTTTTCTTTAAAGTTAGCATGGTATATTATTTTCTGGCCCCTTACTTTTAATCTATTTGTGTCTTTATAGTTAAAGTAGATTTCTTATAGACAGAATATGGTTGGATCTTCTCTTTTAATTAATGATTTTAAAACTTTGATATTTAAAATGATCATTACTATAGTTGGATTAATACCTACCATATTTATGTACTGTTCTCTATTGCTTTTTTTGTGTGTCTTACATTCTTTTTCTGCCTTCTCTGGTTTTAAGTAGGCATTTTAAATGGTTCCATCAGTGTCTCTCCTCTCAGCATATATGATTCTTCTTTTACATTTTTTAGCAGTTGCTATTGAGTTCACAATACACATTTACAAATAATTCAAGTCCTCTTTCAAGTTATACTATATGCTTCACAAGTAGTGTGAGTAACTTACAACAGAATATTCCTAATCTCTTTCATTCATTACTTATATCATTATTGTCACATATTTCACTTATTCAAAAGTTGTAATTACCAAATATATTGTTGCTATTATTATTTCTATGAATAAAATGGTATGTTAAGAAAATAAAATATTTCATTGTACTTGAATTCATTCCTTCTCTAATGTTCTTCCTTTCTTTAAGTAGATCTGAGTTTCTGATCCATATCATTTTTTTTTATTCTGAAGAATTTCTTTTAACATTTCTTGTCACACAGATCTACTGGTGACAAATTTCTGCAATTTTTGTTTGTCTGAGAAAATCTTTATTTCTCCTTGACTTTTGAAGCTTAATTTGGCTGAATACAGAATTCTAGTTTGATGGGACTTTTTTCTTTCAACACGTTTAATATTTCACTTCATATTCTTCCTTATATAGTTTCTAACAGAAGTTAAATATAATTCTGAACCTCAATCCTCTTTAGGTAAGGGTCCCCCAACACCACCCTAGCTTCTTTAACATTTTTCTTTAACTTTCTTAAGTTTGAATGAGATATGCCCACAGATAGTTTTTTTTGGTGTTTACTCTGCTTGGTGTTCTCTGAGATTTCTGAGTTGGTTGCTTGGTGTCATTAATTTTGGAAAATTTTCAGTGATTATGGCTTCAAATATTTATTTTGTTCCTTTTTCTCTTCTCCTTCCTGGTATTCCAATTACGTTTGTTACACCTTTATTATCTTGTTTTTTGGAAATTCTGTTCTGTCTTTCTTGTTTTATTATTATTGTCATTATTATTTTGCATTTACATTTTTGGGAGTTTCTACTGACATTTCTTCAGATTCACTGATTTTTTTCCTTTGCTGTTTCCAATATATTGAGTCCTCCTGAGCCCTTCCAGAATGTCTAACCTCAAACTTGTCCACATAAAGTCTCCAGTCATCTGTTAATTACCATTTATGTTTTTCTATCCCAGTGCTTGACCCTGGAGACGTATCTGCTTCAGTAATTGTATGTCGCTGTATCTGCCTTTCTATCTCTCTAATTTTGGGGGCGGCAGTTTGGCCTGTGACCTTAATTTTCTATTGGGTCAAAGATGAGTTGTTGATTTTCAATTTAGCTTTTTTCTCATTGTGAGGATGGGAATGATGACTTCCAAACTCTTTACATGCCAGGCCAGTAGCCAGAATTCTGTATGTATCCTTTTATGTGCTTCTCTTATAACTGTTTATAACACTTGGCATTGTTACCTTTGAAGGACCATAAAATCATAAAATTGTACATAGGATGAAAAAATAAGTTATCTGTGGCTGCTAATCACTAAATTCATGTTAGATTCCTTGAGATAGGAGCATTTTTTGTATCCTTAACATGGAAGTGCCTAGTAGATAAAGATATTCTCAGTGAATAAAGAATTCGACTTACTTTCAAAAGCATAGCTTTGTGGACTCACTCAATGTCCCTAGATATGCTCAGACTTTCTGTGTAAAAGCACAGAATGCACTATAAAAAAAACACCTCATTTTAATTTACTTCACATCATGCCTAATAGTAAGATAGGTAATAAAGAATAATTAATGACTACCACAAAAATGATGAGACAATTAAATGTGTCCTGATAAGCAAATAACTTTTCCATTTTGAGATGTCTTTACTTAGCATTTTGCACACAGGTTTGCCGAAAATAATCAAAATGAAATTCATAAATACAAATTAAAATGGATGGATACAGAGTTATATTTTATCAAGAAACAGTTAGATGGTTCCAGTTACTTTGCAGTCTTTCATTTGCTGCCTAGTCTCAATCTATAAAGACCAAATACCTGGGGTACAAAATGTCTCTCTTTATGCTTCCTCACCATTTAGCATCCTTATGAGGAGATTCACCACAGAGTTCTTCAAAGGGGAGCAATTCAGCACCCCAGGGCCAGGCCAACAGCAGTGCTTCCCAAACCGTCATCAGGCACTTCTAAGGATGAACAACAGCTCCCCAGGAGGTGTAGTGCAAATCCAGTCCTTTAAACTCATTTACTTTAATTGCGTAACATTTTAAATACTGCACGCCAGTGAGAGGCAGGTGGATCAGCAGGTGCAATGTGGCGATCTGCCAATAATGGCATCAGAAAAACAGTCCCTCACAGAGGCAAGAAGCAAAAGAGACTGAGTGAAGAACTCCTCTGAGCTTAATGTCTATTTCATCCGGTAATTGCAGCAGAGGGGAGGATTTCCAAGCAATCTAAACCAAAGCTGTTTTATTCATTTTTAGCAATGCCTTTTTTTTAAAACAGTGGAGAAGGTCTCAGAAATAGAATTTGAGTCCCAATTCAGCCAAGTCCTTTCTACATTCACCCTACTAAGGCTCATTTATGGGTAAAGATGTAAAAAAAAAAAAAAAAAAACACAACAACAAAAAAGAAATTGTGAAAGCAAATGCTTTCTTTCTAAACATTTTTTCATGAAAAATCTGAAGCATATCATGCCAAGTTTTTGTATTTGGGTTCTGATTTAACCTGAGTAATGATATGAAGAAAAATTATTAAAATAACTCATGAGATTAATTTATAAATGAGTAACTCCAAACTACATTAAATTCCTATTTCTCCTTTCATTGACACTCTTTATATATAAGGAAGAGAGAGTGCAGATAATGTACAAAAAGAAAGAGTATGCTATATAGAAATAAAATTGTCAAAAAGTACATGGTTGTGGAAATACCCAAATAAGAAATTGGAGATAGATAAATAAGTACAAATTTGTTAACTGTCATTTTTGTTTGTTTCTGGAAAAAGTTAAATCATGATAAATACTGTTTGGTTGGTTCGATTTTTAATCACAAACATCATTGACTAATTATTTATATTTTGGCCAAATTGAGCTCTGAAGACAACGTCGTAGTGATTGGAGAGATGTGAATTTTTATTGACTGATTACCTTCTCAGTTTCAGGCTTCCTCTCCACTGAAGTGCCACTCTTTCAAAGTTCAAACAGAACTGGTGGTTAGCAAAGCAGCGTCACACACCATATCTTCATCAGCTGCTCAAAATATTCCAGAGTAAAGCAGAAGGGAAAATAAAAGGGAATGGTTGCTTTGTTTTAAGATGTACTATTAGCCAGGCCCTATGATAGCTGGTTTATCTGTTTAATCCACATATTCAAAAGGCAGATGTGATTCCTTCTACTTTTCATTTGTGTTAACTAAGGCTCAGAGGTGTTAGCTAGCTCCAGCCATATAGCTATTGGGTGGTGCAGAACAGTTTCAAATGATTTTATCTTTCTGCCACAGTGAGTTCTTTGCTTGGAACATATGCTTTTCAAGATATATCAATAATTGAATTTAGGGATTACATGATAGGAAATGAGGTTTTTCCCTCCTATATGTTTTACTATCAAGATGATGGTAGTAATGAAAACCCCAAGAAGAGACAGGTCTAGAAAACTAGCAACAGTCATTTTAAGAGTTCTGCCTACATGTAAGATATAAAAATGATGTAAGTGGCTATACCTTCTCTATTTTGTGCCTTTTATTTCTACAATGTTCATTAATAAAAGTGCCTGATCCAACTGATAAATCAGAAAACACCTCTCATTTAAATACATCCGGTCTCTAATATTGTAGCAGCTTCTCAAGAAATTTTCTGTTCACTGTACCACTTAGTATTTTAAATTAACCTATAGTCACCCTTTTTATAATTCACTATTTTCATAACATAATTTTATGTATATTTTCAGTCATGTTAGTACACTGGGAAAAGCATGCGAAACAGGGACATAAGTATATACCTATTTCAAAGCAAAATCATGCTGATGCTAAAAGGGAGGTCTGAAAAGGAACTTGGATAATAGAAAAAAAAATACACAGCATAACTGTCCCACTTAGCATATCTTAGTAACCAGTAATTAGAATAGAAGTTTGCATCATTCTTTTTAAAAATATGTGGAATGAGTTACTTCTTTGTTCTGTTGTTTAAAACTTGCTCTGGTGATGTTAAAGAATTTCTCCTCTCCATCCTGGCACTCATAGTGCCTTGACTAATCTTCCCAGTCAGCAGCAGGAGTCCTAAGGCAAAGTCAGGCAGATGCGGGAAGGAACACTCATGATTGCTGATGAGGCCTCCTAGGAACCACAAATCTGTTATGGGGGGATTTGATGCTGCTTATCAAGTATCTAGTGAGAATAAATGACTGGCTTCAAGTTAGCAACGCTCTGTCATTTGAGGAGTGAGAGGTTGGCAAAAGATTATCCAGTTTGTGGATTACCCAGATTCTAACTCTCATCCCAACCTTAGGGAGTTTAAAAGTCATTTGATTCCTTCAAGAAGATAAAAAAAAAAAAAAAAGGAGAGGAGACAAAATCAGCCTATCTTTATGTTCATTAGTAGAAGTGCTGGGTTAAAAAAGAAGCTGAAACCAACAGCAAAATTCATATTGATGTGAAATATGGATTTGATATACCAGATTCTTAATTACATAAAATGACAGTGTGCTGAAATATTTATATGGTGAAAATGATTAGATACAATGTCTAATAGGTAAGATAAGTGGTGCAGCATAACCTTTATTTTTAGTCTTGTTTACAGTAAGATAATTTGTTTTAGCACAGAAGATATATAAAAGAAGTCAGAAAGACTAAGATAATTTCTGTCACTAGGGGCAGAAAGTTATCAGGAACATGGCAGAGATAAATCTAGGAATGCAAAAAGAAAGGTTACGATGGAAATGGAAACAATAAGCTTTGAGAAGTTCAGGGGCATTTTGAAGACAGTATTACCAGAGCTGAAGAGTAAATCAATAAAATAAGTTTACCATTCATAGACTATGGCTGAAATAATTACCCAATGTTATGCTTTTGTAAGAAAGATGATAAGTCCAGAGGGAAGAATTGAGATAAAAGAATCAATAATGAGCAAATTAATTGTTACTTATATGGAGTAAATTAAAATAGGCACTAAATATAAATATTTGCAATAAAATTTGAGGGTAAAAATATAGGAAGAATTATAATGATGTAAAATGTCATTATGATTTGGGAGAGAGAAATTTTAAAAGCATTTAGAATCATCAGCATGAGGATTTTATCTTTATATACTTGGAAGTTTTAAGTTTAGTTTCATTTGATAAAAGGAAAAAAGTTAATAATGTAAACCTTCCAAATGAGTCATTGGGATGTAAGGTTAAGAAAATGTAATAAATTCAGTTGAAGTTCAGAAAACAACATAGAAAAACAAAATAAATAAAAAAGTAATTTATAAATGAGAAAAACAAAAAAATTGTAGAAATAAACACAATCAGTTCCATAATTCCATTAACTGTAAATGAATTAACATCATAATTTCAAATATCAAGATTAACTGACAAGAAAAAAATACAAGGCCAATATGCTTACAGTTAATATATCTCAAACATATTAACACAGAAGAGTTCATCATAAATGGATAGAAAAAATATGTTAGGAAAATATAATGAGAAAAAACTTGGAGATAATCAATATGATTACTGAAAATAGACTAGTTTATATGCTTAGTTTGAGATGAAAAGAGTCCTTCATAAGATTAATCCTTGATAAGGATTAGTAAGTCCTTGATAAGTTTAATCTAAGTACATCTATTAGAAAGCACAGTAATCCCCCCTTATCCATGGTTTTACTTTCTGCAGTTTCAGTTACCTGTAGTCTGGAAATATTAAGTGGTGTTCCTTTGGCCGTAACAATCAGCAGAGCCTTCTATTTGGCCATCCTGTTCCCGATTTCTGTCTGTCTTTTTAGGTTTTAAGTTATGTTTGGTTATATTCATTTTTCATAACTTATATTTTCATAGATGTCTTAGAAATTTAAGCTGTATGTTTACCAAAAAAAATGAAGTGACATTTCAAAAGCCTGTTGTAACTAGAGGTACTGTTCTATATTGTAATTACTATAGCCTTAAGCTTCTTTATTTTTTATGATAAATATTGTTAAGGGTCTACTTATTTGATCAGCACTATTGTTTCCTCACTTCCCATTTTTTTAAGCTTTTATGTTGCTTATTTCCTTATGTGTTATTGGATTTATTCAATTGTAATTGTCCTAACTTCTTTTTTTTATTTTTTTGAGATAGAGTTTCACTCTTGTTGCCTAGGCTGGAGTGCAATGGCGCGATCTCGGCTCACTGCAACATCCCCCTCCAGGGTACAAGCGATTCTCCTGCCTCAGCCTCCCAAATAGCTGAGATCACAGGCGCCTGCCACCACGTCCGGCTAATTTTTTGTATTTTTAGTAGAGACGGGGTTTCACCATGTTGTTCAGGCTGGTCGCGAACTCCTGACCTCAGGTGATCCACTCGCCTCGGCCTGCCAAAGTGCTGGGATTACAGGCGTGAGCCACTGCGCCTGGCCCCTAACTTCCTTATTTAGATAATTCTAATATATGTCCACATGTACACAAGTCTATACATTTATCTAAATCACTTAAACCGCAAACCACTAGTTTGATACATTGTGTATATTTGTCATTTAGTAATATGTATTTGCTAATTTCTACATAATTTTTCTTTGGCCAGTTGTTATTTAGAATTGTTTCAAAAGGTATAAGGTAGGGGTGTGCCTGCGTGTGTATGTGTGTGTCTGTGTGTATTTACTCCTTTTTTGTTGGGGAGATGGAAATAATAGTATGCAGTTTGTAAAGTAAAAAACTTTCTATTTTGTCCTATTTCTTTGTAGGTTTCTGTTTTAAAGCTATTAAAATATTACTGTCTCATTTCGTTTGTTTTATATATGGACTTTTAAAAAATAAATGATCTATGTGTGCTTGAACAGAAAGTCTTATCTCTAACTTTTTTCTGGAACACCAAATTTAACAACTATCTACACACACAATAAGCACATTCATAAGACCAAAAATCAGATGAGCACTCACAGCACCTGGTTTTAACTTCACTTCACTGAATAGGCACCAGAGAAGGTAGGAAAGACTCTTGAACTGCCAATGCCACCCCTCCTCCAAGCCACAACAGCAGCCACATGACACAGAAAATCTGTGCTCTTGGGCAGGGGAGAGCATGGTGACTGTGAGACTTTGCATTAAACTCAGTGCTGCCCTGTCGCAGTAGAAAGCAAAACTGGGCTAACTCAACTGATGCCTGCCTGTGGAGAGAACGTTTAGACCAGCCCTAACCAGAGGAGAATTGCACATGCCAGTGGTTGGAACTTGAGTTCTAACAAACCTTGCCACCATGGCTAAAGGCTCTTGGGGTTCTAAATAAACTTGAAAGGCCGTTTAGGTCACGAGGACTGCAACTCCTAGACAAGCCCTAGTGTTGAGGTGGGCTCACAGTCAGTGCACCTGGGGGCACCTGACTTATTGAGACAGCAGTCTGGGTGGCTAAGGGAGTGCCTATGCCACCTGTCTGCAAACCCCAAGCAGTACAGCTCTTGGCTTCAAAAGAGACTTCTTCCATTCCACGTGAGGAGAGAAGAGGAAAAAGTAAAGAGTAATTCCTTTTGCATCTTGGATAATAGCTCAGCGACAGTAAGATAGGGCAGTAGGTAGGCTTGTAAGGTTCCCCGCTGCAGGCTTTAGCTGCCAGATGACATTTGTAGACACACCTGGTTCAGGAAAGAGATGGCCTCATTGAAGGGAAAGACCCAGTTGCGACAGGACCCATTACCTGCTGAATTAAGGGCCCTTGGGTCCTGTATAATCAGCAGCAATATCCAGGAAATACGCTGTGGACCTTGTGTTAGATTCAGAGATGCTCTGGCTTCAGGCAAGACTTAGCATATTTCCAGCTGTGGTGGCTATGGTGAGAGACTCCTTCTGCTTGAGAAAAGTGGGGCACAAATTAAAGGGGACTTTGCTTATACCTTAAGTGCAGGTAGAGCACAAAGTGGGCTCTTGGCTTGCCCAGTTCTAGGTGTTGGCCCTTGGACAGCATTTCTGGACCTGCCCTGGGCAGAGGGGAACCCACTGCCCTGAAGGGTGAGTTCCAGGCCAGGTAGCATTTACCACAAACTGACTGACGAGCACTTGGGCCTTAAATCAATGGCCATGATAGACTGGTGTTACTCCCTAAGGGCCTGTGGTAGTGGTGGTGGTGGCCATGGGGCTAGGGTCCTCTGCCTGTGGAAAGGGGAGGAAAGAGTGGGAAGGTGTATCTTGTGGTTTGAGTGCATATCTTCGTTTGAGAAGTGCCTGTTCACGTCCTTTGCCCATTTTTAAAAATTTTTTTTAATTTTACTTTAAGATCTGGGATACATGTGCTGAACCTGCAGGTTTGTTACATAGGTATACATGTGCCATGGTGGTTTTTTGCACCTATCAACCCATCATCTAGGTTTTAAGCTCCACATGCATTAGGCATTTGTCCTAATGCCCTCCCCTTTCCCCCAACTCTCTGTCAGGCCCCGGTTTGTGATGTTCCCCTCATGTGTCCATGTGTTTTCATTGTTCAGCTCCCACTTATGAGTAAGAACATGCAGTGTTTGGTTTTTTGTTACTGTGTTAGTTTGCTGAGAATGATGGGTTTCCGGCTTCATCCATGTACCTGCAAAGGACATGAACTCATTCTTTTTATGGCTGCATAGTATTTCATGGTGCATATGTGCCACATTTTCTTTACCCAGTCTTTCATTGATGGCTTTGCCCATTTTTTAATAAGGTTGTTTGTTTTTGCCTGTTGATTTAAGTACATTATAGATTGTGGATATTAAACCTTGCACAGTTCACAAATATTTTTTCCCATTCTGTAGGTTGCCTGTTTGCTTTATTAATAGCTAGCATTTTGTTGAGGATTGATTGTTACCTTTATGTTCATCAGTGATATTAGCCTGAAGTTGTGTCTCTGCCAGATTTTGGTATCAGAATGATACTGGCCTCATACAATGAGTTAGGAAGAGTCCCTCCTTCTTGACTTTTTGAAATATTTTTTAGTATGTTGGTACCAGCTCTCCTTTATTTGTCTGGTAGAATTCAGTAATGAATCTGTCTGGTCCAGGACTTTTTGTGTTTGGTAGGCTTTTTATTACTGATTCAATTTTGGAACTTATTATTGATCTGTTCATGCATTCAATGCCTTCCTGGTTCAATTTTGGGAGGTTATGTTTCCAGGAACTTATTTATTTCTTCTAAGTTTTCTAGTTTGTATACACAGAGGAGTTTGTAATCATCTCTGAGGTGTTTTGTTTTGTTTTGTTTTCCCTGTGGGATTGGCAGTAATGTCACCTTTGTCATTTCTGATTGTGTTTATTTGGACCTTCTCTCATTTTTTCCTTATTTGTCTAGCTAGTGGTCTATAAATTGTATTTGCTCTTTTAAAGAACCAAATGTTATTTTTGCTGATATTTTGTATAGATTTTCACATCTCAAGTTCATTCAGTTCAGCTCTGGTTTTGTGTTATCTTTTGTCTTCTAGCTTAGGAGTTAGTTTGCTCTTCTTTTTCCAGTTCTTGTCAGTGTGATGTTAGGTTGCTTATTTTTTCTAATTTTTTGATGTAGGCATTTAGCACTGTAAACTTTCCTCTTAACACTGCTTTAGCTGTGTCTCAGAGATTCAGGAATGTTGTGTCTCTGTTTTCATTAGTTTAAAAAATTTCATGATTTCTGCCTTAATTTCATTCTTTACCCAAAAGTCATTCAGGATCAGGTTGTGTAATTTCCATATAATTGTATGGTTTTGAGAAATCTTAGAATTGAGTTCTATCGTTATTGCGCTATGAGTGTGATTGATGTGGTTCTGTTTTTATTATTATTATTATTATTTGAGAATTGCTTTAGGGCCAAGCATGAGGTTGATCTTAGAGTATGTGGTATGTGCAGATGAGAAGAATGTATGTTCTACTGTTGAGTGTAGTGTTCTGTAAAAGTCTATTAGGTCCATTTGGACAAGTGTCAAGTTTAGGTACTGAATATCTTTGTTAGTTTTCTGCCTTGATGATCTGTCTAAAATTGTCAGTGTAGTGTTGAAATCTTCCACTATTATTGTGTGGTTATATATGTCTCTTCATGAGTCTCTAAGAACTTGTTTAAGAACTTGGGTGCTCCAGTATTGGGTGCATATATATTTACAATAGTTAAGTTTTCTTGTTGCATTAAACCTTCTGTCATTATGTAATGCCCTTCTTTGTCCTTTTTGGTCATTGTTGTTTTAAAGTATCTTTTTTTCTGAAATAAGAATAGCAACCACTGTTCTTTTTTGTTTTCCATTTGGTTGATAGATCTTTCTCTATCCTTTTACTATGAGCCTGTAGGTATCCTTTCATGTGAGATGGATCTGTCGAAGACAGCATTACAGTTGGGTCTTGCTTCTTTATCCAACTCGCCACTGTGTCTTTTAAGCAAGGCATTTAGCCCATTTACCTTTAAGGTTATTTATTGATATGCAAGCTTTTGATCCTGTTATCATGTTGTTGCTTGGTTATGTAGACTAGATTATGCTTTACAGTGACAGTGGGCTATGCACTTAAGTGTGTTTTTGTGGTGGTAGGTAATGGTTTTTCATTTCAACGTTTAGCACTCCCTTAAGGACTTCTTATAAGGCAGGTCTCATGATAATTCCCCCAGTGTTTGCTTATGAAAAAAGTATTTTATTTCTCCCTTTGTTATGAAGATCAATTTGGCTGAATATGAAATTCTTGGTTGGGATTTCTTTTCTTTAAGGATGCTGAATATAAGTCCTCAATCTCTTCTAGCTTCTAAAATTTCTGCTGGAAGGTCCACTGTTTGCCTGATGAAGTTCTCTTGGTATGAGACCTGCTCATTCTCTCTAGCTACCATTACTATTTTTTCTTTTTTGTTGCCCTTGGAAAATCTGATGCCTATGTATCTTGCTTGTTCTCTCTCCCTCTCTTTCTGGGATGCCAATGGGTTTTAGGCTTGGTCTCTTTACATAATTCCATATTTCTCAGAAGATTTGTTCATTTGTTAAAATTCTCCTCTTTAAATTTTTGTCTTACTAAGTTACTATGAAGAACTGGTCTTTGAGCTGTAAGATTCTCTTCTCAGCTTAGACTCTTCTCGTGTTGATACTTCTGATTGTATTTTGGTATTCTTGTAGTGAGTTTTTCAGCTCTAGAAATCACTTTGGTTCTTTCCTAAAATGGCTATTTCATCTTTTAGTTCTTACGTATTTTATAGGATTCCTTGGGTTCCACGGATTGTGTTTCTACTTTCTTTTGAATCTCAGTGATCCTCATTTCCATCCAGATTATGAATTCAGTATCTGTCGTTTCACCTATTTCAGTCTGGTTTAAAACCATTTTCGGGGAGCTAGTGTGATCATTTGGAGGTAAGCAGCCATTCCAGCTTTTAGAGTTGCCAGAGTTCTTGTGCTGGTTCTTTCTCATCTGTGTGAGCTAATGTTCCTTTATGTTTGAAGTTGCTGTCCTTTGGATGAGGCTTTTTGCTTTTATACTCTTTGATGCCCTTGAGGACTTGACTGTGGTATAAGTTGGGTTTGGTCAATTGGCTTTGTTTCTGGAAGATTCAGAAGGCCAAGGCTTAGCTCAGCACTCCCGGGCTGCATGCCTTAACCCTATGGGGCTGGAACCAGGCATGTGGCTTTGTTTTCTGGTTCTTTGAGCTTAAGCACCTGTTGTACTGGAGGGGCTGAGGTGTTCCCAGTCCACTGGTAACAGCATTCTGATATATCTGATATTGGGTACCCACACATGTGCTTCAGCAGGGCAGTAGCAGGATGACTGGGGTTCCCTCCCACACATGTGCGTACTGACATCAGGGCAGGGAAGTGTCCTGTGTTCACATATGTGTGCACCAGTGGCAGGGTGGTGGTGGGGTGAGCATACACATTCATGCCAGTGAAGCTGTGGCCTGGGTGTTGGGGGAGCCTGCTAGTGGGTGCATGCCAGCAAAGGCCTACCTGCAGAAGCTCTTTGACTTTTAGGCAGGGTCTTCTGGTGAAAGGGCTATGGCAGTGGCCATTGGCAAAGACGTTGGCTGGTCAGCCAAGGCTGTGCTCCAAGCAGGTGTGGCTAGGAAGGGAGCCTGGGACAGGCAAGGACATGGTGGGGTGTTCAGATCAGACTGGCCCTGTTCTACAGGCAAGAAAGCCTGGCTCTGTCCGTGTCCAGCAGCCAACAAATGCTAAAGCCACCTAGAGAATTGTGAGCCTTCAAGAATGGACTCCCATGGCCATGCTCCACTGCAGCCACTCCTACACCCAACTCTGTGGGCTCCATGCAGGCTGGCGTTCTGTCTGAAAACTCTCTGGGAAGTTCTCCCTACCTGCTCAAATGTCTGTGGGGATCATGAGGTCTCCTGCAGCTATGATTCCAGAGGTCTGTGGCAAGAGTGGACCACTCTATACCTCCCTTACTCACCCCTTCCCTAGGATGTGCTCAGGGCCAGGAATACATTCTGGTGCTCAGCAACCCCATACAGGGTTCCCAGCTTCCTCTCCTTTCAGCCTGGGGTCTGCACCTTCCCTCTGTCCACTTTCAATTCCATCTTTCCAAAGACATGTTCCGAGTGTGCTGGTTCTCTTGATGATGTGGTCTCATGGTGGGAGAAGTTCTTTCTGTCCTCATGTATTCAGCCATCTAGGCTCTTCTCTCTTGAATATATATTTGATAACATTTTAGAATGAAATTCTTCCATTGAAAAGCAATTTGGAAAATATAGTTAGGTTGAAATATATATCTTAAAACATAGCAATTTCACTTTCAGATATATTACCTACAGAAACATGTATGTTGTATAAGATGTGTAAAAACCGATTCAGGCAAATTTTGTATAATCACCTTAGGGAGAAGAAAAATGGCATTAAGTAGGATTATTCAGCATCCTCAAATATATCCATATTTTTTAAAATATAAGTACATTATGCAAATATGGTAAAATTCTATGATTTGTTAAAATTTGTTTAGGAGTAACTGTTGTTCATTATGTTCCTATTCCTGTATATTTGAAGTAATATATTACTAAAGATAATTTGAAAGGATAAAAGCATGCTTCTTTGAGCGAGGTTATAATATATTATACATAACATATTAACTCATCCTCATTTCTAAGTGTTTTGCAAAACAGAAATATATGGGAGTAGGATTCCAGAATCTGGAGCAGACTTTAGGGTAATGAACAAAGTGAGTTGATTCTGCAGTGGGAGAAGACAGCGAGTTGACCTTTGTCCATCTGTCACCTCATATGTGCCTTGTATCCGAAATGAGATTCTCGTGTTCCATGTCCTACATTCTGGGCAGGCCAGGATTCATGTTCCAGAATGTAGGAACTTGGGAAATGCTAGGAGTCATGGAGAACACCAAGTAAGGGTGGACACCGGTCCACCCCAGAACACCAGTTGCTGAGGTACCCTGTCTAGTAGATTGACCCATGCTTCTCCTTTTCTCACCAAAAAGAAAGGAAGGAAGAGAGGAAGGGAGAAAGAGATCACATGAAATTAAAAAAAATATATCAAGCCCTGTGATAATTTTCCTTCCCACCCCAGTACAAAAAGAAGCACGGGACATCTGACAATTAATCTCACCTATTATGATAAGCACCCAGTAGAGAATACAAAATATCTAAGAAGTAATGCACTAGAAGAAAAAGTGAAAGTAGAAAAAGTAAAGAACTTGCACCAGAAGAATTAAATCCTTTAGAACGAACAGGATTCAGAAGTAATTATATCAATATGTTCAGAAAAATAGAGATATCACCTTTAAAAGCATTCAGATGTGAAGGAGGAAGAGATTATTATGAAATGATTATCAAGAAGAAATTCTAGAAATTGTATGTGTGTGTGGGTACCTGACCATATATGCAGACTTTTCAAAATGATACATTTAGCAGATGGGAAGAATTGCAGTGCAGTATAGACATAGCTGAAGAGGGGATTAGCAAGCAGAAAGATAGAGCTGAAAATATTTTAGAATGGATCACAAACCTATAAAGGGAGGAAATTAAGAAAAAAAAAACCCACCACAGTAAGAAGTATGATTTAGAATTTCTGATTATTCTCTTTTAGGAATAGGCATTCCAGAGGGAGAAAACACAGCAAGTAGAAGGCAGAAAGTATTTATAAAAAAATAATTGGGAAATCATTTTAATTGACTTATGGAAGATATAAACATTTAGACTAAGATGACTCACTGAATGCAAAGCAAAATGAATAAGAAAGTAACAGAAAAAATACACCTATGCCATTGTAGTGAAATTTCAGAAAATTAAGATTAACAGAAATGCCTGGAGAGAAAAATATGAAACCCTGCAAAGAAATAAGCATCACAGTGAAGTCAGATTTCTCATTCCAAACTTAAGAAAAGGAGACAATGGAGCAAATTACATTCAAAATGAGAAATGATGAACATTGAAGAGGAGTAGATTAGGGACAATAAATATTCACAAATCCATTGCTATTTTTCAGTAATATTGGTAGAGGCAGATGAATCTTGTTAAGAAAACAATCTAAATGTCTTAGAATCTGCACTAATTTCCTCTGTATTAAAAAAAAATCCGTATCTCCTGTTAAAGTCATAAACTACTAAATTTATTTAGATAAGTGAAAGAATATTTTTCATTTTTAAAACACAATTCTATGAGCTTAATGATCAGTCTTACCAGAAGCTGGATAGAAATCTCATGCATTTTGCATGATTACATTCAAAACACAGTTTGGATAATTGGACCATTCAAAATGATTTAAAGTGGCTTGACAAATTCTGTCTTAAGTTTTATAGGAGCAAACTATTCCTTATTCATGATAGACTTACTAATTAGAATGCTTCTGAGACAGAAAATCATCTGGAAATACTCTTTCTATATCTGCAAATGTATTTCTGCCATTTTTACTTTGGAACAAAGTAAATAATTTGCTATTAATTATGACCAATTTCAAATTCTGGAAATTCACATGATTTTATTCAATGATCTAATTTGCATGTTTTGGCCAAAGACAAGGAGCCTCCGCCAGATTTAAAACAAGGACAAAAGCAGAGTCTAATTTCATCAACTCCACAAAACACAAGCAATATTGTTTGGATAAAGCATAAAGTTGCCTTTGATCTTTAGTGGGCATATTAAGCAATTTCCTTGCGTTCAAAGTAGGTACTTTTGCATTATTTCCTGTACTAAATATAAATTTCTAAACCATTTGCTTGCATGTATAGAATAATATTATTAACAATATTTATACTTGGAAAGCCAGGGAAGAGCCCTTAAATTTTCATTTTTATGTTTGGTAAATCAGTAGTATGACTACAGTAAACAATAATTTATTGAATATTTTAAAATAGCTAGTAGAGATTAATTTCAATGTTTGTAGCATAAAGGAAAGATAAACATTTAAGGTGATGAATATTTAAATTATCGTCATTTGATTATTGCACATTATGCAAACATATCAAAATATTACATGCACCCCTCCAAAATATCCATATTTATTATGTATCAATAAAAACAAAATATAAACAAGGAAACCTTTTATGTTGAACTTCATGTTTCAGTAAGTCTATGAGAGAATATACTATATCTTAAGAAGAAATTATATGCCATGTTAAAAATAAATACACTTCAGACAAGTTGCCTCCTTTTGAGTGGAGAGTATATTATTTATACAAAAAAACTTTTTAAATGTTTACTAAGCTATGGAAATAACATTTAGAGAAACTAAAAGCTAGTTTTAATAAGGGTTTATGGCTTCTTTCTGCTGGTCGATGAATCATACATTTACTTAGAACATGTGAATCTTTATTGATTATGCTATGGCACTAATTTCAAAATAGGGATTTCAATTTGCATTTGTTTTTGAAAGTAATATAGGTATATTATATAAATAAGTAGAAAAAATCCCATTCTAAATCATCCAACATTCTTATTGAAATTGAATTTACTAAGAATTAAAATACTGGGATTTCAGATATCCTATATTTTCTCATCATGTTAAATCATAAGCCATTCATTTTATTCTTGAAGATACTTTTAAGTAGGTAAGCAGTAAATTTTATCAAATGTCTTTTTTGCGTCTAACAAAAGAAGATCTAGTCATTTTTAAAAACTTGGTGTGCATTCTATATTAATAGTTTTTAACTATTGAATTATTCTTTCCTGTTTATAATAAATATAACTTAGCAATAGTTTTTTGTTCTTTTAATTTGTTGCTATTCTTGACTTTAAGAACTTTGTAGTCAGTTTATGAGACGCACACATACAACCAAATGCAATTTAATGTTCTGGTTGCTATGATAGTATTTTGTAAAAGCCAATATGAAAGATAAAAGGGAGAGGAGGCTGACAACATCCAAACCTAATAATCAATCAATGGGATGGCTAGACATAACCTGCCTTGTGACATGGTGGAATAGATAGTACATAGCAATGTCTGTGTAGTAGTCTTAGTTTAAAGAATAAAGCAGAAAAAAGAACTTCATCCTCACCACCCCTTCAATGATAGAGTGCATGGGGGATAAGCAGACAATTTAGACAACACGAGAAGCAACCATTCGGTCAAATTCAGAATATGAACATTAAGTCCAAATGATATTTAAATTGAATTGTTTAAAAACACGCCTTGAAGAAAGACATGGCATGAACCATGGAGGGTTGTTAAGGAATAAAGATTTACAAAACTACAAGTAAGACATTATGTATGTACCTTGTCTGATGCTAATTTAAACAAATCAACCATAAAGAGGCATTTAGAAGTCAGTCTTGAAAATCTGAATGGAGTCTAGGCATTAAGAAATTAATTGTGATGTGTAATAATAGCACCGGGGTTGTATTTTTTAAAGTTGCTATAAAAATACTTAAGAATGAAAGGTAAAAGAATGGTTGTATTAGATTTGTTTTAAAATATCAAGCTATAACACTGATATAGAAAATATTGATAAAATAAAATTGGCAAAATGTTATATTTATTGGAACCACGTTATGAGTATATTGGGTTTCATTATACTGTTTTCTCTCATTTTTTGGATATTTAAAAATTTTTCAGGATATAATTTTCAAAATAAATATAAACTAACAGACCTGAGGGAGGGGTAAGCATCTGCACTCAAAGAATAAGGAAACATTTTCTCATAGTGTTAAAAATATTGTTTATTTAAATGGACATTATTTTGTAATCTGCGGCTAAAACCCATGCCATGCTATATAGAATCACTGCTATGTGCTATATGAAAATAAATTTTGAAAAGATACTATCCAGACTTTATACAAATAGCATTCAAAAGATCTCACTCAGAACTCTTGTCTTGATTATAAAATGCAATTTTGTTCTATTTATTATGCACTATGGAGAAAAGACATAACAATTGGAGAGCTGTTTTCTCCCCATTAGTGTTAACACAGATAAAATATTTATTTTTTATGTTTTAATAAAAAGTATATATAAAATAACAACTAAACATTATTATGTTTTTTTGGTAGCAAATATAACTCCATCTGAAACAGTGTAGGCAAGAAAAAGTAAACTTCATATGTAAAGGAATATATGCAATATTAAAAATGGATTTACACTTATCTTTTAAAAAAATTAGGTTATCAGGTCCAGGAGAAAAAACAGACCCAGCAATTGTGCTAAAATAAAACTTTTTCTAGGAAACAACTTCAAAAGGATGTATTTCTATGACTTGTTTTCTCTGTCTAATCAGTGAATTTATAAGACGTTCTTCTGCTATCACCTGATGAAGAGAGCATCATAAACTTTCCCGATATGAGGCAGAGGTTTTCTGTACCATGATGCCGTCTGTGTTGAGCGAACCATTGGAAAGTGTGAGAGAGCTAGAGAATGGCCATCTATCTTGTTTGCCATCCTTTTTTTTTTTTAGAAAGTTGGCACTGCTAGAACAGCAAGAGAAGAGAAAGAGGCAAGAAGGAAGGTATAAGAAATAATCCATCAAATAAAAAGAACGAATGAACCAGGTAGATTTTTCAGATAGATGAGAATATGCCATTTGTAGCCCAATGCATGATTGAAACAAGTAAAATTTGTTACTCTTTTTTTTTTTTTTTTTTTTTTTTTTTTTTGGAGATGGAGTCTTGCTCTGTCTCCCAGGCTGGAGTGCAGTGGTGTGATCTCGGCTCAATGCAGGCTCTGCCTCCCGGGTTCACGCCATTCTCCTGCCTCAGCCTCCCGAGTAGCTGGGACTACAGGCGCCCGCCACCATGCCCGGTTAACTTTTTGTATTTTTAGTAGAGACGAGGTTTCACCGTGTTTGCCAGGATTGGTCTCGATCTACTGACCTCGTGATTGGCCCTCCTCGGCCTCCCAAAGTGCTGGGATTACATGCGTGAGCCACCGCACCCGGCTTTATTCCCCTTTAAAAAAATTTTTTTTTTTTTGCCACTTCTATCAGAACTAATTTTTCTATATGAAATTGCCCTAGTTTCAGAAAATATTATGTTAACCTATTTATCATTACAAAAATTCTAGAAAATGTGTGTAATACCAGGTAAGTTTTTCTGACATATAATTGTGTCAAAAAGCTTAATGAAAATAGTCTAATTAATAGTGTCTGATTATCCTATCCCAATTATTCATTGGAATAACCACAGAGGCCTCCGAGATACAAAGATGAACAGGAACACAAAGAATGTGTTCATTCTTAGTCCAGCTTCTGGAAGCTCCCTCCCAGCTTCGAGTCTTCCTGCCTTTGCTTCAAGTTGTCCCACCTTTCCAGACCGAACTAATGTACCGATTGATGTCTCATGTGTCCCTAAATGTATAAAATAAAGCTTTGCCCTGACCACCCTGGGCACATGTTGTCAGGACTTTCAGAGGCTGTGTCACAGGCGCGTCCTCAACCTTGGCAAAATAAACTTTCTAAATTAACTGAGACCTGTCTCAGATTTTCTGGGTTCACGCTATCGTTTTAATCCGGGAAACACTAAATCCAGGGCAAATAAGACTAAAAGGAAGAGGTTTCCACCACTGAAACACAAATAAAAACTTCAGTGTCTCTACCTCCTTCCACTGAGAAAGAGAGCCTTTTAACGTGGTGAGAGCTCCACCCACCCAACCTCTTTGTGCATTCAACTGCAATGTGCCACTCAGTCATCTCACAAAGGCGGGGTGAAAAGCAGAGTCCACAGGGCATGAAGTAGCCCACAGGCAGCTGCCCTCCAGTGGGCAGCCTGTGGTTTTGCTTTTTGCCAACTTCACAGCAGAGCCCAGCACTTTTTCTCCTGAAAAAGAAAATCCACTCCAAAAAAGCACTGGGGAGAAAAGTAGATTTCACAGAAGATTCTGTGGGGACACAGCAAAGAGGATTTATGTCACAGTAGAAAGTAAACAACCTAACGCAGAGTCTCACATTATTTTTCCCCACATTCCTCTTTTGCTAGTGGTCATTAGCCCCTGTCTTTCTTTCCAGAGTCTTTCCCACAAGAAATTACCCTCCCAGCTTTCCTCCTTCTGACTAGACCTGTTTGAGGACTCACAGGCCCTGCAGGCCCAATTTAGTATTGCCTTATCTAATCATTCATTTAATGAACTACTCTAGCTGTCTAGGGGGAATCTGCTGCTAAGAAAACAGTTTTGTGTCATTATCACCGCATCCTGGATGTGAAATAAGCGACTATTAAGACAGAGTCTAGAAGGACCCTCAATGAAGCGTATGAATATGTGTGAATGCTTTCCTGTATTGCATAGAACCAGTGCAGAACATCTAAATGTTGTTCATTACTAAGTGAGCCAAGTTATTTTATCCTTACTGCAAAGCTGATTTCAAAAAAAGCCTGCTTCATTAGATTTCAGGCCCCTCACTTGCAGAGTCTATTTAGGTGCTGTAAGTAGGTGGAGTTATGCAGTGTTCACCAACCTTTCATGTGCACATAAATCACCTGAGGACCTTGTCAAAATTTGCAGATTTGGATTTAGTAGGTCATAGCTGGGACCTAAGATTTTGCATTTTTAACAACTTCCCATGCTTTTGATCCATGGACCCTACTTTGAGTAGCAGGGAGGTTTTAGGGGGTTAGTGGTAAACGAATGGGAGCGGGAGAGATACCAAATTGTAATCAGAAAGTACTTCTATGTAATATTTCTGGTAAAGGAATTATAGAGAAAGAGACTCAGATTTCTAAGATGCAAGTCATTTGTATGGATTTACTTATTCATTCTAAATACTCTGTATATCAATTTTGTTGCTAATTCTATATTCCCAATTTCATACTCTTTTTCTTAAACAGAACCCCTAGAATTATATAAGCTTCAGGCTCCAGAAAGCCTGGATCTGTCACTGTCAGTTGAACCAAAAATTTGGTTTGGGTTGTGCATATCCCCTTAGCCACATAATCAACATCTGAAAAAAAGAGTCTATCATTAGGAAGTAGGGCAATGAGGAGAAAATAATACAATCTCTATATTTGATTGCTGCCAAAAACAAGGCCTAGAAACATCACTTTTCAATCAAGGCTGAGTAAAAACTGAGGGGAAAAAAAGGAATACATGGCTTTACTAAATATGGCTCTACAACATAAAGAGGCATGTTACTATAATGATGGAAGAAAAACATTAATTTCTATTAGAATGAAAACAAACCGTATTAAAGTATAATTTTTTAGTTTTCAACAATATAACAGAGAAAATTATGAAGTCTTAGAAAAAAAGAAAAGAGGTACTCAAAATGAAGTTTGAAATATAAAACATCAAAACTATAGAAGTCCAGGTTTAGTCCATTCAATGGAAAGAAAAAAAAATCCACACTTCAAAAGAATGAAAAAGAACTAACAAAGAACCATATGTATACTCGTAAAATAAGATTAGGTGATGTCAAGTAATATTATGAATTATGACCTAAAATATCAACTCTAAAGCCTTATGTAAGAGACATCAGAACAGAAGGGAGATTATTTTGCTACAGGATGTCACTTACATGAAAGACAACTGAAACAAAATTCGAAATGAACTGACAGGAAATAAATCATTGGAAAAAATATCAGTATACCAGTATTAGTCTATGGAATCTTAAGTAGACAAACTTACAAAAGGGAAATAGTGGCCATAAAAAAACATAATTTATAGAAGGGATTGATTATATATTAAATAAATTATTCCATGGATTAAGAATAGAGCTCTTTTCAAGAAGTCATAGCTTTATTTTGAACCTGTGCATGTTCTTAGATTAAAATCAATTACATATAAAAACAAATGCATACAATTCACATATTTTGAAAACATAGTATGAAAATAATTGTACAAACTTAAAAAATGCCAAGCTTATAAATTAAAACATGCCTTTCTGAACATATCAAGCAATCAAGTATGCAATGAAAGATATTTTGAAAAGAAACAATTATATCAAAATTGTTTCACAACCTAAGTTGCACTGAGAAGTAATATCACAATCATACATGCTCTAGTTTATTTTTGAAAAGGAGACTAAACTTTAAGCTTTAGTAATTAGAAAAGAACAAATGTATAGAGAAAAATAAAACACAAGTATATTTTTTAAATTACAGTACAGAACAAAAATAAAGGGAAGAATTAGAATTGATAAGTCGGAGAGCCACTTTAAGGAAATCTAATATAGTAGGCAAAATTCTAGTGAATATACATTTAATAAAAAAACACTCAAATAAAAATTATAAATAGAGTACATTAAGGCTTCTTTAGTAGAAGAAGAATAAAATCTGTCTTCAACATTTTTAAAGGAAAACAAGTGAATTTAACTGCTGATGCTGGAGTATCTCATAGAAAATTACAAAAATAAACAAGATTTTGAAAGGGTAGGGATGAAGCTAGGCTTCAAGATGAACTAAAGCAAGGGCCATTCAGATCAGAATTCCTTTCCCAGGAATTATTTATGTTAACAGAAGTAGCCTATTTACCAGGGCTGATTTTTATATATTTATTTATTTTACATTATAACTCCTGTAAAACTCAGTTGCCTGTGATTTTCATTTTTGACAATTCTGAGTGGAAAACAAAATTGAAAATCTTGTATGATCACACTGATTTTCTGTTTTGTTTCTTAACACCTCATTGAGGCTGTACCCACTTAATCTAAGTTTCCAGTGTTCACTCTCTCTGGGCATAACTGAACATTTGTGTCTACTAAAGTCCAGCATTTTTAGGTTAACATGCCCCATTATGTTAACTCAGACCCTCTTGCATGCATTAGATTTGATTTTAACTTTACAAAGGTACACATTATTCCAAAATTATGAGAATAGCAATAGTTGATGCATGGGGATCAATCAGATTTCACTGAAAATTTTAGCTAATCCACAATATTTTGGCTAATCCGATGGCCAAGTGACCATCAGCTGACAGTTTGGTTATTATATATTAACTAGAGTTTATAAGGAAATCTGGCCTAATACATGATGATTTGTTTCTCATGAATTTGTGTCAAATCTTATACCACAAAAGGAAACATGTTATTTGACAAAGTTAAAATTATTCCATTATTTCCTCCTCATACATGTGAGCCAGTGAGTATCTGAGTTTATCAATCTCATGATACCTTAATTTAGGCGAGAAGAAAATAGTCACAGACTTTATATTCTCTTATCTGCAATATGCAAGGGTGTTCCGGTCACAGGAGGCACAGCCCCAAGACACACCTAGTAGTAGCTTATTATTTTACTGTATAAATGTCTGCCAGGCCAGGCATGGTGGCTCAAGCCTGTAATCCTAGCACTTTGGGAGGCCAAGGCTGGCAGATCATCTGAGGTCAGGAGTCTGAAAACAGCCTGGCCAACATGGTAAAACCCTGTGTCTACTAAAAATACAAAAAAATTAGCTGGGCGTGGTGGCGGGAGCCTGTAATCCCAGCTACTCAGGAGGCTGAGGCAGGAGAATCGCTTGAACCCGAGATGGGGAGGTCGCAGTGAGCCAAGATCACACTACTGCACTCTATCCTGGGTGACAGAGCAGGACTCTGTCTCAAAAAAGGCAACAAAATAAAATAAAACAAAACATCATAAAATAAAATATCTGCCAATCGCCCAACCTAAGATCAGGGAAACTCACTATCCCTATCATGCTAAGGGAGGAAATAAAAAACTAATAAGACAATTAGGAATCAAATAGAAAGATGGTAGTCTCATTGTGTTAAATGGGACCTCCATTTCTGGGCAATACGCAGCCACAGGAACTGGATGTACTTTCACAGCGGAAACAACTAAAAATAGACAAAATATATAAAATTTATATATATATATATATATATATGAAATACATAAAAATGTTTATAAATTTTATACAGTGAAATTACCAGGAACCCAGGTAGAGCTGAAGAGTGTCCCTCAGTTGAGGGTATAGTTGGAAATCTGAGCAGACCAAACTGACTAGGGGTCACAGGCCAAAGAGTGTATGTAGTGTTTGTGCCTGTTACCCTATGTAAATTTTGCCTCACCTGGTTAAAAAAAAGTCTGAAAAAGTGTAATGCTATATCCAAGTTATCAGTTATCTAGGGGAAAATAAGATCATGACCATATAACAATATTATCAATTAAAGCACTAAATTGAGTAATGTATTTAACCAGTAGGTACTGAGAGCCCGTGGTATACTAGATGTCATAATAGATGATGAGCATCAAATGTGGAACAAGAGAAACTAGTTTCTGGATCAGAAATCGCATCATCAGGATACTACAGTGAGACTGAGGGTTATAAGTGTGAGAATGACGTAGGAAGAGAAAGTATGAGGTCCACTAATAATGCATTTAGGTAAGCCTAGCCTCATTTTGGGGTCAATAAGGTCTTTTTGTAGTGATTTGTCTAAATCAATACATGGAGGAGTTAATGAAAGTGAGAGTAATGAGGTTGGGAGAGTGTCCTAGTCAGGAATAAGTTCATGCATGAAGACCCATAGGCAAGAGAAAATACTGCATTTTAGAATTTTAAAAAATTAAATAAAATCAAATTTACAAGTTCATATTTTTAAAATAAAGATTGTATATCTGAAGCTGAAAGGCCAGGAGAAAGTGCCATAAAATGCATACTGTTGGGAATGTTTTTATAGCAAATAACATTTAAAGTCTTTTATTAAAAGAGGCTCTTCCAGCTCCATCCATGTCCCTGCAAAGGACATGATCTCATTCCTTTTTATGGCTGCATAGTATTCCATAGAGTATATGTACTACATTTTCTTTATCAAATCTGTCATTGATGGGCACTTGAGTTGATTCCGTGTCTTTGCGATTGTGAGTAATGCTGCAATGAACATATATGTGTATGTATCTTTATAACAGAAGGACTAAGTGAGGGTTCATCTGTGCAGCAAACCACCATGGCACACATTTACCTATGTAACAAAACTGCACATCCTGCACACGTACCCCAGAACTTAAAATGAAAGTTGATATATTTTTTTTAAAAAAGCTCTTTTTTTCACATGAAAAGAAATTACTCTGATTCGTTCATCTGTTTAACTATGTAATGTGGTACCCAGACTTTCTGTCTTTCTGATGTGGCTGTTCTTAATGTTTGACTTTTGGTTTCCTTTTGACACTTATAGTCTCAGGATGGCCACTGTAGCACCAACTATTATTTTCACATTCAAGGCAAAAAGAAGGGAGTGACAACTTTTTATTCAGAGAAAAATACATTTTTAAAAATCCACCCCTACAAAGAGTATAAGCTACTTTGATAAGTTGTTTCACTTCACAACCTATATGTGTAAGCAAATGTATATATTGAAAAGCTTTCCAGCTGCAAGAGAGGCTAATAAAATGAGTAGATTTTCCAAAAAAGAAAAATTATTTTGGAATGAGTTGTGGGTCTGCCACAAAGCAGACTGAAGCTTGATCTTCAAGGGCTTGTATACCCTGTTTAGGACTTGTCTTTACCTTTAAGAGAAATAAAAAAGATATCAAAAAGCTTTCGGCATGCATCACATGCTTTTGGAAAGGTTGCTATTGCAGGTGTTCAGAGAAATGATAAAGTGACTTGCAGTAGATGAAAAGAGTAGTGGAAACAAATATAACTTGATGATTGAAGAGATAGAAAAAGCACCCCCAAAGTATGAAGATTGATTGGATTTTAGAAGAAAAAGAGATGGAGAATCAGGAAAGATTTTCATATTTTCTACACAAACATTTGAGTGAACTTTAATGCTGTGGATTTAGATGGGGGCCAGAGCTGGATGGAAAATAGATTTGATGGGTAAAGAACATGGACTTCTTCTCAGTAATTGAGTTTAAGTGTCTGAGAGACATCTACCTGTAAACGATTGAACAGACAGATATTTGGAATTGAAATGAAAAAGAAAATGTTAAACATTTATATATATACATGCCTTAAACAGTGTAGCATGCCATGCATGAGAAGAGAGCTTCAGAAGGAGCCTCAAGAAATGCCAACAATGAAAAATTGATTAGGGTAACAAAATAAATTGAGAGAGACTTCATGGAGTGGAAGAAAGCCAGGACGATGGACTTCCACAGAATCAAAAAAAAAAAAAAAAAGTGAGTTGAAAAGTGATCCAGCATGCCAAAGGCTTTCCATATGTAAAAAAATTAATGGAAGACCGTAGATACAAAAGTGTACCTTAGAATTAGTGACATCTTAGCAGGAGAGATTTTTTTGTTGAATGGTGGTGATTTATATTGTGTTATGATGTGTCTCTGGAGGAGTGCAGAGAAGTAAACAATGGAAATTTGGGGTAAAGGCACGTTTCAATACATTTGACTGTAAATGCAAGAAAAGAGTAGAAGGAAAAGGTGTGAACTTGAGGGAAATGTATGTATGTATTATTTCTGAGTTGAGAGAATTAAGTATGTGTAAATGTTAAGGATGGCCAGTCAGAAGGTCAAGGGACAACCCAGATGTGGGCATGGCAAGAGAAAGATACAAGAGGATAGGATGAGGGCAGAAGTAGGCTGACTTGCAAATATGGGTATGAGAGGCTATGAGTCCTCAGCATACTTTTTGGCTTCTTTTTTCTCTTTGAAGTGAGAAGTAATGTCGTTATTCGAATAGGAGAGGAGGTGGAGGGTTGAAGAATGTAGGAGAGTTTTGAAATATTTATTTTAAAGAATGTGAGAAGCAACTAACTAGAAGAGATAGCATTGCCAGAAAGTTTTGGAAACGTGGTTGATGTTGAACCATAAATTTATAGTGGCAGCTGGGTTTAACTATCCAGGTGCAAGCTCAGAGAAGGCAGTTAATTGGATTCATCCAGCACTCTAGGGTTTTGCCAGGCAAGTGTGCTGAAACGACAAAGTGACAACAAGGCTTTATAGATTTTTCAGACCATGGTGAAATAATGAAGCATTCATGATCATTCTGAAATTTCTGAGGAAAGGATGGTATGATAATGATTGTATTTAATTTACAAAGTTCCCAAACTTTGTATGGTTGATAGATATCATTTCTTTTAAGTGAAGCACATCAAATAGTTAACTTTCAATAGTTTGGAAATTCTAGATAACCTAAAACAATAGGCAACATATATCAAACATTATTATCATACAAGCCCATAGAACTGTGAATTTGTAAATATCATCAATAGTCATAATATCATGCCCCTCACTCTCACTTATAGCAAAGATTTGATCACTTCCTTGGAGCACATGTGAAGCTTGTGCTGCACTGCCTTTCCTGTCTGAGTCATATACTTGCAGCTTGTCCTAGCCATCATTTTCATATACAGCTCATCATCCATCTTCAAGCTGTCCTCAAGGTAGCTTCAGTGGTCTCTGTAGCTTTTCCTTCCCTCCTTTTAGCCCTGACAAGCATTCATCAGCGAGAAAAACATACACAGCCCTCTTCTCAAAAAGTTGTCATCAACTCCTCTCAACGCTGCCTCTGTTTCTATATCCTAACTGTATTGGACTGTGTTCTATTTCCATCTTCATAGAATGCATATGCCAGTTAATGATTGCTACTTCCATGTACTCAAAGTCTCTGATTTCTCCAAAGACATTAGAAATGCAACTCATTTTACATCAGTGACCCTCTTTTTTTCTATACTTCTATATCTTCCTATTTATAACCCAGAAAAAATTATTATTTTCCTCTTCTCATCAGAATTAGAGCTCCAACAGTCTCTCTGACAATTTCCCGATTTCTAATTTTCTCTATTTCCATTTTTTATATAATAATTTTATTTCATAAATTCAATTGTTTCTATAATTTTAAATTTTTCTTTGCTGATTTCTTAGTACTTATTAATAGCTGAACAAGTTTATTTCAAAAATGATAGTTTGTATCTATAATTCTGAGAACTAAGAAAACCTTTCTTTAAATCAATAGTTGGTAGGGCGCAGTGGCTCACACCTGTAATTCTAGCACTTTGGGAGGCCAAAGCAGGTGGATTCCCTGAGCTCAGGAGTTCGCAGAACAGCCTGGGCAAATTGATGAAACCCCATCTCTACTAAAATACAAAAAAATAGCTGGGCGTAGCAGCGTGCGCCTGTAATCCCAGTTACTTGGGAGGCTGAAGCAGGAGAATTACTTGAACCCGGGAGGCGGAGGTTGCAGTGAACCGAGATTGTGCCATTGCACTCCCGCTCCTGCCTGGGTGACAGATTGAGACTCAATCTCAAAAAAAAAAAAAAAAAAGAAAAAGAAAAAGAAACTATAAAGAAGTCGTTAAGTTAGTTTATGTATTTATTTACATATATTTATTTTTTTAAAACAAAGCAAATGACAATCACCCACGTGTCTAACAGCAAAGAGAGTGGAACAATTCAAAATAAAATTTTATTGATGCAAGTGAAAAGAGACATAATAAAAGAAGTTTAAATGTACTTTTAAAATTAATTTCCATAATGCCAATATTTCAGAATGATCATGACTGTAATTCTCTCTTCTGTTTGTCAGAAGTGTTTCGTGACTTAGACCATAATTTTCAAGGTTGCATAGCTTTCTATTATATCCATATGGCATGTATAGCCATCTATTTAGAACATTTATATTTTTCTGATTAACTTTGCTATTATAAATAATATAATGTGCATAATTACAGTTCATTATTTTCATAGACCTCAGATAATTTTATTAGGGTGAATTTCTAAAAATAAAATTGCAAGGTTAAGTGACATGCACATTAAAAGTATTGTGACCTAACTTACCAATTAACCTCTGAAAAATATTTCCAGTTTTATTGCCATAAGCAGTACATAATTTCAATGAAAAATTAATAAACAAAACATTTATTTTTACCAAGCATGATGATGATCACTATTAGGGAAACTCAAGAGTAATAAAAAACCAGGAAGAATGAATCTAATCCATTTCTACAATTATCCTTATCTGAAAATCCTTCTACTGATTCTCTTTTCTTTTAAAACCTACAAAGGGAATGTGGCATATTTTGTTGTTGATGTTGATAATTATATCATTTATAACATGAAAATTTTGTATATCTAAAATGAGAAAGGATTTCATCTTTCACAGTCCATTTTCTTTGTTTTCAGCTTTGACAACTCTTTTCTACCTGATAGAGCTTTTTAATATTTGTTTATTTTCTTTTCCCTTTTTTTTTTTTCCTTAGGCCATATGTAAATTGATGTAAGTGTGAAGAAATTTCAGGAAACTATGTTACTTGATTTCAGGAAGCAACAGATAGACGTGTTTGGCGTGTGTCTGAGCAAGGATTTAGATAACAGCAGAAGGAGTCTTAGCAGTTGTGTGGCACGAGCATTATCTGGATCATTAGCACTATGTGTTGAGATAAGAATAAAAGCACCTACCACTAAGTGTCTAATGCTATATTTACTATTATATTCACCTGCAAACCAGACAACGTCAGTACAGGTGGAACAAGAAGATGTCTTTTATCCATATCTCTTACCTGTGGACAATCTCAACCTTGCAAATTAAATTAACATTTTAAGGGCTTCTAAAGAAGGATATTTTACAGTTTCTCTCAGGAGTTTATTAGAAAGTTTTCTCCTATAATTAAATTAAATTCACTGTCTATCGAGATTTCTTAGGTATCTTTCCATTTTATTTTGCTCTGGATTTGAAATAATGCATTCTCTACTCTTAAGGTTTTCTCTCATTTAAACTGTTCCATTTTAAAAAATCTATTTTATAGTGCAAAAATAGGAAAAGCATTTCCCCCCTGTACAAAGAATAACATGAGTTAAAATATGATCTTTTGTTTCTTTATAATCAAAGCTATTTAATACCTCTTTTGAATGAAATTTTACTTGTTAATTCTCATGTTCAATTTCCTCTGCAACTCAAAGTAGTTGTTTAAGTTTGAATAATTTACTTGAATGTTAATTATAATTCAAAGCTAATGGATATGAAATATGTTTGCCTTGGTGAATGTACAAATAAATATATCTCGAAGTATTTTATATGCAGAAGAGAATATTAATTTATTATAAAACATTGCCATGTTGTATTAAAATAATATAGGAAAAAATAAGACTGTGTACAAGAGGAAGGCATCAGTTAGATGTTTAATTAAAATTAAAATTGAAATTTAGATATATTTACTTTAATATCTATATTTGTATATTCTTGCTCTGTATTACAGAGGTTGAATAAAACATACTTTGTCTGTAACAAACTATTGTGATGAGTCATTTGGAACCTAAAATGACAGTTTTAATTTAGCTTTCTTTGCAAACCTGAAAATAGTTTTAGGCACTGTAAATAGCTCTGTATTCGAAAATTATTTACTTCCATGATTTTTCTGAGCATAAACACTCATAACAACAATTTTTGAAAAGTTTTATTCAGTTATTTTGTACTATTAGTTTGCTAGAAAGCTACTGAATATTTACCAGTAAAGAAAGATTGAATATTAGCATTGTCTTAAAAATATTATTTTAGTATTATAGATTTAATTTGGTTCAAAATGAAGAAAAAAAAGAGGCATAACACTTGATGATGTGAAGGCTGATTATTGTTATTCATATTCTCCTTACCACTTATTTATCTTTTGTGTTAAAGTTACTAGGATACACAAAAATGAAAAAAGGAACCCTCAAAATTAGTATTGGCTCTTTTTTTGTGTATAGTAACTGATACAATTAAAACTCTTTATAAAAGTAAGAAAATAGGATTTAATTTTGAAGTCATTTTTTTCTGTTTTCACTTTTTATTACCACAGTTGATTGAGAGCTGATTATACATCTCGTATAAATAACTAACATAACATTGTCACACAATCTCTAAATTGTCACATTCTGTGTACTACTTGTACTCTGTAACTCTCCGTGATGATATCAGGTGTCATCTCTTTCTCTTATTTTCAGTCTTTCTGACTAAAACCTACCTTAGTATATAGTGTACACAGTTTCTTTCCATGGGCAAAGCTAGTGCTCTTAGTGAATACGTCTTTTGAAAAATGTCAAAATTTTGATGGGGTGGAAAATGCTTAATGCTTTTTCCCATGCTGTCAAAATGGTGACATTTGACAGTGTGGGATAATGTTTAATGTTATTCCTGGGAAATGTTCATAATTCTTGTCTATAAAAACTCTTCATTTGTTTTTCTATAACTCCATTTTTATCTCACAAAATTTAACTCTAAAGTAACAGGCCAGGAGTAACAGTTTTGAATCTAGGGTACTAAAAAGTGTAATTCTGGACCACTCTTTCTGAAACTCCATAGTTATAGGACATTTATGATCTAATGAGATAGTAGGATGCAAAAAATGATCATTCAGTGGCATTTTAGTGCATAATAGTTAATATAATTGTGTTGTAATTATCAATAGTGCGAGCCTATGGAATAATTCTGCAATTGTATAAGATTATTATTCTCTTTTCAGAGACATTTATCCAAGGAAAAATGTCTAGAGGATAATAGTACTTATCTAAGCAACTTATCATGAATATTAAAATGAGTGTGTGTGGCTAAAGAGACTGGCAAAAAGAGATACAAGTTGCCACAAGTCATTTTTTGAATGACGTAGAATATAAAGTTTTCCACAATTTTAAAGAAATGGAAGATATTTTAACAAACAGTCATAAAGATATAAACATCTGCAACAGTGGTAAAATAGATGGTTTGCAATTGTAGTTCTGTATGATGAAGCAGTACAAAATGACAAATGTTTGATTTTGATGTGGTTTGTTGTTTTGTTCATTTCCTCACCAAGTTTAAAAAAGCCAGGGAAAACTTTCTATGCATAGTAAAATAAATTTTGATCTTCTAAATATGGAGAATTGTGTCTTAGAGAAAAACTTTTTCCCATTGCATAGTTGTACAGAGCTTTCCGGGTTCTGCAGAAGTACAAGTACTGCTGTAGGGTCCAGTGATGATTAGGTGGGGATATGAGCCATCGGCCTCAGCTAAACTCTAGCAGCTCTATACGAAAAGAGGATGCGAACAATACCAAATCGTATTCTATTTAAAAATTGTTGAAAGACACTAATCTAAGGCACTTTGTTAATTAACTAGTAAAAGAAAAAATATGGGCTGGGCACAGTGGTGGCTCATGCTTGTAATCCTAGCTCTTTGGGAGGCCGAGGTAGGTGGATCACCTAAGGTCAGGAATTCAAGACCGGTCTGGCCAACATGGCAAAACCCTGGCTGTACCAAAAATACAAAAATTAGCTGGGCGTGGTGCCACATGCCTGTAATCCCAGCTACTTGGGAGGCTGAGGCAAGAGAATCACTTGAACCCAGGAGGCAGAAGTTGCAGTGAGCCGAGATCATGCCACTGCACTCCAGCCTGGGCAACAGGGCAAGACCCCGTCTCAAAAACAAAACAAAACAAAACAAAACAGAAAAATAATTGTGTATCCCAATATTCTATATAATACAATAGACATCGTTGAATGGCCAGCCCATCTCCCAGGACTGTGCAGCATAATGGAAGAGAAAACTTGTAGCTAATGAATGTGATAAATGGATTTTTGAAAATTAGATAGAGTTTTTGGAAGTCCAGATGTAATTAATTTTGTCTTGGGAGAAAGGAGAGGAAATAACACTAACGATGTATCAAGAGGGAAAAGTAATATATTTCAGCTAACTTTGATGCTGCAGGGAGGGGAACATTAGAACCAAAATGAAGAAGCATGATGATTATTATTGGTGAAATTACCATAAATATATAATTAACATAATATAACAAATATACCTATATTAATACTACATATTAATAACAATGATTATTATATTTTATTATATTAATGGACCACTTATGTACCAGGACTATGCTACAACGTATTTTACATGTATTACGCATCTAACCTTCAACCAATCCTGTGTGATAGGCACTATAATTATCTTCATTTTAATGATGAAAAATTGAGTTGCAAAGAAGTTATAAAACTTTCCCAAGGTCACATAGTGGGAAGGAATAGAGCCAAGACAGAAATGTGGACAGCCAATTTCAGCTTTTATAATCTGAATATACCACATCAATGGAATAACAGTTTGAGATAATATAATATTAATATGTTAATGAAATATTTATCAATCACCTCCTATAATCTTGTTATTGTGCTAGGCACTGGCAATACAAATAAAATATCTGTTCTTAAAAAGTATGCATTCATGTGAAAGGAAGGCAATAAAATAAAACTTAAAAAATATGCATTCTACCTAACATATATAAATAGGCAATTATATTAAAATATAGTAACTAATAATAGCTAACATTTATACAGCCTTTACTACTCAAAGTGCTTCACTTATATTTATTTAATGCTCATAACATTTCTATGTCAGAAGAACTATTATAATACCATCTTTGCACTTCAGGAAACTAAGACCCAGTGACATTAGGTGACCTGACTATGGTCGCAGTTGGTAAATAGTGGAGACTTGCTAGAAACCCAGGCAAACTGGATGTGAAGTCATTGTGATAAGGAGGGACCAGTTCTTTCTTTCTTTCTTTTTTATTTTTTATTTTATTTATTTATATATTTTTTGAGACAGAGTCTTGCTCTGTCGCCCAGGCTGGAATGCAGTGCTGCGATCTCGGCCACTCCCGGGATCTCGCCGCCTCCCGGGTTCACGCCATTCTCCTGCCTCAGCCTCCTGAGTAGCTGGGATTACAGGTGCCTGCCACCACGCCCGGCTAATTTTTTTGTATTTTTTAGTAGAGACGGGGTTTCACCGTGTTAGCCAGGATGGTCTCAATCTCTTGACCTCGTGATCTGCCCACCTCAGCCTCCCAAAATGCTGGGATTACAGGCGTGAGCCACTGTGCCCGGCCAAGGAGGGACCAGTTCTATGACAGCATCCTCAAACAGAGAAACAAAAACAGTCTTAAAATCAAGAAGTTGCCTTCAGCTTGGAGAGGAAGAAAACTGTAAAGAGTTTGGCTTGCAGCCTAATAATAATAAAAGAAGGAAAACAGAAGAGAGAAGGAAGGAGGAGAGAGAAGAGGAGGGAAAAGGAGGAGGAAGAGGAGTAGAAGGAAGACAAACTCCTAGTGCACAACTTTCTCAAACCCATCACAGAGTTCTGGGGTCATAAAATAATTAACTAGCCCCAAATCTAAGGAGATACAAGATCCTACAGGGAGAAACTAGACATAAGCCCTGAGTTACCTATGAAAGACACAGCCAGACACCAGTGACAGGAGCTCAGGTAAAGTGATTAGCAAATCGGTGGAGGGCAACCAACTGTGAAATGAAAGAGATGGAGGAGATCCTGGTGATGGCAAATATGGGTGATGGGATTTCTTTTCCATGGCCTCTTCCAGCTTCCATGAACCCTACCACAATAATAATAACAACAGTAATATCCACATATAAGCTAATAAAATAAATAAGTACATGAATTAAATATTATATGATTATACATTATCAACATATTATTAATATATTATGTTATATGTATGAGTCTATGAAGACAAGAGCATACTGAGAAAGTCTCTTTTCAAACGCAGTGTTTGATGAGGGGAACAGCTTCTGTGAAGGGACTAGGGAGAGTGTCAAGAAGCTTCACTTGGGATTAGTCACCACTATCTCCACTCTCTCTTGTGGAACAAAAGCCTTAATCTATGGAGGTAAGGGCCACAAATACTTTTATCTTTTAGGACATGAATGAAATCCCATTGCAGATGATGAGAAGGTACAGAAACCAAAATTTGTGTTCCATTGTGGGCTAAGAACTATGGCAGGGGTGTGGCAGGAGTATTGAGAATGCCAACCCTCAAAACCAGGGAATATGGTTCCTGCTTACAACAGGGACATGATAAAAACAACAGAGAATACACTGTCGAAACCCACACTCATCTTCAAGCTGAAAATCACCTAGCACAAAATACCTTGCCAGAGATCTCTCTGGTATGTAGCACAAAGAAAGATCTCAAGCTAACAGTACAGCAGACACTTGGGGAAAAAAAATTAGACAAATCAGATCCTACCATACCTGGTATAGCTAAATGAATTTAAAACATGTCTTATAATGATGGTAAACATAGTAACAACTTCAACTCCCAATTAGATTAACTCTAACCTCTCACACTAAAGGCCTAGCAGAAGATAAAGTGTGCCCATTTCCAGTCATAAAAATTGTTTGCCTCAGTCTCTGCCATTCTATACAAGATGCTCATCTTGCAACAAAAAAATGGCAAAGCACTCAAAAACAATCTCAAGAGACAAAACAATTATCAAAACTAGACTCAGATATGGCAAACATATTAGAACTAATTTATAGGGAATTTTAAATAACTATGATTAATATGTTGAAGGTTTTAAAGGGAATGTGGACAACATGAAAGATCATATAGGCAATTTCAGCAGACAGAAGCAAACTATGCAAAATAAATGATAAGACAGTAAATGAAAATCATAATAACAGAGATCAGAGATGAAGGATACATTTGAAGACATCATTTGACTCAGCAGAGGAAAGTCAATGAAATTAAGTCTGTAGAAATTATATGAACAGAAACATATTGAGAGAGAGAGAAAAAGAGAGGTGGAGGAAGTAGATCCAAAGCTTCTGGAACAATATCAAATGATGTCTCATTTGATGAGGGAAAAAATAGGGAAGATTAAATACTTGAAGAAACAATGAGAATTTTCCAAAAATAATGACAAATCCAAATATAGATGTGTCGTTATGCAAATATAATTCTCAAAACACAGAAAGCCAAAAAAGGATTTAAACTTATCTCGGAATATTACACTCAAACCAAAATTAAAAAAAAAAAACAGGAAACAAACAAACAAACAAAAAACAAACAAAAAAAACACCACCACAAAAAAAAACCTTAAAGGCACTCAAGATTAAAAAATAAATAAATAAATAAATAAATAAGACACACTACATCGAAGAAACAAAGAATTACCATAGAATTATCTTTTCTGTTTTGTTTTGTTTTTCTTGAGACAGAGTCTTGCTCTGCTGCCCAAGCTGTAGTGCAGTGGCGCAATCTCAGTTCACCACAACCTCTGCCTCCTGGGCTGAAGGGACTCTCCTGCCTCAGCCTCGGAAATAGCTGAGATTACAGGCGTGCACCACCACGCCTGGCTTATTTTGCATTTTTAGTAGAGACAGGGTTTTACCATGTTGGTCAGGCTGGTCTCAAACTACAGATCTCAGGTGTTCCACCCACCTCGGTCTCCCAAAGTGCTGGGATTATAGGCATGAGCCATTGCACCCAGCCTAGAATTATATTTAGCAAACACATTCTACAAAAGAAGATATACAGATGACACCTATGAAGAACTACATATCATTAGACATTGTGTACATGGAATGAAAAGCCACACTTACTGGAATGAATAGGAAATAAACAATTCCAAGTGCTAGAGAAGATGTGGTCCAACTAGAGTTGTTATACATTGCTCATGAGAATGCAAAATGGGACGGCCCCTCTAAAACACAGCTTGTCTGTTTCTTTAAAGTTAAACACACATTTACCATAGTATCTAAGAATTTTACTTAAAGACATTTACACAGTAAAGTCAATACATATATTCACGTAAAAAGTTGTACACATTTGTGTGACCACTTTATTGATTATTGCCAACAAACAGAAACAACCTAGATTTCATTCGTGGTGGGGGTGGGGGATGGGTAAATGGATAAACAAACCATGTTATGCCCATGCAATGGAATACCACTTATTAATAAAAAAGAACAGAGTATTGTTTAATATGACAACATAAATGACTCTTAAATGCATTTTGCCAAGTGAAATGACTCAAGCATAAAGGGTATGTATTATGTGATTCCACCTGTGTGGCATTCTGGAAAAGCAAAAATATAAGAATGGAAATCAAATCAAAGGTTGTGTTGCAGGGGTATAGAGTGGAGGAGGGGTTGTCTACAAAGAGTTAGCATGGGGAAAACTTTGGATTTCTGGAACTGTTTTGTATATTACTGTGGTGGCCTATACATGACTCTAACATATGTCAAATCTCTGAGAATTGAATACCATGAGTTTTATGGTATTGAGATTTTTAAAAATCAGCAAGGATGTTAGGGGAATGCAAGAGAGAATGTGGATGGGGACAAAAGAATCTACTTGTATTACAAATGAATTAAGAACCATAATGAAGAAGCTGTGTGGGAGAATAGAGCTGAACTGATTAACTTTGGAACACATTTGTTTTGCGTGGATTCTTCAAGGCTAAAGACAAAAAGAAATGTAAGTAAACATTCTATTTGCTTTTTCCCCTCAAAGACTTGTATGCATAAATGATTTTGAAGATACTTGAATAACAACCACAAAGTGATAGGGAATAGAGGGTTTGAGAGTGTGGGTTTTGTTGGGTTTTGTTTGTCTATTAGTTTTAAAATGGTGGGTCATGTCCTTTTTTAGAGAACCAGTATAGAAGAGGTCTCAGATAGGAAAACAGGGGAACTGAGAGCTAAGGAGTTCCAGAGGGGTGAAGGGAAAACAAGCAAGAAATTTAGTTCCAGGGTTTGTCTTGAACAGATATAGAAGCTTGTCATACTCTAAAGCTGTGACACAATGAAGGTAAGTATGAGAGAGAAGGCAAAATGCTTCAAGAGGCAAAAACCAGGAAGTTCATGCTTACTGATCTGAATTCTCTGAATAAAATAGTGAAGAAATATTTCTGAGAATGAAGAGAGTGATGAACTAGGAGCAGTCCAGTATAGCACAATCTTCATTGAAAAAAATATGTATATATATCCCGTGAGAGACGACTATAATAGTCTTCTCTTGAATATCTGGAAAAGTGAATGCATTTAGTTTTAATATCTTTGAAAGTATTTACCCACTACAGCAAAAACCAAGACCTTTTTATTGTTTAACAGAAACAAAAATTTAATCTATTCAGTGACTTGTCTTGCTTGACATTTTTAACACAAGTGTTTAAATGGGCTTTGAATTTTAAAAACAAAGAAGCAACATTGGAATGTGTATGCCTGCCATGCTGGGGAACATGAAATAAAACAGGGCATCAGCTAAGTCTGAATATCCATGAAGTCAAATTATGTTTTTCTTAAGTAAATATTTTAATCCTGAATACTCAGCATTTGCAAATGGTGAATTTCTTAAAAAGAATCCAAAGGGTTCATTTGTTAAAAAAAAAACAAAAACAGAACCTTAGTGTACCAATGCTGAACAGCTAACTTCACCCAAGTTTCCCAAAAACTACCTATTTTAAAATGGAAAGGAATAGTATAGCTACATGCATATAACTCAAGTACCCCAAATTTGGAAAGAGATAGTACCCTCTTAAAACAATAACAGCAACAAAACAGAAACTCCCATGACAGCAATCTAAATCTGTTGGCCACCCAATGCAGTACAAAACACTAATAGGATGCCAGCAAAATTTCATCCTCCTTCCTCCATTAGTTAATTAATAACCAGTTGATATCCCTATCACGGAAGCATCTCCCAGCCAATTTTGGTAGAATTCTCCATGGACAGCAGTGTTAAATGATTGGAACTATTGTAGGGGTGAGTTCTACTAAACAACTTGCTCAAGTTTATGTAACACAAAAGTACAATTCAAAGAGCATTTTAATTTCCTTTTATTTTCTGGTCAATGTTAAGCCTATTTTATGCAAAAATATTTTATTAAGCCCAATTACAGAGCAGAGAATTCCACTATATTTAGATTATATTTTAATTTTATATAACACTATAAACTGCAATAATAACAGTTTACTTATCAATTACACATCGGTGGCTAAATTAATTATTCTTCAGAAATACTCATTTACTTTCATGAATCTAGATCTCTTTAAATAAAATTGAGGCAAATTTTCTATTTTACAAAATACTAAAAATTAATATCGCTCAATCCGTCTTTCCAAGAATCTCTTATTTTTAAGTGTTGCATTCTCAACATACATGATTAAATTAACATCTTTAAGGATTTAAGATAATTTATATAGGAACAATTACTGGCTTGGAATTGTTAATATGACATAATTTTGATACAATGTCTAAATAACATTTCACTCAATTAATTGTAAAGAACAATAGCTCAATATTTTAGATACACGCTCATATTTTCAAGCACTGACAGACATATAAAGCAATCAGTTGGCTGTTTTCCCGACATACATGCAAATATTATCCCAATCTATTTCTGAATAGTTTTCAACACAAAATTATGTTCGTTCCCTAGATACTAAATGATTTTTTAAAAAGAAAGTCAAATTAAAAAGGCCATACCATCTCATCTCTCTTTTCGTCCAACAGCCAGATTATGATCTGACTCCTTCCAAAGATGGAGTCTAACCTCTGAATTCCTGCCATTTTGGAGTGAATTTATATTATCAGTTGTACTCTGCCACAGCACACACACTGCAACGTCTGGTTACATGGTGCCTAGCAAGTCTAGCCATGCTCCAATGAATCTGGTTGGTCTCAAGAGCTCCCACTGATCTGGTACTCTATGCTACCAACCAAATCTAAACTGACAAGTGTTTTTTGTTTTCCTCAGCTTAAGTTGTGGGAAAATTCTTTAGTTATCTAAGTGAAACCAAATAAACCAAATGTTAATGAATTATAAGACTGCATCAGGATCTTAACACTCATGGAAAATCATAAAGAAATAACCTAGCAACTAGGGTTTCAGTTATTCAGCCACTGTGGAAGGATAAAGACAATTATTTTGGAAAAGCACAAGAAGTTACAAACTATTGTCTAAAGATACCTTTGATTAGCCAGGCGTGGTGGTGCATGCATGTCATTCTACTTACTTGGGATACTAAGGTAGGAGGATCCTTTGAGCCCAAGAGCTCTAGGCTGCAATGAGCCCTAATTGTACCAATGTACTCCACTTTAATGCAAGTGTTTAAATGGGCTTTGAGTTTCAAGAAGAAAGAAGAAACACTGGAATGCTTAAGTCTGCCATACTTGGGGAAGATTAAATAAAACAAGGAATTAGTTAAGTCTGCATATCCATGATGTCAAGTTATGTTTTTCTGAAGTAAATATTTTAATCATGAATACTCAGCATTTTCAAATGGTGAATTTCTTAAAGAAAACCCAAAGGGTTCATTAGAACCCTCCAAAGAACAAGACCTCATCTCAAAAAAATAAAAACTAAAAAATAAAGAAGCCTTTGAGATTTCTTGCTGGTAGTGCTTCAAAAATTACCTAATAGCTTGTAATTTTTTGTAAAGCTGAAACCAAAATTTACTAAAATAAATGCTTCTTAAGATTTTCCGTCAAATATCAAAAGTGATAATTATTCCTAATGGTTAAAAAATATAAAATTTTGCACATTGAACTAACTAACATTGTATCCTGGGGATGAAGCCAACTTGATCGTGGTGGATCAACTTTTTGATGTGCTACTGGATTCAGTTTGCCAGTATTTTATTGAGGATTTTTGCATTGATGTTTATCAGGGATATTGGCCTGAAGTTTTCTTCTTTTGTTGTATCTCTGCCAGGTTTTTGTATCAGGATGATGCTGACTTAGTAAAATGAGTTAGGAAGGGCTCCCTCCTTTTCAATTGCTTGGAATAGTTTCAGAAGAAATGGTACTGGTTCCTCTTTTACTTCTGGTAAAATTTAGTTGTAAATCCATCTGGTCCTGGGCTTTTTTTGGTTGGTAGGCTATATATTACTGCCTAAATTTCAGAACTTGTTATTGGTCTATTCAGGGATTGAATTTCTTCTCAGTTCATTCTTCGGAGGATGAATGTACCCAGGAATTTACACATTTATTCTAGATTTCCTAGTTTATGTATATAGACCTGTTAATATATTCTCTGAAGGTTGTTTGTATTTCTGTGGAGTCAGTCGTTATACTCCCCTTATCTTTTCTGATTGTGTCTATTTGGTTCTTCTCTCTTTTTTTCTTTACTAGTCTAGCTAGTGGTCTATGTAATTTAGTAATTTTTTTTTCCAAAAAACCAGCTCCTAGATTCATTGATTTTTTGTTTTTTTCATTTATCTATCTCCTTTAGGTGCACTCTGATCTTGGTTATTTCTTGCCTTCTGCTAGCTTTGGGGTTTGTTTGCTTTTGGTTCTCTAGTAATCTTTTAGCCGTGATGTCAGGCTATTGATTTGAAATCTTTCTAGCTTTTTGATGTGAGCATTTAATGCTATAAATTTCCCTCTTAACACTACTTTAGCTGTGTCCCAGAGATTCTGATACATTGTCTCTTTGTTTGAGTTAGTTTCAAATAACGTCTTTATTTCTGTCTTAATTTTATTATTTACCCAGGAGTCGTTCAGGAGCAGGTTGTTCAATTCCCAAGTACTGGTGTGGTTTTGAGTGAGTTTTTAAATCTTCAGTTCTAATTTGACTGTGCTGTTGTCTGAGAGACTGTTGTGATTTCAGTTCTTTTGCATTTGCTGAGGAGTGTTTTACTTCCAATTATGTGATCCGTTTTAGAGTAAGTACCATGTGGTGATGAGAAGAATGTATATTATATTTTTGGGTGGAGACTTCTGTATCTATCAGGTCCGCTTGAGCCAGAGCTCAATTTATTCAACATATACAAATCAGTAAATGTAAATTCATCACATAAACAGAACTAAAGAAAAAAAAATCACATTATTATCTCAATAGACAGACAAAATGCATTTGATAAAATTCAACATCTCTTTATGTTAAAAACTCTCAATAAACTAGGTACTAGGTATTAATGAAACATACCTCAAAATAATAAGAGCCATGTATAACAAACCCACAGCCAATATCACACTGAATGGGCAAAAGCTGGAAACATTCCCCTCGAAAACCAGCACAAGACAGGGATGCCCTCTTTCACCATTCTTATTCAACACAGTATTGGAAGTTCTGGCCAGGGCAATCCGGCAACAGAAGAAAATAAAGGTATTCAAATAGGAAGAGAGGAAGTCAAATTTGTTTGCAGATTATATGATCCCATATCTAGAAAACCCCATCGTCTCAGCCCAGAGCCTTCTTAAGCTGATAAGCAACTTCAGCAAAGTGTCAGGATGCAAAATCAATGTGCAAAAAGCGCTAGCATTTTTATACACCAAAAACAGGCAAGCAGAGAACCAAATCACAAATGAACTCCAATTCACAATTTTTACAGAGAGAATAAAATACCTAGGAATACAGCTAACAAGGCAAGTGAAGGACCTCTTCAAGGAGAACTACAAACCACTGCTCCAAGAAATTAGAGAGGGCACAAACAAATGGACAAACATCCCATGCTCATGAATAGGGAGAATCAATATCATGAAAATGGCCATTCTGCCCAAAGTAATTTATGGGTTCAATGCTATTCCCACTAAACTACCATTGACATTCTTTACAGAATTAGAAGAAACTATTTTAAAATCCATGTGTAACCAAAAAGAGTTTGAATAGCCAAGACAATCCTAAGCAAAAAGAACAAAGCTGGAGCCATCATCCTACCTGACTTCAAACTATACTACAAGGTTACAATAACCAAAACAGCATGATACTGGTTCAAAAACAGACACATAGACAAATGGAATAGAATAGAGAACTTAGAAATAAGACTGCAAACCTACAACCATTTGATATTCAACAAACTTGGCAAAAACAAGCAATGGGGAAAGGATTCCCTATTTAATAAATGGTGCTGGGAAAACTGGCTAGCCATATGCAGAAAATTGAAACTGGACCCCTTTCTTATATCTTAGACAAAAATCCACTAAAGATGGATTAAAGACTTAAATGTAAAACCCAAAACTATAAAAATCCCAGAAAAAATCTAGGCAATATCATTCAGGACATAGGCACGAGCAAAGATTTCATGACAAAAATGCCAAAAACAATAGCAACAAATGCAAAAATTGACAAATTAGAACTAATTAAACTAAAGAGCTTCCGCACACCAAAAAAGAAACTGCCATCAGAGTGAACAGACAATCTGTGGAATGGGAGAAAATTTTTGCAATCTATCCATCTGACAAAGGTCTAATATTCAGAATCTATAAGAAACTTAAAAAAACTTAAAAGAAAAATAAAACCTTTAAAAAGTGGGCAAAAGGCATGAACAGACACTTCTCAAAACAAGTCGTTCATGCAGCCAACAAACAAATGAAAAAAAGCTCAACATCACTGATCATTAGAGAAATGCAAATCAAAACTGCAGTGAGATACCATCTCACACCAGTCAGAATGGCAATTATTAAAAGGTCAAAAAATAACAGATACTGGCAAGGTTGCAGAGAAAAAGAAACATTTTACACTGTTGGTGGGAGGGTAAATTAGTTCAACCATTGTGGAGGATCAAAGACCTAAAGACAGTAATACCATTCCACACAACAATCCAAGTTGTGTGGAATTGAGTGTATGTCCAAAGGAATATAAATCATTCTATTATAAAGATACTTGCACATGTGTATTCATTGCAGCACTATTCACAATAGCAAAAATTATGGAATCAACCCAAATACCCATCAATGATAGACTGAATAAAGAAAATGTGGTACATATACACCTATGCAGCCATAAAAAGGAACAAGATTATGTCCTTTGTTGGGACACGGATGTAGCTGGAAGCCATTATTTTCAGCAAACTAACACAAGAACAGAAAACAAAGCACTGCATATTCTCACTTATAAGTGGAAGCTGATCGATGGGACCACATGGGCACACTAGGGGGAACAACACTGACTAGGGCCTATCTCAGTGGGAGCGGGTGGGAGGAAGAGCATCAGGAAGAATAGCTAATTGATGCTGGGTTTAATACCTAGGTAATGGGTGGATTTGTGCAGCAAACCATTGTGGCACATGTTTACCTATATAACAAACCTGCACATCCTGCACAATTACCCCAGAATTTAAAAGTTAAAGGAAAAAAAATTTTTTTAATTCAAGGTTTTTACATAGCTGTGATTATGTGATCATATTATTTGAGGCTATATATCCTAAAGTGTAGCAGCAATTGTCAAATGGAGAAATGGAGAAAAAATTACTGGCTCACATATATGTTTCCCATATATTTCCCATGTGGTTCACATATATTTCCCAGTGCAAAATTTTGTGGTACAGAGAAGTTTGTTTGAGGTAATGTACCTCCTTGGAAAAAAATCGCTGTCTATGTTGTAAAAGATAGTATGGAGATTTGTTTCTATTGAACTGAAATTCAAGGTGTCAAACATAATATATAGAACATGCATCTCAAGGTCTAATTCATGTGATCAAAATCAACTGAATCTGTGTAAGACACAAGGGAACTCATACCAAATTATGATTTCATAAAATCTATATGAGTAAGATCAGGATAAAAACTTTTACAGGGCAAAATCCTATGTAAATGGCAACTTCAGAGGTTTTGCTCTCCGGGCTATAAAAGTCAATCTTTGTGGCTTTTTAAATGTGTTTAACCTCATTTTGAAAATAAAAATAACACTTAGCATCTTGTTCTACACCATGGCAATAATATTTGTGAAGATTAAGAACATAAACATCTATTTAATTGAATTCTCAATTTATTTGTTGTTAATTATTGTTATTTTTCTCTACAAATTTCAGTAAGTGGCTATAGACAATAGAAATTTTCAGGATGAAATGAGTTTATCTGTTTCATAACCTTATATTTTTGCATTTGTTTTTAGTACTTGTGAACACTAGTTTAGCATGGACTGCATGTGATATGGCTGTGATCATAGCCTACGAAGGAAAAAAAGGCATAAAATCAATACTTCAAAGAAGGGAGGAGAAAAAGTGAAAAAATATTTTGACCTCTATAAGGAATGGTAAAAGCATGCAAATAAAGAACAACATATGTTGTAAAAGAATAGCCTCATAGAGATCTGAGAATGTGGATAAGACAAAAAAATACACATCTCAAACATTTAGCATATTAACGTAAAACAGAGGTATAGACTCAGTGCTTTATGCTGGACTAGTTATGTATGATCATGTGTACATTTTCATCAATTTGTGAGACCAAGTTCTTTCTCACAATAGGATACTTCAATGGCATTTTGATACATCATGTCTCTTCAATCTGCAAGCCTGTACTAGGCCTTATTCTCATAGTTGATTTTTCCTTGATCAGCATAGTTTTTGCACTTAATAGATTGTTTCTTACAACTGTTGTATGCCATGAGTAACAGTTTACATTATTTTATAATTTTTCACCAAGACCCTTTTTAACCTGCCTTATTACAGAATCCACAGTGCTGAGGAACTTATCTTGAGAAATCAAAATAGAAAAAAAGGAAATTAAAAAATTATTTTAGAAGTGAGAGTGTTGACAGAAGACTGATGTAACATCTCTCATGATGTTTCTTTCTTTGTAATTGAACAAATATCATTGCCCTACATTTTGAACATAGGAAAATAAAATTCCAGATTATTACTATCTTTTATTTAAGAAATAATATCCCATGGGTCATTAAGAAATTGAGAAAAGTTAAGCAGTCAGGATGGCCCAGTGGTCTAGGCGCTGCGTTCAAGAAATTGAGAAAGGTTGGCTTTTATTTCCTTGCTGTGTTTCAGAAAAGTATGACATGTATTCATTAATATGAGTATCATAATAATAACCATGATCGTGAGACCACCTTTGTAAATGATTTACCACTGACAAATATTTTATCTATGTGCTTGCCCCTGTTGTAACCAGCAGGTGGATACAGTATTGACCACAAAGCCCAATGTCTTCTCTGATAGTTCAATTTTACCTCATGTAAATTCCTAAGCAGTTGGTCTTTCTCATGACGTTTTGGTAAAAGGGCACTTTTGCTCCTCTCTCACAATGTTAATTTGCTCACAGAAACATTTTTTTGTGTGTGTGCATTATGTAATTTCTCTACTATTGATTCTGAGGGCATTTATTACCTAATTAATGTTATTATTTCTGTGTCAGTGTGTCCAGTGGCTAAAATATTGTTGGTGCTTAACAAATATGTGTTGAATTCAGTTTAAACAAATAGTAGCATTATCTTTCATGGTAAGATTTTGGATATTTCAACAAGAGCTTTTCTGTTACTTTCTCTTTAGGGTAAACTGACTCCATAGGTAAATTTTATAAGTCTTTAAGCAAGATACTTAACTGTCTAAGTCAGCTGAGAAAATAGTATCTAAAATGAATTATTTTGCACATTCAAAGACTCTATAAATAAGAAGAAACATGATATACTTTTTTTCTTCAGATAACCACATGATGTGAACAAGGGGCCTCTCATAAAGTATTCCAAAAGAGCAAAGTTCTAATACTTTGAAATAGTCTTCACCTGGTGAAACATTATTGCAAGACAGGCGTCCTTCTGAGAATAATAAAGTACTGTTTACAAGTGTGTTAATAAGGTCAGCTGTTACTTTAATATGCTAAGACAGATTATTATTTAACATTACTTGCTAACTCAAAGAACTTCCTTGTCATTCAAATCTAAACATTTAATTACATCATATTTAAATTTTAACTGTTATCATTCCTCAAAGAACATTTTTAAAAATAATTACCATTCTAAATTGCTTGATTTATCCTGAGAGTTTTCAGTGATGGTGATGCTGAGGGATTATGTGTACTCACACAGGTATTATGAGGTGTGTGTTTAGTTTTTACACACACAAACTAAAGTTTGTGAAAACATGAAACTAAGAAATCATGTTGATAACAGTGATTAGGTGTGGGTTTCCATAGTATTACATTATGGTTACCCTCCAGTTGGTGTATTATCTATCCAGATTCACAGAGATTTTAACAAAGGTGAAAAATGCTTTCCTCTAAAGTATAAATCTGTCCTTAGGAACTAAGATGAATTTCGGTGTGCCCAAGGACGGCTCAGCAAGTGCAATATGTGTACACTGTGAGGCTGGGATGCTATGTTTTACTGAAGTGTGTCTTTTACACTGAGAACTATTTCTAATTTGAGGGAAAAACAAGTATATCCTCTATGTAGCTTGTATAATGCCAAATAAACTATGAAGATAGGCATTTAGAAAATGTATTCTAAGGCATGATGCTAGATGCTTATATAACAGCTATCTGAAATTTGCTTTACTGCAATCCTTGAGCTTTGAGAGACCTTGGTCCCATGGGGCTAATGACTTCTTCATCTGTGTGCTAACTACTATCCTAATTCAGTTTGTTTATTATCATAGACTCAGATGATTATATTTCACTAAAGACTATACTATTTAAAAAAGTATTATTTCAGAGATTGAAAACTTTTTCTCTAAGATCAGGGACAGCCCACTTTTGACACTTCTATTCAACATAGTACTGGAAGTCCTAGACAGAACAACTAGGTGAAATTTAAAAAAAAAATACAAATAGGAAAGGAAGAAGTAAAATTATCTCTGTTAGAAGAAGACATGATCTTCTTATATGTAGAAAACTCTAAGGATTTCACCAAAAAGTTAGAATGAATTCAGCAAAACTGTAAGATAAGAAATCAATAGAAATAAATCATGTTTCTGTACACTAACTGTGGACAATTTTGACGATAAAATTAGAAAAGACAAATCCATTTAAATCGTGTTAAAAATAATATAATACTTAAGAATACACTAAACCAAAGAGTCAAATATTTGTACCATGAAAACCAGAAAACATTACGGAAAGGAATTAAAGAAGATGAATAAATGGAATCATGCACATGGATTGGAAGCTTTAATATTGTTAAATTGTTTTAATATTGTTAAATTGTTGATATTATCCAATGCAAACTTTTTCAATACACCAACGTTTTTTGCAGAAATAGAAAAATTCATCCTGAAATTTGCAAGAATCTCAAGTAATCTCAAGTAGCTAAAATTATCTTAAAAAAGAACAAAGTTTTCCCAACACCACTTATTAAATAGGGAATCCTTTCTCCATTGCTTGTTTTGGTCAGGTTTGTCAAAGATCAGATGGTTGTAGATGTGTGGTGTTATTCCTGAGGCCTCTGTTCTGCTCCATTGGTCTATACATCTGTTTTGTTACCAGTATCATGCTGTTTTGGTTACTGTAGACTTGTAGTATACTTTGAAGTCAGGTAGAGTGATGCCTCCAGCTATGTTCTTTTTCTTTAGGATTGTCTTGGCTATATGGGCTCTTTTTTGGTTCTATATGAAATTTAAAGTAGTTGTTTCCAATTCTGTGAAGAAAGTCAATGGTAGCTTGATGAGGATAGCATTGAATCTATAAATTACTTTGGGTAGTATGGTCATTTTCACAATATTGATTCTTCCTATCTATGAGCATGGAATGTTTTTCCATTTGTTTGTGTCCTCTCTTATTTCCTTGAGCAGTTGTCAGTAGTTCTCCTTAAAGAGGTCCTTCACATCCCTTTTAAGTTGTATTCCTAAGTATTTCACTCTCTTTGTAGAAATTGTGAATGGGAATTCACTCATGATTTGGCTTTTCATGACTAAAACACCAAAAACAATGGCAACAAAAGCCAAAATTGATCAATGGGATCTAATTAAACTAAAGAGATTCTGCATAGCAAAATAAACTATCATCAGAGTGAACAGGCAACTTATAGAATGGGAGAAAATTTTTGCAATCTATCCATCTGACAAAGGGCTAATATCCAGAATCCACAAGGAACTTAAACAAATTTACAAGAAAAAAACCAAACAACCCCATCAAAAAGTGGGCAAAGCATATGAACAGACACTTCTCAAAAGAAGACATTTATGTGGCCAAGAAACATATGCAAAAAAGCTCATCATCGCTGATCATTAGAGAAATGCAAATCAAAACCACAATGAGGTACCATCTCACACCAGTTAGAATGGCAATCATTAAATAGTCAGAAACAGCAGATGCTGGAGAGGATATGGAGAAATAGGAATGCTTGTACACTGTTGGTGGGAGTGTAAATCAATTCAACCATTGTGGAAGACAGTGTGATGATTCCTCCAGGATCTAGAACCAGAAGTACCATTTGACACAGCAATCCCATTACTGGGTATATACCCAAAGGATTATAAATCATTCTACTATAAAGACACATGCACACGCATGTTTATTGCAGCACTATTCACAAGAGCAGAGACTTGGAACCAACCAAAATGCCCATCAGTGACAGACTGGATAAAGTAAATGTGGCACATATACACCCTGGAATACTAAGCAGCCATAAAAAAGGATGAGTTCATGTTCTTTGCAGGGACATGCATGAAGCTGGAAACCATCATTCTCAGCAAACTAACACAGGAACAGAAAACCAGACACCACATGTTCTCAATCACAAGTGGGAGTTGAACAATGAGAACACATGGACACAGGGAGGGGAACAATCACACACTGGGGCCTGTTGGGGTGTGGGGGGCTAGGGGAGGAATAGCATTAGGAGAAATACCTAATGTAGATGATGTGTGCAGCAAACCACCATGGCACGTGTATACCTATGTAACAAACCTGCACATTCTGCACATGTATCCCAGAACTTAAAGCATAATTTTAAAAAAAAAGGACATAGTTGAAGGTCTCACACTTCATGATTTCAGAACTTACAACAAAGCTACAGTAATAAAAACTGTATGATACTAGTATAAGGACAAAGGGATAGACCAATGGACTAGAATAGAGATCTCAGAAATAAATTCTCACATATATGATCAAATGATTTTTGACAAAAGTTCAATGGAGAAAGAGTCTTTTCAAAAAATGGTATTGGTGAAGCAGGATAAGAAGGTGTACATTTTACCATACACAGAAATTAACTCAAAATGGATCAAAGAACTAAATGTGAGCTAAAATTATAAAATTCTTAGAACACAAGTGAGAAAAAGCTTATGACATTGGATTTGGCGATTATTTTTTGGAAAGGACCCAAAAAGCATAGCCACCAAAAGAAAAAAAATGAATAAATAGGACTGTATGAAAATTAAAAACTTTTGTGCATCTGGAGACACAATAAACAAAGTGAAAGGCAATCCAAGAAATGGAAGAAAATATTTACAAATCATATATCTGATAAAGGCTTCATATCCAGAATATATAAAGAACTCTTACAACTCAACAATAGCAACAAAAACTTGATAAACAATTGACAAAACAGCTTAACCATACATTTCTCCAAAGATGTACAAATGGTCAATAAGCACATGGAAAGATTTTCAACATCACTAATCATCAGATAAATGCAAACCCAAACCACAGTGCGACAACCACCTCACATCCACTGGCATGATTACCATCAAACAACAAAGCAATATGAAACAAAACAAAAAACAACAGAAAATAACAAGTGTTGAAGAGGTTGTGAAAATGTTGGAACACATAAACTGTTGTTAGGATTGTAAAATGGCACAGTCACTATGGAAACCACAAAAGCCATTCCTCAACAAAGTAATTATGGTCCAGCAATTTCACTTCTGGGTATGTGCCCAAAAGAATATACCTTGAGGAGATATTTTTACATCCATATTCATGGTAGCATCATTCACTATGGACAAAAGGTGGAAGCACCCCAAATGTCCATTGACAGATGAATGGGTAAACAAATGTGATATATACATACAGTGCAATATTATTCAGACTTAAATAGAAAGGTTTGCTGTGTGTTACAACATGGATGAACTTTTAAAACATTATATTAAGTGAAATAAGATATTCACAAAAAGACAAATACCATATTATTCCACTTATATGATGTACTTAGAGTAGTCAAATTCACTGAGAAAGTAGAATGGTGTTTGCCAGGTACTTGGTGAAAGGGGAATGAAGAGTCATTCTATAATGGATACAGAGTTTTAGCTATGCAAGAAAACAGCTGGATGTTTTCTTGGAGATGGATGATGGTGTTGGTTGATGGCTGCACAACAAGCAAATGTACTTAATACCACTAAACTATAGACTTAAAAATAACTAAGATGGTAAATTTTGTACTGTGTGTATTTTACCACAATTTAAAATTTGTTAAAAATAAATATTTTTCAGGCTAGTAAATTTGTAATTAAAAAAAACCTGAAATTGCAATTTCTTTGTTAGAAGGAATGTGCAATTGTAATTTTGATGAATATGACCAAGATGTTTTACATGTGTTATATGTCGTGCCTATTTATGCATAGGGCAAAAATGTACTAGAATGTTTCTTAACCTACGTCTTTACCAATAAATTATATTATATAAGTTGTATGATACTTGCCAGTACAATAAATGAAATATAATAGCTCACCAGTTTTTAATATGCATATCTCTTACCACAAATGACACTTTGTAAATTTTGTCATTTTCATTTACCTTTTTCTGCACTAATTTTATGCATTAATGTCCTTTGAATGCTTCTTAAGTAATTTTCCTTTTATTGTCTATTCATAAACCTCTGTATATTAATATTTTGAAAGGTTTTTTCTATTTTCATTTGAATTATGTTGTTTTCTTTTTAGCCGAATATTTATTTTTATTTTATTTAAATAAATTCATCAATGTCGGGAGACTGTTTTGGGTTTTGCATCCCAGATATCCCAGTTACTCCCAAATACAATTTTCTTTTAATTCTCAGTTTTTATGTGCTAGAATTTTATATCATTACTTAGGTGAAAAGCTTCGCTGTTTGGGAACTGGTTTGATTAAAGGAGTACACATCTTTATCTATCTATCTATCTATCTATCTATCTATCTATCTATCTATCTATCATCTATTTCTGTGTAATCTATAATCTATCTGTTGGCCTATTTTCTTATACTATTGATTAAATAGTCCATATTTTCCTTAAAAAATGCAATGCTTTTTTATATATTGAATTTTTCCATTTATTTGGGTCTACTTGTGATTTTTTTCACAGATATTTCTATTTATAAGCAAGTGTCATACAAATCTACTATGTGTGTGTAATATGAAGCAATGATCAGGGTTTACTTTTTCCTCCAAACATATCCAGTTGTCTTAACACTAGACTTTTTATTTATTATAGTATCTCTGCTTTAGCATAATTTAAAACATTTACACTATGATCTGTAATCATTAATTCTTATATTTGCTTTAGTTTTATAATTAAAGTAGTATCAATGATTGCTGCTAATCTTTTACTATCATTTTGATCTATATTTTTGTTTTCTAATGTTTGTCTTTCAATAATTTTGACTTTATTTCTGGATAAGAGGTTGGCTGGATATAAATTTTTTGAGGCACAATTTCAAAGCCTGAGGACTTTATAATGATAGTTTTACAATCTCACATTATGAATGCTGCCAACCTAATGTTATGCTTAAATAGATGACTTGGCCATTTTTTTGCCAAGTCTGGTGAAGTCCAGAATTGGTCTAAGAGTATTTAAAGTATTTTGTCTCAGAGTAAAATACTCTGTCAGCTTTCAATCAGTAGATTCCAATTTCTTTAATAACTAGAAATTTTTCTTGAGAAATATTTTGAATTTGTGTGTTACTGTTTATTTTCTCATTCCCTTCCTCAGGAAGATTGTTTTTCAATAGTTCTTATTTGTTTTTCACAAATGTTTTCCATTTGTTTTATAATATTCTCTCGGTTATTGTTTTAACAGTTTGTTTTACTTAATTTTCTTTTTTCATATGTCCGTTGTGTTGCTTCCAGTGTGGCTTTATTTCTGTTTTCTTTTCTACGTCCTTCCTGATTCAGCTAGCTCACATTATGTTTTTGTATGTTTCTTAAGCCCATATCTTCATTAATTCTACCCTCGTTGTTTTAAATTTTTTGGTGGTTTCGTTGATCACCTTGTTTATGGTGACATGCTTGTATATGCTTTCTATTTGCTCAGCGATGGTGTTTTCTTCTGATTAGCGTCCTGTGTCTGTTTTTTCTTTTTCCTAATTCTTTGCTCAGTTTATCTTATATCATCTTTGAATGAAGAGAATTTTTATTAATACAGCTGCCAAAAATTCATGCTAGTTCACACTGCACACCACTACACTACTTTCCCTATGATAAAGAAGAAAAAATTGTGTGTGTGTGTGTGTGTGTGTGTGTGTGTGTGTGTAGGAAAGGAGTCATTTTAATCCTTTTTTTTTTGCCACCTAAATAATCAGATTTGTAGGGCTGTTTACAGTTCAGCCTATCAACTCGGTATGGCCTTACTGATGTGCTGCATCCTAGAAAAATGTAGCCTTGTGTTTACTCATTCAGCACCACCTTCCCTGTTACTCAGTCATGCTCAACAGGGTCCAGGGAAGCAACCACCTCCAGCCATGCACACTGTGATTGTTTTGACCCTCAGGATGTATTGCTTACTTTGGGGGATTGTGCTCTGCCATCTGTAGCTGAAATCAGCTGCAATCATACTTTCTTGGCATCTTCCCACACTCATTTGATTTTCTCTCTATTTGGCAGCTTATAAATATATTGGTTTGAGACAACAGATGTAGTTTCCTCAAAGGTGGGTTTTTATCTGTTTGTTTGTTTGTTTGTTTTTTCGTCTTCTTTGATGACTATTTCTCAGAAGAGAATGTGGCAAAACCCAATAATTCTGCTACTGAAAGAGAATCACCATTCTTATTAAAGAGCTATTTTCAATATTATTTTAAAATATAATTATTCCTCTACTCAACATTTTAGAAAACAATGTAAGATCCCAAATTATGCCTACCTCGTACTCCGCAGCAATTATTCTGCTTATAATCTGTTTGAATCCAAATTTTCTTAATAATTCCTTGGTGTTACTGAATCCTACCATCATAGATTTTTATGTGCTCCAGAAGCATGATAAAGTACAACAAACAAGATTGTTGTTCGTCATAACTAGAGAACTTTTGTATATTTTTCTGTTTCTGAGAAGTAAAAGTTTAAAATTACCTGCTTTTAATCAGATTGAAACACAGATTTTTCTACCACAAATTATTATTACACATAAGTCTTGTTCATCCTTCATATATGTAAAATAATTAACAAATCAACTATACAGTGCTGGTCTCAGTCTATGAAAGTAAAATTTTAGTGTCACATGAAGAGAATCCTAATGATCAACTGAGCATTGACTATATCTTATGGCTTAACAGAGGGAGAAATTTGATATAGAACAGTTCTCATCACTTTGACCAGTAAGCATTGCACATTCATTTAATGTGCCACATAAATGATAATATTCAGCACTTGTGAGATTCCAAACTGGCAACAGATGCCACCAATTTCTGCCTGAATGGTCACATCTGACCCTTCTAAGCATGAGCGGGTCATATTTCCTTGGTTCATTAAATATACAGCCACCACATTTATCCATTTCAGAGTCATTTATACATTTACTAATAACCCATTCAAAATATACCAATTCTACTAATCACTGGGAGCATCATAGATGTCACACGTTCCAACCCCCTATCCATTTCAAGAATAATTAATTCAGTGTGTTGATTTCAGCTTTTATTTGAAACCAGGAAGGGATGGTTAATTTAGTTACCCCCAAGAAAATTCCTTTTGTTTTTTGGACCAATGTATATATTCAACTCCTTATTAAGTTAAGCCTAAAACACCTTTCCCAGACTAATAGATAGGTAGGTAGATAGATAGATAGATAGATAGATAGATAGATAGATAGATAGATGTACAGATACATCCATCCATAATGGAAATCCTCAGTTTCTTCAGCTGTGCTCTACATTGCACAAGTATTCTGACCGCCACCCTTCCTGATTACCTATTTTTGTTGCACTTTTTAAATTCTTAAAATATGGCTACCAAAATATACCATAATGGCCCCAAGGCATTCTAAGTATAATGAATAGCAAATATCTCCTTTGTCAAAATGCTATGCTATGATTATATTAAATTTTCTAATCATATTGAGTTGAATAAAAATTTAATTTGTTGCATCAATTCTTTAAATGTCCTGCTGTTGCCATCTTGAAGTTCTTTTTTTTATTTTCTTCTTAACTTCTATTTTAGATTCAGTGGTACATGTGCAGGTTTGTTATATAGGTAAATAGTATGTCACAATGATTTGGTGTACAGATTATTTCATTACCTAGTTAATAAACATAGTACCTGATAGGTAGTTTTTCAGTCCTCTACCCCCTCTCACCCTCCATCCTTGTATAGGCCCTGGTGTCTATTGTCCCTTCTTTGTGTCCATGTGTACTCAATGTTTAGCTCCAAATTCGAAGTGCAAACATGCAATATGTAGTTTTCTGTTGCTGCATTAGTTCACCTAGAATCATGGCCTTCAGCTCCATCCATCTTGCTGCAAAGGACATGATCTTATTCCTTTTTATGGCTGCATAGTATTCCATAGTATATATGTAATACATTTTTTTAAATTTGAAGATGAAGCATTCGTATTGATGGATTGCACAAGTATTATTTCAAATGCTCTCAGATAACATGGACTTAAGCAGCCTCATCATCCTGGTTGTCCTAAGGCAATATTTATTTATAACTTTTATTGTTTGCTCTAGCATCTAGTGAGTATTTTGATAAGCAAAGTATAAAAGAGGACCCATTAATTCTCCTTCCTTATACATTACAGTCATATTAATTCAGTTTACACTTCAATAGTATTTTGAGAGGGAAAATAGCATGGTGTTTCAAGCATGTCAGCTTGGAATGAAGTTACCTGGACTCATAGCCAGACTCAACCACTTGCCAGCTATATGCCTGGTTTTGTCATCCATTAATGCATGTGATACGAACTTTGTGGGTTTTTTTAGATTCCCATGAGATAATATGCACAAAGAACATCGATAATGCCTGGCACACAAAGTAAGACCTCAGCTAATACTAATTATTATAATCATTGCTCCTTTGAAAACCTCTAGTTTTCATCATCAACTAAATTTTCCAGCATCAAAAATCACATTCAACGTTTAAAAATACTGTTACTGTCCCATTATCACATTACCCTTGGTTAATTCTACCTACTCAATGAATCTCATTGCCAAATTAAATCAAAGACTTATCTTTCATATGACCCCTTGATATCAAAAGAATCTATTCAGACCCAGAGATTATCTTGGAATAATAGATGCTAAAATTTACTTTCTTTGACTAAAGTAGCATAAAAAATAGTAGCAGCAATAATAAAATGGTTTAATGAGTGTTTCCTATGTGCCAGTCATCAAACAAAAACTTATACAAACACAAAAACATATATCAAACATACCACACACACACACATACTCACAATCACATTATCTTCTTCGTTTTCCCATCAATAACTTAGAAATAATATTTATGGCAGTGATAGTAATACCAGCAGCTACTACACTCCTTTAGCCACAGAGACATTAGCGAGATAAAGAGACAATATCTGAATGTGTCCTTTCCAGGCTCTGCCACATTAGCCAGCAGGCTTTGCATTCATGATTGGGACTGTTTCATAGGCAATTTCTTCCCCATTGAAAACATATCCATAAGGCCATTCCAAACATCAGAACACTTTCCCTTTAGCAAACGCATCACAGCTCTGAATATTTTGATATAATTTTAATACTAACAAAGTAATTTCATAAACATTAGCTCATTTTAGCCTCACAAAAACTCTACAGCAAAGAACTTTTAAAAAGCTTTACAACCCTTGTATCAAAGCTTGCAAAATCACCTGTCAGGTGTTGGAATTAAGCTTTGAGTTGATATCCATATGATCTCTAGTCTCTTTCATCCTCCCACCCAAAGATGCTTTCTGAGAGCCTTGCCTGGAAGGTAGCTGGCCTAAATAGGGTCTACCACTCACTCTGGCTCTACCACTGACATTGTGTGTGTACTTGGGAAAGTCCAATGACCCCTCTCAGTATCTGCTTCCTGTCTGGAGATGGCTCAAATCCCCCTCTCATAGAACAGTGTTAAAGGAGATTGTGTGAATAAAAGTACAGTGCAAACTTACAAGTGTTTAACAGAGGTTCATCGCAAAATATGGCATATGAATGTCATATTTTACAAAAAATTCAAACTGATTTCCATACCGTCATAATGACAGCTATTATATGATTGTTGCTGTCAACAGTTTAAGTCACCATTTTGAAGTGTGTGCCTAATAAAAATGCAAACAATTTGTAGTCACTTATAAATATTTAAGTGTGAGAAATGACATTATTTTACAGTTTGGGAAATCTTTTCCAGCATCTTTGTATTAGTCTGTTTTCACACTGCCATAGACACATACCTGAGTCTGGGTACTTTATAAAGGAAAGAGCTTCACTTGATTCACAGTTCCGCATAGCTGAGAAGGCCTCAGGAAACTTACAATCCTGGCAAAGGGGGTAGCAGGCACCGTCTTACATGGAGGCAGGTGAGAGAGAAAGATGTGAAGAAAGAACTGTCAAACACTTATAAAACTATCAGATTTCATGAGAACTCACTCACTATCTCGAGAACAGCATGAGGGAAACTGTGCCCATGATCCAATGACCTCCCTCCCTCAACATGAGGGGATTACATGTCCCTCCTTGGACCCACTGGGATTACAATTTGAGATGAGATTTCAGTGGGAACACAGAGACAAACCATGTTAATCTCTTAACTCATCTTAATTTCTTCTTCACACAATAGCATTGATTTTGCCTCTTTAGAAATAAATACTTGATAAATATGCAAAAGTACATCATTGGGGTAGGTAATTAGTGCTATTCTGTGTTTCTTGATGTTCTACCCAAGCTTAATAAGGCTTTTTTTTTTAAACTTTTATGTTAGATTCACGGGTACATGTGCAGGTTTATTGTACAGGTAATTTGCATGTCACCAGGGTTTGCTATACAGATTACTTTGCTACCCAGGTAATCAGCATAGTACCCAATGGGTAGTTTTTTGCTTGTCACCCTCCTCTCACTCTCCACCCTCAAGTAGGCCCTGGTGTCTGTTGTTCTCTTCTTTGTTTCCATATGTATTCAATATTCAGCTACCTCTTATAAATACAAACATGTGGTATTTGGTTTTCTTCTCCTGCATTATTTCGCTTAGGATAATGAGCTGCAGCTCCATCCACGTTGCTGCAAAGAACATGATTTTGTTCTTTTTATGACTGTGTACTGTTTCATGGGGTATATGAACCACGTTTTCTTTATCCAATCTCCACTGATGGGCATTTAGGTTAATTGTATGTCTTTCCTATTGTAAATACTACTGCGATGAACATATTCATGCATGTTTCTTTATGGTAGAACAATTTGTATTCCTTTGAGTATATATCCAGTAATGGCATTGCTGGTCGAATGCTAATTCTGCTTTGAGTTCTTTGAGAAATCACCAAACTGCATTCCACAGTGACTGAACTAATTTACATTCCCACTAGCAGTGTATAAGTGTTCCTTTTATCTGCAGCCTTACCTGCAAATCTGTTATTTTTTTACTTTTTAGATGATATCTCATTGTGGTTTTGATTTGCATTTCTTTAATGACCAGTGCTGTTCAGCATTTTTTCATATGCTTGTTGGTTTCATGTATATCTTCTTTTGAAAAGTGTCTGTTCACGTCCTTTTCCCACCTTTTTATGGGTTGTTTGCTTTTGCTTGTTAATTGGTTTAAGTTTCTTAAAGATTCTGATATCTTCCGCCTATCCTATTTGTATGATGTTTATTTGGAATCTGTGTTTGCCTCAGGCTTCTAACTCTTAACATTTCTCTTTTGAAGGGTTATAATTGTGCCTGTAAAGACCACTTGATCATATAGTACACCATATTAGTATCTCATTAGTTCTGACTACTCCAAATTGTGATAAGCATGGAGAAACTACAGGGGTAGTCTCAAAAGCCTGGGCCTGAATGTAAAAGCTGTTGACTCTTCCTTTGACTAGCTGTAACCTGGGGCAAGTTACCCAATCTGGACATCAAAAGTTTCCATGTTAGTAAAATGAGGATGTGAATACCTTATACTTCCTTTTGTTGTTAGGAGCATTAGATGAGATAGTACAAGGTGCTGGCATAAAGTAAGTTTCTCATAAACGCTAGTAATAAAACATTATAAATTTTATTGTGTAAGGCTGAATCTACTGGTGTGCTATTGTTATCTTACATTGGTTCATGAGAGCTAATCTCTTGACAACATGAGGTCATGTTGGTAGTTTGGTAGATTAAATGTGTGAAACTGGGTAAACGGTATTTGTATGTTTTTTGTACTGCTTTTATTTTTTGTAACTTTTCTGTAAGCTTAAAATTATTTCTGAATAGAAGTTATAGGAAAGAAAAAAAAAGAAAGTGGCCATGGGAAAGTATTTACAACAATGATTGCCAAATATTCTACATATCAGGAACTTTTTTTTCTCTGATTCTGTTCTTTCTTTCCTTCATTCATTCTTTTTTTATGAGTACACATGAATCTTATGCATGCTATTAAGGAAACTCTTCCTATTAAAAAAGCTTGCATTTGCTATATATAACACAATGTCTCAAAATGGACATTGATCCATTAGTCATCATTGTTTGGCCTATGAGCACGTTCAGTATACTAGAAATCAGAATAGCCATACTATCATCCAAGTTACATATACAATTCTTCTTCAAAAGGATAACTTGGGAAAATTTGTCACATGACTTGCCAAAATCTACACAAAATGTGTGTTTAGGATAGCATAATTTTCATTTCTCTTATTGGAACCACTAGCCAAAGAATAAAAGTTTGCTTGCTGTGGATAGTACTTTAAAAACCTAGGAGAGTGCTAAATATTCAATATTTTTTAAAACTGTAGTAGTACTAGTAGTGGTAGTGGTGGTAGCAGGGGTAACAGTGGTAGCAGTGGTGATAGTAGCAGTGCTTGTACTCATGGCTTACATTTATTGAATGTTTTGTTACACAAACTTTCTACATTGTTCTAGGTACTCCATCTTAATTATTTTGCTTAACCATTTCTACAAATCTATAATTCATGTTCTATTATTTTGCTATTTTAAAAATGAGAAAAATTAGGTAAGGAGAGTTAAATTTGATCCATAACATACAATATTTGGAGTAGACTGTTCTTGAAGGCAGGAATTCTCTCCCTAGTGCCTACTTTTGTGCTTGTTCTGCTGCTTCCTTTTATGCTAAATCGTGTAATTTTTTTTCAAATTATGTTACAATATTCTATAATGATGGACAGCTAGTTCATTATTTGAGAGTTTAAAAATCTATTATTTTTATTAATTTTGGAAAAAAAAGGCAACAATTTTCTACTCACAATTGCCAAACACTGCTGTTTTCTGTGATCCTTTAAGAATGGCTGACAATAGTTTAACTCTCAGAAGGGTAGATTCTGTCTAGGACATAAATCATCTGAATCTGAAATTAATTTGAAACCTTCATATTATTTACTCATTTGTCGTAGTTTTAATTGCTTCCGAAATTGCTTTTTCTATCCTTTCCAATTTAGAAATTCTATTCTCTCAGAAACACCTTTGGGTGATTCTGTTTTTATTCTGCCGCCATTTATCTTTATCTCATCATCACAAAAAACTGAGTCTTACATTTTATTTGCCTTTTTGCTATGGACACTGCCTTTAGAGTACTGTTTCACTACCTTTAGATTGCTCTGACCCTTTATGATCCTAAAAGTGTATTCTAAACTTTCTGCATCAGTCTTTGATTCTCCTTTGGCTAAATGCACTTTCTCAGATAAAACTGTACTTTTAACTTTAAGTTCTGCTAATTCCTCAGTTTTTGTTTTGTTTCCTAGTTTGTTGGTTTATTTATTTTTGTTATTGTTGTTTTATAGTTCCCATCCTATTTATGGCCTTTGTATTCTTTCTAAATGTATTGATAGACATCTATTTTTGCGACTCTGTAGAGGACATGTATACTCCTATACTTTTTTAACCATAGAATCCTAGCCATCTACTTGTGTTAAAAAAAATCTATTTTCCTATAGTGGAAGCTACATGCCCTAATATGTCCATAGTTTCTTTACTTAGTTTATATGAATACAAAACTCATGATCATTTTACCACCAGGATTCTCAATTTTCCGGTTTACTAAGAAGTTTTAATTTTTTCTTTTATTTTTGGGAATTTATATTAATAGAATTTCTTTTGATGTTTACTACATCTTAAGAAAGTAATTTTCATCAAAAAAAGATAAAATATATGAATTTTGCTTTTTTCTTTTTCCTGTATTTATAATAATATTTACAAGTTTAATGTTAGTAGGATGTCTATATGCTATCTGTTGAAATTTAAAATTTTGTTATATTGATTAGGAGGTAATAATCTACATCTATTATTTGGCCAAGAATCTGATATTCTATTCATCAAAATACCTTACTTCTGTTTCTTTTCTTTTATTCTAACTTAAGTATTTTCACCAAATATTAGGTAATCTATGCAATATGGAGTTAATATTTCATCATACATGGTCTTTCTAATTGATGTATTTTGTTGAAACATAGAATCCTTCACATCATTCAATTTGACCCATGGATCTGCATCACTAAGTCATAGCAACAGTAGAGGGTTACAGTTGCTGCTTTAAAAACAGTAGAGGGTTACATTTGCCTCTTAATTTTTCGCAATGTTAGGGCACAGGGACTTGTAGACCTTTGAGTCTGTAAGTACTTTTCCAGCCTTCTCTTCTATAATATATTCCTTTCAATCATTGGACTCACCATCTGTTGTTTGTCTTTAAATATTATATTTTCATTCAGAGTTCCCAATCGTGTAGTTGGATATAGGTAGTTTCCTCTCAGCTTCATAAATTTATATTTTTTAAAAACATTTTCCACATCAGGAGGGAGTGAGAATCTTCCACTTATTGAGTAGTAAATATGTATATACTGACATGAAAACACATTATACATGGTTACATAAGAAAAACAAATTATTGAACAGAGTGTCTTGGCTTTTAAAATGGGTTGGAAAAAAAAGGGAAAAAAAACTACGTCAACAAAGATGGGTAGAGGTAGAAGAAAAGTGCACTCATTGTAAGGAGGAATGTGGACTAGAAATGGCACTGGAAATTTCAGGAGCTCAGCAGTGGTGTGGCCCAGTTTCTCTTGTCTCTTTGCCTCCAGAAAGTTTGTCTTCCTGCTCAGTTCTCTTCTCTGTACTAATTGGCTTTCTCTACTTACTCATGGATGCCACCCCTTCATGTTCAGCTTCACCCAGCCTTGAATAGCTGTATCCATTCTTTTCTCTGGTACCCTTTTGACATCATAATCTTTCGGCTTCCAATCATGCTGCTTACTCATAGGATTTTAGTAACCCAACTCCAAACTCTAAAGAAAGGAATTTGGTTGGCCCACTTCATGTTTGCACATTTTACATAAAGAGGTCAAAAAGTAGCCTACAGATTGACTCTCTTTAGTTTGTGTAACCCACATCTTAGTCAAATCGGATGTCAGTAATGGTTACGTGGTAAAGAATGTCTTTTTAGATGTCCGGAGGAGCAGGCAAATAATGATTCACTTAGTATATGGCATGGACTTAGTAGGCAGTGACTGACTTTTCTACATATTCTCCTCCTTTGTCTGCTTTTATAGATGCGTTATCAGCCTCACAAAAATAAGCCTCTCTATTTTTGCTCAACAACATCTACCTATCACTGAAATACCCTCTTTTTCCCAAATAGTAGAATTACTCAAAACATAATTCCATTTAGAAAATATATAAAGAGCACCTTCTGAATTTCCTCCCCAATGTGATCCCCCATTTAACACTACTAACACCAACCTTGTTGAAACATGAGGCACAGTGTAAGGCTGGTGAATTCTATGAGGATCATATCACTGTTTCACTTCAGTGCCAATGGAGTCTGTCTCCTGGTTAGCAGTGATAATTCTCTCATATTCTACATCACTTTTTGGGGGGATTGATTTTCCCCAATGGGGCCCTGCAGCCAGCAGTGACTTTTCACGGCTTATAGCATCTATTATAACCTAGTCAAGAAATTGCTGAGCATCTAAGGTTTGATAAAAATTTAATAAAGATTTGGGCAAAGGTTTGAATCAAACTTTTGTTTTATTAAACTATACCTCACAAAACCATGCTCATCTGAATGGTGAAACTTCACTGCTTCAAAGGGGACTGGCATAAATTTGCAAGTTTCATGTTGCTTAGAGACAACCCAGTTCTTAAAAACTTCAACTTTCTTTTTTTTAAATTTATTTTTATTATTATTATACTTTAAGTTCTATGGTACATGTGCACAACGTGCAGGTTTGTTACATATGTAAACATGTGTCATGTTGGTGTGCTGCACCCACCTGTTAACTCATCATTTACATTAGGTATATCTCCTATTGCTATCCCTCCTCCCTCCCCTCAGCCCACGACAGGCCCCGGTGTGTGATGTTCCCCACCCTGTGTCCAAGTGTTCATTTCCCACCTATGAGTGAGAACATGCGATGTTTGGTTTTCTGTCCTTGTGATAGTTTGCTCAGAATGATGGTTTCCAGCTTCATCCATGTCCCTACAAAGGACATGAACTCATCCTTTTTTATGGCTGCATAGTATTCCATGGTGTATATTTGCCACATTTTCTTAATCCATTCTATCATTGATGGGCATTTGGGTTGGTTCCAAGTCTTTACTATTGTGAATAGTGCTGCAATAAACATAGGTGTGCATGTGTCTTTATAGCAGCATGATTTATAGTCCTTTGAGTATATGCCCAGTAATGGGATGGCTAGGTCAAATGGTATTTCTCTTTCTAGATCCTTGCAGAATTGCCACACTGTCTTCCACAATGGTTGAACTAGTTTACAGTCCCACCAACAGTGTAAAAGCGTTCCCATTTCTCCACATCCTCTCCAGCAGCTGTTGTTTCCTGACTTTTTAATGATCGCCATTCTAACTGGTGTGAGATGGTGTCTCATTGTGGTTTTGATTTGCATTTCTCTGATGGCCAGTGATGATGAGCATTTTTTCATGTGTCTGTGGGCTGCGTAAATGTCTTCTTTTGAGAAGTGTCTGTTCATATCCTTCACCCACTTTTTGATGGGGTTGTTTGATTTTTTCCTGTAAATTTGTTTAAGTTCTTTGTAGATTCTGGATATTAGCCCTTTGTCAGATGCATAGATTGTAAAAATTTTCTCCCATTCTGTAGGTTGCCTGTTCACTCTGATGAAAACTCCAACTTTCTAATAATGGTAAATAATCCATGGTTCTTAACAGGGTTAGGATTCAGAGACACAGCATTGAAGAGATTTTCTTTAAATTTGACCATTGTTCCTTGGCTCTCACGATGTTCAAATTTTATACATTAACTGAAAAATTTGGATATGTTTATATATCAGGGATGAGTTGGTTGACAGTTGGAGGGGAAGATTTTCATTCATTGTCCTCCTCCCTATCACTATCTCCTTGGATAGAAAAGTTTCAAAAAAGGTTGGACTGTTACAAGGATCTACTCTTTCCCATAAATCTCTTCACCAATATTCTAGCCTTTAACATACCAGGAATTCAATTTTAAGCATTGCAGCAGAAAAGGAAATTTATTTGAAATCAGTAATATACATAATTTGTTTCTGGCCTGAGTTTATAATAATTTCAGAATTTGCCTACAAGCAGGAAATGTTTCCAGAAACAGAGTCAGAAGCTATCTCTGCCTTTTCTTATCTGCTTCCAGCAGGCAACATGGACTGCAGTTAATCCCTTTCTCACTAGTGCATGCCTTATTCTCTTGGAACTTCTCTAAAACATTAGCTACAAGATCCTTGCAAGCCTTATACTCAGTAGGCATGTGATCCTTGGACTGCAGGTAGACAGTTCAGTTACTAGTTACAGCACTATATATATCAGCACAGGATTGAGAAGTGTATCTCGTGACTGTTCACTTTACCTCCATACAACTCAGCAAGTTTCAGTTTCATTTTCTCTTTTAGTTAGGCTCAATTTGGTTGCAATTAAAGCTATTTCAAAATGTAAAAGGGTTTATTATGCAGCAGGTTTAAATTTTTGTCCCTAATCTTACGTCTATGAGAAATACGACTGCGTTTATTTTCAAAATACAAATTAGAGTTTGATTCTGTGCTGCCTTTCACTTGTGGGAAAATATGACTTACAGTCTTTTTGTGACATCTGTTCTTTGACTGCCCTACATGTTTGTGCCACAGCCCCAAGGTCTTTTGTAGTGTCAAAATGTTGGGAAAAGAGTACTTCTCCAGCTCTCAGTCATCAGTTGTCTGGTTACTACTAGGACATCCACTGTTACTGATGCTTAGATCCCTTCAAACCATTTATTTCTGCTGATTGAAAACCACTCTTGGGGCAGAAAAGATTTTGTAGCAATGGACCTGTCTGCCAAGTTATGCCATGCAGTTATCCTCTCTAGTGCTTGCTCTATAAATTCCCTGGTGGCACCGCCTCTTTTTAAGACATGTGCTATTTTATTCCTAGAATACATAGACCTCTCTTGTTGTGAACTAAATTGTGCCCTGCTCCTCCAAATTCATACATTGGAATCATAACCCACAGGACTTCTGAATGTACTGTATTTGGAGAGAGGGCCTTTAAAGATTAATGAATATTCTCAAATATTTCTCCACCTATTATTGGAAGCATACATACGGTATGCTGAAACACAAAAATACAGAAAGAAAAGCAATTTCTCAAATATCTTCTATAAGTACCTATAATAATCATGTTTCTCTTTCTTTATGGTCCACTTCTTTTTCTTTACTAATTAGTGGCATCTCCTGTTTTATAATTGTTCTTTCTCATAACCTAGTCTTTGACTTGTCCAGTAATGGTCACCATCTGTCTTCTATCTGGATCATTTTTCTGTATAATCATCCTAGTAGTTCTATTCTTATTGTCAACTGCTGTAGCCCCAGAATTTAGATTAGTTGCCCTAAAGTCAAGTATCAGTGACAGGAGAATAGGACAGCATGCTCTTCTGTTAGTGGCCTGGTAAAGCTGATGGCAAGGAGATAAGCATCTGGAAGGATACTGTACTACATGAAGAATAAAGAAAAGGTGAAAATTGCATGACTGCTGATGATTGAAATAGGTAATAAGTAGCTACCATAAATACTGATTTGCATAGAGAAAAACTAGGTTTAGATATGATTTTTATGAAACATTTTTCTGGGGTGCTCAGCATCTAACAAGTTAGACCCTTCAAGGAAAACTGTTAATATCTACATTATTCTTCAAGATAAATTTCAATCAGAGACATGTTTCCTCTGAATGTGTCTCTAAGCTAGGAAAGAGATCTTATAATTTATTAGAGTTGTATGTCAAGGGCTAATGTCTGGATTTAGCACCTAATATAAATAGTGACCCGATATCTCTTAGGTTAAATATTCAACCTTGACCTCCAGCTAAGAGTTCCTTTAAGTTTGACTTCCCAAACGGAGGAATCAAGGAAAAAAGAAAGTAGATTGATTATATATGCAATTGTGATTCTTGGAAAATACAGCTGAAAAATCAGACCCTTCATAGAGTTAGTGATAATAAAGTTAGAATTATTTGAGGAGTAAATATGTTTTCGTTAAACTATGGTCTAGAACAAGATGTTTCAGATAGGTCAGGTTAAGATGATGCTATAGTTTGTGTATCTGTCCTCCCAACCCTCATGTTGAAATTTGATCCTTAGTGTTGGAAGTGGGGTCTAGTTACAGGTGTTTGTATCATGGGGGTGGATCCCTCAGGAATGGCTTGGTGCCATTCTAAAGATAGTGAGTGAGTTCTTGCTCTATTAGTTCCTGCAAGAGCAGGTTGTTTAAAAAAGGCTTCCTCCCCTTTCTCTCTTGCTTCCTCTCACACTATGTGATCTCTGAACTTGCCAGCTTCTTTTAGCCTTCTGCCATGAGAGGAAACTTCCTAAGGCCTTCCTCTGAAGCAGATGCTGGCATCATGCTTCTTGTACAGTCTACAGAACTATGAGAAAAATAAATCTTTATTCTTTCTAAATTACCCAGACTCGGGTATTCCTTTATGGCAACCTAAACAGACTAAGACAGATGACATTGTAAAAATCCACTAAATTTAGTAAGCATTAAAACCTTAACTTATAAAATTATGAACTATAAGTTATTTTTTGCCCACACTTAAATTAATGATTTTTATTAGGAAATAAAAAGTGCTACTCTTGACAGCAAGAAAAGCCTTTGTCAGACATTCTCACAATCGTTTAAGACTGCTAAACAGGTCCTCACCTGAGACTTCTGAGTACCTATCAGCTACTGGAGAACATGTGGTAAGTAAGGCTATGAGACTATGGTACTGAACAGATTAGTGGGAAATACCATGCCATGGAATTGAGTCAAGAATTTTTATTTGTCATCAAACTTCACTAAAAATTGTAGAGAGATACACAAATACATAAGTGAGGGCTATGTTCAGAATCTGCAAATTCAGATACCTATAAGTGCCTGGAACGTAATGCAAATAATTGAAAAGACTGAGCCTAATACACTAGACAGTAGTGGGGACAGTTTCTTGCCACAGGTAAAAAGGAAGTTGCAGTGAAACTGATTTTGTTGCTGTGAAGAAATACATGCCCAGTTTCAACATTTTTTCTAATAAAACCGGAAGTCAACAATCTGAATTTTGGGAGAAATATTTGAATCTTTAAATATTGGTAACTAAACAAATTTGTTAAATAATAGGCTTGCCAAAAACACATTTCTAGATCAAATCCTGTCTGCAAATGGTCCCTGAGTTAGCAATTTTGAGGTTAAAGATTTAGGCATCTTGTATTATTCATGGAACTAAACCCATATGAACTTGAATTTCTTTATGGGCCTTATATCAAGCCTATGAAGCATGGAAAGGGGTTGGAATCTATGAGTCAAATTCATAAATCAGCATTTCTTGGGGAATAAACAATTTAGGCTCTGTAGTTATTTTGGAGAAAAACATTGCTCTTTGATCTGTTCACCAGAGATTACTTGAAAGACTGTGGAAGCCCAGAGGTAGCTAGATAAAGTTTATATGGGGAAAATTTACACTTGGTTCAAAATTTTACACACTAAAACTGAGGCTTTGAAAACATACATTGTATTTTTTTCTCTATAACTGCCCTTATATAGTTTTTCTTTATGAGATATTAAGGTAGGAATTGTGCGGTTCTTAAATTTGCCAGTTAAAGGTATTTCAATCTCTTTATTTTTAAAGCAATCTTTTTCAAGTTAACAAAGTTCATTATGATTAAATGTGCAGTTTTTCACAGTTCCTATTCTTGTTCACTTATTGTTGCAAGTTAGTATGCAGATGTAGCTGAAAGCTTATGTGTTAACTTGATGTAGAGCGAGCTCAGATCCATGTGTGTCCTCTTGAGCCTCATTAGTCATTGTTTGAGAGATGTTATCCTGCCTTCATCTGAAACTTTGCTTTTTTCTGCTCTTACAGAAATGTGTGGCTGCTGAAACATTTAAGCTACATTCCATTGACTCTGACTGCTGGTGATCTCCTGGTCTGGTACCTGACACTACCGACTAGCTTTATTGCTAAAACGTTGAATAACCTTTGGGCAATTTACTGGGCCTCCTCTCTTTAGCTTCCTAATATTAGGTATCCTATCAATGCATGACTCTTGATAGCTTCTATTCCTAATTATCAGCCTAATCCACAATTTCTGTTAGAATTCACCTCACTCTATGAATGACCTCACGGAATGGAAGTAGAAGATAAGCTCACTTATGAATAAAAAGAAAGATAAGCTCACTTATGTCTGAATCCCCTTGCTCAGCCTTTTCTAGGTATGTGTGGAACTTAAAAGACCCCATGGGGCTAACCAGCCATGAGGAACTTGGGGGTTACTACTGGTCTCTCTGGCATCTCATTATTTTATTTTTAAATTTCCAACTTTCTACTGAGATGATGTCCTGTTCAATGTTGTACTCATGTAAGGAAACTCAAACTAGTCCCAGCCTCTGTTTGGGAAAATAAAAAACTAGCCTTATTCCTATGCCTGTTTTTTGTTTTTGTTTTTGTTTTTTTGTTTTTTTGTTTTTTTGGACAGCAACCTTCTTACCTCCACTCCCTTCATTCTTTTCATTCCCATCCATTGTGGAGAGTCAGAAAATATGTGTTTCCTCTTCCCTGTACCTGTTCTCATCCTCATTCCAAAAAGATTTCTTCCTCTTCTGCTGGATGGGCAAACTCCTTCACTCTCATTCTATATCCTGTCTAGCTATATGTCATGTATTATAGAATTAATGACCGAGACAGAACACACACCAGACCTGCTAGAGCAGGCATCCTTTCAGGAAACTCAAAAAGTGATCAGAACTAGTGTCCAGTATCCACTGATTCTAGAACCGCACACCACTCTTTCTAGATGGCTAGCATGGGTGGCATCAGACTGTAAAAAGGGAACCCTTATCTCTAGGTTTTTAACTAGTAATGACCAGGATATAATAACTATGGGAAATAGAAAAAATGTCGCTTTAACTCTATTTTTCAATGCATTGTTTGTTTGTGGCTGGATAAAGGTTTGGCAGGGGGCATTTGGCCTTCCCCTGACATAATTGAGGGTCTGGGGTACAAAAAGCTCATATTCCATTGAGCTTTACAGAAGCTCAGTTCTTTTCTGGCAGGCAAGTAGTTTTGAATGAATCAGCTCTTACCTCTTACTTCAAAGATTAATTAAAAGAATAAAAAAGAAACTATTGGCATTTAGAAAAGCCATTCTTGCCAGAAAGCTTGTCTTTCAAGAAAATTTTCTTACTACAGGTTTAAAAGAGTAGACTTAGGAGTCTCAAAGATATCTGTTGGTAGTTCTAGTGCCAACCACATCCATGAGCCACAAGCTCCAGGTTTACATATACAACTGATTTATCAGCATCTACAGTGGATATGTAATAGGCACCACAAGTTTTGCAAGTGTATAATAGATCTCTTGATTCCTATTCACTATCTATGCCAATCCTTATTCACCTCAGGGTTTTTTTAGCCTAGTAATTGTGACCATAACTCACCATTTGAATTGAATCCAAAATTTAAGAGTCAATCTTAACTATTCTACTTATCCCATTATACTTCACACTCAATCAATTAGCAGGTCTAGTTCAACCTACTTTTTAGACATAGCCCAGTCTGACCACTTCTCATCACCTTGATAGATAACATGGACATCTAGCCTACAATGATAAAATGGCCTCATGATTTCTCTTCTCATGACACTTTAGATTCTGCTGTTTTAGAATAGACCCTAGGGTCTAGCATAACAGTTTAAATATGTACATCATATCAGTTTCTTAAAATTCTTAACATATAATTCAAACTCTTTAACGTGCTCTAATGGATCTGACATGATGCAATGCTTGTTTTCCTCTCCAGCCTCATCTTGGACTGCTCTTGCTATTTCTCAGTCGGCTGAAGCCATCCTGACCTAGTCATTGAAACACACCAGACTTAACCCCTTTTGATTTCTTTTGCTGCTTGAAACCAAATTCCCAGTCTTTGAATGACTTAGATCTTCAATTCAATTTGTTCTTGGCTTAAAGAATTTTCATGAATAACTTACTTAAAAGTGCTCTTTTCTTCTATTGTTCAAGTCACTTTCTAATGGTTTTCCCATTTTATTTTTCATCATAGCATTTACAAGTATCTAAAAAGGTATTGTACATTTGTTATTTATTTTTTTCTAGACCTCCCCCATTATAAACTGTACTGGGGCAAAAAAATGGCATGATTCTTAATGTATATTCTTGGCATCTAGTATAATGCATGGGACATTATAGTATTAAGTAAGTATCTGTGGAAGTAAATGAATAAGTGAATGGAGGACTCATTATTGTAGGTGATTCCCCTTTAAAGAATGAATACCATATCTTTAAAATATGGACTCCACAAGGCAAGAATATTTAGAGGTCTTAAAACTATATCAGTATTTCAAAGTGTTTCCCTATTTAAAATTTTATTAAGGTATATTTTCCCAGTGACTTGTCTATTTCATTTGAATTTTCAAATTAACTAATGTAAACACTACAGCAATGTCTTATTTTTTTTAGTCCCTGCTATGCCTCTAATTATCTCCATTTTTCATTCTTAAATAATTTTTTTTTGGTGGAGGGGCCTTCTTTTTTCCTGGTTAATCTTGCCAGATATTTGACAATCTTATTATATTACTTTTCTCAAAGACTGATGTTTTTCTCTCTGTTGTATCTTTGCTTTCTATCTCAAAAATATCTGTTCTTATTTGTATTATTTCCTTTTGATAGATTATTATGTTTATTATTCTTTTATTTTTTGAGTTCAAGGACTATTTTCTTGATTTCATCCATTTTCTTCCTAGAGTTATCTTTTAAGACGATAAATTTCCCCCTAAAAACTACCTTATCTGAATCACACAAGTGTGTTTTGTTTCCATAATTATTAAGTTCTACATATTTTATAATTTTCATGATGCTAGCTAATTTGACAAATGAGTTATTTAAAAGTATGTGAGGATTTTTTTCTAGTTATTGACTTGAAAATTACAATATAGACAGATATTTTAGCATATATGGTATTGGTTCATTGATATATGTTGTGGCTTGCATGATGGCCCAGTACATGTTCAACTTTTACAATTACTCCATGTGTCCTAGAGAAGAACATCCATTTCTTAATCACTGGGTACAAAATTCTACACACCCCTTATGTTAATGGTATTGTTCAAATACACTATACCAATTGTCTTACTGAGTGTTCTGTAAATTATCAAGAGAAAATTGCTAAAGTTCCCAGTCTAATGGCAAATATTTTCCATTATATCTTGCATATTTTTGATCATTTTATTTAAATATTTTAAATAATTTTTAAATTTTGAATAATTTTGAATTTATTAAATTGCAAAGATAGTACAGAGAATTCTTATATACTTCAAATCTACTATATCCTGTTATTACATCTTATATTAATGCAGCACTCTGGTCATAATTAACAAACAAATATTAATACATTATTATTATGAACTAAATTGTATACTTTATTTTTATATTCTTTAAACACTATATTTTCATATTCTTAATTTTTAACTGACATAATTTTTCTAACCCCATGTGTTTCATTCACAGCATGAAATTGTATTGAGTCATCATATTTCCTTAGGCTCCTCTTGACTGTGACAATTTCTCAGGCTTTTCTTTATTTTTAAGGAGTTTTGAAATAGTTTTGAGGGGTATTGGTGAGGTATTTTTTAGACCGTCCCTCAATTGGGATTAATTTTTTTCATGTTTGATTGGCATTACGGATATTTGAGAGGAAGACTACAGAGAGAAAATGCCATTCTCATCACAGCATATTGAGTGTACGTATAATCACCAAGATTTGATTTTGACATTGATTAACTAGCTGAAGTAATATTTGTCAGTTTTCTCTGCTGTAAAGTTCCTCATATTTTCTCCCTTTTCATACTATACTCCTTGGACGGAAGTTAATAAATGCAGCCCACACCTAAGTGGTAAGGAGTTGTGTCCCACCTTAGTGAGGGCAAATGATGAACATAAATTATTTGAAAGGCCCTTACATGAGAAATTTGTCTCTTCCTCTGATTTGTTTAATAATTTATTTATATAAGTATGATCTCATGAAAAATAGTTTTATAATTAGGATTATAGTAAATACTACTTTATTTTTTTTCTTAAATTATTTCAGCTTTGGCCATTGGCTATTGAGCTCTTTTAGTTACATGCCATGTCCCTTTATCTTATCCCCAAATTATGGTGCTTTTTGGATTTTGGGGATGTGTTTTTGGTGTGTGTGTGTGTGTGTGTGTGTGTGTGTGTGTGTGGTTCTCTTGTTTGTTTTGTTTTCTGTTTCAGCGTTTTCTTACTTTCTGGCACTAGAAGATACTTTAAGCTCATATTGTATACTTCTTACCACACTCCTAGAAACAGACCATGCCGCTATTAAAGCTATCAAGCCTTTCTGTTTCCAAAGAGCTCTGTTTTCAAATCTGTTTCCAAAGGGCTTTGATGCCTTTAATTGAGCATGGTATTGAAATCCAAGATTTCAGTGCGGTGTGTTACTGGCATATTATTGTTTCTAGGTCTTCTCAGTGCACAGAACTATAAAATGTGTGTCCACATATAACCCACATGTGCGTACATATCTGTAAATATTTCTATATGTAATCTTCAGTGTTTATATCAAGTTAAGCCTGAATTTCATACTGATATATTTGACTGTAATCTATTACCATGTATATCTTTCTATTCTTCTTGTCTATAACCTCCCACCCCAACAGTAGGAAACCTGGCCTCACCATCCTGATTCGTTACTTAGTTTTCAATTTAAAAATAAATATATAGTGGTAGCAGAAATTTTTACCTGTACCCTTTAGGAAACAAGTTTATCCAATAGAATGCAGTGTTTTTGTACAGTTCCATTTTCTTTTAGTCTTACATTCATTTTCAAAGTTATATAGATGTCATCTTTCTCCCAACCCCTTTTAGTGGGGGTATATCATATATCTGTAATACAATTCTATTACTTGTAACTATAAATTATATCCTGGTGTCCCCTCTCTTTTCCAAATGTGTATTTTTTAATTTGCACAAATTAAAACTCTTTTTGCTTGGTGTCTTGATTTTGACAAGTATATAATGTCATATATCCACAATTATGTTGTCATACTGAATAGTTTCATTTCCCTGAAGAATCTCCTGTGCTTCATTTATTCAGTTCCTCCTCACCAAATCTCTGGCAACCAATGATGATTTTTTTTTACTGATATATTCAACTGTAATCTATAGATTTGCTTTGTCCAAAATATCATATATGTGGAATCGTGCAGTATATAGCCCTTACAGAATGTCTTCATTCACTTAACAGTGTGCGTTTAAGATTCATCCATGCCTTTCCATGGCTTGGTAGCTCATTTTTATCATGGAATAATATTCAATTGTATGAATGTACCACAGTTTGTTTATTCATCTATCTGTTGAAAGGCAGGCATCTTTGTTCCTTTCGGTCTATAATGACTATAAATAAAGCTGCCAAAAACCTGTGTGTGCTGGTTTTGTGTGAACATAAGTTTTCAAATCAGTTAGTTAAATATCTAGGAGTGTGATTGCTGGATAACATCATAAGACTTTGGTTAACTTTTAAGAAACTGCCAAACTCTCTTCCAAAGTAAATGGTAAAGTCTTCCAAACTTTACTGTTTTGCATTGCCACCAGCAGGAATGAGAATTCCTTTTGTTCCACATTCCAGGCCCAAGATGGTAGATCCACCAACAGCTTGCACCATGGACCTGGAAAAGTCACAGACACGCAACACCAGCCCATGAAAGCAGCTGGAAGGGCAGCTGTAACCTGCAAAGCCACAGGAGCAGAGCTGCCCTAGGCCATGGGAGTCCACTTCTTGCATTGGCATGACCTGAATGTGAGACAGGGAGTCAAAGGTGTTCATTTCAGAGCTTTAAGATTTGATGGCCCTGTTGAATTTCAGATATGAAATTTGGAAAGGTCCAGGGGTGGAATGATATGGTTTGCCTCTGTGTCCCCACCCAGATCTCATTTTGAATTGTAGCTCCCATAGTTCCCACATGTTGTGAGAGGGAACTGGTGGGAGGTAATAGAATCATGGGGGCCGATCTTTCCTGTGCTCTTCCCATGATAGTGAGTAAGTCTTGTGACAGCTGATGATTTTATAAAGGGGAGCTCCCCCCACACATGCTCTCTAGCCTGCCGCCATGTAAGACATGACTTTGCTCTTCCTTTGCCTTCCACCTTGATTGGGAGGCCTAGCCATGTAGAACTGTGTCAATTAAACCTCTTTCCTTTACAAATTATTCAGTCTTGGCTATGTCTTCATTAGCAGTGTGAGGACAGATTAATACAGGAGGCATTCAGTAAATGTTTGCTCTGTATTTACAGGAAAAGCTAAGTACTTACTCATTAGTTTCCCTGACAATGAATGTTGTAAACCCTCTTCATATATGTGTTTGGGGGATGGTGTGGTCAACAGAATTTGCTCAGTGTGCTTTGGAACTGAAGTTGAGGCAGTGGTACATGCTAGGCCAACAGAGTTCAAGGTACGACTAATTTAAGTCAGAATAAAGGTCAAATGATAAATGAGAACAAATTCAAATGCCAAGTTTGTGGAAACTGGTCAGAACAACATCATGGAAACTACTCTGTCAGAGTCAGAAACACAGGAATGATGACAGCAATAAAATGAGAGCAATACACAAATGACTATATACCTACACTCTGAGACATTTCCCTAAACCTCTTTAATATAGGCCCATGAAGATAAAGGTGTCTCCAAGTTTTTTCATAGATTTTCTTTCTTTCTTTCTTTTTTTTTTTTTTTTTTTTTTTTTTGAGATGCAGTCTCACTCTTGTCCCCCAGGCTGGAGTGCAATGGCATGATCTCAGCTCACTGCAACCTCTACCTCCTGGGTTCAAGTGATTCTCCTGCCTCAGCCTCCCAAGTAGCTGGGATTACAGGCACCTGCCACCACACCTGGCTAATTTTTGTATTTTTAGTAAAGACAGTTTTTCACCATGTTGGCCAGGCTAGTCTTGAACTCTTGACCTCAGGTGATCCACCTGCCTCGGCCTCCCAAAATGCTGGGATTACAGGTATGAGCTGCCACACCTGGCTAACTTTGTCTTTAAAACTGTGTTTTTCTGTAACTCTGGCTGATTGCATTTATTTTTCAGACATCATGTCATCAAATCACTTCAGCTCTTATATGTATTGATTTCAGCTACAAATTCAACATAAAATACTCTTCATTTTATATTTCATTTTGAAAAATTTAAGTTGCTGTTCAAGTTGGGTTGTTTTTTCTAATCATATAGTTTTATAGATCTCTAGTTCAGGGGCTCAGGTATATACGTGATAGATCAGGCAGCTTGGGGAGAAAAGAATAAACAATGGATTGTCTTCTTACCCTTTTATCCCTGCAAACTTTTTCCTAATCCTGAATAAAACACAAAGGTTCATTGCATATGGAATCACAAAAGTCTCCAGTGTAACATAAAAAGTGGAAAACAAGCTTTCTTTAGTATTGCAGTATTACTGGAAAACTTTTTAAAAAAATAACAGGACAATAGGAGAAAAACATTAACATCCTATACACATTCAGAATAAGCATAAAATTCCTCTTATGGAAGAATTAGAACACAACTCACTTCAAGCAGCATTTAACAATCAAGAATAACTTGCACTACTTATTTTTTAGAACTGTACTTTTAATAGAATATGATATCTAAAGAGTATTAAAGAAACTTTTGAAATCAATTTTTTCATAACTGAACGTTTTCTAAGGTCAGCTAATAAAAATAAAAAATTGAAAATGATAGTTTTTTCATAATAAAGTATTATATTTAAAAATAGGACAGGTTCCCTCTTCTTCATAAGCAAATCAAAATTTTCGTTCATCCTATCAGATCTTTGCTTCAAATTCAACTGAAAATTAATACAGCTTATTAAGCTGGATCTTTTTCTCTCCTCTCTATTTTCTTCACAATAGCTTATTTAAAAACCTGGATTATCTACATATTTTTCTCAAATTACTGTTATATGACTTATCTACATGCTAGTAATCTATCTCAAATGTGTAAGTATGGCAGGTATATTGAAGTGCACTGACACAATTTCTTTTTTTAACACAAATGAATAATCCTATGGGCGCCAGAAGGATTAATTTTCTGAGGCATCTTATAACCTTAACAGTAGAAAGTACAGTATTCTACACACAGATTAATTATAAAATGTGGTATTCTAAAATATCTGAATGTCATAGATTCTCAATTAACAACTGCAGAATGGTTTTACATTATTATTATAATTGAGAAGTTTATGTAACTGAAAGTATGAATTGTGATGGGCTCTGTTATACATTTGCAGCAAATCCTTATCAATGTAAAACAGCCCTTCATTGCCATATATACCCATATATCATATTATTTTGTTGCAACACCTAAATTGCATTCATATAAATTATGGTGAGAAAGAGCCCAATTTAGGGCTGTAAGGTCACCTATGGATTTATTAGTGGTAGAAAAGTTATTAGAACTTTGGAGTTTCTCATCAGCTTTGGCCAACATGCCTGTGGAATAGCACATTCTGATGCTACATTTATGGTTAAGGGACATTGGGAATGGATTTCATTTTACTATGCCAGTTATCAGCACAGTCTTGTCATTTTCATCTGCTACACATTTTGCTTGCTGTCTTCAAAATCTCACTTTAGTGTTATCTCCCTGGCCTGTTGTCATAGGGCACTGGTCTAGCAGAAAGCATACTATCAATATAAACACATTAACAAAGAAAGATTACAAAAGGGAAAGATAATTGTCATAGGCACTTTCCTGAATTTTATTCCCAAAGGCTTTGGACTCAAATGATTCCCCTGGCCCATCAGCCAAACTCATGTTGTAGAGTGTCATCATTATCAGTGTCATAATCTAATCTATAGATGAAAATATTTCCTCTTTGGAAACTTGATATATTCTGACTTTATGTCTAATCTCTTTCTCCTGATGGTCCCTTATCAACGAAGAAAGAGCTTGTCAACTCATTAATTCTCTTCCATTTGAAGTGAAAAATGTTATCAATGGGAATGCTTGTGAAATTTTAAATGTTGATTTGTTCCTTTTGGGGAATAGGCCATGAGGTATCATTGAAGGTTTTAAATGCTTTCATATACATCCCTTCCTCATATATTCATGCATAAATTACATTGACTAAAGAAAGCCAAATTTAATCACAAATAAGTGAAATTTCCTAAATATAGTAAAATAAACTTTTACTCAAAGTTTTATTATTATAGAGATGCCTCGCTTAATGACAGGATACATTCTAAGAAATGCATTGTTAGGTGATTTCACTGATGTGTGACTATCACAAAGTGTACTTACACAAACGTAGGTTACACATCTAGTATCTATGGTATAGCTTATATTCTTAGGCTACCAACCTGTATAGCATGTTGCTGTACTGAATACTCTAGGCAATTAAAACAAAATGATAAGTCTTTATATATCTAAACACAGAAAAGATACAGTAAAAATACGGTATTTGTATACATGAGGGTTTGTGTGTGTGTGTGTGTGTGTGGTACACTTGTATAGGGCTCTTACTATGAATGGTGCTTGCAGAACTGGAAGTTGCTGTAGGTGATTCAGTGAGTGAGTAGTGAGTGAATGTGAAGGCCTAGGACATTACTGTTCACCACTGTAGACTTTAAAAACACTGTACATTTGTTACACTAAATGTACAGAGAATATATTTCTTCAATAATAAATTAATCTTAGCTTGCTGTAACATTTCTAACTTATAAACTTTTTAATTTTAAAAACTTTTTGGTTATTTTATAATAAAATAAGCTTAAAACACAAACACATAGTTTGGCTGTACAAAAATATTTATTTCTGTCCGGGCATGGTGACTCACACCTGTAATCCCAGCACTTTGGGAGGCCGAGGTGGGCCGATCACTTGAGGTCAGGAGTTTGAGACTAGCCTGACCAACATGGTAAAGCCCTGTCTCTACTAAAAATTTAAAAATTAGCCGGGCATGGTGGTCCATGCCTGTAATCCCAGCTACTCGGCAGGCTGAGGCAGGAGAATCGCTTGAATCTGGTAGGTGGAGGTTGCAGTGATCCGAGTTCATGCCACTGCACTCCAGCCTGGGCGACAGAGAGAGAGACTCTATCTTAAAAAAAAAAAAAAAAAAAAAAAAAAATATATATATATATATATATATATACACACACACATACATATCACAGTAAGTACATAAACCAGTAACATAGTCATTTATTATCATTATCAAGTATTATGCACTGTATGTAATTGAATGTACTATACTTTTATATGATTGCAGTGTAGTAGGTTTATTATGAGATGCTACATTACTCACGTAGCATCTCAAACATGTGAGTAATGTACTGCACTACAGCATTACAAGATTACAATATCACTAGGCTACAGGAAATTTTTTTGGCTCCATTACAATCTTATAGGACTACTGCCATATATGCAGTCCATCATTGAGCAAAATGTCATTATGTGGTACATGACTGTATTTCAAATATAATTTAGTTTCATATTCTAGTTAATGGAGTATTAAAGAATACTTCGTATTAGCCTTATCTCTCAAGAAATGCTATTACAAAATATTTTATTCCTGTTTCTGATTTCTTTCTCACTCAGTTTGTTGGTGAGCTTACACCTGCTTTCCTCTAGTGAAAAAAAAAAATTAAAGATGTCTTTCTTAACATTTATCTGTAAACCCAGGTGGCCTACTTATCTGCCGATTTTGAATGGATATATAAAGGAAAATGCCAGTAATTATACAAGCCAATGACACACTTGCTTTCATCTTACTAACCTTGTTTGGTTCCAGATTCACATACAATTTATCTGCTTTTGGGTCCTCAGTTTGCAGAAAACCTTTAGATTCTTTCAGCAGCTAATAGGATTTGTCATTCTGTTTGAATTTAGTTTGGAATGTTCTTCTGACTTTGGACCTTGGCTTCACTAATGATATGGGAGAAAATGACGAAGAAAATTGATGACATATTGTATAGTCTTTTCCTTTTATTTCATGGGGAAATTAGACTTTCTGTCATGGTGCTTGATATGCTAGTGATTTCCAAGTGAAATTTTCCCATTCATGTCCCTTATGAAAAAAAATAAAAATGGACTCTATGTGAATGACATGCCCAGCCACAGTTTATTAGATTAGCCATGGATTTCTGCCACAGAGATGGCAACATTTAGATAGGAGAATGAACTGATGTTACCTGCAGAAAAACAAAAATGAGTTTGATCAATCAGTATTGTTCCATGAAATCTGAGTTGAAAAACAAGGAGAGAATAAGGTGATTAGAAACAGTAACTGTAGATGAAAGGTCCTTAAAAGTGAAATGACATTTTAATAAAGGAGGGAAAAATGTTATAGAGTAAGAAGAATAGATGAGGCCTGGAAGGGCATAGGGACACACACCTGTAGTCCCAGCTGCTTAGAGGGCTGAGAAGGGAGGAATTTTGAGCCCAGGAGCTCAAGGCCAGTCTAGGCAACAAAGTGAGATCTTATCTCTTAAAAAACAAAAAGAAAAGAAGGAAACAAGGAAAGAAAGAAAAAGAAAGAGAGAAAGAAAAAGAAAGAAAGAAAGAAAGAGAAGGGAAGAAGGGAAGGAAGGAGAGAGGGAGGGAGGGAGGGAGCGAAGGAAGGAAGGAAGGAGAAAGAAGGAAAAGAAAGAAAGAAAGAAAGAAAGGGAAAGAAAGAAAGGAGAGAATAGGTGAAGTCTGTATGTTTAGCTTCAGAAAGCAGACCAAAGGCCTCAGATGGTAGTATGTACTCAGGGATCACCTCCTTTCCTTCTCACTACAGAGCCTACACTCTTGTGGTAATGCAAAGGAATACTAAGAGGTGACCCAGAAATGACCCAAAAGGAATAGACAATATTCAGAAACATACACCATGTCAGCATCGATGCCAGCTGTGGTTCAACACAAGTCCAGTTTGCAAGGCAAGGAGAGTAAGACACCAGAAAAGAGCTGTTGCGTTATCTTTTATATCTAATGTGACTTTGTTTTTACCTTTTCTTAATTGAACCTGAATGTCCTAAATTCTCTAAACTTTAAATGTAAACAACATGCATGTTTTTCAGAAAACAACATTTTGAATATTAAAATGGTAAAATAAGTGTTTGCTGAGAACATTAGCATCAGGTCATGTGACATGTTTTTTTTTTTGGCTATACTATTTATTTATTTATTTTATTTATTTATTTACTATTATACTTTAAGTTCTGGGGTACATGTGCACAATGTGCAGGGTTGTTACATATGTATATATGTGCCATGTTGGTGTGGTGCACCCATTAACATTTATATTAGGTATGTCTCCTAATGCTTTCCCTCCCTCCTCCCCCCACCCCACAACAGGCCCTGGTGTGTGATGTTCCCCTTCCTGTGTCCAAGTGTTCTCATTGTTCAATTCCCACCTATGAGTGAGAACATGTGGTGTTTGGTTTTTTTGTCCTTGTAATAGTTTGCTCAGAATGATGGTTTCCAGCTTCATCCATGTCCCTACAAAGGACATGAACTCATCCTTTTTTATGGCTGCATAGTATTCCATGGTGTATATGTGCCACATTTTCTTAATCCAGTCTATCATTGATGGTCATTTGGGTTGGTTCCAAGTCTTTACTATTGTGAATAGTGCCACAATAAACATACATGTGCAAGTGTCTTTATAGCATCATGATTTATAATCCTTTGGGTATATATCCAGTAATGGGATGGCTGGATCAAATGGTATTTCTAGTTCTAGATCCTGAAGGAATCGCCACATTGTCTTTCACAATGGTTGAACTAGTTTACAGTCCCACCAACAGTGTAAAAGTGTTCCTATTTCTCCACATCCTCTCCAGCAGCTGTTGTTTCATGACTTTTTAATGATCGCCATTCTAACCGGTGTGAGATGGTATCTCATTGTGGTTTTGATTTGCATTTCTCTGATGGCCAGTGATAATTAGTATTTTTTCGTGTGTCTGTTGGCTGCATAAATGTCTTCTTTTGAGAAGTGTCTGTTAATATCCTTCACCCACTTTTTGATGGGGTTGTTTTTTTCTTGCAAATTTGTTTGAGTTCTTTGTAGATTCTGGATATTAGCCCTTTGTCAGATGAGTAGATTGCAAGCATTTTCTCCCATTCTGTAGGTTGCCTGTTCACTCTGATGGTAGTTTCTTTTGCTGTGCAGAAGCTCTTTAGTTTGGTTAGATCCCATTTGTCAATTTTGGCTTTTGTTGCCCTCTCTCACCACTCCCACTGAACATAGTGTTGGAAGTTCTGGCCAGGGCAATCAGGCAGCAGAAAGAAATAAAGGGTATTCAATTAGGAAAAGTGGAAGTCAAATTTCCCTGTTTGCAGATGACATGATTTTATATCTAGAAAACCCCATTGTCTCAGCCCAAAATTTCCTTAAGCTGATAAACAACTTCAGCAAAGTCTCAGGATACAAAATCAATGTGCAAAAAATCACAAGCATTCTTATACACCAATAACAGACAAACAGAGAGCCAAATCACCAGTGAACTCCCATTCACAATTGCTTCAAAGAGAATAAAATACCTAGAAATCCAACTTACAAGGGATGTGAAGGACCTCTTCAAGGAGAACTACAAACCACGGCTCAATGAAATAAAAGAGGATACAAACAAATGGAAGAACATTCCATGCTCATGGATAGGAAGAATCAATATCATGAAACTGGCCATACTGCCCAGGGTAATTTATAGATTCAGGGCCATCCCCATCAAGCTACCAATGACTTTCTTCACAGAATTGGAAAAAACTACTTTAAAGTTCATATGGAACCAAAAAAGAGCCCACATTGCCAAAACAATCCTAAGCCAAAACAACAAAGCTGGAGGCATCATGCTACCTGACTTCAAACTATACTACAAGGCTACAGTAACCAAAACAGCATGGTACTGGTACCAAAACAGAGATATAGACCAATGGAACAGAACAGAGCCCTCAGGAATAATACCACACATCTACTATCATCTGATTTTAGACAAATCTGCCAAAAACAAGAAATGGGGAAAAGATTCCCTATTTAATAAATGGTGCTGGGAAAACTGGCTAGCCATATGTAGAAAGCTGAAACAGGATCCTTTCTTTAGACCTTATACAAAAATTAATTCAAGATGGATTAAAGACGTAAATGTTAGACCTAAAACCATAAAACCCCTAGAAGAAAACCTAGGCAATACCATTCAGGACATAGGCATGGGCAAGGACTTCATATCTACGACATGTTTCTTAAAAATAAAATTTCTTGGCCTCTCTCAAAGTCGAGGACTTAGAATCACCAGAGAAATAGCTCAGGAATCTACATTTTTCACAATTTGTCCATGGTGAGTTGTATTCATTCTTACGCTGGTCATTGTTTCATAGATCCTCCAGATTCACTTGGCTAGGCTATCTAATGGAAGTTTTGTCTCAGTGATTACAACAATTGAAGAGGTTGGGATGTGAGGCCTTTCCTGGTGGGCTGTAGAGGAAGGAGTGTGGAGACACAAAGAGACAGGAATAAGGTAACGTATTCATTGTAATTTATTCATCTATCTACTAAACAGCTTTCCTTCTGCCATTGGAGATGGGCCAGAGTAAAATCTCTTTACTAAGTTATTAAGAATTGTGTAGGTGACAAGAGCACCAATGTCTGATGACTGAATAGACATAACTTAAAAGCAAATGAATGATGCTGGACAAAGTTTTAAGACAAATAGTGTAACATGTGGTTTAAAAAGTTAGAGAGAAGACAATTGATGTATAGTACAAAAAAGGAGATTCAACAAAAGTTTTCTTGGTATTTCTGAAAAGGAGAATTCAACACTTTTCTGAAGATGAATTCCACTTTAAAATAGAAAATAACTTTCCTATCTTCAGAACAGAGGTAACAGATAACAAAATGCTTTTAATATTGCTGGAAAGTACTGATTCAGTATAATCAACATTGAGATATATCCTAGTTGTGTAGTCTAGTTTCAAAAATAAAAAATGTTCAAGTATCCAGGCAGAGAAATGCAAGACAATAAAAACATTAAAATTATCTGAAACTTCTCCACAGCCACAGTAATTGCCTAAAGGCAATTGAGCAATGTCTACAAATTACTGAGGAAAATAATGATTCAAGTGTACTGTATCATACCAAGGTGTCAATAAAGTATAAAGATAAAAAGCACTTATATTTAAATATAAAACTATGAAGTAATATAGGCCCCAAAGATTAATCAATGAAAAAAAATCCAGTCAAACCAGAAACTCCAGTAACAGGACTTGTGATCACAAGAATACTAAGAACTACTTACTAATTTGAGGTAATTAAAGTGATAATATGGAGGGTTTTTGCACTGAGGACTATTCAAGGCTTCCTAAATTATTGAGCATATAACTAAAACTGAAAAATTAAATGCTTAAAAGTGGGAGATAGCAGTGAATGGATTTCTAATCCTTTCATTGTTTGCATTTGGCTCTGCAAGTATTTCCCTGTGTTTTCTTGCAGACTTTAAATTAAAAAATACATGCCCAAACAATTCAACTAGAAAATAGGCAAAAGACAAGAATAGACGTTTCAGCAGAGAGGAATTATGAATGACAAGTAATCACATGCAAAGATGTTCACCACCATGTGAAAGTTAAAGTCATGTACTATGAGATCTCACCATCAGAATGGCCAAAATGAAAAAAAAACAGTAGTGATAACACCAAATGCTGGTGAGGATGTGAAGAACCTAGATCATTCATTTTAATAAGGAGTTTGACTTCATTTGTCTGATGTTTCTGCTGACAGCTTTTAAGGCTTACCCTCCCTTTTTCCCCCTACCATAGGTCTGGTCAAGTTGATAAAGCCTAAGTATTTCTATCTTTGGCACTGAATATGCAAGGGAAACCTCAACCCAGATCCATCCCCTAACCACAATTTAAAAAAAGAATCCTGGGCCAGACTCTCTTTTTTATTTTCTCAAGCCATTTGAGAACTGTTAAAGAAGCCTACCATACTCTTTCCAGAGACTGCAATTATGTAAGTAATAAACATTTGCATATTATTTTGATGCATGTGTACAGCATCATCAGTCTCAACCTCCAAGCAAAATTTGGGGTGGAGTTCCTGCCTGCCTTTACAGGATGACCAACATAATACACATTCCTGTTGGGAGTGTAAAATGGTACAGCCAAACTGGAAAACAGTTTGGCCATTTCTTTTTAAACTAGAAAGAGACTTACCAAATGGCCTAATTGCACTCTTGTGCATTTATTCCAGACACTGAAACATTTATTTTCACATACAAACTTGTACACTAATAGGCATAGCAGATTCGTTCATAAAAGCAAAAAGGTATACTACCAAAATGATCTTCCATGGTTAGGGTTAAACAAACCATGGTATATCAGTACCATGGAATTCCACTCATTAATAAAAAAAAAAGTGTGTACATGCAACAACAGGTGAACCGGAAGAAAATTATACTGCATAAAAAAGCCAATCTTACGCGTATACACACTGTATGATTCTATTCATTTAACTAAGGAATGGGAAAACAATTATTGAATGTCAGAGGTTAAGGATAAGACAGGGTGGAGCTATAAAGGGGTAGCGTGCAGGAGCTTTGTGGGGTTGGCACAATTATGTGTTTTGATTGTGGTGATGGTTACACAAAGCTACATATATAATAAGACTGCACAAACTACACACATACATATATACATTTATTTATAAGTGGTGAAATTTGAATAATCTCTGTGGATAGCATCCTTGCTAATTTCATGTTAATTTTTGTATTTTACTATAGTTATATAAGTTGTTGACATCGGAGGAAGCTAGATGAACATTACACAGCATTTCCCTATACATTTCTTTTTGCAATTTCCTGTGAATCCATATTTACTCCAAAGTAAGAAGTTAAAAATGTTTTGAAAGACATTTCAGAAGCAGAACGCAGACAGGAAGACTGCAGGATATACAAACAGTATCCCTGTAACTTTACTTTTTAGAAAGAGACAGAAAATTACACCTATCTAAGTTAAAGGGTAAGTGTACAGTGCAAAGTCTAATTCTTTGTTTCTGAGAGTGGACGTAGGGTGCCCACACGGAAAGCTGGAATTCTTGACATGGTCTGGTTTTGAAAAGCAGAGGGAACAGCCGAATCAGAAAGCCCACAATGAAATAATGTTTGCTCCCAACATCTAGTCTCTCCATGGAGTGGAAATACACTATGTACTGTCAGTAATCCTATGGCCACATCAGCAAGTTAGAAATAAAAGGTAACAAAGTTCACAGGCAAAATTCTGGATCATCCCATTATCCTGAAACAAGACTCTGGCCTCTTCCTAACAAGGAGCTTCTGCAAGTAGCTCCTTTTGAAAAACAATAACAACAAAACAAAAACTTACCTCTTTCAAGGATGAGTAATCAGAAAACATCCAACTAGGATCTACAGAAAAGTTTAGAAAAATGAAAGAGAAAGCAAGAATAACAAATAACCAATGAAGAAATCTCACATGAAAAATTATTAAACCCGTAAAAATTTTTGATATGTTGTTATAAATGTTGATGTTATGTTGATGATTCGTGATTAACCATATTTTTCTATGCTTATAATTTTTCTCTAGCTAATTTGTTTTCATGATGGGCTGAAGTTAAATTTTCTTGTATACACCTATAGACAATCATTTTCACTCCTTAATATATTGTGATTTTTCTAGAAGTGTAGAATATGGGTTGTGGAGTCAGACTACCTGAAGTTAAATAAGTCCTGGCTTCACAGTTTTGTGCCTTAGGCATATTTCTTAATCTCCCACAGCATATACTCATACTGCATATAAATATCCACTCCCCACTTTTTGCTGATTTTGATTTTGATTAAGGCAGCAATATACCCAGCTGAAAACTCTCCCAGCCTCCCTTGCAGGTAGAGGTGACGATGTAATGCGATTATTGCCAATGACATCCAGACAGAAGTCACCTGAGTGATTTCCAGAAAATGTTGCTTTCTTGATAGAGGCTTTGCTTCTACCTCTTCTCATTTATCTCCTCGTGCCTATAATGCTGGTCTTATGCCTGAGGGAAGAGAAAAGCCTTGCTATTATGAACACAAAACTGAATGCCAGGAATGGTGGAGGAGAAAGATAAAAGGAGGTTAGTTACCCTGCCTCAAGCAAAGGCATGAACCCCTGAACTGTGTACTTCCTGACCACTTGTTTGGTAAGAAAAAACAAGATTCGAAGGTGTTGCAGTGGTGTCACTGTTATGTGGAGCAAAATGCATTCTCATCAGTAAAGTGAGGACTACAAACTACATATTTCAGAGGTTTATTTTGAAAATCAAACGACTGTATTGTTTAAGTCACTATTATTTCTATTATTTGTTACTAGCAGCAAAAACTTATTTTAACTATTACATGAGATTCGTTTTTGTCACTATTTTGTCCTCTATATCTAGCCCCAAACATAGTGGGCATTAAATATATGGTTATGCAAGCCCATATTGCTTCAATGAATTAATAGGGCTTGCCCTGAAACACATCAAATCCCACTGATGAATTGTGTTTACAAAATGTTGACTTTTTCGTATACCTTTTAGTAATATTGGATAAAAATATGCACAATATATGAAGTTAATACCAATTTATTGAATTAAAGTTTTTATTCATATAGGCAACCTTCCTTTTTTAAAATTAATCTGGTTGGTTCTACAGGAACAAAAAAAATCACATTTGTTTGGGACATTTACACCAAGGAAAATAAAATGAGATGGCTAAAGAAAATGCATCCCCAAAATGTGTCTGTTATTATAAAATACTGTCGAAAATGAAAATATTTCATAGTATATTTGAAATATGAGTTTGAACTCTGAATAAGGCTACTTTGCTCATTACTAAGAAGTTATTTCCATTTTCATTGCACTTGAAAGCATGGGATATTTTGTACATGCTAATAATTACAGTGAATTAATAAGCATATGTCATCATATCCTATTAACTATTGATATTGTCACATTATGATTTTCTTTTGTTAATATTTCAAGAATTTCTTATTTAATTTGTTGGTTTTCTTTTGGTGGATTTTTTCTACCAAGAGAATTATGAGACAACATGAGTGGTTATTCAATTCATTACTTGAAATACTGTGGATATATAATTGACAATTAAAATTAAACTCTGATAGAGGCTCTGCTTCCACCTCTTCTCATTTATCTCATCTTGCCTATAACATTGGTCTTATGCCAACATTACTTTTCTTTAACTTCCAATAGTCAAATGGATAATAACCACTTTGATTAAATATTTAAAACTAAATATATTTTCTGTTTTTCATCTTCGTTTTAGTTACAACAAAACTCTGATTAGAATTCATATAATTCTGTTTATGTTTGATTTATCCAAAATATAAATAATGGAATGAAGTCTTTAAACAGACTACCCATATGTCAATTAGTTCTGTAAGCAATGAATATTTCATAGATATTTAAATAGTTTTACATTACTAAATTTATGTCTATCAAGCAGTGGTGATAGACTAATAAACAGAATGGCATCTTCTCTTTTTGAAGATAGTTACAGAGACTGAACAGCATATTTTCTCATCTTGGCTACTTTTAATAGAAAAAAAAATGCCCTAGCTTGATGTAGGCAAACCTCTTATTCAGTGAAAGGAGAACAAAATAATCTTAAGTCTTGAAACAGAAAGTTCTGCACTGATGTGCCCACTTTCTGAACACATGATGTCTTGGACAGTGGTGAGATATGCCCAGGCAGGTGAAGGTGGGTACCCATCCTCATAATAAGCATGCATTACTGCAAACACTGAGATCCCTGCATGTTTCATGTTATGTTTTATCTTCAAGTTGAGTGTTTACATGAGGGTAACACTAGCAAAACATTTCATAATTAAAATGATGCTAATACAAACTTGACATGATGCTTAGCTTCTAGGTTTGTCTTTTTCCTGTTTGACAAAGAAAGTGAAGATAATGTATCTGCATTTACTTATTAGCAGAGTGTAATTTCAATAGTCAATTATATATCCACAATATTTTAAGTAATGAATTGAATAACTGCTCATGTTTTCTCATAATTCTTTTGGCAGCAAAAAATCCACCAAAAGAAAACCAACAAATTAAATGAGAAATTCTTGAAATATTGACAATAGCAAATTATAAAGTGACAATATCAATAGTTAACAGGATATGATGACATATACTTATTAACTCACTGTACTTATTAACGTGTACAAAGTATCCCATGCTTTCAAGAGCAATGAAAATAGAAATAATTTGTTAGTAGTGAGCTAAGTACCCTTAGTCAGGGAGATGTTTAAGTAAAGAGAAATTGGTAGATAAATAGTTATATAATTTACATATCTACATTACTTATTTTGTAATCCAGGAGGTCATAAGGACAGTCTTAAATAAATTACTTAGTATTTCCAGGGTCCGTATGATTGTTACCAATTCATAGACATTCTTTGTACATTCTTACTTTTTCCTCTTGAGCTAACTCAAATTTATAAATAAATGCTACAAACCAAATACCTGGAAAATGGAGAAAGAATAATTACATGATGATTAGTTTGAGGGGCATTAATTTTTAGTCTTAGTTGTGGTTGTGCTAATTACTCTTGTTTTATTATACTTTAAGTTTTAGGGTACATGTGCACAACGTGCAGGTTTGTTACATATGTATACATGTGCCACGATGGTGTGCTGCACCCATTAACTCGTCATTTAACATTAGGTATATCTCCTAATGCTATCCCTCCCCGCTCCCCCCTTTACTGACCTCTCTGCTCTGCCATTCACCCCACCTTCCATCGGTGTGCTGGAAAACACCATTTAGTGAATATTAAAGGTGCACTGATACTAACTTGTTTGTGTTTGTTTCTCTGGAAACATGCATTTTGTCGTTTTCACATATAAATTGGAAAATAGTTGAAAGAAAAAAATATTTTTCTTTGAGAAAAGGCTGTGAAATGACAAAAGAATTATCAAAAAAACTACTTTTTATACACTCCCATAAAGTAATCAATTTGGACTATTTATTTTCATGTCAAATGTGTACAGTAATAGATTCTTATTTCCTCTACTCTTCATTCACTGGTACTAATTTAATTTTGGATCAACTAGTTAGGAACAGGAGGGAGCTGGTTAGGCAAATCTATGTAAATCCTGGAAGGCTATCTCCATCCATGCTATAATATTGCATATCTGCTAATTTTTCTTTCTCACTGCAGAAACTCATGTGGACATTTCCTCTCCATTTACTTCATACCCTAGAGCAGATGTTAAAGTGTTTTAAAGAATTAAAATTATTATAAAAATTGTGGTTTGCTGTTTGTTATTTTGGCAAGGCAGGGAGGTGATGGTCTTAGTGATGCTCGGTGGCTCATTGAGTAAATCTCTTTTTGCTTGTAAATCCAGGGAAAATACTCAAAAAGAAAAAGAAAAGAAACATTCAAAGATCTGTGAGGACCTGGGCCTTATGTGTCAGAACATTAGCCCTTTGGTCTTTGTGTAGAATTTTAAAATGTTATAATTCTATTCACGTTCATATCATTTCTTAAGATGGCACTGACACTATGTTTTTGTAACACAGTCTCACTCATGATACAAATGTTTTCAGTATCTCTTATGACAATAAAATATGATAATTTTAATTATCATAGTTATTATCAATAATACCTGTTGGTGACTTATTATTTGCTAAGCAATTTCCCCATATAACAGATATGGATATATAAATTTTGGCAAGAACTCTAAAAATCTACATATTTGTTTTCACAGTATGGTACCAGACTAGGGTAAAAATGTTAAAAAGTGCTCAAAAACCTATCTGATGACTCTTAATCCCTTCTTTCACATTGAGGCTATATATGTTTGGGGAAGTCATAATCACAAGAAGGATTTGTGAGTCAGAATTTTTAGAGTTGATGTGCTGTTGTTCCTAGTAATAGGTTTCTCCAAGGTAGAAAGTAGAGTTTGCTTGGATCTCACCTCAAGCCTATGAGAAGGGCCTCAGCCTGCCTTTTGTTTCTTACTACTGGGGCACAGAGTAGCTTGCTATTTGACTCCTGCCTGGAAATTTAAAGTCAAGACACAGACTGGCTTAATGCTAATGGACCCGGCTGGACACAGATGGCTGAACTGAGGATGGGCCTGCACTCTGGGGCTTGTCAGGGCAAATAATGCTGGAGTATTTCACAGAAAATACATGAGAATCACAAATGAGTCATGAATCATAAATAAACTGTCCATGCAGAGTCACTGTATAGTCTGTACAAGGAATTTGGCTACAAAGCAGTTACCCTTCAGTCCTGAACGAGTCAGGAATAGCACCTTGGGAGTCAGGGAGAGGGTAAGTACAAAAGAAACATGGAGCCAATCATAGCCATTTTCCTACTCGGGACACCCACACACAGCTGACTCAAGAAAGAGAGGAGAGATTTAACTTTAAATCCAGTTCAGAATGTTGATATTTTGCACTGAATAATCTAATATCTGAATCAATGTTGTATTTTGTGAATGAAAGTGATGCACGATTTATTATGTAAAGCCAAGGGTTCTCAACTTTAACTGCACATATGAATCACCTGGGGATACTTAATTATTTTTTATTATTTTTGTGTGTATGTGGGCAGAGACTGTGCTTTACTCATCTCTCTATTCACAGGCCCTAAAGCATTAATAAAAAATACATAGAAATTATCATTTAGTTGTTTTGTTGATAAGCCTGGGCATCAGTGTATTTAAGAGTTTCCCATGTTATTCTATTTTATGGCCTTTGTTGAGAATCACAAATTTTAAGAAACAGCAAACTCATGGAACCTGTTGGAGATTTCATCTAGGGAAAGAGAAGAAATGGACCCCAATGAACAAATGTAAGATTTGGGTGTGAGAGAAAAATACGGTGCTTTATGACTTTGCTACAGGAGTTGTGCTTGTTCAGTGTTTTACCTACACATTAATTATCCTATTTTATTCTCACATTAACAACATAAAGAAGCGATTGATAACCCCATTGAGTCCACATAGAGAGGAAACCTGTCCAGGTACAGGCCTGTTCTTTTTTTGCCCATGTAGCTTTGCTGCATGTCAGCATTAAAAGGAAACAAATAGTATACGGATTCAAGGAAAAAAAAAATTGAGAATAGATTTTAAAAATCTAGGAAATGTGAAGATTAAGCTTTTACTCTGCCTTCTTGCCAGAGATGTGACATCCTCTCTATAAACTCACATTTTATCACGCCCCAGGTCAGGGTCTCTTTTATGTCGACCAGTTTTCAGCATCATAATTGCACCCTGCCTTCTACCACTATCACTCCCTTCTGAACATATGGCTTGGATCAGGGAAGTATCTGTGGGAATACAGCTAACATTTTATCATATCTTGTAAGAAAGCTGGATCAAAACATATAAAGCAGTTCAGGCTAACAGTTTACACCTGCTAACAGTTTACACCTGTGAAAACTTTAAAGATAATACAAATTCTGTCCATTTAAATTAATAGAAAAAGTTTACTATGGCCAATGATAACTGACTTTGTCTCTCATTTTTCACTTACTAAAATGATGCCACATTTTTTCAGATTTCTTGTATATGAGAATTATTATAATTAAATAAAAGCCAAACTTAAAATTAACTTATTAGATGCATAAGAGTAAAGACATTATTTGGATTAATTGTGTTTACCGTCTATTATTCAGAGCAACTGACTCATTTGAAAGGATAAAATAATACCACGACATTATTGGAAGTGTTCTCTAATTAGAATTCAACTAAGCTTATTTTCTCTTTTTCAAATATTTTTTTGCAATGGAATATGGACCAGATGGATAATTCATGTCAGTATTGAAACATACTGTGTTTCTTAAATACAAACAGCAGTTCAAGCTTTCATGCCTTTTCCCTTGTTGTAAGTATTGGGAGACAGCTCTTACTAATGTTTTCATACTTCTGCACAGTCCAGGCTTTCTGAGCAAAGACCACTAAAAAACTTGGTTAAAGGATGATTAAATGGCAGACATGACTTAGAAGTTAGAGATAACGTATCCCTCCAAAAGATTAGAGATTTATCTTCCTCAGAGTGATTTGCTTACATTCCAGGTGGAGACCTTCCTCTTCCCTAAAAGGAAAGGATTTGTTTATATTCCATTTGAAAAGGTGTCTATCTCTCTTTCTTACTCCCTCCCTTTCAAGGGAAGAGGGGGCAAATGCATCAGCCCTACAGAAGCTCTGAGTTTCATTGTATTGGATCCCACATTTACTGATTCCTTTCCAGTGGTACAACCCCTCTGCACAATCATGTGGACACCTGGCCCTCGTCACATTGCCCTATGGGAAGCTGGAGCATAGGAACTAGTGCTAAGGTACTCTGTGAGTTATAAACAGCAGTCATTACTCTGATCCAGAGATCTCATATTTCCTGACAGAAAAGAAAAATACATACCCATATGCATGCACATATGCATATATCACATATATGTATATGTGTTTGTGTGTTAAGTATATGTAAATGTTCCCTTCTCTTGAAACATCCACTTCCCAACTCCTCATCCATCCTTTCTGCTTGGCAAATAACACTCATCATCTAGAATCTGTCAATTCCTCTTTCAATGAAACTATTCCTAAGAATTACAAGTTGGTCATCACTGATTATGTGTGTCTATAGTGCCTTGTGCATATTTCTTCAAACACTTATGACTCTGCCTTTTAATGTTTTGATAAGACTACATCTTCCCTTTTGAGTTAGAGTCTTAAAAGATACCAACCATGTTCCAGTCATTGTTTTATCCTAGCAGCTATCACGTTCCCCAGGATATAATGTGATTAAGAGATAATTAATTAGTGAATGCTAAGAGGTTTTAGTGGATTCTGGGTCACAGGAAGATTATAATCTTTGTCATCTTTAGGTCACAAATCAATTTTTACAGGTATGAAATATTTAAATAAGTATAATGGACAGGCTAGTAAGTATATGCATAAAGGGAAGAAGGTAGAGGCAATCTGATTCATATGCATAGCTGATCTTACAGATTTACAAATTGGTTAGTTGATTTCAGGATGAAGATGTTAATTGGCTGTTTGTTAAAGAAGCAAAGATTCTCCTTACCTAATCTAATGACCCTTGTTTTCACTCTCAAACCACCCTGTGAGCTCATTATCTAAACTGTAATCCAGACACGACACTGGTTCACTCTATAAATATTGGTAATGTCTATTTTTCCTTGGTAAACTGTCTTTAAATCATTCCTTGATGAAGCAGGCACTCACAATACGACTATTCTCTAATAGCAGAGGATTCTTAACATTTTACCAAAGTTTAAATAACAACAAAATATGAGGTAGTTTCCCATTTTCTGAAAGAATATATATATATTTTCAAATACACACCCACTTTTAATGCATAGATACTATGTAGTATTTAAATATGTAGTCGTTTTTCCAAAGCACCTCAAAGATTTTGGTTAAAAAGTAATTTGTAAACTTCACTGAAGCTATCTTGTTTTATGACATGGTTCTCATTGGAACCATGAAATATAGAGTAATTTGATAAAGGAGGAGGCAAATAATCTCAAAATGCAGCATAAGATCAATGTCAAAGTAACTAATCCCATGGCTAGTTTTTCGTTGTTCCATATAAGAAGAATATGTTAAAGAAAAATATTAGGGGATATATAAAACTGATTTCTCTAAGAAGCAAGCAATAGATAGATATATTATACATACAAAAGTAATCTTCCTTTAAAATCCTGAAAATTTATTTTAAGAAGAATGTTGACCGTAACACATAAGTAGTGTCACTAATAGTTATTCCAATTGTACAATGCCCTGGCCTCAATCCTTGGCATGCTGTCACAGATTGGGAACATAATAATCCTCACTTTTTTTCTACATAGAAATAAAATTTTAAAAATCATAATACATCTAAACATTATAAATATATAGAAAAGAAGAACTTTATATATTATTTATCTTGTTTCTATTTATCCCTCCTAACATTGCCCCTTATCAAACTTCCATATATAGGTCAACTGAAATCACTTCACCTATTCATACTTGTCACCTCATTCAACCAACAGATTAAATCTCCTGTGACTACACTGCTTCCTCTAAAAAGGTGACACCAAATATCCTTATCTACTCCCAAATTTGTAAAAAGCATTCTCTTTATTTCCCTGAGTAGCTTTTCCCTTATTATTACACTAGCCACTTAGTTAAAATGTAAAAACAAGTATCTTCCAGTTCTATTAATGACTCAAATTACTTTGTGACATTCCTTTCCCTAAAATTGCATACTTTCTTTTCCAGAATGTATGTGTGTGTGTGTATGTAAGATAAATGTGAGATACTGATGCACATATACATAAATGCATGCAAAACTGTGTATACATATATGTATGTAAAATGACAAGAATTAATATTTATTCCCAAATATAGTATTCTCAGTGATGATGAAGGAGATAATGATAGGTGGAAAGAAAAACAAAGAGAAAAGTTCAAATCCATTTCAGTCACTTTGATTAAATGTTTTACATTTTCACTCTGCATTAAAAAAGAAACACATGAGGTCAACCAATGACATTTAACAACACATCACTGCTCTAAAGTATAATTCACTTTGCACCTTCGTTTTCAAGTTATAATTTCCCTTCCTTTTCATTGTGAGCTCTTACAGAAAATGACATCTAATACATGCAGCACTCTGGCTATTGTGGAGATACTTGCTATTATATATTACAGGTCCAAATACTCTGCATTTTATCTTTCATAACTTTCCTTTAATGATAGAGCATTGTGAGAAAGTGAGCATATGTTGGTATGTTTCAGGCGAATATACTGGAATTGTTCAAAGCTATCGTGTGTGGCAAGTAGGCTTGTACTAGATGAGTGACATTTCTCGCAGCAATTTGGAAAGAGTCAGTGGTTGTTAGGGAAAGAGCTTAGAGAGACCTTTCTGTCATGCAGGAATAGCGTAGCATTACCTTTTTCTTTCGACCCAGCTGGCTGGAGAATAGCTAGCCATGGTCAGAGACAGCTCCATTATCCAAATGGAAGCAATAGTGGGGCTGCTAATCTGCTTTTCTCAGCACACAGAAGGCCCTCTCATTTGCCTGTCTAATTCTCCCTCTTCCTCCCCAGGTTTATCAAAAAGAATTGCTGGTTGTAATATACACACATTATCATGCTACTCTGGCCTATTCTCCAGGCAGTTATAAATGCACACAGAGCCTCTCGTTATTGTGTGATCTATACAACAAACTAGAAAATACCTCTAAATTATGTGTAATTGACTTTTCAGAATATTCACTGCCCTATCACCTGGCATCTCTCAATTTGGATATTCTTTTCAGCAGGATATCTGTTTTGTTCTCTGACATCATTTTTTTCCTACCTTTCAAGAGAGGGCATTTCTTTTAAACTGTGATACATTGAATGAGTTATTTCTGCACTTCAACAATGTACTCCTTCTGTACTTAAATTTTAATTCAATAGTTGATTTACCTGAGAATTCAATGTTCATTAGAATGAAAGTTTAACTGTCCCAAAAGTAAGAGCTACCCCACCAACTCTTCTGTCTTCTTAGTTAAAATAAAACCTAGGAACTGAAAATTACCTAGGTCCCTTAGCCTGAGTTACTGAGAGGATAAAAGTTCTGCAAAGAAAAATAAACTGTTTAAAGGGAGAGAAAATTTGAAAGGGGTAAAATGATTATATTAATTTGACTTTTTCTAATTGATATGATGGTAACTCATGTATAAAAGCAAAGATTCTGTGAGCAATGATGGAAGACCAGTTCTGTTTCTGGGTTAAAACAGAAGATGTAGATTTGAGAATTTATGAGAACTTTGAGAATTCAAATTTATGTGATAATCAAGCTGTTCAAATAACTCAGTTGTCCCAGAAAGACAGAGACAATGGGAGTGTTCACAATTAAATGAATGCAAAGCAAGGTAAGCCAGAAAAGGAAAAGAAAGGAGACATGGCTAATATGTGCTATGAGTCGGGCTTTGCCCTGGGTGTTTCGCCACCATTATTTCATTTAATCTTTCCAGAATTTTTATGTAAGAAATAATTTTACAGATTTTATAGAAAAAAATGGCTTCATGAGATTGAGTGACTTGATCCAGCTCTAATGACTAAAAGGTAGAAAATCAGAAGGAGAAAGGGAAAGTAAAGGGGAATGGGAAGAATATCATGCCGGGAAGGTAAAGAAAAAGAGTTTAAAAAGGGATTAGGGGAGAAGGAGTTCATGGTGTCAAATGCCTAAAAGGCTGTTGAGATTTAGATCTGAGTAATGGCTAGTGAGAAAGCTTAAAATGAAAGAGTAAAATTCAGTTGTTTGTTCATTTGCTTTGAGACTTATTGTCTAGACTCCAGAGATTTTATTAAATTCTCAAAGCTGTTTCCTTGGTTTGGCCTACATTTTACAATCTCCCTAAACACTTCCTTCTTTTCTGTTTTTATATTTCCTGGAATTTGAGTGAGAATTCTGTATGACTCTTAAACACAGGAATCAAAGGCATATGATATTCAGTTATCTAAATTAGAGACTCCACTACTAATTATAATCTATATGAGATTAGGATGCTGAAATGGGGCTGAATCAGAAGACAATATGATACTTATTATAATATAATATAGTATATGGATCACTCTATAAAAGATACAACATGGATTTGGAACATCACGTTACTTACTTCTGTATTCTGACATGGGAAACAAAATAGTCAATAAATTAGTAAGGTTTGTCAAGCCAGACTTATCACCATATCAAAACAGCCCTAGTGAGATCAAGGAACCCACATGCACTGGTTTTGGGTCTTATTACTAAAACCCTCATGCAATGTCTTATCAACAGGTGATATCAACAACTATATCTAACTCTTGCTATCACTTACCTATGAGTATGGTCCTGGTTCAATTTCACTTTTTTCCACATTATTTCTCTCTGAATTCATGATTATTCAGCACACAAAATGCTTACTTATTAAGTAACCATTATCTCTCAGTGATTTTGTCCTTCATCTCACAGCCGTGGTCCTACCCTAGAATTGTCATTTACCAGCATATCCATAATCTCAAAATCATGAATCTATTCCTTAGACCATCACCTCCTATACTGGCAGATCACCCCCTCTCTTACTCCATCCCAAACAATCACTGAATCTACACACATAACCAACGCATTGATTCGATCACCTTTCACAGTTCCCTCACCCTGTTAATTTTCGCTCTATCATTTTTTCCTATGTTAAAATCCAAGGTCAATGCAAATAATCTTTACACTTCTGTTGTTCTATCTCACTTACCTTAAAAGAGCCCAACCCTGTTTAAATTCAATTCCATCTACCAGTTTTCTGCACGCATTCAGTTAAATGGGGCTGGAGAAAGCACACAGCCACACTGACCGGCCTTGAGTCATATTTATGAGCACAAACCTCACGTGAGCTTCCTATGACACCTGACTGTCATTCATGCTGTACTTTCCTCATGTACTAAAGCCCTAAAATACTTTCCACACAGATGACAATCCCACACCTTCTGCTCTGTCCTCAAACCTGTGACACTTCACTCTCCATCCTGACTCTCAGCAGAAAATTGTTCTCTATTTCATGAAGGAGAATTAGGAAAGCAATCAAAAGAGAACTTTTACAGAATCTACCTCTTAGCTACAAGCATTTGTACACATAGATGTCTGCTTCCATAAATGAAGTACTTATGCTTTTATCTAAAGTTATCTTCTTTCGTGTATTATATTCTCACCGACTTAAGGACAACACTTGAACAATGTTTTCCTTTCTTAACATACTCATCAAACTTTCCTTGTCTACTGGATTCATCCCATTAGTATATAGGCATGCTATTAATTATCCTATATGAAATACATTAGACAACAATGACAACAACGAGAACAACAAATTTCCTACTCATTTTTCTCTTTGCATTAAAGTTCTTCAAAAAAGTAGCTGGAACTGATATACAAATTCCTTATCTTGTATTTTTTCTTAAGCTCACTTTAATCGGGCATTTAGTTTTACCATTCCATTGGAACTTCTCTTTAAAATATCACCAATGGCCTCCACTTTGCTAACTCCCATGACAAATTTTGTGTCCTCACTATGTTTTACCAATCAAAAGCATTGTACATAATTGATCTCTAAGATACTATATTGCATGGATTTTTTTTCTGTATTTCATTACTCACTCATTTCTAGTCTCCTTTGCTGGATCTTCATCTCCTTCATCTGTTAATGGTGTAATTACTCAGATCTCAATCCTTTCTCTTGAACTCCAGACTCATGTATCTGACTGCTACTAAACATTGTCACCTGGCTGTGTAATAAAAACCTCAAGTTTAACATATTGTAAAGGAATAACCAGTCTTCTCTCAAAATGTACTCCACCATTTTCCTCTTCATCACATTTGCTGACAACATCGGACATCATTCTGTTTCAACATACTTATTATCTTTCATGACTTTTCTCTTCATATTCCATATCATATCTGTTAGAAACCTTGTTGAATGTTGTTTCAAAATATATTTAGCATTCAACCATTTACCGCAAGGGACTACCACAAGTTGTAAGGGAAGTGGATATTCAGTTGAGGACATTGACTATTGAGAAAAATCAGATTTCATTTGGCTACTGGTAATGTTTAGTTACTGGTAATGTTTAGTATTAACCCACCACTGAATGCACAGAGAAGTTGATGAAAAGCAGGTGCCACTTGACCAATTGTAACCTCAAGTTGTCAGGTCCTGCCTAGTACTCCTTAACACATGGCACAGGAGCAGGAATTCTAAGGGAAGAGAAGCCACACATTATTAAGGGCTTTTGGTTTGTTTGTTTAAATTTTTTTAAATAGAGATGGGGTTTTCCTATGTCGCCCAGGTTGGTTTTGAACTCCTGGGCTCAAGCGATCCTCCCATCTCAGCCTCCCAGAGTGCTGGGATTACAGGCGTGAGTCACCATGCCCTGCCTAACAGCTTTTTAATAGTACTCTGTTACTGAATTCACCAGTGACATATGGCTCAATGAATATCCTAAGCTTTGATCAATTAGACTAGTAATTCCTTTCTCTTAGTGAGTCGCTAAGAAGGAAATCAAACTATGTGGAAATTCTTGATATAGAGAAGTATAACCCTTTCCTATTATACATTTCCCTTAAAATAAAAAAATTAAACACATTTATCTTTCCTTTAGTCCATCCTCAAAATAAAACTCTTCCTTTCCTCTCTCCTTGATTACCATCCCCAAAGCTACTAAATGACAAAAGGGTTTCATCTGACCTCACTCATTATATGTTATACTGCATACAGTTTTTAACTGACATAAAAACTACAGAAACAAGGAAAATTCCTAAGTATGAAGTTGTAGAAATTTTTATAATGTAAGGGTATCTGTGAAACAGCCACTCAGAGGTAACCACTATTCTGATTTCTTTCATCATAGACTGCTTTATCTAATTTGAAATTTATATGAATTTATTCATGAAGTATGTTCTACTTTGCATCTAATTTATTTTTTGATATTCATCTGTATTGTGTGCAAAGGTGGCTTGTTAAGTCTCATTGGCTTTATATTATTTAGTTAAATGCATATGCTGCAACTAATTTTTTTCATTGTGCTACTGATGAACATTTGATTATTTCCCAGTTTTTGGTTCTTTTGAATGGTACTGCTATGAGCATTTTAATATGTGCCTTTTGGTGAACATGTGAATACATTTCTGTTGAGAATACGCTTGAGTGGAAGCGCTGATTATGGGACAGGTCCATGCTCCGTTTTAGTGATATAACAAAGAGTTTTCCAAACTTGTATCAGTGTATATTCTCTTCAGAGAAGTATGACAATTTCAGTCAACTCATACACTTAGAAATACTTAGCTTTATAAGTTTTTACATTTTTCAAAAATTATTGTATCCATTCTGGTGATGATGAGTGATATCATATATGCTTTTATTTGCTTTCCCTTGATAATTAATGAGGCTTTCATAAGTCATCTTTATGATGCATTTCCTATTAGAGCATTTTAAAATTAAACATTTGCTTTCATCTTTTCTTGCTTTGTAGATTTTTTCTGTATTCTAGATACAAATTCTTTGTGAATATATGTAATGCATGTAATGTCTGTGTCTCTGTGGTTTGCCTTTTTATACTTTCATTTTGTATCTTGTGTGTGTGTGTATGTGTGTGTGTCTAGACGGGGGCCACACTTTATCGCTTAGGTTGGTCTTGAACTCCTGAGCTCAAGCAATCTTTCTATATTGGCCTCACAAAGTGCTGGGATTACAGGCATGAACTACTGTGCCTGTCCCCTGTATCTTTAAATGAACTGAAATTTACAAATTTAAGAAAGTCGAATTTTTCTCTTTTCTTTCATAATTTTTGTTGTCATTTACTAGTTTAAAAAACATTTGCATACCTCGGTTACAATAATAGTTTTCTACTTATTGCTAAGATTGAATCTTAATTGTTTTGCCACGCACATGTCGATGTCAATTCACCCATTGTTCATTTTGTGTGTTATGTAAGGTAAGGGTCAAGATGTTTTTACAAAATATGATATTCAATACCCACAATTATTTTTTAATGAGACCATCATGGGCTACTGAATTCAGATGCATCATTTTTACAAATAAATTAATAAGTTACATAGAATTATAATCTTTGGACTCTTCTCCAATGTTTTATGTGTATATTGATGAGCCAATAGTCATATCATATAAATTAGGGTATATTTCTAACACTGGGAATGTGTCTTCCAACTCAATTCTTAAAGTTTATAATTTTGGCTCTTCTCTAGTTTTTGAATTTCCATATAAGTGTAAATTATCTTCTGAATATTCACAAGTAAATGCTGGTAGAATATTTTATCTGGATTGCATTGAATATATTGATCAATCTGAAGAGAATAGAGTTCTCCAATCATTAACATATTGTATCTATTTATTTAGACATTCTTTAATTTTTCATTGCAGTGTTCAGTGGTATATTAATACAGTGCTTACATTTCTTTCATGAGATTTATTCTAAGAAATTTGATGTAATCTGTGCTATTGCAAGTCTTCGTTTATGTTTATTTTGAATTATTTTTGGTGGTATATGGAAATTATATTATTCTTCTATGTTATATCAAAAGATCCTATTATGTTCACTTATCAATACTTATTAATTTTCAAAGCATGTTTATAGATTCTTTGGATTTTTCTAAATATGAAAATCATGATATCCTTGAATACAGTTTTTATACTTTGGTTCCAAACTTTTAACATTTCATTTTTTTTTTACTTGACTTTAGGAAAATGATCAGTAGAAAAATGATAGTAAACAATATTTACATTCTTGACTCCAGTGGGAAACGCTTTTATGTATTTCAATATTTCACCACAAAGTATAGTGCTAGTTCCTTTTTAATTTTTTTTAACTGTCAGATTAAGTAAGTCTCTTTCTATTTCAAGATTGCCAAGTGGGTTTTGTTGTTATTTTAATTACTAAGAGGATTTTAATGATCTCAAATTCTTCAATTACATAAAAAATGATATATGGCTTTTCCCCTTTTTAATTAATTTGTTGAATTACAATGATGAATTTTCAAAAGTTATATACGTTTTCTTTAATAAAATAAATCTCACTTTGTATGATATATCTTTTTGTATGTAACTGAATTCAATTTTGTAATATGTTACTTTGGAATTCTCATGTTGTTTACAAAGATATTGCCTTTAATTTTTCTTGCTTACACTGCCTTTGTCAGGTTTAGATACAAGATTATGTTGACTTCATAAAATGAGTTAAATATTTTCACTCTCCTTTAATTTTCTGAAAAAGATGTAAATTTACTATCATTATTTCTTTTAATATTGGGAAAAACTCGACAGACAAGTAATCTGATCAGGCAGGAAGATTTTGTGGTGTGGTTTGTATTCAAGATATAATTTACCTGACAGATTTAAGAATTTTTAGATCTTCTATTTCTTCTTGTGTCAGTTTTACTAATTTTGTTCTTTTCCAAAAATTTCTTCCTTTCATCAATTCTGTAAAATATATTGTTATAAAAATTTTTATATTATCTGATTTTAAGTTTATGAAGGATTTATAACCTTCTTTAACTTCTAATATTGGCAATTCATTAGTTCTATTTGCTTTATTAATTTGTTGAGAGATTTGTGAAATTTATTAATTCTTTCAGTGAAGTTTTTGCTCTCTTGCGTTTCTTAGTTTCTTTATTCTGCATACACTTTATTTCACTGATACTGATTTCTGCTCTTATATTGACAACTAAAACTTTCTTCCTTCTACTTAGACACGTTGTAAATTCACAAATGAAATATGAAATTTATTTTTAAATGAATAATGTTTAGAGAACAAACTTTTATAATTCCATTTATTTAGAATTTATTGATGCTAGTTTTATGAGTCAGCATATGGTTTGTTTTTGCGCACTTAAAAAGAATCAGTATTCTACAGCTGTTGAGTACAGTGTATCATATCACTTAGTTCAATTTGGTTTCCCGAATTTTACAAATCTTTTTAAGGCTTACTGTTTTCAAATTTTAAGCAGTTCTTATTCCTTATTTTTAATTCTGTTCATTCTTGCTATACACATATTTCAAATAAATACTGAATAGTTAAAATTTCGTGTTGAATTAGCATGTTATAATTATAAAATGATCACTTAATCATCAGTAATACTTCTTTACTTAAAGCATCTTTTGTCTGTGAAGTAGGAGGTTTTGACTGAGACACATTACTCCATCATAGTGGGAACTAGAATTCTAATGCATACATGTATCTCTTCTACATATTTCTTAAATATTGATGATTGATATGCTTTCCTTTTCACTTAGCATATTGAGTTTTTTAATCATATCTAGCAGATCATTGCAATATTCTTTTAAATTGTTATCAATTTATCTCCCTTCAAAAATTTTCCGTGTAGCTTTGCAATCACATTTTTAAAATAAACATCTTATTTTTCTCCCCTGCTTAAAATCCATCTTTGAAATGCATTACTCCTATAATAAAATTAAAATCCATAGTAGAATCTATAGGACACTCAGTATCTAACTACCCTGCTTGACCTTTTAAACTCATCTCCTAGTAACACCCTATTTTAGCACTTCATTCCAAACACAGTGAGTGAATTCCATCATGATCTATCAGGTTTCCAAGTTTTCACATGTAATGTACAATGAGAATTATAATATCCTTCCTAGACAACTCACTCCAATTGGCTTGATGAATGAATTCTTATTTCCTACAGTGCTCAAAAATCAATCTCTTAAAAAAATTCTTGACTCTTTTCATATCTAGCTCCCATCCAATTTCTCAAATTGAGTTGGCAACTTTTTCTCTCTTCTCCACTTGGCACCTTATTGATACATCTATCACAGCACTTATTCCATATGAGAATCATTTATTTATATGTCTGCACTTCCAACTAGACCAAGCCTCTCAAGGAAAAATATTATGTATGTATTTGTTTAATGTTTGAATGATATTCAACTAGAACATATTCTGGGACTCTATAAACATTTTAAGACAAATTAAGAGAGAACTCTCATTGTGTTTTACCAATAAGCTTCTTAAAATGATTAGACAGAATTGCATATTTCTGTCCCTTCAGTATGGACAGGCATTCAGTATGGACAAAAGCAGATTTGATTTCTGTATTTTCCATCAATTAGGTAGCAATGTAATATTGAGCTAGTAACTTAACCTATTTTTTCTTACTCTCTCATAGGTTGAATTCTGTCCACACAAAATTTATGAGTGAAACACATTATTCCATCATACAGGGAAATATTAATCTAATGCATATACTTATATCTTCTACATGTTTCTTAAACATTGATAATTGATATCTTTTCTTTTCACTTATCTACTTGAGATTTTTAAAATACTTATTACGCTGGGTGCAGTGGCTTACGCCTGTAATCCCAGCATTTTGGGAGGCTGAGTCGGGCGGATCACGGGGTCAAGAGATCCAGGCCATCCTGGCCAACATGGTGAAACCCCATCTCTACTGAAAATACAAAAATTAGCTGGGCATGGTGGTGTGCACCTGTAGTCCCAGCTAATTGGGAGGCTGAGGCAGGAGAATTGCTTGAACCCGGGAGGTGGAGGTTGCAGTGAGCTGAGATCATGCCACTGCACTCCAGCCTGGTGACAGAGCAAGACTCCATCTCAAAAAAAATAAATAAAATAAAATAAAATAAAATAAAATACTTACTACTAGTCCCTCAGAATGTGATTGTAATCAAATTTAGGGCCTTTAAAGGAGGTAATTAAGGTTAAATGAGACCACTGTTGTGGGCCCTAATCCAATATAACTGATGTCTTTATAAGAAGAGGAGACTAATTCACAGACAACAGAGGAAACAGACAACAGAGACATAGACAACAGAGGAAACACCAGATGTAGAGAAAGGGAAAATATGGCCAATTACAAGCCAAAGAGAGAGGCCTCAGAATGAAACCATCATTGCCAACAGCCTAGGTCTTGGCTAATAGCATCCAGAGCTGTGAGAAAATAAATTTCTGTTGTCTAAGTCATCCAGTCTTTGGTATTTGTTATGTCAGTAGCACTAGTGAACTAATACAATCTTGCATGAATTTGGTGATGGCTGAATAAGATAAAATATGTAACTTTGGAAATTTCTAACATGTGATGTTACCCACATTCTTAAATAAGTACAGTTATGTGTCACATAATAATATTGCATTCAACAATGAGCAGCATATATGACAGTGGTCCCATATAATTATAATATATTTTTACTATACCTTTTTCTGTTTAGATATGTTTAGATGCACACATATTTATCATCGTGTTATAATTACCTACAGTATTCAGTACAGCAACATGCTGTACAGGTTGGCAACCTAGGAGCAATAGGATATACCATATAGCCTAAATGTGTGGTAGGCTATGACATCTAGCTTTCTGTTAGTACACTCTTTGATGTTCCCATGACTACGAAATCGCCTAACGATGCATTTCTCAGAATATAGCTGCATTGATAAGCAATGCTTGGCTGTTTTCTAAATTTTAATATCAGCCCCCCAAAAGTTAACTTCTCTGTCATTTTTAAATGCTTTTAATTTGGGAACAATTATAGATTTACAGAGTCGTTGAAAAGATAGGACAGAGTTTCTGTATACCCCACTCTCAGTTGATTTTTGACTAACATCTTACATGAAGAGTATTTGACGCAATTAATAAAATAACATTAGTGCACTATTATTCATTAATCTCCATTTTTAATACACCTAAAAATTTCTCTTATAATCTTATGTATATTATTTATTGATATATATATATAATCTCTCTATAATATTACATATATATAATATTTATCCATGCCCTCAGGTTCCACTTGTAAGCTACTAAAATTAAAAACTCTTTGAACACTGAAGTCTGGAATCTTTACTTAGAAAAAAGCTCATTAAATGATTCAGAGATAGTCATGTCTGTTAACCCTTACTTTAGGCATAGCTATAATAATGCCAGTGTCAAATAAGGTTACTTCAACCTTTCCCTTATCTACAGATTGTGAATTTGCAGTAGCCCCTCAAGAATTCTATGATTTATTTTTTCCTAGTGACCTCTGGTCCCAAGGGCCTCTTTTCTCCGAATTAACTCTGTTTAATGGGATCTTATCATTCCACATGTGTTGTCACTGTTTCTTACTGCATGAAAACAGATGTGAAATGCAGTCCTTTTCATTCTTTTACAAATACATGCACATGTATAAAAACACATATTAATAGCAAATATTGGATTATGTATTAAATTTAATATTAAATAGCTATATAATAAAGACATAAAAACAAATAACTTAGAAATGAATATTTGACAAGTTTCTTTAAAAAGCAACCACTATTTTTTCTCATCCATTTTGCAATCTGTTCTGTGATCTCTTGCAAGTTTTTTAGGATTTTTTTACATTCTCCTGTCAAACTTCCTTCCCAGAAAGAAAAAATAAATTACTTTATATTTTGTTTGTGAACTTACAATATGTCATAGAAATGTATTCTATAAAAAAATCTATCCACAGTTGATATTGTTCCAAGTCAATAGTAGGCAATATTGTTTGGCTCTGTGTCCCCACCCAAATCTCATGTTCAATTGTGGTCCTGAGTGTTGGAGGTGGGGCCTGGTGGGTGATTGGGTCATAGGGATGGTTTCTGATGGTTTAACACCATCCTCCTATTGGTGTCTTGTGAGTCCTTACAAGATCTGGTTGTTTAAAAGTGTGTAGCACTGCCCCCTTTGCTTTCTTTTCCTCCTGCTTCAGCCCTGTAGGACGTGCCAGCTTCCCCTCCACCTTCTGCCATGATTGTAAGTTTCCTGAGGCCTCCACAGCTGTGCTTCCAGTACAGCTTGTGGAACGAAAAGCCAATTAAACCATGTTTCTTATAAATTACCCAGTGATATAGTTATGCTGTATCTCCACCCAAATCTCACCTTGAATTGTAGCTCCCATAGTCTCTAAGTATCACGAGAGGGACCCAGTGGGAGGCAATTAAATCATGGTGCTGAGTTTTTCCCATGCTGTTCCTGTGATCCTGTGACAGTGAATAAGTCTCATGAGATCTGATGGTTTTATAAATGGAAGTTCCTCTGCACACGCTCCCTCACCTGCCACCATGTAAGATGTGCCTTTGTTCCTCTTTCACCTTCCACCAGGATTGTGAGGCCTCCCCAGCCATGTGGAAACTGTAAGTCCATTAAACCTCTTCCTTTTATAAATTAGTCAGTCTGGGGTATGTCCTTATAGCAGTGTGAGAACAGACTAATACATGCAGTCCTTTATATTATATGGGTACAAAAGTAATTGCAGTTTTTACCATTAAAAGTAAGCAATGTGAGAACAGATTAATACACTGGGCATGCTAGAGAGTTAGTACCATGGAAGCTGTCAAAGAGCTTACTGGTTGTGCATGTCAAATTAGGGACTTTTATATACATATTCCTTTTTAACCTTCATGAAAACACACTGGTGTGTGTTTTCACTGTATTCTCTCATTGTACAGAGGAAACTGAGGTACCAATAGTTCAAACTACATTGAAATGCACAGTTTGTTAAAAGTGTAGAAGCAGAAGTTGAATTCAAATACAGACTCCAAAACCTTGATTATTTTTACATCAACAGTCCACTTCTACAGCTAGAGCCTTAAAGTGTTCCTTCTAATGCTCCTTTCCACCACCAATTGTGCTCCAGCCTACTGAGAAGACAAATAGAGTGGTAAATTTTCCAGGAAAGCTGCAGCAATCTGCAGAGTGGCAGGAATTCAAGTTGGTGAAGTTAAAGGTAATAGCCAATTGAATGTTGGTTGCCCTTTTGACAGATGTACCAGCTACTAGCATTAAATCATCTCTATATTTGGCAGGTGCACCAGCTACTGGTGTTAACACCATCCAAAATAGGGTTAATTGGTGGAGCTAGATTAAAAATAAGACAGATCTTCTAATTTCACTACAGTTGCTTAGTCAGTTACCCAGTGGTTGCCATATGCCATCTAAATTAGTACTTTTACATTTAACAAACAATAGTTTCTCTTTGCAAGGGCCTGTTCTTTATCTTAGACTTTTCTTTCTATGTAACTGATTCAATAATTTGATTTATACTCTGTGATCTTTAGTAACAAACCCAACACAGATTAATAAGCTCCAGACAATCAAAGGCTACATAATTTTAAATAGATCTGAAAAAACCTACACTTCATTATGTTATTAACAATACTGAAGAGAGTTAAGTCTAACTACTTTGTTTTACATTTGTCTCATCCTAAAGCTGGTGAATACTATTATCATGCAAATGCAGAAGCAGTTAATTTGTTTACATGTGAAGTAAAAATTAGATATACTTGGGAGATTTTCCTCATGCAACTCTTCACTTCAAAATAAATAGTTTTTAAAGTATTTTCCATTATAGAAACAATAATAAAGTGTCTATAGAAATAGTTGTTCATAGTAACAAAATGGAAAAATGTGAAAATTTTCTTTTTGCTTTTTGCTCATTCTTATTTCTATAATTTTCATAGCCCCTCACTCTTAATAGTATATAAGAGAGGTCGACATTTTTTCTCCAAATCATATGTGATGATTACATTAGGTAAGCAATCTGATCACAGAATCTCTACACCAACACAATTATAAAGTACTTAGTAAAATGACACTCAATAAACCTTGAGATTATTTGACTTGTTTTTCTCTTTAATTAAAATGAAGAACTGAGAAAACTATATAATTTCAAGCAATAAATTGAAGAACTATATTTAAAATTCTAGGTCTAAAGAGTCCATTTATTTCTGTTCAGATTTTCTTCCTTTCATCCTCTATTGTGGTACCTATTTAGGTTCTTAAATAAAACAGGAAGTTATAATTTTTCTACATTTTATAAGATGTGGAACTGTTAACAAAAAACCTTCTCCTCTGAAGTTGTTTCTTGCATTTTACTGTGTTTTAAGATAATTATCCCAACAACACATATTAAATTCAAAGGAACAGTGAGATATTTTCACACATGTGATTTCAACACTCATTATTCAGATAGCCTTTCTTCTTTTCTAATACTGGCCGTGGAGCCGATATTTTCATTTTAACAGTGAAGCCAGTTATTCAATTTCACTTATATTTAATGGATAAACCTAGGGTCTTATTTTTTTGCTAACAAAGGCAAGGATGGGAAGTGATCTTGGGAATGGGTGACAGTTGACAGCTTCTACAAACAGCCATCATGCTTCTGCAGCTGGTGACAATGCTTAATATTGCAGGTCCATAGACTTGTACTGGCTGGGGGCCAGGCCTCTTGTTGGAATTCAAAGAACCCATCTGGATAAAGCTCCCCTGACACTGACCTGAATTGAGATCACAGACTGGCATAGTCCTTCAGATTCTAGGTATTGTGTACCTTTTATCAAGGGCAGGCCAAGACACTGACAAAAGAAGAAAATATATATTCTCCATATTGACGGATTTTTCCCCACTTTTATAGATGTAAAGCAAGATATAGAAATAAAAATAAAACAGCAGAAAAACAGAAAGACCCTTTATGTCTTGAGTATAAAATATGTTTATGTGTATATTTTACAGTTATGTTTGTGAAGCGATGTTTTTCACATACCTTCATTTAAGTTGGGGATTTAAAGAGCGTTATGTTAGCGAATGGGGTGCTTACATGAGAAAAAATTAATGTTTCGCAGTTTAAGCATTATTCTTCATGGATGAGTATCAGCTTTAGGGAGACAGGTGAAAAGTTAGAAAATATGATTATGTATTTCATTTTGTTTCATAGCAAAATAATTAACTTTTTCTGTGCTTTATTCCTCTGCCTTAAATCAGGCAAGGAAAAGTTTCAAAAGACTTTTTGAGCCAAACCTTGGTAAGCAGCTCTCCAATCTGTAAAAGTCACTATAGCCTGCCTGTGAGCACCATTATAGGTCTCCCAGACTCCATGAATCCTGCCCTGGAAGCCTCCTTACATGACATAACATCATGACTCGAAACACAATCTTCTCACAGACAACCATAATTAGACAAAAACATTCTGAATCATAGCAAGGGGCTGTTAGCTCTCATCACAGAAAGTAACAACACTCATCCAGTGTACCTCCCTACTGACCTTAGTCACTGCCTGTAGCAGCCAAGATAGGCTAGATTACGTGCTAGTACCAAATAAATTCAAACAGCCTGTGGCTTGCATCAACAGATACGTATCCCTTACTCATACTATATGGACATTTTAGAACCAGTGTTACCTGAGTCCAGGTTTTTCTCCACTGGAACCCAGATAATGAAGCAGGGTCAGTATGAAACATTGCTGGTTATTGTAACAGGAAAAATAATGTATGGGGAGATATAATCTTGTTCTAAAAGCTTTTGCTCAAAAATAATATGTCACTTTTGCTTACATTCTATTGACCAAAGCAAGTCACATAAATCCCCAGTTAACATTTTCTAGGTGGTACCAAAACGAAACAGAAAAAAGCAAATATGTAAGCCATTTCTTTTTAAAGTTGAGAGTGTTTCTAGACTAGCAATGTACCCAGATGCCAGAAAGAAGCAAATGCAAACTATTTCCAGAGGATAAACCTTCATTTTAGGTCTCAAATAACTCAAGACTACAAATAATTCTTCAAGAGAAATTCTCAGTGCACAATCATAAGTGACCAAACACAAAATAAAAGCTGAGAATAAGAAACAAAAGCAAACAAACAAAAAAACTAGTGTAAATATATCCTGTAAGACTTCAGATATTGAAATAATCACAATAATGTAAAGAATACAAAATAATTAAGCTTACAATATTTGAGAACTATTAGTTTAAAGCATCTTCAGGAAACAGTAACATGCTACTTTTAGAACTTTAAGAAGAAAAAATTGGAAAAAAAGGAAAGTGCAAAAAAAAAATTGCTACATTTATTTACAATAAAACTAACAAATTAGGGATAGAAGGAAATTCACTTAACCTGAAAAAGAGTGTCTTCAAAATCCTTAAACAAATTGCTTTTTATATGTAGATACATTGAAAACTTTATCTTTAAGGTAAGAAATAAAGAAAAGTTGCTGATCCATACCACATCTATTAAACAATGTACTAGATGTTTTAGCCAGCCCATCAAGAAAAGAAAAAGAAGAAAAAAAGTAGATTAGGAAAAAATGAACTGTCATTATTTACAGCTAATATAATTGTGTTACAGAAAATCCAATATGTAGCAGCAGAAAAAAATTTAGCTTAAAATGCACAATAGCAATTTTTCAAGAAATAAGATCAAAATATAAAAAGCAACTATATTGTTATAATCAAAACAAGTCAATCATAAAAATAGAAAATATTTATTAAAATTAGCCATCACCTTTCTAAAGTACACAGAAATAAATTTAACAAACGTCACAACTGAGAAAAAACTTAATATAGAGAAACATTAAAGAAGCTACAAATTATAGAGAGTATAATTTATTTTCTAAGTACGGAAGACTTACAATTATGTAGTTATTGATTCTCCCCCAAGTTTTATATAGAGGCAATGCAATTTAAATCAAAATCTCAATAGACTTATTTGTGTGGCTTTGACAAGCTGATTCTAAAATTCAAGGACCAGGAATAGCCATAACTCTTTTTTTGTTTGTTTGTTTGTTTTTGAGACAGAGTCTCACTCTGTCACCCAGGCTGGAGTGCAGTGGCGCGATCTTGGCTCACTGCAACCTCCCTGTCTCCTGGGTTCAAGCTATTCTCCTACCTCAGCCTCCCGAGTAGCTGGGATTACAAGCACATGCCAACATGCCCTGCTAATTTTTGTATTTTTAGTAGACACAGGGTTTTGCCATGTTGGCCAGGCTGGTCTTGAACTCCTGACCTCAAGTTATCTGCCTGTCTCAGCCTCCCAAAGTGTTGAGATTACAGGTGTGAGCCACTGTGCCCAGCCCATAACTCTCTCTTGAAGAAAAAAGAGGTTGGAGAACTTACCCAAATGTATGTAAAAAACATTATAAGGCTATTCTTACTAAAACCAGTGTGTTATCTATGGGGAGATAGCAAATAGCTCAAGGGACAAGACTAGAAGATTCAGAAAACCATACTTAATATATTGACACATGTATTAGTTTCTTAGAGATGTTATTACAAAGTACTATAAACAGAAATCTGTTGTCTCACAGTTCTTGAGATTAGAAGTTTGAAATCAGGTGTTAGCAGGACCTTGTTCACTTTGAAACCAGTAGAGGAGCCCTTCCTTGACTCTTCCTAGCTTCTCATGGTTTGCTGACATTCGTGTTCCTTGTCTTGTAGATGCATCACTCCAATCCTCTGGCTTCATATGGCATTTTCTTTGTGTATCTATGTGTCTTCATATGACCATTTTCTTATAGCAATGGTCATATTGAGTTAGGGGTCTATTACTTTTAATGGCAAAAATCACAATTCCTTATGCACCAACCTAGTAGCTTTTTGGATGTGATTTTTTCTAAAGAAATGGATAGTACTTTGATGCATAAGAAACCCATCAACTTGAACTGAGTGATAAAAGTTTAGAATCTTAAAAGGCTTTTGGGTTCTGAAATTTCTATGGGCCAGAAGATGGATCTGGAAGTGACTTTATTGTAAACCTGAACATTTCATATGGAAAAAGAAGGATGACTCACAGGGCAAAAGTGGGAGGCCAGATATCAGAATAAGGACCCAGGGAGAACAACCCTCAGGTTGGTGGTCTAAGATATCATCAAGGAAATGGCAAGATGGGTCTGGCTGTATTTCAGAATTTCTATGAGCCAGTGACTGGACTCTTACTCTCAATTTCCCCCTTCTTGATTGAACACATCCTCTGTGTTTCTCTTGTCCCTGTTTCACCTCTGTGTGTTGGGTATGTAAAAGGATATATGCCTTGTCTCTTTAGTTGTCAGATCTTCAGCTGTAAAAGAGCCATATCTCATGAGCTTCATCCATACCTGGACATAATTTAAATGGTGGGGTCTTGGACTATGATCTTGATTTTGTAATGGGATGAAGCTTTGTGAGAGTCTGGAGTATTTGGAATGTGGGACTATTGCAATTCATTTATAATCAGAAAGAAACTGCAATGTATTAATTGTTTCAAATTCTTGGTCACTCTTCCCTCACAGAGTTGGAGTTCATTTTTCTTCTATTTGCCTCAGATGGACTGTGCCTTCTGAACCAATAGACTATGTTCCAAATGATAACATGCCTGTTCTGGGTCTAGCTTTTAAGAAGACTAATGACTTTTCCTTTTTTTGTCTTTGAATGCATATGCCTGAGACACTGCCTCTTGGAACCCAGCCCTTCTGTTTTGAGAAGTTCAAGCTATGTGGTACAGTCACATGCAGGCCTGCCTGCTAGCCAGCACCAACTACCAGCCTTGCAAGTGAGTCTTTGAGCTCCCAGATGACTACAGTCCCAGCTAATAACTTATGGAGCAAAAGAACCAACCAACTTGACCTGGTCAGCTCGAGAATCATGAGAGATAATAAAATAGTTGTTACATTAAGCCAGTATGTTTTGGAATGGTTTATTTTACACTGATAATTTAAATAGTTTAGGATATGATCAAATAGAACTGTTATTCTTGCTATTATAATTGTAGCAGAAATAATGCTTAAGAAAACTCTGCTATTTAATGCAATATATCTATCCTATTGACATAATATGTAATCTCCTCATTACTTTTTTCCAAGTTTATGATTCAAAAATCTACAGAAATTTATAGTACTATAAATATATTATTTTTCAAAAGATGATTATATATTAATTCTTTCCATTTCAATAAACTGATTTGGTTTTCAAGGTAAAAAGTGAAAAAATAAGGATTGGGAAATAAAATATGAACATTCAGTTTTTTGGTGAAGAAATAATTCTGGTAAAATTTTGTTTGTTTGTTTGTTTGTTTGTTTTTTCCCAAGACAGAGTCTCACTCTATCGCCCAGGCTGGAGTGCAGTGGCGCAATCTTGGTTCACTGCAACCTCCGCCTCCCGGGTACAAGAAATTCTCCTGCCTCAGCCTCCTGAGTAGCTAAGATTACAGGTGTGTGCCACCACGCCCTGCTAATTTTTGTATTTTTGGTAGAGACAGGATTTCACCATGTTGGCAGATTAGTCTCCAATTCCTGACCTTGTGATCTGCCCACCTCAGCCTCCCAAAGTGCTGGGATTACAGGTGTGAGCCACTGTGCCAGGCCAATTCTGGTAATTTTACAGTACAGAAAATTGTGAAGTAATATTGCATCCAGACTTATTCCATTTCTGCTGAATTTAATGTTTGTGAAGATTGCCCTACACATTTGAACCATTTTTCTACTATATTTTCATAACTTGTAATGATAATATTCTCATTCCACATTATATATTTGTTTTTATACAAAGGTCCTTCACAAGCCTCAAATTTTTGGACACTTTTGATGACTTGTGATGTGTTGGGGGGCAAGGCAACCACAGATAACAAACACCCTGCAATTGTGGATAAGATCCTTCACAACAGAAAGGTGTCCAAACACATACACCAGCATCCCTGCTGAGAAACATTGTGCTGATATGCAAGATTAGAAATAGTATAGACAATGCAGGCCATAAGGCAGGATAAATGGCGAGAAACTCTCTGGGTAGATCAATCCTTAGGTGTCCCTAAATTATACCTTCCTACATGTTTTAAGTCTGTCGCTATGTAGCTTAATAAAACATAAAATAAAATTTATATAGGCATAAGTACCCTCTACCTGATTTAATTTCCCAATTGTTAAGGGTAATTCAAGAAAAATATTAAAATACACCAAAAGAAAGTTGTTAGAAGGCCCTTGATGTTCACTCATCGCATAAGCTTCCACCCAATAATGATTCTCAACCTTGGAAGCATGTTGAATCATTCTGAGTGCTTAAAGTGCCAATGCCCAGCACTTAGTCCAGACCATTTAAACCAGCATCTTGCAGATGGAGCCCAAGCACACATATTTTTAAAAGCCACCCCAATGTAATTTCTATGTATAGGCAAGCCTGAGAACGACTATTAAAATTTCATGGCTCCTGCTTTCACTTATACATTAATTAAGAACGGAAGAAACAGGTTTTAATTAGAATTAGATAAATAATACTACAAACTGAGTTATGGAAAAAACATGCTACAACGAGATAAGTCTCAGCACTTGCCTTTGAAAGAACAATTGTGAGGTATTTTGCCCCAACCCAAACCCAACCGTGATATTATATTTGTACAGAAAACTTACTGGTTCCAAAAATGGATTGAACTCACTTCTCCTGGGTCTCTAGCTTGCTGAATGAGACCGGTCAACCTCTGTAATCATGTTAGCCAATTCCTTATAAATCTCTTTTTCTTTTTTCCTCTCTCTTCTCTCTCTCTCTGTCTGTCTCTCTCTGTGTCTCTCTCTCTCTGCCATTCTCGCTCTTGCTCTCACTCTGTCTCACTCTCTCAAGTCTGTTTCTTCGGAGAACCCAGACTAATACAATTCTAAGATTGAAAAAATATAGCTGCTTTTAGGAAAACAAAACATGAAAAAGGAAACAAAAAAAAAAGGAAAATACAAACCACCCCCCAATACTAAAGACAAAAATACCAAATAAATAATAAAATTGTAAAAAATCATCCTATTTTGCAAGTTAATTCAATTGTGATGCAAGCAGTAATGACATATATGCTTTAAATTGTTTCATGCAATGAAAAAGATGAAAAGCTTTAACTTTTTTTAATTGAACATCAATATAAAATCAGTCTGAAACCAAAATTTGCACACAAGTGAAAACTACCTAACTAATCTGAGTTTGGGATAATGATGTAGAAAAACAAAATAAAATTTAAGAACTAATTTAGCATTCCCTATTTTATTTGTATAATAGCACTTTATCTCTCTTTTTTTCTTTCTTCCCACTGTTCCTTCCTCTCTCCTTTCTCGTTTCTTTTGGTTCAGTCTTGACAGAGATATTTCTATTTCATTTATATTTCTCAAGAGTTGACTATTATGCAAATTAAAATTTGCAAGCTATATAGAGTTATAAGGTAAGCCTTTTGATTTCCTTGCAAATGATAAAGCCCATTCAAACTTTTATATAGTAATGAAATAAATTAACCAGTTCAGGACAAAAAATTTCAAGGCATGGTTTAATTCAGAACCTCAAATGAGATCATCAATACTTGTGATCCCATAATTTCTTTGTTTTAAGTTTCACTGCATTGACTTTATATCTAGGATAAATGTGGTGGCTAAAATCAGTTTCATGCTAACAGCACTCTCATTCACCTTCTCGATGTAAACAAACAAACAAGCTAACAAAGTGCATGCTCTCCAACAGTCTCTGCAAACCTTTTATGCCATTTCAGTGTCCCTGCTTGGATCCCATACTTGTTGATGTACCAATCACTGAAACACCATGCTATGATTGACTCCATCTAAAATACTAGTCCAGCTCTGGATCCAGACACATAGCTAACTGCATCAGATATACATCCACTAGAAGAAAGTCAGAATTAAAAGAGCTGTGTATGGTAGGATGTTGGTGGCAAAAGTTACAAATTTTCTTAGTAGTAGACAAATACAAGCTTTTAATTTAGTTGAGTTTTGAATTTAGTAAATTAATCTCTTAATTTACTTTTCATAAGGATACCGTATGACTATCATACTGGATTAGAGGCCACTGTTCTCTAGTGTCACCTGATTGTAACTTGACTAATTACATCTGCAGCAACTCTATTTCCAAACAAGGTAACATTCTGAAGCATTAGGGCATAGGATTTCAATATATGAATATTTGAGGGAACACAATTCAACCCATAACAGTAACATTCAAATAAATCTTTAAAATTTCCTTAATGCATCTAGTACATTTAAGGAATATGATTAGTTTAGAAATATAGTGAGTGGTCTTAATGTTTGAAAGTAAACATTTTCCAACGGCATCACTCTATACTCTCTAGCTGCCTTCACTTGCATTTTATTAACAGAAATCAGAAAGACACAGTATGTCTCAAACAAAAAAAAGCAACGATTTAAAACTAAATGTTTACTGACTCACCACAGTTAATGAAGTCAGAGAGAAAAGCTAAAGCACTGTTTACTGCCATTAAATAATAATTTGTCTCAACCTTCCATCTGGGAGAGATATATGAGCAGTTTGTTGTTCAGCATGATATTGGAATTTTACAGGCAAGAAAAGTCAGGGAATTATTGAAGAAATTATTTTAAATAGAACATTTTCAAAGTTTTGGATATGATTGCTCAATTAGATTCTTTTTAGGCATTATTTTAAAAAATAGAAAATAATTTCAAAACAACAAAAAGTAAATAAACCCCTTTAAGTAAGTACATATTGGAAAGAATGATGGTATATACTTAGGTAAAACTTTTCAATAACTTTTCATGCCACATTAGTGGCTTTTCATTTAGCTTCAAACACAGCATCCACCTCTTAACGTAACCAACATTAAAGTCTAACCAAGATTAATTCTGATGTTTCCTCACCATCTTACCTCCTGACTTCACTTCATCATGACAACTCAATTACCTTGCATTTTCCTATTTTTACACATATGATTATGATGCCTTTTGCTTAGAGCTTTGCAGCTCAGGTATATCCATTGATTAACTGAACTTAGTTTTTGGTTACCAAACTTAGTAAACACACCTATATTTTCTATTTGCCCACATTCAATTTTAGAAACCTTAACCATACTCACAGAATTATCAAAAGTAATACCTAAAAGCTATATGGTATCAGTCAATTTCTTTTAAAAAAAGAACTAGTAACTACTAGAGACTGCTAATTTGAATATGTCATTTTAAAAACTATTTGAAAAAAATAATAATAATCTTCTCTATTCTGACTTGACTCACTCTACTTTCTTTCATACGGGTTTGTGTTCTAATCACCTGATTTCAAAATGTTTTGAAATAATGTGCTAAAAAAAAAAAAAAAAAAAAAAAAAAAAAAAAAAACTTTGGGAACTTTATTATCCTTTTTTTTAAAAAAATGAAAAAAACATTTCTATTGATCGATTTAGGCTTTGAAGAGCTTGTTTGTGTTATCTTGATTATTTTAATTTTAGCAACCTATGCTGTTTTTAACCTTCACCTAAGGACATTAATTTATGATATCCTTTTGTGGTGTTTTTACAATCAAATATTACACCTTTGCAAATTGCTTGGTCAAGAAAGCAGTTCTCTAGTTTTTCTGTTAATTCTCATATTTAAATATAAGTAAATTATGGTTGAAGTTGTTATTTGTATTTTGTTTTATTTCTTTGTTTTTTAAAAAGTCTAGTTCTGCAGGACCCTGGGAAGGAACCACATAAACGACATTTCCTTCCTTGAGTCAGAAATTATTAATATATTAAGCCAGTATATATATTAAATCATATAAATAATATCTATGATATTATATTATGTTTTGATATTATTAGGGCTTAGGTTAAGTTTTCAAGATAACAATCAAATCAAAGGTATAGTCAATGCTCATGAAGTATTCACGAAACAGAAGGGGTAGTAATGCCAGAGTAAAGCCATGACATCCAGTTAACTTTCAATTTTAGATACACAATGAATGTCTTTTTTCAAAAAAGTGTATATCCCTGTAATTCCAGCAATTTGGGAGGCCGAGACAGGCGGATCACGATGTCAGGAGATCCAGACCATCCTGGCTAACATGGTGAAACCCCGTCTCTACTAAAAAATACAAAAATTAGCTGGGCGTGGTGGCGGGCGCCTGTAGTCCCAGCTACTCAGGAGGCTGAGGCAGGAGAATGGCGTGAACCTGGGAGGCGCAGCTTGCAGTGAGTGGAGATCACGCCACTGCACTCCAGCCTGGGTGACAGAGCAAGACTGTGTCTCAAAAAAAAAAAAAAAAGTGTATACCATACATTTTTCTGTGCTATATTTGATGCAAATATAATATGGGACACAAAAAGTATTCAGTTAACAAATTTCTGAAATTACTTCACTAAACTGAGTAAGGAAAAATGTTGCTGCACTAAGTAACTTTGGAAATGAAGAGATTTCGCAAAACTCAAGGCAAAAGAAACTTCACATAAGCACCGTGCTTTAGTTGGTAAATTCACTTTTTTATAAGAGCATAGGTTAACAATTCTACTACCACTATATGTGTATGCTGGAACAATTAAATAAATGGATGCTGGATAGTAGGAACCCCTTCTCACTGTAGGAGTGAGAGGTTGCAAGTAAGGGGAGCTGGTTAAAAAGATCAATGTGTAAATATATTTAAGTTGAAGAAATCAGTATAAACTCATGTTCACCTTCATATAGATATAAATGCTTACATAGAGAAGTATTTATGGATATTAATATATGTACATATACAGATTAATATACACACATATTTATCTTTGCTTTGTTAGGCGAAGAAGCTATAGCAGCAAGGACTTCCCAGAAGCAACAAGCCCATCTGCCTCCCAGATCATTATTTCTAATACTATTCTACAACAAAATAAACTAGGGTTCCTTGTAGAAATGACTGATAGCCTATTCTAGAACTCAGGCAAGAAATATACCTGATAAGCCCATAGCATCTTGTAATGCATGAAGTAAGAAAGTGCTAAACACACAGACACATATACTAATGGGGGTATGTCAAAGGGACATAGGAGCCAACCGAAAGAGTTCCTAATGATCATAGTTGGAACAATTTGCCAAGTAAATTAATTACTGTTAAATTATAACCTAACATATACAATAAATATTTACAAGTCCACACAAATAAAAGTGACAGAATGGATAAATAGTATACACGGAGGAGAAGAGACAATTCTCTCTTGTAAAAAAAAATAATGTATTTAGGTACTCTAGCTTTTTACAGTTCTGCAGGTTGGAAGTTCAACACAGGTCTCACTACGGAAAATCCAGATGGAGACAGAGCTACATTTCTTTTGGGGAGTTTTAGTGGTGAGTTCTTTTCTATGCCTTTGCCAGCTTCTAGAAGCGGCCCACATTATCTTGGCTCATGGCCCCTTTCTGCATCATCAAAGTAGGCAACATTACATCTGAATGACTATTCTTCCATAGTCACATTTTTTTTTCCTGATTCTCTTTCACTTTTAAGGGCCTTTGTAATAAATTGGTCCCACCTGAAAAACTGAAGATGTCCTCCCTATTTTGAGGTCAACTGATTAACAATCTTAATTCCATTTGAACTTTAATTTATCTTGCAATGTTAAATGACTTATTCAGAGATTTTAGGAATTAGGAAATGCAATTACACTCTATGGGAATCTTTATTGGGTCTACCACATCCCTCAAGCAGGTGGGACATAACTCCCCACTCCTTAACTGCATAGTGACTTCCTTCCAAAGAACACAGTGTGGAAATGGGTATAAAAAAGTATGTTGCAGAAGAAATCTGATCTGTACTTCTTCAGCCACATGATAAAAGTTAACACCAACCATGATGTCATGTTGCTGATATGTATCCTTGATTTTATGTGATGTAAATGACACTTTACTCTGTTATCTTCCTCCCAAAAAATACAACCTAGTTTCATTATAAGAAAAACATGAGACAAATTCCAGTTAAAAGACATGCTACAAAATACCTGGCCAACACTACTCTGAAATGAAAGGTCATCAAAAACAATTTCATGTAACTGTCTAAGAAACAGTTACAGCCAACGGTTCTCCCAAGAAGAAATGATGAGTAAGTTTAATGTAGTATTCTGTCTGGAATCATGAAACAGCAAAGGATATTAAGAAAAAAAAAACCTAAGGAAATCTGAAATTAGTATGGACTTCAGTTAATAATATTGTGTCAATATTGGTTCATTAATTATAATAAATGTATCATACTAATGTAAGATGTTAACAATAGGGGAAACTTAGTGTGGGTATTTGAGACCTCTTTGAACTATCTTCATAACTTTTCACTAAACTAAAATTGTTCTAAAAATTAAAAAATAATTCAGTGACATAGAAAGCTATAAATGCCCTGCTGTGAAACCTAAGAAAAGCACATAACCCAAACTGAAAAGGTCACAAACATCATCTTTTTTTTTCCAGTGGATTTAGCTAATAAACATAAACATATGGAATGAAAAGAAATGAACAATGTCGATCCTGATTCTCCTCCAGACAAATGGAATATCGACTCACTGGAAGGCATGAATGAACTAAACCAGAGCAACCTAAACAATAGCAAATGAGACAGAATTGGGAAAGAGAATGGTTCAGTAAGAGAGTGTTAAGTGAAAGGTAAAAGAGTATGATGAAACGAGGTCATGTAGGACATGATATTAAGCATTTTCTATTCCATTTTATCAGGGAAGACAATATATTTTCTATTTTAAAAATCCCACAAAATGACAGCCTCTTTGATAAGCTTGTAGTTATGTTTAACCCTAAATCCAACCCTCTGAAATTTTAGCAATTTCTGCTTATTTGTCTTCAGCAGAGCAACTTGACCAAAGCAATAAGTCACTTCATAAGTGAGGTTTTTCCACAGGCTTCTTTATTTCCCTCACCATTGGCCATCAGGCACACAGCCCAGTTTAAAAGACATTGACAAGGAATATCCCCAGGGCTAGATGCCTGTTTCAAAGCTTGAAGTTGTTATCTGTATTAGACCATTCTTGTATTACTGTAAAGAAATACCTGAGACTGGGTAATTTATAAGAAAAAGAGGTTTAATTTGCTCATGGTTCTGCAGGCTATACAGAAGCACAGCTCTAGCATCAGCTTCTGGGGAGGGCTCAGGAAGCTAATAATCACAGCAGAAGGTGAAATGGGAGCAGGCATGTCACATGGTGGAAGCAGGAGCAAAAGAGAATGAGGAGGTGCCACACACTTTCTAAATTTTTTCTTTTTAATTTTCATGGGTACATAGTATGTGTATATACTTATGAGGTACATTAGATGTTTTGATACAGGGATGCAATATGAAATAGTTACATCATGGAAAATGGGGTATCCGTGCCCTCAAGCATTTATTCTTTGTGTTACAAAAAATCTAATTACACTCTTTTAGTTATTTTAAAGTGTATAAATAAGCTGTTATTGACTATAGTCATGCTGTTTGCTACCTGTGATGGTTAATACTGAGTGTCAACTTGATTGAAGGATTCAAAGAACTGATCCTGGGTATGCCTGTCAGGGTGTTGCCAAAGGAGATTAACATTTCAGTCAGTGGACTGTGAAAGGCAGAGCCACCCTTATTCTGGGTGGGCACCATCTAATCAGCTTCCAGTCCAGCTAGAATATAAAGCAGGCAGAAAAACGTGAAAAGACCAGACTGGCCTAGCCACTCAGGCTACATCTTTCTCCTGTGCCCGATGTTTCCTCACCTTGAACATTGGACTCCGTGTTCTTCAGTTTGGGGACTCAGACTGACTCCCCTTGCTCCTCAACTTGCAGACGGCGTATTATGGGACCTTGTGATTGTGTGAGTTAATACTTAATAAACTCATATATGTATATATGTGTGTGTGTGTGTGTGTGTATCCTATTAGTTCTGTCCCTCTAGAGAACTCTAATGCACTACCCAAAAAAAAAAGGTGCTACATGCTTTTAAACAACCAGATCTCATGAGAACTCATTCACTATCAGGAAGACAGACCAAGGGGATGGTAACCATTCATGAGAAACCATTCAAGAGAAACCACTCCCATGATCCAATCACCTCCCACCAGGCCCTACCTCCAACACTGGGGATTACAATTCAACATCAGATTTGGGTAGGGGACACAGATCCAAACCATATCACCGTCTGAACCTTTAAGAAAATGTATTCCTATCCTGTCCAAGATATCATTTTTTTCACCAAAAAAATGACATAGCAATCAAACAACGTAAATTATATAGGTTCCCTGATTAATAGCATAATCTGTTGAGTATTTCACTTACTTATGTTTGCAACTCCTATTTGCCACGGTGAGGCATGGTTAGTTTTCTACTTCTATTTGTTCTGTAATGCAGTTATAATAATTTCAGTGATATCAAAGAGGTTATTGAAAGCACTATTATAGACAAATTAACAAAAGGAATAATAGTTTCTGGGAGAAAGAATGAAGACATTAAGGAAATAAATTAAAGGATAAGGAAAACTACATCTTATTAAGTGTAAAAATGAGTCCTACGTTTCTGGGACATGTAATGTTAGTATATTTTGCAGTGGTTATTTCTGTTTTGTGGAAAAACTTGACGATTCATTCACGTGTTCTTATCCTATAATAACTGTTGAAGTTAATTCAAGGTGTCTTACTATTGGAACTGCCTCTGCCCTTTAATAGGAATGCATTTCACATGATTAGTAGATTGTAGTGAAGCAATGTATTTCATTAAATAACACACAAAAATGTAAGGCTCTTCCCCAGTGAAAACCAGAAATAATAATTATATGCATGTGTGTATACAAGAGATACATATATATACACACACACGTATATATTTACATATCCTTCAGACAAAGTAATATTTTTACTTATTGTACTATCTTGACTAGTTACTATATTTAGAAACATTCAGTTACCAAACCTTGTCTTGAAGGATTTCTTAAATTTCTCATTGTATTTTTCAGCAATGGAATTTCTGGCTTTTTTTTTTTATCTGTCTATTAAATTATTTGTTTTGGTCACTTATTGTTTTCCTCATTTCACAGAGTTGTTTCTCTGCACTTTCTTGAGGCTTAAAGAGCTTCCTTAAACAATTATTTTGAAGTCTTTGTCAGGCAGTTTATGTATATTCATTACTTTAGGACCAGTCACTGTCACAGTATTTTTTCTGTTTAGCAATGTCCTGTTTCCCTGATTTTTCTTGATCTTTGTGGTTACACATTGATGTTTGTACATTTCAAGAAGTAGACACTTATTCCAGTTATAGACTGGCTTTGCCTTGGAATGCTCTGTGGCAGATGTGATGTGAGGGTGTGTCAGAAGCTCAAGACCACTAAGGCCTGCCTACTGCTAAGGGCTATGCAAAGCCAGGGGATCCTGTAGTCCACCTGCCAGTGGTGCAGGCCTGAGATCAAGTTTGTCATACAGGCTTGAAGCCTGGGACTGTGTGGTGCCATCTGCTGCTGGATAAGTGTAGAGACAGTTTTTCAGTACATCCCTGGAATATGGGGGAATGGGGGGGTCTGCCCAGTGCTGAGTTTTACTATGGTTTGCTTATTGTTGGGATCCAGAGCAAAATCTTATACTCACTTTCCTCTCTTTCCCCCAAGCAGACAGTGTCTCTCTTCATGGTGTGCAGACTGGGCTTGGGGTAGGGAAAATCTGGGTAACATAAAACTGACCAACCTACCCTCTTTAATGTGTATTTTCTTATTACTGTGCTACAACCACATACTGTGAACTATCACCAGGTATTTTTTTTCTTGTTTGGCTCTTATGAAGGTATTTTAATGTATGGATAAATTTTTAAATTCATGTTTCTCCAGGGCAACAATCAATGGAGAGTCATACCCCATCATCTGCAAGGATTTCTTAAATTTATAGGGAAGGTCAGAAGGAATAATCAAGAAACTAAAGGCACACTTCATTTTCTTATTGACCTTTGCTTTATTGTGCTTTGCAGATATACATTTTTTTACATACTGAAGTTTTCCAGCAACCTCATTTCAAGCAAGTCTACCAGTGCCACTTTTCCAACAGCAGGTGCTCACAGATAATTCATGTATCTGTGTCACATATTGGTAATTCTCATGATACTTCAAACTTTCTCATTTTTGTATTTGTTATGGTGATCTGTGATCAATTATCTATAATGTTTTATTGTAATCGTTTTAGGGAGTCATTAATTGTGCCCATATAACATGGCAAACATAATCGATTAATGTCATGTGTGTTCTGGCTGCTCCACCAAACAGCCATTCCCCAATCTCTCTTCCTCTGCTGGGCCACTCTATTCTCTGAGACAACAATATTGAAATCAGGCCAAATAAGAATTCTAAGATAGCCTCTAACAATTCAAGTGAAAGAAAATGTCTCACATCTCTCACTTTAAATCAAAACCTAGAAATGATTAATCTTAGTGAGGAAGGAATGTAGAAAGCCAAAAAAGGCTGAAAACTGGGCCTCTTGTGCCAATCAGCCAACTGGTGAATGGAAAGAAAAAGTTCTTGAAAGAAAATAAATATGCTATTACAATGAACATATGGATAATAAGAAAGCAAAAAAAAAAAAAAAAAAACCTTTTTGCTGACATGAAGAAAGTTTTAGTGGTTGAATAGAAGATCAAATCAGCCACAATATTTTCTTAAGCCAAATGCTAACCCAAAGTAAGGCCCTAACTCTCACTAATTCTATGAAGATTGAGAGAGGTAAGAAAGATGCAGAGAAAAAAAGTTGGAAAACAGCAGAGGTTGATTCATAGTTTATGGAAAGAGGCCATCTCCATTACACTGAAGTGCAAGGTGAATCAGCAAGTGCTAATGTAGAAGCTGCAGCAAGTTATCCAGCAGATCTAGCTAAAATCACTGATGAAGGTTGCTATGCTAAACAACTAATTTTCAGTGTAGATGAAACAGCCTTATATTGGAAGAAGATGGCATCTAGGACTTTTCTAGCCAGAGAGGATAAGTCAATGCCTAGCTTCAAAGCTTCAAAGGACAGGGTGACCCTCTTCTTTGGGACTAATGCAGCTGGTGACTTTAAGTTGAAGCCAATGCCCATTCAACTTTTTTTTTTTTTTTTTTTTTTTTTTTAAACAGAGTCTCTCTCTGTCACCCAGGCTGGAGTACAGTGGCTCTATATCGGCCCACTGCAACCTCTGCCTCCCGGGTTCAAGCAATTCTCTGCCTCAGCCTCCCGAGTAGCTGGGATTACAGGAGATCGCCACCACGCCAGGCTAATTTTTGTATTTTTAGTAGAGACAGGGTTTCACCATCTTGGCAAGGCTGGTTTTGAACTCCTAACCTCATGATCCGCCCACCTCAGCCTCCCAAAGTGCTAGGATTATAGGTGTGAGCCACTGTGCCCAGCCCATTTACCATTCTAGAAATCCTAGATCTCTTAAGAATTATGCTCAATATGCCTTGTGGGTGTTCTGTAAACAGAACAATGAAGACTACATGACAGTACATCTGTTTACAGCTTGGTTTACTGAATACTTTAGACCCACTGAAGACCTAGTGCTCAAAAGCGAAGGTTTCTTCCTGAATATCACTGCTTATTGACCATACACCTAATCACCCAAAACCTCTGATGGAGATGTACAAAGAGATTAACATACAATATCCATTCTGCAGCCCATAGACCAAAGAGTAATTTTGACTTTCAGGTCTCATTATTTAAGAAATACTTTTCATAAGGCTATAGCTGACATAAACAGTGATTCCTCAGCTAGATCTGAGCAAAGTCAATTGAAAGCCTTCTGGAAAGCATTTGCCATTCTAGATGACATTAAGAACATTCATGATTCATGGGAGAAGGTCAAAATATCAACCAGGAGTTGGGAAGAAGTTGATTCCAACCTTCATGGATGACTTGGAGGGGTTTTAGACTTCAGTGGAGGAAGTAACTGCAGATGTGATAGAAACAGTAAAATAACTAGAATTAGAAGTGGATCCTATAGATGCGACTGAATTGTTGCAATCTCATGATCAAACGAATCAATTAGGAGTTGCTTCTTATGAATGAGAAAAATAACGGGTTCCTTGAAATAGAATCTATGCCTGGTAAAGATGCGGTGAAAATTGTTGAAATGACACCAAAGGATTTAGAATATTACATAGGCTTATTTGATAAATCAGAGGCAGGGTTGAAAGAGATTGACTTTAATTTTAAAAGATATTCTTCTGTGGGTAAAATGCCATGAAAGAATATCACATGCTACTGAGAAATTTTCTGTAAAAGTAAGAGTCAATCAATACAGCAAACCTCACTGTTGATGTTTACTTAGAAACTGCCACAGCACCCAAACATCAGCAACCACCAACTGGATCAGTCAGCCTCCATCAACATAGAGGCAAAGACTCTAAAGCCAGTAAAGAGAGTATGACTTGTTGAGGGCTCAGATTATGATTGGCACTCTTTAGCAATAAAGTAATTTTTAATTTTTAATTAAGGTATATACTTTTTTTTTGTCACCAGGCCATTGCATACTTTATAGACTACAGTGTAGTTTAAATATAACTTTTATGGACTGGCAAACCAAAAATTACACAACTCACTTTATTGTGGTATTTGCTTTATTGCCGTGATCTTAAACTAAACCTGTGGTATCTCCAAGGTATGCTTGTACTTGCATTGTGTAAACAAGAAAAAAAAAAGAGGCCTTTGGAGAAGACACCAAAATCCATTCAACTCTGGCTATTAGTATTTTTTATATTAGTCCATGAAGATTTTTGCCCCAATAAAGAGGGCCTCTCTATTTCTTTCTGGGAATATTTATTTTTAAAAAGGTGATTCACTTTGGAATTTCTCTTACTTGAAGTTAGAAACCTTTGTATGAGTTTTCTTTGTTTTTCCTCTGTGTCTGCAGCTCCCTGTTTGTTTAATCACAATATGTTTTGTTTAATATTTCAGTGCTGTTTATCAGGACACCCTAATTTGATTGTTTTCTTTTGTATTTGTCTTCACCAGGTGTTTCTTGACTACAGCACATTTCCCACATGATAAAATTAAAGGTCTAATTAATGCCTTTAAGAACACTGGTGCACAATTCAACACCTAATTTTCTGCAGGGGGCATATTTAGGTGTTTAACTAGGTGGAACTTGGTGCCAAAGATTTCATTTGCATACAAAGCCTCTCTTATTTTCTTGTAAACACTCTTCAATACACAAAGAATGCATTCACTTGGTATGCACTTTTCCAGCAAGTAGAAGAATACAGCAAAGAAATATATCTAAGCCACATTTCATCAGAGCAGAAACAAAAATCCTATTAGATGAGATGTTGAAATATGAGGTCCATTTCTTTGGAACAGTGAGCATAATACCCAGCATTTGAAAATAGTTGGGGAGAGGGACTGGGGCTGCAAAAGCACTGCATAAAAAAAACAAATGCTTTGAAAAATCACATCTGAGATGTAGAGGATCTTAAGAAAAATATGGCATCACATCAAGCACAAAACGAAAAGCTAAATCACCACCTGGCAGTGGTGGGCATAGAGCTGGCCAGGAAGCAAAACTCATTCATCTATCTTATGACTACAAGGACTGGGAAAGGGACCATCTATATAAAGGCTGGGACAATGTTTCTAATCTTATTTCATTTTATTTACTTTCAATCTAGTTTGAAACAGAAATGTGACAGATGTGTTAGATCATATTACTAATAAAATGTTTGCTTGATTATCAGGATATTAAATTTATTAAAAATTGCATTTCATCACAGTGTCTTCAAAGACATGATTTATTAGAGACAGATCAAATTTTGGCCTGATTTCTACTTCTCTACAAAATTATAATCTTTATCAGCACCTTACTTTTGACATGAACAACAGATATTTTCTCAACATTCCCAAAATGTTGTATCAAAGCAAAAACTGCCCTCCACAAGGTTAAAAACAAAAAAACAAAAAAACAAAGATTTTATTCAAGGATGTTATGATATGAGACTGAGGCCAGAACTCTTTCTGAATTCAACTGCACTAAAACAAAAGGCTGGAGGGTTTTTCAAGAGATGGGGTGGGGGGATTATAGGCTCTCTGTGTTTGCTAATTGGCTTTACTCAGAGTAAAAGTAAACTTTCTTATATTTTCGTGAAAGGAAGTAGTTTTACAACTTGGAGCAAGGCACTTCACTGAAATCAGGCACTTATCCTTCCATAGAAAGTGAGAAACAAAGACCTTGTCTTCCTGAATGTTTACATTTTAATGGGTTGTTTCACAAGTTCTCAAGAAAGACTTTCCTAGTGGTAAATGTGGCCAGAGGCTTTTTAAAGTTTTACATCTGAAAGGGGCAGAGAAACAATTTGCAATTATATGCTTTCTCCAGGAGATGCTCTAAGTAAAAGGAAGTTAGGGTCCTAGAGGCAGGAAAACTACCTGTCTGAAGTTTGAAGTTTCTTGAAGTTAAAGGAAACTCTAAGACCTTCTTTGGTCATTAGGCAAATATAACTTTTGAAGAAATACAGCAGGCCAACCTCTTCAATTCTATTATTGTGAATATATACCACCTAAATAGAAATTCTAGAGTCCCCGTGTTTTAATCTTCATTGTTAGATTAACAATTTCCTCTAGCTGGGTGTGGCACCTCACACCTATAATCCCAGCTCTTAGGGAGGCAGAGGGGGGAGGATAGCCTGAGCCTAGGAGTTCGAGACCTGCCTGGCAATATAGTTAGATCCCATTCTCCACAAAAAGGAAAAAAAAAGACAAAAAAAAATAAGTGTAACAATTTCCTCTAGTATGTTCATCCATAGTCATTTACTGTGTAATATTATGTAAGTATTACATTGGATTGAGTAAGGGAGATATTGAAATAGAAATCAAATATTAAACTGGAAATCATAGTAACAGAATAATTAAGTAATGTGAATCATAGTGTTTCATCCTCTTACTTTCCCTTTACATCACATTAGCCTGGGAGCTTCTCAGAAACCTTATGGTTCAGAGGATCACACAATGAGGAAATGTCAGCTTCAAATTTTATCTCTAATGCAGGACTGGTAACACAAATGTTGGGGCCCTGTGCAAAAACAAATGTGACCCCTTGTTCAAATATTATTCAGAATTTTAAGCTAGCAACAATGGAGCGTTGAACTAAGAATGAGGCTCTTCTGCACAAAAACAATGCAAGTTTTATGGGCATAAAGTTGGTCTTTCTCAAGTGCTAATTTTCCCTTAAGAATATTTGTATAATCCTGTTGGGGTTCTGAAAATGATATCTTATATGATACTTTGGCATGCTGAACACTTTAAACTAAAATAGCAAGGCTTTAAAAGCTGTCTCAGAATCAAAGACTTTCAAATCTCTTGTTTGTCCTTCCCCACCCCACATCACTCCCTCAAGCACAGAGGGACTCCTGGAATTTTCTTATCTGACTAAAAAATTTTATTCTAAAAAAAAATGCAATTGTCTTAAGGTCCTCTCCCTAAGAATCTCATCAAATAACCAGGAAAGATTAACCGCTAATGAAGAGACTAAAAGTTTGTCACCACCCACAGACAGACTTTCCATCTATTCTTCTGAGGGCAACTCTGAGAGATTACCTGGGAGACTTTATTTGCCTAATAAGACAATCTCCTTTGTTCACAGGGAAGTTCTGTCCCTCACCTACTTGCTGCCTCCCCTGGAGCTCAGGGGAATTTTGTCCCAGGCCATAGCTCATGGGGCTTCTTCATTTCTCCTGAAAGTCATTTACTACCCCTTATAATTACCGATATCCATCCCCCCGAAAAACCTTTCCTCTCCTCTATAAAGAAGGGATTTAAACCTCAACCATCTGGCACTTCTTTATATTTACATTACACATATTGAGACTGATATGTATGAGACTCCTGTGTTCATATCGGAACTGCCACTGCAAAATTATAACTGAGACAGTGAAAGAAATCTGACCTAACCAACTCCATCTTGCTTCTAACTTCCAAGCTGTCCCTGTTCATTCCTGGGCATATGCTGAACTAACCTTGGGAGAAACTTAGTTTATAGTTTAGAACAAAGACAATAAGAGCCCTTTTCCAAAACAAGCCCCCTTCTTGCGTGGGGACTGGACTGCCTTTGTAGGACTAACAAATTAGCCAAAAGATTAGAAATGATGGTTTAGGAGTCATGGAGCTGGAGGTTACAAGATTCTGACCCCGCCAAAATTGTTCCTGGGGATAACATCACTATCGTAAATCCTAAGATCGGTGCTTGAGATATTTTGCAGATCCTGCACTGGATGGATCAGCTGGCACCACACAAATTGATAAACTGGCTCATTTGACCTGCGGCCCACACCCAGGAGCTGACTCAGTTCAAGACAGCTTTGACTACCTATGATTTTTTTTTTCTTTTTTTCTTTGAGACAGAGTATCTCTCTGTTGCCCAGGCTGGAGTGCAGTGGCGAGATCTTGGCTCACTGCAACTTCCATATCATGAATTCAACTGATTCTCCTGTCTCAGCCTCCAGAGTAGCTGGGATTACAGGCATGCACCACCACGTCCAGCTAGTATTTTTTGTATTTTTAGTAGAGAAGGGCTTTCATGACGTTGTTCAGGCTAGTCTCAAACTCCTGACCTCAGGTGATCCACTTGCCTCAGCCTCCCAAAGTGCTGGGATTACAGGCTTGAGCCACTGTGCCCAGCCTGACTCCCTATGATTTTATCTCTGACCCAACCAATCAGCACATCTTACTCACTGGCTGCCCTATCCACCAACAAAATTATCCTTAAAAATTCTCATCCCCAAATGCTCTGAGAGACGGATTTGAGTAATAATAAACCTCCAATCTCCCGCACAGTCAGCTCTGCATGAATTACACTTTCTCTATTGCAATTCCCCTGTCTTAATAAATTGTCTCTGTCTAGGCAGCCAGCAAGGTGAACCCACGGGGCAGTTACAATATACACATTAATACATACGTATACCTTTCCTCCTATTAATCTGTCTCTTGTCAATCTTTCTAGTGAACCCTTCAGAGAGGACAGAAGGGAAGCTTTCCTGCCACCCCTACAATCCTTATGCAGATTGACTACCAACCTTATAAAGTCTAATAGAAGTTTGTTCTTTCGTTTCATCATGTGTTATAACAATTTGTAATTACTTTCTATTTTCCTTATTAATTGAATGCCATTTGAGAGCAGAGTAAATGTCATATTTATTTCTCTTACTTGTTCAACAGTCTGTTTTTTTTTCTTTTTTTTTTTTGAGCTGACATTTCACTCTTGTTGCCCAAGCTGGAGCGCAATGGCACGATCTCTGCTCACTGCAACCCCTGCCTCCCGGGTTCAAGCAATTCTCCTGCCTCAGCCTCCTGAGTAGCTGGGATTACAGGTGTGTGCCACCATGCCTCCCTCATTTTTTGTATTTTTAATAGAAACCTGGTTTCACCATGTTAGCCAGGCTGGTCTCAAACTCCTGACCTCAGGTGATCTGCTCACCTCAGCCTCCCAAAGTGCTAGGATTACAGCTGTGAGCCACCACACCTGGCCTTGTTTTTATTTAAAATTTAAAAATAAGTAGTGCATCATATTATTCACAGAACACAATAACATAAGACAGGTATGTATTGCAAAGTCTTGGTTTCACCCTGCCCAATCCACTTGTTTCTAACTCATCCCCTACCTCCATAGATAACCATTTTATTAGTTTGTGGGTGTATCCTTCTGTAGACTCTTTAAGAAAATGTGAGGGACACATGAATATGTGTTTTCACCTCCCTTTTTTCTTACATAAAAGTAATGTATTTTATGCACACAAAAATATTAATTAACAGATTGTTCTGAACTTACCTTTTTCAGTTACACATATATATTGAAGAATGTTTCATATCCTACATAGAGAATTTCCTCTGTGCCATAATTTTTTTAATATGTTCTAGATGGCTAGATATTTAAATTATTTCCAATTTCTTGCTGTTACAATGTAGCAATAAGTATATTTATAAACAATTTCATTTATTAATGCATATTTGTAAAATAAATTCTTTCCTATGCTTTTCAAAGTCTGTTTTTCATCTTGTCCTCTTTTAATTCAGACTTAATTTCTGATACGGCTTTGATTTTTTAAAAAATTATTTTTCAAAAATTTAAACATTTCCCCCTAATATTATCTGTGTGTATCACCCATAAGGGTTTGTATTTCTGTTTTGAGGGCTTACTTCTTAGTAATAATTTCAGTAAGGTATTTTGTTTTGTTTTTAAATCAGATTGGAATATTTGGCTTATGCTTTTGTATGCCTTTCAAATGAAATAATTCTTGTAGTGAGTTTTATATTTATTCATTGTTTGGATGCTACTTATTTACATTTTCCTTATAGTATGTCTTTAGGCGTATTGTATTTTCTTATAGTATGTCTTTAGGCATATTGTATTTGTTCTCTTTTTGATATATATGTTTAAATATATTAAAAGTTCCTGGATTATATATGGATACAAGTTTCCATTAAAAGGGTGCAGGGGCCGTGGACTTTATTAGGTATCTCTATTCAAGTCTTCCTCTTCTTTTGCTATAATGACATATTTTTCATTAAAAAATGGTTGTTCTGTGTGACTACGTCACTTTATCTATCACTCCGGATCTAATCTTGATTAGAAGACCTTTTATTATTAACCATAAATTTTCTCAAGCCCTGGGATAACATGGGAAATACCCCCTGTTTTTAAAATGCTCTATTACTTTAAAAAAAAAAAAATCTTTCTGCCATAGGACCAATCTTGGACCCGCAAGTTTTCCAACTCTTTTTCCTCAACTTCTATATCCCCAGTGACTGAAAACTATTGTATGATACAAAAAGTACAAACGAGAGCTCAAAGATGGGCTTTGATACCTAAGGAAAATTAACCACACCATTTAGTAAAACATAGCTAATCCTGGAGATCAGATTTTGTGTAACTGTAGTAAGAAGATGGACAGTGTGGAAAAAGCATTGGAAAAGGAATAGGTGTGTGGAACATGTGGCTTTCATTTAAGAATGAAAAAAATGGGAAGAAAGGAAGGATTTTTCCTTTCCGCCACCTGGTGCATGATGAAACTGAATAAATATTTGTTAAACAAAATTTATTTAGGGCATATTTTAGCATGTAGGACATTTTTAAAAATATGTCCAAAAATTAATAAAATCACCTTTGAAGACTTGACTCAGGAACTTTATTTTTATGTAATTTTCCTCTTCTGACATTGCCATTTTGTTCATAGTTTTTTTTTTTCTTTCTGAGACAGGGTCTTACTCTGTAACCCAGGCTGGAGTGCAGTGGTGCAATCTTGGTTCACTGCAAACTCTGCCTCCTTGGTTAAGCAATTCTTGTGCCTCAGCCTCCCGAGTAGCTGGGACTACAGTCGAGTGCCACCACCCCTGGTTAATTTTAGTATATTTTGTAGAGACGGGGTTTTTGTCTTGTTGCCTAGGCTGGTCTTGAACTCCTGAGCTCAAGGGATCCACCCGCCTTGGCCTACCAAAGTGCTGGGATTACAGCAGTGAGCCACCGCAACCAGCCTCTTTCTTAACTATGCTCTGAACATATATTACTAAAACAAACCTAGTAGTTTCTTGATCTAGAAAACTCTGACCTATCTAACACTCCACCTTTGTATAGACATATTTTGTTGTTTGTCTTCCAAAATCAGGCCCTTTTGTATAAAAATCCCAACTAAGGGGTTGAAAGAAGTAGACAGGAGCTCATTTTCATTAGAAGACATATTTTAAAAGCATCTAAAGGCAAAGTTATATGAATATGATTAATCTCCGTAATGTTGTATATAATCTACAATTGGTCAATACCATACATTATAAGAATATCTTCATATTCCCCTTCCACAATTATGGTATCTCTATCCTCAATACCATTTAGTGGAAAAATAGAAAATAATAGTAACCACAAAAATAAAATTTAAACTCACAGAAGTATAATTTATCATTTGGATAGATTCGATAAGCAACCAAAGTTTAATCGGCTAAGAATCTATATTTATAGTATCTCCTTTTGACCTCTGGTTGCATGGAAGAGTTCTCATCCAATCCTGTTGATATGTTATTTTGAAGTTAGAGAGCAGCTAAGCAGTGAAGTATGGGGCCCTACAATGGAGTAGAACTTCCACATGAAACTGTGGAAGAATAGATGGTCTTATCGAGAAAGATGGTTCTGCCCGTGAGTTGATGGTGAAATCAGGCTGAAAGCCAAAAAGCCAAACATTGATACAAATAAACGAATATTAAAAATGGAAACAACCAGGCCAGGCCTGGTGGCTTATGCCTGTAATTCCAGCACTTTAGGAGGCTGAGGGAGGCAGATCGCTTGAGCTCAGGAGTTTGAGACCAGCCTGGGCAACATGTAGTAACCTCGTCTCTACAAAAAAAAAAAAAAAAAAAAGTCCCAGCTTCTAGGGAGGCTGAGGTGGGAGGATCGCTTGAGCCCAGGAGGTTGAGGCTGCAGTGAGCCATGAGTGTGCCCCTGTACTCCAGCCTGGGAGACAGAGCAGAATCCCGTGTCAAAAAAAAAAAAAAAGAAAGAAACAACCATACCAAATGTTAATTATGCTAATATGGGTTTTAATGTCTCTAATTTATAAATAAGGAAATTTAAGTGCAAAGTGTTTCATTTAAGATCACACAGCAAGAAAATGACAGAAAAAGGACTTGGGGCTGTGTTAGTCCACTTTTGTGTCACTATAAAGGAATACCTGAGACTGAGTAATTTATAAAGAAAAGAGGTTTATTTTGGCTCACATTTCTGCAGGCTGTACAGGAAGCCTAGAGCTGGCTTCTTCTTCTGGTGAGGTCTCAGGAAGCTTATAATCATGGCAGAAGGTAAAGGGAAAGCAGGAGATATCACATGGTGAGAGTGGGAGCAAGAGAGATGGAGCAAGAGAGAATGAGGGGGCAGGAGCTACACTCCTTTAAACAACCAGATCTCATGTGAACTCTCTGAGAACTCACTCATTGCTGTAAGGAGGGCACCAAGCCATTCATGAAAGATCCTCCCCTAAGACCCAAACACTACTCTACATGCCAAGTCTCCAACACCGGGAATTACATTTCAACATGAGATTTGGAGGGGACAAGCCTCCAACCTACATCATTGTCCATCTACTCAGGTACTTTGCATGTCAAAATCCAAACTTCTTTGCCACATGGGCTCTCTACTAACAGGCTCTCGAATAAGCAAATTTGGACCACAACAACAACAACAAAAAAGCTGGGAGACTCTATTATATGTAATGTTTTGTGAAAAACACATAATGAGGTTCGGAGAGCATAAAGAACTAGGTCCAGCTGGATTTCAAAATTCCATGTCCAAAAATGAAGTCAACATAGTTCCTCAAACATTTACGTTTGCTATATGTTCCTTTTCTCATGAGAAATACTGGCAGCTCCCCTACTTCAGAAACAAAAACTAAGAAGTTGCCCCTGAGTTTTCCCTCATGTATGTTATGCATTATAAGTATCATCAAACTCTATCTTCCAACATCCTGTAGAAATCTCAAGCCTGGACACTTCTCGTGATTACCACTGTAGTACACTATTTAAGCAAATCATCATGTCTGGATTACTACAATAGCATCTCAGATGCCTCTCCCTCCCTCCCTCCCTCCTGACTTGGGTATTTTCCAGGCTCAACCAATTCCATATCCTAGATTGAAGATAATTTTTTAAGGCTAGTCTTACCATGTGACTCTCCTGTTTATAATCTTTATCAATTCCTTTCAGGATAAGATCCAAATGATATAATGTATAATTAGGAAACAGTATATCTCAAATTTCTCTGATGTAGGTAAGAAAGTATATCCAAGGGTTGACCAGTGGGTGGAGATGACCAGTTCAGATTTGGACATTTATAATTTGAAGTGCTTATGGGATATCCAGTTGGAGATGTCCAGGTGTGTGTGTGTGTGTGTGTGTGTGTGTGTGTGTGTGTGTGCGCGCGCGCGCGTGTGTGTGTCTGTTTTAACTGGCCTTTCAAACAAGAAAGAAACCAAGCAAATTTATTCAAAATAAAATACTAGTAACACCTATCACCCATTGCAGGAGCGTTTCTTTGCATTAAATAACATGAGGGAAATATTAATTCATACACATAAAGGAATTTCAAAACATAGCACCTCAAGCACAATAGAATTAAGTTGGAAAGGTATTTTTAAAGGGTAGGCCTTGGCCCTTCTAATCATGCTGCTTACGTATTTTATACATGCGGTAAGAGGCACTGGTTTCAGAGAAGCTGCTGTAAAATCCACCATGGCTGAAACATGCAAATCAGCACAGAATGTTTGCTGGAGGGTAAGTCAGAGCAATGCCATTGAAGTAGCCTGTATATGCATATCTCATTGGTGACATCTTGAGCTCCGTTAATCAATTCCTATTTGAGATAAATGCATCTGCTTGTATCTCAAAAGACTAGATTCACGGAACCGTGACTAAGATATTTCATAGATGCTCTCCAAGGACTTTAAAAGGCAAAATGACAGGAAATTTACTAAATCCATACAGCTAACCTGAAGAAAAGGTTAAGCAAAATTCAGAAGCTTCTCAATCTTCTTTTATAGTCTGAAAATTTTAATAAATGATGCCCTAAATTTGTCCAAAAATTTCTAGAGATATGATTTATTACATGATGTCTGTATTAAATGAGACTTCTAAAAGGTGCTAATTTCTGTTTTAGAAAATAATATATAGCACAATTTCATTCCTCCATTGAATAGACCCCTCTAAATATTTAAAAAGCAGAGATTCTCTGTTTAGGAAGAACTGAACAAAAAATATCTGAGAAAATAAGAGAAAAATGTTAGGATTTTTCATATAGAATGAAGCACTACAGAATTTTGCTTACAATTATGCATAGAGCTCCTAAGGGCTACAGATGACATCTTTACCTCAAATTGTTTCTCTCCTAAATCATTGATAATAGAAGCCCCAGGCATTGTGGATTAAACCCTGAAGCTCACTGCACATAAACTCGAAGGGGTATTATTTTCATGGTTCAGTTAACAAGAGAAGTGAAACTCACGCCATTATTTGACTTGCTTAAAATTACCCTTTTTGTATTTTAAGCTCTACTATCCCATATATTTGCAATTATTTGGCCCTTAGCATTCTCCTTGAAACTGTCCTCCTCTGCCTATTTCTCCTCTTGTTCCTGATGACATTTTTTACTCCATAGCTTCTAGCTATCCCTCAACCACAAAGGTAGTTGAAGCAACATCCAAAAATACCAGCTCCCAGGAGCCGTTAGTTCTGTGCTTTGAGTATGAAATGGGTCTCAAGCCTGGGTAATAACTGAATTCATGAATCTCAATTCCCAGATGACATTAATAGCAGCATAGAGCAGGAAGCAGAGTTATGTTAATTTCCGCAGGTAATGCGTGAAAGCAGATAGGGAAAGCTTGAAAGGTCAACATCTGCTGTCATGCAGGAGTGTTGCAAAATGTGATTGGCCAGTAAATGTCAACACCATGTTCTAAAATCTACATGCCACCCTTTCAATTTAATCGTAGCTTGCAGCCCAGCTAACAATCATGCAGCATGTTTCAAAAGCTCTTGAATTCTAAAATGGAATTGTATGATTGCATTCCCATGGCAATAAGACACCTGTAAATTACAAACTTGTCATTTAATCAGCATAAATGTAGGGAGTTTGTGCAACCACTGTGAATTTTTTTTGTATCTATTTTCAGGGACGGCTGAAGACCTCTTAATGATTATATACCATAACGAACTGCAGGTCTAACTGTTGCCATGGCATTACGTACTTTTTTTTTTTCTTTTAAAGAAGTGACTGGAATGTAGAGCAGATAATGAATCTAATTGATTGTCCTCTGCTCCACACAGATATGCTTTATATTCTCTCCCTTTTGTGTTCTTCCTCCCTTTCACTGCAGATTGGATTCACAGGTATGCATTTGTTCAGTGACAAGAATGGCTCTCATCCAGACCATCCTCCCACCTTAAAAAATTGAATAAATATAAAATAGTCTGCTTTGAAAAATGTCTATAACAAAAAGGTATATGTATAAAGAGCATAGAAGAAAAAAATTACACTCACCATACACACTGTCAGATGAAATCAGTAAGAAGGAAGACAATAGGTTTTTCTCAAAAACTAAGGTATAGTCTTGTAGGCTCAGTATCCACAGTTATGCATAGGTTCTTTTTAATTAAATGAAAACTAAGTTAGAGAATCTAAAACTTCCCAGATATTCAAATTGAATAAATCATCAGCATATTTAATATGTAACTGGATTTTTAAAATATCATTATTATTAACATGTATTTGCCAACTAGAAGCTGGCAAATATGTATTAATAATTTACAGCACAAAGAACAAAATGTAATATAATTAACTATTATTTTTAGGCTATGAAATATGACCAAATAGAATTTTTACAGAGAGTATTTTAGCCTGAGTAATTATTTTGGACAGAATAACAAATACTTGGCTTCAGAGTTTACAATCCTCGTACCTCTGTATACTTACATTTATAGATCATAGGTATAGAGAAATAGTCTGCATAATTTTCTATTCAATGATTCCTGAAATAAAAATCTATAGCTGCATGAATTCATTCATTTGGGAGACGTGTCCAAAGTCACAGAATCAGGTGAGGAGCCTGGCTAGATCCCAGCCTTCCTGATAGTTTCATTAAGTGCGCTTTCTACTACTGAAGAATGCAGGTGGTATTATTGTTATCTCTCAAATTACAATACATAAATAAAATTTAAAAAGATATATTTTCTCTCTTAAGAAAATTAATGTAGACATGTATCTCCTGAGTTGCTGCTTAGTATCTGTAAGTTATGCCAGAGCATAAATAATATGCTGACATTTAATATTAGGTATTCCTAGTAGAGTTTACAAAAGTTTATATTAGAAAATGTAATATGGTTTTTAAGAGAAAAGAATGACCAAAGAACTAAAAATCACATTATAAAATAACTCTTTTATCTCAAAAACATTGAATTATAACATGCTATCTCCTTGATTTTATTGGCAACTTAAAATATGAATCTAGGCCCAGGGCAGTGGCTCACACCTGTAATCCTAGCACTTTGGGAAGCCAAGGTGGGTGGATCACCTGAGGTCAGGAGTTTGAGACCAGCCTGACCAAACATGGCGAAACCCCATCTCTACTAAAAATACAAAAAATTAGCCAGGTGTGGTGGTGTGCACCTGTAATCCCAGCTACTCTAGAGGCTGAGACAGGAGAATTGCTTGAACCCAGGAGGTAGAGGCTGCAGTGAGCCGAGATCGTGCCATTGCACTGCAGCCTGGGCAACAAGAGCAAAACTCTGTCTTAAAAAAAGAAAAAAGAAAAAAAAAAAAAGAATCTAATGCCTGCCTGAGAACATGTAAAATGTAGTTTTCTTTGTTTCAGTGATCATATGCTACTAAAGGTGATATACTAAAGATGCCCATCTTTTATTCTGCTCAAACACTTGCTAAGAACATATAGTACTTGGCACATCTTTCCACTTTCTACCATTAATTAGTCAGCCTGTTTTCAATTATGCTAAGAAACCCACTAATCCAAGTGTGAAAGTAGGTGCTAATTGCTTATATCGGCAAAGTGGGCCATATTAACTCTCTGTTGACGGTTCATGTCTAATCCAAGAGTATGACTGATTTCACCTCCCCTGCATAGCCAGCTAACAAGAAATGCTTTCATGCTTAAACCATAAAAAGCCATTAAAATACATATGCACGTTGAAATAAATAAAGCACAATGACATATTTTATCATTCTTCCAAATAAAAAAAGTGCACCAAGTCATATTAGTCACCAAAAGCATGATCAGTGACATAAGAATAATTATTTCCTTTTTGAAAAAAGTAAAGAAAATTGGAAGAAATTCCACTGAATTTTTGAAGATGTTATGGCAAATCTTTTAAAAAATTATGAAAGCCCGCCAGTTACTGAAATTGTCAGATATAGCCTCCCTGTGTTATTCTTTTGTAGTTGAATACTTATCAATATACTACAAAATTTGATCTGAAATATTTCAAGGAAATGCTTTGTTGTAAACTACCTCAAATCTCACATATCGTCAGTTCTTTCTTACATGACGGCAACTCCTAAATTTGTATCATATCTTCTTTTAAGTTCCATATTACAACATCCACAAGAAATCTGTCTCAGATATTTTCCCAAGAACCTCACGCTCACCACATGTAAAATGAAATTAAGTACTTTTTGTCTCCTTCTTCTTTTAATTTGTTGCATTACTTGCTGATATTACCTTAACCTAAGGCATGAAACTGTAGTCATTTTTGCTTCCTTCTTCTAGATTATTCCCCACATAGAACATATGTCCCCAGCATTTGGCACCAGGGATGAGTTTTATGGAAGACGGTTTTTCTATGGACTGGGGGTTGGGTGGGGATTGGGAGGGAATGGTTTTGGGATGAAACTGTTCCACTTCAGATCATCAGGTATTACATTCTCACAAGGAACGTGCAACCTAGATCTTTTGCATGTGCAGTTCAAAATAGGGTGTGTGCTTCTGTGAGAATCTAATGCCACCTGACAGGAGGTGGAGCTCAGGCCATAAAGGTCTCTTGCCTACTGCTCACTTCCTGCTGTGTGGTCTCATTCTATGGCTCCAGTACTGGTCACTGGCCTGGAGGCTGGGGATCCTTGCAATGGAATATACATAAGAATAATGACGACAGTAATGCCAAAGTTGAGGTGAGTAAAGAGATCTGAGTAAATTTCTTATCTTGTAAATATATTATTCTAAAGGATGAAGAAAACGGATAAATTTCACAATTTGATAGGGAGACTTCCTTATTCAAATGTTTTAAAGAGTCTGGGTATATACCCAAAGGAACATATATCATTCTATTATAAAGACACCTACACACATATGTTCATTGCAACACTATTCACAATAGCAAAGACATGGAATCAATCTAAATGCCTATCAGTGATAGACTGGATAAGAAAAAAAAAATGTGGTATGTATGCACCATGGACTACTATGCAGCCATGAAAAAGATTGAGATCATATGCTTTGCAAGGACATAGATGGAGCTGGACACCATTATCCTAACTAAACTAGTGTAGGAACAGAAAACCAAATACCACATCTTCTCACTTATAAGTGGGAGCTAAATGATGAGAACTTATGAACGCAGAGAGGAAAACAACACACACTGGAGTTTATCAGAAGGTGTAGGGCAGGAGGAGGTAGAGGATCAGGAAAAATAACTAATGGGTACTAGGCTTAATACCTGGGTAATGAAATATTCTGTACAGCAAACCCAATGACACAAGTTTACTTAGGTAAGAAACCTGCACATGTACCCCTGAACTTAAAATAGACGTTAAATATATATATATATATTTATTTATATAAAAAATAGAGCCATGCATTCTCCCATACAGCATTAAACTTATTTTATAATTTAAATTTGAGTATTGCCAAATTTTATTGTCAAATGTCTCACACAAGCATATATACACAAACACACACTCATACATATCACAAATAAACACACGCTTGCCTAAATATGAAAGGACAATGATCCTAGATTAAACTATCAAAGTGCCGCTAGCTACATTTTTAATCTTCTCCAGTTTAGAAACATCTTCAAGAATCCTGTCCCCTTTCCTCGTCTAGCACGGAAGATTGAATGGATCTCCTAACTATACTGATGATAAGAAGAGAAAGATAAACCAGAGAAGTCATTCTTGCCTTTAGGGATTCACCTGGTAAATTGCTGCTTAAAGAGTGCTGTCAATAAGTTAACTTCTTTACTGTCGGGAGCAATTCTCTACTGGCGGTAAGATGGACAAGATGACCTAATAGATCTTTTTTCATCTCAAGATTCAAAGTTTCTTTTCAAGGAACTGCGACTGAAGAACAGAAACAGTGTTTAGGTTCCGCCCACAACATTTTAATTTTAAAATAATTCACATATTATTTGAGTTTTTAGTGAACCGATTTAAATTCTCTAAAAGTAATCTTTCCTTACTCACATATTGCCTTGCTGTGTTTATTTTTTAAATAATGAAATATTTAAGAGATATTGCACAATTTAATACTACAGGATGGAGATTTCTTCTTGTACTCTTTTTGTTTCCAGCACCCATGTTACCTTAAATGGAGGACTTTTCCTCTTCCATTTCTGTATCTTTTAGTCAGCAGACAGATATAATGAAATGGTTAAAAGCACAGACATTAGAACCAGGTTGGGTTTTTAAATCTGAATCCTCAGCCTATTACATGTGTGATCTTGGACAAATATCACCCACCTCTCTCTGCCCCAGTTTTTTTATCTGTAAAACAGAGTTACAGAGAGAGCTCCTATCTTATGTGGCTTCTCTCTTAGGTGGCTGTTATGAAGATTAAATGAGTTAATAGTCGTAAAGCATGTAGAAGTCTCCCTGGCATGTACTACGTGTTTGTAAGAGTTTTCTACTGTGGCTACTATGGCGATGAGGATTATTATTATTATTGTGGCAATTCCTATTAAATTCACTGTTCTTAGAATTGTTAAATTATTCTCCAATTACATACATTTTAAAAAATCAGTTTTAGGGCCGGGTGTGGTGGCTCACGCCTGTAATCCCAGCACTTTGGGAGGCCGAGGCGGGCAGATCACGAGGTCAGCAGATCGAGACCATCTTGGCTAACAGGGTGAAACCCCATCTCTACTAAAAATACAAAAAAAAATTAGCCTGGCGTGGTGGCGGGCGCCTGTAGTTGGGACTACTCAGGAGGCTGAGGCAGGAGAATGGTGTGAACCCGGGAGGTGGAGCTTGCAGTGAGCCGAGATTGGGCCACTGCGCTCCAGCCTGGACAACAGAGCGAGACACCATCTCAAAAAAAAACCAGTTTTAGAAAGCATGTCAAGTTAGTTTCCATGTTTGATGGGTGGCTCAGTGGTTTGTGCATTATCTTGCTAAGTTAGAATGGTAAAGTTTTTGAAATACAGACTTGAAAACCATAGAGAACTTTGTAATTTAAACCATGAGGTGAACTTGCACGTGTGAAGGAAATGATAATTGTGTGCCACCATTACTTCTCCTGTATCATGGCGCTTCTCAAATAGCATGCATAGAGTTACTGGAGACATCAATGTAGCACATGGTGAGAACAAACAAGATCTCATTGGTTTTAGAAAGATTATATTTTGAGTGGTTTCATAGATGCATTTTTATTAAATTAATATGTTATTTATAATGACTTACAAAAACGTTTCACATTTCTACCAGCTTTAAATTCAGTTGACCACCAGAACTTCACTTCCTTTCTGAGGTTGTCCTCACTGGCTGTAATAGGAATGTGATTGCCATTGCATTGTGGGAGCTCACTAAATCCCCAGGTGCATAACTTACTTATGGAATTATCTTGCTTAGAGACTGAGCATTTCATTGATTAGACTGTGAACTACTTATGAGTAGTAACAGCATTTCCTTAATCTTTGCAATTCTTAGCATCTAACGTACTTCTTGGTATAAAGCAGGTTTCAATAAAAGTTTATTGAATGAGTAAATGAATAAATTCATCTAATATGACTCTCAAAATTGATTTTTAAAACTATTCCTCCATTGTGATGATGATATGGTCATCTGTACTCATGCCTTTTAATATTGAGAAAGAAAAAAGTGAAATCATAGCACATGACTTAGTAAATACGAATTTATGCTATATAACTGAGATTTGCCTTTAAGGTTCATCAGCTTTCACAGATCCAATATATGGTCACATTTAGTGTACAAAATGTCAATTTGATCCTGGAAATTTTTTCCGTTGCTGCCATATAATTTATTGTTATAAAATTTTCTGGCCAGGCGCGATGGCTTACTCCTGTAATCCCAGCATTTTGGGAGGCCGAGGCGGGCAGATCACGAGGTCAGGAGATCAAGACCTTCCTGGCTAACAAGGTGAAACCCCATCTCTACTAAAAAAATTACAAAAATTAGCCAGGCGTGGTGGTGGGCGCCTGTAGTCTCAGCTACTCGGGAGGCCGAGGCAGGAGAATGGCATGAACCCGGGAGGCGGAGCTTGCAGCGAGCCAAGATCGCGCCACTGCACCCTAGCCTGGGCGACAGAGCAAGACTCTGTCTCTGGGAAAAAAAAAAAAAAAATCTATAAAAATGACTGAATCTGAGATCTGGGTACACATAGACAAAGCTAAACTGTATTAAATGTGTTTCATGGTGCATACAATATAGCAAATGCATAATTTATATTTTCACTGAGTTTTCCGTATTATTAATGACCATGATTTTACTATAGCCTATAATTATTTTTCATACCCCTTTGAAAACTAAAATTATAAGAAATTATTTTTTGCATTATTTAAGTACCTTTTCTCCTTTACTCTCATACATTAAAAAAATAGTTTTTGAAGATGCAGATAACTAACATAGATTCCTACATTTTGCCTTCTTTGGGAAGAAAGCAAATTTTAAAATAAAGGAGGACTTGGATGAGGTTGCTGAGGTTAAAAATTATCTACCTAGAAAATTCTTTCTAGCTGAGGTATTTCAGAGTGGAAAAAAATGCTTGGAAAAAAACCTTCCTATCTTTGCCCCTAAGGAAATAAAGTTACAATGACAGTCACCTAATCTAATAACTTCTCTTATTCCTGTCATAGGTTCACCTTGCAGGTGTACTGGTTTTCCTCATTTTCATTCTTTTCACTGATTCTTTTTTAGCCTCTGATTCCCTACTGAAATCTATTGAAAAGTGCACAATTGCAATTTTAGCATTAAATTTCTCTTTAATACTGCTTGTCACTTTTCCTCTCATTGATTCAAAGCTACGTGCCAAGTCAATGGAGCAATGTGAGTTTAATTCTTTCTTTGGTTTTGTTACCTTCCTTCTTCAAGCAGCAGCAATTAGAGAACACTACACCTTGGTCCTTTTTTTGATATAATTAAATGAGTAATTCTTATAACTGTTTATTATTGATTCCCTCAACTTTTCATCCTTTCATTCTCTCTGCATTCCACTCGGCTCCCCCCAAAGTTAGCCACGGCAGAAGTAGGACATCTGCTTGGAAAAACATTTAGATTGCTAATGATTCTTTTAAACATCTGTTACACTGCTACTGAACAGTTGTTGTTTCTTTAAGGAGGCTCAAGGGACAAGACCTATGTCACCTTAATAGTGAGTACTTTTTGGAAGTGGTAAGCCCTATGCCTCTGGGAGCCATGCAACAGTGCTATTGTATACATACATAAACTTAATGCTTCTCGCCTTACATTTTATCTTTGTCCACTGCAGTATTTCTGATTATAGTACTTTGTGTCTGGTTATTTCAATACTTGATAGATTTTTTTTGTCTTCCCACTCCATTACAGTTGTACTTTTAAAGAAAAACACTACTAAGCAGAAAACATATCTCATATCCTTATTGACTTAGATGTGAGCTTTTTATAGAAAAACTTCAAATGGACTTTGATACCAACATCTAAACCTGTATGATAATTCTTAATAAGGAAAAGACTTGAGAAAATAGATTGGGATTAAAGTTTCTAGAATTTTCTTTTCAGCAAATGTATACATACTCATTCACAAATACTTTGCATAAAAAGAAATAAAAAAGAATTTATTTTTAATGTGTCTTCTCAGAGTATCCTGAAAATACTCTCTCCTGTTCCCATGTTGCAAAAGAGAATGTTTCTCACACACCCAGAATACAGGGGCCAGAAATTACTGGTGAGACAAGGTATGATGCACATCAAAATTAACCCTCTGGTAATTCGACAGAACGGTAAAATATCTAGAAGGAATTTTAGAGACTCAGGTCTGGCCAAAAGAAAACTGGCATCTGAAACAGACCTTAAAACAAATATGAGATTATTGTATTTTGCTAATTCATTTTCCTCTCAATTTTAGATTACACCAAATCAAATATCTAAGGGAATTGCCACTTGGCTTTTATTTATTATCTTTCCTATATACAAATATATATAGAGAGAGATAACAGATACTAGATAGATGACTACCTTTCTCATATTCTGCACAGACTCACTATTTCCATCGTCTTTCCTCTGCAAAAAGCCCTATTGTAACCTCTGTGGATAAATTAATTAAGATGCTGGGAAAAAATAACCTACTGTCTTTATAGGAATTTATATAACTACAAAGAATATCTTCAACTTTATATAACAAATTATAACTCTAAGATCAATGATGTGAACCAGAGATTATTTTTCCACTAACACCTTGAGGTAACTATTGTGGTTTTAGTATTATTATTACCTTTGTAAAATTCAAGTTAAATATGAGGACAAAAATCAAACAAGTTAATTCAACTCATTAGGTTCTTCCACTTTTGACTTTCACTTAGCTATTACTAGTTTGGGTATAGTGCTCCAGCATTTTAGACATTTATTAAGGAGTTTATTCTAAAAAGTAAATCACTGGTAGTTTGTTAAACCAATTAAATGAAAACCAATCGAGTTATAAGTTTTCTCTGGAATGTATAATGCAATTTTATGTGAAGGTGTAGAATTTAAAAGCAAAATATGTTTAGTTCTTTCCTCCTAACATTGTTCAGTAACTGATATTATATTACTTGATTGATAAGTCATTGGAATTAAAAAATATTGTTTTAGGCAACAGCTATTAACTGACATATTAGAAGTGAATAGCATGGTTTAAACAGATCATGCATTTATATAAAAATTAGTACAAGAAAAGACTATTTAGTACAATTCAAAATATGACAACTAGCATGTCCTTTAGTTGACTGTAAATCCAGGATACCCTGACTTTTAGATCATTATGTTTTTCAAATACACTAAAATCATGCATCATAATTGAGTTTTGATTTAATCACATAAAATGGGATTCCTACATCTAAAGTTTAAGCACTTAAGCATTTTATTATATCACTCTGTTAAATTTTAATTTAAAATTCAATTGTAAACTTTTTAATTAAAAACATTAATATCATTGTACAATCTTTTCCCCATTACTTCACGTATACCTCAATCCTAGAACCTTGTGATTCCTATTCAATGAGATGTTGCAGATAAAAATGGGAGACCTCAAACAATCCAAAGTAGCCTTATTCTAGTTCAGTCCCTATCAGTAAAGAAGTCTTCAAAGTAGTTATTTTATTGAACGGTTTGTAAGGCTTGCTTTTCTTTCACCTTCCTTCCTTCCTTCCTTCCTTCCTTCCTTCCTTCCTTCCTTCCTTCCTTCCTTCCTTCTTTCCTTCCTTCCTTCCTTCCTTCCTTCTTTCCTTCCTTCCTTCCCTTCCCTTCCTTCCTTCTTCTTTCCTTCCCTCCTTCCTTCCTTCTTTCTTCTTTCCTTCCCTCCTTCCTTTCTTCTTTTTCTTTCTCTTTCCTTCTTTCCTTCCTTTTTTAAAAATTTGCTATTTTAACATCTCTACATGCTATTTTAACATCTTACAGTTAATGACTAATCGCAATTGAATACATATTTTTATTTCTTAGTGAACACAAAATAATGATACATCTTACTCTAATGACATCTTAGAGTCAATAACACAAAAAGTAAGTACTAAAAATATATTGAACTTAGAGAGAACACATTGGTTGGATTCTGTACACTATTTTTTTAAGCAACAGCTAACAATCGATGTTTTTTATCCTTTCTGAGTTACCTACAATCAATCCTAGCCACTCACTAAAATTTTAAAGCTATTTATTTTCTCCTTCATTTTCCTCTCAGCCAATTCTCCAAATTATAAGTTTAAGAGAAAAAACAGTGACCCTGAAGGGAAGAAGATGTAGATCATATCTGCCAGATCATGAGAACACAGTACTCAGCATTTTGCAGAACACTAACTATGAGATACTCAAGTGCATTATTATAATGCCACATCCAAAATCATCTAGCATATTCTCAGGTGGTATTTCATTATGTGAATAGATTTTCTCCACATATCTTAAACTTTAAAAATACTTACCCAGTCAAAAAAACTTTACTTATTTATAATGTAATATTCTGCTAGACTGTCTAAAAACAGCAAAGTTTATGCTGGAGACCATTGTGTTATTTTACTTGAGCTTCCTCACATACATACAACAAAGCATGAATGCCATGGCCTTAAGCACTGCCTTGTCTTTCTTGCCATTGCTATTGTTAGGGAAAAAAGTGAAAAAGTTAGGTAAGTGACGTGGCCCTTTATCTATTGAGTATTCAGAACTCAGTAAGATAAAAAGATCTATTTGGGTAAGTCTTTCCAGAAAACATAACATCAGCAGCAATGACACGAATGTGAGCTATTAGCCCCCTCTTTATTCATATATAGGAGGAGGAAAGGGGTTGAAATGGGCAAGTCAATTTATGCCATTTCTTATTCTTTTTGTCTTTTTATTCAAGGGAGATGGCAGTCCTTTCCATTTAGCACCACTCAGGTTCCCTTAGGTGAGTCACTGTCACCTTGGTAAGTCTCGACTGCCTTGTAATGTCTGGTCTTACTAGCCTGTGTCAGACACTCTATCTCAAAGGCCATGTGTATGTTTGCATATGCTTACACCTCAACATAAACACATATATTGCCAAATTTGGATTTAATAGGCACACATTAAACAAAGCATAGCTAGTACATCTATTTAAATACAAAGCAAGCAAAAGCCATGGAATTGTGTATAGAGGCTCTGGGTTATGTTTATTCTAGAATAAGCAATATTTAAAAACTCATTTTAATCTTTCAGTTCCTTAGAAGGTCAAGATCATTATACATTTTTCTTGGACTGTTTAATTCATTGTTCCCACTTACATGGCTGCCTTCATTACCATGCATATATAAAATGATAGGAAAAGTTTATGGAGGGCAGCTAACTTCAAAATATGCATTAGTATAGAGAATAAGTAATATTCATTATCATCATAAATTTGGGGGGTTCTTTTTAGTAGGCCTTATGAGAAACGGCTTTCTTATAGTCCTAAAATATAGTTTGAAAGGAGCACTAATGTTGGCAAGGAATAAAGAAAGAAAAGAAAGAAATAAAGAAATTGCTGTTAAACCATTTTCTTCATCTACATTTATTATATTTGATACTCAAATTTTGGGGAAAAGAAATTCCAGTTCTCAGGGTATGCATATTAGCAACAAGGAATACAGAACCAATATTATTTCATTCAAGTTTAAAGTTAGCCTGTTTTATGTCTTTGTTCGCATAAGAGCTGTGGGAAGAAAAAAAAAAGAAAAAAGCAAAGGCCAGTTCTTAAGCCAATCAAACGTTTTACTCCCACCTTGTGGCAGTGTGGCTACATGGCTAGTTTTCCAAAATGAGACCTCATAATTTTGATTGAAATGACTTATTTTTTATATTGTCTTAACCACTGATGAAAATAAGATTGATTAAGAAGGGGCTTTGTGATTCACCTAATACAGAGGTTTGTGATGCAGGGCTTTTGCAGGAAGCCAGTCAGCAAAGAGCAATATGAACAGTGCTAATCAGGGAGATAGTAAAATCTAAGCGATATAAACAGTGCTACAGAATAAATAGGCTTATTTTCTTGAGTTTGAATATTGAATTTAAAGAAATTTGTAGGCTCCAGCTATACTAACAAACCCTGTATGTCAAAATTCAAAATTATTTTAAATATCAAAATTATTTCACAAACCTAATTTAGAGTGTTAACAAAAGCAAGCTTTCTCATTCAGTTTCTTTTAACATTGAAAATATACAAAGACACTTATAAGATACCTCTAAAAACATACTACATAAATTAGATTTTCTGTAAAAGTATAAGGAAAACTGAACTTGAATGCTTATTTATGTGATTTTATTTCTCTCTTTCCTTTTCCTTTTTCATTTCTAAGGATTGAAAAATAGAAAAGCAATCATTGGCTGGTAAGTTAGCAAAATAGATCTGAGAGCATTTTTTTTTTTAAATATCTTGCTACTCTTGCTTATTCCATGGTTTAATACTCCAAACTATCGTCCAAAACTCCACCTGTCTTCTCTCTCAGATTGATTTTACTATCTCCCTAATTGAGTTTAAAATTCATCTTTATTAGAAAGAAAACTCAGCTTCTCTCAGCTAGAATAAAATAAAGGCATCTTAGTTTCAGGATGAAACCAGCTTGGAAGCAGGGACTCTTTCTCCTGTACTACAGCCAAGGGGCTTCTTAAAGGCATCTGTGAATCCTGCCCCTTTGTCTTCACTACTGCCTGGCAATTTCTGGAGACAATCAGCTTTCTATTTTCCAAAGGCTCTCTCTAACAAAAGCTGTGTTAGTCCAAGTGCAATTTAACTTATGACTAGTAGCCTCTGTCTGAGGTTTGGGTTGACTTTACATTAAAACTTATCAGAATGAGTTCAGGAGAATACAATTAAATGTGTTTTCTTGTTCCACAAATGTAGGAAAGTATGAATGAGGAATTAGCCTAATTTATGAAACAATTTCTAATTCACCTGAAATTGGGTATTCCCTTTTTTAAAAAGTGCTAAATAAATATATCTGTTTATATTTTTTGTTTGCAAAATGTAAAATGATTCAGATATAATTTTTTTATGCTTCTCAATTTTGAGGATTGCAGCTACTAAAAGCACTGTGATTTCGGTACATTTCGGTCCTCAGAACATTCTTTTCATTCAGATCCCCATATTTTTTTTTATCGGTTACTAAAAAATAAATAATAGAGAGAGATAAGGGATTTTTCCCAGTACTTAATTATGTTATCCACTATCTAATTAATGATATTAAATTGCAAGCAAAAACAATGCATTCTTAACAACATGATTATCTTAACATTCTTTTTTTTTTTTTTTTTTAACAGAGTTTCACTCTTGTTGCCCAGGCTGGAGGGCAATGCCGCAATCTTGGCTCACTGCAACTTCCACTTCCTGAGTTCTAGCGAGTCTCCTGCCTCAGCCTCCCAAGTAGCTGAGATTACAGGCGCGCCCTTCCACGCCCGACTAATTTTGTATTTTAAGTAGAGACGGGGTTTCTCCATGTTGGTCAGACTGGTCTCAAACTCCCGACCTCAGGTGATCCGCCCACCTTGGTGTCCCAAAGTGCTGGGATTACAGGCATTAGCCACAGCACCTGGCCCATTCTTTTCTTTAAATACAACATTAGGCATTTAAAAATGATTGACCGGAGGGGTGCGATGGCTCATGCCTGTAATCCCAGCACTTTGGGAGGCCGAGGCAGGTGGATCACCTGAGGTCTGGAGTTTGAGACCAGCCTGGCCAATATAGTGGAATCCTGTCTCTACTAAAAATACAAAAATTAGCCAAGCGTGGTGGCGGGAGCCTGTAATCCCAGCTACTTGGGAGGCTGAGGCAGGAGAATCGCTTGAACCTGGGAGGCAGAGGTTGCAGTGAGCTGAGATGGCGCCACTGCATAGCAACCTGGGCAACAAGAGGGAAACTCCATTTTCCCGCCCTCCACCCCCACAAAAAAAAAGCTTGACCGCAAACTTCTTCTAAGTTTATGAATGATGATATCAATTTCAAAATTCCAGTCACATAGCCATTCAACATTTCAAGTTGAGGATGTATGGGGATTAAACAGGTATACAAAAGCCTCCAATATCCACTTTATTTCACATGTAATATTATCACCTACGTAACTCATTTCCCAATTCTAGAAAACAGAGAAGAGTTGTTCTATTAACCATCTTTAGAGAGAAAGAGGAAAAAGCATATACTTCCTATTTTTTTTTTCGTAACACTTGTTTCTTTTGTACTTGGAGAAGATTTTTTTCTCACAAAACTGTTACTTGGAGTTAGGTACAAGTTGGCTCTGTATATCTCCTCACACTCTCCACCTGCATCCTTATCTGAATGTCTTATCTGGGAGAATTTGAGTATTGTTTATTGATGTTGCACTCCTGCCTGACTGCATGTTAAACCAGTCTGCCATCCCTTTAAGAGGTAAGCTACAGTAATAAATGAAGTCAGAATTCTTTATTCCTCATCTGGCACACGTCGTTTGTTTTCTTAGAGGAGGTAATGCAAGACTGCATTCCAACCTTGAATTTCTTTTCTTTTCCAAGACCTAAGAATGTTTCTTCCATTGTGACAGGTTTTTTTTTATTTTGTTTTTAATCAATCATGTACTTTATTGTTCTGTCTATTTAGAATTTAATCCTAGGTGTTTTCACAGAAGACGGGATTTTTTTTCTTTTCTTTCTTTTTTGTTTTGGACAAATCTTGTCCCAACAACATTAAGAAATGCTAAAGTTGCTAGTATATCTGAATTGTCTTTTATCTTCTAAATACCTAAATAGTATGGTATCTCTGGATCAGACAACATACTCCAAAATGACATGAATATATTCCTCACTTCTGATCAAAAGCAGGGAGCTCAGACTTTAAAAAAATAATGGACAGTTAGATTTTCTTTTTTTACTGTTTTAACTCAAAGTATACAGACAGTAGTATCTGTATAACTCATCAATTACTTACGATTTTCTATTCTTAAATTTATTACCTTAATTTTTTTTTGTGATTACACATGTAGAATATACCATTTTAGAGAAATTAGAGAATGATCATAAGGAGTGAATACCAACAATAAAAAACACAATCTAGAGAAAATCACTCTTGACGTTTTGTAGTGAAACTATCCAAACCTTAATTATATTCTGCAGTAAAAATGTTCTATAAAATACTTAACTTGGTCTCTATTGTTGTACATTTAGGTTGTTTGAATTTTATTCAATGAGAAATTGAGCATATAATGAAAATACATCTCTCTACAAATCTCTGATTATTCCCTAGGGTAGGTTTCTAGAAATGTCATTGTTGAATTAAAAGTACACACATTTACTTTTAAGGAAAGCCATTGGATAAAACTATTATTTACATCACTACCAGCAGTAACTGGAAGGGACTATTTCCCTGCAACTTTGCCAACACTGAATAATATGTGTTTATTCTTACTCTTACAAGTTTGTTAGGGTAAGATAGCATATTGTTGTAATTATTAAAGATAATATAAATATACATTATTAAAGTGGGTAGTCTGTCAGTGATGAGGGAATATCAGGAAAAAATACTTTCAAATGACAATGTAAACTTAAAATTAATTATTCCACACACTCTTAATTGAAAATCTAGTTATCATATTCTGTTCATCATCTCTCTTATTTGGAATTTGTGATTTCTTACTCAGCCATTTTAATATTTACCAAACACAAAAATACATTTGCTCTCTTCCACTGTTTATACTTCAGTGGCAAAACAAAAATAATAAATAGTCTTAAAATTAGTGTACTTGAACATTACAAACAATTTAAAATTTATAATAAATAGTTTTAGAATATAAACTTAAAGCCAATAAGGAAAGTCTAAGTCCCTTTGTAAGCTATCAAACTATATGAACCAATGTATCATTTTATAGTCTGAGAATAGACTACTGAATGAATATAGGTTAGCAGCAGGGAGGAAAAGAACTACAGAAGTAATAAAGCTCAGATGCACACATATGCATATTTCATATCTACACTACAGAAAAATAACAGGTTTGCTTAGTGGATAGTGACTTTCATTGATAAGGATGACCCCTAAACCCATGTAGTACTGGGTGAATTGTGCAAATGAATGTCCACATACCACAAATCTAAATGTTTAAAGGTTAAAATTTCAGCTATTTTTACAGCTGGTACAAGTTTTTATTCAGGGTCCCTCAGCTTGCACTTTGAAAATTTCCCTCAGGACCAAAGCTAAAAGAAAAGAGGCCCTAGGGAGTACTGGTTACTGAGAGCACCCATGTCTCTGGTCAGGACAAGGCAGGAACTAGTTCAGTGATCAGGATTCCATGGAGGAATCCCACCTGCACAAGCTTCCCTGGGAGCCAGGGCTAGCAATTTTCTTTTTTCTGTGCTTCAGTTTTTCAAATCCGGATGTCTGGGAAGTTCCAAATCCCTCCCAAGAGGACATTATTAGAAAAGATGGGAAGGTAGGAACGCAGTCTTCTGGGGAAATTCGTCAATATGCACACTCTGGGTGACTTGGGCAGCCAAAGAGAATCAAGATCAGCCACTTTTCTCCAGTTTCCCAGGGCAGAAGTGTGCTTTTTGCTCTTCCTGGACACACAGCCCTGCTTCCATCCTCCTACACTGGCTGGGAGCACAGTTCAGCTCCGTCTTTTCCTGCCTTCATTCCTCTCCATTTATCAGTTGCCAAATTTCCTAAAACAAACAAACAAAAACCTTCTTATGGTATCGCAAAGAGAAAAGTTATTTTATTCAAACAGAAAAGTGATTTTATTTTGGTATTTGTGATGTTTGTGCCCTTAAAATGGGGTCCCAGGGCAGGAATGCCTCTAGTCCAGGTTTAAAGATGATCCTGGTCTTGAGTGTGGCTACCCGTTAGTACACCAGAGTGAGTGATGAAGTACCAGTAAAGTTGGCTCAGACTCATTAGGCACTTGATTATTTTAATTAGGACTTTGTTGATTAAAGAATATCGCTTTGCTTCTCTTTATGTGAGTTTTTTTTTATTTTGTAAAATGAGTAGACTGAATATAATCTCTGAAGACCTCTTTTGTGACAACAAACATCTGGCTGCATAAATGTCTTCTTTTGAGAAGTGTCTGTTCATGTCCTTCGCCCACTTTTTGATGGGGTTTCTGTTTTTTTCTTGTAAATTTGTTTGAGTTCATTGTAGATTCTGGATATTAGCCCTTTGTCAGATGAGTAGCTTGTGAAAATTTTCTCCCATTTTGTAGGTTGCCTGTTCACTCTGATGGTAGTTTCTTTTGCTGTGCAGAAGCTCTTTAGTTTAATTAGATCCCATTTGTCAATTTTGGCTTTTGTTGCCATTGCTTTTGGTGTTTTAGACATGAAGTCCTTGCCCATGCCTATGTCCTGAATGGTAATGCCTAGGTTTTCTTCTAGGGTTTTTATGGTTTTAGGTCTAACGTCTAAGTCTTTAATCCATCTTGAATTAATTTTTGTATAAGGTGTAAGGAAGGGATCCAGTTTCAGTTTTCTACATATGGCTAGCCAGTTTTCCCAGCACCATTTATTAAATAGGGAATCCTTTCCCCATTGCTTGTTTTTCTCAGGTTTGTCAAAGATCAGATAGTTGTAGATATGCGGCGTTATTTCTGAGGGCTCTGTTCTGTTCCATTGATCTATATCTCTGTTTTGGTACCAGTACCATGCTGTTTTGGTTACTGTGGCCTTGTAGTATAGTTTGAAGTCAGGTAGCGTGATGCCTCCAGCTTTGTTCTTTTGGCTTAGGATTGACTTGGCAATGCGGGTTCTTTTTTGGTTCCATATGAACTTTAAAGTAGTTTTTTCCAATTCTGTGAAGAAAGTCATTGGTAGCTTCATGGGGATGGCATTGAATCTGTAAATTACCTTGGGCAGTATGGCCATTTTCACGATATTGATTCTTCCTACCCACGAGCATGGAATGTTCTTCCATTTGGTTGTATCCTCTTTTATTTCATTGAGCAGTGGTTTGTAGTTCTCCTTGAAGAGGTCCTTTACATCCCTTGTAAGTTGGATTCCTAGGTATTTTATTCTCTTTGAAGAAATTGTGAATGGGCGTTCACTCATGATTTGGCTCTCTGTTTGTCTGTTATTGGTGTATAAGAATGCTTGTGATTTTTGCACATTGATTTTGTATCCTGAGACTTTGCTGAAGTTGCTTATCAGCTTAAGGAGATTTGGGGCTGACATTTATGCAGCCAAAAAACACATGAAAAAACGCTCACCATCACTGGCCATCAGAGAAATGCAAATCAAAACCACAATGAGATACCATCTCACACCAGTTAGAATGGCAATCATTAAAAAGTCAGGAATCAACAGGTGCTGGAGAGGATGTGAGGAAATAGGAACACTTTCACACTGTTGGTGGGACTGTAAGCTAGTTCAACCCTTGTGGAGGTCAGTGTGGCGATTCCTCAGGGATCTAGAACTAGAAATACCATTTGACCCAGCCATCCCATTACTGGGTATATACCCAAAGGATTATAAATCATGCTGCTATAAAGACACATGCACACGTATGTTTATTGCGGCACTATTCACAATAGCAAAGACTTGGAACCAACCCAAATGTCCAACAATGATAGACTGGATTAAGAAAATGTGGCACATATACACCATGGAATACTATGCAGCCATAAAAAATGATGAGTTCATGTCCTTTGTAGGGACATGGATGAAATTGGAAATCATCATTCTCAGTAAACTATCGCAAGAACGAAAAACCAAACACCGCATATTCTCACTCATAGGTGAGAATTGAACAATGAGAACACATGGACACAGGAAGGGGAACATCACACTCTGGGGACTGTTGTGGGGTGGGAGGAGGGAGGAGGGATAGCTTTAGGAGATATACCTAATGCTAAATGACGAGTTAATGGGTGCAGCACACCAGCATGGCACATGTATACATATGTAACTAATCTGCACATTGTGCACATGTACCCTAAAACTTAAAGTATAATAATAATAAAATAAAATAAACAACAAAAAAAAGAAAATTCTACAACTTTAAAGTAGAAAAAATATAGATTAGAAACAAAAATGGGAGTAAAGTATGACTTTGTTTTTACTTCTTGAATGATTATTACTTAGGTATTATCATTTCATTAAAATCCTCATATTTCTGGGCCTAAAAAAAAAATCTGAAGTTCTGTGACGTTAAATACTATAGATGAAACTTTATCTGGCTTAGTGCCTTCTGGAATCCATTGCCCAGAAGTGAATAAGGGCATTTGAAATTAATAAGAGAATGAGAATGAGGTCCTCTTATCATGTGACTTTGAAATGGCTACCTACATGCACCCCACTGGGAAGTTCACTCCATGCTCTTATAAATTACTAAGAAGAAAGGGTAGCATAGAAACATACATGGGCACACACACACACACACACACACAGCGCCAGATATATCCCACCAGAAATATCCCACTTGAAGTAGTGTTCTAAATTTTAAGAGCAAAAATGCTATGTTAAAAATTCTTCAGATTTGTCATCATCTTAGTTTCCGCAATTTCCATTTAGCATATTTTAAAATGATGCAATTTTTTTTTTTTTTTTTTTTTTTTTGAGATGGAGTCTCACTCTGTCGCCCAGGCTGGAGTGCAGTGGCTGGATCTGGGCTCACTGCAAGCTCTGCCTCACGGGTTCATGCCATTCTGCCTTGGCCTCTCCGAGTAGCTGGGACTACAGGCACCCGCCACCATGCCCGGCTAATTTTTTGAATGATACCGAATTTTAACGTCTCACTTCATTTTTTGTATATTAGAATAATTATATTCAGAAAATAATTGAAATGGTCATAGAATTTTACAGCATAAATAGTATAGTTTTCCTGAACTCCTTCAATATTATTCAAAAATGTTTTTCTTGTTCAATGTTATTTTTGTTTATCTGTCTACTTAAGAAGTGACTACTGTGGACTAGGCATATTATCACTTTGAAAATATAAGAAAACAAAACATATTTCTTGTTCCAAATTGTTATGATATAGCTGGGACCCACAAGAATAAATTCAAAGTTGTTATGGAGAATGACAAGGTTACAATGAAGGTATGCACTGGTTTGGACATCCTACTGATTCTCTTTTTTCAAATACCACTTTTTGAAGTTTTTTTTTTCTTTTTTTAACACAGCTTTAGTCAGGGAGCTCTTTTCAAAAGAGAAAACAGCAGAATCTATCCATTTTAATATATGCATATGCATATTTTTATGCAATACTATAAAGTGGCAAATGACCTGAGTTTTCTTGTGAACTTCCTCAATAGAATGCCACCACTATTTTTTGAGCCCCTAGCAATGCAAAGCATTTTATAAGGAAAAATTCAGAAATTTTTTAAAGGTTCTGCAGCTCAAAATTTGACTACACAAGCCAAGTGGAGTAAAGATTACAGTAAAATATATAGAGAGATAATCTGATCAAGGTAGAAATCCTGTCTCTGATTACTCTAGTGTAAATACATGCCACTTTGACCCACTGAGTACCAGAACTGTCTGCATTATCTCAGACTGAAACAGAACACTGTGGGAGATCTGAAAAGGCAATTGAAACCACAGTGGGGAAACTTGTTATTGGATTTTTTTAAAATCTCATGTCTTGTGACATACTAGCATTTGAGAAGGTCAGCCTCGTTGAGGAGTGGATACTTTAATAACAAGCATCTGTTCTTAACAAACTTCACTTGATACTGTAATTGACTTCACCTCTGTGAGATTTTTATTACTGTGGATTTTCATCCTAACTTGCCACTGAATAATGCCTAGTGAGTATCACAGACCTCAGATTACAAAGTGGGCTCTGTGGTTGACAGCCTCTTTTATGGAACCATTGCCAGTATATAAATAGGATGAAAACATTTTTGTAAGATGCTTATATTTGACCCTTGCAATAGTTATCTGTTAATATCACTGTGCTACTGGCAAGGAATTACTTTTCCCTCCCCAGAATCTTCATGGTTGATCGTGAACTCCAACAGAACTGAACTAAAATTTCAACTTTGTGTAAAATTTCTTGTAAAAACTGCCATCTACTTGTAATATAAAACCGTTTTGATCAGTTATCTTTACCGTATTGTTTAAAAGATTCACATAAATTAGAAAGTAAACCCTCCCTTTAAGATGAGATTAGAAACACTATCAGAAATTATGGAGTCAAGTTAAAATGTCAAGCTTTCTTTTATATCAACTTTCTCTTATGCAGAGTCCTCACACAACTCAGGACAGTGGGTGAATGATTGCTTAAGAGGGCACCAGAGAAACTCAACCAAACCAGAGAGCAAAATGTCAGGAAGGATCCTTTTCATAGACTATTAATTAGCAGGTGTCTAATAAATCTAGTTAAATGCATTTTCTCTGGTAAGGCTAGTAGGAGGAATCGCAGCACAATCGATGCTAAGGTACTTTTGACACCAAACCAAGTTAGGACAGGGTGCGGTTTGGTGCAATCTGGTGCAAGACTTTTGAAAATAAAAAGGCTAAAACCTCGCTTTGATTGGAAATGCAATTTTTTTAAAAAACCAAACAGGGGAAATCAGAAAGAAAACAAAACTGAGCAGGGCAGTGAAGAAAACAGAATCAAATTAGTTTTCCCCTTAATGACTCCACATAAATGAAGATAATTAATCCTTTATTAATATTTAAAGTGCTTTTTAATAGAGCTTTATGTTTATATAGTAAAAGGTGAATATTGTCATTCCTCTTCACTGTAAAATTTCTTCCCTATGAAAACCAAAATCTATATCAATGACAATATTTCACACTACCGAAATGGTATACCCAAATGCTACACCAGAAGGAAAAAAGGACATTGCCATTTATTAGGTGCCTACTATGTGCTAGAGACATCAATATCAATTAATTAATTATCCATAGCTGTTCTATGTTTTAGTCATTATTTTGCTTTTACAGATGATGAAAAAAAGAAAGAGTCAAATTATATATGTTCTTCAGATTCAAACAACGTGTCAGAGACTAAGCTAACATTTGACTGCGTTTAGTTTGACACCAAAGTCCATGTATATATTTACTTTTTTGTTTCTTATCTTACTTACTACATCTCACTCTTCTGACATTGTAGGTAACAAGGGCTGCTGACTGCACAAAGCAAGCTATTTAATTAATATTGTAGGTAGACTAATTGATTTTGGTCAGTGAATGTTTAATGATAATTTCACTTCCTCCCTTGATGACTCTAGTTGTAGTTAACGAGTCAAGAATGTGCTGATTATTCTGAAACACTAAAGAATATTCATAAAAAGTCAATTGGTAAGGGAGTGCTACTTCTATGAAATATACATATTTCATGTAATTGCATTATCATTATGATCACAATCCTTCAATGTCACCCCAATATAGTATTCTCTGTCACAAAGTAAAAGCACTACAATTATGCTATTTCTTGCCAATACATGTAGCAAAATATATGTTGATAAAGGAAATGAATTTAAGCTTTCCCACTAACGTTTCTAACTTAGTGGGAAAATTGTAAAAGTCTTGTTAATTTTATATAAATAATACATTTTTAATATGCCATAAAACAATAACTTGTATAAGTCATTGAATGTATACCTTATGAATTACTGTAAATTGTTATGATATTAATTCTTTTAGATAGGCTGTAATTTCCTCTGAAAAAATGCTCCCGAACTCTCTTACCGACTTCCCCTACAAACCTATATTCTCCTACACTGTCTTACACCCTTTCCTTTCTCTTGTCCTTACCTTCTCCCTTTTCTTTCCTTGGTGTCTGATTTTTCCTCTTATTTCTAGGACTGATCCTCCTCAGATTCCTGTTTCTTTTGATTTCTAAAATATTTATAGTCTCCAAATGCCCACTGTTCCAGCTAATTTGTTGTACTAATACTTTCATCTACTTTGTCTTATTGTTTCTATTTTGTTCATTCAAAATGTATTAAATCATACATCTTGCTTATTTTTGCGTATTTGTTGTTACTCAAATTTTAAACAAATATCAGTTTTCCTTATGTTTAGACTTGTCCTTTTTGATAATGAAGACATTTCAAACAAATATTTTCAGCTGAGTATAGGATTTTTTTTCGTCTTATAAATTTGGTACGAATTTTTCCTTTGTTTTATTGCTTTCTAGAGATATGTTGATTTCTCATTTGATTTTTGCTTTAACCCAGGTATCATATAAGAGGTTGCTTTCAATTTCCAATTAGTAAAGATTTCTGTATCTATCTTTACTGTGCATTTATAATTGTATTTCATTGTATTCAGAGAATGGAGCTATAAAACCTCTACTTTAAAATGACTTAAGTCCTCTTTATTGTCATTTTTGTAAATGTTTCTATAAAAGTGAAACAAGATATTTTTAACCAGAAATAATGTATAGCTATTAAGTAGAGACTTAACTGATTTATTCAGTTGGACATTAGAGATAAAGCATAATCTTACCTTATGACAATATTTTCATCAAATTGTTCTTGTGTTTCTAATAATCTTGTAACTTGTGCCTTTATATAAGAGATCAGAAACTCTTTGCTGCTTACCTAAAATCTAGCATCTCCTTAATTACCCCCCCTTTTTCAAGGACATTTCTAGATTTTGTCAGATATCTGCCAGATATCTTTTTAAATTAAGAAAGTTGTGATTCGTCCTGGATCTTAGGTGGGCTCTTCACCCATTTCTGGGAGATAAATTGCAAGTAAATATCCAGTGAGAGAGAGAGAGAGGCATAAGTTACCATATCCCTTTCATTCTTGCCTTTTTGTTGTGTGAGGAAGTGAGGTTTGGAGTTACTGCAGCTATGAGGAAAATAAGAATGACAGAGACGACCACCAGAGTCCTGACATCACCAAGCCACTGAAAAAATGCCAGTTATGCCTTCCTCCAAATTTTTTGTTGTCAAACCAAATAAACCCATATTTAATCTCTAATGCACTTTCGCATCATACTCATTATACTGTAAACACCACAAGGACAGAGGTTTTGTTTCTTTGATCATTTTCATAGATGTATCTCATGTGCCTAGATCATTGTCTAGCACAAAACAGTGCTCAATAAGTAACTATTATGTGCACTGCTGAGGAAAAGATTTCTCTCTTCTTTTTATCACATTTATCTTTTAATTCCATCACATCTAATGAAAATATCATAGCTGCTGCTTTTGGGGGAATTCCTTTATATTTGACTGGTACTTCTTTGTCCGCATGCTCATTTTCAACCTTTCTTTACCACTTTGGTTTAAGCCTGTTACTTAGAGCTGAGTTGTTTTTAAACTCAACCCAACAGGTTCCATTTTTAAACTGGAGATTTCAGCTCACTCTAATTTAGTTTAAGATAAATTCTTTATTTCATCTTAATGTGTGTTTATATTTTTAGCCATTTTAAATTTTTCTTTATTTTTTACTGTTTTCGTCAACAGAGGCTTGTTAATCAAAATAACTATTGCAGTTTGTTTTTTCTAGTAATGATTATCTTCTCTTACCCAATACTCACAATAGAATATATATTTCTCTACTATTACATAGAAAGAAGATATTATTTTCCCCACTTAGATGTTCTAAACTGTTTGCTCTTTTTGCTTTTCCCCAAATAAGATAAGCCTTTTAGAATACATTCTCATTCCTGCTTTTCTCCAAGCACTTTGTAAATGAAATATTCAAAGCATGTTACTGCTCCCTAGAATCTCAAGACAGTTTAGTATAATTATTTATTGTTATCAGAATTTCCCTTGAAGTATTTTTTTTAAGAATCCTGCTTTAACTCTATAGTCTTATAAATTTAGATACAACTATGTTGGTCAGCAGTGTTTTCTATCTTCTTATTCTATACCTTGAGGTCTCTAGTATAACTTATGTATAGTTTGGTTGGAATTATTAATCAAGAACTTTTCTAGATGAAGTAGCTGGGATACTCTTTGGACCCTATCTAGTCTGTCAATATGTGTTGTACTGACAAATGAATTACATCTCTGCTGTGTATTTTTTTATCTTAATAGTCTGTAATTGTTTTACTTTTTTCCAGCTTCCAGATATGCAGATAAGAAGTCTGTTACTTTCTGATAATTTTTCCCCTGTAGGAAACCCAGTCTTGTAATAAATATAGACACATACATACATACATACACATACGGACATACTTTCACAGAAACACACTCCACACGTGTACCAGAAATATACCATAAAATGCTGAGACGTACTTATTTATTTTAATGAGTCTTTTTGATCTATAAATTCAGTTTTTAACAGTTTTTTTAAAGAAAATTTTTATTTTATTATGTATGATTTCCTCGTCTATCTGTTCCTTGTTCTTTTTCACATAGTAAGTCTCCTGAATCTATATCCAAGCCTTATATCTTCTAAAGTGATTTAAATCTAATTGTATTTTTTTTTGTGATTTGAGCTACTTCTTACAGATTGTTTAAGGATAAACTTTGGTTTCAGCAGTATATTTCCCTTTCTGAAATTTAGTTATTATATATTTCCATTTGAAAATCATGGATTTTAGACACAAGATAAAATTTTTTGTGTTGACTTGAAATCTACTTATGTGTTCTTTGCAAGCAGTAATCAGAATGTACAATGCAATGAATTTGTAAAGTGCCCAATCTGCAACTTGTTTTTATTTCTACCTTAAATTATAAGGACTTGTTAATTGTCCTGGTCAAAACCTTATTTTTGGCATTTTAGAGTGGCCTAAAACAAACAAACAAAAATAATGAAATCCATTCCCTGAGGCAAAGTACCAAGAAAGTGGAAATTTAGTGGAAATTTAAAGGGAATATTACTGGCACTCTCACAACAACAAGAGAAAAATAGACCAAAATTATTCATAGTAATCAAAAGATATTGTTTCCAGAGTTGTCAAGGGAATTATTTAGGAGATATTTTCTATAATTTATTTTGAACAATTCTAAAATAGGATGTTAGCATCACTCTTCTGTTAGTAATCAGACATGACAGTAAAATAATATGAACAAAAATAAATGAAACAAGTAGAGTGACAATTGGCTCTGTTCCTAAAGATGTATATAAAAATAAGAGAATGTTGAATGTACGGTATTCAAAAATTGAATTTGTTATATTGGAGTTGTGGGGACAGAGCAGGGTTAGTCTTTTGGTATCAGTGAATTCCATGAAGTTATACATGTTACCAAGGCCATGTGTAGAAAGAGAAAAATAATTTTACAAAAAACATTATATTATTATCACTTGTATAAGACAAGTATTCATACTTAGATAAGATAAAAACACAGTTAAATCTTGTTACAATGAAGCAGAATCAAATGTCAACTGGACTAAGTAGGCAGAACTTTATTACTGTGGCAGTACCTCTTACATAATAACACAGCGAGAATGAAGCATGGAATAATTAAAGTAAGATAGCATGTTTATCAAAGTTTCCCTAGAGAGAATCTAGGGGAGAAGATCTGAAGAGGCATTGGTGGGGGAAATAAATTTTATGTTGCATAGACAAAATAAGATCATAATGTCATGGGAGGCTTGGGGTGTTGCTTTGACAGCCTGAAACCTCTGTGGCCAGTGGCACCTTCTGCCTGAGTGTTGTTTGCGACCCCGGGCTTGTTCCGCCCACTCGGCCCAGCACGCCATGCTCAGCTCACATTACTGGCCCAGATCCCACACCTGCCGAGGGCCAGCCAAGTGCACAGTGACAAGGGGTGTGTGGGCGAGCGAGTGCACAGTCCAGCCAGTGTGCACAGCCAGGCACACTGGCCGCTGTGGTGGGGCAGCCAGCTCCAGGCGTTTGCACAGGTGCTGGCTCCACATTAGGCTGAGGCTGGACAAGACTTAACTGCACACAGCTTCTGCTGCGGGCACTTGTGTCTGGATGAGGGGAACGTGGTGGGACCTGGAATCTTGGACATGCCAGGAACTAGAGAGCCTTAAAAGGGGTGTCACAGCCCTGGCTTGGGAAGCCCCTAGGCTGGGCTTCCCAACGGGCCACAGCTCTTCCATCCTCCCTGCCCACAATGTGGCAGGCAGGGGTGTGTGCTTCAGCCCTGTTTGTGTTACACCTCTTTTAGTCACGCCATTCAGCTGGTTCCAAGTTCTTGTCCTGTGTCCAGGAAGAATGAGGTATGCCAACAACTGGAAGGTGAGCAAGGCAGAGAGGAGCTTCACTGAGCGGCAGAACAGTTCTGAGGAGACCTGCAGTGGGTAGCTCCTTTCAGCAGGCAGGTCAACCTGATGTGTGCTGGAGTCTGGCTGAGTGCACGGTTTTTAATGGGCTTCAGAGGGGAGAAAGTATGTGCTGATTGGTCCCTGGGTGGCCATAGGCGGGCCTAAAAAAAGCACCATAAGTTCTCACTCTGTTCTGCCGAATTGGCAGCCCAGCCTCCAGGATTCAGGCCCTCCCTGCTTGAAGGTGGAGCTTCACGGAGGATCTGTCCCTTTCTGCCCAGGAGCCTATCTGCCTCCTGCCGCCAGCAACCAGCCATCCACGTGCCCATGGCACCCAGCCTGTTCATGCCAAGGGGCATCCGCATCCACAGGACCATGCTGAGCTGCCCTCACGTCCCCCTCCCATCGCTCCCCCAACCTGCCTTACCCAGACTCCCCTCCCTTGCTCATCGGTGCCCAAAGTCCTGAGGGGGCCGAGGCAGCAGGAGGCTGGTGTGTCAGTGCCACCCCAAGCACACGCACACTGGCTGGGTTGTGACAGTGCCAGGCTTGGCCACAACTTTACTCCACCCCAGAGTGGGCACCAGGAGCAGGGAGAAGCCAGGCAGCGGGAGCAGGCATCTCTGAACCTGCGGGGGCTCGGGAGCTTACTGGGCCCGAGAGCACAGGGATGCCGGGGCCTGCAGCCGTGGCTGGCTGGCTCCAGCTGCACCTGGAAGGGCGGGGCTCCTGCCCTGCCAACTCAGAAGATAGCGGGGCACCTGCCTGTTCTCAGCAGGAGGAACTGCTGGCTACGCGGAGCACACACAGCTCCTGCGTGGAGCACGCAGCCTTGGCGGCGCCTCCCATGCTGCAGTGAGCGGCTTTGTATTGGTAGCTGCAGATAGGCCATCACTGCCATCAATAATTTGAATCGCATATACAAATTTTAGATCAGACCTGCATACATAATATCACTCAGGATAACCAATCTCTATTGTTTTTCCAATTCACTTTAGTCTAAATCTCATATTAGATGCATGTCAGTATCATGTCTCCAGCTCTATCCATCAGCATCACTGCCTGAAAGGATTCTAAAATATTTGGAAGGTTTTCTGCTGGTTCCCAGGGTGAAGTAGCTGGAAACGGACCAATGATCAGAGGCTGTAGTTTCCTTGCTCTGTCTTTCTTTGTTCCATTCTATTGTGCATGAGACTTGGATGCCTATGGGTGAGTTGTAGTGCCAACAATTTTTAAGCTTATATTTTGATAAGGAACTACTCTGGACAAAGTCTCATGCAAAGTTCCAGGGAGAATAAAAATGAAGAAGACCTGATTTTCCCCTCAAAGTCAAACTCCAAGGAGATAATAGACACATAGACTATTACTTTAGGTGCTAATATAAGAGAATCATTATCTTGTATGCCTCCAAGAAAAAAATAACTCTTGCCGCTTCAGAGATTGTAAAATGTGTATTTATAAAAATGGAACTATCATCACCCAAACTTTGAATCTTGTTTTGACAATTACTTTTCTGTGCTTCTTGCCTCAAATTTCTACCCTCTCCAATTTCGTCCAACACACTAATATCAGATTAATCTTTCTAAAGCATATCTCTGATTATGTTAATACTATCTACAAAACTCTTTATCAGTATACAGAATTCTTATAGAGTTTTCACTATATTTTTGTATCTTTTTGGATGCTGGTGAAGTTTGGGTGAAATCACTGATGATAAGTCATAAATACTGTCATGCATTCTATATTCCAATCAAATGATATTTCTGAAATACATACATGCCAAGAGCATCCATGTCATCAATATTTTACAATATAGTTTCTACTTTCTTCCATGTGTACCTTTTTAGCTTTCTATACATCTCCATAAAGTCTTCCTGATACGCATTCTGCCTCTTCATCATTGTAAGTACCTCTCTTACAACACTTATTGTCTGCTCTGTTTTGTAGTAAATTAGTGCCTTATCTTATCCTTTGCTTGCCTTTAAGTTCTTTGAGGGCAGGATTTATGTCTGACTTACATTTTCTCCTTATTTCACAGACTTAATGTGAGAGATGCTTGATAAACACTGGATGTATATGTACTGTTGTTTAGTCTGTTGACATTATGTTATTATATTTGTTTGTTTGGCAACACAAAATGGGCCAAATTCAGGAACAAAATATTCCAATGGCTAGCAATGCCTTTAATATATTTTACACTCAAAAATATTTTAAATGAATTAATGAAGAAATGAATGAAAATGTAAACACTGATTGTTGATTTGTTACACACGTTTTCTTTTAGACCACTGATTCAATGACACACCTAGATTTTCATTTTGCAAATGAGAAACTACACCAAGTTCCCTATAGGTGAAGGCTGTACCACCAGCCTTTGGTATAATCTTGGTATGAATTTAAGTATGATAAGATTTGGAGCAGTGCAGCCTGGTTAACAGTAGTAAGAAACCCCAACAAACAAGTTAAAAGTCAGAGATTTTGCAATCTCCTCATGAACTAACTTTGGTTCAGTTGAGTTTAGTCTACAAATCCACTTCCATTCAACAATAAAATAGACATAGTAAATGCTAATACCCTTAGAACTTACCTTAAAAATTATTTTAAATTCAAAGGGAAAATTTACAATACAATCACACTTTTAAGGTTTGGCTCAATATTAAACAGGAATTTTTGTCATACAGTCACGCTTGTCTAGTAATTAAGACATTTATTTTTACACAAAGTCATAAGCATCATTTTAAAAGATAGTAGATCCAAATTACACAAATTCAGAAAATTCATATTCTTTATTCAAATATGTGATTTTTAAAAAATGTATGCTCTTCCTTAAAAGCTCATGTATCTTAGACACTGAGTGACATTTATGCTATTTATAGATGACAGCACTACCACACAGCAGAATTGTAAAAATAATTTTCTATGAACTATTCTCTTTAGAAGATTGTATGTATTTCAAGGCAGTATTCTAGCTGCCATGAAATAATACATGTGCCAAACTTTTTTGAAATTACCAAAGAAAATGCATTATAATACCACGACCTCCATTGTTCTTATTCAGACATAGATCACTTGGCAATTTTAATGTCTAAACCAGCAAGGATAAAATTTTGTAATACTATTTCTTTGGAAATTGAGTAAGAGTTATTGTAAATAAAGTGTTGCATGAATCTTGTTGATATTACCTATTAAAAACTGACAATAGCTATTTTCTTTTGCCTGCTCAGATGCAGGCATGAGTGTTGCTTCTTGCTCAGAACTTCATATTTCTGATGAATGTGACTCATATTCTTTGTCATATATCAGCTCGATGGCATAATATAATGGTGATGATGATGATGACAGCTAGCATTACACAAATATCATGTGTCATTGTGTTCTGCATTTTGGATGTAATATCTTATTTAACCTTCAAACCAAATCTTAAAATATGTAACATTATTTCTCCATTTACTTACAGAAAACGGAGACATAAAGAAACTAAGTAAGTTGCCATGGGTCTTATATCCACTAAATTGGAGAGTCAACTTTCCTATCCAGTTTTATCTGGACTCACAGCATAAACTCTGTGTTATGACAGATGAAATACTGTGAATGACTAATTCTCAGATTTCAGGATTTTTTGTCAAAAATTTAAATGATAATAGAAATTTATGTAATAGAAGCAGGTTTGTTCTGAGAACTAGGCAAGTATTTAAAAGAATGAGATTTCAGTGTTAATTAGCTTTACTTCTTTCATTCTCTTTTCTTTTCTCTTTCTCTTTCTTTCTGTCCTCCTCGTTTTCTCTCTCCACCCATTTCTTCCACAAAATGATAAGGATTCATTAATATTTGAGTTTATGGGAAAATGGCTGGTAGACCCCTAAATATGATTAAATGTTCTATCAAATCACAATATAAAATAAACGTGCAATAAAAATACGTGAAAGGCCAGGCACGGTGGCTCACACCTGTAATCCCAGTACTTTCGGAGGCCGAGGTGGGCAGATCATGAGGTCAGGAGATCGAGCCCATCTTGGCTAACACGGTGAAACCCCGTCTCTACTAAAAATACAAAAAATTAGCTGGGTGTGGTGGCAGGCGCCTGTAGTCCCAGCTACTCGGGAGGCTGAGGCAGGAGAGTGGTGTGAACCCCAGAGGCAGAGCTTGCAGTGAGCCAAGATCATGCCACTGCACTCCAGCCTGGGCGACAGAGCGAGACTCCGTCTCAAAAAAAAAAAAAAAATGAAAAAGTCTTTTCTTGAAAGTTACTATTATGCAAAAATAACATCAGCATTACTTATATAATTCTGTCACTTGAATGAATATTTCCAGTCATCTAGTTCAATATTCGCTGTTCATTTTTACTCCAAAATCTCACAGAAAGATGTATTCCTGTCAAAGTCACTCTTCACAAGTTCAGCCATAATAGTCTTTTAACAACCAGAGTCTGTTTTGATTGCTTGGCATCCACTTGGACTCATCTTTATACATGTAATATTTTAGTTGTTAAATGTTTTTTAATATCACTGCTAGTCTTATGATTTCCCTTAGGGATTTTATTTATTTATTTATTTTTTATCATTACAGACATTCTAAATGTATCCCTTAGGGATTTAAAAATTAATATTGCATGGTAGATATGTTGCTTCTAGTTCATCAAAAAGCAGAGGCCAAAATGTATTTACATTTGTATAAGTTTGAATAGGGGAAATGCCTGTGAAAGAAAATGAGACGGAGCCAGGATGAGTGGAACAACCTGTGTTGTTCCACCGTCTGACAGCTCTCCCAGCCATCCCAGTAAATAAATGTAAAATAACCTCCCTCTATAATATTAATGTTCTTCATTGTCAAGTCTACCACATATGAACACAATTAATGGGAAGAGATGAAACAATAACTCAATAAACCAAGTATTAAAATGATAATAATTTCATTCTAAATAATTAGAATTTCACTAATCCATTGTTAATATAAAATACATTGACTAATTGATTGCCTTTTACCAAATTCTGGCTCCCAAGGTTCAAATGGCAAGGAGATAAAATACAGAATTCTAGGAATATTTGAAAATTCTAAATGACTTTAAATTCCTTAATCTACCACACCTATCAACAACAGCAGCAACAAGCAAACAAATACTTTAGGCCTATCAGTTCTCCATTATCCCTTGTTTTGATAAAAGAATTTTTTTTTTCAAACTGAGATTAGAGGGTGAGTGAACCAGCAAAAGACAATTAAGTTAGAGCTACACTTGCTTTCTCAAGTACTCAGCAATCTGAATGCAGCATAATGCTGTTTTTATTCACCAGGCACAAATATAAATCAGCTTTAATGTCAATAAAGTCAGTAATGATAGAGTTCATCACTGAAATACAACTAAGCAATAATGACCAGGAAAACAGTAAGTAGCTCATAGCCGCAGAAGTTATTTCCTTTTTCATCCTAGGTGAAGTCAAGGGTAACTGAGAAGACTGGCCTTTCCCCCTCTATTATTAACTGCAAATCATTCTTGTCATGTTGGAAAGCAGATTGTTTTCTTCAAGTGTTATCCACCATTATGTTTGGATCACATAACCTGACCTTATTCCTGGCAACTTAAACTCCACTTCCAATTAGCAAGAATGCTTATGGTAGAGATTAAGCATATCTGCCTGTTAAGCCGTTCTTACTATAACAGTTTGAATTGATATAAAGAAATTTATATTATCTATTTCCCTGTGCTGATGTTACCTTGTGACCAAATTTCCCAATTTATTTTCATACTTTTCATACTGCCATTTTTTCATTTGCCAAAAAAACACAATGAAAAGGAAAATTTAAAGTTTTCGATTTATGCTCTTGGTGAGCTGAAAAATTAATAACATAATAGTATGAAAATAGCAAGTAGAGGGCTTGTTTATACAATTAGCAAAAACAAAACAAAACAAAACAAAAAACCCCAAACAAAAAAAGCTTTAATCGCAGCAGCCACATTAGAAACTTAACAAAAACCATCACTTGAAGAAAGATGCTATAAATTATACAATTCGCTCAAATTGTGTCTTAAAACAACATACTATGATTTTATGCACAGAGTGTTTAGCCCTCAGGCAGCCTGGTCCTTAGCACTCCGGGGCCATGTTTCAGTATTTTTGTCTGACATCTGACTAATGTCTGAGCTGCTAATAATGCACTTAGTCCACCCATCTGTCCTCAGCCTATCATTTCAAACACTCTTATTAAAAGCAGCAACCAATATTATCATTGTCATTGTGATCTTATCTAATGGGATGATAAATCACTTCCATGCTCACAAGATTATAAATAATCTTTAATTCAATTTCATTTATAAAGATTAAATATTTTTTTAAAAATTTCAATTTCAAATAAAAATTAATGCACCAATTATTTTCTCTTTTAATGGTTTTTGAAGCATCTGATTCTATCTTGATGTCATTTTGTGCTTTACTAGAACAGAAGTAAACTGGAAAGTAGATGCAATGCTTTTGAAAATGTTTATACTAAAATAGGTTGATTTTACATATACACCTTAATCTTTTATGTCTAAATGTAAAATATAATTTCTTCCTTTCTATTTTGACTCATTTTCTTAAATTATGATGGAATCATTATTATAAAATAAGAATAATTTGCCATACAACTGCAAATTGTTAGCTAGGTAAAGTTTAAACTCAGTTATTGGTATATAATTATAAAATTTGACATTTGACACAAATAAGTGTTCCTTAAAAATAAAACTGTTGTCATTTTTTTTTGACACATACATTTGTACATAATACCTGTGAATTATTTAAACTATCTTCTTGATATCCTTGAATATATCATCCAATGGTATCATGAGGGTCCAAATATAAAAGAATGTGCTAAATACTAAAAGTTCCCTTAATTATATCACTTCAAATATTACCTTACCAGATATTTTATTATATATATTCAAATCAGCTTCATAGTTTCTATTAAGGCAAGTGAATGAAATATCTAAATTGCAATATGTTTATAATGCTTAGTCTTTCTTTTCTTTTCTTTTCTTTTTTTCTTTGAGACGGAGTCTCACTCTGTCTGCACTCCAGGCTGGAGTGCAGTGGCACCATCTCGACTCACTGCAACCTTGGCCTCCCGGGTTCAAGCAATCTCCTGCCTCAGCCTCCCAAGTAGCTAGGATTACAGGTGCCCACCACCACGCCCAGCTAATTTTTGTATTTTTAGTAGAGACAGTGTTTTGCCATGCTGGCCAGGCTGGTCTCAAATTCCTGACCTCAAATGATCCGCCCCCCTCAGCCTCCGAAAGTGCTGGGATTACAGGCATGAGCCACTGCACCTGGTCTATAATGCTTAGAATTAACGTTTATTATTAAGCAACTCTGGTAAAGGTAAGAATTCTAACATTGTTCCCAATAAATGTTGGTAGCTCTGTACTACAGAGACCATAATTATATTGTGTTTCAATAGTGAATGAATTGGTAAACTCATCATCTTTATAGATTTTATAACTTTAATATTTCTAATTGCCACTTTAAAAATTTTGATACTCAGATTATCTTAGATATGAAAAGTCAAAAATTTCAGTGTTAAATGATAACATTAGGTTTAAAAAAATTATCTCCTATCAAAGTCATGTGAAAAATGCCATGTTTTCTATAAAAGGTAGTTTTAAAGAACTCCTCCCAGAGTTCAGTTTCTAAGTACAGTAGGTACCATTCAAAATGTAAAATTTCAAACTCTAGAAAAAATGCTACTACATTACAAAATAAAACTAAATGAAATTTTCATGGATGATATCCTGAAATATGTTTTCCAACTGTCTCTAAGGACTACACTTGAGATGACCCTGATAAGTACGTTTTCCTCTTTTTAAAAATATTATTCTAAAAAAATGAAATATAGATGGAGGAGGTGCTCCTTACAATTTTCATTTTGTAAACATTTATTTCTTGATTTAATTCACCACCACTATGTCTGCTGTCACTCACTGAGTCACTCAATATTGGGTAAATAATTTTCTTGTTGTTGTTACTCATCTCTCTTAAATGTATGTATAATTCACAATTATTCTAGTGTTTAATAATACAAGTGATTTGGGTTTTTATTTACAAGTTTATTTTGGGAGAGGAGCGTTCCAAGATGGCTGAATACGAACAGCTCCAGTCTGCAGCTCCTAAAGTGATCCACACAGAAGATGGGTGATTTCTGCATTTCCAACTGAGGTACCTGGTTCATCCCATTGGGACTGGTAGGACAGTGGGTGCAGCCCACAGAAGGTGAGCTGAAGCAGGGCGGGGCATCGCCTCACCTGGGAAGGTTTGGGGGATTTCCCTTTCCTAGCCAAGAGAAGCCATGACAGACTACCTGGAAAAATGGGGCACTCCTGCCCAAATACTGCGCTTGTCCCAAGGTCTTAGCAACTGGCAGACAAGGTGATTCTCTCCTGTGCCTGGCTCGGCAGGTCCCACGCCCACAGAGCCTTGCTCACTGCTAGCACAACAGTCTGAGATCAATCTGAGAGGCTGCAGCCTGGCTGGGGGATGGGCGTCTGCCATTGCTGAGGCTTGAGTAGGTAAACAAAGTGGTGGGGAAGCTCAAACTGGGTGGAGTCCACTGCAACTCAACAAGGTCTACTGCCTCTAGACTCCACCTCTGTTGGCAGGGCATAGCCGAACAAAAGGCAGCACACAACTTCTGCAGACTTAAACATCCCTGTCTGACAGCTTTGAAGAGAGCAGTGGTTCTCCCAGCACAGTGTTTGAGCTCTGAGAAAGGACAGATTGCCCCCTCAAGTGTGCCTGACCTCCGTGTAGCCTAACTGGGAGACAACTCCCAGTAGGGGCCGACTGACACCTCATATAGGCGACTGCCCCTCTGGGACGAAGCTTCCAGAGGAAGGATCAGACAGCAATATTTGCTGTTCTGCAGCCTCCACTGGTGATACCCAGGCAAACAGGGTCGGGAGTGGAGCTCCAGCAAATTCCAACAGACCTGCAGCTGAGGGATCTGTTAGAAGGAAAACTAACAAAGAGAAAGAAATAGCATCAACATCAACAAAAAGGTCATCTAAACCAAAACCCCATCTGTACATCACCAACATCAAAGACCAAAGGTAGATAAAATCACAAAGACGGGGAGAAACCAGAGCAAAACAGCCGAAAATTCTAAAAATCAGAGCACCTCTTCTCCCCTAAAGGATCGCAGCTCCTCGCCAGCAGTGGAACAAAGCTGGACAAGAATGACTGTGAGTTGACAGAAGTAGGCTTCAGAAGGTCAGTAATAACAAACTTCTCTGAGCTAAAGGAGGATGTTCAAACCCATTGCGAGGAAGCTAGAAACCTTGAAAAATGATTAGATGAACAGCTAATTAGAATAAACAGTGGAGAGAAGACCTTAAATGACCTGAAGGAGCTGAAAACTATGGCATGAGAACTTCATGACACATGCACAAGCTTCAATAGCCGATTCGATCAAGTAGAAGAAACAGTATCAGTGATTGAAGATCAAATTAATGAAATAAAATGACAAGACAAGGTTAGAGAAAAAAGAGCAAAAAGAAATGAACAAAGCCTCTAAGAAATATGGGACTATGTGAAAAGACCAAATCTATGTTTGACTGGTGTACCTGAAAGTGATGGGGAGAATGGAAACAAGTTGGAAAACACTTCAGGATATTATCCAGGAGAACTTCCCCAACCTAGCAAGGCAGGCCAACATTCAAATTCAGGAAATACAGAGAACACCACAAAGATACTCCTGGAGGAGAGCAACCCCATGACACATAATTGTCATATTGACTAAGGTTGAAGTGAAGGAAAAAGTGTTAAGGGCAGCCAGAGTGGAAGGTCAAGTTACCCAGAAAGGGAAGCCCATCAGACTAACAGTGGGTCTCTCAGCAGAAACACTGCAAACCAGAGGAGAGTGGGGGCCAATATTCAACATTTTTAAAGAGAGGACTCTTCAACCCAGAATTTCATATCCGGCCAAACTAAGCTTCTTAAGTGATGGAGAAATAAAATCCTTTACAGACAAATGCTGAGAGCTTTTGTCACCATCAGGCCTGCCTTACAAGAGCTCCTGAAGGAAGCACTAAACATGGAAAGAAAAAACCCGTACAAGCCACTGCAAAAACATGCCAAATTGTAAAGACCATCGATGTTAGGAAGAAACTACATCAATTAACAGGCAAAATAACCAGCGAATATCATAACGACAGGATCAAATTCACACATAACAATATTAACCTTAAATGTAAATGGGCTAAATGTCCCAATTAAAAGACACAGACTGGCAAATTGGATAAAGAGTCAAGACCCATCAGTGTGCTGTATTCAGGAGACCCATCTCATGTGCAAAGACACACATAGGCTCAAAATAAAGGGATGGAGGAAGTTCTACCTAGCAAATGGAATGCAAAAAAAAGCAAGGGTTGCAATCCTAGTCTCTGATAAAACAGACTTTAAACCAACAAAGATCAAAAGAGACAAAGAAGGCCATTATATAATGGTAAAGGGATCAATTCAACAAGAAGATCTAGCTATCCTAAATATATATGTACCCAATACAGGAGCACCCAGATTCATAAAGCAAGTCCTTTGAGACCTACAAAGAGACTTAAACTCCCACATAATAATAATGTGGGACTTTAACACCCCACTGTCAATATTAGACAGATCAATGAGACAGAAGGTTAACAAGGGTATCAAGGATCTGAACTCAGCTCTGCAACAAGCAGACCTAATAGACATCTACAGAACTCTCCACCCCAAATCAACAGAATATACATTCTTCTCAGCACCACATCACACTTATTCTAAAATTGACCATGTAAGTTGAAGTAAAGCCCTCCTGAGCAAATATAAAAGAACAGAAATCACAACAAACTGTCTCTCAGACCACAGTGCAATGAAATTAGAACTTAGAATTAAGAAACTCACTCAAAACTGCACAACTACATGGAAACAGAACAACTTGCTCCTGATTGACTACTGGGTAAATAACGAAATGAAGGCAGAAATAAAGATGTTCTTTGAAACCAATGATAACAAAGACACAACACACCAGAATCTCTGGGACACATTTAAAGCAGTGTATAGAGGGATATTTATAGCACTAAATGCCCACAAGAGAAGGCAGAAAAGATCTAAAATCAATACTTTAACATCACAATTAAAAGAATTAGAGAAGCAAGAGCAAACGAATTCAAAAGCTAGCAGAAAGCAAAAAATAACTAAGATCAGAGCAGAACTGAAAGAGATAGAGATACAAAAAAAAAAAAAAAAAAAAAAAAACCCTTCAAATATCAATGAATCCAGAGCTGGTTTTTTGAAAAGATCAACAAAATTGATAGACCACTAGCAAGACTAATAAAGAAGAAAAGAGAGAAGAATCAAATAGATGCAATAAAAAATGATAAAGGGGATATCACCACCAATCCCACAGAAATATGAACTACCATCAGAGAATACTATTAACCCCTCTATGCAAATAAACTAGAAAATATAGAAGAAATGGATACATTTCTGGACACATACACCCTCCCAAGACTAAACCAGGAAGAAGTTGAATCTCTGAATAGACCAATAAGAGGCTCTGAAATTGAGGCAGTAATTAATAGCCTACCAACCAAAAAAGTCCAGGAACAGACAGATTCACAGCCAAATTCTACCAGAGGTACAAAGAGGAGCTGGTACCATTCCTTCTGAAACTATTTCAGTCAACAGAAGAAAGAGGGAATCCTCCCTAACTGATTTTATGAGACCAACATCATCCTGATACCAAAGCCTGGCAGACACACAACAAAAAAAGAGAATTTTAGACCAATATCCCTGAGGAACATTGATGCAAAAATCGTCAATACCATACTATCAAACCAAATTCAGCAGCACATCAGAAAGCTTATCCACCACGATCAAGTTGGCTTTATCCCTGGGAGGCAAGTCTGGTTCAACATACATAAATCAATAAACATAATCCATCACATAAACAGAACCAATGACAAAAACCACATGATTATCTCAATAGAGGCAGAATAAGCCTTTGACAACATTCAACAGCCCTTCATGCTAAAAACTCTCAATAAACTAGGTATTGATGAAACGTATCTCAAAATAATAAGAGCTATTATAATGAGAGCTATTTATGACAAATCCACAGCCAATAGCATACTGAATGGGCAAAAACTGGAAGCATTCCCTTTGAAAACTGGCACAAGACAAGGATGCCCTCTCTCACCGCTCTTATTCAACATAGTGTTGGAAGTTCTGGCCAGGGCAATCAGGCAGGAGAAAGAAACAAAGGGTATTCAATTAGGAAAAGAGGAAGTCAAATTGTTCCTTTTTGCAGATGACATGCTTGTATATTTAGAAAACCCCATCGTCTTAGCCCAAAATCTCCTTAAGCTGATAAGCCACTTCAGCAAAGTCTCAGGATACAAAATCAATGTGCAAAAATCTCTAGCATTCCTATACATCATTAACAGACAAACAGAGAGCCAAATCATGAGTGAACTCCCATTCACAATTGCTACAAAGAGAATGAAATACCTAAGAATCCAACTTACAAGGGATGTGAAGGACCTCTTCAAGGAGAACTACAAATGACTGCTCAACAAAATAAAAGAGGACACAAACAAAAGGAAGAATATTCCATGCTTATGGATAGGAAGAATCAATATCATGAAAATGGCCATACTGCCCAAGGTAATTTATAGAATAAATGCTATCCCCATCAAGCTACCAATGACTTCCCTCACAGAATTGGAAAAAACTACTTTAAAGTTCATGTGGAACCAAAAAAAATCCTGCATTGCTAAGACAATCCTAAGCAAAAAGAACAAAGCTGGAAGCATCATGCTACCTGACTTCAAACTATACTACAAGGCTACAGTAACCAAAACAGCATGGTACAGGTACCAAAACAGATATATAGACCAATGGAACAGACCAGAGGCCTCAGAAATAACACCACACATTTATAACCATCTGATCTTTGATGAACCTGACAAAAACAAGAAATGGGGAAATGATTCCCTATTTAATAAATGGTCCTGGGAAAACTGGCTAGCCATATGTAGAAAGCTGAAACTGGATCTTTTCTTTACACCTTATACAAAAATTAATTCAAGATGGATTAAAGACTTAAATGTTAGACCTAAAACCATAAAAACCCTAGAAAAAAAACCTAGGCAATACCATTCAGGACATAGGCATGGGCAAGGACTTCATGTCTAAAACACAAAAAGCAATGGCAACAAAAGCCAAAATTGACAAATGGGATCTAATTAAACTAAAGAGCTTCTGCACACCAAAAGAAATTACCATCAGAATGAACAGGCAACCTACAGAATGTGGGAAAATTTTTGAAATCTACTCATCTGACAAAGAGCTAATATCCAGAATCTACAAAAAACACAAATTAATTTACAAGAAAAAAAAACCATCAAAAGGTGAGCAAAGGGTATGAACAGACACTTTTCGAAAGAAGACACCTATGCAGCCAACAGACACATGACAAAATGCTCATCATCACTAGTCATCAGAGAAATGCAAATCAAAACCACAATGAGATACCATCTCACACCAGTTAGAATGGCAATCATTAAAAAGTCAGGAAACAACAGATGCTGGAGAGGATGTGGAGAAATAGGAATGATTTTACACTGTTGGTAGGAGTGTAAATTAGTTCAACCATGGTGGAAGACAGTGTGGTGATTCCTCAAGGATCTAGAACTAGAATTACCATTTGACCCAGCAATCCCATTACTGGGTATATAATAACCAAAGGATTATAAATCATACTACTATAAAGACACATACACACATATGTTTATTGTGGCACTGTTCACAATAGCAAAGACTTGGAACCAACCCAAATGTCTATCAATGATAGACTGGGTTAAAAAAATGTGGCACATATACACCATGGAATACTATGCAGCCATAAAAAATGATGAGTTCATGTCCTTTGCAGGGACATGGATGAAGCTGGAAACCATCATTCTCAGCAAACTATCACAAGAACAGAAAACCAGACACCGCATGTTCTCACTCATCGGAGGAATTGAAACATGAGATCACTTGGACACAGGGCGGGGAACATCACACACCAGTGCTCGTAGCGGGGTGGGGGCTGGAGAAGGGATAGCATTAGAAGAGATACCTAATGTAAATGATGAGTTGATGGGTGCAGCAAACCAACATGGCACATGTATACCTATGTATCAAACCTGCACGTTGTTCACATGTGACTTAGAACTTAAAGTATAATTTTAAAAAAAGAAAAAAACTTTATTGATGTCTTGGGATCAGAAATATGCTTTAGGAACTTAACCCTTGTGTTCATCAATTCACCTATGGTAAAAGTGGTTTTAATGTATGTAATTTTACTTAAAGTTGCAGTTTCCAGGAACCTATGGATAACTCACTGTATATCAATTCAATTATTTTCTTGGCCTCCTGGGGTGCAGAAAAAACAGTGGTCTTCAGTCTGGCCTATGTCAACTTTTGCTCACATCTCCAAACATCTCTGCAGGCCAGAATCTTCCCAACATTTACAGCTTTCTTGTCTTGCCCCACCCTCTCAGACACTTATCTGTAGGTTGTGATCTTGTGCTCTTGAGAGAAAGTCTTGCACTAGCGCTAAGAGATGGGCTTAGTCTAACGTCTCATCTCTTACACAGTGGGGATAAGCCTGAGAACCTGTTTGGAAGGAGGCCACATTTGTTTCTCTGCCTTTCCAAAGTTATGTATCCCAATTATATATTTGATTTTATATGCATTTGATTAAGTAATTTAACTGTATATGTATATATATGCACACATAAATATAGTAATTTGACTATATATGATAAACACGTAGAAATATGTGTATAGTTATTTGACTAAGATGATTTTTAATTGGCAAGAAAGTGAAGATTAGCCATTTTGCATAAACTGACAAAATGTCCATATATCAATATTTAAGTTGATGTTATTCTACATAAATGCCTGGTTGCACAGTAGATATAACCCTATTTCATCATCATTAGCTTATATGTCAATCTTTATTATGTGTATGACAGTATGCATTGACATATGTCTAAACCAATCAGAAGTCTTATCTTTAAATGTACTCTGGGTTTACTCTGTGAAATTAAAGTTTCATTATTTACATGGGTAGCCTAAGGATAATTCTTAACACATAGTTTTTGTACCTAAGTGTAATATTTTATTATTCATCTGAAATAGGAAATTAGTTTATATTGATGTTAAAATTTCCTATGAAATAAATTTATCATTGGAAAAGATAGCTAACGTCTTTGTATTTAAAATAAAGGGTTTGATTTTTTCTGTCATACTCAGTTTAAATTGATAACCTTTATGGTATGTCTCTACTGAGAGAAAATTTGTTCTAAATCTATAAATTTGAATTTATAGAATTAGTTATGCAATAAGAAGTTATTTAAATTTATAAAATTAGAACAAATTTTCACTCAATATAGTGACATGACATATAGATTAACTATTTTAAATAAACTTAAGCCTTTTGTAATACTTTAAAGCTTCTATTTAATTTTGCTAATATAGGAATGCAAGAAGCAAATGATAAAGTTAGAATTATGATTCTATTTACATGTACTTTAATAATAAATGAAAAGTGTAGAGGTAGAATATCCAGTAAATATGCCTTTTCTTTAGTTAAGCAGAGAGATGGAAATAATACCTTTTATTTATGTTTGAGTTAGTTCATAATTGAGAGTTAATTAATGCTTATAATTTATACAGAAGAGAAAGGTAAACATAGCAACATCTAGAACAAACTAAAGAACATTTTTTTCTTGGAAGCACCTTATATTCCATAGTAGTTAAAATCCAATGGAAGAGAAGCTTTTCTAATATTGCTTCCAAAAATTAATTTACATTTTTAAATTACATGTTTATCCTTTTATTCATTATTTATTAGATGCAATAAGCAGTAATGGAGCAAAGTATAATATTTTTCTTCTGTTTATAAGAGGTAGCCAGTCTGATTCAGAAGGTAGACTCATAAATGCCGGGTACAGGGCAGTTCTAAATAGAATATTCTGTGATTGCTGTATAGAAAAGACTCTTTATTTGGGTATTTAATGATACTTATAAGTTTTTCAGGAAGAATTTTGGAAAGGTAATTAAAGGAATCAGTTACAGGCAGAGTAAAGTGCATAGGCAATTTTAGAAAGGCAAGAATATTCATGGTGTTTTGGAAAATGAGAAGAGGTTTGTGTAATTGCAGTATATCATGCCAAGGGTACATAGTGTGGGCTAAAAAGTGTAGCTGAACAGAAAGGCGACTCAATATAAGATAGTTTTTGCACGCTTTTAATGAAGAAAATGTCTCCTCAAGCTTCAAACCACATTTGTATTTACTAAAATAAAAGGTACCTAAAACATACACAGCCAATTGTGAAACCAAGAAACAGGAATGATCACGTACCAGGGAGAAAGAGGTCTAGGAAAATGGAAAGTGATATGGCTTGGCTGTGTCCCCACCTAAGTCTCATCTCAAATTGTAGCCATAATTCCTTTGTGTTGTGGGAGGGACCCACTGGAAGATAATTGAATTATGGGGGTGGTTTCCCGCATACTGTTTTCATGGTAGTGAATAAGTCTCACAAGATCTGATGGTTTTATAAGGGGAAACCCCTTTCGCTTGGCTCCCTCTCTTCTCTTGTCTGCCTCCATGTAAGAAATGTCTTTCACCTTCCACCATGATTGTGAGGCTTCCCCAGCCACAAGGAACTGTGAGTCCATTAAACCTATTTTTCTTCCCAGTCGCAGGTATGTCTTTATCAGCAGCATGAAATCATCTAATACAGAAAGTAAGAGAATTAGCAGAGACTGAATCTTTAAGGTTACAGTGCTGGTGAAACTTGGCAAAGCCTCAGATGCAAAGAGCTAGTATTTTAAAGGCAAAAGGGGATCTAAGGTCCTGCAAGGTATAATTGAAACACTCATGCTTGCTGAAAGCTTTGGGGTGTGTTGCAGTTATTACAAGCAGAAAAATTGACTTAAAATAAGTTGAGAAATGGGGGAAACACACAGAGTCCCAGCAGTAGCACATAAACACAATCATATAGGAGTGACAAAAATGCCCTAGAACACAGAAACCATCATTCTTCCATAGAAAACAACCCCTCTGAAGATGAGCTCACAGTCAAAAATTGCAAACCACATAACAAAGCATAGCACAGTTAAGAAACACTTTAGAAAAGAGAGAGAATAGTTCTCACATCAAGAACGAATATGATAAAAGTTTGAAAGATGAATTAAAATGATCACATTTTACATGAATAAGAAGAAATAACAAGAAATAGAAACCAAAAGTCAAGAACAAAAAGTAAAATATGAAGAAACAGAAAGTAAATATTGCAAATAAAAGTCATTAATATTTTTAAAATCTTAACTAAGCCAGAGGTCCCCAACCCCCAGTACTGGTCCAATCCAAGTCCTGTTAGGAACCATGCCACACAGCAGGAGGTGAGCAGCAGGTGAGCAGGCAAAACGTCATCTGTATTTACAGCCGTTCCCCATCACATTACTGCCTGAGCTCCGTCTCCTGTCAGAGTAGTAGTGGCATTAGATTCTCACAGGCGCAGGAACCCTATTATGAACTGTGCATGCAGGGGATCTAGCTTGCGTGCTCCTTATGAGAATCTAATGCCTGATGGTCTGTCACTGTCTCCCATCACCCCCAGATGGGACCATCTAGTTGTGGGAAACAAGGTCAGGGCTTCCACTGATTCTACACTGTGGTGAGTTGTATAATTATTTTGCTATATATTATAATGTAATAATAATAGAAATAAAGTGCACAATAAATGTAATGTACTTGAATCACCCCAAAACCCCAGACCATGGAAAAATTGTCTTCCATGAAACTTGTCCCTGGTGCCACAAAGGCTGGGGACTGCTGATCTAAGTAGATCAGATCCAGGGGAAGAGCGAATTAGTCTATTGGTCTACAGTTTTGGGAATCACCCAGAATGCAACACAGATAGATATGAAAACTATAAAAATACAATAGAGGCATAGTGGATTGACTTTTGAGGTCATTCACTCAAAAAATATTGTCTACTGCATGCCATCCACTTTTCAAAGCACTTGGAATGTACCTGTGGGAAAAAAAGTCTAGTCTTTAAGAAGTTTGCATCCTAGCCAGGTGTGAGAGTGGGAGCAGGTCACACTATTACATAGGGTGCTCTGGAAAGGTCTCATTGAGCAGAGGACACTTGAAAATAAAATATTTGACAGACTAAGAAATTTGGTCAAATGGATAGTAATTAGATTTGTACTCTAGGCAGAAGAAAGAAATAGAGCAAATGCCCTATGCTAGGAACATGCGTGTGCCCCACAAACCGCATGTTTGTCCAACAAATAGCAAAGAGGTAAGGCTAGAAAAAGTGTGAGAAATAAAAGTACCAGTGTTAGATACCATGCAGTTAGATACCATGATATGTAAGAAATTGTAAGAATAATAAATCAATAATTTATGGAAGCATTTGTGAGTCTTAGCGAAGTAATAAGAGCTGGGACATGATATATATTACAGGATCATTCTAGCTGATGTGTTGGGAATGGACTGTTGGGGTGGGGGAAAGTGCAAGCTTGGAGATCTGTTACTAGGCTAGTGCAGTATTTCAATTCCAAAAGTAAGTAACAGGAAAAAAAAAAACTAGACATAATTGTATTCAAAGGAATAACTACAAACATGGCAGAATTAAAAAAGACATGAGTCTTGAGACTGAAGCAATATACTGAGTCAAGAATATCACACTATGTATAAACATGTTCACACATATACCTCAAAACTAGACACATTATAGGGAAATTGAAGAAAGCCAATGAAAATGAGTGGAATTAAAAAGCATTCAGAACTTATCTATAAAAATGATAATTAAACTGAAGTGTGTTGCTCTTTAACAGAAATAGAATTCAGATGCCAATTTTATACCATTTCAAAGTTATAAATCATTCCATATTCTAGTAATAGAAGAATAGATTATATCAGACTAAACCTCCCTTTGATAACAATTGTAAACTGTGGACAAAATATTTTAAAGCACAATGATTTGAAGTCACTGGAAAGAGACGAAACACTGGTAGAAAGTGGAGCTGATTTGACCTTTGAGAGGAGGAATAACCCTGAGTTAGAGCTATATTTATATAGTGCAAAGAGTGTTCCTCAGTCTACATGGAGTGGGAAGTTAAACTCAAACAGAGGTCTCCAGTGTTTTCGACTTGAGGCATCAAAGAATTTGGGACTGTCAGAGGGGGAAATGATCAGAAAGGAAGATAGTTCAGGGAACAGAGGCCAAAAACTGGCATATAAACTCTCCTCAATTTCTTGACTGATTATTGAAATATGAATGCATAGGGCCTCTCAAGAAGCACAGTGAAAAGCCACTGGAAATATGAAAGACTGAAAAGCTAAGCAGAAATTTCAGCTCCAGCTTTACTCAAAATATAACAATAAGTATACATTAATACATTATTGTTTAAGAATTGAACTTTGTTTCCTAAAAACAGAAAATTAGTTATCAAACAGCTTCTATTGATCAGGAAAGAACTCCTCAAGGGGGAAGAAAGAGAATTATGAAAGCATAAAATGCATATATCATTTCAGTCAAATACTGCAGATTAAGTAAATATATAAACTCACAGTAGTCTAGCATGTAATTACAAGCCCTAGCCCAATTCATCTAGCTGATGAATTGTATGTTTCCCTCCCAGAAGCCCTAAAATCAACCACTTTTGTTTCCTTCTTATGCAATTTTTGTTCCTAGCTTCTCTTCAAACTTTTGCAGAAATCTGAAGAGAAACTAGAGGAAATTTGAAGATTTCTATATGGAAATCTTATAAATTCTTGAAAACCACCTAGTGAAATCTTTTCATTTCCTCTGGAAACTGTACAGCTGTATAATTTTGGGTACTACACATATAACTATCTATTTTTCTGTTTCTTTTGCAATATTTATGTCTCCATACTTCTGTGCTAACATATATTATTAGTGGGACTATCAGAATATAGAAACCCAGTTAATCACATTAGGCTCTCCAATCTGTTTGAGTCTTATTATTGCTGTATGAATCAGAAAAGTTAGAATAATAATAGCTACCATTTATTATTACTGTGGTTTAAGTACTATATTAATTGATGTTAAAAGGAAAGATTTAACTCACCAATCTTTTAAGTTATGTACTATTTTGATCTCTTTTTATAGACGATAAAACTGAAGCAAAGAGAGGATATATAACTTACCTAAGTCCACAAAAAATTCAGAACTATCCATCTAGTTGTGTGGCCTGCCCTTTTCATCACTTTTCTATATTCTTTTTAGAAATTTAGGATTTACATCACTTAAACCCCAGATTTTACAGATGTTGAACTGGAAGTCCAGGAAATTTATGTGAGTTTCCTGAGATCTTCGTTGGAAATCCATTCAGCCTTCTTGAATTTCTAATCTTTCTTTGCATAAGAGTAAATAATGGAATAGATTTTGTTAAGTTTAGTAAGAACATTGAAAATTATTTTTATGTATATGTAATAAGCAAGTAAATTTCTCCAAACATGGTTGAGATGAGAAACTTGTTGAATAACACATATTGCAATTGTGGTAAAAACTCCTTATAGCACACATTAATTAAGTGATCCACTACAAAATCTTTGATTTGTCAAACTAATAACCTGCAGACATTTTGGTGGCAGAAGTGAAAGCCAAAGCAAGATAAACAAAATTTATATGAATTTAAATTTGAAATAAAATTTGTATAAAAAAATACAAAAAGAGAAATTAAATGCAGTTATAGCTTATTCTATAATTTCAATTATTTCCCAAATCATTAAAAATGTTTGATAAATACTAGTGTATTTTAGCATATTAACAAAATCTACTAAAATTTAGTAAACATTTTTGTCAGAAATTCATCAATTACTATATTTGCATATATTACTTTTATTTTATATTCTAATTTTTTTTTCAGAGACAGGATCTTGCTCTGTCACCCAGGCTGGAATGCAGTAGTGAGAGCACTCACTTGAACTCCTGGGCTTGAGCGATACTCACACCTCAGTCTCCTAAGTAGCCGGGACTACAGGCATGTGCCATTAGACCCAGCTAAAATTTTTTCTTTTTTTAGTTTTTGTAGAGACAGAGTCTTGCTATGTTGCCCAGCTGGTCTCAAACTCCTGGCATGAAGGGATAGTCCCTCTTTCACCTCCCAAAGCACTGGGAAGACAGGCATGAACCCACTGTGTCCATTCCTCATATACTATCTTTAAACAATTATTCCTATATTGATTTTTCTCTATCCCCAATAAGGACTTAAAAATTAAATATTTATATATGAGATTACAATATCCCACATGTGAAAAAAGGGCTACAGAATAAGAGAAAATAAAAATTACTCCGGTAGTTATGAAGGTACTTATATATGGAGGATTTTTTTAATTAATCAAAAGAAAGTTGTGAAACAGAAACTATAAAATACAAATAAAAGTAATTAAACAAGACACAAACAAATGGAAAGACATCCCATGACCATGAATTCGGAGAATTAATATTGCTAAAATGGCCTATTTGAAGCAATCTACAGATTTATTGTAATTTTTATCAAAATACCAATGATATTCTTCACAGAAATAGAAAAAAAATCCTAAAATTTATCCTGAAGTCTGCAATACCTCAAATAGCCAAAGTGGTCCTGAGCTAAAAAGAACAAAGCTGGAGGCATCACACTGTCTGACATTAAAATATGCTACAACACTATAGTAACAAAAATAGTATGATATGGGTTTAAAAACAGACAGACCACAGGAAGAGAATGGAGAATGAAGAAATAAATCCATGTATTAGCAGTTAATTAATTTTCAGTAAAAGTACCAAGAGCATATAATGGAGAAAAAAAACAACCTCTTTAATAAATTATGCTGGAAAACTAGATATCCATTTGCAGAAGAAGGAAACTAAACTCCTAAATATTACCATATAAAAAATGCAAAATAGATTAAAAACTTAAATTTAACATCTGAAGCTATAAAACTACTATGAGAAAACATAGGGGAAACACTTCAGGAAGTTGGTCTAGGTGACGATTTTATGGCTAAGTGTTCAAAAGCAGAGGCAATAAAAGCAAAAATAGATTACTGGAACTATATTAAACTGAAAACCTTCCACATGGCAAAGGAAGCAATCAACAGAATGAAGAGACAACCTATACAATGGGAGAAAATACTTGCAAAAATTCACTGTACAAGGGACTAACATCTGGAATAAACAAGGAACTCAAACAACTCAATAGCAATGAACAGATAATCCAATTTAAAAGTGGGCAAATGAACTGCATATACATTTCTCAAAAGAAGATATAAATATGACCAACAAATATATATAAAATTTCTCAGCATCACTAATCATCAGATAAATGCAAGTCAAAATGCCAATGAGATATCATCTCACCTCAGTTAGAATGGCTATTAAAAGACAAAAAAAATGCTAACACAGATGTGGAGAAAAGGAAACACTTATACAATGTTATTGGTAATGTAAATTAATACAGCCATTATGGAAAACAGTATGGAGGTGTCTCAAATAATTAAAAATAGAACTACCATACAATCCAACAATCCAACTATTGGGTATTTATCCAAAGGAAAGGAAATCAGTAAATCTGCACCCCCTTGTTTATTGCAGCATTATTCCCAATAGCCAAGATATGGAATCAACATATATGTCCATCAAAAGATGAATGGATAAAGAAAATGTGGTATACATACACAAAGGAATACTATTCATCCATAAAAAAGAAAAAAATCTGTTATTTGTGGAAACGTGGATAAGCTTGCTTAACATTATGTTAAGCAAAATAAGTCAGGCAGAGAAAGATAAATTCTGCATGTTCTCATTTATATGCGAACTAAAAAAAAATGAGCTTACGGAAGCAGAGAGTAGAATTTGGGTATTAGAGGCTGAGAAGAATAGAGGGGAGGGGAGGATAGGGAGAGGTTGGTTAACAAATACAAAATTACAGGTACATAGGAGGAATGAGTTATAGTGTTCTGAATCACTGAAGGGTAAATATGGTTAATTAATTTATTGCATATTTTCAAAAAGCTAGGAGAAGAGATTTTAATGTTCACAACACAAGTAAATGGTAAATGTTTGAGGTGATGGATATGTTAATTACTCTAATTTGATCAATTATACATTATATGTAAGTATTAAAATAACACTCTCTGTATCTGATAAATATGTAAAATTATCATGTGTTAATTAAAAATAAAAGGGGAAAGGCATAAAAAAGTATTTCTAAAAAGAAACTTGTAAAAAAAACCTTGGTAGGTAGATAGATTTTTATTTATATTATATTGAACATAATATATATATAGATATGTATATGTATCTTTATAAAGACAACACAATTGGCTATGCTATTTGTGACAACGATGAAAGTTGTGATCTTATGTGTTATTATACATCTTAAATTTCTTATATAGTCTATTAAAATTAAAGATTAAACATAGATGAAGTTCTTGTGCTATATAGGTTTATACCTTACTTAAATCTGAGGTGGTGACATTTTGCAGACATTTTATTTAAGGTAATTAATTGCATCATTCATTAGGAACAGCTTTTCCAGAACAGAAGTTAACTGCATGGACTGAACTAATATAAGACTAAAATACTCCTTTTATGACTTTTTGCTCAAAACGTTGCTGATTTTTTATTTTTCAGAGTCAAGAAAACTTTTGAGCTATTTACAGCTTGTAACAATTGAGCAAAGTATACTCCTGTGAACAAAATTTGGAGCATATTTGTTTCTCTACCTGATTTCTCCAGAATTTGGAAACTACTTCTGAGTATTCTTAACTTATGGCAATATAGTTATTTGCATAAGTGCAATAAGAATGTTTTCTTTTGCAATGGGACACATTGGAGAAACTGGTTATTTTACCAAGGCTTTGACTGGAATGACATGCTTTCCTTTTAAAGAGTCATACTTGACTTATAGAGCCAATAAAAGCCCCTTGGGAAAACTGGCCTCATACCTTGACTACACAGTCCCTGTGCAGGTTCCTGACTTATGGTAAGTAAAGAATGCCACTTTCTGACAGGCTCAGGAGCCCCTAGTTATCTTGGGATCTCAGGAGGTGAGGAGTTTAACCAACTTATATAGGTATTTGGTGGTTCAAACTCATGGCTGGGTTCAGGGCTTTATAAAAAAAAGTCTTATCTGAGATTTATTTTATGGAAAAAAGAGAAAAATTATTCTTGCTGCACTTTATACAAACAATCAGGCCAAATAAAAGACTAAAGCTTATTTTGCAAACAAATCATTCCTATTATGATTTGTCTTTACTAAACATAGAAGACTGGAGAGGTTAAAGTTATGTTTCAGGAACTATGGTACACTTGTTATTAGATTCTAGCCTTGTAAGTTGTTTCTGAGTTTTTTCTGCAATTTAGACTGACTCTGCTTATTCCTGTGAACCAACCAGTGATCTCTGGCTGCTGCTCAGAAGAAACAGGAGGGATGCATAGTGTAAAAATCTGGATCAGCATTCTAATTCTGGGCACATATTGGAATCAGCTAGTAACTCTATATCAGTTTGGTTCCAACATTTGCCCAGTTCATGGAAAGCCTGCTTACTTAGTTTAGTTGGGAAAATTTCACTTATTTTGCATTACTGTTGTGGAATATATTGCTGTTGTACTCTTTGTATAGGAATGCAGGATAAGCTTACTGAATGTTTTCTTAAATTGAACACTTATTAATCTTTCAGATATCACCTTTTATCAGAACTCAAGAGTCATGAATGGCTTCACCAGACCCATGCTTTCTGATTGAGCTCCTTTCTACACTGAATATAAGAGTTTCTAATAGGCAGAAATATCATCACCCCTGTTCAACATGAAGAAGATACAAAAGATGAATCTTTGTCCCTCTACAACCTTTAGGATTAAGGGTTCCCTTCTAAAAGAGAGAGGAGAAATCTGTCAGGGGTGCTTGAACTAGTGCCATTCCATCTTGAATAGGGGCTGGGTAAAATAAGGCTGAGACCTACTGGACTGCATTCCCAGGAAGTTAGGCACTGTTAGTCACAGGATGAAATAGGAGGCTGACACAAGATACAGGTCACAAAGACCTTGCTGATAAAACAGGTTGAGGTAAAGCAGCTGGCCAAATCCCACCAAAACCAAGATGGTGACAAAACTGACCTCTGGTCATCCTCACTACTCATTATACACTAATTATAATGCATTAGCATGCTAAAAAAAACTCTCTCCAGTGCTATGACAGTTTATAAATGCCATGCCAATGTCAGGAAGTTGCCCTATATGGCCTCAAAATGGGAGGAACCCTCATATCTGGGAATTACCCATACCTTTCCCAGAAAACTCATGAGTAATCAACCCCTTGTTTAGCATATAATCAAGAAATAATAAAAAAAAAAAATAGCTAACCAGGACCGCTCAGGGCTGCTCTGCCTACAGAGTAGCCTTTCTTTTATTCCTTTACTTTCTTAAGAAACTTGCTTTCACTTTAAAAAAGGAACTGCTTTACGTTAAAATTACTACATCTTGGGTATAGTAAATAACTACCAGAGACAGTTAAATTTCATGCTTGATGAATTAAATGCACAAACTGCAGTCTACCCTCTTACATAGAGATTTTTTAAACATTTAGTCTTGTTTGATGCACAAGAAATGTTTGAAAACATTGACTAAAAGTTTTTTAAACTTTTTGAGTGACACTGCATCTTATATAAATGCTTAATTATTTTTGTGCAAAAATGTTCACACATATGTATAATTCAATTTGGTAGTTATTAACAGTGAGGCTGAGCTTTAAAAATTTCATTAGCCCACGTAACAGTTGGCTCATATTCCAATTTTAACATTGTTTTCCAGAAATGAAAATAATGTTCCAAAATACACACTTAAAGTCATGTAGTTGATACTATTTTTAATGCATCTTTTGAGTTTCTCTATTAATAAAAAAACTAAGTATATGGTTACTTTACATTTTACTTGTAGAAATCATATTTTACCAAAGAGATTATTCTATTTGCATTTTCTACTTAAAATACATATTATGGAGAATATTCTAGGGTGGCAAGGAGGGTGAGGGACAATACTGATAAAGTCTAAATAAGGCAGTGTCTGAGTGTCTTTAACTCACAATAGTTTGATATGGGCTAGAATATATGTGTGTAGAAAAGCATATGCGGATATTCACTAGTTCACACAGACACAGCGGCATACAGAGGCTTAATATTTCAGTCAGTGATGCTTGGTTTTGCTCCCACAGAGCACTATGGTCCTCTGTGTCTACCTTAGATATGCACTCACCGGCAACCTTTCTGAGTGACTATTCTCTTCCCTATATTTTTTGGGGATTCTCAATGTTGTTAGTTTGTTTATTGGTTTGACATCCTAGAAAAGATATAGATTAGAAGAAAAGTTAGACAAGAAATAGACAAGCCCTCACAGAAAAAAAAAAAGCCTTACTTTGAATCAAGTCAGTCTCTGATTATATTAAGTAATCTATACTAACTAGTTTCCCAAGATAATGCAATAAAGAAATTGAAAGTTTATGGAAGAAACTTACGGTTGGGAGGAGCCAAGATGGCCGAATAGGAACAGCTCCGGTCTACAGCTCCCAGCGTGAGCAACGCGGAAGACGGGTGATTTCTGCATTTCCATCTGAGGTACCGGGTTTATCTCACTAGGGAGCGCCAGACAGGGGGCACAGGTCAGTGGGTGCGCGCACCGTGCGCGAGCCGAAGCAGGGCGAGGCATTGCCTCACTTGGGAAGCGCAAGGGGTCAGGGAGTTCCCTTCCCCAGTCAAAGAAAGGGGTGACGGACGCATCTGGAAAATTGGGTCACTCCCACCCGAATATTGCGCTTTTCGGACCGGCTTAAAAAACGGCGCGCCACAAGATTATATCCCGCAACTGGCTCAGAGGGTCCTACGCCCACGGAGTCTCGCTGATTGCTAGCACAGCAGTCTGAGATCAAACTGCAAGGCGGCAGCGAGGCTGGGGGAGGGGCGCCCGCCATTGCCCAGGCTTGATTAGGTAAACAAAGCAGCCGGGAAGCTCGAACTGGGTGGAGCCCACCACAGCTCAAGGAGGCCTGCCTGCCTCTGTAGGCTCCACCTCTGGGGGCAGGGCACAGACAAACAAAAAGACAGCAGTAACCTCTGCAGACTTAAATGCCCCTGTCTGACAGCTTTGAAGAGAGCAGTGGTTCTCCCAGCACGCAGCTGGAGATCTGAGAATGGGCAGACTGCCTCCTCAAGTGGGTCCCTGACCCCTGACCCCCGAGCAGCCTAACTGGGAGGCACCCCCCAGCAGGGGCACACTGACACCTCACAGGGCAGGGTATTCCAACAGACCTGCAGCTGAGGGTTCTGTCTGTTAGAAGGAAAACTAACAAACAGAAAGGACATCCACACCAAAAACCCATCTGCACATCACCATCATCAAAGACCAAAAGTAGATAAAACCACAAAGATGGGGAAAAAACAGAACAGAAAAACTGGAAACTCTAAAACGCAGAGCGCCTCTCCTCCTCCAAAGGAACGCAGTTCCTCACCAGCAACGGAACAAAGCTGGACGGAGAATGACTTTGACGAGCTGAGAAGAAGGCTTCAGACGATCAAATTACTCTGAGCTACGGGAGGACATTCAAACCAAAGGCAAAGAAGTTGAAAACTTTGAAAAAAATTTAGAAGAATGTATAACTAGAATAACCAATACAGAGAAGTCCTTAAAGGAGCTGATGGAGCTGAAATCCAAGGCTCGAGAACTACGTGAAGAATGCAGAAGCCTCAGGAGCAGATGCGACCAACTGGAAGAAAGGGTATCAGCAATGGAAGATGAAATGAATGAAATGAAGCGATAAGGGAAGTTTAGAGAAAAAAGAATAAAAAGAAATGAGCAAAGCCTCCAAGAAATATGGGACTATGTGAAAAGACCAAATCTACGTCTGATTGGTGTACCTGAAAGTGATGGGGAGAATGGAACCAAGTTGGAAAACACTCTGCAGGATATTATCTAGGAGAACTTCCCCAATCTAGCAAGGCAGGCCAACGTTCAGATTCAGGAAACACAGAGAACGCCACAAAGATACTCCTCGAGAAGAGCAACTCCAAGGCACATAATTGTCAGATTCACCAAAGTTGAAATGAAGGAAAAAATGTTAAGGGCAGCCAGAGAGAAAGGTCAGGTTACCCTCAAAGGGAAGCCCATCAGACTAACAGCGGATCTCTTGGCAGAAACCCTACAAGCCAGAAGAGAGTGGGGGCCAATATTCAACATTCTTAAAGAAAAGAATTTTCAACCCAGAATTTCACATCCAGCCAAACTAAGCTTCATAAGTGAGGGAGAAATAAAATACTTTACAGACAAGCAAATGCTGAGAGATTTTGTCACCACCAGGCCTGCCCTAAAAGAGCTCCTGAAGGAAGCATGGAAAGGAACAACTGGTACCAGCCACTGCAAAATCAAGCCAAAATGTAAAGACCATTGAGACTAGGAAGAAACTGCATCAACTAACGAGCAAAATCACCAGCTAACATCATAATGACAGGATCAAATTCACATATAACAATATTAACTTTAAATGTAAATGGACTAAATGCTCCAATTAAAAGACACAGACTGGCAAATTGGATAAAGAGTCAAGACCCATCAGTGTGCTGTATTCAGGAAACACATCTGATGTGCAGAGACACACATAGGCTCAAAATAAAAGGATGGAGGAAGATCTACCAAGCAAATGGAAAACAAAAAAAGGCAGGGGTTGCAATCCTAGTCTCTGATAAAACAGACTTTAAACCAACAGAGATCAAAAGAGACAAAGAAGGCCATTACATAATGGTAAAGGGATCAATTCAACAAGAAGAGCTAACTATCCTAAATATATATGCACCCAATACAGGAGCACCCAGATTCATAAAGCAAGTCCTGAGTGACCTACAAAGAGACTTAGACTCCCACACATTAATAATGGGAGACTTTAACACCCCACTGTCAACATTAGACAGATCAACGAGACAGAAAGTCAACAAGGATACCCAGGAATTGAACTCAGCTCTGCACCAAGCAGACCTAATAGACATCTACAGAACTCTCCACCCCAAATCAACAGAATATACATTTTTTTCAACACCACACCACACCTATTGCAAAATTGAACACATACTTGGAAGTAAAGCTCTCCTCAGCAAATGTGAAAGAACAGAAATTATAACAAACTATCTCTCAGACCACAGTGCAATCAAACTAGAACTCAGGATTAAGAATCTCACTCAAAACCACTCAACTACATGGAAATTGAACACCCTGCTCCTGAATGACTACTGGATACATAACGAAATGAAGGCAGAAATAAAGATGTTCTTTGAAACCAGTGAAAACAAAGACACAACATACCAGAATCTCTGGGACACATTCAAAGCAGTGTGTAGAGGGAAATTTATAGCACTAAACGCCCATAAGAGAAAGCAGGAAAGATCCAAAATTGACACTCTAACATCACAATTAAAAGAACTAGAAAAGCAAGAGCAAACACATTCAAAAGCTAGCAGAAGGCAAGAAATAACTAAAATCAGAGCAGAACTGAAGGAAATGGAGACACAAAAAACCCTTCAAAAAATTAATGAATCCAGGAGCTGGTTTTTTGAAAGGATCAACAAAATTGATAGACCGCTAGCAAGACTAATAAAGAAAAATAGAGAGAAGAATCAAATAGAGGCAATAAAAAATGATAAAGGGGATATCACCACTGATCCCACAGAAATACAAACTACCATTAGAGAATACTACAAACACCTCTATGCAAATAAACTAGAAAATCTAGAAGAAATGGATAAATTCCTCGACACATACACTCTCCCAAGACTAAACCAGGAAGAAGTTGAATCTCTGAATAGACCAATAACAGGAGCTGAAATTGTGGCAGTAATCAATAGTTTACCAACCAAAAAGAGTCCAGGACCAGATGGATTCACAGCCGAATTCTACCAGAGGTACAAGGAGGAACTGGTACCATTCCTTCTGAAACTATTCCAATCAATAGAAAAAGAGGGAATCCTCCCTAACTCATTTTATGAGGCCAGCATCATTCTGATACCAAAGCCAGGCAGAGACACAACCAAAAAAGAGAATTTTAGACCAATATCCTTGATGAACAGTGATGCAAAAATCCTCAATAAAATACTGGCAAAACGAATGCAGCAGCACATCAAAAAGCTTATCCACCATGATCAAGTGGGCTTCATCCCTGGGATGCAAGGCTGGTTCAATACATGCAAATCAATAAATGTAATCCAGCATATAAACAGAGCCAAAGACAAAAACCACATGATTATCTCAATAGATGCAGAAAAAGCCTTTGACAAAATTCAACAACCCTTCATGCTAAAAACTCTCAATAAATTAGGTATTGATGGGAGGTATTTCAAAATAATAAGAGCTATCTATGACAAACCCACAGCCAATATCATACTGAATGGGCAAAAACTGGAAGCATTCCCCTTGAAAACTGGCACTAGACAGGGATGCCCTCTCTCCCCACTCCTATTCAACATAGTGTTGGAAGTTGTGGCCAGGGCAATTAGGCAGGGGAAGGAAATAAAGGGTATTCAATTAGGAAAAGAGGAAGTCAAATTGTCCCTGTTTGCAGATGACATGATTGTATATCTAGAAAACCCCATTGTCTCAGCCCAAAATCTCCTTAAGCTGATAAGCTACTTCAGCAAAGTCTCAGGATACAAAATCAATGTACAAAAATCACAAGCATTCTTATACACCAACAGCAGACAAACAGAGAGCCAAATCATGAGTGAACTCCCATTCAAAATTGCTTCAAAGAGAATAAAATACCTAGGAATCCAACTTACAAGGGATGTGAAGGACCTCTTCAAGGAGAACTACAAATCACTGCTCAAGGAAATAAAAGAGGATACGAACAAATGGAAGAACATACCATGCTCATGGGTAGGAAGAATCAATATCGTGAAAATGGCCATACTGCCCAAGGTAATTTACAGATTCAATGCCATCCTCATCAAGCTACCAATGACTTTCTTCACAGAATTGGAAAAAACTACTTTAAAGTTCATATGGAACCGAAAAAAAGCCCGCATCGCCAAGTCAATCCTAAGCCAAAAGAACAAAGCTGGTGGCATCACACTACCTGACTTCAAACTATACTACAAGGCTACAGTAACCAAAACAGCATGGTACTGGTACCAAAACAGAGATATAGATCAATGGAACAGAACAGAGCCCTCAGAAATAACGCCGCATATCTACAACTATCAGATCTTTGACAAACCTGAGAAAAACAAGCAATGGGGAAAGGATTGCCTATTTAATAAATGGTGCTGGGAAAACTGGCTAGCCATATGTAGAAAGCTGAAACTGGATCCCTTCCTTACACCTTATACAAAAATCAATTCAACATGGATTAAAGACTTAAACGTTAGACCTAAAACCATAAAAATCCTGGAAGAAAACCTAGGCATTACCATTCAGGACATAGGCATGGGCAAGGACTTCATGTCTACAACACCAAAAGCAATGGCAACAAAAGACAAAATTGACAAATGGGATCTAATTAAACTAAAGAGCTTCTGCACAGCAAAAGAAACTACCATCAGAGTGAACAGGCAACCTACAACATGGGAGAAAATTTTCGCAACCTACTCATCTGACAAAGGGCTAATATCCAGAATCTACAATGAACTCAAACAAATTTACAAGAAAAAAACAAACAACCCCATCAAAAAGTGGGTGAAGGACATGAACAGACACTTCTCAAAAGAAGACATTTATGCAGCCAAAAAACACATGAAAAAATGCTCGTCATCACTGGCCATCAGAGAAATGCAAATGAAAACCACAATGAGATACCATCTCACACCAGTTAGAATGGCAATCATTAAAAAGTCAGGAAACAACAGGTGCTGGAGAGGATGTGGAGAAATAGGAACACTTTTACACTGTTGGTGGGACTGTAAACTAGTTCAACCATTGTGGAAGTCAGTGTGGCGATTCCTCAGGGATCTAGAACTAGAAATACCATTTGACCCAGCCATCCCATTACTGGGTATATACCCAAAGGACTATAAATCATGCTGCTATAAAGACACGTGCACACGTATGTTTACTGCGGCACTATTCACAATAGCAAAGACTTGGAACCAACCCAAATGTCCAACAATGATAGACTGGATTAAGAAAATGTGGCACATATACACCATGGAATACTATGCATCCATAAAAAATGATGAGTTCATGTCCTTTGTAGGGACATGAATGAAACTGGAAATCATCATTCTTAGTAAACTATCGCAAGAACAAAAAACCAAACACCGCATATTCTCACTCATAGGTGGGAATTGAACAATGAGATCACAAGGACACAGGAAGGGGAATATCACACTCTGGGGACTGTGGTGGGGTGGGGGAGGGGGGAGGGATAGCATTGGGAGATATACCTAATGCTAGATGACGAGTTAGTGGGTGCAACGCACCAGCATGGCACATGTATACATATGTAACTAACCTGCACAATGTGCACATGTACCCTAAAATTAAAGTATAAAAAAAAAAAAGAAACACATAATCAAAGGGTTTTAATTTCTTTACCATTTTTGTTTGCAGTGTCTGTCATTGAATCAAAAATTTAGTAATTTTTGGCAGATGAGGAGGAAAGAATGCGTGACATACTGAAAACAAAGAGAACTAACAAAAATTAGAAACAGATTCGCAGAAGTCTAGCTATTTTAGAAACTGACTTTATTACATATTGAATATTTAGAAATTGTATATATATTAGGAATTAATATGAGATATTTAAATATTACATTGGATATTCTAGATATCCTTTGGATATATTAAAAATTGTCTTGAAAATAACTATGTTTAATATACTTGAAGACTTAGAAGGCAAGATTGTGAATTTTGGCAGAGCACAGGATCTATAAAAAAGGATGACAGGAGGTGGAGACAGAATGAATGGTAAACAGATATTTGAAGAGGCAATGATGAAATTTTTCTCAAAACTAAGAAAAAATATAGCCACTGATTAAAGACATATCATGAATTCCCATACAGGATGAATTTAAAAGACCACATGTAGAAACATAATAGTTAACCTAGGGAAAACGAAATGCAAGAAAACATTCGTAAAATAAGAGAAAAGGAGATATATTATCATCTAAAGGGCAAAAATAAAACTTGTTAAAATAAAATTAATCTGATATAGATAGCTAGAAAAATATCATAAATTATACATAATGACAAAATATTGAAATGTTTTGGAATTAGACAAGAATGCTAGAGGTCACCACATCTGTTTGGGAATTAGCCAAGAATGCTAGAGGTCACCACATCTGTTCAGCATTGCCTTTGAGGTCATAGTCAGCGCAAGAAGAGAAACCAAACATACAAATCTTAAAGACATAAAGATTTGAAATAAACAATAAGCCTACCAGTATTTGTAAACTAACATATTCATTTTGTAGAAAATGTAAATGAATCTACAAATAACTCAACAAGATTACTGAATTCAAGGTTCATATGGAAAATAATAATATTAATATGTCAGTCAAAAATATAAAAATAAAATTTAAAAATGCTAAAATAGCTTCAAAATGAACAAATATGTAGGAATACATGCAAAACACATCATACTAACTATAAACAATTAAAATATTAATTGAAGAAATATATTGTATTCCTAAATTAAAAGAATAATGTAAAAATATGAATGCTCTTAAATTCATCTAAAAATCCATTGCAATTTCATTTAAAATCTTAGGAATATGGTATAATATTCTGAAAATAAATTGAAATCCAAAAGACCTAATATAGGCAAAACAATCTTGTCAAAAAAGAACAAAATGGACAATATATTCTACCATTTATCAAGATTGTTGCAAAGCTGCAGTGATTAAGGTAGTGTTGTTTTGCTGCACCGATATACAATAGACCGGAGTGTTCAGAGGGAGATTATATATATATGGACATGTATTTAAGACAAAGGTGGCATTTTAGAGTAGTGGGGAATGGACAATATTTTTAATAAATGGTTCTGGATTAATTCCCATAAATGAAAACAGAATAATTAGCTTACATTGAAAGACATCAACAGAGTTTTTTTGGCATACCTTTCAACCTCTGTAAACAGGTTATTTGCAGCCCATATAATAAAGAAGGGAGTGATCTGGAAAAGATGAATAACTTCTACATCTTAATAAGAAAATGAGAGACAACCGAATAAAAAATGGGCAAAAAGACTTGGATAGGAATTTTACAAAACAGGAAAGATATAAAAGCGGTTACCCTGTGAAAATGTGGTTGATTTTAAATGCAATACTATTACTACAATGAGATACTCTTCATCAAAATGGCTGTTTGTTTGTTTGTTTGTTTCAAGACAATGCAAGGATGTGGAGCAACTTACTTCTCAAGTGCTGTTGGTGAAAGGATAAATCAGTGCAAATACTTTGAAAAACTTTTTGGCATCACCTAAAAAATATGAACATATGTAGTGCAGCATATGTATACTCCTAACTGTGAACGTAACAGACATACATACATATATGTACACCAACTGTAATGTTCTGAAGTGTTCATCACCATATTATAATAGCCAAAATTTAGAGAACATCCAAATTTCCATCGAATGTAGACTGAATTGTTATATTCAATAAAATATCATATAGTAATGTAAATTAAATAATGCTATAGATGTACAAATATCACATACATTCTTAAATAGCACAAATGTAATATTAACTGAAAAACATATTGAGTAAAATTTCATTTTTGTAGAGGTAAAACAATCTGTGGTTAGTAGTTACAATGACGGCTCTTTTCAGAAAGGCAAGTGTAGGAAATGGAGTCTTCCTAAAGTAATGGGGAGTCTTCATTGGTGCTGGAAATCATGTTTTTTGATGTGATGGTGGTTACCGTGGTATGTTCAGTTTATGATAATTCATTAATGTGTGCACTTAGGACTTGATAACTTAATGGTCCAACCAATCATTCCATCCTTTAGCTCATTATGACCTATATAGCAGTAGGAGAAAAAAGAAAAAAAATGTGGGATATTGCTTATTTCATTTCTGACCATTTAGCCCTTATCCTTCCATATTAGGAGTTGTTATAAGATCTATTAACTTTATTAACCATGTTTTGGGCACTGTGCTGAGTTAGCAATTATATGACAATTGTGATAAAGCCCAGTGTTCTGTCGTTGTTGTTGTTGTTGACACAAAGTCTTGCTCTGTTGCCCAAGCTGGCATGCAGTGGCACAACCTCGGCTCGCTGCAACCTCTGCCTCCCAGGTTCAAGCGATTCTCCTGTCTCAGCCCCTCGAGAAGCTGGGATTACAGTGTGTGTCACCAAGCCCAGCTAATTTTTTTATTTTTTTTATTTTTTTTTAGTTTTTAGTAGAGACGGAGTTTTGCCATGTGGGCCAGGCTGGTCTTGAGCTCCTGACCTCATGTGATCCACCCACCTCAGCCTCCCAAAGTGCTCAGATTACAGGCATGAGCCACCGCGCCCAGCCTTGTTCTTATTCCATTAAGTCTAGTTTGGATATAATTTTACATGATTGCAGAGACACTGGTATGGGACAGTTCTTCTTTTGTTTCAGTATATGCGAAGTTTTATTTATTTTATTTATTTTGTCTGGTTTCCTAGAAACCTGCACTTACTCTGCCCTCTTTTTTACTACTAGGAAGACTTTGCATAGATCAAGTCATATGATTGAAATTGCACCTCCATTTTTTAAGGCTAGAAAAATATGTTTAAAATGAATCTAACAAGCCCACAACTCTTTGTAAATAATTGTATTTATTATGTTTTTAATTGATTTAAGTATTTACTTGATAAAGTTAAAGTCTCTTACAAATGATATTTATTTAGAGTTCCATTATTTTTTAGGCTTCGAGCACTGGAAACATAGCCACCAAAACAAGTCAAGTCTTTGAGCTCACCTAAACTAGTATCGCAAGCAGAAATATTATTTTTAGTTTAGTAATTTGCTTTCATAACTCATAATATACTCAAATTGGAAGTAGGGTAGTATGCTTGAAGTAAAGACAATGAAAAGCAGCAAGTACAAAGAGATATAAAGAATAAAATCACACATGAGACTTCAATATGTCTTGCAAATTGATTTTTAAAATTTGATAAAAATCACTCCCCTAGAAATACAGCTACTTTGATACTGGTAAGCAAATTCTTACCTTTTTTTATTGAAGTTTGATCAAATATACATATAGAAATTTAGTACTTCAAATATTAGACCAAGAGAAAAAAATAGACTTGTCTTTCAACTAAAAAAAAAAAGTTTACAAGTACAGTTGACTCTTTGAATAACACGGGTTTTAATTGTGCAATATGTGAATTTGTTTAAACATATACTTAGGCCCTTCTACATCCTCAACCAAACATGGATCAAAAGTACAATATTGGCGGGATGGAGGACCAACTTTTCCTATGGGTGGGTTTGAAGGGCCAACTGAGGGACTTAAGTATGAGCAGATTTTGGTATCCATGGGAAGTCCTGAAAATAATCCCTCATAGACACTTAGGGACGACGGTAATGGAAACAAATGATTCATTTTAATGAAGATTCCTAAAATCGTGAATAAGAAAATAAATACAATAGAACTATTAAACACAGAATAGGTTTATTAAAATTATTACGTATAATTATGTAACTAAATCAATAAAACAATTAAATATACAAATATAACATTTCAGAGAATATTATGGAAGACTGTAGTAATAAAGATTTCATTGAAATTGGCTAGTAAAATAAGTATATACAACCAAATTTTCTAAAAAAGGTAAAATATCATTAAAAATAATCATGAAAAAATGGAAAAAGGTTTATTTGAAAATTATTTTCCAATAAACTTGGAATCTATAAAGTTTCAGAGGTGAATATTTTCACATAGTTAGGGAATAGAAGCATATGCAGGCATACATGCTGTGGGAACTCCTCAATTAACTTTACAAAGAATCAAACTCTGATAGCAAAAGTTGAAAAATATTAAAAAACATGAAAGTTTCATGTTAATAAGAGATTCTTTTTTTGTCGTAACCCAGCCTTCCAAGAAACATTGTTTCACTCTCCCCTACCTTATGGAAATCACCAATAAAAAATTTAAAAAAGAAATAAATCAAAGTAAATAATGATTAACTCATATAATGAATCACATACAGACATTAAACATTTAAAACAATAAGGTAAAAAGGGACTTATGTTAAATTAAGTATTATTTAGTCTGAAGTTATCATACACTGAGTAACAAAATAGTAGTTCTACATGTATTATATTTGATCTTAATAATAATACTACTATTTAAGTTTTATTTTTCCTATTTGAGAACCCAAGGAAAGATATATTAGATAACTCGACCAAGTTCTTTCAATGAATGGATGAGACAGGTCTTGGATCTAGGCCTGATGGTCTCCAAAAGGCATGATCAGCCTCATTGCTTCCATACTTTGATTTTTCTTATTAAATGGAATGATATAAATTATATTTATGAATAATCTCAACTATGTTCATATTTCCCCTAAAACACCCCAACAATGAAAATTATGCACATTTATCACTGAGTGGTAGAATTATGTTATTTTTTAAATTTATACATGCTTCCATATTTGATGAATAAAATTACTTTTTAAAAAATACATGCTTTTATAATTACAAAAATAATTGCCTTTACTTCCATAGAATGTCTTCAAGGTATCACTCTCTGTCTCTCTCTCTCTCTCTCTCTCTCTCGCTCTCTCTCTCTCTGTCTCTTTCTTTCTCTCTCTCACATGTACTAAACTTGAGTTGTCATTTTTGGGTTTTAAAAGTTTTGGGTTTAAAAGTTTTGGCTTAATTGTGAGTTAGGAGAGGATTTTTTTTTAATTGCTTAATTCTATATCCTTACAGCTCTAAAGAAAAAGAAAAAAAAGAAAATCAAAGCTAACAAGAACTCATTTCATTGGTTAATAAATAGCAGAGTTTTAAAGGCTTTTAAAATTGAACCACCAAGCATTTGAGCTACCAGAGACCTTGGAAGGTCATGAAGTTCACCTTCTACAATGCTACAGAGACCAGTATAGCAATATATCAGGCATACTGTCATCCATTCTCCACTTGAATGCTTCCAGTGACAGGTTGCTCAAGAACATCTGAGAACATAGCCCATACTTAGGATGAACAGCTATAATTATAAATAAATTTCTCCTTATTCTGAGAAAACCTCCTCCCTTCTTGTATCAATCCGAGTATAATTGCTTTTACAGAATCACAGTCTATCAAATTTTATTTAGATATTTAATATTCCTTTCCAAAAATCTTTTAGTGTTTAATGTCTTCAAAATATTCTCATTTGAAACAGCTTCCAGGCCCTCAATATTCTGATCACTCATCTGGGAACATTTTTATGCACTTGTCAATGTCCTTCTCAACTGTAATGCCAAGAACTGAAAATGATACTCAAGACGATGTATGATTAATGCACAAAACAGTAGAACTAGTTCCTCTTTTAATTCTGAACACCACATTTCTATTAATAAAACCTGATAATGCATTAGTTGTCTTTTGACAGGCATGTCACACTGTTGACTCTCAGTGAAATCACAGTTATTATAACTTCTAGCTAGTTTACATATGAAAAGTCATTAAATCAGACTTCATGAGGCAGACACTTTAAGCTTAAGAAAAAAAAAAGTAAGAATAATGTGACAATTTCTCAGAAGCAAACCGATCAACTGTGAGTAACCTCAGTGGTGTTATTTTTTTTTTAAGAGAAGATTATAACTTCAAAGATAATGCTAGATATATCAGTAGCTTTTTCCTCACTTTACAGGGAGAACACTTATATGTAGACTTCTGGATAGGGCAACAATAGATGCATTTTCTCCTCTTTCGAATAGTATTAACATGATATATCATTATCACTCTTTATGTTTAGTTTTAACCTACCTAAGTTTTTATATTTAATTCTTTTGTAGAGAGCTCACTTATCTACTCCGAGAATTTTTGTCTTTTAACTGCTATACTTAGATCACTCACATTTACAGTCCTCATTAATAGAGTCAGATTAGGATCTACCATGTTATAATTGTTTTCTCTTTCCTGCATTTCTCATTTCTATTTTAAATCTTTTTCTTACCTAGTTTTAATTAAGAGTTTAATCTGACTTAATGGTGTCTCTTCTCTTAACATGCCATTTATGGTTCTTTTAATTTTGTTTTCTCTTGAGTGTACAATATCCCTATTAAAATAATTTGTCTGCCTTCAAATACACTATATGACTTTACATATAGTGCAAGTACCTCATAACAATGTATCTCCAATTTCTCCCTCCTATTCATTATTTCATTGCCATCATTTATCTATCCATATGACATAATTACCCAATATATTGTTCTTATTACTGCTTTAAGCAGTTATATTGTAGATAAATTTAAAGTGAGAAAAGTATAAAGAGTATATTTTACCTTCAAATTTTTCCTCCTCTAAAACTCTTCCTTTGTTGATGTGGATCCTAATTTCTGATCTATATAATTTTTCTTCTCCCTGACATACTTCTTTTAACATTACTTGCAGAGCAAGTCTGCTAGTGACTAATGCCCCAAGTTTTGTTTGTGTGAGGAAAGTCTTTCGCATTCACTTCAGCAGGATAATTTCACAGGATATAGAATTCTAGATTTTTGTTGTTTTTGTTTTGTTTACTTTCAACACTTTAACATTTCACTGTATTTATCTTTTTTTTTTTGCATGATTTCTTAAGAGAAGTCTGATGTAATTATTGTCCTTGTTCCTCTATAGATAAGATATTCTCTTCTTCCCTGACCACCTTCAAGTTTTCTCTTTGTCTTTGGTTTTCTACAGCTTGAATATAACATGTCTAGGTGCCGTGTGTGTGTGTGTGTGTGTGTGTGTGTGTGTGTGTGTGTGTGTATTTTGTATTTATTCTATGTTGGAGCTTGTGAAGCACATGAAGTCTGCATATTCTGTTAACTCTAACTTCAGTGAAAGTGATAAAAGTAGCAAACCGGTAACATTTATTATGTGCTACTACATGTTAGGCACTAATAGACACATACAAGTAGAGATATAGATAAAAATATAGACATAGATATTGATTTATAAATTGATATTTATTTGTACATATATATACACACACACACATCTGTATATGTGTATAGCCTCTTTTAATTCTTGCGATAACTCTTTTAGGTAGTTACTTATCTCTATTTCATAAATGTAGAAATGGAAGCCTAAAATAGTATAACTTGTGCAAGTTCACACAGCAGAGCCCAAATTCAAACCCAGGCAGTCAAATTTTAGATTTTGTGCTGTATAGCCACTATTTTTTATTGCCTATGTAACTAAATAAGGTTTTAGTTTTGCACCAGAACTGGAAGCTGTGACTGAATACCATCCACAGATCAGCACCACAGAGGAATTTTTGCCGATATTGATGCAACTGAGATTAAATTTAAAGACAGATTAATGTAGAATGACCCTTCTATGGAAAAGCAGCATAGCTACAAATTCAAGGAAAGAGACTCTGATAGCAATTATCTGACACCCCCTAACTCAGAGGGTTAAGTTTAAGCTTTAGAGATCTTTGGAGACACCCATTTCTACTTGTCACAGGAAATTGATGAGATTTAGATCCCCACCCCTCAAGGCTTTATAATTCCCAGGTGTTATTCTTCAACTGAGAGTTATCTTGAGCAGAGAACATTCCTACTAAGCCTTGCTCCTTTAGGGAGCACTCATATCAAACCAAGAAAACAGAGACTAAGACATTTCTGTGATTCCAACTTCTTTCTCACTTCTCTCAGGCTCCTGAATCTCGGTAGTAATAAAGCAAGATTACTGTAAATATTATTTTTTCCATTTATTCACCAATAAATTTAAAGTATTCAAAGTACACAAATCTCTTATTCAAATATAAGCCAAAATCAGGCAAGCACAATCTACCTTATGCAAGGAATTAAATGTGAAAAATCATTACTTTCATGAGAAAATATGGCAGTTCACAGAAACTGAAATTTTTAAATCAAAAATATATTTCTGAAATATAATTATTGCTAAAAAACATTTTAGAAAATGACCATGCATATTATTAAAGTATTTTCTGTTAAAAATAAAAATTTGAGCTCATATACTTAAAATCCATGTAAATGACCCAATATATTCAATAGGAAAAATTATCTATTTCAGCAGAAGCCAGAGAATATCATCTAAATATTGACATTTCAAGAAACCGGATGTAAATGAAACCAAAGTGAGATATAAAACAATCCAGCAAGGAGAATAAGAAACCTGCCTAAAAATGAATTTTGAAACCAAGGGTAAAATGCAAGGGCATAACTAATGATTGCTCATAGTGTATCTTAGATAAAATGCCAACTCAAGCTAAGGGTGTGGGTGTGACAGGGGGGTGGGGGGATATGCTGCTAAAATTTAGGTTTTTGAAATCCAAGTTTTACTCCAGAACACTAATTCCTTAGAAGGAGGGCCTTTCAACTCAGAGTAATGTCACCTAGGGTATTTTTTCTTAACACTGATCAGGTTGTTTTTCTGCTATTTGCTAAGATGACAGAAGCTCATGTCCTTCAGAACAGGGTTTGAGAAGTTGGATGTTAAGGTATATGTGTTTGAATCTGTTGCATCTGAATTTATAACAATTGTTCCAAGCACCAATTAGGATAGACTGAATTCTACTATATGTAGCATACTTACAGTTTGCAGTTACTATGAACAACATTCTGAATAAATCTTCAGCCTTACCAAGGATGCTTCCTTTAGAGACAATTAGAGATGGATTTTTGCATTATTTCATTTGACTTGCTATAGTACTTGAAAGACAAAATATTTTGCAAGTATTCTCCCTGCCTATGTATATCCTGTCTTACTCAGTGCAGATTATAAAAGCCATAGACAGATGAAAAATCATTCAATATTTTCTGTTGCTTGTGCAAGATTAAGATTGTCTGACAAAAACCACATCACTTCCAAATTCTTTGCAATCATAGACCCTTTTCTAACAGAGAAAGTGGGTTGATTTGGGAGTATAAAGAGAGAGCCTAATATGTGCAATTTTAACAAATATCTTTCTTTGAAAAGAACTTACCCAAAGCTGTGAAAAAATCTTTCCTAACATTCACATTTTAAAAATGTGATTTGAAAGATAATTGCACTTATATAAATTATATAAAATTAATTTAGAAATTATAGAAAAAATACTGAGAAAAGTGAGAAAAATCATAGCTATTTAAAAACATAATTACTGAGAAGAAAAACTCAATAGAATTATGCAAACAAAACTTTATAGAGGCGGTAAAGATCTACATGGTAAATTATTTCAGAATATAAAGAAGAAAGATAAGATGATAGAAATTATGAGTATGAAAATTCTATGTACTTTCTATTCTCCAAAGAGAAAAATATTCTAAAAAAGAATTATATACTCTAAAAAAAGCGATTACAAATTTTTAAAAAGTTCTATTAATTTTTTATTAATTTAATGAAATAAAATAACAATTTAATATTTTTTATTAATTTAATTTTAAAATGTTAATTGAAAAGTTGTTTTGGAAAAATAGAAGTGATAAGTAAAATAATATAAAACTAGATTTATTGAGTCATTGCTTTAATATGTTTATTAGTCTTAAAAATAATATAAAAATAAATTAATAATGAAAAATATTATTCTCAAGTAAATTCTCAGTGCTTTTCTGAGGTTGTCAAGATTATATGACATGGTGAATCTAATGCACTGATTCAAATACCTAGTACATAATACTTTCTCAACAAGTGATAAATTATAGTAATGATTATAATCATTATTATTACTACAGTATTGTCAACCTTTACCTCAAGCCACAGACAAGGAGAAAATATTCACAATACATATATCTGGAAAGAACTTATGCTCAGAATATATGAAGAATACCCACAAGTCAATAATAATAAGCAAGTAATCCATTAATAGTAAGCAAAAATACTTGTAGAGACAATTCACATATAAAGATGTATCAATGGCCAATAATTACATTAAAAGATATTGACTATCATGAGCCATCAGAGAAATGCAAATTAGGATCACAAACGCATGAAACTGCAAGCAGCCAAGAATGGATAAATCAAGAGTGACAACAACAAATGCTAGTGAGGTTGTGGAATGACCTCTTATATTGACGTTAAAATGGTAAAATGGTACAATGAAATTTGAAAAAAAGTTTGCATTTTCTTATCAAATTAAACATGCATCTATTCTGCAACCACACAATTCTATTCCTAGTTACTTTTCCAGGGGAAATTAAGATGTATGCCTACAAAAGACTTATAAAAATATGTTCATAGCAACTTCATTTACAATAGAAAAAAATGAAAATAACCCAGAGTTCAATCAGCAATACATGCACACATTTTAGTATATTTGTTTAATAGAATACTGCTTAATGATAAAAAGAAAGAAACAACATGAATGAATTTTAAAAACATTCTAAGGAGAAGAAAAAGCTGGACACAAAAAAACACATTCTGAACAATCCCGTATATATGAAGTTCTAGAACAGATCAGTGGTTGTTCTGTGCAGGAAGAGGCAGTAAAAAATGTTGGGTGTAATAAACATGTTTTTATCTTGAAAAGGATGGGGCTTATATTTGTGTATGCACATGTAAAATGTATTAAGTTGTAAAATTAAGATTAGTCCGTTGCACTGTATGTAAATGTAAATTTTACAAAAAGCAAATCAGTGATAAGTTTGATGTTTGGAAACAAACATTAAACACCATTGAGCAGGTTTCTTTTTATAGCGGTGTATTAGTCCATTCTCATTGCTGCTATGGAGAAATATCCAAGACTGGGTAATTTATGAAGAAAAGAGTTTAATTGACTCACAGTTCTGAGTAGATGGGGAGGCCTCAGGAAACTTAGAATCATGGTGGAAGACGCCTCTTCAAAGGGTGGCAGGAGAGAGAAGTGCTGAGCAAAGGCGGGGAAAGCGCCTTAGAAAACCATCAGTTCTCATGAGAACTCACTCACTATCGTGAGAGCAGCATAGGGATAATGGTCCCCATAATTCAATTATCTCCCGCAACAGGTGGGGATTATGGAAACTACAATTCAAGATGAAATGTGGGCGTGGACACAGCCAAACCATATCAAGTGATATCTTTTAAAATGCTGAAACTATTTTTTAACAACTTAAGCAAATAAATAAGCTTTTGAGAATTATAGGAACCAGATTTCTCACAGTTCCAACACAATGTTACCAATGGAAAGGCAGAAGACTAGAATGTACCCTGTGGTGTTTGTTTGATATCAGAGATAATGTATCAATATGCAATCACGGTTTCAATATATGTAAACTATGTGTCTATATTGTAGCTCTCTGCAGAAAGGGTCTAGAAATAATAACAAGTGCAATTAAACTTATCTACTAGTTGCTTATTACATGCCATATTTCACTAATAAGAACGAGGATTCCTTGGAGAAAATGCTGATTTCAGAGTTGGAAGTGAGAGCAAGTAAAAGATGGGCCTGAAATAACTTTTTGCATCAGGAAATAAGAAAGTGCTAGGTCTTAGTCTGTTCAGGCTGCTATAACAACATACCATGGACTGAGTGTAACAACAGACACTTATTTCTTCTACTTCTGGAGGTTGAGAAGTCCAAGTTCAAGGTGCCATCCAATTTAGATCCTGGTGAGGGTCCTCTTCCTTCTCTTTCCTCTCTGTGTCTTCAACGGTCTTCAGTGGTGGAGAGAGAGTTCTAGCTTGTCTTCCACTTTTAGTAAAGACACTAATCCCATCATGGGACCCCACGTCATGACCCAAACCAAATTACCTTGCAAAGACCCCTGGCTCCAAATGTCCTACAATTAGGAGTTAAAACTTCAACATAGAAATTTGGGGGTGGGGACATAAACTTTCAGTTCATAACATGCTTCCAAAAAATTATAGAAATATAAAAAGGATGTAAATATTATCACAAAGGAGGTTCCACTGGCTAAATTTGTGACAATTTGATCATCAAAATAAATCATTATACTAATGAATTATAACCCGTTTAAGAAATAAGAATCCATGATATAAATAAATGCATGAATAAGCAAGTAAATGAGGAAATTGTACTGTAGAATTTTAACATATATAGGTATAGAATTAGATGAAGTTACAAAACCATCAAAAGATGTTGAAACAGGTATGTGAAAGTTTAAAAAAATGAAGGCCAGAACACTTTTACATAGTCTCAAAATATCTCCTTACAAATTATTTAATACAAGAAGAAAAAAACAATAAGATTACATGAGCAACTTGACAATATCCACCTTAAGCAACTGAGCAAAGATAATATCACCATTACTGGGACAAATTGATATCATGTTTCTCCAGATAGAATATAATTTCTGTGGTATTCTTGTCAAAATGCATGACCTAAATCAAATAATAAAGAAATATAAAATAGCCCAGCTTGGTGGCTCACGCCTGTAATCACAGCACGTTGGGAGGCTGAGGTGGGCGGATCATGAGGTCAGGAGTTCAAGACCAGACTGGCCAATATGGTGAAACCCTGTCTCTACTAAAAATACAAAAATTAGCCAGGCGTGGTGGCATATGCCTGTAATCCCAGCTACTCGGGAGGCTGAGGCTAAAGAATCGCTTGAACCTGGGAGGCGGAGGTTGCAGTGGGCCAAGATGGTGCTGCACTCCCGCCTGGGTGACAGAATGAGATTCCGTCTCAAAAAAAAAAAGAAGACATATAAAATAAACAAAATTGAGGCTCAAGGTACAAAGTACTTAGCCTGTACTCTTCAACATGTCACGTTAAAGAAAGACAGAACAGCTGAGAGATATTCCAGATTAAAAGAAGCTGAAGAGCCATGAGGGCTAAAATGAATTTTGAGATTGTGGATTGCATCTTTGACTAAACAACAACAACAACAAAAAGCTGTAAAGGAAATTATTGATAGAACTGATGCAATCTGAATACTGGTTAGAGTTGTGGATATTTATCAATATCAAATGTCCTTATTTTGATAACTGTACTGTTGTCATGTAAGAGAATATTCCTGTTGTTCAGAAATACTTCCTGATATATTTAGGGGTAATGAGAAACAATGTCTCTAAATTACTTTTATAAGATTCAGAAAAATAAAAATTCCGTACATATTTTAGAAGGTAGCCTCCACGAAGGGCTCCCATGATCCCTGCCTCAAGGTATTTCATGGGCTGGATTTTGGAGACTTGCTTTTCAGGACTAGAAGGCAGAGACATGGTATGTGTTTTCAAGGGTAGTTTGTAAGAGTCAGTGTAGACTTACCATCTCTTAGACTTGCAGGATCTTCAGGCTACACTCTGCAGACATATTGACTACAATCTTAAGAGAGATCCTAAGCGAGACACCCAGCTGAGGTGCCCCCTGATTCCTAATCCTTGCAAATGGTGTGATATGTTGAAAGTTGTTTAAGTTGCCAGGTTTTGGAGTGATATACTACCCAATAGTGAATATATACTATATGTTTCTTTTCCTATGAAATCCTAAGCTAGATAAAACTAAATGATATTGAAATGTACAGCACTGCTAAGTTTTGGACATAATCTGTTAAACTACAAAAGATAACTACTACCAACAGACATAAAGTGAAAGGGAGAGAATAAAAGAGACTGGGGGAGAAAGAGAGAGAGAGAGAGGAGACAATGATAAAGCAAACTAAGAAAAAGTAAAAATTAGTGAATCTTGGTAAAATATATATGGGTGTTCTGTTACTATTATTGCATAGTTTTTGTAAGTTTGTAATTATATGGAAACAAAAACAGTAACAAATAAAAACTAGTAAATAATGTCATGGTCAATTCACACAAATAATATTTGGCATATAATTGTTCACCAAATGGTAGCAGTTATCATCATCATTATTACTATTACTAATCTGATGTGAGTCTCATGTAGCAATAGATATAATAAAGGAAAAGTTGATAAAACAACTCAATATATTTTCAGAAAACCTACTATCAAAATAAAAGGTAGGGTACTTTCTATTTCCAAAAGCTGATGAAAGATGTAAAATATTAAACTTTTAAAATTTTTAATTGTGACTACATAGTAGATGTACATATTTATGGGGCACATGAGAGTTTTTGATATAGGCATACAATGCATAATAATCACATCATGGAAAATGGGGTATCTGTCTTCTCAAGCATTTATCCTTTGTGTTACAAAAAATCCAAATACACTCTTTTGGTTATTATAAAATGTACAACAAAATTATTTTGACTATAGTCACTGATATGGTTTGGCTGTGTCCCCACCTAAATCTCATCTTGTAGCTCCAATAATTCCCATGTGTTGTGGGAGGGACCTGGAGGGAAGTTATTGAATCATGGTGGTGGGCCTTTCCCATGCTGTTCTCATGATAGTGAATGGGTCTCATGAGATCTGATGGTTTTAAAAATGGTTGTTTCTCCACACAAGCTCTCTCTTTGTCTGCTGCCATCCATGTGTAAGATGCGACTTGCTCCTCCTTGCTTTCCACCATGATTGTGAGGCCTCCCCAGCCATGTGGAACTGTAAGTCCAATAAACCTCTTTCTTTCGTAAATTGCCCAGTCTTGAGTATGTGTTTATCAGCAGTGTGAAAAAGGATGAATACAGTAAATTGGTACCAATACAGTGGGGTGCTGCTGAAAAGATACCAAATGACGTGAGAGCAACTTTGGAACTGGGTAACAGGCAGAGGTTGGAACAGTTTGGAGGGCTCAGAAGAAGACAGGAAAATGTGGGACAGTGTGGAACTTCTTAGAAACTTGTTGAATGGCTTTGCCCAAAATGCTGATAGAAATATGAACAATACAGTCCACGCTGAGGTGAGTTCAGGTGGAAATAAGAAACCTGTTGGGAACTGGAGCAAAGATGACTCTTGCTATGTTTTAGCAAAGAGATAAGTGGCATTTTGCCCCTGCCCTAGAGATTTGTGGAACTTTGAACTTGAGAGAGATGATTTAAGGTATCTGGCAGAAAAAATGTCTAAGCAGCAAAGCATTCAAGAAGTGACTTGGGTGCTATTAAAGGCATTCAGCTTTATAAGGGAAGCAGAGCATAAAAGTTCAGAAAATTTGCTGCCTGATAATATGATAGAAAGGAAAATCCCATTTTCTGAGGAGAAATTCAAACTGGTTGCAGAAATTTGCATAAGTAAAGAGGAGTCAAATGTTAATCACCAAGACAATGGAGAAAATGTCTCCAGGGCATGTCAGAGGTCTTCACAGCACCCCTCTCATCACAGGCCCAGAGGCCTAGGAAGAAAAAGTGGTTTGGTGAATCGGACCCAGGGTCGCTGTGCTATATGCAACTTAGGGACTTGGTGACCTGCGTCCCAGCCACTCCTGCCATGGCTGAAAGGGGCCAACATAGAGCTCAGGCCATGGGGCTTCAAAGGGTACAAGCCCCAAGCCTTGGCAGCTTCCATGTGGTATTGAGCCTGTGGGTGCACAAAAGTCAATAATTGAGGTTTGGGAACCTCCACTTAGATTTCAGAAGATGTATGGAAATTCCTGGATGTCCAGGTAGAAGCTTGCTATAGGGGCAGTGTCCTCATGGAGAACCTCTGCTAGGGTAGTGTGGACAGGAAATGTGGGGCGGGAGCCCCCACACAGAGTCCCTACTGGGACACTGCCTGGTGGAGCTATGAGAAGAGTGCCACCATCCTTTAGACCCCAGAATGGTAGATCCACCTACAGCTTGCACCATGCACCAGGAAAAGCCACAGACACTCAATGCCAGCCCATGAGGGCAGCTGGCAGGGAGACTCTACCCTGCTAAGCCACAAGGGTGGAGCTGCCCAAGGCCATGGTAACCCACCTCTTGCATCAGCATGACCTGGATGTGAGACATGGAGTCAAAGATCATTTTGGAGCTTTAAAATTTGACTGCCCCGCTGGATTTCACACTTGCATAGGGGCTGTAGCCCCTTTATGGGGGCCAATTTCTCCCATTGGGAATGGCTGTATTACCCAATGCCTGTATCCCCATTGTATCTAGGAAGTAACTAAGTTGCTTTTGGTTTTACAGGCTCATAGGCAGAAGGGACTTGCCTTGTCTCAGATGAGACTTTGGACTGTGGAATTTTGAGTTAATGCTGAAATGAGTTGAGACTTTAGGGGACTGTTGGGAAGGTATGACTGGTTTTGAAATATGAAGATATGAGATTCGAGAGGGGCCGGGGGTGGAATGATATGGTGTGGCTCTGTGTCCCTACCCAAATCTCATCTTGTAGCTCCCAGAATTCCCATGTGTTGTGGGAGGGACTGGGTCAGAAATTATTGAATCATAGGAGCAGGTCTTTTCTGTGCTGTTCTCCTGATACTGAATGGGTCTCATGAGATCTGATGGTTTTAAAAATAAGATTTTCTCTGCACAAGCTCTCTCTGTGCCTGTAGCCATCCGTGTAAGATGTGACTTACTCCTCCTTGCCTTCTGCTATGATTGTGAGGCCTTCCCAGCCATGTGAAACTGTAAGTTCAATAAACCTCTTTTTTTTTTGGTAAATTGCCCAGTCTTGGGTATGTCTTTATCAGCAGTGTGAAAATCGACTAATACAGTCACCCTGTTTTGACTGTAGTCGGGCTGTTGTGCTGTAAAATAGTAGGTCTTATTCATTATTTCTATTTTCTGTACCCATTAGCCATCCCTACCTGGCCCCCACTGCCACTACCCTTCCCGTCCTTCTATCATCCTTCTACCATCTATCTCCATGAATTCAATAGTTTTGAATTTTAGACCACACTAATAAGTGAGAACATGCAAATTTTGTCTTCCATGCCTGGCTTTTCACTTAACATGATAACCTCCAGTTCTGTTCATGTTGTTGCAAGTTATAGGCTCTCAATCTTTTTATGGCTGAATAGTACTATGTTGTATATATGTACCATGTTTTATTTATCCATCCATCTATTAATGGACACTTGGGTTGCTTCCAAATCTTGACTACTGTGAACAGTGCTGTAACACACATGGGAATGCAGATATCTCTTTGGTATACTTATTTCCTTTCTTTTGGATATATATCCAGCAGTGGAATTGCTAGATCATATGGTAGTTCTATTTTTAGTTTTTTATGAAACCTTCAACCTGTTCTCCATTGTAATTGTACTAATTTACATTCCCACCAACAGTGTACAAAGGTTCCCTTTTCTCCACATCTTCTTCACCAATTGTTATTGCCTGTCTTTTGGATGAAAGCAATTTTAACAGGAGTAAGATGATATCCTATTGTAGTTTTGATTTGCCTTTCTTTGATGATTCAATGATTTTGACACGTTATTGTATGCCTGTTTGTAATTTAAATGTCTTCTTTTGAGAAATATCTATTCAAATATTTTGCACATTGTTAAATTGGATTATTAGATTTTTTTTCTATAGAGTTGTTTGAGCCTCCTTATATATTCTGGGTATTAATCCCTCATCAGATGGGTAATTTGAGAATATTTGCTCCCATTCTGAAGGTTTTCTCTTTTCGTTGTTGGTTGTTTCCGTTGCTGTGTTGAAGCTTTTTAAAGTGATGTGATCCCATTTGTCTCTTTTTGCTGTGGTTGCCTGTGCTTGTGGGGTATGATTCAAGAAATGTTTGCCCAGTCTAATATCCTATAGAGTTTCCCCAATGTTTTCTCTTAGTTGTTCTGTATCATGAAGTCTTAAATTTAACTCTTTAGTTTCAATGTTTTATATGGTATGAGAGAGGGGTCTAGTTTTATTCTTCCCCATACGGATATCCAGTTTTCCCAGCACTATTTATTGAAGAGACTGTCTTTTCCCAAAGTGTATGTTTTCGGTGACTTTGTTGAAAATTAGCTCACTGTAGGTGTGTGGATTTATTTCTGGGTTCTCTATTCTGTTCCATTAGTGTCTGTATCTGTTTTTATGCCAGTAGCATTCTTTTTTGGTTACTACAGCTCTGTAGTATAAATTGAAGTCAGGTAATGTGATTCCTCCAGTTTTGTTCTTTTTGCTTAGGCTAGTTTTGGCTGTTCTGTGATTTTTTGTATGTAGTTCCATATAAAGTTTGGAATTTTTTTTTTCTATTTTTGCGAGGAATGTCATTGGTATTTTGATAGTGATTAAATTAAATCTGTAGATTGCTTCAGGTAGTGTGGACATTTTGACTATATTGATTCTTCCAATTATGAACATGAAATCTTTCTGTTTTTTGATGTCCTCCTCATTTTTTTCATAGTTTTTATTGTAGAGATCTTTCACTCCTTTAGTTAAGTTAATTCCTAGGTATTTAATTTTATGTGTGGCTATTTTAAATGGGACTACTTTTTCTATTTATTTTTAGATTTTTCACTGTTGGTCTAGAAATGCCACTGATCTTTGTATGTTCTCTTTGTTTCAGCAACTTAACTAAATTTGTTTATCAGTTTTCTTGTGCAGTTTTTTGAAAATATCATATCATATCATGTGCAAACAAGGGTAATTTTAATTTTTCTTTCCAGTTTAGATGCCAGTATTTCTTTCTCTTGTCTAATTTCTCTAGCTAGAATCTCCAGTACTGTGACATTTCACAGTGGTAAAAGTGGGCATCATTGTCTTGTTCCATATCTTAGAGGAAAGGCTTTCAGTTTTTTCCCATTTATTATGAGACCAGCGGTGAGTCTGTCACATATGGCTTTTATTACACTGGATTACCTTCCTTCTATACCCAGATTTTTGCATTTTTATCATAAAGGAATGTTACATTTTATCAAATGCTTTTCAGCATCAATTGAAAAGATCATAGTAGTCATAGTTTTTGTCATTCATTCTGTTGATAAGATGTATCACATTGATTGATTTGCATATGCTGAACCATCCTTACATCCCAGGGATAAATCCCACTTGGTCATGATAAATAATCTTTCTAATGTATTGTTGAATTTGGTTTGCTAGTATTTTGTTGAGAATTTTTGCATCAATATTTATCAGAGATATATTTTTTGATGTGTCTTTGTCTGGTTTGGGTATCAGGGTAATACTGGCCTCATAGAACGAATTTGGAAAGAAGCCCTCCTCCTCAATTCTTCAGAATAGTTTGAGTAGGATTGGTGTTAGCTCTTCTTTAAATATTTAGTAAATTTGTCATTGAAGACATTGGATCTTGGACTTTACTGGGAAACTGTTTATTACTGCCTTCATCTTGTTACTTGTTATTGGTCTGTTCTGGTTTTGAACTTCTTCCCAGTTCAATCTCGTATGTGTCTAGGAATTTGTCAATTTCTTCTAGGCTTTTTAATTTATTGGCATATAGTTTCTCATAGAAGCCACTAATGATCCTTTGAATTTCTGCAGTATCAGTTGTAATATCTTCTTTTTTATCTCTGATTTTCTTTATTTGGGTCTTTTTCCATTTTTCTTTGTTAGTCTAGCTAAATAAAACTTTGTCAACTTTATCATTTCTAAAATAAAATTTTTATTTCATTCATTTTTGTATAGTTTTTGTCATTTAAAATTTATGCTCTCATCTTTATTATTTATTTTATTCTATTAATTTTGAGTTCTATTTGCTCTTGCTTTTTAGTTCTTAAAAATGCATTACTAAGTTATTTATTCAAAGTGTTTGTTCTTTTTGATGTAGGCACTTGTAGCTATAAATTTTCCTCTTAGTACTACTTTCACCATATCCCATAGATTTTCATGTGTTGTGTTTCCATTATCATTTGCTTCAAGAAACTTTTCAATTTTTTTCTTAATTTCTTTATTGACCCACTGGTCATCCAAAAGCATATTATATAATTTCCATGTGTTTATATAGTTTTCAACATTCCTCTTATTATTAATTTCTGGTTTTATTCCATTGTGGTCAGAGAATATGCCTGATATTACTTTAATTTTTGAATATTTTAGGATTTGTTTTGTAAGCTAAATATGGCCTACCCTTGAGAATGATCCATGTGCTGGAGAGATGAATGTATATTCTGCTGCTTTTGGATAAAAGGTTCTGTAAACATCTATTAGGTCCATTTGTTGTACAGTGCAGATTAAGTCTAACCTTTCTTTGTTGAGTTTCTGCCTGGGAGATCTGTGCAATACTGAAAGTGGAATGTTGAAGCCTCCAACTGTTATTGTACCATGCTCTATCTCTCTCTTTAGCTCTAGTAATATTTGCTTTATATACCTGTGTGCTCCTGTGTTGGGTGCATATATATTTACAAGTGTTATCTCTTGTTGCTAGATTGACCTCTTTACCATTATGTAATGACCTTCTTTGTCTCTTCTTACAGTTTTTTGTCTTGAAATCTATTTTGTCTAGTATAAGTTTAGCAACTTTGGCTTTTTAATTTTTTTTTGGTTTCTATTGGCATGAAATATCTTTTTCCATTCCTTTAGTTTCAGTCTGTTTGTGTCTTTATAGGTGAAGTGTGTTTCTTGTAAGCAACAGGTCAATGAGTCTTGTTTTTTTAATTCGTTCATCCACTTAACATGTTTTAATTTATTAGTATAGTCTATTTACACTCGATATTATTATTGATAAATAGAAATTTACTCTTGCCATCTTATTATTTGTTTTCTAATAGTTTTGTGGTCTTCTCCACCTTATTTTTATTCTTGCTGTCTCCCTTTCAGTGAAGGTGATTTTTCTCTGGTGGTGTGATTTAATTTATTGCTTTTTATTTGTTGTGTATCCATTGCATATTTTTTTGATTTGAGGTTACTGTGAGGCTTTCTAAGACTATCTTATAACCGATTATTTTAAACTGATGGTAACTTAACTCTGATTGCACAAAAAGCAAACAAACATGGAAATAAAAACTTAATAAAAACTTCACGTTAACTTTATCCCTCCACTTTTTAACATTCTGTTGTTTTTCTTTATGTCTTATTGTACTAGGTCTTCAAAAGCTGTAGTTACTATTTTTGATTGGTTCATTATGTAGTCTTTCTACTTTATATAAAATTAGTGTTATAATATTCTATTTTTCTGTGTGCTTACTATTACAGTGAGTTTGGTACATTCTGATGATTTCTTCTTGCTCACATCTTTTTCTTTCAGCTTGAAAAACTCCTTTCAGTATTTCTTGTAGGAGAGATGTGGTGTTTATGATATCCCTCAGCTTTTGTCTGGGAATGTCTTTATTTCTCCTTCATGCTTGAAGGATATTTTCAACAGATATACTATTCTAAGATAAAAGTTATGTTCCTTCAGTACTTTAACTATTTCGTGCTGCTCTACTGGCTTGTAAGGTTTCCATCGAAAAGTCTGCTGTCAGATGTATTGGAGATCCATTGTATGTTATTTGTTTCCTTTCTCTTGCTGCTTTTAAGATAGTTTCTTTATCCTTGATCTTTGGGAGCTTGATTATTAAATTCCTTGAGATAGTTTTCTCTGTGTTCAATCTGCTTGGTGTTCTATAACCTTCTTGTACATGAATGCAGATATCTTTCTCTAATTTTGGAAGTTCTGTGATATTACCCCCTTTGAATAAACTTTCTACCTCCATCTCTTTCACTTTCCCTTCCTCCTTTTTAAGGTAAATAACGCTTAGATTTTCCCTTTTGTGGCTATTTTCCAGCTCTTGTAGGCATGCTTCATTCTTTCTTATTCTGTTTTCATTTGTTTCCCTTGGCTGTGTATTTTAAAATAGCCTGTCGTCAAGCTCACTAATTCTTTCTTCTGCTTGATCAGTTCTGTCATTAAGAAACTCTGATGTATTATTCAATATGTCACCTGCATTTTTCAACTATGGAATTTTTGCTCTATTCTTCTTAATTATTTCAAACTCTTTGTTAAATTTTTCTGATATAATTCTGAATTCTTTCTTTGTGTTTTCTTGAATTTCTTTGAGTTTTCTCAAAACAGCTCTTTTGAATTATCTGTCTAAAAGCTCACATATGTCTTTCTACAGGATTGAATCCTGGCACCTTATTTAGTTCATTTAGTGAAGTCATGTTTTCCTGGGTGATCTTGATGCTTGTAGATGTTTATTGGTGTCAGGGCATGAAAGACTTAGGTATTTGTTGTAGTCCTTACAATCTGGGCTTATTTGTGCCTGTCCTTCTTGGGAATTCTTTCCAGGTATCCAAGGGAACCTGAATCCAAAGCCCACGAATGCTGTGGTTTTTGCAGACTTCAGAGGTACCAACTTGGTGGTCTTGGATAAGCTCCAAAGGAATTTTCTGGATTACCAGGTAGAGACCCTTGTTCTTTTTCCTTATTTTCTCCCAAACAAATGGAGTGTCTCTTTGCTGAGCTGCCTTGAACTGGGAGTGTCCTGATGCAAGCACCTCTGTGACCACCACCACTGGAACTGTACTAGGTCAGACCTGAAGCCAGCACAGCATTGTGTCTCACCCAAGATCTGCTATATACACTACCTGGCTACCACTTATGCTCACTCAAGACCTTTCATCTCTATGATCAGCAGGTGGTGAGGCCAGCCAGGTTTGTGTCCTTCCCTTTAGGGTAGCAAGTTTTACCAGGCCCTGGGCAGGTCCACAGATTGAATGGGAGCCAGACACTAGAGTTAAAAAAAACCTTAGTAATTTGCCTGATTCTGTATTCTACTGTGGCTAAGCTTGCACTCACACCACAAAACAGTCTTTCCCACTCTTCCCCCCAATTTTCACAAGTGGAGGAGCCTCTCCCCATGGCCACCACCATCAGCAGCCCATGGGGGAGTTCAGCCAGTCCACCACTGATGTTCAATTAAAGCCCAAGAACGCTTCAGTTAGCTTATGGTGAATGCTGCTAGGCCTGGGACTCATCATTCAGAGCTTGGTCTCCCCTCTGGCCCAGAGAAGGTCCAGAAATGATATCTAAGAGCCTAGACCTAGATTCAGAGACCCCAAGAGGCTATTTGTTCCTCTACCCCACTGTGGCTGAGCTGGTACCTAAGGTGTAAGACAGAATCCTCTTTACTTTTCCCCCTCCTTTACTCAAACAGAAGGAGTCTTTTGCCATAATCACCACAGCTGGAAATGGGTTGGGTCACACCTGAAGACAGCACATCTCAGAGCCCTAGGCCCCAGTGGAGTACTACCTGAGTAACACTGCTGGTTATTCAGGGCCCAAAGACCCTTTAGGCAGTAGGTCATGAATTCTGCCAGGACTGGGTCCTTCCCTTCAAGGCAGTGGGTTCTGTTTTGGCTCAGGGTGCATCTAGAAATGTAATCTGTGAGCTTAAGCCTGGAATGGGGATACTCATGATTCTGCCTGGTCCCCTATCCTACTGTGGTTGAGCTGGTATTCAAAATGCAAGACAGAGCATTCTTTACTCTTTGCTCTCCTCTCCTTAAGCAAAAGGAGGGAGTCACTTTGTTGCTGTGAGCTTCACTATCTGGGGTGGGGGGAAGGATAGCAAAAGCACTCCCTTAGCCACCCCAGCTGGTGATACACTATGTTGCTTGCTGCCCTAGTCCTCTGGCTCTGGGCCAAGTTCAGCCCTAGAAGTTACCTAGGAATTACAAGCTTTGTGTCCTATACTGTCTTTCAAATTTACCTAGCACCTCAGAGCATTTTGACCTGTAGTGGTGAGGCTTGCAAAAACACTCAAGTTCTGACCACTGGGATGGGTGATTTCCCTCTGGCTAGGTCTGATCCAAATGCCTCCTCCCTGTGTGGGCACTGGCTGAGCCCAGCACAGCTTTATTCTCCACTGTGACAGGGCAGTACTGAGTTCAATGTAAAAGTCCTGCAGTTGCTGCACTCTCCTTCCCGCAAAGGCACAAATTCTCTTCATTGCAAGGCTGCTGCTAGGGATGGAGGATGGGTGGCGTTGGCGATTCAAGACTGTCTCTCCTACCCTCTTGAAGGCCTCTTTTAGTAAAATGAAGTTAAAATCAGGTACGGTGATTGCTCACCTGAGCTTTGGTTCTTGTGATGGTGCTTTTCTGTGTGCAGATGATTGTTAAAATTTGGTATACCTGCAGAGGGGACAAATAGTGTAGGCTTCTATTCTCCAATCTTGCGCTGACTCCTCTCTACAAAATTAATCATAAAAATTAGAAACACTGATTACATTTTTAAAAATATTATTTGGATCACATTCTCTGACCAAGGTGTTATAAACTAAATTTACTAATAAAGTATTCATTTTTGTAATCTAAAAAAACTGAAATTAAAATAACACCAAAGCATGATACACTTCAAAATGATTATTGTGTCAGAAAGTACAAAATATAATTAAATATTAATTTAATTAAACTAAAATTTAGAGAATGAACCAAATTTCCAAAAGAAAATTATTAACTCTAAAAATAATTTTACATAATAATCTTAGAATTAAAAAATATATTCAAGGAAAAATTAGTTTAGCTTCAATTAGTGTATCTAGGGAAGAAGAAACATTACAAAAACAGAAAATAAAATTAAGAAAATAATATATTTTAAAACAGGAAGAACTGTCTACAATTTATAAATATATTCATAAAATATAGAGCTTTTTCTGTATTTTATACAGAAAATCAAAAATACCTTAAATGTAGTCAAGAGCAAAAAAAGGTAGCAAAACTATAGATACCACAATATAATTAATGGAAACAACCACAGACTTGGGATGAATTAAATATTATAAATAAAATATTATTTATAAAATCAATTTTTAAAAAATTTTGCAAATGAGTAGTCCAGCTGGAAAAAAATTTATTCTTGACACCTCACTGCATTATAACTTCTGAGGAGTCAGGCATTTTCTCAACTTTGATCACCATTATGTATTCTTTGCCTAATACAAAATAACTAGTCAGTAAAAAATCTATTGAAAATAAACACAAATAAATAAATGTGTATTCACATTAATCAATTATAAAGAAAACAACATATTCAACCTGATAGGAAGTATAAATAAAAGCAATGATTATACATGTTTTCATATATCTTAGCAAAAATTAAAACATTTGTTAAGATTATCTGTTTTTGGCTTGTAGAAAGATAGAGTATTTCATAGAGATTCTAGGAATTTAAATTGGTAGAGCCACTTGAGAGGGAGTTATGGAAACATTAAATATTCACCTGCTCTATCGTAACAAAATCCCACTTTAATATATTCTCTCTAGAAAATACTCAGGTATGGACACAAGAAGCATATACAGGAATATTTCTGCAACATTGTCAACAATAATCAAAGGAAGTGGAAATATTACTGAGGACAACCAACATTTCATTCACAGGACTTGGCTAAATAAATTACATTACACCAATTCCATAGAAACTAGGTTTGCTTTAAGTGTAACCTCCCAGGAAACAATTTATTTGATTAGTGAAAGTCACTCTCTAACTTTATGCTTTCTTTTTAATTCTAAAAGTTATTATTATCTATAATGTTCACTTTTTTCATGTTGACTTTGGCTTTTAAATATCTTATGCTTAAGAAAATGCTTTAAAATAATTCTGTAGTTTACATAGCTTAGATATTCATACTTTTGATGAGTAGCATTTTCGGTCTATCAAATATGAAATTCTATGTGGGTGGGCAAAACTTTCTGCTTTGAAATTTGCAAAAATCAATTCATAATAATTATCTTGTCTAATCACACACACTTTTAAATTCTGTAAGATGATCTTAATACATTTTTCTCAAACAATTGGAATTGATATGTCTTCATTAAATATGTACACGGATATTACAAGTTGATTTATTTGAGTTTTTTAGCCAGTTTCCTTATAGAAGCTTCTGTCTATGCAATTTTATTCAATTAAAAATTTTTCTAAACTTCTAATTAGCTGCCAAGTTATAGTCCAGTTGTACTGCCATTGTATAGGTATATTTTTAAAGCTACATAACTGAGCACAAACTGTTCCCTGTTGCTGAACCTTGTTTTCATCCTACGATATTAGGGATGGAAAAAGTAAAGAACTAGACAAACCTAAATGGTCAGGGACTGTTGACTGCTTCAATTCACCTGCAGCTAACCCACCAAGTGGGACCCCCTGTTTGTTGAGAAATGCTGTGCCAAGGATATAGCATTTAATGGCTTTGGCAAGAAGAATGATTTTCATCAGCTGTAACAAACAAGTTCCTCATCTCCAACCCTACCATCTGTCCTCCTGGTTCCCACCCAGAACGCTATCTATGGTCTCAATTGAACAGGTTTCAGACTGCCTAAGGTCACTACACAATCAACCTTAACAGATGGCATCACAGCAAACATCTAAACTGTAGCAGTGGCCAAATGCAGAGGATGATCCTCATCACTGAGGAAGAATGCCCTCTGTGCACACTGCCCTGATGTTCTGGTTCTGTTCAACATTGCATGTGAAAATAAGGCTCCATCGTCTTTGTGTTAATAGATTAAGTAGATTGGATTTTGCACTAATTTCTCAGTGAATTTTATGTCTTAAACTTTGTTTTCTAGTATTTTCTTTGATCTGATATAATTAAAGATAAATCTTTGAGATAATATCTACTATTAATGACCACAGAATATTATACATGTATTTAAGAGGAGAAGTCACCCAGGTATGGTTTGTTTTATTGCTTTTGTTTTGTTTTGTTTTCCTAAGAAATCTTTGTGTACTGAAAGGTAATATTATCTGCTGCAAAAAATTGTTGCATACAGCATAAGATACTGATAAGTATTTAATAATGAACGCAGCATATTTTAACTTTAATTTAAGCCCTGTTTAGCACCCATACAGCCATGCTTATCTACAGTTGACTGATATTCTCACTTAGATTTCTCAACATCATTTCAAATTCAAGCGTAAAAGGCATTATTCTTACTCTTAAAAAAACTTTAATCCAGAATTTCCACATTTCTGTTTTGTGTAGCTTTGTTTCATCATTAACCTAGTTTTAATGTTTGGATGCAAAGAATGCTAGAATTTAAAGATCATCTAGTCTTTCATTCCCCCCCAAATTTACACCTTTATTTACGTATTCCATCTTCATTTCAATAATTCTGGCAGCCAGATTTATAACCTCTATTTGGAAGTTGGGCAGATCCTTTCTCAAGAAGGAAATTGGCCCAAGAGAAAGTCTTGCAGATACTAAAAGTTTACAAACCCCAATGAAAATGATCAGAGGGAATTTTCTATAATAAAATCTTCCATTCACAAGTGTCATTAAACACACTGAAAAATGCAAGACACAGTTCAGGAAAAATATTAAAATTAGCATAAAAATAAAAAATTCAAAATAGAAGATGAAAATGAATACATTATCAGTTTAAGAATATCAGTGGCCAGATAACGGAAAATTCAAACAACAAAATAAAAGAAGGAAAAATATTAGAGGTCAAGTAATTTTTTAAAAAATTTAAAGACATTAGTTTTCTACTAAAATGATTGGTCAAGTTTTCCTGAAGTCCTACACTACTACACCATGGTATTTTTTCAAAAAAATTTCGAGATTCTACAGACCTAAAGAAAACCATAACTGCCAGAGAGAATAGAACAGTTCACATATAGGGATCAAAAATCAGAACAGCAGCATTGGAAGCTAGAAGACAATATAGATGAATGCCTTTCTATTTTGGAGGGAAAATATTTTTTTAACTTAGATATCTAAACACATGTAAGTAATCAAAATGCAGCTCAAATAAATATATTTTCTAAAATATATTATCAAATAATCTGTGTAATATAAATTATCAAAAAATGTATCTTCAAAAGTTCATAGGTCGTTATCAACAAAAGTAGGATATAAACCAAGAAAGAAAAGGACATGGTATTAAATCAAGTAGTCCAGATCAAAAGATTGGAGACAGGGCTCAAAAAGGTCTTCAAGAAGATTAAAAAATAAAAATACTTATAGAGCCCCTAATATGTTTACTATGTGTAATACAACATTCACCAAGGTTTACAATTTTCTTAGAAGAAATGATAGAAAATTAAGAGAGAACAAGAGATTGTGAATATCAGAAATAACAAAGAAAAAAGAAACAAATATTTCTGTATCACCAGTCAATCATAGTATAGGGTAAATATTACAGACTTTTTTAATCAAATATTGAGATGTACTTTAACGGGAGGAGGAAAGGATGTTAAGTAAGAACTTCATGGTGGTGATTAAGATAACTAATTTGTATTACCATAGTAGAAATGCCTGAAAAATTTATAAAATGCCTGAAAGTAAAAAAAAAAATGCCTGAAATTGATAAACAAAAAAGGGTATTTGAAGAATATTGTTTGCAAATATGGAAGTAAATACCAGAATAAACAGATAAAGGTTGGATAAAGGAACAGACTTGGGAAGATGTATGTCACAATGTTGGTATTTCTGATTATTAACCTTAGAGTACCATTTTTCTTAAAATCATATTGACCTATTTCAGCTGAAGTTAGGAATGGAAATCTCAATCATTGTCTCTCCCCTCAACTCTAGCCTGCCCCCACGTCTCACACACACACACACCAAGGCCGTTGTTATATTAATTTAGCACCATCAACTTCTGGGAATTTTGAGAACCACAACTATAAAACAAACAATTTATTGCAACTCAGATTTTACATTTGAAGTAACTGATCGTGGAGATCATACATGATTTATCCAGGGTTATTAATGTAATTCAGTCAAATGTCTTACTACTAAGTTCTATAGTTTTTCTCAAAATGCCTCCTTTATTCCTCCTTTTCATTCAACTCAGTTTTAATTCAGGTACTCTTGGTTGGTTTCTTCATTTAACTTCTCCCACATAAAATTTATTTTGTGCTTTTCAAGCAAATCCACTTTCCTAAAACACTAATATGACATTTACCATGTTATGTTTTCTGTGTTTGCTAACTTTGTCGCTGAAAAAGTAGGTCTTAATAAGGTTCGTATAACTCTTTGCATAGTGATGGTCTTTTTCTATACTATTGAAAAAATGTAATTCTTTTTAAAATTTTTAAAAATAGTTCCCTATAAATGTAATACATTACTTTTATATGTAACTTAATATTTTTATTAATGTTTACACAGTTATTGCTCAGGTTTTTATGTCATATTGAATCAGTTTAAGGAAATACAATGTATATGTATTTTTCATTTTATTATCATAAAAAGTATTTTCTGTTGCATTTTTGTAATTTCTGTCATATGTTATTATATTTTTTCTCCTACTTTTAATTATTTTAAATTGCTCTTATTCATATTTATTTAGATTTGTTGATATTGTTTGCTAGTTGCTTTATAGAATAAGGTGAGTCACTGGTTAATTTACTCAATTATCTACTCAATCATTCCTTAGTAAAATTTTATTAAAATTAATTTTTTTAATTAATAAATAAATATACATTAAATTAATAAAAGTTCAAACAACAGTGAAAATAAAAAAATGAAGAAAATGGTTCAAATGGACAGAAATAACCACCATGAACTTTTTGATGTACAGTCTTTCAGTCTTTGTTTTGACCAGACAGAGAAAGCCACACAGAGAAAAAAAGACAGAGAAAATCGTTACTTGTTTTACACTGTTAGAAGGTACTTTACAACCTTGCATTATAACTTAACACTATTTCAAGAATATATTTAAATATAAATATAGACGCATACACACATATGTATCTCTCCATAATAAAAAGTTAATAAAATATTATTAGAATGCACCTTGGTTTATTTTACCAGTCCAGTTTTTTGGACATTTAGGTCGTTTTTAAATTTTTACTCTAATTAATATTCCACTAAAATGAACATCTTGATAGAGACATTTTTTGCATGCATTGGCAAGTATGTACTTAGGATAAATTTTTTAAATCTCTCTTTCAAAATTCTCTTTCAAAGGAAATGTTCATCTATAAATTATTCCATATAATTACAAAATTGACTTCTGCCAATACTAATACCGACCAGATGATATATGTGTTTCAATAAAATAAGGAAAGAAAATTATCCCTATATATTTGAAACTTGCCTAGGTGTCATTACTGGGATTGGAACTGTTTTACATAAGATATTTGTACATTTCTTCTTCTGTATTATGTCTTTTTTCTCTTTTAAGAGTAATATTCTCTTTTTAATTAATATGAAAAGTGATTGATATAAAAGTGTAGTTAGCCTTTTCCATGTATATTTCCAAGATCCATTTAAAATTTGTTGATGGCCTTTTAATACAATCAAAAGTTGATTCACTTTCAGTATGAAAGTAATGTTTATAATGCAGTCAACTAAAGAGTTTTCCTCTATGATTTTTGGTTTTGAGGAGATACTTTAAACGGTCTATTTCTACAAGATTATATATTTACTTATATTTTATTCCAATACAATAGTATTTATTTTTCTTTCTGAAATTAATTTTTATTTGTGATTGAAGTATTGTTTTGACTTAACTTGCCCTAAAATATTTTATTTTTCCTCAAATGCCAATAAATAACCCATTAATTTTCTACTAATTCACAATAACATTTTAATTGTATACTGTCAATTTTTCTAGTATAAATTAATTAGGTAATCAATGATTAGCGAAAAGAAGACATACGATCAGTATAATATAGAAAGCCAATTGGTTCATATATGAAATTTTTAGCCCATTAAGAGTTTATTAAATCAGGTAATAGTAGCTAAAAACACTATTGTAGTTTAACACATTCTGACACAGAGCAAACACCCATTAACCACAGCTCCTATTGAACCTAAGCTTTCTCATTTTGACCCAATTTGGTCATTGCTCTGCCTTGCTAGTGAAGCTCTTTCAATCTTTGCATATGTTGCCTCTATCTTCACAAATTAGCAGGCTTAATCCTTAGTTAGAAATTAAGTTTTACCCATCATACAAACTCATGTGAAATTTGGAAGAAGGAAATGAAAGGAGGGGCATCTGCTTATTGTTGCTGATGACAGCAAGGTTGTAGAAATGTGAAAATAGAGAAGCAATTGCAGGAATCACACCTTACTTACACTCTTGTCCAGGTTCCTCATTGAGGCTCATGAGAGATAAATTAGGTGGAAATGCGGGTACTATGAGACTTTTTGAGTTCTGAATTGCAGCTATGGGGTGGTTTTTCTCCAAAGATGTTCTATGACTTCTCTTCCTTTCCAAAATTTGGGAAGTTAAAAAATGCCTTATTTATTAGTAGTGGCATTGCTTCAGATATCTAGAATGATTTCCGTTTGCTGCACTGTCGGTGAATTATATGCTATTCAGTTTGGCTCATTTTATTCATTAAAGCATGTGCAGGAAAACAAAAGACAAAACCAACCTTGGGTAAGTGAGTACATTAATCAGGGTACTCCAGAGAGGCAGAAGAAATGTGATTAGACAGATGGATGGATGGACGGATGGATGGATAGAAAGTGAAGAGGGGACTTATTAGGGGAATTGTTAAAATTATGGAGGCAGAGAACTCCAACAATATGCTGCCTGTAAGCTGGAGAACTAGTGAGGCTGGTAGTGTGGCTCAGTCCATATTCCAAGGCCTCAGAATCAGTGAAGCCAATGCTATAACTCTCAGACTGAGGCTAAAGGCCTGAGGGACTGGGGCAGGGAGGTGGGGGCAGTGGGGAAGACTGGTATAAGTCCTGGAGTCCAAAGGCCAGAGAATCCAGAGTTCTGATGTGGTTTTCTCCAAAGATTAAGGAGGAGAAGAAGGTTTTCCAGCTCCAGGAGAAGTAGAGATCAAAGTTGCCTTTCCTCTGCCTTTTTCTTCTATCCTGTCTCCCCAACAACTGGTGGTGTCCACCCACACTGAGGGCAGATCTTCCCCACTCATCCACTGAATCACCTGCCAGTCTCCTCTGGAAGCACACTCACAGAGACACCCCACAGATAATGCTTTAGGAGCTTTCTAGGTATCCCTTAATCCAGTCAAGTTGACACCTAAAATTAGCCATCACAATGAGCAATGCCCACAAGATAGGAAAAGAAATGGTACATTGGTCACTTCAGAATAGAGAAGGCTGATTGGCAATGTAATCCCTACCTTGGAATACATGAAAGATGGTTTATTATGATAATTACCATGGTAGTCACTGAGTAAGAGGAAATGAGCAACTAAAAGTGAGAAAGAGTCATTTGATATTCAGAAAAACATCTTAAGTCACTAAGAAACAAATAACTGAGTGACTAATGACGTAGGTTATAAAATGTGGATCCCTGAAGAGCTTAAAAAATTCCCAACTATCTGCCTTTATTTGAACGACCTGAAGTGAAGGTATGGGATTAGGATCCTTCAAATTTTTTTCATTTCTATTATCCAAGCATAAATATAATAAAACTCATACTTGAAATAGAAAATATACACACTTCTTTCTTACATATTTATTATCTTTACATGAAAATCATTAGTGACATTATTTGGTTTGTGTTATGGTATAGACATTTTGTTCCATCAATCTTCTAAAGGCAAGGGATTAGGGAACAAATTTAAATCCCCTAGGGAAAACATTTAAAAAATTTATTCAGTTAGTATTTTGAAGATGCTTATTATCTTATTTCAGTAATGATTGTTGATTATGGTAATTGATCATTTCAATAATTTCTTATATAGACAATTGGTAAGAGTAATTTAAGTGCACTCTTATTTTAAATATTCTTAATTAGTAAAGCATATTTAAATAAATTACCATATTATTGAAGGTCACAAATAACTATGGTTCACCAAAATTGTACAAAGTTATAGCAAACTTATTCTGTGAAATTTATCTTTGAGAATAGCTTCACAAAATTTTAAGCAGATATTTTAGGGGTAAATAATTCTTATAATAGAGAGCAACTCTCGGTGATATAAACAAAACAAAGCACCTTTGGTCACCAAACTTTTTTTACTCCTTTACTTATGACAAAAGAATGGTTAATGTACACAAAAAAAGTTTTTTTGTTTGTTTGTTTTTATTTTTTTTTGAGACAGAGTCTTGCTCTATCATCCAGGCTGCAGTGCAGTAGCGTGATCTTGGCTCACTGCAACCTCCGCTTCTTGGGTTTAAGTGATTCTACTACCTCAGCCTCCCAAGTAGCTGGGTTTATAGGCATGCACGACCACGCTACACTGTGTTTTGCAGAAAAGGGTTTTGGCATGTGTGCCGGGCTGGTCTTCAACCCCTGACATCAAGTGACCCACCTGTCTAGGCCTCCAAACTGCTAGCATTACAGGTATGAGCCACAACACATGACCAGTAATTTTTTGAAGTGTTTAATAAAAGAAACAGAAGTTGATAGAGGGAAAACATTTAACTCCCAAAAAAGGATTATTTATGTAAATATATAATTATAACTGCATTTATAACAATATCTTCAAATTCCCTTATTTATATTTTCAACCAACATTTTGACAAAAATTGTTAAAATTTTGGTATGAATTTGTTATACGGTCAGGGTATAGGAACTAATAACACGATTTTCAAACTTGCAATTCATATTGTTTGTAGTACACAACAAGAGACATATCCTAGTTATAAGATTAAGAGCTCCAAACATGGCTGAAATGGCTTGACTCTGTGTCCCCACCCAAATCCAATCTCAAATTATAATCCCCATGTGTTGAGGGAGGGACCTGTAATCCCCACGTGTGGAGGGAGGGAAGTGATTGAATTATGGGGGTCATTTCTCCAGTGCTGTTCTCATGATAGTGAGTGAATTCTCATGAGATCTGATGGTTTTACAAATGGTAGTTTTTCTTGCATTGACACATGCTCTCTCTCAACTGCCACCATGTAAGAAGTACCTATTTCCTCTTCCACCATGATTGTAGGTTTCCTAAGGCCTCCTCAGTCATGCGGAACTGTGAGTCAATTAAACCTGTTTCCTTTATAAATTATCCAATTTTGGGTATTTCTTTAGAGCAGTGTAAAAATGGACTAATACAATGACATTATAGGATTATAAAATAATATCTCAATTTTTATCATGGAAGTTATTTTTAACATTTTTAGAAAACTCAAAGATTAAATTTGTAATTAAATTATTATTGTGATACTATAGAAAATATAGTTCCTTTTAAATATAATGCTTATTGATACCAAAATATATTTATTATTTTGAACATAAGTTTCTTTTTGCAATTGGAGTTTGGCATTTTTTGGTGAAAGAATAAATGAATATATTATATTTATATATTAGAACAAAGAAATTGCTCTGAAAGTCATAGCTTGAATTATTCATTTTAATCAATATAATCTTGACTAGTACTCTTAGTTAAGAACCATTTATATTATTTTGGAAAGGTAACAACAAAAATATTGCTTACATATTGAAGTAATGTTTTCTTTATGGAGACTTTCCACATAAAATATCAGTGTTCAGTCTTTCTTTACATTAAAATGTTAACATCTTATAGGTTATAGATTATTCTAAGATTCATACATCATTATGCTTGTAACTAAAATATTGAGGTTATCTTAAAACAATAATCATTAAACTCTAAACAAAACTTCCCAATCATTTGAAAGAACAAATAAAGTGCTAGATGTTAAAAGTACAATTTGGAGTTTAGAAAAACTATAATGGTATTTAATCAAAAAATAAAGAAAGAAAATAGTTAGCTTGGTTGCCCCCAAGGAAATCAGTGGGGCTGATAACTAAATAATTAGAATTGGGATTTTGTGAACATCTTTATTAACCTTATATTAATTTGCAAAGTGAGGATAGAAAATAAAGAAAGCTTGATTCCCAGAAGTTACTTTGAGCTATGCACAAAATAAATAGGAATAATAATAAAGGTAATGCTCATCTAATGTTTAACCAAATCAAACCTTGACTCAAACTTCTAAAATCTGATTATCATTGTTTTTATTGAGAATGGTGAATCTCATAATGTGCTCCTGTGTAAGCTGAAAAGATTCTGTTATATTTGGTGTACATAAAAATAGTAGATACAGTGGTAAGTAATAGATACACTTATGCAAATGTATATGTATAAGCTTATATATAAACATGTCAAAATACATACATTATGTCCATTGAACCATGGTAAATCTCTAAAGTTACATTGTTGTTCATGTTTCTTAGGACTGTGAATGACAAATGAGAGCAGTTTACATGTCTTAAGCAAAGCAAGAGGGTCAACATGTAGCTACAGGCATGAAATAATAATCAATGTAGTTAAAATAAAAAGGTATATTAAATTTCTAGAGAATTTTGAGTGAAATTATTATACATTTTTGGAAACAAGTTTTTTTCCTGAATTACTTGTTGTCAATTTCATTATTGTACATAGAAAGAGGAACACAGCAATATATACATTCAACAGAATATTTACAAACAATATTATAATTACCCAGTATATTCTACCAGATAGGTAACTTGTCAACTTCATCTGCATCTTGACTATCTGAAAGAATGAATGTATTCGTCTATTTTCACACTGTTAGTAAAGACATATCTGAGACTGGGAACAAAAAGAGGTTTAATTGGGCTTACAGTTTCAGATGGCTGAGGAGGCCTCAGAATCATGGCAAGGAACTTCTTACATGGCGGCGGCAAGATAAAATGAGGAAGATGCAAAAGCAGAAACCTCTGATAAAACCATCAGATCTCATGAGACTTATTCACTACCACAAGAGCAGTGTGGGGGAAACTGCCCCCCATGATTCAAATTATCTCCCACTGGGTCCCTCCCACAACATGAGGGAATTATGGGAATACAATTCAGGGTGAGATTTGGGTGGGGACACAGCCAAACCATGTCATTCTGCCCCTGGCCCCTCCAAATCTCATGTCCTCACATTTCAAAACCAGTCATACCTTACCAACAGTCCCCAAAGTCTTAACTCATTTCAGTATTAATCTAAAAGTCCACAGTCCAAAGTATCATCTGAGACAAGACAAGTTCCTTCCATCTATGAGCCTGTAAAATCAAAAGCAAGCTAGTTACTTCCTAGATACAATGAGGGTATAGGCATTGGGTAAATACAGCTGTTCCAGATGGGAGAAACTGGCCAAAACAAAGGGGTTACAGGATCCATGCAAATCCAAAATCCAGCGGGGCAGTCAAATTTTAAAGCTCCAAAATGATCTCCTTTGACTCCAGCTCTCACATCCAGGTCATGCTGATGCAAGAGGTGGGGTCCCATGATCTTGAGCAGGTCTGCCCTGTGGCTTTGCAGGGTACAGCCTCCCTCCTGGCTGCTTTCATGGGCTGCCATTGAGTGTCTGTGGGTTTTCCAGGTGCACAGTGCAAGCTGTAGGTGGATCTACAATTCTGGGATCTGGAGGATGGTGGCCCTCTTCTCACAGCTCCACTAGGTGGTGGCCCAGTAGGAATTCTGTGTGAGGGCTCTGACCCCACATTTCCCATCTGCACTGGCCTAGCAGTTTCACCATGAGAGGGGTGCTTCTGCAGGAAACTTCTGCTTGGGCACACAGGCGTTTCCATACATCTGAAATTTAGATGGAGGTTTCCGAATCCCAATTTTTGAGTTCTGTACTCCTGCAAGCTCAATACCACATGGAAGCTGCCAATTCTTAGGGCTTACATCCCTCTGAAGCCATGGCCCCAGCTCTATGTTGGCCCCTTTCAGCCATGGCTGAAGCAGCTGGGACACAGGGCACTAAGTTCCCAGGCTGCATGCAGCACAGTACCCTGGTCGCAGCCTATGAAGCCATTTTCTCCTAGGCCTCCAGGCCCTTGACTAATGGGAGGGACTTCTGTGAAGACCTCTGACATACCCTGGAGACATTTTCCTCATTGTCTTGGAGATTAACATTCAGTTCCTCTTACTTATGCAAATTTCTGCAGCTGGCTTGAATTTCTCCCCAGAAAATGGGATTTTCTTTTCTATCCCACTGTCAGGCCACAAATTTTCTGAACTTTTACGCTCTGTTTTCCTTTTAAAACTGAATACCTTTAACAGCACCCAAGTCACCTTTTTGAATGCTTTGTTGCTTAGAAATTTCCTCCGCCAGGTACACTAAATCATCTCTCTCAAGTTCAAAGTTCCACAAATCTCTAGGGCAGGGGCAAAATGCTGCCAGACTGTTTTCTAAAACATATCAAGAGTCACCTTTGCTTCATTTCACAACAAGTTCCTCATCTTCATCTGAGATCACCTCAGCCTGGATTTCATTGTCCATATCATTATCAGTATTTTTGTCAAAGCCCTTCAACAAGTCTCTAGGAAGTTCCAAACTGTCCCACATATTTCTGTCTTCTTCTGAGCCTTCCAAACTGTTCCAACCTCTGTCTGTTACCCAGTTCCAAAGTTGCTTCCACATATTTGTTTATCTTTTCAGCAAAACCCCACTCTACTGGTACCAATTTACTGTATTAGTCAGTTTTCATGCTGCTGATAAAGACATATCCAAGACTGGCAAGAAAAAGAGGTTTAATTGAACTTTCAGTTCCACATGGCTGGGGAGGCCTTGGAATCATGGCAAGAGGTGAAAGATACTTGTTACATGGCAGCAGCAAGAGAAAATGAGGAAGGTACAAAAGCAGAAACCCGTGATAAAACCATCAAGTGTAGAGAGATGTATTCACTACCACAAAAGCAGTATGGGGAAACTGCCCCCATGATTAAAATTATCTCCCAGCACATCCCTCCCTCAACATGTGGAAATTATGGGAGTATAATTCAAGATGAGATTTGGTTGGGGACACAGCCAAACCATATCAATTAGTGTTTTTGGTTTTATTTATCTAATGTGCTTGACAGAAGGAATTTAGGTAAAAGTCACTGATGATAAAATCAGTGTATAGTCATCATCTTAATGAATACTTTTAAATATTGTTTTCAGTTCCACAAACTCTTTTAAATGCTTCACATATATTATCCCTTTTAATCCTGTAACTCTATGAAATAGAGTTGTAGAGAAATATGTTAAGTTAATTGCCCAAAGTTACTTAAATTAGTAATGTCTCTGGAACAGGAAGTCTCTTAATCCAAAACCCATGCTTCTAATGACTATTCCTGTTAGATGTGACAGTCCTTAGAAATTACGCTATTTTGCAGATAAGAAAGCTGAATCCCACGATATTTTATAACTTGTCCAAAGTTGCACAAATAAGAGAATAACTAAAATAAGAGTCTAAGTCAAGTAGTTTGTTAGCCTATGGCTATTTTAATAATACTGTATTATTTATATAATTTCTTTGAAAGCCCAATTTTGTTTTTGATATTTTAATCCAAAAAAGTAAATTTCAAAGAGTCTTTAGAAATATTATGTATCAGCCAAATAAATTCTACGTATTTTGCCCTTACTTCAATTAAAAAAATTGCATGTATTACTTTCACGTTAAATATTCACTCATATTTCCAAATTAAATTTATGTCACCAGAAAAAAATATTGGCAGTCATTTAAATTTAATTCTATTGAAATTATGGAAGAAAATTTTAAAGATAAGTATCAGCATATTTGTGATTAGATTATGTAGTCCAAAATTTGTGGAGTCTATAAATATTTACTGTCCTGCTTTTCCTACATAATAAAGACAAAATTAAAAACAGGAAGTATTTTAAGAACTTTAAGTTTATTCTATACTTTAATCTTCCAAGCAAGTAGTAGAATCTTATTATCCTTGTTTTACAAAGAAACTGAGATTTAGAGGAAGTTAAGTCACATACCAGAATCATACAGCTGAAAAGGGGAAGGAACAAAAATCAACCTCACAACCATTTCCTTTAAATATATATATTTTATGATCAACATCATTTCTTACCTCAGGAAGAGTAGGGCAAAGAAAATAACATATTTGTATAATAGGGATATGACATTTCACCTTTTAAAAGGGTTGTTTGTTCAACCACCAGGAAAACACATTCTTAATTATTAAAACACAACTTAATTATGTTACCTCATTAATGAGTTCCAAAAGGTTAATAAGATGCTCTTACTTGTTACCACCAAGAGACACTTTAAATCAGAATACTGGTCAAAATTTACTGAACATGGAAGCTGGAAATTTACATTAATATAAATATACTTTAATTATTTAGGGTTCTCTGCCATGACAATGTACAATAAATTAAAACTTGAATTATTTTTGGGAGATGCCATATTTTCTTATGTATTTTGACTATATATATGGTTTAATTATAAATAGAATGAACTTTTATTTACATAGGCCTTGGAAAATCAGCCTCATTATGATAATTTTTCTAATTTTTGCAAGAAATCTCCTAAAATGATCACCCACTTTATTAGTTAGCTTTGTTTATAATGACTTTGAGTACTTACAAAATATGTGACTCATCCTCAAAGGACAATGCTTTAAAACATTCATATCTAGAGAACAGATTTCTTTAATGCAAAGAAATAAAGTTCAAAAAAATATGAAAAAAGACAATTGTTAGAATCTGTGCATAGTTTTGGAAGGCAACTACTTTTTAAATATTGATATCATTCAGATGTGAAATTTGTGGAAAAGTCATTTTAAAAATCTGTACATTCACTTTAAAATAGTTACAGATTACGAGTTCAATATTGTAATAATCATTGTTTTGATGTCATAGTTGACTAATAAGCCCAATACTAACCTTCTGGAAATATATAATGATAGTCTGGTTATTCTTGGTTTTTCCACCAAGAATGATTTATTTATTTATTTATTTTCTCTGCCTTCTCCATAACCAGGAGGACCTTGTCATCCATATTAGGTTTCTGATTAGTTCTGCCGATGGAAGCCATCAGCTGGAGAGCACACTAGGGAAGATAGAGAGGTTGGCATATCTATCTGCACTACCCTATTCTGCCTCATCAGTGTCTGGAAGTATCTAAAGCTCTGGTTTGTTGATCCTCAAACAATGTAAGTAATGTAAGAGCTAGAGGTACATTGCTTCAGTTACATCACTCCCTCCCTTTGTCCCTTTAATTCTTATGGATGGAAACTATTTGCCACTATTGCTAAACTCTGGATGCCTCAAAATTTCTTTCTGGCTCTCTTACTATGATTATCTTACTGTAGATCATACCTTCAGTACATTACCTTAAGTTTAACCATTCTGAGCATTCTATCTGTCTTTGTACATGACTCATACATTTGCACACAAAATATACCAAAAAAAAAAACCCCATAAACCTTCCTTTGCAGCATATCTTCTGTGATATATAGAAATGAAGAAAGAGAAAATATATTTGTTCTGTTAGAGTTCACATTTTGGTTGGAGAATCATCAAACACGTATTATGCAAGATGGCAATAGTGCACAAGCAGTACATATAGTGATAAGGACATAGGAAATGTCGGAGGTCAGGGATTGCAATTTATGATGGGTTTTCCATGTATGACCTAACTGAGAATGTGATATTTGAGAAAATATTTTAAGGAAATTGTGGAAATATCTGGAACAAAATTATTTCATAGAAGAGACTTACTTTAGTATTTTTGTGAAGTTGGCTTGTGTGTAACAATTTATCTCAGCCTTTGTTTAACTGAGAATGTCTATTTTATCTAGATTTTTGAAAGATCATTTTGCTGGATATAAAATTCCAGGATTACCAATTTTTTTTTCAACACATTGAATATGTTGTTCCACTGCTTTCAGGCCTTCATTTGTTCTGAAAGTTAGTCAGCTATTAAACATATTGTTGTATCCCTTGATGTGATTAATTATTTTCCTTCTGCAAGTTTCAGGATTTTCTCTCTTTTTAAAATTTTTTTAGCAGTTTGAGTATGATGTGTCTATATTTGGGTCTCTTTGTGTTTATCATATGTTGAGTTTGTACTTTATGCATCTGTAGATAAATAGTTTTAATGAAATTTGAGAAGTTTTAAGCTATTAATTTTTAAATAGTTTTCTTTTCACTTCTCTGTCTTCTTTTTTTTTTGTCTTTTTTTTATTATACTTTAAGTTTTAGGGTACATGTGCACATTGTGCAGGTTAGTTACATATGTATACATGTGCCATGCTGGTGCGCTGCACCCACTAACTCGTCATCTAGCATTAGGTACATCTCCCAATGCCATCCCTCCCCCCTCCCCCCACCCCACAACAGTCCCCAGAGTGTGATATTCCCCTTCCTGTGTTCGCGTGATCTAATTGTTCAATTCCCACCTATCAGTGAGAATATGCGGTGTTTGGTTTTTTGTTCTTGCGATAGTTTACTGAGAATGATGATTTCCAATTTCATCCATGTCCCTACAAAGGACATGAACTCATCACTTTTTATGGCTGCATAGTATTCCATGGTGTATATGTGCCACATTTTCTTAATCCAGTCTATCATTGTTGGACATTTGGGTTGGTTCCAAGTCTTTGCTATTGTGAATAATGCCGCAATAAACATACGTGTGCATGTGTCTTTATAGCAGCATGATTTATAGTCCTTTGGGTATATACCCAGTAATGGGATGGCTGGGTCAAATTTCTGTCTTCTTAATTGACTTCTATTATGTGTATATGGACTGTCTTACTGATCTCTGAGGCTTTCTTTTTTCTTCATTTTTTTCTCTCGACTATTTAGACAATTTCTATTGATTTCTCTTCAAGTTAATTGATTCCATCTTTCACACTTCAAATCTACAACTTAGTAAGACTTGAATTTATTTATTTATTTGAGTCAGAGTCTCACTGTCACCCAAGCTGGATTGCAGTGGCATGATCTTTGTTCACTGCAACCTCTGTCTCCAGGGTTCAAGCAATTCTTCTGCCTCAGTAGCTGGGATTATAAGCATCTGCCACCACACCCAGCTAATTTTTTTGTATTTTTAGTAGAGATGGGGTTTCACCATGTTGGCCAGGCTGGTCTTGAACTCCTGACCTCAAATGATCTGCCTGCCTCAGCTTCCAAAAGTGCTGGAATCAGAGGCGTGAGCCACCATGCCCAGTCAATTTTTTAATTTATTTTTAAAATACATGATTGCCATTTTGTTCAATGTTTATACTTTTGATTTCATCATTAAATATCTCTTTGCATTGAGTTAATGACATTATGCTTTCCTTTACATATGGTTTCCTAACTAAACATATTATGATAGCTTCTCTGAAGTTTTTTTCTGCTAAGCTTACTATCTGAGCATACTCGGAGACTATTTGCAGTGATGGCTCCTTTTTCTGAGCATGGATTACACTTTTCTATTTTTTGCACATCTTGTAAATTTTTGTTTAAAAGGGAACATTTTAGGTAATATGGATTTGAATCATGCTCAACTTCTCAAGAACTGTTTTCATTGCTTTTTGTTTGCTTGCTTCTTTAGAAATATAATGGAATTAAATTTGGGAAGTCCATCTGCAGTGATCGGCTACTGATGACTCTGCTTAGTGTGTTTATTTGTTTGCTAAAGTCGGGATCCCAGGAGTTGTCCTTCTCTTTACAAAGTTTTATAGTCAGGCAATGATCAGTGAACTACTGTCTTTAAAGATCTCAAGCCAGTAAAGTTTCCATCATTTGTTGATGTGTCTTTGTGTAGATTGTATGTGTCACCATTCTTTGTGTGTAACCTCTTGATCAGCTAGAGATGTATGGATATATCTCTACACATGTCCAGTCTTCCCTACACATGAATACAAAAGGCAACCATGTATATGTTGAGGCCTATTATTGTCTCTGAAGCTGCTGTATTTCCAAGATTTTTCTATTAAATGTTTCTAGTCTGACAGGCTATTGCTTAATGCAAATGGTAATGTAACTTTAGCTAGAATAGTCTCTGGTCTTCTTTCTTTTTACAAATGAAATTTCTACTTTTAAGGAAAATGCCACCAGAAATGCACTTTTTGTAGATTTTTCTCTTTCCTACAAATTGACTGTGATCTTTCTTGTATTAAAGCTGCTGGTTCTTTCAGCATATCTCTAGTAGAACTACAATCCTACCAAACTAGCGATGATGGGTGCAGCACCAGGTAATAAAGCCACAGACACTTATTATTCTTACCTGGAGATCAGAAGTATTTAATGGATAAATACTTCTCAATATTTTCTTTGACTTTCATCTATTTCCAGAGGCCTGAAATTGTTACTTTTGACCATTATTATTTGGTTCAGTTTTATAGTTACATAGGAAAAATATTTGCCAAGCACTTCACTACATCAGACCAAATCCCTGCCTGTCACCGAAGGGTTCTGAGTAGAAAAGTGACTGATATAACTTGTGTTTAAAAATAATCACTATGAATACTTTCATCTTAAGGGTAAAAGGGGGAATAAAGGATACCAGTTAATAGACTATTGCAATAACTTAAGCAAATATGTACTGCCTATTGACACAAAGGTGATGGCAGTGAGCTTCTAGAGAAATGATTATATTCTGATATCTTTAAAGGTTTTGATGGTGGATGAATGTGCAGTATGAGAGAAAGGCAAAGGATAATCCCAGATTTATGTATGAAACTCAGAAAGAACAGAGTTTTCATACAAAGTCAGCTTTCTGTACCCATGAGTCTTTTCTACAGCCATGGATTCAACCAACTGTGTTTCAAAAGTATTTGAGAAAAAAGAATTCCACAAAGTTCCAAAAAGCAAATTTTGAATGTGCTGTACACTCAGCACTATATTGAATCCACTCAAATAAAATGATATATAGGACTTGTATCATGTAATATAAATGAGTTAGAGATTATTTAAAGTATACAAGAGGATGTGCATAGCTTATATGCTAATACTGTGCTATTTTACTTAAGGGACTTGAGCATCTGTGGATTTTTATGTTCACAGGGAGTCCCAGAACCAATCTTCCAGGGATAACAAGGGTGACAGTATTGTAATGGGGTAATTTTAAGAGGAAAAACTTTGGGGGTGCTTCTGTATATCATTTTAGTAGTTTAGTTTAGCATATAAAGTTTTAATATTTATTTTATTTCCAGAGATGTCAAGTTAGTGGTTGACCATGAAGGTTTAGAGCACAGGGGCAAAGTCAAGGTTAAAAATAAAGATGTAACATCCATTAGAATGTAGGTGGTATTTAAAATCATAATATAGATGAGATTACAAACAAAATCAGAGTAGTTTAAAAAGAAGAGATTCAAATCATAATGCATGGGTCACACCAATATTTAGATATTGTTAAGTTCAGTAAGAACCACTGATAAGGTTTTGCTGTGTCCTCACTTAAATCTTATCTTGAAATGTAGCTCCCACAATTCCCACATGTTGTGGAAGGGACCTGGAAGGAGGTAATTGAATCATGGGGACAGGTCTTTCTTGTGCTGTTCTCATGATAGTGAATAAGTCTTATGAGATCTGATGGTTTTATAAAGGGGAGTTTCCCTGCACAAGTTCTCTTCTCTTGTCTGCTGCCATGTGAGACGTGCCTTTCACCATCTGCCATGATTGTGAGCCCTCCCCAGTAATATGGAACTGTGAGTCCATTAAATCTCTTTCTTTTGTAAATTGCCCATGCTTGGTTAGGGCTTTTTAAGCAGCATGAGAATGGACTAATACAGTAAGTTGGGACCAGTCGAGTGGGGCACTGCTAAACAGATACCCAAAAATGTGGAAGTTCAACTTTGGAACTGGGTAACAGGCAGATGTTAGAACAGTTTGGAGGGCTCAGAAGAAGACAGGAAAATGTGGGAAAGTCTGGGACATCCTGGAGACTTCTTGAATGGCTTTCACCAAAATGCTGATAATAATATGGACAATGAAATCCAGTCTGAGGTGGTCTCAGAGGAAGATGAGGAACTTGTTAGCAACTAGAGTAAAGGTGACTCTTGCTATGTTTTAGCAAAGAGACTGGCAGCATTTTCCCCCTGCCCTAGAGATTTGTGGAACTTTGAACTTGAGGGAGATAATTTAGGCTATCTGGTGAAATAAATTTCTAAGCAGCAAATCATTCAAGAGGTGACTTGGGTGCTGTTAAAAACATTCAGTTTTAAAAGGAAAACAGAGCATAAAAGTTCAGAAAATTTTCAGCCTGAGGATGTGATAGAAAAAAAAAATTCTGAGGAGAAATTCAAGCCCACTGCAGAAATTTGCATAAGAAATGAGAAGCCAAATGTTAATCCCCAAGAAAATAGGGAGAATGTCTCCAGGGCATGTCAGAGGTCTTCACAGCAGCCCCTGGCATCACAGGCCAGAGATCTAGGAGGAAATAATGGTTAGGTGGGCTGGGCCCAGGGCCCCCCTGCTCTGTGCAGACTAGGGACTTGCTGCCCTGCATCCCAGCCACTGCAGCCATGGCTAAAAGGGGCTAAGGTACAGCTTGGGTTGTTGCTTCAGAGGTGCCAAGCCTTGGCAGTTTCCATGTAGTGTTGAGCCTGCAGGTGCACACAAGTCAAGAATTTAGGTTTGGGAACCTCAGCCTAAATTTCAGATGATGTATGGAAATGGCTGGATGCCCAAGCAAAAGTTTGCTGCAGGGGCGGTGCTCTCAAGGAGAACCTCTACTAGGGCAGTGTGGAAGGGATATGTAGGGTCGGAGCCCGTATACAGAGTCCCTACTGGGGAACTACCTAGTGGAGCTGTGAGAAGAGGGCCACCATCCTCCAGACCCCAGAATGATAGATCCAACTACAGTTTGCACCATGGGCCTGGAAAAGCTGCAGACACTCAATGCCAGCCCATGAAAATAGCCAGGAGGTGGGTCATACCCTGCAAAGCCAAAGAGGTGGAGCCACACAAGCTCATGGGATCCCACCTCTTTCATCAGTGTGACTCAGGTGTGAAACATGTAGTCAAAGGAGATTATTTTGGAACTTTAAGATTTGACTGCCCTGCTGGATTTCAGACTCTCATGGGGCCTTTAGCCCCTTCTTTTTGGCCAGTTTCTCCCGTTTGGAATGGGTACATTTATCCAATGCCTGTACCCACATTGTATCTAGGAAGTAACTAACTTGCTTTTGATTTTATAAGCTGAAGGGACTTGCCTGGTCTTGGGTAAGACTTTGGACTACGGACTTTTGAGGTAATTCTGAAATACGACTTTGAGGGATTGTTTGGAAGGCATGATTGGTTTTGAAATGTGAGAACATGAGATTTGAGAGGGGCCAGGGTCAAAATGATCTGGCTTTGCTCTGTGTTCCCACCCAAATCTCATCTTGAATTGTAGCTCCCACAATTCCCAGGTGTTGGGGAAGGGACCTGGTGGGAGGTAATTGAATTATGGGAGCAGTTCTTTCCCATCCTGATCTCATGATAGTGAATAAGTCTCATGAGATCTGATGGTTTTCAAAGGGGAGTTTCCCTGCACAAGTTCTCTTCTTTTGTCTGCCACCATGTGAGATGTGCCTTTCACCTTCTGCCATGATTGTGAGGCCTTCCCAGCCATGTGGAACTGTGAGTCCATTGAACCTCTTTCTTTTGTAACTTGCCAAGTCTTGGGTATGTCTTTATCAGCAGTGTGAGAACAGACTAATAACAACCACTAAGGGAAACTGAAAAGGAGCATTCATAAAGGGAGTTCTTAATCCTGGCAATTCTACTGGGATCTAGGTGAATATTTGTTTCCAGAATGAGATTAGGATTAACTTTGTCAAATGTTAACACTAAGTTAGGAAAGATAAAGACTGAAATTTGGCCATACATTTAGCAGTGTAAAAGTCACTGGTTATCTTGATAAGAACAGCTGTGGAACATAAGCCTGATTAGAGTTAAGAGTACAAGGGAGGTGAATTGGAAGTATGGTTTTTGAGCAATTTTTTTCAAATTTGTTTTGCTATAAGGGAATAAAAACAATTGAGTGCAATAGGATTATTGCTGGAGGATTATTAAATTACTGGAGAAATTTCTTTTGTTTTTAAATATGAGAGAAACATTTTTGTTTTTCAAAATGTGATCATTCATTAGTGTGGGGGGAAATAACAATTGAATATTGAAAAACAGAACAATTAACAGGAATATGTAAGAGGGGAGGAGTTTTATTGCATAAGTAAAGATACTGGCCTAGGTTAGGAGCAAAGGCAGTTGATTCAAAAGACCAGATAGGATGTATGAATAGAGATTCATATAAAAGGTGATTATAGCAGTGGGAACTTTTTATTTGATATATTTTTATAAAATAAGAATTAGAGTCATCAAGTGTGAATGGGAATTGGAAAATATTGCAGGTTTGAGGAAAGAGGGGCTGTCATTTAGAAAAATTAAAGAATCAATAGACAAAGGAAAAATTGGTTTGATAGGTAGCTTTACTGGTCCACTAGAAACACATTTAGAAGTTTAAAGTCATATTGGTAAGCATGATTGGATTTCCAGTGTACTCGAGGATGTTTCCTAGGACAATTATATAATTACAAAGTAAGCTAAATATATGCTGTCTAAACAGGTCCACACATATTATATTACTGTTTCCCAGTTGAAGACAGTTAGTTTCAGTTATAGTCTCTTATACTGCTATTTAAAATTACTTCACAAGGTTTTCATAAATTAGAAGCATACAATAGAACTTAAATTGTTCATCTTACAAGTGAAATAGAAAATTAATACAATGAAAATTATGTCATTAATTTAATTTAAAAAAATACAGTAGAGCTGAAAATTGAGTTTTCCGAACTTTGTTCTAAATTACAGTTTCAGCAGCAACCCTGTGTTTTTAATACACAGCTAACTGAATTCATAGTTCACAGAAATCATGACTACAAGAAGCAACTAAGAATTCTAAATGCATTTATGCTAACAACTCTTCATTTGCATTCTTTCAGGCTAATAAACAAAAAGAAGGGATAGTTTTATCATAGAAAGCATCTAATTAGCTGAAGTAAAATTTTCTTAGCTCAAGGGTAAAATATATGTATGTCTTTGTTAATCATGGTTTTTGTTAACTAAACAACTAGCATTTTATTGTATTAAAAGAGCCTGAATTACATTAGTTAATATTTCAAGCTATAGGAAAGAATATAAACAGAACAATAGGTTTGTGCACTTGAGAATATGTGTTTATTTCTGAGTTTAATTAAGTATGAAGCTCAAAGAAACCAGTAAACAAGGTAAATTAAAGATGGACATTTTAGCACTATGACATTTAAAAGAATATAAAATGTATTTGTGTATAATTTTTAAAATGAAAACATATGAATATCACTTCTGCCATATTCATGTACATTCATATCTCACTTTTAATATAGACATGTATACAGAACACGTATAATATTTAATATATCATAGATCTCATACATGCAACAGAAAACTTCAATATGTTTTCATATACTTTATTTGTGACAGTGAACCCTCACTTGTGCCACTTGTCATGGGCCAAACTAATACTCCTTGTGGATAAAATGCACCCATTTTAGTGTGTTTCACCAAAAGCAACTGATTTGCTCCCTTCGTAAGAAATCTTATTAACTACTTTACTTCATTTATTGTTATCTTCTGAAATTTCTAGGTATATGTGTTTTTGAATATTTAATATACCTTCTATTGTTTCCCCAGCAACATTAAAATTGTTTTGCACGCTTTATTTATATGACATCATTTATATTACTTGACAAGTGACTACAGTTAGCTAAGATAAGATTGCATTTAATTGATACTATTTTCACTATATTTGTAAAAAATCAATTTCATTTAACCAACTCTTCATTTGTATGCCTGACACATTCTTAAGACATGAATATCATAGAGAAAACTTAGGAATAAGTCTATCCTATTAGTAATATATATATCATCATGAGAAAATGTAATAATAGTTACATATTTTAATGTTTGTAGTTCCTACCTTTAGGGCATAAGGGAGCTTAAATAAGCTATGTAGCAATATTTATTATAAACATAATGTGAATTATAATTTTATTTATTGTAAAGTTATTTGTACTAAGACTGCTTTTAACCTACATTTAACTCATGAAACAACCATAAATACTATACTTCCAAAATCATTTAATAACAGTTAAATATTCTGAAAATCCTTTATATTTCAAGGAGACTGCAGTCACGTAATGGTACATTTAGACCCAACAGTAACTTGAAAAACACATTCCCCTCTGTTATAATGAGAATACATTTCAGGATCATGACAGAATTTAAAACTCTGTAAATTCTTTTCCAAGGTTGCTTATGCCTATTTATAAACACAATATTGACTCCTCTTATAACATGCTTGCCATCACTTGTTTTAGGTAAAGTTTAACTTGTTTACATTTTGCTTAATATGTTGTAAATAAAATAAATTGATTAATAAAATATTTTAGAAAGAAATCTTCATGGTATTTTAGATACATTATTATAACTCTAAGGTATAATTTTAGTTTCTGATCAATAATATATAGCTTCAAAAGTTAACTCCGCTTCCTCCTGTTAGTATGTGCTCAGTATGAAGTTTAAGCAAACACATAAGAACAAAGCAAATGGTATAAAATCTTAAAAATAAAACCTTTTTGAGGATGTCCCAATGTATTATGTTATTTGCTTGCTCCACTCTTTCTGGAATAATCTGAACAAATTAAATCAGGTAGCTCAAAGGTTCCTCTGCTCTAATGTTTGACTTCCATTCTGGCACAATGACACTGGACTCTCCACTGATTTCTAAATTGCTTTATTGTGTAATTTGGGAGGACTAGAGGAATAGAATCTACAATCAGAGGCAGCTGGTCGAAACAGGTGCTGCAGAAAATTATAATCCTACTTTGATTAATCCTGTTTTTTACAGCCGCCCTCTAGTTATGCATGACAGGTATCCAGATAATCAAACATACAGTCTTCATTGCAACAATCTGAGTTATTGTCAGGAGAAACATCAGGAATTATTGAAGCATTGATGCCAACATAATGTGTGTTTCATGAAATAGGCTTTTGTTATTTCATTATTTCTCCAATCTTCTGGGGGAAAATATGTGTGTGTGTGTGTGTGTTCGTGTGAGTGTGTGCATGTGTGTGTGTGTAATTTTTGTCAGAAAGCTGCACATTTTTCTGGTGATAATGGTGATTTTAAATAACCCATAAATTTAAAATTTGCCTTTTCAAAATAATTTTAAAACACAGCTATGTGTTAACAAGTCCATGGTAATTGTTTTAGGCAGCATCTGGAATTATAAATGCATCTGTAACGAGGCATATACAAGATTAAGAATCACTATGCAGTTATTAAAGCACTGTAGTATTTTCATTTGCGTATCAATATGCCATTAAAGCAGTTCTTCTCTTGCTTCTTCTTTCTCAGCTTAACAACAATCACCATCCTGAGTCACACACAGCTTACTGGAGCTGTCCAGCATTCAGCCTTCTTGAGAATAGTCTATTGGTATATTTGGTATAAGGAGTAGCTCATAAGTGATTTTGTGGGGTCTGAAACTAGTCCTCTTACAACAGTCAAGGCAGGAAAAAATTTCACTGTCTCGTTTTGTAGATCAACTCTGGTTAAGTAAGTGCATAATTAGAATAAAAACAGAAGAGTTAAAATAGACACAAACAGCTGGGCACGGTGGCTCACACCTGTAATCCCAGCACTTTGGGAGGCAGAGGTGGGCGGATCACCTGAGGTCAGGAGTTCGAGACCAACCTTGCCAACATGGTGAAGCCCCGTCTCTATTAAAAATACAAAAATCAGCCGAGCGTGGTGGCAGGCGCCTGTAATCCCAGTTACTCGGGAGGCTGAGGCAAGAGAATCGCTTGAACCCGGGAGGCGGAGGTTGCAGTGAGCAGAGATGCTACCACTGCACTCCAGCCTGGGCAGCAGAGCAAGACTCCATCTCAAAAAATAAATAAAATAAACTAAAATAGACACAAACAATTGTGTATTTACTAGACATAGGTAGTAGTGTAACTTAGTCATTTATAAATCTATGATCTAGCTTTCCTTGCTTTGATCATATTATTCCTCTGCTTAAAGCCCTCCAATGCCTTTCCATTCTCCCCAGATAAAAGCCAAAGAAAGGACCATGGCCTACAATGCTTAATATCTGCTCCCCAATACTGCGCCCCACTATTATTCATGAATACAATGTAACATTCCCCTCCTCCTTCTCACAACATTCCAGATACACAAATTTCCTTGATGTTTTTTCTGATATTTATCTTCTCCTAGATATACACACGATTTACTCCCTTATCTCAAACAGGTCTTTGTGCAAATGTCACCTTCACAGTTCAGTACTTCCCTAACCTCCCTACTTACTATTACAGACCCCGGCATCACTTTTCTACCCTGCTTTTAAGATGCTCCTACTTGTTAGTTTGTAACAAGATTTTACAAAAGAGATTTAGAGAAATGTTGTAACAAGAGATTTAGAGAAATGATTTAAAGATATTACAGAATCTTCATGAACACCCTTTACCCAGCTTTCTCTAACCTTCATGTGTAACCATAGCATATTTTCCAACACTGAAGAATTAGTGCTTCTACTATACGACATTGACACAATACTTTTTAACAATCTAAGCCTTATTGTTTTTTCAGTTTTCCTACGAATGTCTTTTTCTGACTTTGATCCAGTCATTGTGTTTAGTCTTATCTCCTTATTGTCCTCTTCTGTGTGACAATCACTGAGTTTTTCATGACCTCAAAGAATACTGAACAAATATTTTGCAAAGTATCCCTGGAGTCATCAATTTATTTCTGTGTAAGAAGAGGCAAAACACATATACATGAAATATTTAGATTTATTCTGTAAAGATTTATCTCTTCTTCCTCATTTATGGACTCAATCATTTATTTCAGTATACATTCATGGATATTGTTTTATTATTTGGGTTTTAATATAATACTTCCATTATTTATTTTGTTAATCAGATTATTCCGGATGTGGCCATTGGAAGGTCTTCTCTGTTGTCATTTGTGTTCTTTTAAAATGACCCTTGGCCCTTTCTTCAGCACTTTTTACTTTGTGACAGTGCAAGGTACCTCAGGCCAGTTTTGATTTTCCCTTCCACAATATAAGACTCAACTATTTTTCCAAGAATGTACTAATTCTAGGATTTTTAGTGGACAATTCTAGGAAATATACAATGTCTACTAACCCATGTATATTCACCCACACACATCTTTATTCCTCTGTTTATGTCTCTGTATTTATACTGAAGTAAACACGAGATCATATTAATATCTCTGACTTTACTCCAGACAGCACACAGATTTCATTTCAGCCTTTAACCCTTTGTCTGAAGGTAAGAAGCCTGGCTCCATTAACTTCAATTTATTTACTTATTTGTTTGATCCTAGATGTAAAGTGACTTTAGAACTGTTTTGAGTAAAATACGTACCAACTAGAGTATAGTGTTTATGTACAATTCTTTTGCATTTAGCCTTACAATATCCAGTCAAAACACCATTTTTCAAAGTTACATATGTCAGCACTTTATTTCTTTATCCACTTCAATAAGGTTATTTTATATATTTGTAATGTTTATTTGTCACAGTCTGCATTCCATCTTGTATATGCTAAAATCCTGTTGTTGTTGTTGTTGTTGTTATCGTTGGTGTTGTTCTGTCATTGTTGTGTTTCCCATTCAGTAAATGTCATCCCTTGTGGTATACAGTTGTATGAGTTTTAACAAATTGATTAAAAAATAAAACACCCTAATACTGCTAGAAAACTTTTACTACTCCAAAAATTTCCTTTTGAGGCTTTTTGTAATCAATCCCTGACATATTATCTAACATCTGCAGCAGTGGAGGAATGTTAGGCATTTGGGGGCCTGGGATAAGGCATGGGATGAAGAAATTAACTCCTTTTAGAGCCTTTATCCAGTCATCTCATTTTCAGACTAAATCCCTGCTTTCAGATGTACACAGTATTCTAATTCCTCATTCTTGCTAGGATTTTGCCTATAAAATGAACGTCTCTTAAAATCCCACCCTTCCACCACCCTACAGAGTTAAGTTTGAGGTTTTCCAACTTTGATAAATCACCACTTATTCATCTATTTTAAACCTACACTTTATTAGCTCTTTCTCTTTCATTGTCACCATAAAGCATATGCTCTTTGCCCTTTGAGTTTATTATTTTACAAAAATTTACTGGAGATTAAGACAGAAGCAGACATTAATATGTGTACTTAATATTTTATATTTAAAGAAATATATAACATGGATAGAATTTGAAAGTGAAATTATTGAGTAAAAAAAATCAAGTTCCAAAAAATGCACAGATGACATCACCAATTATGTAAATACATAGATATTTTTAAAGGAGTGGACAAGTATACACATGTATCTCAGTATTTTCTTATGAAGATGGTGTAGGATGTGCGTAAAATGGAAACAAGAGGAACACTAATGTTCACTGTAATGTTCTACTTTGTTTAAAAAATATTCTAAACTAAAAACGTAAATTATTATAATTTTTAAATTTAATACAGAGGGGTATGTATGTCTATCATAATATTATTTTTAACTTTGTATATATTTTAAGTATCTCATAATTTAAAAGGTAAAATTTATCATGGTAAAGTTTTCTTAATGGTCAATAATATATTTAGGTCCCTGATGATTATATATTTATCATGAGACAGACTTCTGGGAATTAGTATCAGATAAGATGACATATTAGATTTCTATATTTTGTCCACTAGCTTTCAATTTCCAACATGGAAAATGTCACCAATTTATACATGCAGCAGATAAAATTATAAATAACATTTTCTTAAAGACTAACCTGAGACATTCTTTATAGCAATATAGTAAGTGACAGTAATGAAACCAAATATGCCACCTAATAGCAGAAAGAAAAAAAAAAAAACACATGCTTCCTGGACAGATATTCAATATCAATGTGCTTTTGGATCTCTTTTCTTTACTAAGAATCCTATAATAATCCAGAATAATTTGGCTATTATTTCATAATCTATAGAAAGAATGCTATTACAGACATTTACAACTGCTTAATTTTCTTCATGTAAAATACCAAATTTTTCACAAGTTTTAAAAGTTATCAATATCCTTAGGAAATTTAGCTGGTAAGAAATGGGACAGAAAAAAATCACACAAAGGCATGACACATTTTGTTTAACTCCAGTAATTATACATTATAGGTATAAAACACATATGCCCACCATTTTCATCACTGTAGCTAGTAAGTTTTCATTGTCATTGGCCAGGTGGCAGATCTGTTCACATTCCAAAAATTTACTTTTGAAGATCCCTACAAAGGGCTCCCCTTGGCATTAGTCAACAGCAGAGCTATGTCTGCTTTAATGTGAACACTTGGTCTCAACATCTGTCATTTTCTTTGCAGCTCATGCCCAGCATCCTTGCTTTTTCTCTTTGTTTCCAGGCATTTGCTGTCTGTATTATGTTACTTTGCCTTTATCTTCTCCTTTGTTTTGAAAGATACTTATTTCAATAGAAAAATCTCTAAATTGTCTACTGTAAATGTAATTAATGCTGATTAAAACATTCAAATAATGCATTTATACAATTGAATATAAAATGCCCCTGAGTAACATGCATTGGCTGCAACCATTGGATTAATATACTATATGCTAAATGTGAAAGATTCACTTTATTTTCAATGGCACAAATAGATTGAAAGTAAAAGTATGGAAAAATATAGTCTTTGCAAACAGTAACTAAAAGAGATCTGCTGTGGCTGTACTAAAATCAGGCAAAATAGAGTTTAAAACAAATCATAATGCAAAGAAAGATATTTTATAAAGATAACAGGAAAAATCGATGAAGAATATATAAGAACTATAAACACTATAAGCACTTAACAAGAAAGCCTTAAAATACACTAAACAAACACTGACAGATTTAGATTTAAGGAGAGAAATAGCAAGTTCAACAAGAGTCACCCTGTTGTGCTATCAAATTGTAGGTCTTATTAATTCTTACAATTTTTGAACCCATTAACTATCCCCACTTCCTCCCCAGCCACCCATTGATTCCCTCAACCTTTACCATCCCTCTACTCTCTATGTCCATGAATTCAGTTGTTTTGCTTTTTAGATCCCACAAATAAGTAAGAACATGCAATGCATGCCTTTCTGTGCCTGGCTTATTTCACTTAAAATAATGATCTCCAGTTCTATCCATGTTGTTGAAAATGACTGGATCTCATTTTTTATGGTTGAATAGTACTCCATTGTGTAGATGTACCACATTTTATTTATCCATTCATCTGTTGATGGACACTTAGGTTGCTTCCAAACCTTAGCTATTACAAACAGTGCTTCAACAAACATAGGAGTGTAGATTTCTTTTTGATATTCTGATTTTCTTTCTTTTGGATATATACTCAACAGTGGGATTGCTGGATCATATGATAGCTCAAGTTTTAGTTTTTTGAGGAAGATCCAAACTGTTCCCCATAGTGGTTTCACTAACTGTCATTCCCACCAACAATGGACAAGAGTTCCCTTTTCTCCACATCTTCCCCAGCATATGTTTTTGCCTGTCTTTTAGATATAAGCCATTTTAACTTGAGTGAGATAACATCTCATTGTAGTTTTGATTTGCATTTCTCTAATGATCAGTGATGTTGAGCACCTTTACATATGCCTGTTTGCCATTTGTATATCTCCTTTTGAAAAGTGTCTATTCAAATATTTTGCCCATCTTTTGATTGGATTATTAGATTTTTTTCCTATAGTGTTATTTCAGGTACTTTTATTAATATATTTTGTTTGTTAATCATTTATCACATAGATAGTTTGAAAATACTTTCTTCCATTGTGAGGATTGTCTCTTCACTTTCTTGATTGTATCTTTACTGTCCAGAAGCATTTTAAACTTCATGTGATCGCATTTGCCCACTTTTGCTTTAGTTACCTGGGTTTGTGGGATATTGCTCAAGAAATGTTTGCCCAGAATAATGTCCTGGAGATTTTCCCCAATGTTCTCTTGTAGACATTCATGGTTTGAGGGTTTTAGATTTAAATATGTAAGCCATTTTGATTTGATTTTTGTATATGGTAAGAGATAGGCATCTCTTCTCATTCTTCTGCATATGGATATCCAGTTTTCCCAGCACCATGTATTGAAGAGATTGTCCATTCCCCACTGAATGTTCTTGCAACCTTTGTCAAAAATGAGTTCACTGTGGGTGCGTGGATTTGTTTCTCAGTTCTCTATTCTGTTTTATTTGTTTATGTGTCTGTTCTTATGCCAGTATCTTGCTGTTTTCATTACTATAGCTCTGTAGTATGATTTCAAGTTAGGTAATGTGATTCCTCCAGTTTTTGTTCTTTTTGCTTAGGAGAGCTTTGTCTATTTATTGTAGTCTTCACCCTCGGGGATTATTTATAGCCGTTCTTCTTAGGAAGGCTTTCCAGATATTTGAAAGGACTTTGATGCTGTAATCTAAGCTGTTTCTGCTTTAGGGGGCACCCCAAGCCTAGTAATGCTGTGGTTCTGGCAGACTTGTAGAGGTACCACCTTGATGGTTGCATTAGCCCTTTTTCATGCTGCTGATAAAGACATACCTGAGACTGGAAAGAAAAAGAGTTTTAATCGGATTTACAGATTCACATGGCTGGGGAGGCCTCAGAATCATGGCAGGAGGTGAAAAGCTCTTCTTAAATGGTGGCAGCAAAAGAAAAATGAGGAAGGTACAAAAGCAGAAACCCCTGGTAAAACCATCAGATCTCACGAGACTTATTCACTACCATGAGAACCGTATGGGAGAAACCACCTCCATGATTCAAAGTATTTACCACCAGGTTCCTCTCACAACACATAGGAATTATGGGAGTACAATTCAATATGAGATTTGGGTGGGGACATAGCCAAACCAGATCATTCCATTGCTGGCCCCTCCAAATCTCATGTCCTCATATTTCAAAACCAGTCATGCCTTCCCAATAGTCCCCCAAAGTCTTAACTCATTTCAGCATTAGCCCAAAAGTCCACAGTCTAAAGTCTCATCTGAAACAAGGCAAGTTCTTTCCACCTATGGGCCTGTAAAAATCAAAAGAAAGCTAGTTCCTTCCTAGATACAATGGGGATAAAGATATTAGGTTAATACAGCCATTCAAAATGGGAGAAATTGGCCAAAACAAAGTGCTTACAGGGCCCATGAAAGTCTGAAATCCAGCAAGGCAGTCAAATTTTAAAGTTAAAAAATGATGTTCTTTGACTCCATATCTTAATCCAGGTCATGCTGATGTAAGAGGTAGGTTTCCATAGACTTGGGCAGCTCCACCTCTATGGCTTTGCAGAGTATAGGCCCCCTCCTGACTGCTTTCATGGGCTGGTGTTGATGTCTGTGGCTTTTCCAGATGCATGGTGCAAGCTGTTGGTCGATCTACCATTCTGAGGTCTGGAGAATGGTGGTCCTCTTCTCACAGCTCCAACAGGAGTTGCCCCAGCAGGGACTCTGTGTGGAGCCTCTGATCCCACGTTTTCCTTCCACAGTACCCTAGGAGAGGTTCTCCCTGCTCCTGCAGCAAACTTTTGCCTAGGCATCCAGGAGTTTCCACACATCTTCTGAAATCCAGGTGAAGGTTCCCAAATATCAATTCTTGACTTCTGTGCACCCACAGGCTCAACACCACATGGAAGCTGTCGAGACTTTTGGCTTGCACCCTCCAAAACCATGGGTGGAGCTGTAATCTTGGCCCCTTTTAGCAGTGGCTGGAGTGGCTGGCACTCAGAGCACCAAGTCCCTAGGCTGTACACAGCATGGGAACCCTGGGCCTGGCCCCCAAAACCATTTTTTCCTCCTAGGCTTCTGGTTCTGTGATGGGAGGGACTATGATGAAGACTTCTGACATGCCCTGGAGACATTTTCCCCATTGTCTTGGGGATTATCATGTGAATCCTTTTTACTTATGCAAATTTCTGCAGCCAGCTTGAATTTCTCATCAAAAAATTAATTTTTCTTTTCTACTGCATCATCAAGCTGCAAATTTTCCAAACTCAAATTTTCAAGTCACCTCTTGAATGTTTTGCTGCTTAGAAAGTTCTTCTGCCAGATACCCTAAATCATCTCTCTCAAGTTCAAAGTTCCACAGATCTCTAGGGCAGGAGCAAAACGCTGCGAGTCTCTTTTCTAAAACATATCAAGAGTCACCTTTGCTCCATTTCCCAACAAGTTCCTTATCTTCATGTGAGATCATCTCAGCCTGGATTTCATTGTCCATATCATTATCAGTATTTTGTCCAAGCCATTCAACAAATCTCCAGGAGGTTCCAAACTTTCTCAAATTTTCCTGTCTTCTTCTGAGCCCTCCAAACTGTTCCAACCTCTGCCTGTTTCCCAGTTCCAAAGTCACTTTCACATTTTTGGGTATCTTTTCAGCAGCACCCCACTCTACTAGTACCAATTTACTGTATTAGTCAGTTTTCATTCTGCTGATAAAGACATACTTGAGACTGGGAAGAAAAACAGGTTTAATTGGACTTATAGTTCCACATAGCTGGGGAGGCCTGAGAATCATAGTGGAGGGTGAAAGGTACTTCTTATATGGCAATGGCAAGAGAAAAATGAGGAAGATGAAAAAGCGGAAATCCCTGGTAAAACCATCAGATCTCATGAAACTTATTTACTACCACGAGAACAGTATGGGGGAAACCTCCCCCATGATTCAGATTATCTCCCACCAGATCCCTCCCACAACATCTGGGAATTATGGGAGTAGAATTCAACATAAGATTTGGGTGGGGACACAGAGCCAAACCATATCAACGGACTTAGAAATATATGGGAGAATTATATGGATTACCTGGCAGAGACTTGTTCTTTTCCCTTACTTTCTCCCAAACATACAGTCTCTCTCTCTATTCTGAGCCACCTGAAGCTGGGGGTGTAGTGACATAAGCACCTCTGTGGCCACCACCACGATGACTGCACTGGGTCAGGCCTGAAACCAACACAGCACTGGGTCTCACCCAAGGCCTTCCGCTTTTGCATCTTCCTCATTTTTCTCTTGCCATTGCCATGTAAGAAGTGCCTTTCACCCTCCACTATGACTCTCAGGCCTCCCCAGCTATGTGGAACTATAAGTCCAATTAAACCTCTTTTTCTTTCCAGTCTCAAGTATGTCTTTATCAGCAGAATGAAAACTGACTAATACAGTAAATTGGTACTAGTAGAGTGGGGTGCTGCTGAAAAGATACCCAACGATTCCCTGGCTGCTGCTTATGTTTGCCCAAAGCCCTGGGGCTCTACAATAAGCAGGTGGCAATGCCAGCCAGGCTTGCGACCTTCCCTTCAGGGTGACGAGATACCCCAGGCCCCAAGTGGGTCCAGAAGTGCTCTCCAAGTGTCACGGACTAGAATCAAAAACCTTAGAAGTCTACCTGGTATTCTGTTGTATTGCGACTGAGCTGGCACTCACACCACAAAACACAGTCCATCCTACTCTTTTCTCCCCTTTCCAAAGGCAAAGGAACCTTATCCCATAGCCACCATCACCCCTTGCCACAAGGAGTACTGCCAGATTACCACTGATGTTTTCTTAAGACTCAAGGTCTCTGAAGTCAGCTTGTGGTGAATGCTGCCTGGCCTGGGACTCACTCTTTAGTGCAGTGGGCTCCCCTCTGGCCCAGGGAATGTCCAGAAATGCCATACAAGAGTCATGTCCTTGAATGGAAAACCCCAAGAACCTGCTAGGTGCTCTACCCCATTGTGGCAGTGTTGCTGCCTGAAGCCAGCAAGTCTCAGAGACTCACCAAGGCCCTCTAGTACCAGGTTTCACTGCTGGTTAGTCAGGGTCCAAGCGCCCTTCAGTTAGCAGGTAATAAATGCTGGAAGGACTGGGTCATTTCTTTCAAGGAGGCAGGTTCCCCTCTGGTTTGGGGTGTGTCTATAGATGTCATCTGGGAGCTAGGGCCTGAACAAGGGCCTCATGGCTCTGACTGGTACCCTATCCTGCTGTAGCTGAGCTGGTATCCAAGATGTAAGACAAAATCCTCCCTGCTATTCCCTGTCCTCTCTTCAAGGAAGGGATCTCATTTGGAGTCAGGAGCTGTGCAGCCTGGGGTTATGGGAGGAGTGATGCCAGCACTACCTTGGCTGCCCCAGCTCGTGTCTCTGTATGTTGCCTGCCCCCACAGTCCACCGTCTCTGGGCCTAGTTCAGCCCTTGGACTCACCTAAGAGTTTCAGTCCTTATGGCCCAAACTGATTTCCAAGTTTACTTAGGGACATAGAGCACTTTGGCCCTCTGTAGCAAGGTTTGCAGGCACTCAAGTTCTAACCGCTGACATTGGCAATTCCTCTCTAAGGGCTGGTTTAAATGCTCCCTCCATGAGTGGGCGCCATCTGAATTTGGTCTAGTTTTCTTTTTGCACTAGCAGAACAACACAGAGTTTAATTCCTCACAATTACTGTTTTCTCCTTTCCCCAGTGCCCAGAGATGCTCTCTGCATCACACTCCTGCCAGGAATGGGGAAGAGGTGGAGTCAGTGATTCAGGACTATTTTATCTATCTCTTCTGTGCCTCTTTCAGCTATATGAAGTTAAAATCAGGTACTATTAGTACTCACCTGATTTTTGGTTCCTATGAAGGTGATTTTTCTTTTTTTTCTTTTTCTTTTTTTTTTTTTAGACGGAGTCTCGCTCTGTCGCCCAGGCTGGAGTGCAGTGGCGCAATCTCGGCTCACTGCAAGCTCCACCTCCTGGGTTCGCTCCATTCTCCTGCCTCAGCCTCCCAAGTAGCTGGGACTACAGGCACCCGCCACCACGCTGGGCTAATTTTTTGTATTTTTAGTAGAGATGGAGTTTCACCGTGTTAGCTAGGATGGTCTCGATCTCCTGACCTCGTGATCCACCGTCCTCGGCCTCCCAAAGTGCTGGGATTACAGGCGTGAGCCACCGCGCTCGGTGTTTTTTCTAAGTAGATCGTTGTTAACTTGGTGTCCCTGCAGGGAAGATGATAAGTGGAGCTTTCTATCCCACTGTCTTGCTCTTTCTCTCTCCAAAATACACATTTTTCTAACATGTACATGGAATGCTCTCCAGGATAGGCCACATGTTATGTAGCAAAACTAATCTGAATAAATTTTAAAAGATTGAAATAATTAAAAGCAAGTTCTTCAAACAAATGGAATTAAGTTAGAAATTAATACAAATGCAATTTTTGAAATTCAAAAATATGTGGAAATTCAAAAACACACTCTGTATTTATCTTTTTCTGCTGCTGTTACAAAGTGTCACAAACTTAAAACAATGAAAATTTACTGTCTCACAGTTCCAGAAGCTACATATCTGAAATTAAGCTGTTAGCATGATCGTACTTCCTCTAAAACCAGTAAAGATGTCTTTCCTTGCCTTTTCCTAGCCACTGGTAGTTTGCTGGCAACCTTGGTTTTCCTTGAATTGCAACTACATAACTCTAATTTGTGCATCATCACCACATGGCATTTTCCTTGTATGTCTGTCTTCATAAAGCCATCTTCTTATAAGGACACTGGTCATCATGGATTACAGGCCTATCCTACTCCAGTATAACCTTGTTGACTTAACTAATCTCCTCTGCAACAACCCTATTTCCAAATAAGACCACATTCTGCAACAGTGGATGCTAGAATTTCAGTATATCTTTTGAGAAGAGTGGTATTATTAAACTTATAACACACTGCTGAGTAATAAAAGAGTCATAAAGAAATTGCAAGAGAACTTAGGGAAAAAAAACAAGTGCCAATGAATATCTCTTATGAATATAGACATAAAAATCCTTAATGAAATAATAGAAAACAGAATCCAGCAGTACATTAAAAAGATTAAACATGACCTTGTAGAATTTGGCTAGTTTTCAAGTTTAACATATGAAATTATTCAATATAAGACACCACAATAATAAAGAAAAGAAGAAAAAACATCTCAAAATATGCAGAAAAACATTTTACAAAATGTTTTCATTTGTTCGGTATTAATAAAAATACTGAACAAAGAATAAAATGGAATTTCCTCAACCTGATAATAAGCATCTATAAAAACTCCACAGTTAATACCATATTTAATGATGAAATACTAAAAGTTTTACTTCTGAGATAAGGAACAAATCATGATATCTGTTATTTTCACTTCTATTCAACATTATCTTAGAAGTTCTAACCAGGGAAATTGGCACTAAAATGAGATAAAATCATCCAGATGAAAGAAAAAAAAGTATCTCTATTCACAGGTGACAGGATCTTATATATACAGAAATCCTGAAGAACACATAGATACACAAACTATTGCAATGAATATATGTGTTCATAAAGGCTTCAAGATATAATATTAGGATACAAACATTAGTTGTATTTCTATGCATTAGCACTGTACAACTCTATATTGAAATTTAAAAATCAATTCCATTTTAAATGGAATCTGAATTAATAAAATACTAAGGAATACATTTAACCAAAGAAGTATGAGGCCTGTACATGGACAACTAAAAAATATTGTAAAATAAATTAAAAAGAATATTTAAAATGCAAGATATCCATCCCATGTTCATGAATTGTAAGACTCAATATTGTTAATATGGTTATACAAAACTAATTGTTCCACAGAGTCAATGCTATCTTTTCAAAATTCCAGCTACCTTTTTGAAGAATTAGACAACCCTTATCAAAATTCAAACTGCCTTTTTGTAGAAATAGACAATATAATCCTACAATATAAGTGCAAATGCAAGAAACACCAGATTGTTAAAACAATATTGGAATTAAAGAACAAAGTTATATAAATTATACTTCATAATTTTACAATGTAAAAGAAAGCTACAATAAGCAAAGCAGTGTTGTACTGTCATAAGGATAGACATATAGATAGATGGAATAGAATTGAGTAATTAGAGACTGTTATTGAAGAAGGTCTATTGCTTTTCAAGAAGGCCAAGATTATTCATGGGAAAAGAACAGTCTTTTCAAAAATTGGAGCTGATATGCCTAGATATCCACATGCAAAATAATAAAATTGTAGCCCTAATGAATCTAATATGTAACTGTAAGAGCTACAACTGTAAAACTCTTAGAAGGAAAAATAGGTATAAACCTTTATAAGCTTGCATTATAAAAGTTTCTTAAATATGAGACCTAAAGCACAATAAACAATAAAAAATTATTAACTTGGACGTTATCAAAGTGAAAAATGTGTGTCAAAAGTCACTGTCAAAAAAGTAAGAATACAACCCCAGAATGGGAGAAAATATTTGCAATTTATGTATCTTTTAAGGGTTTAGTATCCTGAATATATTTTTAAAACACCACTCAACAATAAAAAGACAACCCAATTTTTTTACATTGACAAAGGACATGAAAAGACATTTCTCCAAAGAACATAAACAAATTGCCAATAAAGACATGAAAAAAATGTGATAAAACAGTTATTAGTGAAATGCAAATCAAACCCACTGTGAGATACCACTCCACACATACTAAATTGGTATAATAATGTTACAAAGAAAAAGAAAATAGCAAATGTTGACAAGGACGTAGACAAATCAAAACCTTCATCCATTGCTCGTGGGAATATCAGTGACACTGCTGTGGAATGGTATAGTTTGGCAGTTTCTCAAAGAGTAAAATACAGAGTCACCATACAGCCTACCAATTACACTCCTATGAATATAAACAAGAAGATTCAAAACATATGTAGAACAAAAACTTGTACACAAATGTCCATGGCAGTATTATTCATAATAGCCAAGGGGTGGAAATAACCCAGCGGCTCTCCGACTGAACAACGATAAACAAAATGTGTTATACCCATACACTAGAATATTGTTCAACCATAAAAAGGAAGGAAGCTCTAATACATGACTTTGGTACAGATGCACTTACAAGCACTAAGCTAAATGAAACAGTTCAAACACAAAATACATTTATGTGAGTCCATTTTAAAAATAAACATCTATAACAGGCAAAATCATAGAGACAGAAAGTAGATTAGTGACTGCCAGGATATGGAGAGAGGGCAAAATGGGATTGACTGCTAACAGATATGAGTTTTCTCTTTGGAGTAATGAAAATGTTCTGGAATTAGAGAGTGATGATTATTTTGCAACATTTTAAAGATTCTAAAAATCAACTGATTGTACTCTTTCATATGCTTGAAATAATGAATTTTATGTTATATACATTTTATCTCAATAAAACATATCTAAAAACAAACAATGCCTCAAGAGATATCTCTGTATTTTCCTAGTGGTCTGTTGAATAAATAAAATTTGTCTACAAATGAAAATAATAAAATTCATTATCATACCTGTTGCCAAATTGCCTTTTTGAAATTGAGATCTAGTTTATGCTTTCATCAAAACGAAAGTACTTTCCACCAAGAAAGCAAAGCGTGTATTCTTGTTTTTATAGTTCTTTCACAAATTGGCACTTCAAAATGCTATTAAATATTTTAATTTGTATGTGATTCATTTTAGTGAGGTTTAGACCCTTTTTATATACTTAATACCTATCTTAACTTTTATGAGTAGCCTGTTTAGGTGTTCACTGTTTTTCAAGTTATTTGTTATGTTTTACATTTTAAACTAGAATATTCTTATTTTCAAAAATACTCCAATACAGAATGTATGAAGAAAAAAGGGAATTCCTGGGTTTGCACACCCAGCTCAACTTCCAAAAGCAAAACATGAATTTAAGACCTTTTGCTTTGAATATAATAAGCTATCCTCTTTATCAACACTGCATTAGAATATCTGTTTTGCACACCATTCCTAATATTGTTTTGTTAAAATTTTAATGTTTTATAATATTAAGAAAACGTTATACTATGGTTTGCTATCTCTATCATTTGTGTGGCAGAATATCCATTGTGTACTTATTGTAATCTGTATTTTCTGTGTGAATCACCTCTTTATAGCCTTTGACCATCTTTCCTTTCAGTTACTAGCCTATTCATTTGTAAGAGTTCTTCATATAGTATGACAATTAGTCAATTTTCTGTTAATACATGGCTAATATTTGATTCTAGTCTCAGTTTTCACTATGTTCATCATTCAAAATATTTTAATATTTTTGGGTAAAATCTGAATATATTTTTCTATATGGCTGGTAAGTTTCATGTCCACCTGCAAATGCCAATTTTTTCCAAGATTATGAGTCTTGTACATTTTTTATTTAGTTTGCAGTACATTTCAATATACTTTGAAATGTATTGCTTTTGGAACTCATTTGATATAAGTTATTATTTAAGTCACCTTTAATCCCTCTTTTAATATAACCTTGTCCAAGTTATACTGTCCATGATGTTTGGACGATAGGTGAATTAAGAAACTTTATTATATTGTTTCCTTATATAGGTTGAAATAACAAATGGTTTAGAATATTTAAAATGTTCTCCTCTGAACCACATAAGTTAGCCTTGTTTACTTTTGCTCTTATACAAGTCACATTTTGAAGAATACCAACATTTCCCCAAGGTTTCAAAATGCCAATCTTTCCAAAAGTTTTTTCTAAAAAATATCATCGACAAAATAATTGTGGTTTTTTTCCTGTAATTAGAGATAATTTTAGATTTTTTTCTCTATTACCATAAACAAGGCTTTCCAGAAGAAACCTGAATAATAGTAATAATAACAATGATAATAAGCAATTTTTTCTTCATTCGATTTTTTAATTAATTTAATTTAATTTATATTTTTAGAGACAGGATCTCACTCTGTTGCCCAGGCTGTAACCTCAAACTCCTGGGCTCAAGTGATCCTCCCACCTCAGCCTACCAAGTAGCTAGGACTGTAGGTGTGCACTACTATGCCTGGATATGTTTTTAAACTTTTAGTAGAAACAGAGTCTTTCCCAATCTGGTCTCAAACTCCTGGCCTCAAGCAATCTTTGCATTTTGGCCTCCCAAAGTTGTTTCTGATTTTAATGGAAACAACTGCTTTATTTTCCATCACTGTGAATATTCAATACATTTTAAAGCCTTTCTCCTGTCAGCAAACAATAGTTCGAGCACAATTTTACCTCACTCACACCATCCCCTCAAATTCTTTATCCTTTATATTACAAGTGTTTTTTGATATTCTAAAAAAATGCTTCAATATGCCTTTGATTTTAAAAAGTACATTTTAACTATTACTTTTACCTTTACATTTATATTTCTAAAATACTATATGATTAAATGTTTTGATAGTTTTATTGCTCATTACTCTTTTCAGCATACTCTTATCTATTTCAGTATTTCATTCTTTTCTTTTATTCATTCAGGTGGAATCTCAATTTCATCATTCTAAGCAGCACACATTCACACATATTTTTCTGCATTTTCACACATTAAAATTTATTTTCATATATCTTCAAACAAACATTAAGTGCATATACAATTTTATACTCACAATTTATTTCTCTCAGAAAGCTATTTTCAAGTATTTATTCTGCCAATCAGAACTCTGTTCTCAGTCTGCCATACTTCTCTGTGATTTTTATGGGTGTGTAATAACAATGGTTTATTTTTACATCTGGACTTTAAATTTTTGACTGAAGAGCATGGGACATATTTCTTTGTAGCGGACCAGCATTCCTCAAGATATAATACAAAACACGTTTTTTAAGAGCAGCAACGTCATGAGGACCAGAGAGAACAAGATTTGGGATGACGGAGAAATGTGAGCAATAAGCTGGTATCTATAATTATTTGCTAGAGGAATTTGCAAATTCTGAACAAAATGAAACAGGCTGAGAATCCTAGCTTTGACAAGCAATGAATAGCTTCTGGAGGATAGAGACTAAATCAAATATTAGAAACCTAATGAGGATGAATATAAATTGGTACTCTGAAGGTCTCAAACTCATGGACATTTCTTGTCTAGAAGACCTTTGCAGAATTCTAAATCCACAAGAAGTAGAAAGGGTGAAAAGTAAACGGACACAATGGAAAAAATAAAAATAAAGAGCTGAGCTTTTGGCAATCTTGCAATGCTGTAAAAACAAGGATTTAGGTTTAAGACCCGCCAAAATAATGGGTCTCAGTGAACCCATCAGGATTTCAGTTAGAAGGCTTGGGGGATATATTCTTGGAATGAATTCAAGCAGCAGTAAGTTGAGCCTTACCAAAACTGGAAGTCAGTCTCAAATCAGCTCTACCTTTAATTGAATTAAGGGAATCAGTGTCTGTCTGCTTAGCAGAGTAAAAGATAGACATTCTCTCGTTAAATAAAAAATCATCTGAAGCCTCTGCAATATTTTCTTGTATACAACATCTGGCAGTCACTTAATAATTAGTAGATGTGACAGAAAACAGGTGCAAATAAAAATAAACAAATATGTTAAATAGATACAATGATTCAGTTATAGGGACTAGCAGACAAGTGCTTTAATAATAATCTATTAAAAAATATTAAAAAATAAGGACAGTATAGAGAAAAAGTTGAATAATTTCACAAGGGAACTGCATCTAAAAAGATTAAAGAAAATTTACAGACCTTAACTTACATGAGCATAATCCATGGGAAAAGGCATAAACAAAATTACAGAGGAGATGGCAAAATTTAATGTCTGAATTGGGCATCGTTTACACAGAGGTGTGGATTTGTCAAAATTAATTGAACTGCATATTAAGATTTGTGTATTTCACTGTATGTAAATTGTACCTGAACAAAAATATTAAAGAAAATAGAATGAGGTAGATATTATATAGTGAAAACACACAATAAAAATTAGGAAATCACTAGATGTGATAAGGGAGTGACACAGAGCCAGGGGACCCTCCCCAGCTCAGGGAAGCAGTGAATGAGTGAGTGACCTTGGGAACCTATGCTTCTCCCATGGATCTTTGCAAGCCTGGGGTCAGAAGATCCCCCAGTGAACCCACTCCACCAGGGCCTTCAGACTGACGTTCAGAGCTCTGTGGAGTCTCGTCAGAGCAGCTGCTCGGGCACACATGGAGCCCCAGGAATCTTAGAAACCCGGGGAGCTCCCCGGGGAGGAGCGAGTCACTATCTTTGCTCTCTCACAGGCCTAGCCCCTGTTTCCTTAGGGTTGTAGGGAGTTCGAGGCAACTAGGGACTGGAGCAGTCCCTCAGTGCAGCCCAGCAGCTCTACAGATAAGTGGTCAGATTGCTTATTCATGTGAATCAGGAATCCCCTTTTTCTTCACTGTGCAATCTCCCAACAAGGGTCTCCAGTTACCCCTGATGGTGGTTTCTGGTTTCAGACGTCCCTTGGATGGAGCTCCCTGTGGAAGGGGTGGCCCAGGCAACCTTGCCCTTTGGCCTCCTTAGTCATTCTTGCCTTAGGGCTTTGGCAAGTGAGAGGTAAATGGGGGCTGGAGCAGACCTCCAGCACAGCACAACTTCTCTAAAAAAACGTGGTCAGAATGCTTTTTTAAGCGGGCCCCTAATCCCATTCCTTCTCACTGGGTGGGTCTCCAGGTACCCCAAATGATGTTTTTCAGTCAGCAGTGGCTCCAAACCTCCCTGAGGATGGAGCTTCCAGAGAAAGGGGCAGGTTGCCATCTGTGGTGTTTGGCTGCCTTAGTCATTCTTGTTTTCCGGTTTTGGAGAGTCCGGGGTGACTAGGGGCTGGAGCAGACCCCCAGCACAGTTTCTCTAAGAAAAAAGTGGCAAGACTTCTTTCTTCTGTGAGTCCAAAATCTCATTCCTCTTCACAGGGCAGGATCTTCTGACCAGGGTCTCCAGCCACCACCTGCAGGTGCATTTGAGCTGGCAGCAGGTTTGTACCTCCCTGGGACAAAGCTCTCAAAGGGAAGGGCAGACCACTATCTTTGCTGTTTTACAGCTTTTACTGTTGATAGCTTTGATACTGGAAAATCTGAGGTGATTTGGAACTGAAGCAGATGCCCAGCATACTGCAGCAGATCTATGGAAAAGTGACCAGACTATTACATAAGTACCCTTCCCATATCTCCTCACTGGGCAAGTCCCCCAGGGCTAGATCTCCAGCCACGGCCTGCAGGGGCTATTGAGCCAGTAGCAGCTCTGTAGCTCCCTGGACAGAGCTCCCAGTGTGAGAGGAGCATTGCCATCTTTCCTGTCTCACAGCACTTGCTCTTGCTATCTCCAGGAATGAGAGACTCTGTAGGACCAGGGGCTAGTTCAGACCCTCAGCACAGAGCAATCACCTCAGAAAACTAACCAGACTGTTCTCCATGCAGATGGTGGTCCTCACTTCTCCTCACTGGACAGGGCCACCTTACCTGGGACTCCAGCACAACCACTCTGCCTCCTCCTGATCACCACAATCAGAAGCAGCCCAACATTTCTCCAAGGAAGAAATCCCAAGATCAACCCACAACTCCTCCTCCACTACGGTACAGCTCTAACATCTCTCAGGCTGGGAAAGGAACAAAGGGTACTCCAGCATACTGCATCCATTATATGGAAAGGAGTCCAGCCCATCTTCCCTGGGAACCCTCAATCCCTTCACCAGGCAGGGCCCCCGTCTCATGAACACAGAACAATCACCCCACCCATGGCTAAGCATACCCACTGATAGTGGCCCAGTGTTTCCCTTGGGAGAGGCTCCCAGAAGCATTTGACAGCCCTTCTGCCACAGCCACAGCAACAATTCTATTCCTGCTGCCCTTGGTCTGGGGAAGAAACAAAGAGCTTAAAGGCTGCACACCACAGCCACAATGTGGAGAGATGAATCTCTCCTCCCTGTGAGCCTTTGAACCTCTACTCCACAAAAGTGGAACCCCAAGATGACACCAGCAGAACAGCTGCCCTACCACACTAGCTGAACACTCCCAGTAACAATGGCTCTGCAGTCCTTGGAGGTGGAGAACTGAGGGGCAACTGAAAGCCTCTCTGCCACTGCCTCTGCTGTGGAACTGCCCTTTCCTCCCTTGGACTAACGAAGGACCAAAGACCCCAGCGTCTTATCCACACCTCCAGAAAAGCTGCAGTTGACCCAAGGAGGGGAGGCCAGTCTTTCTCCTATGGGTCCCACAACCACTCATACTTGTCACCAATGAGAGAAACCTCATCATGGACTCTCAGAATAGGCCCTCCATTGTGGGCTAATTGCACTAAGCCAGCAGTCCCCAGGATTTATGGCACCAGGAACCACTTCCCTCCATGACAATTTTGCCATGGACCAGTTTGGAGGGAGATGGTTTTGGGGTGAAACTGTTCCACCTCAGATCATCAGGCATTGGTTAGATTCTCATAGGAGCATGCAACCTAGATCCCTCACATGAACCATTCACAATAGGGTTCACACTCCTATGAGAATCTAATGCCACTGTTGATTGGAGAGGAAGCAGAGCTCACCCACTTCTCTCCTCCTGTTGTGCAGCCTGATTTCTAACAGACCATAGTCTGGTAGCAGTTCATGGCTTGGGAGTTGAGGACCCCTGCACTGAGCAATTGCTGACCTGCATCTCTCTGGTGTGGAGCCCCCAGGAAGCAAGCAAAAGACCCTCAGCCATAACCACTACTAAGGTACCTTTCTTTGCTGCCTCCAAGTTGGGGGGAAAACATAAGGACATACCCCAGAGTTGTGGTGGACAGCCCAGGAGTGTCAAGCCATAATCTACAACCAACACTCAAGGGGGAGAGGAGCCCACACTTTCAGAGCACTGAAAGAAAGTCTGGCTGCAACCTTGAGGAAATACAGGGGAGTCACAGGACTGAGCAAGAGCCTAGCAACTGATCATGCCTAAGCATCACCTACTGGATCACATCCCAAAGCTTTAACACCAAAAATACCTCACTAACAGACTCCCCTGTGAAACCAAAGAAAATAAGTCAGCTACAAATAAGGACTCTGCACAAAGCCTTGGCCCTGTGAAAACATCCAAGAAGACGTCTACTTCCTGCACTCAATTTACATTGTAAATAAAGGAACACCCACATGCAGACATGAGAAAGAACCAACATGAGGACTCCAGTAATTCAAATGGCCAGTGTCTTATGTCCACCAAATGACTGAACTAGTTCTCCCACAAGGTTGTTTTAACCAGGCTAAGTTGGCTGAAATGACAGAAATATATTTCAGAATATGAACAGAAACAAAGATTATCGAGATTCAGGAGAATGGCAGAACCCAGTCCAAGAAAACTAAAAGTCACAATAAAATTATGCAGAAGCTGAAATATGAAATAGTCAATAAAAAAGCACCTAACAGATCTGACATAGCTAAAAACACACTATAAGGATTTCACATTGCAATTGTAAGTATTAACAGCAGAATAGACAAAGCTAAGGAAAGAATCTCAGAAATTGAAGACTAGCTTTCTGAAATAAGACAGACAAAAATAAAGAACAAAGACTATAAAAGAATGAAAACTCCGTTGAGAAATATGAGATTATGTAAAGAGGCAAAATGTATGAACCATTAGCATCCCTGAAAAAGATGGGAAGAAGGCAAACAACTTGAAAAGCACATTTCAAAATTTTGTCCACGAAAATGTCCTCAACCTTGCTAGAGTGGCGAACAGACAAATTCAGAAAATACAGAGACCTATGCAACATTCTAATCAAGATCATCCCAAAGATACATAACTATCAGATTTTCCAAAGTTGAGGTAAAAGACAGAATGTTAAAGGCAACCAAAGTGAAAGGGCAGGCTCACCTACAAAGGGAGCCCCATCAGGCTAACAACAGTGGACTTCTCTGTTGAAATCTTACAAGCCAGGAGGGATTGGGAGCCTATACTCAACATTCTTAAAGAAAAAAAATCTTGAGACAAGAATTTCATATCCTGCCAAACTAAGCTTTCTCAGTGAAGGAGAAATAAGACTCTTTTTAGATAAGGACATGTTGAGGGAGTTTGTTACCACCAGGTCTCCCTTAAAAGAGATCTTGAAAGGAGTACTAAATATAGAAAAGGAAGACACTTGCTTGCCAATACAAAAACACACTTAAACACACAGACTAGTGATACTATAAAGCAACTACACAAACAAGCCAGCATAGTAGCCAGTTAACAACACAATGATAGGATCAAAGCCCCACGTTTCAATACTAATCTTGCAAATGGGCTAAATGTCCCCACTTAAAAGGCATGGAGTGGCAAACTGGATTAAAAAAGCAAAACCCAACTGTATGCTGCGTTCAAGAGACCCAACTCACAGGTAATTACACCCACAGGCTCAAAATAAAGGGATGGAGGAAAATTTACCAATTAAAATAATAACAAAAAAGGCAGGGGTGGTGAACCTAATTTCAGATAAAACAGATTTTAAACCGACAAAAATAAAAAAAGACAAAGAAGGGCAATACATAATGGTCAAGGGTTCAATTCAACAAAAAGATCTAACTATCCTAAATATATATGCACCCAACACAGGAGCACGCAGATTCATAAAGCAAGTTCTTAGAGACCTACAAATAGACATAGACTCCTGCAACAATAATAGGGGGAGACTTCAACACTTCATTGTCAATATTAGGTTATCAAGTCAGAAAGTTAATGAAGATATTCAGGACCTGAACTCAACTTGGACCAAATGGATCTGATAGACCTCTATAGAACTCTCCAACCCAAAACAATAGAATATAAATTTTCGTTGTCACATGACACCTACTCTAAATTTGACCACATAATTGGACATCAAAGAATCTTCAGCAAATGCAAATGAATTGAAATCACACCAAGCACACTCTTGGGCCACAGTGTAATAAAAATAAAAATTAAGAGTTTAAAAATTGCTCAAAACCATGCACTTACATAGAAGTTAAGCAACCTACTCCTGAAAGACTTTTGGGTAAATAACGAAATCAAGGCAGACATCAAGAAGTTCTCTGAAATTAATGAGAGCAATATACAACATATATATATAACAAACTCTGGGACTTAGCAAAGACAATATTAACAGAAAAATTCACAATAATGAAAACTCACATCAGAAAGTTAGAAAGATCTCAAATTAACAACCTAACATCATAACTGGAAGAATCAGAGCAGCAAGAGCAAATAAACCTCAAAGCTAGCAGAAGACTACAAATAACCAAAATCAGAGTTGAAGTGAAAGAAATCAAGACACAAAAAACCATTCAAAAGATCAATGAAGTCAGGACTTAGTTTTTTGAAAATACTAAGAGATAGAGAGGCTGCTAGCTAGAATAATAAGGAAGAAAAGAGAGAAGATCCAAATTAACACAATTAAAACTGACAAATGGGATGTTACCAGTGGCCCCACAGAAATAAAAGTAACCATCAGAAACTATGAATACCTCTATGCACACAAACTAGAAAACCTGGAAGAGATAAATTCCTGAACACACACACCCTCTGAAGATTAAACCAGGAACAAATTGATTCCCTAAAGAGACCAATAATGAGCTCTAAAATTGGATCACTAATAAATAGCCTACTAGCCCCCCAAGAAAAGCCAGGACCAGAGGGATTCACAGCTGAATTCTACCAGATGTACAAAGAAGAGATGGTGCCATTTCTAAGGAAACTACTCCACAAAATTGAGGAGGAGGGACTCCTCTCCAACTCATTCTATGAGGCCAACAGCATCCTGATACCAAAAGCTGGCAAAGACACAACAAAAAAGAAAACTTCAAGCCAGTAACCTTGATGAACATTGATGCATAAAGCCTCAACAAAATGCTTGCAAGCCAAATCCAGCAGCACATGAAAAAGCTAATCCACGGCAATAAAGTAGGCTTCATCCCTTGGATGCAGAGTTGGTTCAACATATGCAAGCCAATAAACATGATTCATCACATAAACATAATTAAAGACAAAAAACTGCTTATTATCTCAATAGACACAGAAAAAAGCTTTTGATAAAATTCAATATCCTGTCATGTTAAAAATCCTCAATAAAATAGGTATTGAAAAACCATACCTCAAAATAATAAGAGCCATCTATGACAAACCCACAGCCAATATCATACTCAATGCAGAAAAGCTGGAAGCATTCCTTTTGAAAGCTGGCTCAAGACAAGGATTCCCTCTCTCACCACCCCTATTCAACATAGTTTTGGGAGTACTAGCCAGAGCAATCAGGCAAGAGAAAGAAAGAAAGAAATGGAAGAAAAGAAAAGAAAGAAGAAGAAAGGAAGGAAGGAAGGAAGGGCAGGCATCCAGACAGGAAGAGAAGTCAAACTATCCCTGTTTGTAGACCACATGATCCTATATCTAGGAAACTCCCTAGTCTTGGCCCAAGGGGTCCTTGAGCCAATAAATAACTTCAGCAAAGTTTCAGGATGCAAAATCAGTGTACAAACATCACTAGCATTTCTATACAGCAACAACAGCCAAGCTGAGAGTCAAATCAGGAACACAATCCCTTACAAAATTTCCATAAAAAGAATAAAATACCTTGGAATACGGCGTATGAGGAATATGAAAGATCTCTACAATGAGAATTAAAAAGCATTGCTAAAAGAAATCAGTGATAACACAAATTGAAAAACATTTCATAATCATGGCTAGGAAGAATCAATACCATTAAAATGGCCATACTGCTCAAATTAATTTACAGATTCAAAGCTGTTCCTATCAAACCAGCAATGACATTCATCACAGAACTAGAAAGAAAAAACTATTTTAAAATTCATGTGGAACCAAAAAGAGCCCAAATACCCAAGGCAATCCTAAGTGAAGAGAAGAAAGCAGGAGACATCACATTCAACTTGATACTATCCTACAGGGCTACAATAAACAAAACAGCATGGTACTGGTACAGCAACAGACATATAGACCAGTGGAACATAATACAGAGTGCTGAAATAAGGCCACACACTTATGACCATATTAGACAAAGCTGACAGAAACAAACAGTGTAGAAAGGACTCCCTTTTCAATAAACAGTGCTGAGATAACTGGCTAGCCATATGCAGAAAATTGAAAGTGGACCACTTCGTTACATCATATACAAAAATCAACTCATGGTGGATTGAAGACTTAAATGTAAAATGCAATGGTATAAAACCTCTGGAAGACAAAATAGATAATACCATTCTGGACATAGGAACAAGCAGTTTTCATGATGAAGATGCCACAAGCAATTTCAAAAAAAGTAAAAATTGACAAATGGGATTTAATTAAACTAAAGAGCTCTGCACAGGAAAAGTAACTATCAGCAGAGTAATCAGACAACCTATAAAATGGGAGAAAAAATTTGCAAACTATGCATCTGACAAGGTCTAATATCCAGCATCCATAAGGAACTTATAAACAAAGTTAATAAACAAATTTACTAAGTTGGTGCAAAAATAATTGTGGTTATGGCCATTACTTTTAATTTACTCTTAATGGCCCAAACCGTTATTACTTTTGCACCAATCTAAAATAAACAAAAACTAAAGAAGCACATTAAAAAGTAGGCAAAAGACATGAATAGACATTTTTCAAAAGAAGACGTCCATGCAGCCAACAAGCATATTTTTAAAAGCTCAATATCACTGATTATTAGAGAAATGCAAATCAAAATCATAATGAGATACCATCTCACACCAGTCAGAATGGCTATTTTAAAAAGTCAGTAAATAACAGATGCTGCCAAGGTTGTGGAGAAAAAGAGACACTTATACACTGTTTGTGGGAGTGTAAATTACTTCATCGAATGTGAAAAACAGTTTGGTGATGTCTCAAAGAGCCAAAAACTGAACTAACATTCGACTCAGCAATCCCATTACTGAGTATCTACCCAAAAGAATAGAATTCATTCCACCTTAAAGACACCACGTATGTGAATGCTTTTTGCAGCACTATTCACAATAGCAAAGAATAAAAATCAACCTAAATGCCCATCATTGGAGGACTGGATAAAGAAAACTTGGTACATATACACCATGGAATGCTAAACAGCCATAAAAAGAATAAGATTATGTCTTTTGCAGGAATATGGAGGAAGCTTATATTAAGCTTTTCTCACCCTGCTAAAAAGAACTTCCCAAGACTGGGTAACTTATAAAGGAAAAAGGTTGAATTGACTCACAATTCCACATGACTGGGAGTCCTCAGGAAACTTACAGTCATGGCAGAAGGGGAAACAAACGTCTTTCTTGCATGGCAGCAGGAGAGAGAATAAAAGCCCAGCAAAGGGAGAATCCTGTTATGAGACTATCAGATCTCACGCCAGGCACAGTGGCTCATGCCTATAATCCCAGCACTTGGGAGGCCAGGAGTTTAAGACAAGCTTGGCCAATATGGAAAAACCCTGTCTTTACTAAAAATACAAAAATTATCTGGGCATGGTGGCACACATCTGTAATCCTAGCTACTCAGGAGGCTGAGGCACACGAATTGCTTGAACCTAGGAGGCAGAGGTTTCAGTGAGCCAAGATCACGCCACTGCGCTCCAACCTGGGTGACAAAGTGAGATTCTGTCTCAAAAAAAAAAAAAAAAAAAAAAAAAGCTATCGGATCTCCTGAGAACAAACTCACTATTACGAGAACAAGATGAGGGAAACCACCTTCATAATTCAATGATCTGCACTTGGTTCCTCCCATGACATGTGGGGATTGTGGGAACTATTACACATTTCAAGATTAGATTTGGGTGGGGACAAAGCCAAACCCTATCATTCCACCCCCAGCCCCTCCCAAATCTCATGTCCTCACAATTCAAAACACAATCACGCATTTCCAGCAGTCCCCCCAAAGTCTTAACGCATTTCAGCACTAACGCAAAGTCCACAGCCCAAAGTCTCAGATGAAACAAGGCAACTCCCTTCTACCTATGAGTCTGTAAAATCAAAAGCAAGTTAGTCACTTCCTAGATACAATGGGGGTACAGGCATTATGTAAATACAGCCATTCTAAATGGGATGGACAAAACAAAGGGCCTACAGACCCCATGCAAGCTCGAAATTCAGCAGAACAGTCAATCTTAAAGTTCCAAAAAGATCTCCTTTGACTCCATGTCTCACATTCGAGTCAGACTGATGCAAGAGGTGGATTCCCATGGTCTTGGACAGCTTTGTCCCTATGGCTTTGCAGGGTACAGCCTCCCTCCTGGCTGCTTTCATGAGCTGGCATTGAATGTCTGTGGCTTTTCCATGTGCACGGTGCAAGCTGTTGGTGGATCTACCATTGTGGGGTCTGGAGGATGGTGCCCCTCTTCTCGCAGCTCCACTAGGCAGTGGCTCATTGGGGAATCTATGTGGGGGTGCCCACCAACCCCACATTTCTCTTTCACACTTCCCTAGCAGAGGTTCCCCATGAGTGCCCCAGCCCTGCAGAAAACTTCTGCCTGGACTTCTAGGAGTTTTCATACATCCTCTGAAATCTAGGTGGAGGTTCCCAAACCTCAATTCTGAACTTCCATATACCTGCAGACTCAACAACATGTGGAAGCTGCCAAGGCTTGGGGCTCTCACCCTCTGAAGCAACAGCCTGAGCTGTACCTTGGCCCCTTTTAGTCATGGCAAGAGCAGCTGGAACACAGAATACCAAGTCCCTAGGCTGTACAGAACAGGGGGACCCTGGGCTCCGCCAACAAAACTGTCTTTTCCTTCTAGGCCTCTGGGCCTGTGATGAGAGGCGCAATTGGGAAGACCTCTGACATGCCCTAGTGACATTTTCCCCATTGTCTTGGGGATTAATATCCAGCTCCCCATTACTTATGCAAATTTCTGCAGCCGGCTTGAATATCTCCTCAGAAAATGAGATTTTCTTTTCTATTGCATAGTCGGGCTGCAAATTTTCTGAACTTTTATGATCTGTTTCCCTTTTAAAACTGAATGCCTTAACAGCATCCAAGTCATCTCTTGAATGCTTTGCTGCTTTGAAATTTCTTCTGCCAGATACCCTAAATCATCTCTCTCAAATTCAAAGTTCCACAGATCTCTAGGGCAGGGGCAAAATGCTGCCAGTATCTCTTTTTTTTTTTTTTTTTGAGATGGAGTCTCACTCTGTCACCCAGGCTGGAGTGCAGTGGTGAGATCTTGGCTCACTGCAAGCTCCGCCTCCCAGGTTCACGCCATTCTCCTGACTCAGCCTCCCCAGCAGCTGGAACTACAGGTGCACGCTGCCACGCCCGGCTAATTTTTTGTATTTTTGGTAGAGACGGGGTTTCACCGTGTTAGCCAAGATGGTCTCGATCTCCTGACCTTGCGATCCACACGCCTCGGCCTCCCAAAGTGCTGGGATTACAGGCGTAAGCCCCTGCGCCCGGCCCAGTATCTTCAATAAAACATAGCAAGAGTCACCTTTGTTCCAGTTCCCAAGAAGTTTCTCATCTCCATCTGAGACCACCTCAGCCTGGATTTCATTGTCCGTAACTTTATCAGCATTTTGGTCAAAGCCATTCAGCAAGTCTCTAGGGGTTTCAAACTGTCCCACATTTTTTCTGTCTTCTTCTGAACCCTCCAAACTGTTCCAACCTGTGCCTGTTATCCAGTTCCAAAGTTGCTTCCACATTTTTGGGTGTCTTTTTAGCAGAGCCTCACTCTACTGGTACCAATTTACTGTATTAGGCCATTTTCACACTGCTGATGAAGACATACCCCAAACTGGGCAATTTACAAAAGAAAGAGGTTTGATGGACTTACAGTTCCATGTGGCTGGAGAAGCCTCAAAACCATGACAGAAGGTAAGGTGGAGCAAGTCACATCTGGCATCGATGACAGCAGGAAAAGAGAGCTTATGCAGGAGAACACCTCTTTTTAAAATCATCAGATCTCGTGAGACTTATTCACTTACTGCTATCATGAAAACAGCAAGGAAAAGACATGTCCCCATGGCCTCCCACCAGGCCCTTCCCACAACAAGTGAGAATTCAAGATTAGATTTGAGTGGGGACACAGCCAAACCATATCACCGTATAACCTAAAAATTTCACTCCAGCCTATGAGACATTAACCAGAATAAAAGCCAAAAATGAAAAACTACCCAAATGTTTATGTCTATCAGTAGTAGAATGGATAAATTGTGACATATAATATTTATACAATGAAATATTAAAAAGCAATGAGAAGATATAAGCTCCTACTTCAAGAAATATCATAGCAGAATCTCAAAAGCCTATATATTTAACAAAATAAACTAAAATTTTATTGCATTTACATAAAATTATAAAAGAAGCAAAAAGAATTTCTGGTGTTAGAAGCAATGTTAGTAGTGACCCTGTTAGGGTGGTAGTGACTGAAAACGAAGTGACAGATTTCCCCAGTGCTGACACTCTTTCTCAATCCAGGTGCTTATTGCATGGGTGAGTTCTTTCTGTGAAAATTTGTAATTTTTTAATAGTTTGATATCTGCCCAATTCAGTCTGACATATATTTAATAAAAGGTTTTGCTGGGGCTCAGAAACTGATCTCTAAAAATGTGGTGTTTTGAATATGCTGAACTGAAGAAGAAACCTTAAGGTCTCTTTGACCTTTCTCCTCTTATGTCTCAGTCCTCTGTCTCTCCCTAAGCTCAGGATGGAGTTGTTCTCTGAAGTTACATTACCTACCTAAAGTTCAGACCTGCCAAAGAAAACGTTTGCTTCTGGTCCCTTCCCTGAGTTTTCGTTAACCAAACCCGTATCATAGGAAGAAAGGCTGAAGTCTGTCCACACACCTGTACAAACTTTTGTCACACACTATTGTCTGCTGTGTGGGCCCAGCAGACTTTTTCCAGGCCATTGTAAATGTACTTCCTGCCCATTGAATTCCTGTAACGGGCACTTACTACCTCCCTAAAATCATCCACACTTCCCCATCTCCCCTTCCCCAAGAAGAAGAGCATATCAGCATTTGTACCCATTGGATGGGTGGAAGTAATCACTCTGTGGTTTTCCTCCTATCTATGGTAATAAAAATTGGCATCCCCTTTCTCCTACTAATCTGTCTTCTGTCACTTGATTTTCAATGAACCTTTAAAGGACTAAGAGGAAGTTTTCCCTTCACCCCTGCAGCTTCTTTAAAAATTGGTTGCACCTAATTGTCTTTTGTGATGACAGAATAAAATTTATGATAGACAAGGAAGTTCTAAAATAGTGCAGTAGGATAAATTCCATTGTGGCATATTGTCTTCAGTTTCAATACTGCATAGTTACAAGATAAATAATGCTATAGGCACAAAATTAATTTCTTACATTTATTAATAATAAATACAAGTATTTCCATGTTTTCAATACTTACTTTTTTCAAAAGAAACAATACTAATTTTCAAAACACCCTGCGTATATTTAGAGTAAACTTGCTATAGTAATCAATACCAGTAGTAGAAGTTCTTTAATGCAAAACTCAAACTGTCTTCCATTAACAAAGACTTTATTTTATTATTTTTCTAATTTATTTATTCCTTCTCTCTGTGCAATTCTGTCCAATAGAAGTTTGGAAAATAATGGAAATACTCTAATAAAATTGCTTCTAGACATGTGGTATTGAATAATTGAAATGTAACTGGTGCTACTGAGGAATGGAATTTTTAATTTTATTTAATGTTAACAAATTTAATTTGAAATAATCACATGGTTAGTGCTGCTATACTGGGAAGCATAGATCTAACACTTCTGTTTTTAAAAATGCATTTAATATTCTAAATCTGGGTTTTAATATCTTCTTTTCTGTCTCAGTATTTTGCCAAGAAAAAGTAATGCATATGTTAAAAAATAAAAAATAAAAAAATCTGCCATGCATTGCATGCAATTGGTTCTCAGAAATCCTAATTCAGTTTTTGAAAGTGCTTTTACTGTAAGTCACTAACATTACTTTTCTGTTGTGTTGTCATCATTGGTGTTCATCTTTGTTAATAAATTTTCATCTCAGTGTTTCTGAAACTGGTTTATGAAGTTCTTAAATCAGTATAATCTGTAGAATTTTTATTACAGATTCTAAAAAGCCCCAACTAGACCTAATAAATGAGAATTTTGAAGATGAATTCTTGAAATTTGCATTTTTGAAGAGTCTTCCCAGTTAATCTTATACAAGGCACATTTTAAAATCTCTAAGATACAACATTCACTATTTTAAATGGTGTATCTATTTTAGCATCTGTGATGCTTATTTTACTATAGCACTCACCTAATAGATGGGAGTAGCATCTTTTGTGAAATGTCCAGGATTAACATCTAGCAAAAATATCTTTTCCTGAGCAGATGATTAAATGTAGTCAAAGAAATGGTCTACACAAACATGAGCTATTTTTTAAAAGACCTAAAGCTACCCAAATTTGTGTAGTGAGATTTTTTTAGACTTCAGAATATTCCCTTCAGTGTGAGCATTGTGGGTTAAATAGTATGGGCAGAAATTTTAATGAGCAGGAGTTGAGGCTACATTCCTTTAAGCCTTTCAAATGATGTTTCTTAAAAACTATGTTCCTTTAGTTCAGTGATTCTTAAATTTCAGTGAGTATTGGGACCACCTGGGAAACTTGGTGAAAATACAGTGGTCCAGGCCCTATCCTATTTAAATGAGCCTGATTTTCTGTATTCCTCATTAGCTTTAAGGTAAATCCAACACACACTAGTATTTGGAAACTCTGCTCTAGCTGTCAGAGTCAAAATGGATCATTTTGAAACTGTTTATTTTATATATAGTTTTTCCTTCCTCTCACCACCACAATCCTTTGTATAGTTTTCCTCATGGATTTTTATTATCTTATTACATTTTTCCACACTGTCATCTCAAAGCAAACAAAAAGACGAGGCACAGTGCCCTGCACCCATAATTCCAGCTACTTGGGAGGCTGACACAGGAGGATCACTTGAGGCCAGGAGTTGGAAACCAGCCTGAGCAACACAGCAAGACTCCATCTCTGGGTGGGAGGAGGGGAGGGAAAAGACCCAGACAATGCTATGTCTTCCCCCCCTCCCCATGTATGGTATTAATTCTATCATGAAATAGCCAGTGGTGGTTCCTAACACATTAGTTGCATTAACTCAATTTCAATTATAAAAGCTTCAAGTACTTTTTAGTATTTCTGTTGACATGGTTTTTTATTCTCTACCCATATACATTTTCTCTATTTATCAACCTATAAAGAAGAAGGATTGCTTTTGCCTTACCTCATCAGCTTGTGAAAGCTGACATTCTCACTCAAATGCATGGCTGGAGGAAAAATATATATAGCTTCCCATCCAGTTCTCATGTACATCCAATTCTCCTGTGCTAATAGCTTTTACCCGGTGTATCTTCTCCTTCACTCCTGTTTGATTTTCTCATACATTGAATAAAACAAGCTCATAAAACATTTCAATTCACAGCTCCAGTTCATAGTGTGGTTTTTCTGAAAGCCCACCTGTGACAATTTATTTGTGGAGCTAAAATTCCCAGAAAATAACGTGCCACTGCCATTCTCCACCCTCATTCCTATATCTTGTTAAGTTGTTTTCTGGGAACTACTGTTTCCTATTGGACATAAAAGATAACTAACAGAATATAAAATGAATCCTCATAAAGTAGGAGAAAATACAAATAAACCAATAAAAGTATGGACAGAGGGTATCAACAAGTAATAATAAAAAGGGAAATGCAAATGACAAGATGCTTAATTACATTAGAAATCAACAAAAATGAAATTAAGGCATAGCAGTACTGTCTGCCTTTCAGATTGGCCAAAGTTGAAAAAATATTCATAAAATTCATTTTTGGTAAGAATATAAATAAATGGTTAGCCTCATCCATTTCTGATGAGATGATAGACTGATAAGGCCATTTCTAGGTATTTATTCTATACTATCTACCTTATGGAGAAATATTTGTGCATGTGAACAAAAAGGCTTGATTTAGGCACTAAGATTTTGTAACTTAAAAAAAAATTAGAAATACCTTAAAGGCTTTGTGTAAATACACAAGTGGTTAAAGAAACTGTGAGACATCAATATTGCAGACTACTACACAGTTCTTTTCTATTGACAAAAGATTCGCTCCCAAAATATGTGTGTGTTATTAATGGAAAAACAAGAAGAAGAGAAAGGTCTCAAGTCATGTGGTTTTATACAGCCAAAAATGGTTATATGTATGTTTATACAAATAAATATAACTATTACATGTTTGCATATGCTCATACGTTCATACACATGTAAATGCATAGTAAAATAATCTGTAATGGCCTACCATATTAGTAAAAGGGGTTACCTAGTGCAGGAGAGTGGGATTGAGTAGAGTTTAAGGAAACTTTTTCCTTTACCAACACACTGTTAATTCATAAATGAAAATATATTTTATCTACGAGAGTGTAATTAAAAATATTTGTCAGGCAAAGTGAGCAATACTAACCAGACTACTTCGGAAATTGGTGCAGAGGTGCAGTTGCCTAATATTCTGCATGGTAAAGACACTGGGTTGAGGTAAAGAGAGTAAAGAAGGATTCTGATGTCATTCTCTCCTTTCTCAGATGGTCTGAATATGGTTTTCTCATTCTGGCTTCATTTATATTCAATGCATTTTCAGATTTTTCTTCTGGATTTTAGTCTTACATAAACTGTTGGTTGTAGGATTGGGAATATTGCTCTTTTCTTATCTATTCTGATGGGAAGCTGGGGAAGCTAGCATTAGGGGCTATAAGCCAGATATTACATTAAGTTAAAAGTTGGATAAATATTTATATTCTGCACTTGAATATGCTGAAATATCCCCCTTGGGAATTCATCCTGAGATCATCCTTTGATACTAGACAAGCACAAATATACTAAACAAGATTCAAATCACCATACACCAGGAATCAATACAAGGCCTGTTATAAGTAAAAAGAGGCAGTAAGAGTGAGAAGGGAGTGAGGGTTGTGTGGGCAAGTGTGGCAATAGATGCTACAGACTATTGCAATTCAAGACTGAGAGTGCCTGAAACCCAGGACATGTCAGTAGGTAAGTAGGTTGCTACTTCAAAAAGAAAGTTATTGAAAAAGATTTACAGAATTAAGCTGCTAAGTCAGGGAGAATTTGATAAAGTCCCATAAGATATATTTTTCAGATTTTAAATTAGTTGTCCTTTTATATTTCAAAAAAGGTTAGAGTTTGCATAATCTTATTTTCCATTCTATATGTGATACATTAAGAAGAGAGCTACCAAATGTGGAAACTTGTTACTGCCCTTTAAATTTTATTGAGAATTATATTTGCCCTATATAAATTTTAATCTCCCTCATAGTCCCTGACGAACTAACTTGAAAACTAACCTCCAGATGTGCTGTGACTATGAAATCTCCTCTCGGATCAACATAATGACCAGCAAAGCTCTGTTATTTTCTTTGTTCCTTTACTCTACACTGCGATTAGCTTCTCTTTTTCTAGTAAATGTTGAACCGACTCCCTTAGCAATGGACTCAGTTCCTTGAAGAGCTACAACTCATCATAAACTGGAAAACCTCTAGTTTGCATTATATATTAGTAGTATCCAGTCAATACTACTGTGTGCATTTAAGACAGGGCAAAAAAAATGCTTAATGTGAAGTGGTTTTATTATAACAAGCTGCTGAATTATTTAGACCAATAAAAATTTATCTGCTGGAGTCTCCTGAAAAAAATTATTCTCTTGGTATGTACAATTTGTCTGCAGTGAAATAAGGATGCACAGCATTGTCATTCGACATGTACCACAGGAGCATTCAAATTGTTCTCCTATGTCTCATTGTCTTTTGTGTTTGGTAAAGAGAATTTAGGGAAGCTAATGCTTAGTTGTACTAAAAGTAATGACCACAATGCAGCATCCTTATATCTGAAAGGTTTTGCATGTTACACAGTTTAAAGAAATAGTTAAAACTCCCAAGTTTCACAGAACAGTGAATACCTACGTATAGTTTGAAATGACCATGATAACATACTGGGCTCCTAACGATGAGAAAATTGGCCATTTTATGTATATATCACACAGTGTAACAGAAAGAGAATAATCTAGATCACTAATTAAATCAAGAAAAATTCTTATAGGTTTGAGTTTATAAGGCTTATAGGTTTGAGTTTTATTTTAGTTGTATTGATGCCCTCCTTTACATTCAAGGACAAATGTCTATAGAATTATTAGTTAGAAAACAAGCCTAATAATAAAGGGTATTTTTCATTTTGAGAAACAAGCATTCACTGCAAAAACTGTCAAAATTTAGCAATGCCTTTAGTCTACTAATTTAAAAACACTGATTTTAAAACAATGATGAGAAGTTGTTTTTTGACTAATTTATTCCTAGAAATCAAAAGCTCCTGTTTAAGATCTGAAAGAGCTCACAGAAATTGTTTCGTTATGCTCTTGTGAGTATATGCTATATAAAACTATGTTTCTAAGAATGAAACATTATGAAAACGGCATCTTTAGAATAGTGGTTTTCAACTGGGATGATTCTTCCCTTTAGAGGGCATTTGAAAACATCTGGAGACATTTTCCATTGTCGCAACTGGAGGTGGGGAGTTTTTAGTGACTGGGAGCAGGGAACGTAGCTAAATATCCTAGAACACCTAGGCAAACTCCCCACACAGAGGAATTATCCAGTCGAAAATGTCAATAGTGCCGAGATGAAGATATCTTGCTTTAGAATATTATCTTCTTTAACATTTTAATCTAAACCTAAAATTTAGTTTATTTACTTTAAAAAGCTCAGACTCAAACATTTGAGCATTAAATTCATGAAAACCAAGGCATCCTAAGTGAATACTAAAATTCACAAAAAGTTAATGCTTTTTTGTGTAAAATGATATAAATTTTCAAAGCTAAGAATAACATTTTGTACATTAATTTTCTCCTTTTCCCCAGCCAATTTCATCTGCTGCCCACCATCCACTAACCCCACCCAGGAAAGAAATAGAAAACCTTGGTTTTATAGCTTTAAATTTAGAAATAGTATTCAGTTTTACCTGAGTCGCCTCTATTACCTGGGATTTGTTATTAGATTCACACCACTTGGGGCATAAGGTCTTTAATTTGAGTTTATGACCCCATATTTCCTATATCTTTTGACATTTAAAATAATTTTTATTTTTGTTTGCTTCTATAGCCTTTTGTTTCTTACCATCCAAACTTTAGTTTCCAGGCTCTGCTTGGTAATCTCTTGGGACTTCAATTCAGAATTGGGAAAATATTCCAGATTTGACAAAAAGAAACCAAAGATAGAAGTCTGGCGCTGCCAATTACTACACACTGTTCATTAATAAGTTACTTTCTTAAGAGTAACTTTGATTACTTCGTCTGTTAAATATTAGCTTTGATTATTTCATTTGCTAAATATTTTATCTTACAGGTTTATGTGAGAGTCAAATTAAAATAAAATTAAATATATATCATAAACACTAAAGTTCAATCATGTTAACTTACAGTTAGTATTTAAAATTTTCTCAATGGAGTTTAAATGGCTCTTGCTCTCCATTTTGATTTCTTTCTCTGTGATTAACCTCTGCTCTAATGAATGAATGAAAAATGCCAGTCACTATCTTAACTGAGCTATATCCAATGGCATAGCAGACCACTGAATATCTTAGTCTACACTATAGATCATGTAATTCTTAGGTGAAGTAACAGTGACTTATAGACCTTAACCCAGAAAAGGAATTGAACTTAAACCAAATACGTTAAAATATTTTAACTTGATCTTGTTTTGCTATCATGGGTAACAAAGACCTATCCTAAGCTTTATGTTTTTTTAGACCGCTAATGTTCGACCATTCATAATGTGTATAGTGTGCAATTCCCTTTAGCCTGCCATTTCTATGATTAATTTATTATATGATTGTGCTTGAATAAATTTCCCACGAAATACGAAGTTTCTCTACAAATGCTACATGCACTAATAGCCATGTGAAATATTAAACCATTAAACTATTTTTCAGACTTTTCACTTGTTTATTCACATCCCTCCATATTTACCAACATCTTACTTAAATCCAAATATGCAGATAGAGCTTCAAAATCACAAACTAAATTTAGTTCTAAACTTGAAAGTAATTATTTCAAATGATTTTCTTCAACAACAACATTGAAGGAATCTATTTTAAGTAATTTTAACTTGTGTGTTTATTATACAAAAGCCATAAACTTTTTTGTTTTGAAATGTATTAATATATTAAAAGCATAAAATACCAGATACATAGTACTACATAAGTACTTAATAAATGTATTAAAATGTATGCAAACATTTTTATTTATTATAAATGTTGTTATACAATTGTTTAGAATACACATGGCATATTTAACAGCATAACATTTTAATTATTGACATTATTATCAATTGGATCCATTTACTCCATCACACATTCATTTAATAGAATGTAGTGAGAATAAATATGCATCAGGGCAGTGTCACATTCTAGAGATAGAAGTATGACATAGTCCGGCCATGGAAAAAAAATAGAAAACATATTTAAAATGCAATTATTAGGTTGATCCAAAAGTAATTGCAGTTTCCATCATTACTTTTAATGTAACATAATAGAATATAATATATAATATTTTTAATATAATAGAATTGGTCAAGTGGTATTATTAAGATATGAATACATGGAAAAGATCCCTTATGTATACAAGAGAGAATCACAGGTAGATTCAGAGGGAATGCAACATTGAGGTTGAACTTCCCAGCTGAAAGACATTCATTCACCAAGAAAATAAAGTGTAGGCACTACAGGCTGTATCCTCAAAGTGTGATTCTAACCTTTTATGTTTTTCTCACTGTATATATATTCCGGCCAACTTGCATGCCTAGGGAAGTTAGTGAAATTAAGATTCAGTATTTGGTAGGAGCAGGTAAGAAATCTTTTATAGAAAAAAATTAATTACTTGGTTGATATATAATGTAATTTATCAATTGGAAGTCTAGTATTTTAAAAATATTTTTTCTCTTTCACTACTTCTTTTCAACATCATATAGGAAGTCCTAGCTAATACTATGCAGCAAGAAAAGGAAATAAAATGTATACAGATTGGGAAGGAGGAAATGAAACTGTGAATAAGCACAGACAACATGAATGATTAAAGTTTAAAAGAATCAACAACAGCAACAAAAACTTCTGAAACTAATAACTGATTACAAGAATGTTACAAAATACAAAGCTAATATATAAAAGTCAGTTGCTTCCCTTTACATCAGCAATAAATAAGCAGAATTTAAAATTAACAACAATACCATTTATATTAGCACCCCCAAAATAAAATGCATAAGTATAAATCTAATAAAATATGTATAATATACCTATGAGGAAAAATATAAAACTCTGATAAAAGACACAAAAGAAAACCTAAGTAAATGGAGAGAGGTTAAATGCTCAGAGACAGGAAGGCCTAATATTTTCAAGATGTCAGCTCTTCCCAGCTTTATCCATATATTCAATGCAATCCTCATCAAAATCCTGGGAAGATATTGTGTAGATATTAATGAACTCAATCTAAAGTTTTCATGAAGAGGCAAAAGGCCCACAATAACCAGCACAACACTGAAGGAAAAGAACAAAGTCAGAAGACTAATACTAACTGACTTCAAGGCTGTCTTTAAAGTTACAATAAACAAGACACTTCAGTATTGGCCAAAGAATAGACAAAGAGATCAATAGAAGTGAATAGAAAGCACAGAAAAAGAACCACGCGGATATAGTAAGCTGATCTTTGACAAGAATGTACAGGAAATGGAATAGAGAAAGGATAGTCTTTTCAACAAAGACTATCTGGTGGTGGAACTTGATATCTACATGCTAAATAATAATAATAATAATAAAATCTAGATCCTGATATTACACCCTTCATAAAAAATAACTCAAAATGTATCACAGACCTAAATGTAAAATGCAGAACTATAAAACTCCTAGAAGATAATATAAGAGAAAATCTAGATAACCTAGCTTTTGGTAATTCCTTTTTAGATAAAATAATGGAAACATGATAAATAAAAACAAGAATCAACACGTTAGACTTCATTAAAATTAAAAACACCTGCTCTGTGAAAGACACTGTCAAGACAATGAGAAGTCAATTACAGACTGGGAGAAAACATTTGCAAAGATAAAGGACTGCTATCTAAAATATACAAAGAACTCTTAAAACCTAACAATAAGAAAATGAAAAAAAAATTTAATAAATGGCAAAATACCTGAACAGATGCTTCATTAGAAAAGACATACCTATGGAAAATAAGCATATAAAAAGATGTTCAACATCATATGCCATCAAGGGAATGCAAATTAAAACAGCAATGAGACACTACTACTACACTACTAGGATGGCCAAAATACTGGCAAAGATGTGGCACAATAGGAGTCAAATATAGGAAAGAATGTAAAACAGCAGGAGCTCTCTTCTTTCGCTGGTGGGAATGCAAACTGGTACAACCACGTGGAAGAGAGTTTGCAAGTTTCTGAAAAACTAAACATATTTTTTACCATGTGTCTTAGTCTGTTGTGTACTGCTGTAACAGACTACCTAAGACTAAGTAATTTATACAAAGTTTATTTGGCTCACAATTCTGGATCCTGGGAAGCCCAAACTTAGGCAGTTCATCTGGTAAGGGTCTTGTGCTGCTTCAACATATGGCAGAAAGTGGAAGGAAAAGTGCAAATTTGCAAAGACACCAAACACTAGAAGGAACAACACACTTTCAAGGTAACTAATCCAGTCCTGTGAGCGTGAGAACTCACTCCCTCAAGATGACGTTAATCTATTCATGAGAGATCAACCCCATGACCCAAACACCTCTCATTAGGCCCTACTTCCCAACACTGCCACATTGGGGATCAAATTTCAGTATGAATTTTGGTTGGAGCAAACCACATCCAAAACGTAGCACCATGCAAATCAAGTCTTGACTAAGCAGTTGCTCTTCTTGGCATTTACCCTAATGAGTTTAATACATATGTCCAGGCAAAACCTGCACACAGATATTTATAACAGATTTATTCACAATTGTCAAAACTTTAAAGCTACCAAGATGTCCTTCAATAAGTGGATAAATAGAGATACATCCAGACAACGAAGTATTATTCAGTGATAAAAAGAAATGAACTATTAAACCATGAAAATACATAAAAGAAACTTAACTGCATATTACTAAGTGAAAGAAACCAATCTGAAAAGGCTATATACTGTATGATTATGGCTATATGCCATTCTGAAAAAGGCATAACTATGGAGACAGTAAAAAAGATCACTGATTATCAGGAGTTGGAGGGGAGGGAGGGATGAATAGAAGATATACAGATGACTTTTAGTACAATAAAACAATTGTCTCTGACATTATAATCTTGAATGCATATAATTATACAAAACCCATAAACTGTGCAACAAGAGTGAACCCTACTGTAAACTATAAGCTCTAGGTGATAATGACCTGTAGGTTCAAATTGTAACAAATGTACCTCTCTTGTGTAGAATACTGATAGTGCGGGAGCCCTTGCCTGTGTAGTGTATGAGAACTCTTTGCACTTTCTGCTCAATTTTGTTGTAAAACTAAAACTGCTCTTAAGAATAAAGTGTATTTATAAAATAATTATTGGTAGTACTATAGATCAGAATAAGTCGTTCAAGTTTGTTTTCTTCTTTTCCCTCCTAGGGATCTCTTCGGAAAAGGTCAGCTTTACTTTCCATGCATTTGCGTAAAAGCATAATTAAGTTTTAACTGAGTTAACTCCTGACCTTGAACCCCAAATAGCCCTCTATAAACAAGTCTCTAGATGGAAAGGGCCAAGAGTATCCATGTGGCATTAGTTTGCTAGAATTCAGATCTGAATTAGACATGACTATCTTTAGAATCTTCCTTTCATTTCTCCCAATTGCCAGTGGTTGTGCTATTAAATTAGTGCTTGGGGAAAAGAGAATTCCGCTTTGTGGCATTTGCACATTTTCATGCCATCAATGCTTTCATCAAGGCTGATTTCAAAGTACCAAATGACTTACAAAATTCTTCCCATCTCATATTCTTTCACCCTCTTCCATTTTATCTGTCTTTTTCTTATGTGTTTATACTAAAGCTTCAAGAAATTTCATGGTTGTCTCTGAAGCTGACCTTCAAAACTATAAAGAGATTCAAATAGTCAGAAGCATTAATAACTGAAAGAGTTTATGGGATTTCCTTCTCTAGTCAAAATATTTGAACATAAAATACTAAACTTAAGAGTCAAAAAAGGCATTCGTCTAAACATTAGTTTCTAGTTACATGCCAAATATAACCTTCTTCACCCTCACAAACACTTCTGAAACCTTAATAGTATTTTAAAATATTTTGTTCCTAATCACACTTTTGAGAAAAGTGAAATAATACTATAAAGGAGAGGAAAATGACAATTTTTTATGAAATACAATCATAAGGCAGATAAGCAGTTATTTTTCCCCTGTCATTATGAATGTGATGGATTAAGTTTTTATTTGGCTCCTTCCAGTGTGCATTTCAGGATATCTAGCATTTAACCACATTACCTTCCAAATAATTATATGTGAATAAGCAAGGCTGATAATATCAAATGATTATCTGGAATCAACTCCAATTTCCAGTAAATATTACCTGCAAATTATAGAACATTATTAGAAAATAATGGCATAATACAACTCACAGTAGATTGTCATCATATAATTTGTTTCAAAGTAGCTCTTTAAAGCAAACAGTATTATTTTCACATGACTGATAAGAAATAAAACATTAAGAAAGATAACATAACACTGAGTGATTTGGGTCATTTTTTTACCCAAGGTCACATAGCCAATGAATGGTAGAACAAAAATTCATTCATTCAACAAAAATGTATTGAGTGCTAAACATATTGCTACAGATAGAAAGGTCTTTGTTCTGTTTAGCTTACAGTCTATTGAAGGGCAAATAATATTAATTCACAATCACAACACAGTAATAAATGCTGTGGTACAAGCATGAACAGAATATTTTGGAGCATATAAGTGGACACAAATCATATTGAGAACAAGGGAAGAAAGTAAAATATAAGCTGAGATTTAAAGAACTATGAGGAGTTAGGTTGATAAATAATATTGGGAAGGATGTGTCCAGAGGTAACAATACATTGTAAGGCAGGGGCAAAATATGGGCTATTTGGATAACTTCGGTAAGTTCAATGTGACTGGAAAAAAAATGCATAAATCTGAATTGTGACAAATAAAGCTAAAGAGGTATGCAGAGATCAGTATTATGAGTAATATCATCTTTTATGTTTGGCTCATTATACCTCACTTGAAAAATATATACTCCAATTAGTATCTGCATCTTGTGATAGCACTGATTCTAAACTGATACTAAACGAAGAAGTCTCAAACACTATGCAGCTTTTGATTCTTAAAATTCTCTCAGAAAGTTACATGAGGCCTATTGGTGAATTTTTTTCAGGAAAATAACACAGGTATGAAATCTAGAAAGGATATTTTAACAGCAGCATAAAGGACAGATAAGAGAGTAAGAATGAAAGATTGGTCAGTAGACACTGCAATTATTCAGATGACAGGTACTGGTAATCTCAAGTAAGGCTGCAGCAATGGAACAATAGCAGATGATTAATATATTAGTCTGCACATGTTGATAACTCATGGAATATAGGGATTTAAGTAATATGAAATAGAATAGCTTCACATTTCTAGTTTTTTCCATAATACAGTTTTTCTTAGCAATTTTGGGGTCACAGACTTCTTTAAGTATCTGATTAACCCCTGTCCTACGACTAAAAGTGATTTATAGTATTTTATGGGTTTCACGAGTCTCTCCAAAGACCCCAGGCTAACCACCACTGTACTGGATTAACCTATGATGAAGTAAATACAAAAGGAAAGAATATTCTGGGGAAGAAGTATGATAGCTCATTCGTTTTAGACATACTAATGTGCTTATGAAACATTCTAAAAGATATTTTAAGAACTTGGGTTATATTTTTCTGAAGGTCAGCAAGGATGTCGTTGGTGAAGATCGTTGTAATTAACTTTTAAGTATTTGCTGAGGCTATATGTTTGGATAACCTCATATAAAAAACTGTGTAGAGTGACTGGAACAGAAAAAGAAGGTCTGAGTCTGAAAAACATACTCATTCAAGGAATGATTAAAGGATAGATGTACACATGAGAAAAAAAGGCAAAAAAAATCTACACATCAAAGCCAAGATCTCAACTACCATTGTCAGACTCTGAAGGTTAAATTCAATGTTGTATGTGAATTTATACAATCCCAATGTTGCTCATAGATGTCTCTAAAATTTTGATCCAGTAAAAATTTTGTTATTGTTTAATGCTCAGAGTGCTATTTTATATGGTGCTATGTTTACATATTTGCATTTCCTAAAATTTTAAATCATTATTTGTTAACATTTTTGATGTGTGTGTATGTAGGTGTGTATATATAGCCATTAATCTCCCATGTGCTCTGTTTTATATTTGAAGATAATGAGGCTCATGTTCAAACCTGAATTTGACTCCAGCATGAGAATCTTCACACTGTATCACGAGAGAGAAAGATAAATGTAATCAGTATCAAAGTCTATTAAACATTGCTAGTTATTGCTGTACAATGATGAGGGAGGCACTGTTGTTTGTTTCTATATAATACACAGTATAGAGTTAAAAAAACAGTTAATAGAAGTACAGTCTAATAAAGGTTCCTCTAACCCCATCTGTTTTATAGAGCTAAATCATGGTCTTCCTTTACCAGTGGATAGAAAGCTAATATTATGGAAGAAAGTAAAACAGCTCATGGTTTTCAGAATGTAGATAATGAATCTGTGATATAAAGTATTCACATATTTCATATTTTAATAGCTTCTCTTGACAAGAAAATTCAAGATTGATTAAAAGTTTTCCTCAAGATCTATGCAATAGACATTTTATGTAAAAATATAGATGGCAGCAATGTACACTTGATATACTTAAATAGTTTTGAAGTCAACACACACTATGCCATACTGTAGTCAAAATTCCTTGAACTATATAGATATTACTCTTGATGAAAGTAGCAGCCTAACAAAATTGCTATATAATTATAGTAAGGGATTAAACTCAGTACTGACTCTGGTCAACTAAACTTACCTTTGAATCTCACTGACTTTTTTTTTTTTTTAACCTTTATTTAGGTTCAGTGGAACATATACAGGTTTGTTATATAGGTAAACTCATGTCATGAGGGTTTGTTGTAAAGATTTTTCATCACCCAGGTACTAAGCCTAGTACTCAGTAGTTATGTTTCTGCTCCTCTCCCTGCTCTCAACCTGCAAACTCTAGGAAACCCCTTGTTCTCCTCTTTGTGTTTTTGAGTTCTCATCCTTTAGCTCCCACTAGTAAGCAAGAATATTCAGTATTTGGTTTTCTGTTCCTGTGTTAGTTTACCAAGGATAATGACCTCCAGCTTTATCCATGTTCCCACAAAAGACATGGTCTAACTCTTTTGTATGACTGCATAATATTCCACAGTGTATATGTATCATATTTTTGTTATCCAATCTGTCATTGATGGTCATGTATTTTGATTCCATATCTTTGGTATTGTGAATAGTGTTGTGTGTATGTGTCTTTATGGTAGAATGATTTGTAGTCCTCTGAGTATATACCCAGTAATGGGATTACTGGGTCAAATGGTAGTTCTGTTTTTTGGTCTTTGAGGAATCGTCATACTGCTTTCCACAATGGTTGAACTAATTTACAGTCCTACCAATAGTGTATAAGTGTTTCATTTTCTCTACAACCTTTCCAGCATCTGTTATGTTTTGACTTTTTAATAATAGCCATTCTGACTGGTGTGCAATGGCATCTCATTGTGGTTTTGATTTGCATTTCTCTAATGATCAGTGATCTTGAACTTTGTTTTTCATATGCTTTTTGGCCAAATGTATGTCTTACTTTGAAAAGTGTATATCCATGTTCTTTGTCCACTTGTTAAGTAGTTGTTGTTTTTTGTCTTGTAAATTTGTTTAAGTGCCTTATAGATGCTGGAGAGTAGACTTTTGTCAGATGCATAGCTTGTAAGTATTTTCTCCCAGTTTGTAGGTAGTCTGTTTATTCTGTTGATAGTTTTTTTGCTGCGCAGAAACTCTTTAGTTTAATTAGATCCCATTTGTCACGTTTTGCTTTTGGCATCTTCATCATGAAATCTTTGCTCATTCCTATGTCCAGGATGATATTGCCTAGGTTGTCTTTCAGCATTTTTATACCATTGCATTTTACATGTAAGTCTTTTCTCCACCTCGAGTGGATTTTTGTATATGGTGAAAGGAAGGGGTCTAGTTTTAGTCTTCTGCACATGGCTAGCCAGTTATCCCAGCACCATTTATTGAATAGGGAGTCCTTTCCCCATTGCTTGTTTTTGGCAGCTTTATTAAAGATCATATGGTCATAATTGTGTGGCCTTATTTCTGGGCTGTTTTATCTCATTCTTCTCTGTGTCTGTTTTTGTACCAGTACCATGCTGCTTTTGTATATTGTATCCCTGCAGTATAGTTTAAAGTCAAGTAACATGATGCCTTCAGCTTTGTTCGTTTTGCTTAGGATTGCTTTGGCTATTTGGGCCCCTGTTTCGTTCCATATTCACTTCAAAATAATTTTTTTCTAGTTCTGTGATAAATGTCATTTGTTGCTTGATAGGAATAGCTTTGAATCTGTAAATTAATTTGGGCAGTATGACCATTTTAATTATGTTCATTATTCCTATTCATGATCATGAAATGTTTTTCCATTCGTTTGCATCTTCACTGGTTTCTTTGAACAGTGTTTTGTAATCCTTATTGTAGAGATATTTTACCTCCCTGGTTAGCTGTATTCTCAAGTATTTTACTCTTTTTGTGGCAATTGTGAATGGGACTGCATTTCAAATTTGACTCTCAGCTTGGTTGTCATTCATGCAGAGGAATGCTAGTGATTTTTGTACATTGATTTTATGTCCCAAAACTTTGCTGAAGTTTATCAGCTCCAGGAGCTTTTGTGCTGAGGCTATGGGATTTACAGAATCATGTCATCTGCAAACAGTGATAGCTTGACTCCCTTTGCTACTATTTGGATGTCTTTTCTTTCTTCCTCTTGCCTAATTGCTCTGGCCAGGACTTCCTATATTGAATAGGAGTGGTGATAGAGGGCATACTTTTCTTGTGCCAGTTTTCAAGGGGAATGCTTCCAGCTTTTCCCTATTGACTATGATGTTGGCTCTGGATTTGTCATAAATGGCTCTTATTATTTTGAGGTATGGTCCTTCAATATCCAGTTTATTGAGAGTTTTTGACATGAAGAGTTGTTGAATTTTATTGAAAGCATTTGGTGCATCTATTGAGATAATCATGTTTTTTGGCATTAGTTCTGTTTATGTGATGAATCACATTAATTGATTTGCATATGTTGAACCAACCTTGCATCTAAGGGATGAAGCCTACTTTATTGTGGTGAATTAGCTTTTTGATGTGCTGCTGGATTCAGCTTGCAAATATTTTGTTGAGGATTTTTCCATCAATGTTCATAAAGAATATTGGCCTAAATTTTTTGTAGTTGTTGTCATTGTGTCTCTGCCAGGTTTTAGTATCAGGATGATTTTGGCCTCATAGAATAAGTTGGAAAGAAGTCCCTACTCCTCAATTTTTTGGAATAGTTTAAGTAGGAATGGTACCCACTCTTCTTTGTACATCTAATAGAATTCAGCTGTGAATCCATCTGGTGCTAGGCGTTTTTTCATTGGTAGGCTATTTATTACTGTTTCAATTTAGGAGCTCATTATTGGTCTTTTCAGGAATCAATTTCTTCTTGGCTTAGCCTTGGGAGGGTGTATGTGTCCAGGAATTTATCCATCTCTTCTATGTTTCCTAGTTTGTGTGCATAGATGTGCTTATAGTAGTGTCTGATGGTTACTTTTATTTCCTTGGGGTCAGTGGTAACATCCTCTTCATTATTACTAATCTGTTTATTTGGATCTTCTCTCTTTTATTCTTCATAAGTTTAGCTAGCAGCCTGTCTCATTAATAATTTCAAAAAACCAACTGCTGGATTCGTTGATCTTTTAAATGGTTTGTTGCATCTTGATTTCCTTCGGTTCAGCTCTAATTTAGGTTATTTCTTATTTTCTGCTAGTTTTGAGGTTGATTTGCTCTTCCTTCTCTAATTCTTTCTGCTGTGATGTTAGGTTGTTAGTTTGAGATCTTCCTAACTTTTTGATGTGGGCATTTAGTACTTTGAATTTTCCTCTTAACAGTCTCTTAGCTGTGTCTCAGAGATTCTAATATGTTGTATCTTTGTTCTCATTCATTTCAAAGAACTTCTTGATTTCTACCTTAATTTCATTATTTACCCAAAAGTTATTCAGGAACATTTTGATTAATTACCATGTAATTGCATAATTTTGAGTTATTTTCTTAGTCTTGAATACTATTTATATTGCACAGTGGTCTTAAAGTCTGTTGAGTATGATTTCATTTCTTTTACATTTGCTGAGGATTGTTTAATGTCTAATTATGTGGTCAAATTTACAGCATGTGCCTGTGGCAATGAGAAGAATGTATACTCTGTTGTTTTGGGGTGGAGGGTTCTGTAGAGGTCAATCAGATCCTTTTGGTCCAATGTGGAATTCAGGTCCTGAATATCTTCAATAATTTTCTGCCTTGATGATATATTTCTAATACCGTCAGTGGAGTGTTGAAGTCTCCCATTATTATTGTGTGAAGTTTGTGTTTCTTTGCAAGTCTCTTAGAACTTGCCTTATGAATCTGGGTGCTCCTCTGTTGGGTGCATATATATTTAGGATGGTTAGGTCTTCTTGTTGAATTGAACATTATACCAATATGTAATTCCCTTCTTTGTCTTTTTTTTTTTTTTTTTTTTTTTTTTAGACAGAGTCGCACTCTGTCGCCCAGGCTGGAGTGCAGTAGCTTGTTCTGAGTTAGTGAGAAGCATAGCCTGTGTGGACATTGGAAACAGCCACTTTTTCTTTTTACTTTTTTTTTTCCCCCCGAGATGGAGTCTTGCTCTGTCACCCAGTCTGGAGTGCAGTAGCATGGTCTTGGCTCACCACAACCTCTGCCCCCTGGGATCAAGCGATTCTCCTGCCTCAGCCTCCCCGAGTAACTGGGATTACAGGCGCACGCCAGCACACCTGGCTAATTTTTGCATTTTTAGTAGAGACGGGGTTTCACCACGTTGGTCAGGCTCATCTCAAACTCCTGACCTTTTGATCCACCCACCTTGGCCACCCTAAGTGCTGGGATTACAGGCATGAGCCACTGTACCTGGCCCCTTCTGTATCTTTTAAAAATCTTTTTTGGTTTAAAGTCTGTTTTATCTGAAATTAGGATTGCAATTCCTGCTATTTTTCTGATTTTCATTTCTTTTGTAGATTTTCCTCCATCTCTTTATTTTTAGCCTATAGGTGTAATTACATGTGAGACGAGTCTCTTGAAGACAGAATACCATTGAGTCTTGCTTTTTTAAAAAAAAAATCCAGCTTGCTACTCTGTGCCTTTGAAGTGGGGCATTTAGCCCATTTACATTCAAGGTTAGTATTGATATCTGTGGTTTTGATCCTGTTCTTGAGTTATTAGCTGGGTAGTATGTTGGCTCATTCTTGTGGTTACCATATAGTGTCACTGGCATGTGTACTTAGGTGTGTTTTTGCATTAGTTGGTAGTGGCCTTTCCTTTTCATATTTAGTGCTCCTTTCAAGATCTCTTTTAAGGGAGGCTGGTGTTAACAAACTCCCTCAACATTTCCTTATCTGAAAAGGATCTTCTTTCTCCTTTACTTAGGAAGCTTACTTTAGCTGGATTTGAAATTTTTGGTTGAAGATTTTTTTTTTCTTTAAGCATGTTGAATATAGGCCCCCCAATCTCTTTTGGCTTGTAGGGTTTCAGTTGAGTGGTCTTCTGTAAGCCTGATGGGGTTCTCTTTGTAGGTGACCTGCTCTTTCTCTCTAGATGCCTTTAACCTTCTGTCTTTGATTTTGATCTTGGGAAATCTGATGATTATGTGTCTTTGGGCATGGTCTTGTGTAGAATCTTGCAGGGGTTCTCTGTATTTCCTGAATTTGACTGTTGGCCTTTCTATGTAGGTTGGGGGAGTTTTCATGGATGATATCCTGAAATGTGATTTTCAAGTTGTTTGCTTTCTTCCCATCTATTTCAGGGATGCCAATGATTCATAGGTTTGGCCACTTTATATAATCCCATATTTCTATGAGGTTTTGTTTATTCCTTTTCATTCTTTTATCTTACTTTTTTCTGACTGTCTTCTTTCTGAGAACCAGTCTTCAAGTTCTGAGATTCTTTCCTCAGCTTGATCTATTCTCCTATTAATACTTGTGATTGCATTGTGGAAGTCTTGTATTGTGTTTTTCAGCTCTGTAAAATTCTTTTTTATACTGGCCATTTCATCTTTCAGCTTCTTTATTGTTTTATGGTGATTCTTAGTTTCTCTGGATTGAGTTTTGCCCTTTTCCTGAATCTAGACAATCTTTGTTTCTATCTGTTTTCTGAATTATATTTCTGTCATTTCAGCCAGCTCACCCTGGTTAAGAAGTCTTGTTGGAAAACTGGTGCAGTTAGTCATTTGGAGGACACAGGACACTCTGGCCATTAGAGTTACTGAAGCTCTTGTGTAGATTCTTTCTCATCACTGCATGTGGGTGTTCCTTTAACTGAAGGGTAGATTGAGCACATTCAATAGACTTCTTTTCTAGATGTTTTCACAGGGCTGAGGCATGGTGCAGGGTCTTTATTTATAGCTAACTCCATGACGTCGGTTTCAAGAAGGTACGTTAACGAAGTATTTTTGGTGTTTAATATTTTGAGTGTGATCCAGTAGGTGGCGCTGAGTCATGTTAGTCAGTTGGTAGGCTCTTGCTTGGTTGTGTGGTTCTCCTATATTGCCTCACAGTTGCACACTTGCTTCCTTTCAATGCTCTGAAAGTGTGGGCTCCTGTCACCCTTATGGGCTGGCTTTAGATCATGGCTGGGCACTCCCAGGCTTCCTACTCCAGTTCTTGGACGATCTCAGGATTTATGTTCCTTCCCAACTTGGAGGCAGCAGAGCAAAAGAACTTAGTAGTGTTTGTGGCCAAGGGTTTTTTGTTTCTCTCCTGGGGGTTCCACCCAAGCAAGATGCAGGTCAGCAATTGTTCAGTGTAATTAGCCCAGGATGGAAGGTCTGTGCTGTGGGCCTAAGCTAGGGGTTCCCTGTTTGATGATGAGCAAGGGGATGTGGGTGGAAGTTGTGGGAGAAGGACTGTCTTTCTCTCCTGAGTCAACTGCCATTTGTTGGAGGTGTGGATAAGGCACTTAGGGTCTTTGCTCCTTCATTAGTCGGAGGGTAGCAAAGACAAGTCCACTCCAGAGGCATTGGCAGAAAGGCTATCAGTTGCCCCCTGGGGTTTCACCTTCAAGAAACATGGAGCCACTGTTATTGGGGGAGCTCAGTCAGTGGGGTGGGGTGGCTGCATTGCTTGTGCCAGATTGGAGTTCTGCTTTTTAGGGAACAGGGGGCTCAAAGGCTCACAGGGAGAAGAGATTGGTCTCCTCTCTATGTGACAGCTGTGGTGTATTGTAAGCTTGGGTACAACCCTCAGTCTCCTTATTTCTTCCCCAGCCGGGGCCCCTGCTTGGTAAAGAGTAGGGGGTGTTGGTTCCCAGGGGAGAGGAGCTGGACTCTCTCGGTATTGTGTCGGCAGTGTGCTGGAGGTGCCAGCCTAATGACAAGGCCCTTTATTCCTTCCCCAGCCTGAGGGCTGTTAGGGCTGTACACTGCAATTGTAGTGGTAGAGGAGCTGTGGATTGACTCTGGGACTTCCTCCTTGGAGAAATGCTGGGCTTCTTCTGATTGTGGTGATCAGGAGAGGCAAGGTGATTGTGCTAGAGTCCCAGGTAATGTGGCCCTGTCCAGTGAGGAGAAGTGAGGACTCAAATCTGCAAGGACAAGAGTTTGGCCACTTTTCTGTGAGGTTGGTGCTTTGTGCTGGGAGTCTGGACCAGTTCCTGGTCCCCACATACTCTCCAGAGCCTGGAGACAGCAAGGGCAAGGGCTGCAAAACAGATGGCAACCCACCTTGCTCACTGGGAGATCTGCCCTGGGAGTTTCAGAGCTGTTACTGGCTCAAGGGCCCCAATAGAAAGTAGCTGGAAGCCCAGAGTGGTTGGACCTGCCCTTTGTGGAGATATGGGAATGAGAACTCATGTAACAGTTTGGCAACCTTTCATTAGGGCTGTTGCGATATGCTGGGGTTCTGCTCCCATCCCAAGTCACCTCGAATTTTTCAGTACCTGAATCTATCAACATGAAGGCTACAAAACATCAAAGACGTGGCCTTCCCCTCCCTCTGGGAATTTCATCCCAGGTAAGTACAAATCCGTTGTCTGCAGGAATGCACATGTAGGATGTTCCTGGAGACCCTGGCTGGGAGGTTCTGCTCAGTGGAGAGGAACGGGAATAGTGTCTTGCTTTAAAAAGTAGTCTGGCCACATTTTATAGAGCAGCTCTATTGTGCTGGGGTGCACTCCAGTGCCTGGTTGCCTCTGACTCTCCAATGCCTGAAGACTGCAATGGGTAAGTAGCCCAAACAGCAAAGATGGCAGCCCATTCCTTCATCTAAGTGTTCCATTCTAGGAGTTTGAAACCTCTGTCGGCCAGAAAACATCAGTGGGGTTATATGGTCTGGCTCTGTATTCCCACCCAAATCTCATCTTCAATTATAATCTGAATTGTAATCCCTATGAACACATAGGGATTTCCTGGGAGGTGATTGAATCATGGGGGTGATTCCCCCATGATGCTCTCATAATAGTAAGTGAGGTCTCACGAGATCTAATGGATTTGTGAGCAGCTTTTTCCCCTTTTGCCCTGCACTTCTCTCATTCTTCTCCTTCCCACCACCATGTGTAGAAGGATGTGTTTACTTCCCTTTCTGCCATGATTGTAAGTTTCCCGAGGCCTTCCCAGCCATGCTGAACTGTGAGTCAATTAAACCTCTTTCCTTTATAAATTATCCAGTCTCAGGTATTAGCAGCATAAGAACAGACTAATACCGTAAATTGGTACCAGTAGAGTGGGGAGCTTCCACAAGGATACCCAAAAATGTGGAAGCGACTTCAGAACTGAGTAACAGGCAGAGGTTGGAATAGTTTAGAGGACTCAGAAGAAGACAGGAAAATGTGGAACAGTTTGGAACTTCCTAGAGACTTGTTGAATGGCTTTGACCAAAATACTGATAGTGATATGAACAATGAAGTCCAGGCTGAGGTAGTCTCAGATGAATAAGAGGAACTTGTTGGGAACTGGAGCAAAGGTGACTCTTGCTGTGCTTTAGCAAAGAGATTGGTAGCTTTTTGCCTCAGCATTAGAGATCTGTGAAACTTTGAACTTGAGAGAGATGATGTGGTATATCTGGCAGAAGAAATTTTTAAGCAACAAAGTTTTCAAGAGGAAGCAGAGCATAAAAGATCGGAAAATTTTCAGCCTGATGATGCAATCAAAAAGAAAAACCCATTTTCTGAGGAGAAATTCAAGCCAGCTGCATAAATTTGCATAAGTAATGGAGAGTCAAATGTTAATCACTTAGACAATTGGGAAAATGTTTCCAGGGCATGTCAGAGACCTTCACAGCAGTCCCTCCAATCACAGCGTTACAGGCCCAGAGGGCTAGGAGAGGAAAATAGTTTCCTGGTCTGGGTCCAGAGCCCATCTGCTATGTGCAGCCTTGGAACTTTTTCCCAGCCATTCCAGCCATGGCTAAAAGGGCCAAATTACAGCTCAGGTTGTGGCTTCAGAGGGTGCAAGCTCCCAGCCTTGGCAGCTTCCACATGATGTTGGTCCTGCAGGTGTGCATAAGATAAGAATTGAGGTTTGAGAACCTCCACCTAGATTTCAGAAGATGTACGGAAATACCTGGATATCCAGGCAGAAGTCTGCTATGGGGGCAGGGCCTTCATGGAGACCCTCTGCTAGGGTAGTGCAGAAGGGAAATGTGAGGTGGGAGCCCCCACCCAGAGTCTTCACTGGGACACTGCCTAGTGGAGTTGTGATAAGAAGGCCACCGTCCTTTAAACACCAGAAGAGTAGATCCACCAACAGCTTGCACCACATGCCTGGAAAAGCTGCAGACATTCAATGTTAGCCATGAAAGAAGCTGAGGTTGGCAATGTTCCCTGCAAAGCCACAGGGGCAGAGCTGGCCAAGGCCATGGGAGATCATCTGTTGCATCAGTATGACCTGGATGTGAAACATGGAGTCAAAGAAGATCATTTCGGAACTTTAAGGTTTAATGACTGTCCTATTGGATTTTAGACTTGCATGGAGCCTGTAGCCCCTTTGTTTTGGCCAATTTCTCCCATGTGGAGTGGTGTATATACCCAATTCCTGTACCACCATTGTATCTGGGAAGTAAATAAGTTGCTTTTGATTTTACAGACTCATAGGCTGAAGGGACTTGCCTTGTCTCAGACCAGACTTTGGACTTGAACTTTGGGTTAATGCTGGAATGACTTAAGATTTTGGAGGACTGCTGGAAAGGCTTGATTGTGTTTTGAAATGCAAGGACATGATATTTTGGATGGGACAGGGATGGAATAATATTGTCTGGTTCTGTGTCCCCATCCAAATGTCACCTTGAATTGTAATCCAAGTTGTAATCCCCATCGTGTTGGGGAGGGACCTCATGGGAGGTGACTGGATCGTGGGGTGGTTGTGGTTCCTCCATGCTGTTCTCATTCATGATAGTGAGTGAGGTCTCATGAGATCTGATGGTTTCATGAGAGGCTTCTCCCCCCATTCACTCTGCACTTCTCTCATTCTTCTCTTTCCTGCCACCATGTGAAGAAGGATGTGTTTGCTTCCCCTTCTGCCATGATTTTAAGTTTCCTGAGCACACCCTCCCCAGCCCTGCAGAACTGTGAGTTAATTAAACCTCTTTCCTTTATAAATTACCCAGTCTCAGGTATGTCTTTATTAGCAACATGAGGATGAACTAATACAGAGGGGGTCTCTGGAAACCCTGGTCAGAATGTCCCACCCAGTGAGGAGGAACAGGATTTGGCACCCACTTAAAACAGCACTCTGGCCACATTTTATCAAGCAGCTGTGCTTTGTTGTGGGACCACTCCAGCCCCTGGTCACCTGGACTCTCCAAAGCCTGAAGGTCAGAATGGCTAACCTGCCCAAACAGCAAAGATGGCAGCCCACCCCTCCACCTGGTAGTTACATCTCAGGGAGGTGTAATGCTGCTACTGGTGACTGGCTGGAGTTCCAAGCCAGTGGTTCTTATCCTGTGAGGTGCTGGAGAAGCAGGACCTGAAGACTGTCGCCACTCAGCCCCCTGGGTTCAACCCCTTTTCTAGGAGTATGTACAAGGGGTCTAACCTCCTTCTTTGCCAGAGTTTCAGCTGCTCTTGCCAGGTAGCCAGGAAAGTCTTGATATCTAGGGCTTCCAGGCTCTCCATTTATGCTTGAATGGCTGCTCTGCCAAAACTTTCCATTGCTCTGTGAGTCAGACCAAAGGCCCTATGGAGTAGGTTTATGAGGAGGACTCTTCACCTCAGGGTTGCAAAAATCTGTGAGAGAAATGTGGGTTCCCAGGGTGGCTAATTCATTAACAGCTTCCCTGGGTTGGGGAGGTTCCCCAGCTCTGTGTCACTCCCAGATGGGCTGTTGTCCTGCCTTGCTTTTCTCCATTTTCCATGGGTTGAGTTGTTTCCCTGATTAATCCCAATGCATATACTTGAATGTTTCAGTTGAAGTTACTGTATTTACCAATCATTTCTCTTCCTCTCTGTGAGAGCAGTATATACTAGCTGCTTCTAGCCGGCCATCTTGGCCACTCCCCTCACTGAGTTTTTAATATTGTAGGTGACAGTATTTTATTATATCAGTTATTCTGTTCAGAAAACTTCCATTTGATGAAGTACAAGTATGGCACATGTTATTTTGAGTTCTATTTTATTGTAATCATGTAACAAAGTTTCAGTAAAATCCACACAAATAGTAGCTTCTCGGTGTCACAGTCAGCACGTAAGTACAGATTGCCAAGGTAAACTCCTGTTTGAAAATAAGAAAGGATCCCATGAAAAGTGTTACAGCTATAAAAAGCAACATAATGACATTTTAAAGGATGGTTTTAATTCCATAAATGAAAGAAGTAATGTTATAAAGTGTTATTATTTCAAAGAATGAATAACTCCATGCTATTCAGATGAAAGGAAAACAAAATTTCAAGTTTAATGTATCTTCAGGTCAGGTCTACATCACTATTTCATCCCACAATGCTTTAGCAATGTCACTTTATCTCAAACATTCCTCAGGCTATACTGCCAAATAGAGCTGCTAAGCACTTCAAAATAGCCTAATGGGAAAAGTGAGTGTGTATGAAAGTATTGGTCAAAGTAAAATCCAAGGTCTCCAAGAGAAACAGTAACTCTAGTTTTAAAGATCTGAAGATGACTCATTTTGAGCTCTGCTACTTGATAATTTATTTCCTTGAAGTCTCTGAAGAAGAGATGTGTTTTCACCAAACTCTGAAATTCATAAACCCAAAGTCAAACTATCAGTGAAAGGCTCATACATACACTGTTGATAGGAATTTGACTGCTTCACCAATATATTCTTCATAGTGGCAGGAGGCAGACAAATCCTAGGCAGATAGGGACAGGTCCCTGGTGAAACCCGACTTTCAAGTCAAAAACATCCTGAAACCTGAAAACTGGGCTGCTGGTTCCAGATGAGTGGGAACTTTTATTCCTATTTTCCCAGTCTTTCCCAATTTGTTCCTTCTGAATAATGCTTTTTAATCAATGAAATGTTGCCTTTTCCAAGGCTACCTACAGCCCTCACCTCCCCCATTCTGAGCTCATAAAAGCCCCAGGCTCAGCTACACTTGGGGGGACTACCTGCCTTCAGTTTGGGGGGACTATCCAACTTCAGGTAGGGGGCTGCCCATTTTGGTTCCTGTCTCTGCTGCGAACTGTTGTGTTGCTCAATAAAAATCTCCACCTTGCTTACCCTCCAGTTGTCTGTGTAACCTCACTCATTTTGGACACGGGACAAGAACCTGGGACCTGCTGAATGCGGGTACAAAAAAGGCTGCAACACTGTAGCCTTCCACCCTCTGCTGGTGCTGGACAGCCACTGCATGTGACAGAAAACAGTGGTAGGGTCAGGCCAGTCCAGGACTTGTGGGCTGGAGCAGAGCAGTGGGGCTGAATGAGCTGTAACACAAGCGAGCTGAAACACATTGTCCCCCGTGTCACCTTTTGCTGTGCTGCAGGTGGCAGGAAGGAGAGAAGAGCTACAAAACTTCTGGAGGCCTAGACCTTAGTGGTCTCCAAACCAGGTCGGTGACATGCTGTAACACCCAAAATACATCAAATATAAAGTTAACTTTAATATCAAAATTATCAAAAAGAAATGTCAATATTTCTTTTTTATATAATTTCAACTTTCATTTTAGATTCAGGAAATACACGTGTAGGTTTGTAACATGGGTGTATTTTATGATGCAGAGGTTAAGGGTATGATGGCACCCATCACCCAGGTAGTGAGCATAGTACTCAACAGGTAGTTATTCAGCCCTTGCCTCCCACAGTAATCTTTTGGAGTTCCCAGTGTTTGTTGTTCCCATCTTTGGGTCCATATGTACCCAATACTTAGCTCCCACTTATAAGTGAGAACATGCAGTATATGGTTTTCTTTTCCTGTTGTTAATTTGCTTAGGATAATGGCCTCCATCTGCATCCATGTTGCTGCAAAGGACATAATTTTATTCTTTATCATGGCTGTGTAGTATTCTGTGGTGAATATGTACCACATTTTCTTTATCTAGTCTACTGTTGATGGGCATTTAGTATGATTCCATGTCTTTGCTATTGTGAATAGTGCTGCAAGGAACATACACATGCATGTGTCTTTTTGATATAATGACATCTATTCCTTTGGGTACATACCCAGTAATGGGATTGCCGGGTCAAATGGTAGTTCTGTTTTTGGTCTTTGAGGAACTGCCACACTGTTTTCCAAAATGGTTGAACTAATTTACACTCCCACCAACGGTGTATAGGAGTTTCTTTTTCTCTGCAACCTCGCCAGCACCTGTTATTTTTGGACTTTTTATTAATAGCCATTATGACTGGTGTGAGATGATATCTCACTGTGGCTTTGATTTGCATTTCTCTAATGATCAGTGATGTTGAGCTTTCTTCCATATGCTTCTTAGCCAAATGTATGTTTTCTTTTGAAAAGTGTCTATTCGTGTCCTTTGCCCACTTTTTAATGGTTTTTTTCTTGGGAATTTAAATTGTTTATACATGCTGAATATTAGACCTTTATCAGATGTATAGTTTGCAAACACTTTCTCTCATTCTGTTGGGTTCCTGTCTACTCTGTTGATAGTTTCCTTTGCAGTGAAGAGTTTATTTTGCAGTGAAGATTCATTTGACTTCAAATTACTCTAAAGGCTACAGTAACCAAAATAACATGGTGCTGGTACAAAAACAGACACGGACCAATAGAACAGAATAAAGAACCCAGAAATAAAACCACACACTTACAGCCATCTGATCTTTGACAAAGTTGACAAAAATAAGCAATGGGGAAAGGACTTCTTATTCAATAAATTCTGCTGGGGTAACTGGCTAGCCATAAGCAGAAGAATAAAACTGGAGCCCTACCTTTCACCATATACAAAAAGTAGCTCAAGATGTACCAAAGATTTAAATGTGAGACTTCAAAGTATAAAAATACTAGAAGAAAAACTGAGAAATATCATTCTGGACATGAGCCTTGTACAAATAATTTGTGGCTAAGACCTCAGCAATTGTGTCAAAAACAAAAATTGACAGTTTCTTAAATTAATAGTGTAATATCTCAAAATACATGAAGTAATTTTGTAATGATTAGCATTACTTCCTTACTTCATGAAATATTCTCAATGAAATATAAAATGCTGCACATGTTTTCATCTAGGCCATATTATATATATATATATATATATATATATATCTTTATATTTATTTATATATACATATCGTCTTCCCACTAAGTCTCTTCCTTCAACTTTCTAATTACTTTCATTGGCACATCTGGTCTTTTTTTATGTTTTCATTTGTTTTTCAAGCTCTAGAGATCCTTACTGTTACATTGAACATGAGTTTTGTGCAATGTTTCCCACTGTGCTTTAAATATTAGAGAAGTCTGTAACATCTTGTACACGAGTGAATCATGTACAAATGAATTTTTGTGCAAAATGAATCATCCCTTCATAAAGTTAATGCTAATGACTAATATTGTAAATAGAATGAGGAGTGAATTTGCCCCATCTCAATATTGTGAGGACAGTGATTGCAAACAATAGAAGGGTAGATATTAACAGACATTCATATTTACTCAAGATAGAGACCTATTCAATCTTCTAATTTTTCTAGTTTCATGTGGATACATTGCCATCTAAAACATTTAAAAAAACTAATACTGAATAATAATTTCAACCAACTCACAATGGGCTCCCAATGAGGTCATTCACTTCATGTTTTAAAACCCAACACTTTGAAGATAAAAAGGGAAAGGGGAGAGAGAGAGGAAAAAAGAAGACAAATTAAGTGAAATCCAAATGAATGTAATAAGACTGAACCATCTCAATTAAAATGCATGCTATTGGTAAAGTAACCAATTAAATTTATATATCTACTACACAGTGCTCCAAACAATTTAAGCTATTTTAACTTAACTAAATAATCCTGAAAAAATAGAAGTGTCATATTGTGCGCTAAAATCTAGTTTTCCACAATTCTGTGCCTAGTAAAGAAGAATTTATTTCAAAGTGAGTTATAAACATCTTCAACATTGGAGGATAAACTAAACTCATTTTGGCATTTAACTAAATTACAAATAATACATTGTTGATTGTATATGTGCAGTTCATTCATTTAAGTGTCTGGCACTCAAAACTGATTAAATCAGGTTATGCATTCTGAATATTAAATGTATTAGATATCATTTCTAGATTTTACTTCTGTAAATTAGAAAACTCAGTTTCATTTAAAAGCAGATAACAATTAAAATGAAGTTTTATAATATATCACACCCACTCAAAATTGGTTTTTACAGGTAGTGTTCTGATAATTTATTTAGATCCAAATTCTACTGTATGTTATAAAATACATTAGACAAAAATCCAAGAGGAGAGTAAAAATGCAGTGGAGATGGTAAAATGTAATAATCCTGGCCCAGGAAAGAATTAAATTTGGTGAGATCGCATACCCTTTCTTTCCATTTCTAAATGTGTTCCAACTAAGCTGCTTTGAAATTGACAGCTGAAAATAATAAAAGTCCAATTATTTTGATGAGTGCTGCATACTATATTTGGTGTCTGGAGCTAAATTCAGGAAAGGCAATATTGGTCCATTCTCCATACTGCCTAATATCCTAAAATTCAAATAATTCATATCTATGGAACTATGATACTGTGAGATTATGAAGAGGAATTCAGGCATTATAATGTAACATAAAGGACAAAGTCAATGGTGTCAGAAGATCTGAGTTAAAATCAAGGCCTTAAGACATACTAGTTTTATGAATAAAAGTCCATTCTTTTGGTTCTCTGGACTTCTGATTTATTCAACAGAAAATGTTAATAAAAGTACTCCTCTGCTCTTCGCAGAGTTGTTGAATAGTTCAATTAAATAATGTTTATGAAAATGATTTTCAAGATATTTTCAGTAATATTAGATTTTAGTAGTAATAGTAATAGAAACTATAATTTAAAAAGACAGCAATGACAAAGAAGAAAAAGAAATAGAAGGAGAAATTGAGTTTTCTGTAATTCAGTCAAGCAAATACTTCAATCTTGGCAATTTAAGAAAGCAACTTTCTCTAAAACAATTAGGTACTCAAATATCCTTGCGTATAAACATACAAGAGTTTCTTTTATAGCAGAAGTCACATTCTTTTTTATTTCCGTGGATAGTTGAATTGTTTCTGAGGCCCATGCACCTGTTTTACTTTATATTTAATTTGCCCTGTTACTTTTATTAATTACCTACACCAAAAAAAAACCTACTTTCTAAACTTCTCACCCTTAGGTGCCCCCGATGTGCTCTAATAACATAAAATACTTAAGCCTTCAAAGAGTTTTTTACAAGTATTATTAGAGTCAGGAAATTATACTCTCTGTATCCATGGATGTATCTGGCACAGAGTAAGAACTTATTAAGTAATTCAAAGGATGTTGTTCAAATAAACCAGTCAAATGAGAATAAAGTTGCCGGATTTATCATATAAAAATACAGATGCCTACTTAAATTTGAATTTCAGATCAGAACACAATTTCCAGGACATGCTTTTACTAGAAAATTATTCATTATTTATCTAAAATTCAAAATTTACTGTGTCCTATATTTCTTCTGGCAATGCTAAATGAGAGGGAAAAATATGTTAGATGCCTTCAAGGCAATTGAATTCAGACAACCACATCAAGAAATCATTTAAATTCAATGAGAAGTTAGAAATAACACATGAAAGAAGTAGCAAAATCTTGTAAGTTAAAAAATGAATTTACTGGTCAAAGAAGCATGTAACTTTGTAAAATACTAATCCACCAGGAAAGAAACAAATATACATCTCTCCAAATTAGGATATCCATTTTGCCAGTGCTGTAGATTAGGTTACTGTTTAGTAAATATTCACATATCCTTTTTTTTTTTAAGTTGGACTGGAACAAATAACTTTCTCTGGCCAAAGCCATGTATGTGCAAGTGACAGTGTTTGCCAATATCAAGCCTAGGCCTTAAAAAGTTGAACATGTTTTTGCATATTTTTCTGAGAGAGTCCAACCTCTAAAATAAAAGGAACATCCCCCAGGTACCTGTTTCCTCTTCACCCTGCACTCTAGATTGAAATAGGAAGGACAAAATCCAGCAACCCACTACTTGAGGCAGAGTCAATCCAGCAGACCTGCATACCCATGATTGAGGAACAAGTGAGTATTGTTGAATGCCACTGAAATTTTGTCAGTATTTGTTATGCAGAATCACTGCAACAATAGCCAGCTGATCCAGCAGTAGTTCTCACAAAATCATTCTTCTCCTGAAATTTCTACAAATTTTGTAATTTTACACATAGTATATTCCTGTAATATTTCTGTAGATTTTGTGTGTGTGTGTGCATGTGTGAAGGATTTTATTTTTGTATAAATTTAAGGGATACAAGTGCATTTTCTTACATAAATATATTGTGCAGTAATAAGGTCTTGACTTTTAGGGTAACGATTACCCAAATAATGTACATTGTTTCCATCAGGTAATTTCTCATCCCTCACTCCCTTCCCACACTTCCGAGTCTCCAATATCTATTATTCCACGCTCTATGTTATTAGCTCCCACTTATAAGTGAAAATATGTGGTATTTGACTTTCTGTTCCTGAGTTGTTTCACTTAAGATAATGGCCTCCAGTTCTTTCCACGTTGCTACATAAGACATTATTTCATTTTTTTGTGTATCTGAATAAACACACACACACACACACACACACACAAAAGCACGCACTTAATGGAATACTATAAAACTATATACATAGATATATAGTACATATAGTATGGATATATATGTATAATTTGATATAGGTAGATAAAGGTATAGATACAGATACAGATATCACATTTTCTTTATCCAATCTTCTGTTAGTGGACACTTAGGTTGATTCCATGACTTTACATGAAAACCACTGTGGAAAACAGTATGGAGATGTTTCAAAGAACTAAAAATAAAACTACTTTCTTTTAATTTTGCATAATATAATCCCCCTAATGGATGACAAGCATGAAGAAGGAAAAATAAATAAATCACTGATAATCTAGGGTGACCAATCATCCTGATTTGTTCAGTAGTATCCCAGTTTTATCACTGAAAGTTTCACTGGGACAGTTGGTCACCCTAAAAACAGTTAAAAGACAAGTGTAAAGCAACTTTTTTTCCTTTTTTCTGAGTCACAGGGAAAAATCTCATTTATTTTATTGCCCATTTGTTACCCTGTATATCAAATAAGCTTGCCTTTCAGCGTATCCTAGGACATATTTGTAAAACTACAAATATTCTTTAGATTCTGTGGCCTAATGTGAATTAACTTTTTAAAAAAAAATCAAGCAGTTTTTGTAGTTGTGTTTATTTATTTGTGAGATACCTCCATACTGTTTTCCATATTGGCTATACTACTTTACATTCCCACCAACAGTGTGCAAGGATTCCCTTTTCTCCACATTCTCTCCCACACTTACCTTTTTTATCACAGCCATTCTAACAAGTGTGAGATTATATTGCATGGTTTTAATTTGCATTTTTCTGATGACTAGGAATATTGAGCATTTTTTCATTTACTTGTTGCCCATTTGTATGTCTGTTTGTGAGAACTGTCTCTTCAGATCCTTTATTTGTTCTTTAATTGGGTCATTTGTTTTCTTACCATTGAGTTGTTTGTGTTCCTTATATATTGTGGATATTAACCCCTTATCAGATGTGTGGCTTACAAATATTTTCTCCCATTTTGTAAATTGTCTCTGCAGTCTGTTGATTGTATCTTTGGCTGTGCAGAAGCTTCTTATTTTGATGTAATCCCATTTGTCTGTTTTTGCTTTTGTTGCCTGTGTTTTGTAATTAATTGAAAGCATTCTTTGTAAATTGAAGAACTGGATAAGTCAGAAATGTAATAGCGTTACCTCGTACTCTATATCATTGGTGAAAACAAAGAAATCATTAATCTCATTTTTATTTTTCTCCACACAAAATCATGAGCCAGTATTGCCTAAGATAGAGAATGTATTTATATTTCCAGGACAAATAATACTCTTCTTTAGATGAGCTTATCATAGAAAATATTTTCTTTGATTTTCTTCCTAATATTTGAAGTTGTATAAATGCTAAAAAAATTACCCAGGAACCATTATACATAGAGATGCATATTTGCTAGGAAATCAAATAATTTAAAAGCTACATTTATTCAGGCATTCTACAGAGCTCTGAGTAAGGAGCAACATATTAGGTACTGTGTCAAGTTACCTAAGATGTAGAAATCATCTCCCCACAAATGCAAAGATGACAAATTAAAGCCAGAGAACTCCTGCTTTTTAAACACCTTATGGTGAGGAGTAATAAAAGGATTTTTTCTTCCATCTATATATTGAGTAAATCGTTTCATATTGATTGTTTTGTGATATGAAAGACAGCTTCACAAAGTAAGTGGAAAAATAGAATTATAAGATGAAAATTTAAAAAAACAAAAAACTTTATTTCTCAGCATAAGCTCCATCAATTTCAAGATACCTTTGTAAGCAATACCAGCCATTAAGTTTATCCCTAAAGAACTAAGAGTCCTGGGAATTTAACCATTTCAATGCTGTCTCTCTCTCTTTCTCTCTCTCTCTATTTTTATTTTTTGCATTATTAACTGAAAGAAAATGAGCACACTTTACAGATTTTTTTAAATTAGGAAACAAAAAGAAGTTAGAAGGAACCACCAAGTTAGGACTAAAAGGTGGATGCCTAATGACTTCCCATTAAAACTCACAAAGTTGCCCTTATTTGATGAGAGGAATGAGCAGAAGTACTGTCACAGCAGAGAATGACTCTCTGGTAAAGCTTTCCTGAGTGATTTTCTGCTAAAGCTGTGGATAACTTGCTCAAAACAGTCTCGTAATAAGCAGATGTTACTATTCTTTGGCCCTCCAGAAAGTCAGCAAGCAAAATGCCTTGAGCAATTCATAAGAAATGTTGTCATGCCCTGTCATGCCCCTTGCTCTTGACTGGCCTGCATTTGTTTAGACTGAATCACTTCCACCTCTTGATAACCATTGTTTTGATTGTGCTTTGTCTTCAAGATCCTACTGGTAAAGCTGTGTTTCATCTTCTGTTACAACTCTTTGAAGAAATGTTTCAAACATCTTGATCCCACTTGTTTAAAATTTCCGTTGAAAGTGCCGCTCTTGTCTGCAGTTGATCTGGGCATAAAGGTTTTGGTACCCATGGAGAGGAGAGTTTGCTCAACTTTAATTTTTCATTCAGAATTCTGTAAGCTGAACCAATTGAGATGTCCATGGTGTTGCGTATTGTTTTTGCTATTGTCAGTCTTCTTCAATTAGGACACGAAAAAGATTAATCTTTCTTTGCAAATCGAAGTGGTTGGTTTGCTGCTGCAGGCTTCATTTTCAACATTGTCTCATTCCTTCTTAAAACAAGTTATCCATTTGTAAAGTGTTGATTTGGACGGGGGCATTGTCCCATAAACTTTTCATAAAGGATTAATGATTTTGCCATTCTTCCACACACATTTTTCCATAAATGTGAAGCTTGTTCATGTTTTAATTTTAGCGGAATTTATGTTGCTCTAGTAGAAGATCTTTTCAATAGATGCTATATTCTTAGTGCCTCAGATTAGATCCTGTTCAGACATGTTATAACTTAGAATGAGTTTATTTCGGTGCAAAAAAAAAAAAAAAAGAGGCCCATGCATAGTTTTTTTCATGAACTTTTTAAAGACCCCTAACAGAACACTTGGCTCACCACAGGGGTTTCTACTAATAACCAGAAAACACAAGCAAAAAGTATTGCTGTACAACATATATACTTATTAATGTTTTATTATGTATTGATTGTTAGTCTGCAAAGAGTAGAGACCAAGTTATTTCATCTCTGCATCCTTCAGTACCAAGTGTATAGCAAAGTTGACAGAAGTTGCTGGGTGAGCATATGTGAGGTGAATACTCTAACAATTTCCTGGGACCAATCCTGAAATGAAAGTATGGGTATTTAAGATGCTTTAGTGACACATTCCAAGAATTAATGTCAAATGTTAACCTAATTCCAAACGTGAATTCAAATCTCAATAATTTGCTATTTTTGGCTCACTTTAGTAACTTTTTTTTCTGGTGTTTTAAGACATCTACTACTTTCAGCATCTACCATAGCACATAGTTCAATTCTGCTAGTAGTTCCTTTTACTATGGTTCAGATTTTATACCTGGACTCCAGTTCCGGAGATCCAAATGTTGAAAACAGAAGCCCCTGAGATTTTCTTGCCTGTTTCTTGGTAAGGAATGGGGATCTTGTCTCTGAAACTTGATCCGTCATTTGCAGCCCCAGTACCTATAGCCAGCTCCTTGATGAGGAGAGCCTATTTAGCCTAATTTTTAATTTAGGTGATCCATATAATAATTGTTCCATTCTTGTCTCCTATTGAGATCTCCCACAGTCTCATTATGCACTTATATTATTAAATACATGGCTGACTGATCCTGCTGCTGCCATTTCAATTTGGATAACAAACTGCCTGTCACAGAAAATCTTTTTGTAACTCCTAAATATGGTGATTTCCACATTCGAACCCCTTGCAGTTTTCCTACCCAACTTAAATTACTTTTCCTTCTCAGTTTTTACTAACATGTTCACATTTAAGAAATTTAAACTAATTCATTGGCCAGCCTACTGAGAACTATTTATAAGAAGATATTTATGGAAACTTTATTATAATAGGTTTATTATATGTAAGCTAATTTATGTTAATGTTATCTCAATTTTCATATAAGGTGTTATAGACATTGAATTCTTCAAATATTTATATCTGTTATTTGAAGGAGTACTCTTTGAGAAAGAGAATCACAAATAGAATTACCCATCCAGTCATTTCTGAAACAGAAAGAAAAATTGGGTTTTTGTATTACTGAAAGAAGACTGTAGACTGATAATGGATATCTTTATATTCCCCACCATTTTTGTGATTTGCTAGTACTTCAATCATGATTGTAATTTATTTTTCTCTAACTATTGAAACAAATCAATATTCTCTCTGAAAACAATTTTCAAACTCCCTATTTAGTCTTACCTGACTCTATCAAATTACTTTTCCCTCTATCTACTTTATTTCCAAATCATTACATCGAGCATTTGAGTCAAAATATATCTTCCTATTTAGGTATTCTAATTAAATTAAAACTGCATTTATTTCATTTTCTAAGAGCAAGCAACCTTTTCAAACTTCTTATAGATAGTTGCACGTAGACATGATTAACATATATGTCATCCATCTTACCAAATTTCCTGAGAACCCTTTCATGACCATCAAGACATCTAAAGGAACTCCTACCTCATTATTTCCCAGCTTAAGGCTTTGTTTGTTTACAGTCAATACCAGTCTTATCTACAATAAGTTTTAGAAGAGCAAATAACTTTGCCTGTTTTGCTCTCATTTTATTCTTGGCATCTGGTTAATTTACTGGTATATAGTATGTGATTAGTAAATATCTATTGTACAGATCAGTGAGTGTGAGCAGTAGTGAACTTACACTATGCTTTGTAATTCATCATATCCTGAGGGTGCACCATAGATTTCACATGATAAATTTTTAAAGAACAAATTATAAGTAATTTGTTTGTGTGTGAAATTCATGAAGGAGTAGAATTTGATCACATAATTTTCATTACAGGATACATTCTTCTGAAAGCAGTAATCCAGTCTTTGACCTTCTGTTACTAAAACACAAGTGCTTTTCACATAGTAGGCACTTAAAAAACGTATTTTCATGATGGATGATAAGTAAATATGACAATACAAGTAATATATTATTTATGAAATATTATGTAAGAGTCAAGAACTCTTACATTTGACACAAATCATGTATGAAGGAAACTAGAGTAGTCTGATATAAATTCAATTCAACCTTGACTAAAAAAGAGTCAAAAAACTTTCTCTTTTACCTTAATAATAAGCATAGCACAATAATTTGGAACAAAAAATAAACACTAATATGCAGAAAATTTTCAACTTTTTATTTATATGAGAGTAAAAATCTATAAAGGCCTAACATTTAAGCAAATGGACCCAGTTCAAACAGCTCATGGAAAGAATATTACAGGTCACGATAGGCAGTAGAGCAATTGATTTTTCCAGAAAAAGAATGCATGCATACATATTACTTGTGCATGTTTGATAGAATATTTTCACAGTTCATATATAATCGCAGCAATAGACAAGTGGTTGGAGGTTTCCCAGACGCTGGTACAATTTTATTTAAAAAGTATGATTGAATTATTATTTTTGGGCTTAACTGAGATGCTTTACTATAACAGTGACAATTTACACATTGTTTGTGCCTTCAACAAACTGTTAGATGTAAATGATTTCCCATACTATAATTTTTAATGCAGAAAGATTTCTCATCTGATTGCATGAGATTGGCAACTTATCAGCAAATAAAACATAAAAAGCTTAAATTCAGTTATTTTATGCACAATTTCAAGTAGGCTAAATTAGATGTAATTAGCGGTACAGTAGGTATTCCAAAGTTTTTTTTTTTTTTTTTAATTATACTTTAAGTTTTAGGATACATGTGCACATTGTGCAGGTTAGTTACATATGTATACATGTGCCATGCTGGTGCACTGCACCCACTAACTCGTCATCTAGCATTAGGTATATCTCCCAATGCTATCCCTCCCCCCCTCCCCCCTCCCCCCACCCCACAACACTCCCCAGAGTGTGACATTCCCCTTCCTGTGTCCATGTGATCTCATTGTTCAACTCCCAACTATGAGTGAGAATATGCGGCATTTGGTTTTTTGTTCTTGCGATAGTTCACTGAGAATGATGATTTCCAATTTCATCCATGTCCCTACAAACGACATGAACTCATCATTTTTTATGGCTGCATAGTATTCCATGGTGTATATGTGCCACATTTTCTTAATCCAGTCTATCATTGTTGGACATTTGGGTTGGTTCCAAGTCTTTGCTATTGTGAATAGTGCCACAATAAACATACGTGTGCATGTGTCTTTATAGCACCATGATTTATAGTCCTTTGGGTATATACCCAGTAATGGGATGGCTGGGTCAAATGGTATTTCTAGTTCTAGATCCCTGAGGAATCGCCACACTGACTTCCACAAGGGTTGAACTAGTTTACAGTCCCACCAACAGTGTAAAAGTGTTCCTATTTCTCCACATCCTCTCCAGAACCTGTTGTTTCCTGACTTTTTAATGATTGCCATTCTAACTGGTGTGAGATGGTATATCATTGTGGTTTTGATTTGCATTTCTCTGATAGCCAGTGATGATCAGCATTTTTTCATCTGTTTTTTGGCTGCATAAATGTCTTCTTTTGAGAAGTATCTGTTCATGTCCTTCGCCCACTTTTTGATGGGGTTGTTTGTTTTTTTCTTGTAAATTTGTTTGAGTTCATTGTAGATTCTGGATATTAGCCCTTTGTCAGATGAGTAGGTTGCGAAAATTTTCTCCCATTTTGTAGGTTGCCTGTTCACTCTGATGGTAGTTTCTTTTGCTGGGCAGAAGCTCTTTAGTTTAATTAGATCCCATATGTCAATTTTGGCTTTTGTTGCCATTGCTTTTGGTGTTTTAGACATGAAGTCCTTGCCCATGCCTATGTCCTGAATGGTAACGCCTAGGTTTTCTTCTAGGGTTTTTACGGTTTTAGGTCTAACGTTTAAGTCTTTAATCCATCTTGAATTGATTTTTGTATAAGGTGTAAGGAAGGGATCCAGTTTCAGCTTTCTACATATGGCTAACCAGTTTTCCCAGCACCATTTATTAAATAGGGAATCCTTTCCCCATTGCTTGTTTTTCTCAGGTTTGTCAAAGATCAGATAGTTGTAGATATACGGCATTATTTCTGAGGGCTCTGTTGTGTTCAATTGGTCTATATCTCTGTTTTGGTAACAGTACCATGCTGTTTTGGTTACTGTGGCCTTGTAGTATAGTTTGAAGTCAGATAGTGTGATGCCTCCAGCTTTGTTCTTTTGGCTTAGGAGTGACTTGGTGATGCAGGCTCTTTTTTAGTTCCATATGAACTTTAAAGTAGTTTTTTCCAATTCTGTGAAGAAAGTCATTGGTAGCTTGATGGGGATGGCATTGAATCTGTAAACTACCTTGGGCAGTATGGCCATTTTCACGATATTGATTCTTCCTACCCATGAGCATGGAAGGTTCTTCCATTTGTTTGTATCCTCTTTTATTTCGTTGAGCAGTGATTTGTAGTTCTCCTTGAAGAGGTCCTTCACTTCCCTTGTAAGTTGGATTCCTAGGTATTTTATTCTCTTTGAAGCAATTGTGAATGGGAGTTCACTCATGATTTGGCTCTCTGTTTGTCTGTTGTTGGTGTATAAGAATGCTTGTGATTTTTGTACATTGATTTTGTATCCTGAGACTTTGCTGAAGTTGCTTATCAGCTTAAGGAGACTTTGGGCTGAGACAATGGGGTTTTCTAGATATACAATCATGTCGTCTGTAAACAGGGACAATTTGACTTCCTCTTTTCCTAATTGAATACTCTTTATTTCCTTCTCCTGCCTAATTGCCCTGGCCAGAACTTCCAACAATATGTTGAATAGGAGTGGTGAGAGAGGGCATCCCTGTCTTGTGCCAGTTTTCAAGGGGAATGCTTCCAGTTTTTGCCCATTCAGTATGATATTGGCTGTGGGTTTGTCATAGATAGCTCTTATTATTTTGAAATATGTCCCATCAATACCTAATTTATTGAGAGTTTTTAGCATGAAGGGTTGTTGAATTTTGTCAAAGGCTTTTTCTGCATCTATTGAGATAATCATGTGGTTTTTGTCTTTGGCTCTGTTTATATGCTGGATTACATTTATTAATTTGTGTATATTGAACCAGCCTTGAATCCCAGGGATGAAGCCCACTTGATCATGGTGGATAAGCTTTTTGATGTGCTGCTGGATTCGTTTTGCCAGTATTTTATTGAGGATTTTTGCATCAATGTTCATCAAGGATATTGGTCTAAAATTCTCTTTTTTTGTTGTTTCTCTGCCTGGCTTTGGTATCAGAATGATGCTGGCCTCATAAAATGAGTTAGGGAGGATTCCCTCTTTTTCTATTGATTGGAATAGTTTCAGAAGGAATGGTACCAGTTCCTCCTTGTACCTCTGGTAGAATTCGGCTGTGAATCCATCTGGTCCTGTACTCTTTTTGGTTGGTGAGCTATTGATTATTGCCACAATTTCAGCTCCTGTTATGGGTCTATTCAGCGATTCAACTTCTTCCTGGTTTAGTCTTGGGAGAGTGTATGTGTCGAGGAATTTATCCATTTCTTCTAGATTTTCTAGTTTATTTGCGTAGAGGTGTTTGTAGTATTCTCTGATGGTAGTTTGTATTTCTGTGGGATCAGTGGTGATATCCCCTTTGTCATTTTTTATTGCCTCTATTTGATTCTTCTCTCGTTTTTTTCTTTATTAGTCTTGCTAGCGGTCTATCAATTTTGTTGATCCTTTCAAAAAACCAGCTCCTGGATTCATTAATTTTTTGAAGGGTTTTTTGTGTCTCTATTTCCTTCAGTTCTGATCTGATTTTAGTTATTTCTTGCCTTCTGCTAGCTTTTGAATGTGTTTGCTCTTGCTTCTCTAGTTCTTTTAATTGTGATGTTAGGGTGTCAATTTTGGATCTTTCCTGCTTTCTCTTGTGGGCATTTAGTGCTATAAATTTCCCTCTACACACTGCTTTGAATGCGTCCCAGAGATTCTGGTATGTTGTGTCTTTGTTTTCATTGGTTTCAAAGAACATCTTTATTTCTGCCTTCATTTCGTTATGTACCCAGTAGTCATTCAGGAGCAGGTTGTTCAGTTTCCATGTAGTTGAGCGGTTTTGAGTGAGATTCTTAATCATGAGTTCTAGTTTGATTGCACTGTGGTCTGAGAGATAGTTTGTTATAATTTCTGTTCTTTTACATTTGCTGAGGAGAGCTTTACTTCCAAGTATGTGGTCAATTTTGGAATAGGTGTGGTGCTGAAAAAAAATGTATATTCTGTTGATTTGGGGTGGAGAGTTCTGTAGATGTCTATTAGGTCTGCTTGGTGCAGAGCTGAGTTCAATTCCTGGGTATCCTTGTTGATTTTCTGTCTCGTTGATCTGTCTAATGTTGACAGTGGGGTGTTAAAGTCTCCCATTATTAATGTGTGGGAGTCTAAGTCTCTTTGTAGGTCACTCAGGACTTGCTTTATGAATCTGGGTGCTCCTGTATTGGGTGCATATATATTTAGGATATTTAGCTCTTCTTGTTGAATTGATCCCTTTCCCATTATGTAATGGCCTTCTTTGTCTCTTTTGATCTTTGTTGGTTTAAAGTCTGTTTTATCAGAGACTAGGATTGCAACCCCTGCCTTTTTTTGTTTTCCATTTGCTTGGTAGATCTTCCTCCATCCTTTTATTTTGAGCCTATGTCTGTTTCTGCACGTGAGATGGGTTTCCTGAATACAGCACACTGATGGGTCTTGACTCTTTATCCAATTTGCCAGTCTGTGTCTTTTAATTGGAGAATTTAGTCCGTTTACATTTAAAGTTAATATTGTTATGTGTGAATGTGATCCTGTCATTATGATGTTAGCTGGTGATTTTGCTCATTAGTTGATGCAGTTTCTTCCTAGTCTTGATGGTCTTTACATTGTGGCATGATTTTGCAGTGGCTGGTACCGGTTGTTCCTTTCCATGTTTAGCACTTCCTTCAGGAGCTCTTTTAGGGCAGGCCTGGTGGTGACAAAATCTGTCAGCATTTGCTTGTCTGTAAAGTATTTTATTTATCCTTCACTTATGAAGCTTAGTTTGGCTGGATATGAAATTCTGGGTTGCAAATTCTTTTCTTTAAGAATGTTGAATATTGGCCCCCACTCTCTTCTGGCTTGTAGGGTTTCTGCCAAGAGATCCGCTGTTAGTCTGATGGGCTTCCCTTTGAGGGTAACCTGACCTTTCTCTCTGGCTGCCCTTAACATTTTTTCCTTCATTTCAACTTTGGTGAATCTGACAATTATGTGTCTTGGAGTTGCTCTTCTCGAGGAGTATCTTTGTGGCGTTCTCTGTATTTCCTGATTCTGAACGTTGGCCTGCCTTGCTAGATTGGGGAAGTTCTCCTGGATAATATCCTGCAGAGTGTTTTCCAACTTGGTTCCATTCTCCCCATCACTTTCAGGTACACCAATCAGACGTAGATTTGGTCTTTTCACATAGTCCCATATTTCTTGGAGGCTTTGCTCATTTATTTCTATTCTTTTTTCTCTAAACTTCTCTTCTTGCTTCATTTCATTCATTTCATCTTCCATCGCTGATACCCTTTCTTCCAGTTGATCGCATTGGCTCCTGAGGCTTCTGCATTCTTCACGTAGTTCTCGAGCCTTGGTTTTCAGCTCCATCAGCTCCTTTAAGCACTTCTCTGTATTGGTTATTCTAGTTATACATTCTTCTATATTTTTTTCAAAGTTTTCAACTTCTTTGCCTTTGGTTTGAATGTCCTCCCGTAGCTCAGAGTAATTTGATCGTCTGAAGCCTTCTTCTCAGCTCGTCAAAGTCATTCTCCATCCAGCTTTGTTCCGTTGCTGGTGAGGAACTGCGTTCCTTTGGAGGAGGAGAGGCACTCTGCTTTTTAGAGTTTCCAGTTTTTCTGTTCTGTTTTTTCCCCATCTTTGTGGTTTTATCTACTTTTGGTCTTTGATGATGGTGATATACAGATGGGTTTTTGGTGTGGATGTCCTTTCTGTTTGTTAGTTTTCCTTCTAACAGACAGGACCCTCAGCTGCAGGTCTGTTGGAATACCCTGCTGTGTGAGGTGTCAGTGTGCCCCTGCTGGGGGGTGCCTCCCAGTTAGGCTGCTCGGGGGTCAGGGGTCAGGGACCCACTTGAGGAGGCAGTCTGCCCGTTCTCAGATCTCCAGCTGTGTGCTGGGAGAACCACTGCTCTCTTCAAAGCTGTCAGACAGGGACATTTAAGTCTGCAGAGGTTACTGCTGTCTTTTTGTTTGTCTGTGCCCTGCCCCCAGAGGTGGAGCCTACAGAGGCAGGCAGGCCTCCTTGAGCTGTGGTGGGCTCCACCCAGTTGGAGCTTCCCAGCTGCTTTGTTTACCTAATCAAGCCTGGGCAATGGCGGGCGCCCCTCCCCCAGCCTCCCTGCCGCCTTGCAGTTTGATCTCAGACTGCCGTGCTAGCAATTAGTGAGACTCCGTGGGCGTAGGACCCTCCGAGCCAGGTGCGGATATAATCTCGTGGTGCACCGTTTTTTAAGCCCGTCGGAAAAGCGGAGTATTCGGGTGGGAGTGATCCGATTTTCCAGGTGCTGTCCGTCACCCCTTTCTTTGACTGGGAAAGGGAACTCCCTGACCCCTTGCGCTTCCCAAGTGAGGCAATGCCTCGCCCTGCTTCGGCTCGCGCAAGGTGAGTGCACCCACTGACCTGCGCCCACTGTCTGGCGCTCCCTAGTGAGATGAACCCGGTACCTCAGATGGAAATGCAGAAATCACCGTCTTCTGCGTGGCTCACGCTGGGAGCTGTAGACCGGAGCTGTTCCTATTCGGCCATCTTGGCTCCAAAATCCAGGTATTCCAAAGGTAATTTTTTAAATACTTTGGGAAGAATCTACCAGTGTTTCCAAAGCTGTGAGTTGTGTCTACTAGTTGTTTTTTTGTTTTCCTCCAAATGTTTCAGATGACATTCACGTGAAAATATATTCTAGGAATTCTATCACTCCCAATAATTAGAGCAAAATAGAGTAAAATTGTGCAATTTCTTTTTTGTCTATACAGAATTTATGAGGTAGTCAATTATAAAAAACTCCATTACAATAATATTGTTGATATAACAACATTATATATTTTTCAAAATCACCCATTCCCTTTAGGAGGCCAAGGCGGGTGGATCACCTGAGGTCAGGAGTCCGAGAACAGCCTGGCCAACATGGTGAAACCACATCTCTACTAATAATACAAAAAAATTAGCGAGCAGTGGTGGCTCATGCTTGTAATCCCAACTACCCAGAGGATGAGGCAGGAGAATCGCTTCAACTCAGGAGGCAGAGATTGCAGTGAGCGGAGGTCACGCCATTGTACTCCAACTTGGACAACAAGAGTGACACTCTGTTTAAAAAAAAAAAAATCTTTGATAGGGAATTTTGAATTTGATATGTCTGGTGATTACTGAAAATCAGCAGTCATTAAAAATATTTCTAATAGATATTCTTAAGAGATTTCTAGACATTAACAAGAAGAAAGTTTTGCTATATTTTTTAAAACTAGATCCAGGATGAGAGGAGATCGTACTAGTCTCCTCTAGTGTGAAAGGTCTCAGAAGAGAATCCTGTAGTTTTTGTGCTTATTTAACTTGGCCATATTCCTCCTATGGGCTTCTCTGCTTTTCAGACCCTTTCTCATGCACTTCAGATTCTGTGACACAGCTGATAACCTCTCTAATTTGTTTCTCGCATTTACACTGATGTAGTACATTTAAGTAAACAGAAAAAGAAAGATGAAAGGGAGGAGAAAAGGATGGGGGTGGAAAAGAGGGAGGGAGGAAGGAAGAGAGGAAGGAAAGAAGGAAGGAGGGAAGGAAGGAATGAAGGAGGGAGGGAGGGAGGCAGGGAAGGAAGGAAGGAAGAGAGAGAAAAGTTGTTATTGGTTCTCTCACACATTATCCTCTCACAACATACTGAATAAAGTATTTCTGAGGTTACATATACTTCTTCAAACAATGGTGTGTTCTCATTGAAGCTAAGTTTCCTGTTCAAGAATAACCTGGGATAAAATAACCATATGATAGAATAGGACATATTTAATATTTAATAATCTGTTGTAAATTTGCTACCATGCACAATTGGTTAAATAATTTCCATAGGAACTGCAATGTTTTATTAATATAATACAGGACTAATTTTTCTTTAAAATTTATTTAACATGTTTAAAATAAAAAAGTTTTAGAGAACAGCTTTGTAATGTGAAATAAAGTTCTCATTTTTTAAAGAACATTTTTCTCATATTAAGTTCTAAAATTTAAGTTTAGTATTATAATAGATTAAGTCTTCAACCATCACAATAAATAAAGCCATTACAATAAGTAAATAAATTTATGTAAAGAAATGATTATCTGTAGAGTCTTACTTGCTGAAGAGTTTTAATCCACTAAGTACCTCTCATAACACATTCATTAGGATAAAAGTATATGAAATTATTTCCCAGGCAATCAAAATATGGTGAGTGATTCTATTCTCTAGAATCCACTTGTATAAATTTTATTTTTTGCAGTTGAAACTTTCAACCCAACCATCTGTTAGGATAAGTAGGATAAGGTTTTAATTACTTACAGCAATGCAATTATACCATTAATGTTCAGCTAAAATTGAGCCCATTCAATTTAATTAGCAATGCAGCTGTGAGAGAAAAACGATGGGTTCTTTCAGATAGCCAACACAAGAGGTTATAATGGCTTGCTCTCTCTCTCTTTTTTTTTTTTTTGTAGTTCCCTGGCCTGCATAATTCCTATTCTACCTTACTATTCTTTGAATGTATGTGAGTGTATGCATACTTAATGTATGGTAGAGATATAATATGTACCATTCCATATGTATACATATGTACACACACATCACACACACATACAGTTTTTTTGGGAAAGCAAATCTCTTATTTGTGGCTATTACTTTATATCCGCTCCACATATGGCATGAAAATGTAACTAATTCAACTCACTGTTAAGTCATCTTATGAAAATTAATGCTTATTTTAATAAATGCATTCTCAATACAGCAACTATGCTAGTCATGGGGTAAGGGGAAGATAAAAAATAACCATATTTTGAATATATCTAATGAATATATCTAATAAATATATTATGAATATATCTAATCATCTGAAGATGCCTATAATCTATTTAGTGAAATGAGGCACTCATTTATAAAGCAGTTAAATACAAAGGCAAGAATAATATTTTTAAAACACAGAGTAATTGAAAAAAAAATATTGTGTGCCATATTTTGAAGGGTTAAAAATAATGTAAACTTGAGAAGAGCAAATATTACCCTGGACACTGGGCTTTTTCTAAGCTTCAAAAAAGGCTTTGGATATTGATAAGCATATCAATAAGGGAAAAGACTCTTTAGGTGAAGGAGGTGATTTAGGGAGTTGCTAGTGGATGTCCTGAAGACATAGATGAGTTCAAAGGGACATCATTGTGCTAAGTAAAATAAGCCAGACACAGAAAAATATATTGTATAATCTCACTTATATGTAAAATATATAACAACACAAACAGCTCAGATACACAGAGAAAGAGAATGAAACAGTGGTTACCACTGGTGGAGTTGGGGAAGGAAATGGGGAGATGTAGGTCAAAGGACACAAAATTCCAGATATGTAGAATGAACAAGTTTAGAGATCTAATATACAACATAAAGTATAAAATTAATACAATTGTATGATATTAGGTATTTTTGTTAAATGGATTTTAGTCTTATACAAAATGTAGCTATATGAAATGATAGCTATATTAATCTGCTTTCCTGTTGTAGCGGTTTTACTATCTTTATGTATCTATGAGATCATGTTGTAAACCTCAAATATAAATGAGACAATTTATTTTACAAAAGAACAATCACCTGAAAAGAATCAATAAATAATTTAATGAGACATACAATGTAGTACAGTCATCATGAGCTAAGGCTTACTGGGGGAGGAAAGTCAGTCTAACTTGTTGAGTAAGCCAAATTCCATCACAGTTTTAAGCAAATAGATGTATAAATTAAATAAAGAAAACCAGGAGCCAGGTCTTCCTGGATGAAAGGTCAGTGATGGGAAGTAATGAAGAGTACCCTGAATTAGAGAGGCTGAAACCATTCTGAGAACCATGAGAAAATGTTCTGCTTCCCTGAAGCTTTTGTAAAATAAACTCCTGAAACGTGCAGTTTATAATTCCTTTTCTTTGATCCTGCTAACACTTTTGTTTTCTAAATAGAAATATTTTTTAAATGTTAACACTCTGAGCATAAGGAAGGGATTAACAGTGTCATATCTCTGAGGTTCCTCCTATCAAATACCTCACAGTTGCTATAGCAATGTTTTTACAAGCAGAGCCATAAAGAGAGAAAACTGACATGTTTGGAGAATCGACCAGGATTGTTAGAACTGGAGGACATAAAATAAAATGAAGAGGCAGCATAGTGATGTGCTAAGAGCATGGAGTCTGGACAGGAACTGCCTGGGTTCAAATCCCAATAATAAGTAGCTATGTCAACTGGAAACTAGTAACTTAAACTCTCTATAGATTATTCTTCTTATCTGTAAAATAAGGAATATAATAGTACCTCATAGAGTTGTTGAAATAATTATGTGAATATTTTATGTAAAACTCTGAGAACACTGGCTTACACTATAGAATTATTATGCAAGTGCCAGCTGTTATTATTACCAAAAAATCAATTTCACAACTATCATTCAACTTGTAAGTGAATCCTCAGCAGTTTTTCTAATAACTAGCAAATTGTTTAACTTTGCATGTATCAGACCTCATGAGTATCACTACCAGTATCTAATTCCCATGATAGCACTATGGCAATTATAACTTAAGTTTTACTAGTAAGTCTCATATAAGTTGAATTGTGTATTTAATTACTATCTATATGTTATAATTTCTTGAAACGTTCTGAACAAAATCTCTAATTATTTTAGGCATAGATCGTAAAGTCAAATGGCCTTACGCACCAGATTCTTACCATAAATATGCAAAGCAGCAGGAATTAAAGCAATAGAGAAGGGCAGGGGCTATGGCCAAGTAAAGAGGATGTCTGTACCAACAGGCAATGAGATTTGGCTACATTAATTGTGTTTGTAGTTGAATTTGGCTATTGGAATACCAATTTATAGCCCCATTAGTGCGAACCTTATATGAAGAAATAAGAGCTTCTCTAGTATTTAGTTATCCATTATTGCTAAACTTTCCTCAAGACAAGAGGAATTGGTTTTTATATTATCCTTTTACTCTTCCATCAGGAAATAGGAACATATATAGAAAACTTGAAAGAAAATATCTAGCAATCTGTTTAACTCTCAATATGATATTTAATTAGAGGAAAGGAGCATAGAGGTAAACTAAGAAAAGTTTGAGAATATGTAAATGCTTTTTGCATGTCACTGTTCATAAAAAGAGAGGTTTGAAGAGTGAAAGGAGTAGCTGTGCAGATGATTCTTAACTTAGAATAAATTCAGCTCTCTGATGTTGACTATATTTCAAGCAGTAGGCTTGAAATTCCGAACCGACATGTATTGGGAAATGGAAATGGAGGGTAAAGTATGTGAAAGCTCCATTTTGGCTTGATACTGTGCCAGCCTCTCTTTTGATGCCTTTTGATTTTTTATTTGTACATCTGGTGCCACTGACATTTATAAAGTGACCTCTTTCGCTTTCTTACACACACACACACACACACACAGACAGTGCAGAGAGCTGAACAATCATACATGCAATGAACACAGTACTTTACGGTTAATGTACCATTCTTTATGAGAATATGCTAGCATAATGATAGAGGGCTGAAGCATGTAATCTATAATTAATACAAAGTGAACTGTCATGGGGGATGGGGAGGGAAATGGGCCTTTCTGCAGAAATATAAGTGCAGTCATGGAAACGGCTATAGCTCCTTGATTGTAATTATTCAACCTCACTAGGGGTCTGCAACTAGCTATTAAAGTGCTAGTGGTCCCTTGTGGAGTGGTCTATCCAATTAAACTTTCACAAGTCTATTCAAAGACGTGTGGGACACCACTGTGTTCTATTAAATAGTGTCAAGCACCTGCATTTCTAATAGAACATAATGCTTTTGGTTACCTTTGGCATATAGAATTTGACCAGAGAATTTTCTTTGTCTGGTTGGAACAATTTGAATCTCTAGACATAAAACATTTGTAATTAGAACAGATAAAAGTCTTCAGTTTCTGATAGTTTGCAGGACACTGCCATTCTAGTGTTTTCTCTTATGTACAAAAATAAAGCATATGCAGAAGTCAGTGAGAAACAAAGAAATGTTAAATGTTAGAAATGATTGGCAAAATAAATGCAGGGGAAGTGAAAATCAATAAGTAGAGTATTTCACTGCATATTTAAGGGTTTGTACAAATTTTGACATCTAGGAAAGGTACACGATGAAATTGCCAAAACATTCTGTGATTTCATGAGTTAAGGACTTCCATTTAAAAATTTTCAATTTGCCTTGCAAATGTTAAAATGAAAATGGCTAAGTTGTCAATGTGTGAGATGAAATGGTTCCAAGGTAACTAGTGTGCAGCATGATATACTAGAAAAGGGTTTTGATTGATACATGTATATGTATACACACTTGTATACATTGCATGTGACAATGATAATCAAATACTTCTTCTACACCACTTAAAGTCTTCTCAACCTTACATCTTTTTCAAAACCCCTGGTTTGTAGTCAGCAGTTCTGCCCAGGTTTCACCTAGCTTCTGATAGGTAAATTAAGTCTGTGCTTCACCTCTACCTGAGCCTCCTACTCGTCACATTCCTCTCTGAAATCTCTGACTCACAGGGATGAGATGTGAGTAGGAAAGTATTTGGCTCTAACGGAATAGATCACAGAAATATGAAGGCGTTAAATGCTTGGGGCCACACTGGACCATTGGCATTCAAAAACCAGTAAGAGTAATCAAAATGCAATTCCATTGAATCTCAACCCCTGAACAAAAGCAAAGAGGAATTTTAAATTACACCTAACTTCTGAGTTGACTGTTTTTTTAAGTTATATCTTTATTTCAATGAAAGTTATAAAATTCATCTCATGCTTTCATTTAAATAATGAAACTATAAATTAGTTTGTTCTTAGCTTTCCTTCAGCCACTTTTTTACCCACATCATCCTCTTCTTCCTTTGATCTGGTTTTAGAGAAGACAATATGTATATATTTCACATGTATAGGTCATTTTATCCCATGAACTCACTGCCAATATGAGGCAGAAGCCAGTATTAGTAAATTTTTACTTTCTGTGATAGTTGAATTTCTTTTTAGTAGCGCATTCAAGAGATTATTTGAATTTTAAAAATGTGCCTATCAAGGGAGAATTAGCTTTCTAATACATGACTTCCTATCCAAAAATGAAATTTTCAAAAACAGATAAGTCTTGCTATGACCTTAAGCAGAGCAACTATTCAAATTCCATTCCTAATGGCTCTGCTGCACATTTCTTCCTAGTATTTTGCACTCAGACTAGTAATTTTTAGTTTTTTTCTTGGCTTATGTCAGGAAGGAACTAAAGTAAACCTTTCTAAAAATTGCATTGGCTAGTAAGGAAAACTTGGCTTTTAATAGTGTAGACATTTCATAATATAGTGTAGACAGGAAGATGTGACAGAACTATGTCTTTTCAAGAAAACACTGAGTTTTCTGTAAACTCATGTCATTATTTAAACAAAAAGGATATTAAAGAGCACCACTTAAATCTTTAATGTTATTTCCAACAATAGTTTTAATATTTATTTTTTCCTGAAAATACAGGATTTTAATAATATTTTCAATATCCCAGAGTTGAAAGTTTTAGATTGAACCAATGTTAAGTAAAATTTTCATTAATATTCTTTTTAAACCTACTACTTAGTTGGAAATAAAGATTAACAAGGTAATTCATGTGAAATTGTGCATTGTTTACATATTTAATAATTAATTCATACAATTAGCTGTGATTGATTTCTTGCTGAGATAGTATGAAAAAGTGAAAATTTTAAAAGCTGAATTTTGTACATATTATTTTACTTTCTGCTAAAATAATCTCATTTCCATTTCAAGCTTTCCTGGGAACATTTGGAGACATTGACTTGTACTAAATACTGTTCTAGTCTATTTATACTGAATCTTAGATATCATTTCATGTAGGCTGTAAATATTAATTGATTTGTCTTTTTCACAGTGAGTGTTTTCTATACATTTAGCTATCAAGCATTTGCTACTACCTACTGCTAGCCCACCTCATTTTTGAAGTGTTATTTGAGTTAGTTCCCAGAGGCTTTCAACTAGTTGGATAGTACCTGTGTAATTTTTTCATTAGCCATGCAAAATTAAAAATGTAGATAAAACCAGGATCAGATTAGTCCTCTTTTGTCTTTTTTCATCCAATGCATGTTTTCATTTTATACAAATATTTAAATTTCAAAGTATTTCTCCAGACTTAGGCTTCTTGATCCACATTTAGAAGCCTGAAAGGGGAATGAACGTCCAACACTTTTGTATCAATAGGCAGTTGGCAAATTCTAGAAAACATACTAAAGATGATAATCACAGCCTGAAGAAATGATTACAATGATAAGAAGAAGCCATCTTAGATTAAAAAATACATTTATATGGCTCAAGACTGACACAAGAAATAGATAATTATTTAAACAGAAGTGCCGAGAAGCTTTTAAAACTATAGAACTCCTGGGTCTACCCAGGAGATCCATAATTAAAATCCTGATTTATTAAGTCTGGGATGGGATAAAGATTATAGCCTAAAATTTTTCCTCGGTTAATCTTGCTGATCTAATAGGTTCCTGAACCACTGTTATTCATTAAATGCTTAACTGTGTGACAAGTACCACAGCACAACCATTGGAAGGGAATGCTGCTTCCTCACTTTGATGTTTCATTCTATGGGGAGTGATTTCCCAAAACAATCCTACTCCCTTTACATTCCCCCAAGAAATGGAAAGATTCTCCTAATTGCTAGGCAAGTAGCGATTAGTTCATGGTTCTCTCGTGGATAGAATTCATCTAAAAGAGGCCCAGGGCTTGAGAAGATTTTGTCGTTTTCCTCCATCCTCCACCACAGACATCGGTAGAGTATAGCAATCAAGCTGAGAGTGTCTGTTTTACAGACATACACTTTGCATTGTTGTTGCAAGGTCTACGCTCAGAAGGTTGTTGTAAGGTCTCTACTGAAGGAGTAAAATATCGGCAAGCCAATTTTGATACTGTTTTACATTCTCCAAACATGCTTTCTTAAATTAGAAAAAATTTTCTAGCTTTAGTGAAGTATAATTGTTAAAAATCAAATATAGTCAAGGTATACATGATATGCTATACATATATATTATGAAGTGATTACCACAATCAAATTAATTACTACATCCAACACCACATTTAGTTATCAATTTGCAGGTGTGTGAATGTGTGCTGAGAATACTTAAGATCTCTCTTAGCAAATTTCAAGTGAACAATATATTATTATTGACTATAGTCACCATGCTGTACATTTGTTGGATACAATATTCTATGAAAGAAGTTTTTATCCTTCAGCACTTTGCATATCATCCCACTCTCTTCTGGCCTATAAGGTTTCCTCTGTGAAGTTTGCTGCCAGATGTATAGAGGCTTATGTATGTGTTATTTGTTTCTTTTCTCTTGCTTCTTCAAGAAGCTCTTTTTAAATCCCTGACCAATGAGAGTTTGACTAGTAAATGCTTTGAGGTAGTTGTATTTGGATTGAATCTTCCTGGTGTTCTATGACCTTTTTTACCTGAATTTTGATATCTTTCTCTAGGTTTGGAAAGTTCTGTTATTATTTCTTTGAATACATGTTTTACTCTGACCTCTCTCCTCTTTAAGACCAATAACTCTTAGATTTGCCTTCTTGAGGCTATTTCATAGATCCTGTAGGCCCACTTCATTCCTTTTTATTCTTTTTATTTCCTTTTTTTTTCTCCTCTGACTGTGATTTTCTTCTGCTTAATCAGTTCTGCTATTGAGGGTTTCAGTTTGTCAATTGAACTTTTCAGCTCCAGAACTTCTGCTCGATTTTTTAATTATTTCATTCTCTGTTAAATTTCTCTGATAGAATTCTGAATTGCTTCTCTATATTATCCTGAAGTTCACTGAACTTCTTCAAGACAGGTATTTAGAATTCTCTGTCTGAATTATCACATATCTTCATCACTCTGGGATTGCTCACTGGTGCCTTATTTAGTTCATTTAGTGAAGAACTATTTTTCTGGATATTGTTGGTGCTTGCAGATGTTTATCAATGTCTGGGCATTGAAGAGTTAGGCATTTAATCTAATCTTAGCAGTCTAGATTTGCTTGTACCTATCCTTCTTGAGAAGACTTTCCACACATTCAAAGGAAATTGAATGATGTGATCTAAGCCTGTAGTTGCTGCAGCCCTTTGTGACTTGCAGACTCAGAGGTACCATATTGGTGGGCTTGGGTAAGAAAAGGAAGAATTCCCTGTGTTAGAGGATGGTCTCTACCTCTCTTGCCTCTCTATTCCTTAATTCAAAGGAGTGTCTGTGCTGGACTGCCTGGAGTTGGCAGAGAGGTGAGAAAGGCACTTCCCAGACTGACACAGCTGGTGTCTCACTAGGTCAAATGCACCCCAAATCTACTGCTTCCCCTTGCTGGGGCTAAAAATTCCCCTCTGGTCAGGGCTCCTCTGTGGGCACTGGCAGAATCCTGCCATGTGTCATATTCTGCTGTGATAGTGCAGCATTGAGTTCCAATGTCAAGTCCCAGGATCACTTCACTCTGTCTTCCTCAAGCGCACAGATTATCTTTCCATGTGGCACAGCTGGGGGATGGGGAAGAGGCGGTTTAGGAAATGCAAGACTGTCGTTTCTACCCTCTTCAATGTCTCTTTCCTTGATGTTATATTAAAACCAGGTAATGTAATTGTTCACTTGATTTTTTGCTGGTTATAAAGGTGCTTTCTTGCATGATTTTTTTTTTCTTAATTTGGTGTTTTTAAATGGAGGGACAATAGCTAGAGGGTTCTATTCAGCCATCTTGCTTCACCTCCTCCTTTTTCTCTAAGATTAGAAACAAGTCAAGAATGCCTACTCTCCCCACCTAGATTCAGTATGATATTGGAAGTCCTAGACAGAGCAATTAGGTGAGAAAAAGAAATAAAAGTCTTCCAAATCAGAAATAAACAAGTAATTTTGTATTTCTGTTTGCAATGGCATTATCTTATAAGTAGAAAATTCCAAAGACTCCACCAAAAATTATTTGAACTAATAAATTCAGTAAATTTGCAGGATATGAAATCAACATCTGAAAATCAGTTGTGTTTCTATACACTACGACTATCTAAAAAAAATAAGAGAACAATTCCAAAACTTCTTTGTGTGTGATGAAGGTATATTTTGTTCCTCAAGCCTGTGTCTTATTTTCCCATTGATTCAGAAATCATATGAAGAAGAGGGATACTATATATAGGTTTCACTCAAAACTCTAAAAACAAAAATAAATTATGATGACTGTTGGAACACAAAAGAGTAAAATAGTTGAATAAATTATTTGTTAATGTAAAATTCTAGTAGTGTTCACATCAGGGATTTTTTATTTTAATGAATTACAGTGGAATTAAGGTATATATTTGGATATCTAAATTAATAAAAAATCATGAAAAACAATAAATTTTTTTGTGTATGGAAGAAAGAGCAAGAGCTAGTCAAAATAACCAGTTATATATTCTTGTTCCAATTAATCATATATTATTCTTCATATTTTTCAAAGCATATTATTATATAGATTATACAAATTTATTTTAAAAGTCCAGAGGGTCATTGTACAAAAAATACTAAAAATACCTGTGACATCACAATACATATGAAATATTTTATTCTTCCATATGAACTATTGTCCTTCATTTTGATGCGTTTTTAATTAAAAAACTTTCAAATTATATTATGAGCAATCTAAGTTATATTTAAAGAGGAATTAACTGGTCACACAATCTAGACACTATTTCTACCTGTGTTGTAGATAACTGGGTACCCCGTTTTCTGCCAATGCTATTAAAAATGCTTTTTGTTTTGGATTCCTTCCATCATCTTGGATTCCTCATATTATTCAACCATTAAATCACAAGTCCTATTGACCCAACCTGTGCAAATATCTCCCTAAACTAATGCAATAACTTTTTAACAGGTGTTTAAATTTCTCATTCCTTTCATTTTCTATTTAATATTTACACCATTACCAGAGTAATCTTTTGAAAGTACAAATCTCATTAAGTCCCTTTTCCATCCTTCATTTTTAACAACTTTCAATAGCTCCATACTTTTGTAGGGTAAAAAATATATATAAAAACTATATATTATATATGCTTATAATATATACAATTTAAAAATACCATTCCACTTAATTTGTAGTTCTCTGTCACCAGTCTGCCACCATTCTGTCTCGCTAGAGCTACTGCTTTAATTACATAAGAAAACCAACAGTTCACTGAATATGGCATGCATGTGTATGCCTCTGCTTTTGTAGATAATACCTGTCCTTCTTCTGTCTGGTAAAATCTTAACACAATTTTAAAAACCCAGCTCCAACATCACCTCCATTGAAGCCTTTTTTTTGAATATCCCCCAAATAGATCATCTCCCTCTGGAATTTCATAGCATTCTCATCTTATCTGAGTTTCTGTCTTTAAACTATGAGGTCATGGTGGAGAGATAGTATCTGTTTTGTTTCCATAGTGATTAGCACACCAACTATAATAATAGTGTAATGAAATCTGAATTAAATAAATTTTTCTGAATTTTATTTTCCTAGTATATACAGAAGATAATATTAGCCTCCAGATTATTGCATAGGTTAAATGAAACATCCATGCATAAACTTTTATTGTAGAACCTACCACATAAGTGGTATCCAGTTAGTAGTATTAAAGTTGAAATATGTGATGCTTCAAGGCATCATTACACACAAAGTTGCTAGACATGCATTTTATTCTTACAACAAATTCAAACTAGGAAGGATAAATTTGATGGCCCCTCTTTTCATTGTGCATAGCAAAATGTTTTTATCAAGTGTATAACAGAAGGCATGATAATAGGTTCTTGTTAAATGAATAAATGTTTCCATTGGTTAAGAAATAAATGCACAGGCCGGGTGTGGTGGCTCACGCCTGTAATCCCAGCACTTTGGGAGGCCGAGGCCGGTGGATCATGAGGTCAAGAGATCAAGACCATCCTGGCCAACATGGTGTAATCCCGTCTTTACTAAAAATACAAAAATTAGCTGGGCGCAGTGGCATGTGCCTGTATTCCCAGCTACTCGGGAGGCTGAGGCAGGAGAATCGCTTGAACCTGGGAGGCAGAGGTTGCAGGGGGCCGAGATTGTGCCACTGCACTCCAGCCTGGTGACAGAGAGAGATTACGTCAAAAGAAAAAAAGCTGGAGGCATCACGCTATCTGACTTCAAACTATACTACAAGGCTACAGTAACCAAAACAGCATGGTACTGGTACCAAAACAGAGATATAGATCAATGGAACAGAACAGAGCCCTCAGAAATAATGCCGTATATCTACAACTATCTGATCTTTGACAAACCTGAGAAAAACAAGCAATAGGGAAAGGATTCCCTATTTAATAAACGGTGCTGGGAAAACTGGCTAGCCATATGTAGAAAGCTGAAACTGGATCCCTTCCTTACACCTTATACAAAAATCAATTCAAGGTGGATTAAAGACTTAAACGTTAGACCTAAAACCATAAAAACCCTAGAAGAAAACCTAGGCATTACCATTCAGGACATAGGCATGGGCAAGGACTTCATGTCTAAAACACCAAAAGCAATGGCAACAAAAGACAAAATTGACAAATGGGATCTAATTAAACTAAAGAGCTTCTGCACAGCAAAAGAAACTACCATCAGAGTGAACAGGCAACCTACAAAATGGGAGAAAATTTTCACAACCTACTCATCTGACAAAGGGCTAATATCCAGAATCTACAATGAACTCAAACAAATTTACAAGAAAAAAACAAACAACCCCATCAAAAAGTGGGCAAAGGACATGAACAGCCACTTCTCAAAAGAAGACATTTATGCAGCCAAAAAACACATGAAAAAATGCTCATCATCACTGGCTATCAGAGAAATGCAAATCAAAACCACAATGATATACCATCTCACACCAGTTAAAATGGCAATCATTAAAAAGTCAGGAAACAACAGCTGCTGGAGAGGATGTGGAGAAATAGGAACACTTTTACAACTGTTGGTGGGACTGTAAACTAGTTCAACCCTTGTGGAAGTCAGTGTGGCGATTCCTCAGGGATCTAGAACTAGAAACACCATTTGACCCAGCCATCCCATTACTGGGTATATACCCAAAGGACTATAAATCATGCTGCTATAAAGACACATGCACACGTGTGTTTATTGTGGCACTAGTCACAATAGCAAAGACTTGGAACCAACCCAAATGTCCAACAATGATAGACTGGATTAAGAAAATGTGGCACATATACACCACCATGCAGCCATAAAAAATGATGAGTTCATGTCCTTTGTAGGGACATGGATGAAATTGGAAATCATCATTCTCAGTGAACTATCGCAAGAACAAAAAACCAAACACCGCATATTCTCACTCATAGGTGGGAATTGAACAATGAGAACACATGGACACAGGAACAGGAACATCACACTCTGGGGACTGTTTTGGGATGGGGGGAGGCGGGAGGGATAGCTTTAGGAGATATACCTAATGCTAAATGACAAGTTAATGGGTGCAGCACACCAGCATGGCACATGAATGTATACATATGTTACTAACCTGCACATTGTGCACATGTACCCTAAAACTTAAAGTATAATAATAATAAAATAAAATAAAAATAAATAAAACATGAAATAAAAAAAAGAAGGGAATAAACTGAGTTATGCAGTCCAGGGGATATAAATAAAAAACCTCGAGGAAAAAAGAAGATGCACAAAGAAAGAAGAATAAGAAAGACAAAGGAGACAGAAGTGATCTCAAACACTATCTTATGACTGTTTGGGTCAAAGATTAAGTTGATATTGAACATAGATCTTGGGAATCCAAGAACATTTTCTGTCTTCATGCGGTGAATTCCTAAAGAGGTTAAAATAACAGAACTTTCCATTTGGGGATGATTCCATGAAGAATACTTGTACCTGCATGTAATAGAAAACCTGACCAACAGTAGAGAAGTATACCAAGGTTGTTCGAATTGCAGAATGATGGCATCAAGAGACCATAATGCTGTCACGTGTGCTTGTTACCTGAAAGTCACAGTGTGGCTACTATGTATCCAGGCATCATATCTTAATTACACGACAAAAAAGTCAAGGGATAAATTTTCAATTTGAAAATTGAATCTGTCCTTTCACATAAAGAAAGCAATTTTTTGCAACAGCTGCAGTAAAAGTACTTACACTTCACCAAAAACTATATGACATATTCACAGAATCCTAACTTCGAAGGAGGTTGATCAACTGAGAAACTGGCTTCTCAATATGTTTTATAGAGGAAAGCAATATAAAGGGTTTTAAAAATAGATGTTAAATGTGCCAATTTACAATCTCTACTATCTCAACATTTATATATATCATTTTCTTTGTTACACTAACCCACTCTTCAAGAGATAGAGTGTCACACTAGAGATCTAGTCACTAAATCCAAATTGCATGCCAAAAAAATAAAATCTACCCACAGCATCCGCAATATACAATAGTTGAGAAGAAGCAAGTAACTGCAATAAAAATAGCATATTTGGCAAAAGGGAGAACAAAAAACATATAGCAGCGTCTATATTATATATTAAAATCAGCATATAGTACATCAAAACTTGCTGATAGGATTAGTGAGATTCCATGCCCTACAATGAAGTAGTTTTCCTAATCAGATGTATTGAAGTCTCTCTCATTTTCTCTGTAGGAAAATCTTCTATATTTCCTCCTTGGTGGGCAAAGAGGAGAGAGATGTCCTTCCTGCATCCTGAATGGCCACAGAAACTCTTTCTGTGTATAATTTAAGGAATACAGTCCTTATATTAGGGATTTAAAAACAGAGACTATAGCTGGCCAGGCCTAGGGTTTTATAACTTTCCACTGCCAAAAATATAGCCAATTTGCAGTCCATTTGCTTTTTATCAATTCATTTTACATTTAAGGGTACTCAAACTGATCATCTGGGCATATCCTTAAGCCTGGTAAATGTTAGCTTGTAAGGACACAGTCTGTAGTCTCCCCACAATCCCACCCAGCAGTCTTTCTCATAAATCTCATTGGCCAGAATCAGATCATACAACCTCTCCTAGCTGTGAAAGAGGATAGATAACTGAGATTTTCATTTCCTGAATTACCTAGAGAGGAAAGCCAGGAAGATAGTGGCTGTGATTGGTGTTTGTGTAGGCAACTTCTGGTGACTGCCTTATTGGAGTACAAATAGAGTTATTCTTCTTTTATTGTCTGTTTTCAAAAAAGACACCGCAATTCTCTGTATCTTTAAAGACAGCTTTTTCAGATTTGATAAATAACCCATGCCCACCATATCTGTTCCTGATTTTATAGTCTTCAATTATAATCAATATATTATTTGAGCATGACTAATGTTAAGTTTTAAAGGGAAATAATTCTATGAATACACAATATTTTACACAGGAATTTATACACAAAAATAAGTTATACAAAGATTTTATGCATTGTAAAAAAGTCCAAAATTCTTAAGGAAATCAACAAATCTTAAAACACATAAATAGCCATTATTAGCATCAATTTAACAGGAGTCCAAGTATTTTTTCTCTATATATATTTAAAGACAGAACAATAGAAATATAAGATTACATGCAGATACTAGTTATATAGATAGATAAGTAGACAGATAAACTTTATTTATATATATATAAACACATGCACAGTACATTAGCTATATGCCTTATACTACATATGTGTACATATATACTATATATGTGTATATATAGTATGTATATCTGTAGATGTATATCTATATGTGTGTATTCATCACCTGTGTATTCATATATTATATGTACATGTATATGTATTTATTTATATATGTGTGTGTATATATATTTATATGTGTGTGTATATATATGTGTGTATATATGTATATATATGTATATATATGTATATATATGTATATATGTGTATATATATACACACACACACACATATACATTTAGTTGGCAGAAATCTGGTTTTGGTAACACAATTGATTAATAAGTTGAAAAAAATTTAACTTATATAGTGCCAAGTATAACATAAAACATGTTCTTTTTCGGGATACTACCAGAGACTAGAAATGAAGACGAACTAAAAATGAAGGTGTTACACGTATGAAATCACACAGTGATTGTCCTTAGAGGCTTAACACTTCTCAATCAGATATTACTGGCATTTGGGGCATGAAAGACATATTCAAACAATCAAAGGCAGAAAGAATTTGCCACTAAAAACTCCTCACTAGAAAAATTTCTGAAGTACAAATTTCAGTAGGAAAGAATTTCAACTCAGAAGGAAGATATGAGACTAAAAATCATGTTAAGCAAAGTGATCACTAATTATGTGGGTTACTTTACCTAACAATCAGATGTGTAAAAGAATAATAAACACACACACACACACATATAATACATATATATATAATACATATATACACATATATATATATAAAAAATACATATATACACACACACACTTAGGGTCTCGTTCTGCCACCCAGGCTACAGTGCAGTGACACAATCATAGATTACTGCAGCCTTGCACTCCTGGGTTCAAGCAATTCTCTTGCCTCAGCCTCCCAAGTAGCTGAGACTACAGACACAAGCCACCATGTCCAGTTATTTTTTTTTAAGCTTTTGATAGAGATGGGGTTTCCCTATGTTGTGCAGGCTGGTCTCAAACTCCTGGCTTCAAACACTCTTCTTACCTCAGCCTCCCAAAGTTCTGGGATTACAGGCTTGAGCCACTGTCCCTGGTAGGATAGTAATAAATATTTTAAACAGCTTAAAAACAAGTTGGAACAAAATACTAAAATACAATAACAGATAAGATTAGCATGAGGGCATGAGAGGAGACTGGGATTTAAAAATCTTTATATTAAAAAGTCACTGTATCAAAAAACACCTGCACACATATGTTTATTGCAGTGAAATTCACAATTGCAAAGATATGGAACCAATCTAAGTGCCATCAACCAGTAAGTGGATAAAGAAAATGTGGTATACATACATCGTGGAATGCTATTCAGCGATTAAAAAAAAAGACTGAAATAGTATCTTTTGCAGAAACTTGGATGGAGCTGAAGGCCATTATTCTAAGTGAAGTAACTCAGGAATGAAAAAACAAATATCATGTGTTCTCACTTATAAGTGGGAGCTAACCTATGGGTAAGCAAAGACATACAGAGGGTTATAATGGACTTTGGAGACTCAGAAGTGGGAGGATGGAAGTAGCGTGAGGGAAAAGAAGCTACATATTGGGTACAATGTATACTACTTGGGCACAAGTGCATTAAAATCTCAGACTTCATCACTTATACAATTTATCCATGTAACTCAAAACCACTTGTACTGCAAAAGCTGTTTAAACATAAAGATTAATTGAAAAAAATCTTTATATTATTTGGGAGACACAAATATTTATTAGATTTCAGTCAACTGTGAGTAAACATTACAGATAATCATTTTTTAGAGTACCAATAAAATACATATATTCCAAACCAGCAGATGGAAAATGTAGGAAATGAAGAAAACTCAATCAATTCAATGGGGGGACAAAACAGAGGAAAAAGGACACAAAGAAGGCACAAAATGTATGATTTCTATTCCTCTGGATATATACCCAGTAATAGGATTGCTGGGTCAAATCGTATTTCTGTCTTTGGGTCTTTGAGAAATCGCCACATGGAATACTGTGCAGCCATAAAAATGAACAATATCAAGTCTTTTAAAGGGACATAGATGGAGCAGGAGGCCATTATTCTTAGCAAACTAACACAGGAACAGGAAACCAAATACTGCATGTTCTCGCTTATATGTGGGAACTAAGTGATGAGAACACATGGACAAAAAGAGGGGAACAACACACACTGGGGCCTTTTGGAGGGCAGAGAGGTGGAGAAGGGAGAGAATCAGAAAACATAACTAATCAAATAACTAAGTTTAATATCTCAGTGATGAAATAATCTGTACAACAAATCCCCATGACACAAGTTTACCTATATAACAAATCTGCACTTGTACCCCTGAACTCAAAATAAAAGTTTTAAAAAATGAAGTTTTATTAGAACAAACACAAAAAAGAAAGCACAAAATAGAATAAAAGAAATAAATTCAAATATATCATAATAAATGCAAATGGACTGAGCTTACTTCTTAAAGGACCTGTCTTTTCAGAATAAATCATTATTTACAAAAGTTAGCCCTAAAACCTACAGGCATAGAAAAAGAGTACATTCACAGATCACGATGCAGACTTCAGTATCAGGGTGGTTTCAGGCTTAAATCGTGATCATATTAGAATAGATCATTCATGGCCAGGCGCGGTAGTTCACGCCTATAATCCCAGCATTTCTGGAGGCCAAGGCGGGCAGATTGCCTGGGCTCAGGATTTCGAGACCAGCCTGGGCAACACGACGAAACCCCGTCTCTACTAAAATACAAAAAATTAGCCGGGCTTGGTGGCGGGCGCCTGTAGTCCCAGCTACTCGGGAAGCTGAGGCAGGAGAATTGCTTGGAAGTTGTTGAACCCAGGAGACGGAGCTTGCAGTGAGCTGAGATGGCGCCACTGCTCTCCAGCCTGGGCGAAAGAGCGAGACTCCATCTCAAAAAAAAAAAAAAAAAAAAAAAAAAAAAAAAAAAAAAAAAAAAAAAAAAAAAGGGAGAGATAATTCATTAGGAAGATTTAACAGTCCTGTTTAGTTTTATTACATTGTATCGCCCACTTTGCACAATTAGCAAAGATAAAATCTAGGTGAATGAAGATGTAAAATTGTTAAACTTGTAAAAAAAATTAAAGATTCATTTAGAGATTGAGATCCAAATGATAAGAAGTAGTTTGATGTTTAATTGTAATAAATTCAAAACTTTACCAAAATAAATTACAATTAATTTAGTAACACAAATGGTATATTTAGAAAAACATATATACTTGGCAAAAGATTAACATAGTAAACATATTAAGCATCAATACAATCTAGTACAAGAGGGGGCAAATTGATATAAAACCCAAATTGCCAATAAACATATGGCAATGTTTACTTTCACTATTGAGTAGGCAAATGTAAATTGCATTCATGAGATACTTTCTCACCTAACAGGCAGGCAACACCAAGTCTTACAATACCTGTAAGTTGTTGTTGTTGTAGTAGTTGTTGTTGTTGTTTGTATAAGGCATTACATGGAAATATCTAACGTGGAAAATCATTTACCACAGGTTTTAACCACTCTCACAGCATCCTGAAAATATCTTGTGTTCATCCTCCTCAGCCTGGCATTTCAATCAAAGTGGAGAATTTTACCATGCATTTTCCCTAACAGATTGTGCATACAAATGCTAAATGAAACTGGCCAAATCTTTATCTTTGGTGAATTTCTCTGCTGATACTTATGCTGCTCTATTTATTCTTTCAATCTGATTCCTCTTTATGAGATATTTCTTTCTACTTTATGACAGCTATTTTTATTTAAATACCCTTTGCTGTGGGCATTTTTCAACGATTTCTTGAAAGTCTGTATCAATCACTTGCTACGGTTGCTTCTTTGAATAAAATTTTACATTAAACTAAAAATAATAGCCAGTTGGATCCAATATAATCATCTGCCTGTGCTTCATCAGTATATCTTCCATGAAGACAGAATCTTTACTTACCAATCTGGCTTAACACACAATCTTACAATAAATATTAAAAAATAAGTCTGTATATAGAGATTGTATTATAATTTATGATTTCCCAATTCCAAAAAGGAAAATGTGTAAAAATGAAACTAAATGGTTAAGTTGTATAAGTACAAGATTGGCAAATTGTTGGGTTGCCAGGCTAAATAAAGAAAAATAAACCTAATCATATTTTAATTGGAATAAACAATAATTTTAGTGTAAGAATGCCCTAAATATTGCATGGTATATAATTATACTAAATAAATTGTTGTTTATCTGAAATTGAAATCTAATTAGGCATCCTTATTTTGTCCTGGCAGCCCTACAAACTGGTATTCTGTATCCCAGTGTGCATCTTGCTATGTTAAATCATGTTTTAAATTTTCTTTTAAAACTTTAATAAATGAATCAAACAGTCCAGGTAATCTTTGTTCATTTAGTTTACTATAAGGTCTAGATAAATGTGTCCATATCCTCATTTATAATCTAACAGTACAACCCTGCATGCTTCAAGCATGTTTTGGAAAGTGGGATTTTTCTTTACTGTAAGCTTTGCTAAAAATTATGACAAACTTTCAGTTCAATTTTATAGGATTTGTTTTCCAGAGTATACATTTTCTCCTTTTATTGTCTAGTTTTATAAATTTCAATAGTTTAAAAGCATATTTTATATTATTAGATTTGGTGTCTAATTTAAAATATAACTCAGTTACTTCTATCCATAGGTGCCCCCTCCCTTTGCCTCCAGACTTCTAGGAAGGAATAATAAATGCATGTATTTTTCTCATTGTAGTTCCACTGAGTTTTTACCTAACAAAAAGTAATAACAGACTTTGCAATAAATTGATGTCAGTACTTATTTTTAGTGTTTTAATTGTTGATTTTTAATAAAATTTTTAAAACAATATTTTGATGTGAATTTGGGAGAAAATCGTAGGCTCTGCTCACCATTACTTTAAGCCAATTTTACCTTAGTAAGGTAGCTTTAGACTTTCTGTGATTAAGGTTAGGAAAAATCTTTTACCCTTTTTTTCTTTAATACCAGTTGTAGTTGTTGTTGAATCAATAGACTATATTTTTAGAGTAGTTTGAGGTTTACAGAAAAATTGAGTGGAAATACCTAGGGTGCCCACATGCTGTCTCACCCTCACACATGCAGGTTCCTCTATTAATACCTTCTTGCACTAGTGTGGTATGTGGTTACAACTCACAAGCTCATATCAGTAATCTACTATTAACAAAAATCTATAGTTTACATTAGGATTCACACTTTGTGTTGAACATTCCATAGAGTTTTGACAAATTTATAAAGACATATATCTGACATTACAGTATAATACAGAACAGTTTTACTATCTAAAAATTCCCGGTGCTTCTTCTGTTCACTGCTTTCTCTCCATGAACCCTGGCAACTACTGATCTTCTTACCGTCTCCATAGATTTTCCTTTTTCCGAAATGTCATATATTTGGAATGATAAAATATGTCGTCTTTTCAGATTGGCTTCTTTCACTTAGCAACAAGCATTTTTGGTTCCTTCATGTCTTTTCATAGCTAGATAGCTCATTCCTTTTTATCATTTAATAATATTCCATTGTAAAAATGTACCACAATTTCTCTATCCATTAACCTATTGAGAAATGTCTTGGTTACTTACCAGTTTAGGTAACTATGCAAAGTTGCTATAAATATTTGTGTGCCGGTTTTGTGTGAATATTCATAAGTTTTTTACAAATAATTTTGGATTTGTTTTTTCTTCTTATACTAGAATACCAAATTTAGATAAGTAATTATTATTTTTACCTGATGGTTGACATACAATTATCTCTTGTGTTAATTCTTGTTCATCTCTCAGGAAAGGTGTTAATTCAGAGGATTATGGAATCCCTTTAGGGTACTCCACAGTTACGTGGTTGATTTTGATTTCATCTCACTCTTGAAATATAATGCAATACCTTTTTATGCTGCTTTCTGTTATCACGGCAGCATAAAAAGTGTTGCTATCTTTCTTTGGGAGAGGAAAGGTGTGGAGAAGATGGTTTGTGTATAGACTTACTTGAATTATATCTCCTCTCAATAACTTTTTAATATTACCCTTACTTCAGAGAGTAAATCGTTACTAAACTAAAAGCCACAAATATATGATCAAGTGCGCTTTGAAATACCATATTTAATAGATAAGGATTTATTCATTGAAGCTGTATTATTTTGTGTTTCTATGTGTTACATAAAATAGCATATCAAGAAAATTAAGTCTGAATCAGACAAGTCTTCCAATACTAAAATATTCTAATGTTAGAATTATTCCTAATAAAGAGCTTAAAATATGAGATAATCTCCATTTTTCATATTAAAATAATTATATACTGGATTTGTGGCTTTTGCAAACATAGCTGTAATTACCCCTGGCATTGTATTGCTTACTGTCTTTTTTCCCACTTATTAAAGCTATTTATTTACAACAAATGCTTGGTATGCAAACATTAGTCTGCTGTTAACAAAAGTGAAGCCCAAATTTGTAATTAGCTACAGCTGTACATGCTGCTTCCTTTATTCAAAAGTCTTCTATCATTGTGAAGCTGCTTAGCTCATTTTATTCTTTGTGGGAACCAATCTCAGATACTAGATAAAGGCTTCATTCTCCATATGCTTAGTTTAAATCAACTATTGTCTGTTTCAGTTAGGATGAAGAGTGTGGTTTACAGCAATAGTTGGATGGAAGGGAGAAGGAGAAGAAGACCCTGGATAAAGTTGTGCACACATTGCACTAAATGAGTATGAATATTATACATCAGTTAATACTTTTAGCACCAATTCAGACTTCTGTGTCCAAGCTATTTATCACTAAATGCCAACTAATTAAAATCAAGTGTATCTCTTACATCATAGAATCAAAATATAACCTGATGTTTTTCAATATCAGTTAATCCTATTATGTGTAGCATTGATAGAATAGAACATAAAATAGCCTGTGCCCTGTGACCATGGGTTAGTTACTTAACCTCTCTCTAGTTTTTCAGTTTCTTTATGTGTAAAATGGAGATAATAATAGCAAATGCTTTCTCAGGATCTGGTGAGGATTATATGAGTCACTATTAATCGAACACTTAGAACTCTGCCTGATAGGTAGCAAGTGATACGTTAGTATTAGCTATTACTATACGATCTGGTATATTTTAGGATGCAAAAGTTATTATATCAATTGTCGATGTTATTGATCAAAAGGTAAAGAAATAAAGACATCTCAATGAAGTCCATTGAGTTGATAGTTTATAAAGGGAAAAAGTTGAACAACTGAGCACATTTTTTTTGAAATCTTTGTTTACATATGGTTGAATCCTCTAATAGAGGAAAATGTCCTACCACTATTTCTTATGATTTTGGTGTTTGTGTTACTATATTAAAATAGAAGTATATTTTTACTACCTATTGACTTGCTTCAAAGTTACAGAAAATGAATACAAAATAACTAATGTTTTACCTTCCCAATTATCACTCCAGATATGCTCTTGAAAGAAAACTACAAAATCTACTGAAGTTAGGTTATTGCTAATGGCAGTTATAATTTTCCTGACATAACTTTATTTGATATTTGATAGATAAAATGTCAAAGAAAGGAGTCAAAGTTTAGGAGAATGGAAAAATCATATCGTATTTTTAAAAACTAACTCCTAAAGATTAACCTGAAAAGATCAATAGTTAGAATTTCAACTTATACATGGACTTTGTTTAGATTAAAAGATGCACTCCAGGAAATTAAGAACTCATTAAGAAAACCACTTAGAATGAATAAGATCTAGTATTTGATACTGCAACAGGGTGACTACCATCAGTAACAGTAATTTATTGCATATTTTAAAACAGCTGTAAGAGTGGAACTGAGATGTTCCTAACACAAAGTAATGATAAATGCTTGAAATGATGCATATCCCTATTAGGCTGATGTGATCATTACACATCGTATGTCTTTATCAAAGCATCATATATACCCCATAAATATATACACCTATTATGTACCCATAATAATGTTAGCAAAAGAACACTATTTTTAATCTAAATATTTCTAAAGCTCATGGATATACAAACCTCAATAAATTCCCAGGATTTTCAGGAAGAATATTAGAGGCTAACATCTAAATTAAGATAAATACCCTAAAACTTAAAGTATAATAAAAAAGATAAATAATCTGAGATTGTTATATACTTGTTTTCTTTGCTATGGGCTTCTAATTCAAAATCAAGTTATCAAGCCTGAAAAAAATTATTAGTAAAATTGTACCAATCTTATTAATAACTATTAACACTAAACCCAATAATAATTTATGGAAAGGAAATATTGATGGAAAATAGGAAAGTGGTATAACAAGTGAGTAACTGGCATATGTGATGCTTGGCATTTGTTAATTTCAAGGTAAGATGGCTGCAAGCTGTGAGTGCAGGTTCCCAAGGTGGATGGTCAGGAGGAGAGAAACAATAGACAAGATTAGAGAGAGGCGTGTCTATTTTTCACAGGTCAAAGCCCAACATAGTAGTGAAAATGTCTGTGGTTCTGAACTTTAGTTTACTAATTATGCTTTCAGAAAGCTCCAACTCCAAGCAGCAGTCATGGATAATAGTCAAATACAAAAGTAGATTGCATCAGGCACCTATAATTTAGATTTTTGGCAGGTAGCAAATGTTTGATACCTATTCAGTGGCGATTTCATTTGAAAAGTTCATTGACTTCTGCAATCTTCTTTAGAAATCTAAATTCAGTTCAACAGTTGGCAGTTGGAATTTGGTTTGCCACCATGTGACACAAAAGCCATTATCACTACTGGCAACATGAACAGAGAATACTCCTGTAATTATCTTATCTCAGAATCTCAAGTTTTGTGAGACTAGTTTGAGGGTTTGATATTCACATCTGAACTATAATTCACAGCTTTTAATTGGAAATGATCAGAACTCAAGGCACTAAAGGAAAACATGAGTCTAGGACTCTGGTAACCTTACAAGCTTCTAAACATTTTGTTCTTCAAAGCTCCTGTTACCTCTCCACTGATGGGCGAGTGGACTGATAATTGTGACAAAGTTGCCAGAGCTTCCACAGCCTGCTGATTTTTTGTTTCTCTGACTATAACTCTTTCCTGTTGTATACTTTGATCATCACATTGGATTTCCTGATTGAATCATGCCTGAACTTGCTTCCAGCTCTCTGGACTCTTTTCCATGGGCCAACCAACTGCTTTGGTTCTACACCAAATGGATAATTGGATAGCATCTATTGCGGCTTTTCATGTCTTTCTGCATTTTATACTCTTAAGAGTCCAGATGTTTTTTTGTGTCCTTGCCTTTGCAAGTCAGGGCAGTCAGAACTGTGTGTAGTGTAGAAACACTGTAACTGCCCAAAGTAGTAATATCATGGCTTTATTATTGCCATCAGTAATTTTTAGTCACATTCTTGCACCCTGAGTTTAAAAAGATCTCTACAACATCTGTCAATAAACTGGTTTTCATTTACTTAGCTATATATGTGATTATTCATTTTTATTCCTACTGTTTGTATTAATTTTTTATGTGCTCACCAATTGTTTTTAAGAAGCCTTAAAAGGCAGCTTATATGTGGTTTGCTCTTACCATAAAATAATTCTTTCTATTTTGCCACAATATGAGTGCTATCATTTTATAAGAGAGCTACAAATAATAACAAAATAAAAAATAGTTAAAAGCTCTAGTATGATGGCTATACTTATGCTTAAAACTTCATACTTTTTATCAATATCAGATGGTGACCTAGAACTTGATTAAAATATTTATTTTCTGCTCAAGAAAATAAAATCAGTCTCTGTGTCACAAGATTATTTTTCTAAAGAGTAAATTAAAGAACTGATTGATACTAGAGTAAGTTGCAGGATAGCTTCTCCAAAATAGTCTACCCATATGTTTACTTACCAAGAAGGATTTTAGTGGTATATACCTGATCATGGTGCACTGGCATCAAAAAGTTGAAGAACCAGAATCAAGGCCCACCACAACTATAGAAAGATAGACAGTGCATGGTGATTCACACCCGTAGTCCCAGCTATTCAGAAGTCTGACACGGGAGGATCTCTTGAGCCCAGGAAGTCAAGGCTGCAGTGAGTCATGATTTCACCACTGCACTCCAGTCTGGGCAACAGAGCAAGACTCTATTTCCAAAAAAAAAAAAAAAAAAAGAACAGAAAAAGGTAAGGAAACTTAGAAGTCAAAAACATTAAATCACAAATCACACAGACAGAAGCCCAGGTAAAAGCCTGTGGCATACCTCAGATGTTCTAAATGTATCAGGCCTTTAAGGACATCATATGCAAGATAGGATAACGTAACATTTACTTATTTCTTCCCACTTTTAATCTACTGAAGATAAAAGTGACTTAAAGCTGCTGAAAATAACATTTGTGGCTCCAAATACAATTCCTATCACAGTGCCTAAAAATCTAATCAATCATTTTTGTTAGAAAACATTTAGCAAGTGTTCATCAGTCTTTAATACTAGTCACTCTTCTACAAATTTACCCTTCCTATATTCGCTTTTTCCCTTTGAATCCTAGTTCTTGTCATCCAACCTAGCCTTTGGTTTCTGAAGCTCTTATTCTGCATCTACCTGATTAAAACAAATTCAGGGGAAAAGTACCAGTAATTTTGTATTAGCTCAAAATAAGTCCTCCTGTTTCTCATAGGATCTCAATGATGCGTGGTCATACTATTTTCTAACTCCCCACAACAGCCTTACCAGTGTCCTCTACTCTTTACACCATATCTCAGCATTCTCCTTCACAGAAAAATATAAACTACCAGGCCGGAAATCCTTCAGCTTCTTAATTTCCCTTTGCTGAAAACAAATTAGAAACTGCTCTTATATTTATGTCCTTATAGTATCTATGACAAATTTATCCTCTTGTTCTAGGAATTTAATTTTCTCCCATCTTCATTTATCTTATGTCTCTACTGAATTCCTAACATGTCACTCTCTCCTACAATGGTTCTCAAACTTGGCTTTACATTGAAATCACATGGAGAGCTTAAAAGAATATTTATGGCTGGGTTTCAAATATAAAGATTCTTATGTAATTGATGTGAGGTGTGGCCTGGGCATTAGGACTTTTTAAAGCTCCTCAGGGGATTTTTATGTGCAACTAGGGTTTAAAGTCACCACTTTTCTAGCTGATTTTCTCAAAATACAAAGCATTAAAAATTATTTCTATATTTATAATTGTAAAAGACACTTCAAATCTGTTATTCAAATAAACAATACTAACAGTTCATAATAAAATTAATAAATAGAAATTTACAAGTTCGTGTTGATGAAAGAAAAAAGAAAGAAAAACGAAGAGAAAGAAAAGAAAGAAAGAAAGAAAGAAAAAAGAAAGAAAGAAAGAGAAAGAAAGAAAGAAAGAAATTAGGTTTTCCTTATAATGGAATGAGAGCTTAAAAAATGAGAAAGTTGTCATTAGAAAAACACTATTCCACAACAATTGCAGTAATTATTAATTCAAGAAATAAACTCCAATGGATGTTAAAACTAGTGGGTGAAAGTGGGATGAGACACAGAATTTTCTCTATAATATAAAAGTTCCTCCCCACAAAATGATTATTAGTTTAACATGAGACAAAAGTGAGTCGAAAGAGTAACAAGTGATTTTGCAGTTCTAAAATCAAATGATCAAAGTTTAAATCACCAGTAACAGAGGAAATTAGTATCATGTATCATTCAATAGGAGCCAATGAGGAAAAAACAGAATTACTTCAGGGATATTCCAGCCAGAACAGTATTGCCTCAGCCTAGTCATGAAGAAACATGGGACAAACCAACATGAGGGACATTCTTTAAAAAAAATCCCTGGGCTAGAATCTTCAGAAATATCAAAGTAATAAAATTCAAGACTGTGGGACTTTTATATTGAAGAAGGGATTACAAGACAACTGGGTATAATATTAGATCCAGAAATGGATCTTTTAGCTATCAAGATTATTTGGGATAATTCCTGGAACTTACATAAGATAATTAAATAAAAATTACAGGAGAATTCTTTGAAATTTCTTGCAACTTTTTAAGTTTAAAAATGTGTCAAAATAAAAAGACAGCAAAACAAAAACACTGACCCTAAAACTCTTCAGAATATGACCCTAACACTGTAACAGTTGTTTGCTTGTGTTTACTTTCAAAAAAATCAACTGTTCTTAATATTGTTTTATCTCCTTTCATTCTGTACAGCCTATCTTCAAAGAATACAATTCATTTGCTTTCTTCATTCATCTTTCCTTCATTCTTCAACTGTATGTATTTGAATTCTGACTTTAATATTGCACTAAAACTATTTCTATAACTGTCATCCCTGACCCCCTTTTTTGCCACATTCAATAAAACTATTTTTTGTTGTTTTTGATATCATTTGTCTTCCTTCTGAATGTTGTAGTCTAACTTTCTCCTGATTCTGTCTCTACCTAATACCTATCCTTCTAACTATATCCTTCTCACTACTCTAGACATCCATTTATTCACTAAATATTTAATGAGTTTATTTCATCACAAGGTACTTTCTAGGAGCAGGAAATCCAGTGGTGAACAAAATAGAGCAAGTCCTTATTCTCCTAAAGGTTGCATTCAAGTGTGAGAAAACAGACAACAAAGAAGTAACAGATAAACAAGATACTTTCAGGAAGCATGAAACAATATGATAATAAGACAACATAGTTTGACAGAATGACTAGGAGAAAAGACTGTGAGGTAGGGATTGCATTAGATAGGTAGATCAGAAAAAAACTTTTTGACAAGGTTCTGTTTGAGTACAAAATTGTAATGTGAAGTCTAGTAGAAGGCATTCCTGGAAAAACAAGCAATAAATGCAAATGCCCAGAATGTTGAGTGAGCTTTGATGTGTTTGTACAGGAGAAAGAATGGTGAGACTGAAGCAGAGTGATCAAGAAGTAGCATTGTGATAGCGAGGTTACATAGCGAGTTTGGATTTTATGTCCAATACAACAGAAAGCTACTGAAGTGTCCTAATCAAAGCTCATGGGGTTTTCTGATTTATATTTAAAGGTAAAACAAGTGCTTTCTTTTCTCCATATTCCTTTTGAAGGTACGTCTAACACTACAATTATTTTGTTAATTTGTTGGTATTTCCTGATAATTCCATCTTAATCTCTCCACTTTTCTTAAAGTACACATACTCCTTTGATAAATCATTCCCATAATCTTATCTAACACCTATATACACTGATAAGTCTTCAGAATCTCTTTTGAGTTCTAAACCCATTGTCTAGTAGTCACTATACATATGCATAGACTCTGCTCACCATCTTTTCCTTTAGACCAGCTCTCCCTCCTACATTCCCTGATTTACTGAAAGACACCGCCATCCCCTTAGAAACCTTGTAGATAGCCTTGGTTACTCTAGGTACCCAATAAATAACCAACTCAAATGAAATTTTCTCATTGGAATCACTTTCACGCATCTTTTTTCTCACACCTCAGTGTAATACCATTGGTTTTGGCTCTCTCTTCATCATCACTTAACTGATCTACTGCAAATGCCTACTGCAAATCTCAGCTGTGCCACACTCATTTTGCTTATGCTGCCAGAATGAATGTTCATGAAAATGCATTTGTTCAAGGGGAACTTATGCTGAAGACAGACACATTGAATTGGGGCAACTCCTTTCAATATGCCTCCATTAACAAGATGTTTAATATAGTAATAGTAACAATAATTGCAATGATGATGATAATGATGTTGATTATGATGATGATTGATGATGACTTACTGAGTGCTTGCTACAGGATAGACCCTTATCTAAAAGCTCATATATATTAATTCACTTGATCCTCATGTTGACCATAAGGCATAGATTCTATCATTGTGTCTGTGTTACAGATGAGGTAACTAACGCACAGAAAGACTGAGTAACTCATCCAAAGGTGTATGACCAGAGAGGGGCAGAAGTAGGATTTAAAATAACCTGACTCCAGATTCAGTGCTGACTACATTGAAACCTAGTATAACATGTAAGATTCTGCATGGTTTTCCCTTTCAAAACTTCTCCAGCTCTCATTCCTCGCATATCTTTCTCATATTATACTGTTAGGTAATATTTAATATTTTACAGTTCTCAGGACAACATCATATTCTCATTATCCATGCCTTTTTTATGTATGCCCTTTGTACTCTTTAACTTTAACAGCTGTCAAAGTCTATTTTGTCTACGTCCTGGAAAGCTACATGTCTATTTATATCTATATATATAAGCTACATATTTAAGATATATATATACACACACACACCACATATATATATGGTGGGTGGGTGCATGGGTGTGGGTGTGGGTGTGGGTGTGGGTGTTAGAGAGACAGACAGACAGACAGGTTCTGGTTCTGTTGCACAACTGGAAGGCAGTGGCCCGATATCCCAGCCCACGGCAATTTCCCACCCCCGGGCTCAAGCCACCCTCCCACCTCAGCGTCTTAAGTAGCTGAGACCATAGGCACGTGCCACCATGTCACACAGCCAATCTTTATGTTCTTTTGGTAGAGCTGGGGCTTTGCCATGCACAAGTGATCGGCCCACCTCAGCCTCCCAGAGTGGCAAAATCACAGGCTTCTGACTTAAAAAAAAAAATAGAGATGGAATCTCACTATGTTGCCCAGACTGGTCTCAAACTCCTGGCCCCAAGCCACACTCCCACCTTGGCCTCCCAAAGTGCTGGGACCATATGCATGGGCCACCACACCCAGCCAGAAGCTATCTATCTAAATGAACTTGGTCTCTTTATAAAATCCTGTAGTGAATTCGTAGAATTTTGTGTTACCTTATTCTTTTTTTTTTTTTTTTTTTTTTGATGGAGTTTCACTCTTGTTGCCCAGGCTGGAGTGCAATGGCGCGATCTCGGCTCACGGCAACCTTTGCCTCCCAGGTTCAAGCAATTCTCCTGCCTCAGTCTCCCAAGTAGCTGGGATTATAGGCATGCTCCATCAGGCTCGGCTAATTTTGTATTTTTAGTGGAGACACGGTTTCTCCATGTTGGTCAGGCTGGTCTCGATCTCCTGACCACAGGTGATCCACCCACCTCAGCCTCCCAAAGTGCTGGGATTACAGGCATGTGCCACTGCGCCTGGCCACCTTATTTATTTTTAATCTTCCTCTAATTAACACACCTAAACTCCTTTTAAAACGCTTAAATTATCTCTCTGTGCTTTGAATTAAACGTAAATTTGCCACCCTATTTTCTCAAATACTTTGTAAGGGCTTCGCTATAACTCGTTCCATTCACAGTGGCATAATTTAGAATAATACACCAATTTTTAATGAATGAATGAATGCATGCCATCACCAAACACTGCTATCTCATTTCAACTCAGTTTTCTAGCAGGCAAGTTGGTCTTTCAATATGGGTACATAAAATATTTTCAAAAATAAAAGAGAAGAATGAGGAAGTCACTGAGCATAGGGAAACTACCCAGTTTTTGATACATAGGTCAAGGTGATAATTACATATCTAGAGGGTAGCATTAGGACACTGTGTATTTGGGGATAGGGAGGAAGTTCAGAATGATATGAAAGAGAAAAGGGATACATGAAAACTTAGGTGTTAGGAGACAATGATGCAAATTTTATAGTTTTGTCTGGTGGGAGTAAATGCACTTAACTTTCCAAGAACTTAAAAACCATCTTTTGGTTTTGTAATAATAACTACCTTTCCTACAAAATGAAACCAACTAGGCACAGCCATCTCACCACACTAAACTGTTCTTTTTGTACAACTACTCTGTCAATATTCAATGATAACCAGAAAAAAAAGTCAATTATTTTTGACAAGTTGAAATTTGGTGATTAAACTAATGATTTATTTTACATTTAAATATATTGACCAGGGAGATAGAGAGCTATATAAAGAGGACTAGAGAGCTATATAAAAGAGGACTAGTGGCTCTCTTTGGAATAAAGCATTTAAAAAAGAGTATAGGTGCTGGGAAAGAAGACTCAAGAATCTGAAAATCCACCTAAAATGAAAGCTTAAATATTTAGAGAAGGTTGGTAGTTGGAAAGCTATTCAGTAGTCCAAGTATTTTAGCCTAAAAATGTGGAAAATAAAAAGCTGTTTACAAGTTTTTGCTGGTTTGTTATATAAAATGTGTTGTGCCTATGATATCTAAATTTAAAGTAACATGATTTAAACTGCACTACGTGATGAAGAGTCCTCTGAGGTCACTAAAGCTTTGATTTTCCAGTTAGCTTATTTTATAGCTAGTGCTTTGGAAGCCATCAAGTCCATAACGAGATAGATCAATCAGATTGTTTTTATTGGTCTACTGCGTACCATAGACTATACACAGCAGTACTCATTGAATCAGACTGCTTGGGAACAGCAGCTTTAACCTTGAGACTTGAACAGAGAAAATAACAGCTTCAAAATTAAATCTCCATGAATTATATATATTCTTATATAAAATTGAATTTTTAAACAGTGTCAATTGAAATCCACTGGTAACGAACCAAGTGCAGTTATTTCAAAGAGGAATCATGGTCTGAACACCACATTGTTACTGATTTAAAATGGCTTACTTCAAAGCCCTATATTCAAACATGAGGCTTTGCAAGTGATTCCAAGAAACCATACTTTTTAAATAGCTTAAGCAATACTCTAAAGATAAAGTGAAAAGGAATAAGTGACCTTCAAAAGTTGCTTGCAGGGCCCTTAATGGTTTTATTGTTTTATATTTGCTTATCTGTCTTTCACAAAAATCTGAGGTAAATAAAAGAGGTAACACAAGCCAATCATATAGTACAGTAAATGACATACTCATGGCACTCAATAAATGCTTATTACCATCCCCAGATTTTATAAATGTCTCAAATATTAGTGTAAAAATACACAAATTACCTGACGTCCTGATTTCCTATGTCCAAGTCAGTTTTATCAGTGTTCAGATTCCTCCACAAAAAATTAAGAACGTGATGTGATTTTACTGGTAATAAGGGAAAACTGGTAGAATTGGTGCTGGAATCACTAACTAGGAATAGTTTACCCTTAAGGATGTGGACAGTTCACATTACATTATCCAAATAAGTATATAACCACAGGTAGAATTTGTACCCAAAAGGTCTCTGCCGTGGAGTGGGGATGTGGAAAGAGAATCTCTACAAAGTGATGATGAAGAGGTATTGCTTCAATTTTTAGGAGTTCTTCATAGTTGAAGTAGATACACACCAAAACCTGGCCACATTTTAAGAAAATAATTCTGTAACTGTAAGTCAGACAGTAGGGACTTGGCTGGTGGTCAGTGTCTCAGAGAAGTGACTGAAGTTTATAGCACGATGCTCATCTTAGCAGGAAACTGGACACCAATCCAGAACTAGAAAACAAGTACTTGGCTCCAGGGAGCCCACCTGGAACTTCCAAAATGAACTCAATGCATACAAATGGTGTACGAGACTCCATATTCTGTATAAATTTGATTTACATTGATCCAGACACTGGGTAGCCTGAGATTTCAAAATGCAGATCTTCAACACCTACAACTGAACAAGGCTGAGGTGACTAGAGGGCTACCATACAGTTGTTGCCGAGTACACTATAAAGCATTGGTATTTTCCTGTCCCATCTGATACCATGCAGCAGGCACCACATTCAGAACTAATCATTTCTTATAATCACTTTCAGATTCCACCAAGTCTTATCCCTCAGCGTCTATCAGTAAGAGTTTGTCTAAGAAATATTCTCAAAATATTTAAGAACCATTAACATTTGGCTTCTAAATTTTTGATGACTAGATTTACAAAGGAGCATAAAGTGGTATTCATCTTGGAGATGAAATAAAATTCCTCTGGCCTATCTTGCTTTTATTCTTCTCTGCCATAGATTATAAATGCCAAAAATGCAGAGCCAAGTCTGTTATATTTACCAGTATATGCTCATGCAATATTTATGAAATGGTAAATGCATAAAGGGACAGATAAATATTGCTACTGCTGAATTTGGAAAAAAAAACTTGCTCTTATCTTCTTAAATTTTCTGGGACAACTTTTGGCAACTTTTTTTCTAGCAGTATTTTTAGAATGGCCCTTAATAACTTAATATCAACTTGTCGTTCCAGTGGTTTCCTTTATACTAATGTTTCATTTGTACTTTTTGGTATTTGATGAAAATATTTCATATTCTTCTCATGATCTTCTTACATTAAAGCTAGCCCTAAATAAATACTTGTTGAGGAAATTTCATGCATGCTATTTATGATGCAAAGCAAGGTATCAAATTAACTTTCTCAGCCTCCCCTTCTACTGAGATTTAACTGGACTAGGAATAGGGCCTTGAATTAATCTATGCCCGTCTCAAAGCCTAACTCAGTATCTTCTACATGGCAAATGTTCAAAAGATATTTCTGGATTAAGACAAGTGGTAAAAAGCACTAGTGTCACTAGATATTAGTGAAAAATAATCACAGTAATTAATAATTGGATCAAATGTAAATCTGTGGCTTTATTCAATACAACTGACCTATTGACTGAGATATGGAGGCATCCAGGTATTGAAAAAATCCCAACAGCTGTAGGCAAAACATATGGTTGAAGTCAAAGAGTCGTGGTTTCCAAGAGCTACTACTTAGGCATTTTTCTTCAAAATTCTCTGAGCCCATGACAGTACATCAGTGAGGCTGTTAGACATATTAATAGAGCTGCAGCATTTAAGAAAGTGAATGTGTCAGTGTCAATTTAAACCTATCTCTGAGCAAAACTTGGGGATAAAAGAGTGGTATACTTAACAAAGTTTCACATTTAAGGAAAAGCACCCCAAAATGCAAAAATGTGCTATTGGATATAACTAAGTTTTGTAAGAGCCACTTTTCCAAAGAAACTTATATAGATTTCGTGATGGAAGAAAATGGTCCATAGAGTCACTGTAAATCAGACATCATTCCTCTGTGCCCTCTTTGCCCTCATACATGAGGTTATACATTTTGTGACAGACAATGGAACTCAAAAGAGCTACTGCTCATTGGAGCAAGACACCCTAATGGGAAGAGTGTCCTCTATTATCTTGACAATGTATGGAAAGGTGCTGCAATGGAATGACTCATTCAACTGATGTTCTCAGTGACTCCTGAGTTTAATACCATTCGAGAAACATTTATTGATTGTCTCCCATACAGCATACACTGAAGCAGCTGTGTATAACAGCATTGTAAGCATACACGGTTTTGCAAATATTTACTTTGACTTTAATCCATGCCTCAACACTTACTTACTACATGATCTCCTTTAATAATAATAATGCGGGCCAGGTGCAGTGGCTCATGCCTGTAATCCCAGCACTTTGGGAGGCCAAGGCAGGCGGTTCACCTTAGGTCAGGAGTTTGAGACCAGCCTGGCCAACATGGTGAAACCCCATCTCTACTAAAGATACAAAAAATTAGCTGGGCGTGGTCACAGGCACCTCTAATCCCAGCTACTCAGGAGGCTGAGGCAGGAGAATAGCTTGAAACCAGGAAGTGGAGCTTGCAGTGAGCCAAATCACGCCATTGCACTACAACCTGGGCAACAGGACGAAACTCTGTCTCAAAATAATAATAATAATAAAAAATAATAATAATGCAACATTTGAAGGGTTACCAATTGTCCGACACCATGCTAAGTCATTTAATCCTCATAACAAACTAATTAGATAAATACTGTGATTATTATCCCCTTATACAAATGAGGAAACTGCAGCCTAAACTGGTAAACTGTTTTTCCCAGTTTCCTCATCTGAAAAACTCCTTCCTTTCAGCATTATTATGAGAATTTAAAATAACGTAGTTTTAACATCAGGAATAAGGTATAGAAAGCATCGAGGATAGTAGTCATTCGTTAAATAATCTCTATTATAACTCAGTATTACTATATTTCTCATTGATTTCATCTTCCTTGATATTTTGTATGTTTAATGGTTTAAACTATATAATTTAAAATTTGCTCACATACTCTCTTGTCTTATTTGCTAACCATTTTTACACACTCTAGCCTACTTTCCCTAAACAGTTAATGGATACATTTAAAGGTGAAAACTATAATTTATACAGCTCATATTCCACTTACAATGGCCACTTTCAATTGAACATACCTTCATTTTATTTCTCTCTTTCCTCCTGACTGATTGCTGAGTACCCACTCCTTCCACTGTACCAATAATCCATCATGCCTAAATCTTAGGCGTAATAACTTCTTGCTAACTACTATTTACTGCTGTTTTCCAGATGTACCATAGTAAAATGAAAAAATTTAAGTGTTCCAAGTGTTAAAATATTTCTGAAGACCTGTATTCCTAAGCTAAGCAGAGGCTGGCTGAGTTGGGTGTCATACAGTCTAGTGGTTTTGAGAAATACATTATTGCTTAATCAAAAATAAGACAATTATGACTTAATTTATCTTTAGGAATTGCCTGAATAAAGTTCTGATTCTCAGAAAGATGAGGCTGAAATAAAAAACTTACAATTTAACGTTCTAGAACATTTAGAAGACACTTGGAAACTGAGAACAAAGGATAACTGCTCTAAGTAAATTGTACACTTTTATAACATCTTTAATATCTTCCTAAATTACTCGCACAATGAATGCAATTCTCTGGAATGGGCTATTTCCTCAATGCTTTTAAAAATTCATATTGATTTTAATCACTGAATATACTATACACTACAAATATAGAGTTGTTTCTGAAGGGAAAACTTATTTCCCATTCCTTTTGTTTCCAGGAGGAGGAAATTTTAATTGGGACTTCCCCAGAGTACATGGCCAGCTTCTTTTGCCTCAAGCTTTAATCAGTCCAGCAGGAGGTTTGAGGTATGCTTGGAGGGTGACAGTATTGGCCCCCATATTCCACTGGTGGGCATAATGACGGTTAGCATTGGAAATTCCATCTATTTTTCCTTCCACCCCAGAAGAGTGTGAGTCACGGTTAAGTATGACTATTCCGTAGACTTAATTTTTCCACTCCAATGACTGCCTTTAGGTCTAAATTTGTGGAACAGGAAGAACCTGAAAACTCATTTGACCCTCAGACCTGAATCAAGTTCAATAAAAGCAAATTCGGTAATGTAAATCCATTTGGTCTCCATCTGCCTAACTCCTACTCCTGTTAAGTGGTTCTAAACCCCAGATGGGTAAAAAGTGGGGCTAGATATTCAATCCCTAATCTCCACCCTTCACCCCTAAAGTCCACATCTAAATAAAATACTTCTTTATTTTCACATTTGCAGCTTTAAAAACTTTATTTCAAATGCTTATATTTTTACTTTAATAGCTGCCATATAATAAATGTAACTGAGTCTTTCATTGGCTTATTTAGAAATCTTGCGTGTGTCTTAGTGTAATACTAAATTACTTCAGTGAATGTACCTGCTAAAGTTCCTGATTCATAGCTGGTGTTTAATAAATCCAATTGACCTTATTGCACTCTAGATAAAAAACACATAGTTTTTAGGCCACGAAAAAGTTCTTTTTAAAATAGCTACTTAATCAAGTTCTGTTTGACTATCACATCTTTGTTTTGTTCTCATAATGTTTATATAGCATGGAAAACTTCTTTAATCTATTAACATGCTTTATAACCCTTAGTTCTTTTGTATGAATCATGGTTAGCTGTAAGGTATAGTTGTAAACAACATGTGTCAATTATTTTAACAGAAAGACCCTCTGATAGCCTTTCATTTGCTTTCTTCAAACCTCATGTACACATTTCTGTCCTTTTTAAGTTCTCATCCCAGATTTCTAGTTTGAATTTCTGTAGTTCTAAAATTAGAAAGCTTAGAATTACAATCTAAGGCCCCCTGCATCTAGGCTTCTGAATTCTAATTACTTCTCACCAACTAGACTACTGAACACAAGATCTGGAAGGTAGAAATAAGTTGAGAACTAGCTTCCTGCCACTTTGTCTACTGCTTCTATCAAATCAGTTCATGATGCTCATACACTGTTGGTGGGAATGCAAATTGGTTCAGCCATTGTGGAAAGCAGTTTGGAGATTTCTCAAAGAACTTAGAACTACCATTCAACCCTGCTATCCCATTAGTGGATATATATCCAAAAGAAAAGTTGTTCCATCAAAAAGACACATGCACTGGTATTTTCATCACAGCACTATTCACAATAGCAAAGACATGGAATCAGCCTAGGTGCCCATCAAATGTGGATTGGATTTTTTTAAATGTGGTACTTATACACCATGGAATAGTACACAGCCATAAAAAAGAATGAAATCATGTATTTTGTAGCAACACGGATGCAGCTGGCGGCCATAATCTTAAGCAAACTAATTCAGGAGCAGATAACCAAATACCACATGTTCTCACTTATAAGTAGAAGCTAAACATTGGGTGCTCAGGGACATAATGATGGCAGCAATAAACACTGGGTTCCACTAGGAGTAAGAGGGATGGAAGTGGGTAAGGGTAGAAAAATTGCCTGTTGGCTAGTATGCTTACTACCTGGGTGATGCAATCAGTCATATCCTAAACCTCAGCAGCATTGCACAATATACCTCTGTAACAAATCTGCACAGGTGTCCCCTGAATCTAAAAGTTGAAAGTATTAAATAAATAAATAATACATTTGCAAAATTCATGGAGATGTTTATTTCTATTGCAATGTTCCAGTCTTCAGTTTCATAAGTAATGAGAAGCACGTTTATGGCAGTGATGATGACAGAATTCAGCCTTCTACTGAATAATCAGTGGTTATGTGAGTGTCAAGGGGGAGTTGCAGCAGTGGTGATGTTAACTATTAGCTGGATTGTAGTTGCAGAAGCATGTTCTTGAACTTATCAGTCCTGACCTCAGATTTCGTCTTCTTCTGGTAGATGTAGCATACATCTCTGAGTGTTATTAGAGGACCAGACTAGAGCCTCATCGTACTCCTTCAGTTACTTCATAATCATCCAGCTCTTTATATTAAATGTTTTTCTGTTTAAAATGGCAGCAATGTTTTTTATTTTTTGAAATGGTCCCTGACAGCAACAGATCTCCTCGTGTTTAATTATTGAGTCTGTGCTGATTACACAGAATTAAGGATATAGTTTCTAAAGTACTTCCATTTTTATATATTTTAGCATTATTCTGAAAGGCCTGGAAAAAAACTATTTTTTATTCGATTTGAAAGTGAAGTGACATAGATGGGTCGCTATAGCAAGAAATTACCCTGTATTTTTCCATCTCTATCATCACAGGCATCTCACAGAATTAGAAGTCGGACATTATTGATGGATATATTAGTCATGAATAATTTAATATACATTAAATATAAAATGGTCAGATACGGGCAGATTTTACATAACTCTTTAATGTTCTAAATGTGAATAATATTGAATGAATGCCATTAAATATACAGTCTATCAATATTTTTCAATGGTTACAGGAACCTAAAGAGTCATTCAATTTTCATTAATAGAAGAAATTTATTAAAATGGGAATCGTGGAAAGGTTGGTTAGCTTTGGAAAGGATAAGAAGCTAACCTTTACAAAAGAGAATGCTATTTTTTTTCTGGCAGCTACGTTTTCTGGGCCATTTCCAGATATACTGACAACAACAGATGTCAGCTGCAAAAAAAAAAAAAAAAAGAAAAAGAAAATCAAACCAAAGTAATATTTTATTTTATTTTTTTGAGACAGAGTCTCACTCTGTTGCCCAGGCTGGAGTGCAGTGGCACGATCTCAGCTCACTGCAACATCTACCTCCCGAGTTCAAGCGATTCTCCTGCCTCAACTTCCTGAGTAGTTGGGATTACAGGTGTTGGCCAACACACCCGGCTAATTTTTGTATTTTTAGTAGAGACAGGGTTTCACCATGTTGGTCAGCCTGGTCTCGAACTCCTGACCTTGTGATCCACTCACCTCGGCCTCCCAAAGTGTTGGGATTACAGGCATGAGCCACCGTGCCCAGCCTGGAATTTTTAAAGTCAGAGCAAAAAGCAAAACAAGGCAATAGATAATAAAAACTATGTGCTCAACTAGACAATAGTCATTAAACGTGTGAAGGGGTGATACCATTAGTTGACGCATAAAATGAGTCTTTCTACTTAAAAACTTTAAGTTAAGATTTTATAATTTTGATTAAACCTAAACTATATCTAGACAGTGGCAAAAATGCAGAATAGGTTGAAAGCCAAGGTTGAATTTTATTGGGAAATCAAGAGACCATAAAGTAAAAGGCAGAAACAGTGTAAACCAGATACATTAGTGATTTGCAGCATTAAGGGAAGTTTATTCATCAAGCTTTTTACAATTGCTACTGACTTTATTTTTTATAGAATAGCTATAATGTGTTCAACCTGTTATATATTGATTGGTTCCTTTTTATATTTCATTACAATAATATGTTAGGAAATAGATCTCCAACATTTTATATTGCTGGGTAAATTGCAAGCTGCCACAAACAGAAAACCTTGTAATACAAATTTCAAGATTCTGCGAATATATTGTATTTAGGTTGATTTTAAAAACAAGGTTGCAGGGGTTAGGCAGGATAAAATGGGGTTCTAATGGCCAAAAATTTAGACCTGAGGTAGCCAATCACCTTGCCATTCTTCCAAGGCATTTTTTCCACTTAATGACTTTTAGTGCCCAAAATAGTGTTGTTTCAATTACAGGCTTCAGTAAAGAATTAGAGTTGATAGAGAGCCTTATGGGAGAAGAAAAAGACAAGATAATGGATGATTTGCATGGAAAACTTGGACCTTTGAGTTGACTGTTTTATATCTATGTTATTTTGTTCCTGAAATACTTAAATGTTACCACATAACTTGAATTGAACCTTGTCACTTCGAAACACTGACATTAAAATAATGGAAGAAAAAAACTAAAGTCTGTTTAAAGAAGGGAATAATCTAGATTACATGTTGAGTTTTTATAATATAATTCTAGATTTCTTATGTGGGCTTCCTATCGGCTGGATAAACAGCATTTGAATAACAGCCCAGCAGATTCATAGTGTGCCACGGTAGGGCTTGTCAGAGATTTGCTTCCACCCCACCAAAAAATGCTCTTCTACCTTTTCTGCAAAGGACATAGTCCATTCATGTACTTATCTTTTCAATCAAATGCAAAGTGTTTTCTTTAATCAGAGATCCTGAAAACTGTAAAAGAACCAGTCGTGTAATAAGTTGTACAATTCACAACTATTAAAAAAGGAAAAAAAAAAAGTATGTTGACTTATTCTGTCAACAAAATCAGCAGGGATATTCTACTAAGGAATAAAAACGTTAAGGACAAACAACTGTCCAGGCCGAGGCATGTCTTATTCCATGTAATTTGAGTGAGATGTGTAATCAGGGGTGAAGTCCAATTTTTGTTTACCTATTTTAAATTGTAACTCTATACAAATTTTATTTTCAAGTTGCTATATCAAATTTTTACATGTATCTTGATTAGTTGAGGGAAAGAAGTAGTAACAAGTTTTTTGGCTTTGATAGGCAACACAATATTACAAAAACATCTTAACTATTTGCTTAACATTCTGTTCATTGCCCTAATCAAAGATTACTTTTCTCCAGTAGGAAGTATGACAAGAAATAAGTACTAATTATTTTTATATAGTTATTGGGCATTACTAAAATATGACTGTATCCTTAAACCATCTTTGCCTTAGACAAGGTTCAATAAGCTGTGAGATGTCATAATTTATTTTAACTGTAATTTGAAGTTATTTCGATATTGTATCTCCATCATACCACCTCAACACAAATTAGCTTTGGTTTCACTCCTTAGAGTTAGTAAGTAGAACAAATCAGCAGAATCCCCATGACGTACGACACGTATTCTACAAATGTAAATAAAGATTTGAAACATCTTTTCACATTTTGACTTCTCTGAGTTAAATATAAACTATATTTTCATTTTGAATATATCATTTGTCCTCATTTTTCTACTCATTACTGACTTCTTTTGTATTGAATTGATTTTTATGGTATACAGTTTTGATTCCTTTCTCCTTTTCTGTTCATTTTTATTATCTTAGGGATTACCCTGAAGATTACAATCGGTTTCTTAAACTTGTAGCTACGTTCTTCGAATTAAAACCTTTTTAGGTTCAATATTTTACAAAAACTCTCCTCTTATATAGTTCTGCACCTCCTCCCTTATGTTGTGTCATCACAAATTTTATCTTTCTATATTGTGTGTCTACTAACACAGATTCACAATCATTGGTTTTTGTACTTGTCTCTTAAATCATAGGGTTTGAAATGTCAAAAGTAAAAAAAAATACAATACTGGCTTTTGTATTTACCTTGATAGTTAACTTTATCACTATTTTTCATTCCATCACATAGTTTGAGTTAATTTCTAAATTCCTTTCATGCCCACCTAAAGAACTCCTTTAGCATTTATTGTAGAGGAGTTCTATCAGTGATGATTTTTGTTTATCCGGGAATGACAATTTCTTCCCCAATTTTGAGGGGCAGTTGGATAAAAAAATATGGTACATGTACACAGTGGAATACTACAAAGCCATAAAAAGAATGAAATCATGTCTTTTGCAGCAACATGGATGCAGCTAGAGGTCACAATTCTAAGTGAATTAACACAGAAACAGAAAATCAAAGGCTGCACGTTCTCACTTATAAATGAGAGCTAAACATTGCACACCTAAGGATGTAAACATGGGAAAAATAGACACTGTGAGAACTACTAGAGCGGAGAGAAAGGGAAGGGTTATATGTTGAAAAACTACCCAGTGGACACCTTGCTCACTAACAGTGCAATATACCCATGTAACAAATCTGTACATGTAGCTTCTGTATCTAAATTAAAAGTTGAGAAGAAAGGAAAAACATTCCCCAAATAAGTCACTCCCTCCTACCTCCAAATAAGATTGTATTCCCAGAAAAAAAGTAGACAATGTGTAAATTTAAAAAGGATAAAATTATTGATCTGACTTTTTTTTATAAATAATGCCTGAGAAGTTAAATATGTAAATCATAATGAGGTAAAGCCAAACTCAATATTAGTATCTTTCTTCCTCAAAATGGAAAGGATTCATCTCAGTAATTTGCTTTAATGAAACTCTTTTAGTTTGCATTTTCAAAAAAAAGCAAATTCTTGGATGATAGCTTTCCCTCCCCTTTAGCACTTAAAACATGTCATCCCAATGCCTTCTGGATTCCATGGTATCTGATGAGAAATCAGGTGTTAATCTTACTGGGGAGATATTGCATTAATGAGTAACCTGTTTTGCTGCATTCAAGATTTTCTCTTTGTCTGTGCCTTTTAACAGTTTGATTATAACATGATGTCTAGATTTCTGTCTTTTACCAAATATGGAAATTTGGGGTCATTATGTCTTCCAGTATTATTTCTTTCCTGTTCTTTCTCCACTCATCTGGTACTCTATTTATGAATATGTTGCTATGCTTGATGGTGTCCCACAGTCTCTTAGACTTTGTTTATATTTCTTCATTCCTTTTGATTTCCGATCTTCAGACTGGATATTTCAATGGACCTGTAATTAAGTTTTCAGGGTTTTTTTCGTCTGCCTGCCCAAAGTTGCTATTGAAACCACAGCATTTCATTTCAGTTATTGTACTTTTTAACTCTAGAATCTCTGTTTCATTCGTTTTTATAATTTCTCTTTGTTGATACTCTCTATTTCTTCAGATATTTTTCTCTGAGTTTTCCTTACCTTGTTGTTTATGGGTTTCTTTCTTAGCCTTAAAAGTATTTACAAAGTTGATATAAAGTCTTTGTCTAGTAAGTCTACTATCTACACTTCCTCAGGAACAATTTATGTTAATCTCCCCTGTGAATTTGGTGGCATACTTTCTTTTTTATTTGTGTGCTTCATAATTTTTTGTTGAAAATTGAACATTTTGATTATTATATTAACTCTGGATATCAGATTATTTCCAGTTCTCAGGATTTGTTTTTGTTGCTTACTATCAATTATAGTTAGTCTGCTTACTTAGTGACTTTTAAAAATTATTTTTGTTAAGTCTATATTTCTTGTCATTTATGGTCACTGAAGTCTCTCTTTTCTCAGATTATTGTCAACTAGTGTTTTGAAAGAGATTTTCTTGAATGCAGGAAGCCAAAACAATAAAAATTTAAAAAGCAAATAAAATCTTTTCCAGTCTCTACAAATTGTTTCTGTGTTGGGGGAAACCCTTCAATGCTTAGCAAGATCATTTACAAATCTGCCTTAGCCTTCACTTTCTGCTTATGCTGAACCTACAGATCAGCCAAAGAGGAAGTCTTAAGGTTATATTATTTGTACTTCCATAATTGTTCCTTTGATTCACCCCTGCTTTTCTCATGTGTTTTTTTAATCTCTTTATCTAATTGGTCTGCTTTATATTTCAATTATTTGTTTTAAAAAAATTAGCCACCATGTTTAAATGCCCAAGAGATCTGTCTTGTTCTATACATTTTTTCCTTTTCCATATTACCTTATTCTTTATGAATGCAGTAGTTTCTCTTAGATTTCTGCTGATTTTATTTACAGTTTCTTTAAGGCATCATTCTGCTCTTTGCTTTTTTTTCTTTTCCTTTTGTTACTGTTGGCTTGCAGTCTACTTTCTCTCAAATATGTGGTTATTCATATTTACTGTTGTGAGAATTTTATAGACTCAAGGGTTATTTTGTATTCATAAAAGACTCTTAAGGACAATATTTTGTCTTTTAAGAATTAATACTCAATTTATTAACGCTATAATTTTCACTTAACTTTCTAAGGAGAGTTTATGAAACAATTGTAAGTTTAAAGAAGTCTTTGACTGACACACATTCAATTCAAATGTAGTTAATTGTAAACTTTAAATTGCATTTATACATGTAATATTTTCAATTACCTTCTAAATTACTTCAATTGTCTGATTCAAACAAAACCTTCCTGCATATTTAAATGATTCATAAATTTAATAAACTTGTGAATATGATTAATCTAAAGTTCTCTCAGATCCTAACACTGAGTATAAGCTCAATTAGATTGCATTTTTAAATCAAAAAACTAAGTTACGTAATAGTAATTGGAAATCTGTCACTTTAATATATGCCAAACTCCCTTAAAAATAACAAGTGCATATATGACATAAAATGTCGGTACAGATCCAGACATCCCAGGAGGCTTTTTCTCCTCCCTCTTTCTTCATCTTGGCAAAAATAAAGCCAAGCAGTTTTAAGGCAGCAAAATAAAAGAACACAAGACTCCCCAGAAGCTCCACCTTCCAAACAAAAATATTTCCTTCAGCTAGAAGTTCCCATTGTTACAGCCAACTAAGTGTTCTCTGCTCCCTTCCGGTTGCCTTTTGATTCCATACTGAGGCGAAGGAATGGGGCCCTCCGTTGCCTCTCTTACCATGTTGTCATTCTCTGACAGCCTCGGCAAGCTTTTCAGTGGGATAATGAGAGGGATTAATAAAAGAATCATGTGAACTTCGTTGCAGAGTTCTCTGCCTGTTAGCTACCCCAATAAACCTTACTGGGTTTAGTAATAATGACATTACACAGTTTCTTTGTTAACACGAAGGTGTCTTTACCATGGTTTTTTTATACTAAGAAAGACAGTTCCTCTCAGTTAATTGAAATTACTTACTATTTTATAATTGCTTTGTTTGGGACTTCAAAATTTCTAAAGAGATTTGTCTCGGAGGTTATTAAATGTGTGTTGCTGGATTTATCAGAAAGTTTTACAATCATATCCAAGAAATTCTTCTGTCCACCCACAGAAGTCTGAAGCTCTCAACCAGATTAATTACTTTGTTACATTTTTGCACTTCTACAGCTTTTAAATATGTAAAATATTTTTCAAACAATGCAAAAGACATCTGAATGCTATGATTCTAACATTCAGAATGAATTTTACAAGTTCTAAAATATGTAAATTAATTTTCTATTCAACTTGATGGAATTTTAGGTTCTTTTATACTCTTTAGCTCATACAAATTTTATAGATATATAAATTGATATCCAATTGAGTTTGAAATATTCCACAATAGCTTTGTCTGTCTATCACAAATTTTGAGATAATCCCACTCATGTAGTTGGAAACTTAAAAGATAATTGAAAACTTTGGATAAATGGTAGGACTTGACAATTCTTTGGATTCATTGTAAAATAATCAAGTACTTTTTAATTAAAACTTCTTAGATAATGGGATATGTATAACTTTTCTTTGAAGCCATTACACTTTTTTAGAAGAGAATGATCCAATATCTTAACTAGAGGTGGGAGAAAGAGGTATAATCATGCATCATATAACAACGTTTTGAGCAACAGTGGACCACTTATTTCATGGTGTTACCATAAGATTACAATGAAGCTCCCCTATACAGGTGTACCATTTTAAACCTTTTATACAATATTTTTCCTATACCTTTTTATTTTTAGATATACTGATACCATTGTGTTACAGTTGCCTATAGTAGTCAGTATAGTAAATATATTCTACAGGTTTGTAGCCCAGGAGCAATAGACCATACCAGATAGCTTATTTGTGTAGTAGGCTATACTATCTAGGTTTAGGTAAGTACAGTCTTGTGTTTGTAATGACAAAATCACCTAACAACACATTTATCAGAAAGTATCCCCATTGTTAAGCAATGCATAGCTGTGATAGGGGAGTGGGGCAGGGAAATGCTGGGTAAAGAAGGGTGGGGTCCCCAGTGAGGGCTCTGCCCTTGGGCCTGTGCCCAGGGACCTAAGTGAGGACAGGCATTTCTGTTTTTGTGCCCCAAAAGTTGCCTTTTAGACCATCATGCCCCCATCCTGTGCCCATAGAAACCTGGTACTGTAGCAGGCACACACACAAGCGACTGGATGTCAAGAGGAGCAGAAGAATACACCAACAGACACTAGCAGACACCGGCAGGCCATCAACAGCAGGACAACGTAGAATTCAGTCAGGGGCAGTTGGAGGAGAGTCCGGGCAGCTGGAGGAGAGTCCGGCCAATGGGCAGCCTGACTCCAGGGGCAGGCCACCTTCCCACTCCATCCCCTTTCTGGCTCCCCATTTGCCTCACTGAGAGCTACTTCCACCTCTCAATAAAACCTTGCAGCCATCCTATCCTCCACACCCACATGTGATCCTATTTTTCCAGTACTCTCTAGGGCAGGAACCCAGGATACAGAAAGTCCTCTGTCCTTGCAACAAAACAGAGGGTATAATTGAGCTGATTAACGCAAGCCACCTGCAGACGGCTGAGCTGAAAGAGCACACTGTAACACATGCCCACTGGGGCTTCCGGAGCAGCAAGATGCTGCTTTGGGGTTGGAGTCCAAAAATACCCCCGATGACCTGCCTGTCTGCATGCTCCTCCTAGGGATTTGAGCAGGGGGGCACTGAAGAAGCAAGCCACACTTCTGTCACATGTTCTGCAGAGGGGATGAGGGAACTCTTCCCTTTTAAGCTGTACATGCTTGGCAAGGAATGTAATGGGATCAGGAAGGAAAAGTAGAGCTGAGGTTTCAAATAGTTCAATATACAGATTTTTACTTAATGCTCCTGTTCACAGTCCACAAACTCATATTTTTATTACTATGTGTCTGGGTGTATCTGAACCTCGTAAACTTCTAATGAATAAGCAATAAATAATAGTCCTCCATTCTCCTGTGAGATTAAAGGTTTAAATAAAGGAATTAGGGGTAGTGGCCTATTCTGTGTAGTGAGATACCTATTTTTCTGTTTTCAGCCTTATATATTATCCTGGCCTTCCACACATATTCAGTAGAGTTCCTGGCATATTCAGTAGAGTTTCTAGAAAATTTTTCAGAGAGTTTGTTCTGGTTTTCCCTTATAAGTGTTTTGGCAGCAAGTTATCTTTTACCTTTCTCTGCTCTGCTATGACAGTTACCACCCAACTACATTATTTTTTCTAAAATTTGTTGAATTCATGTATTTATTCTTGTCTCCTACTCTAGCTCTTTTTCTTTGTTGGTAACATTTTTATTTCTTTGCTCTCATTTGAGTGAGGTTTCTGAAAGAGGAGGAGTTCAAATATGTGCAATCTTCCATTTTTAGGAGGTAGTTTATTTAAATGACTTAAATTGAGAAGATAGTACAACATATACACCCATATATTGGTGAATATATAATCTATATATATACACCATATAATCTAAATATAATTTGGTATATACGTATAATCCATACATATATGTATACATTATATATATAATTTTAAGAATGATTATATTGTGTTCATTATATTTAATACTTTTAGAGTATAACAACTATAATTTATAATGATTATATTGGAGTATATATCACATATTGTTTAACAAAATATTCTGGTATATCTGAGCAAATAAAAGGAGTTTGTTCTCTTAAAATAAGCATGTGATGAAGAGAAGGTCAGAATAACCCAATGAGCAGAGCAAGAATTACAATCAATTTTAAGCTTCATTCAGGAATGGTCCTATTTGATAATATCCCTAGAAAATAGATTATCAGGAAAATAGTCTAATTTGTGAAAAAAAGGAAATTTTCCTGCAGACGCATGACCAGTGACAACCATTAAATTATTTTAGAAAAAAAGATACGACCTATCTTTAGAAGTTATAATATGCCTGGACCATATTGTTGTGTGATAACAGTTATAACATGCCTGCTATTAGAAGTTGATTACTCATCACAGTGAGAAGCTATTTAAAATGGGACTGACCTGAAAATGAAAGAGTACTTGTTTTCTCCCATGTTGAACATGTTCTCTTTTTGACTAGACAACCAATAATTATATTTATCATTATATTATACAAATATAACAATTAGATTTACACTAAACCAGGTCCTTAAATTCAGAGAATTCACATCATTGTCCATATACAAAATAATTAGAAAAAACATTAATATTTCATACAGAGTGTTTGGAAGACATGGAAGTTGACCATGTTTTTGCACAGTGATCATGTTTTTGCACTGTGTCTACGTTTTTGCACAGTTTTCAAAATGGTAGACAATCCATGCACAGAGACTGTGATACACAGTACAATATTATTTTTCTAATACTTAACATAAGATATGACATATAATCTGTGCCGAACAAACTTTTGTAGAAATAATGAAAAGCCATTCTTGTCATTAGAAAAATTGTGGCCAATTGCAAAACATTAAGGAGGTCATGCCTTCAAGGGAGAAAGATTTGAAGAGTTATGGGAAGCAATATCAGATTATTCAGTATGATGGGTAGTCTTGAAAGGGTATGAGAAAGACTTTTTTAACGGTTAAAATATCAGAAGACAAAATTAGTTGGTGGAAACATATTTGTGAACATTTTTAGAACTGACTCATTTCAAAACATTGCGACTATGGCAATATGGAAGGAAGTATATGAAATTCAAAATAATAGGTTTATTATAGCAAATCCTTCTATATTAATAGTAATTAACCATCTGCAGCTTTCATATCACAAGCAGGAACTCATGATAATTTCCTGCTCACTAAGGCATGAAAAAGCTATTATTTACTCATTAACACATTAGTTTAATATTGTTCCTTTAATTACCAAATTCCAAGATATAAATTATCAGAAGCTTTCTTTCAAACTATAGATTATGTATCTGCTCATAGATTGATTATTTTTAAATTTTATATTCTAGAGAGAAGTAAATTTTTGGAGACCACCAGCTATTCATGTTTTTCTGAGAGGAGAAAATAGATTTACCATCAATGCTTGGGTTACATCATGCACTCCAGAAAACGCAAGAAAAATATATTTATTTCATATCTGAGATGTCTGGCACAAATCTTTCTGAAAGGCAGAAAGCATGTAAAATCTAAAAACTCCTGGAAAAGTGCTAAATGCTGTAATCCAACCTGTCATAACTGCATTGCTGTTTAAAGATATTGCCTGAAAAGAACATTTAGAAAGCTCTTGGGTTGGTAAATCAAAATGCTTTACTTTTCTCTGTGGGCAATCAAAGTGATTCAATTTCAGTCCTAAGAATAGTGCTGTATATATGGAGGTGAAGGTATGAGAGTTTAATTTTTCTGATGTTTATTTATCCTCACATTTTCCCTTAGATAATTTCCTTTTCTATATGGTAAAAAAGACAAGGAGGATATGTTTAAGGGTCTCACCAAGCTCGTTTTGTCATAAAACCAGTTATTTTCCACAGAGCCCAGTGGAAAATAAAAATTTGAGCCTACTTATTCAAAACTTACTAAGAATTTTAGGATGGCTTAAATCTAAGCACAGTGCTCTGGTAAGCTTGGGGCTCTGTATGACTGCATGATCACATGCCCTGTTTGTATATAAACAGAATTTTACTGATTATGTAGTTTAATATTCTAAACTACAAATGAGGAAGTACAGAACCAGAGAGGCTCAATGACTTATCCATGATTAAAGTATATATAAAAATATGGAACATCCTGGGTTCCTGCCTTTGACATAAATTGGCGTTGCTTTTTTAAAAAAATCTTAAGGTATCTAATAAACTAAATAGATTTTATGAATTGAGAAAATAGGAGTGATGACTCCAAGTGTTTTAAAAGATTGTTGACAATAAATAAAATATATAATACAGTTATTAATTTTTCACTTAGTGTTGCCAAACCTAAGGAATGTACTTAATGCCACTGAATTGTACACATAAAAATTGTTAAAATGGTAAATTATGTTATGTATATTTTATGACAATAATAAAAAATCTGAGATCTATTTACATAAATAAATAAATGTCCATTTTTAAGACCATGTAACTCTCTTTTTCAATCTTACAGGATTATCATCTATTATTTCTATCTATCTCTGTTTGATGGTTATAACAAGAACAACATACTTCTCTGGGATTATATTCTTAACTTTCTTATCTTTAACTCTCTTTGATCTATTTTCGTACTGAAATATTCTTTCTTTCTTATACATGCTTTTTATCCCTGATACAGTAGCCTAACCCTTTTCCCCTCTTCACAAACACACACATTCTCTCATTTCCAGCTTTTGAAATCCAACTTATCTTTCAAGACCTTAGACCTTGCTCAAGGTCTAAGTAATAGGTCATTTCTAAGAAGTGTTCCTTATGCTCAACAAAAATCACCAGATAATCCATTTTTTTTTTGTGGTAACAGTTTTATTGTTTTTCTATTATTGTGAGTATTGCATTATGCAATAAATTACAATTAATTGTGTTCATACCTGTTTCAGTGTCTCAAAAATTGGTTGATGTTAGATAACTCAGCAAATATTTATATTTGCCTTTTGATCACCATAATAAAAAAATTTAAGCATTACAGCCTTTCCTTGGATTCTAAGCCTCGAAAAGATAAACTCTTTAGGGCTGTACTTCACATAAACCCATAAATCATTTATTTCTTTAATATTAGAAAACAGAAAAATTTTATATTTGCTTTTTAATGTTACAGAATAAGAGAAAACAAAGTATTAAGTCTTTTCTTAATGGTTATGAGTACCCACAATGAATCTCATAGGGCTCTGTGAGTGTTAAATTTTTCTGTAAGTTACTTATTGCTCAAATGCTGGAGATCGACTTTATTTTTTTCTTTAATCAGTACTAAACTTAGAATTAGTACTTATAACTTTTCTATAAACCTGAGTACAAAATTCAGAGAAACAGCATTTCAATACATTCTTTCGCAAACAGTGTCACTTTATGTTTACAATTCTAGTACCCATATAAGTGTTGCATTCTTGCAACATATTAGCCAAGCTTTTTCTTAATTCTTTCAGAAAATTTGCCATGTTTTACTAAATCTCAAGGAAAAGTTTATAACTCCTCCTGAGTCAATTCTTTTATAATAAAACGTCCCTTTGATTACATTCAAATTGAGATCTATTTCATTCAAACAATAAGCGTTAAGCTTGAAAAACCAGGTTAAAATAGTTCTGCCATAAAAAAACAGGTAATTGATGATGTAACAAGAAAACTTAAAATTAAGGCAACTTTGTCTTTCCTGGATAATATTTTTAGGTAATATATAAGTACTCTGTTTCCAACAATTTACCTTATGCCCTAATTTTAGCAAATGATAACTAAGAATGAATGGACTCTTATCCAAGTTCTTTAGGAGAGTTAATTTAATTTAGTTCAATTCCTAGCTAAGGTAATGTGGGCAGGATGTATCTTATTTTTAATGTATACTTACTTATTATAATTAAAATATTTCAAGAAATATTTTTCTGGACATGAAACATTCACTTTTGGCTTACCAAAGTATGACGGAGATTCTAATCTCATATTAACATTATGTAATCTCTTGTTTATTAGAAACTTCTACATGAAAAAAAACAGTTTTAACTCAGGGTTCCAGACAATAAAACAATCTAGAATTAAAAGCTATTTGTATCTCTTTGTGTATAATCTTATATTTAAATAATTTAATTTGTGCTTATTGCAAATATAAATGTAATCCTTTTGGTATAAGAATAAAATTATATACAAAAGAATAAAGTAGAGAAAATAATTAACACAAAATATCTCAAATATAAAAGTAATCCATTTTTGTTTCTAAAAATTTTTTTTTGTGCGATATTGGAATTTCTAAGAACTGAGAAAACTAGGCAAAAATCTCTTACTATGGCTGAAAATCTATCTATTTGCTTAGTAAATCTGGATTTGAGTTATAATTGGATGCCTTTTCATCTCATCAATTAAAATTCATGGCTAGTATATCTTCATTATGATATCATTGAATACCAGTTAAGATTATGATCAATACATCTCAAATCTGTGGGCTAAAAATAAATTATTAATAAAGAACTTTGTGAGTACTTGGTAGTCATTTGGAAAAACAAGTTTTAATTCACATATGGTCTAGCAAGATAAACTTCACATAAATTAAAAAAAGTAAGACATAAATAAATAAAACCATACAATTAGTAGAAGGAAATCTGGCCAAATTACTTTATCACCTAGAAGTGGATAATGTAATTCTAACTAGGACTCAAAGTGCAAAAGACATTAAGAGAAAAAAATTGGTTTGATTGGCTAAAATTCAAAAGTCCTACATTGACAAAGTCAAAATATATTAATGTATCAAAAGATATATTTGATAATTTATATTTATATAATTGATATAATTTATATTAAATATATCTTTTATAATTTATAACATAGACAAAAAGCTAATTAGCTTAATATAAAACAAGCTAGGAATCCAGAAGAAAGAAAGTAGCCCAAGACAAAAATTCATAATCAACATTTAAGGAAGTTTATTGAAAGAAATATGAATAGCCTTCAACATGTAAAAACATTGTTCAACTTCAGTCATAATATGAGGAATAAAAATTAAAAGCACTAATATATAGTTTCTCACTTATTAAATTGACAAAAATCCAAACAAATTCTTCAAATAGAAAAGAATTCTCTAAAATGAATGAAGCTAACTATGCATCAAATTAGAAACTAAACTACAGAAAGTATGTTTTACAAATAAGTCTGTAGTTTAATTTTGTATATATTTAGTAAGATATATTCTAAAAATCAAAAATAGACTTCAAAACATTTTAAGTTATTTTGGATTTTTAATTTGTAACTTACTGGTACACACAAATCACTGCCTTTGTGCATTGTAAGAGGAAGTAAATAATACGTGAATCAATATTTTCAGCCAAGAAACATTCTAAAATCAAATGAGTTATACTATTTATTCAGCTAAAAGTTTACTGAAAGTATTATTAAAAACTCATAATTTCTGATATACATATTTTCTTCTTTTTAATTTCACTTTAATTTCTTGGATACATTTGCAGAACATGAAGGTTTCTTTGATACACATATTTTATTGTTCTGAACATTGAACTGGCCCAGAAACTATATTTTCTTGCAATTATTTTCTTGAAATATGCATTTTAGACTTCAAAGCCATTTACAGCTAAAAATAACTAGGTTTTGGTAAGGAAAACATTTAGTACTTAAAATATTTTATTGTTACTGAAAACAGATAACATTTTAAAGGTTAACAAAGCTGTGATAAAAAGACCCAGGATCCAACTTGAAAAAACAAAAACAGTGGAAAAAAAAAAGCATGCCAATTTGAGCATCAAACAAGTAATGACTTTAGTTAATTGAAACACATTGTTTATGAAAATCCATAAGTCTAAAATGATACTTCAAAAAGAGAAAGCCCGAAAAAGTATCATTCTCACCACCTAAGCTGATTTATAACCAAAGTTTTACTTTCGAGTATCATAATTAAAGGAGAAAAATTAACGTAGTCTGCCTTTGCAGTAGGAGTTATTTTTCATGATAACCAAACAGTTTAACCTATTTTAAAAAAGTTCTCTTTTAATAGCTTGTGAGAGCAAAAAATTAAAATAATTGAATTTATGGGGTTAGATAGCAGAATACTGGTTCCCAGAGGGTAAGAAGGGTAGTTGAGAGGTGATGTAGGGAGTAGGGATGATTAATGTGTGCAAAAATATAATTGGATAGATTGAATAAGATCTAGTATTTGATAGCAAATCAGGGTGACTACAGTCAACAATCATTTATTATGTATTTTAAAATAACTGAAAGAGTATAATTGGATTGTTTGTAGCACAAAGAAAGGGTAAATGTTTGAGGTGATGGATACCCCATTTAGCTTCATATAATTTTTACCCATTGGATGCCTGTATAAAAATATCTCGTGTACACCATAAATACATACACATACTATGTACCCACAAAAGTTTTAAATTTAAAACTTAAAAAAGTAGCTAACGAATACATATTCAAAGAACAACACAACTAGGAAACTATCAACATGCAACCCTAATAAAAATTTAAGCCTGGCACAGTGGCTCACACCTGTAATCCCAGCACATTAGAAGGCCAAGAGGGGAGGATTGTTTGAGCCCAGGAGTTGGAGACCAACATGAGTGATGTAGTTAAACATTGTCTCTACAAATAATAATAATAATAATAATTAGCTAGGCATGGTGATGCATGCCTGTAGTCCCAGCTACTTAGGAGGCTGAGGTGGAGGATTGTTTGAGCCCAGAAAATTGAGGCTGTGAGCTATGGTTGCACCACTGCCCTCTGGCCTGGACTACAAAGCAAGACCCTGTCTCAAAAAAAAAAAAATTATTCATGCATGTTTTACTAATTGGAATGAAAATCACTAGGAAAATGGCTGATGTGGGCCTGGGCATTCATCTGAAGAACAGCATATAAACAAAGGAAGGATCATGTTGACCCACTGTGGAATCATTGGTTAATCCTTAGTCGTATTAGTAGTAGGTCAACCAGATAGGATGAGTCTCCTCATTTTAACTATACTATAAAAAAACTGTACATCATTAATTATTTAAGGTTGCCAAACAATTTTAATTTGAATCTTACCAACACTTAGATATAACTTCCTGTTTCTAAGAAATAGCAAAGGCTTAATGAATTAGCTTCCTGTTTCTAAGAAATATAACTTCTTGTTTCTAAGAAATAGTAAAGGCTTAGTGGTAACTAAATGACCGCCAGAAGAAACTATCACAGAAATTCAAAAATATGGGGCATTCTACAAGATTGTCCACATTAAAACAGGGCTGTTGTTATAGGACATTTCTAAATTAAAAGAGACATAAAGGATGTAACAAAAAGATACAATCCATGATTCCATATTAAACAAACCTACTAGTGTGAAGAACATATTGGGAATAACTATAGAAATGAACCAGCTTCTAGATGATAGTAAGGAATTATTGTTAATTATACATGATTATGTTATTTTTGTCTAAGAAGGAAATGGTTTTATATTTTGTAAAATGAACATTAAATTATTCAGGGATAAAATGCTACATTTGCAATAACTTTAAAATACTTAAGCTAATAATAATAATAATAACAAAGCTACTAGAGCCAGATTAAGTGCTTTCAAATTGTGAACTTTGTAGCTGTGTGGCTTCAAATATGTTACTGAACCACTCTGATATTCTTTTGCTCACTGTTGAAATGGGGCATAAATAATACTTCCTATCTCAATAAGCTTTTTTTTTTCAGATTTAGCTTATAAATGTAAAGCACTGAAAAACAGTACGTGACATGTAGAAAGCAAAATATAAGCATCCACTATTGTAGTGTACTCTAGTGCTCGTCTTTATGAATAAAGGGTTTGGTCTTAAGTTCAATAAGTGCCTATTTCTTGAAAATAGGTTGAGCAGATTCTTATTAACCCATTTCCTGTCTACCCAGGTCATAATTGAGTTCCTTAACAGAACATAGGATTTGGTTGTTTAAATGATCTTTTTAGCCATCATTTGCTGGTAGGTTAGGAAGAAGCATGTACCTTCTATAAGCGGAGACTGTATCTCTACTCAACTTGTAAATTCACCGAAACCTTTATGATGGGTCTTTTTCTCCAAAGTAGAGACCTATACTTTCTTGTGGAGTTCAAAGCTTAACATTGTTTTTTCTTTTTTAAGGTAAATCAATCACTGCACTAATAAATCAGCTTAAATAATGTCCTTTTAAATTATAGGTTTTTTGGATTGCTGTATCACGCATATTTTCTTTTGACTCAGTGGCCTTTATTCGCCACTGCTATCTCTTGCCTTATGTAGCTACATGATTTTCCATCTTTCCTATAAAAGCAAATAAAATGTTGTATAATTTTCTCACTGGAAGGTTTTTATACATGTTACACACTCTGAGCACTGACAGAATTAATATTTGAATGCCTAGAAGGTGTTGGGAACACAGATGATCAAGAGGGCAACTTGCTGTAGCAGCCATGAGTCAGTGTAATCAGAAGACATACAATTTGAGGTTTCTCATTCAGATAAGAGGGACAAGAGTGGAACTTGTGTCTGAAATTCTGGCTACTTGGAGTGCTTCCCAAGAGGCTGATATCTGTCTCTCCTGACTTAGGGAACTGACAGGGGGCTGAGATACTTTTGATGCCTGGTTGCTGCTGAGACCAAAAGAGGGAAGGGCAACTTGCTACCATAGAACCAGAGAACTTGAGTGTCTGGTGCAGGCAGACACCAGAGGGGGCAAGAGAGTAAAAGCTCCTGTCAAGCCTCTCAGAAATTTGCATGCACAGGCTCAAAGAAATTGCATCTCATCTGCAAAGGTTTCAGATGCTCCCAGAATCTTTAGCCAGGCTGATTCATGAAGGTCTTCCACTGTACAAAGCCTGTTTATAAAGACAAGTAGAGGAGGCTATTTTTTTCAGATGAATAAATCCTAACAGAAAGTTCTAAAATAACACAAAGAAAGGGAGAAACATGGTCCTAGCAAAGGACCAAAATAAGTCTCCGGAAAACAAGGCTTAAAAAAACAGAGGTATATGAATTAGTTGATATGAATTCAAGATAGCCATCCTAAAGATTTTCAAGAGCTAAAAATTGCATGAGGAAGGCCGAGCACGGTGGCTCATGCCTATAATCCCAGCACTTTGGGAGGCTGAGATGGGTGGATCACGAGGTCAAGAGATCCAGACCATCCTGGCAAACATGGTGAAACCCTGTCTCTAATAAAAATACAAAAACTAGCTGGGCATGGTGGTGAACGCCTGTAATCCCAGCTACTCAGGAGGCTGAGGCAGGAGAATCACTTGAACCCGGGGGGCAGAGTTTGCCGTGAGCTGAGATTGCACCACTGCACTCCAGCCTGGCGACAGAGCAAGACTCTGTCTCAAAAAAAGAAAAAAAAATGCATGAAGAAAATGAGAATATCAACAGGGAGAAAAATATAAAAATGACCCAAACAGAATTTTGAAGTTTAAGAATTCTAGACACTACATTAAAAAAAATCAAAATAAAGACATTAATACCTGAAATTATAAAACTACTAGAAGAAAACATTAGGGAAACACTCCAGGACTTTGGTTTGGGTGAACATTTCTTGTGTAAAACCGCAAAAGTACAGGCAGCCAAAGCAGAAATACTAATTGGATTACATCAAACTAAACCACTTCTGCCCAGTAAAGGAAACAATCAACAGAGTGAATAGACAAACCAGAGAATGGGAGAAAATATTTGCAAACTCCCCATCTGAAAAGGCATTGATAACCAAAATATATAAGGAGCTCAATCAACTCAATAGAAGAAATATAAACAATCTGATTTTAAAATGGGCAAAATATCTGAACAGATATTTCTTAAAAGAAGACATACTAATGGGCAAGAGGTATGTGAAAAAGAATGATCAACATCACTAATCATCAGAAAAATGCAAATCAAAATCACAATGCAATGTCATCTCACCCTAGTCAAAATGACTTACATCAAAAAGACAGACAATAACAGGTGCCGGTGAGGATGTGGAGAAAGGGGAACCCTCATACACACACTGTTGGTGGGAATGTAAACTAGTATTGCCACTGTGGAGAACAGTATGAAGGTTCTTCAAAAAACTCAAACTCAAACTTCCATATGATTCAGCAATTCCACTACTGTGTATATATCCAAAAGAATGGAAATCAATATATTAAAGATATGTCTGCACTCTCATTTTATTGCAGCAGTATTCACAATAGTCAAAAATATGAAATCAACCTATGTGCCCATCAACAGATGAACGGATACAGAAAACATATTATATATACACAATGGAATATTACTCAGCCCTAAAAAGAATGAAATCCTGTCATTTGTAGTAACATGGATGGAAGTGGAGGCCATTATATTAAGTGAAATAAGCCAAGCACAGAAAGACAAATATCATATATTCTCACTCATATTCAAGAACTAAAAAAGTGGATCTCATTAAGATAGAGAGTAGACTGGGGGTTACCAGAGGCCAGCAAATGGTGGTGGTGGGGATGATAAATGGGAAAAATGGAATATAAATGTGTTTATTACCACTAAACTGTAAACCTAAAAATGGTAAAGATAATAAATTATATATGTATATTTTATCTAAATAAAAAACTTTAAAGAAAATAATACAATAACTGACTAAAAACTTCACTAAGGAAGTTGAACAACCTACTTGATCAAGCAGAAGTAAGAATCAGCAAACTTGAAGTTATGTCATTTGAAATTATTAGCTCAGAGGAATAAAAAGAAAAAAAGAATGCAAAGAGTGAGAAAAGCATATGAGACTATGGAACACCATTATTAATAGAATGAAGAATAAAAACACATAGTCATCTCAATAAATACAGAAAAACCGTTTGATAAAATTTAATACACTATTATGATAAAAATCCTTAACAAATTAGGAACTTACCTCAACACAATAAACCCAGATGTGACAAGCTGACAGCTAACATCATATTAAACAGTAGAAAACTGAAAACTTTTTCTTTAGTATCTGGAACAAAGCAAGGATGTCCAGCCTTACCAGTTCCTTCAACATAATACTAGGAAATCCTAGCCAGCGCAATTAGGCTAGAAAAAGAAATAAAAGACTTCCAAATAGGAAAGGAAGAACTAACAGTACACTATGAATAAAACCCTAAAGACTATACACACACACAGTCTATCAGAACTAATAAACAAATTCAGTAAAGTTGCAAAATCAATGTAAAAATCAGTTGCATTTTTATATACCAAGAATGAGCTCTCAAAAAAGAAGCTATTATATTTACAATAGCCCCAAAAAGAATAAAATATTGAGGGATAAACCTAACAATATTAGAGGTTTCTATGCTGAAAACTATAAAACACTAACGAAAAAATTAGACATGCGTAAATGAAAAGACATCCTTTATTCGTGAATAGGAAGAATTAGTATTGTGAAAGTGTTCATTCTAACCAAGGAAAACTACAGAGTTGGTGCAATCTTTATCAAAATCCTAAGACTTTTTTTTTACAGAAATAGAAAAACCAATCCTAAAATCCATATGCTACCTCAAAAAACCTTGATTAGCCAAAGCAGTTTTGAGCAGGAGGAAAAAGCTAGAGGTATCACACTTTCTGATTTCAAAACATGTTATAAAACTTTAGTAATCAAAACAAAACAATGTGGCACTCGCATAAAAGTAGAGCAATGGAATGGAATAGAACTCCCAGAAATAAATCTACTTATCTTATAGTTAACTATTCTTCGACAAGGGTAAGAAGAATACACAATGGGAAAAAGATAGTCTATTCAAAAAATAGAGGTGGGAAAAGTGAATATCCAGAAGAAAAAGAATGAAATTGAGTTCTTATTTTACATAATATACAAAAATTAACAATATGGATTAAAGACTTGAATGTAAAGTCTGGAACAGTCAAACTCCTAGAAGAAACCATTGGAGACTCAATATGGATTAAAGACTTGAGTGTAAGATCAGGAACAGTAAAACTGCTAGAAAAAAGCATAGGAGAAATGTTCTTGACTTTAGTCTCAACAATACTTTCTTTGCTATGACATCAAAAGCACAAGCAACAAGAGTAAAAATAGAATACAGAATTCTATCAAACTATGCCTCTGTGCAACAAAGAAATCAACAGAATGAAAAGGCAACCTATGGAATAGGAAAAAAAATTTGCAAACCTTCTATCTAATAAGGGGTTAATATTCCAAATATATAAGGAACTCCTACAACTCAATAGCAAAGAAACAAATAACCCAACTTAAAATTGGGCAAGGAAACTGAATAGCTGTTTCTCCAAAGAAGGCATACAAATGGTCAACAAGTATATGAAAAAATGCATAGCTATTCGTCATAGAAATGCGAATCAAAACCAGAAAGAGATATCACCTCACATCTTTTAGGATGGCTATTATTTTTAAAAATATAACAAGAATTGGTGAGGTTGTGGAAAAAATGGAACCTTTGTACACTGTAGGTGGGAATGTAAAATGGTGTAGCCACAGTGAAAAACAGTATGAAGGTCCATCAGAAGTTATAAATAGAACTAATATTTGATTAAGCAATCTTAATTCTAGGTATATAGCCAAAGGAGTTGCAATCATGATCTCAAAGAGATATCTATATTCCTATATTCAGTGCAGCATTATATACATAGCTAAGATAGGGAAGCATCCCAAATGTTCATTAACAGGTGAATAGATAAAGAAAACATGGTATATATATATATATATATATATATATATATATATATATATATGCAATGAAATATTATTCAGCCGTTTAGAAAGAAGAAAATCCATCCATTTGCAGGAGCATGTGTGGACTGGGTAGGTATTGTGCTATATAAAATAAGTCAGTCACAAAAAGACAAATACTGCATGATTCCTCTTACATGAGGCATCTAGAATATTTAAAATATAGAAGTAGACAATATAATATTGGTTACCAGAGGATGGAGACAGGAGATGGGGAGTTGTTCAATTGGTGTAAAGTTGGAGTTATACAAGATGAGTAAGTTCCAGAGATCTGCTGTACAACATAGTGCCTATAGTTAACAATAAGGTATTATGCACTTAAAAATATGTTGAGTATATATTTCACGGTAAGTGTTTGAAACACAAAACAACAACAAAAATAACAAAGGGACACAAAAAAAACTTTTTAAGGTGGTGGATATTTTTATTACCTTGATTATGGTGATGGTAGCATGAGTATACACGTGTCCAAACTCACCAAATTGTATACATTAACTATGTGCAACTTTCGTATACCAATTATGCCACGGCACACCTAGAAAGAAAACAAAAAAACAAAACAGAAAAAAGAAAACTACTGAAAAAAAATGTTAAAAAGGAATTTCTCGGTAATATACTACCTCTTCAGTGAGCTTTCGTGGTTTTTGTCTTTCAAGGAATTTGTCCATTTTAATTAAATTGTCAAATCTATAGGCAAAATGAAAAGAAAGAAAACGTGGTACAGGTAGATAAATGGATGATAGATAGATGATAGAGATAGATATAGATAGATAGATAGATAGATAGATAGATAGATAGATAGATAGATAGATAGAGTATATATATAATGGACTATATAATATGTGACATAGCATATATAATGGAATATTATTCATCCATAAAAAGAAGGAGATCCTCTTGTATGCTACAGCATGGATAAACCTTTAGGACATCATGTTAAGTGAAATAAGTCATTCACTGAAGGACAAATACTACATGATTCCACTTATACTAGATATCTAAAGAAAGTAGTCAAACTCATAAAGAGAGAAAATAGAATCATTGTTGCCAGGCCTGGGTCAGGGAGAAAGGGAAGTTACTATTCAATGAGTACAGAGTTTCAGTCATGCAAGATAGAAAAAAAGTTCTAGACATCTGCTTCATAAAATTTTTCTTATAGTTACCAATACTGTACTGCACTAAAAGGTTCCTTAAGTGGCGAGATCTCATGGTATATGTTTTTTACCAAGATTAAAACAAAAAGAGCCAAGCAAAATAATTTGGGTTATACATTATTTTTTAGTTTTGTTCTATTCACTTGCAGTCAAGCGCTACAGAGCTATTCCCTTTGTTACTTTTTAATTTGCTAAATTATTCAGATGTGGAGATGGTGGTGCAAAAACAAGCTAGTTTCCAAGAAATAATAAAGAGTAGATCTACATTCTTACATTTTAAGAATTTGGGGTCCTTCATCTGCTCCCATGCAAATACTGAAAGTCTCATTTATTTTATCAGATAATAAAAGGCCTCCCAAAAAACAGAGTGTACTTTTCCCCTAATGCTTTGACAAAATATCAAGGAAAGTAAAATAAACGATGAAATGAATGAAAATACATTAAAACTTGTGTATATTTGTGGCACTAGATTTTAATTGTTCTTTGCATAATACTTTAAAATTCCTAAATACTTTATTCACTTGAATATTTATCATTGAAAACATGAACGGAGATTTGGACTCTTCTGTAGGTTTTATATAGGATTTATGTAAAGGACTATTGAGAATGCCTGCCCATCTTCTACATGTTACTTTTACTGAAAATTAGCATCTTCCTTATGAAGTTCCCCCAGGTGAGGGAAATGCTATGATTTCCATATTGTTTTTCAGCATTTAGAACTGTGCCTGCTAATGAAGAGGCATTCAATATATGCTTTAAAATAAAATATTAAATGTTGAACAAACGAGAGAATCTAAAAACAGCAGTAAACATAAAGACACACTCAGTAAATTCTGATCAACATTTCAATCCCGTGTTTCCTCTGACACATGAAGAATCTCTTTATTTACTATGGCTTGTTTAGAATTCACTGGAGTATCTGAAAGCAAGCATTCATTTTTTAAGAATTCTTAAGTAGAGACATTTTTGCTTTAGTGAGTGGGCCCTGAACAGAACAATTCCAGAATAACTATTAGACCCAAGCATATGCTGTGATAATCTCTGTTATTAACCTTGTATGATTAATGGAATCAAAATTTAAACATTTTATAGATCTTTTCAAAATGTCTGAAAACTTAAAGTTTCAATATAAATGCCAAGCATTTTTAATGACTCATACCCAAGTCAATGATGATGAAATGACAAATACATGTATGTGTGCTTACACACACACACACACACAAAGAAAAACATAATTTTGAGAACATAGTGGCAATAATGCAGTTTCAGAGATAATAGATAATATGTAGTGATTCAACTTCCAAATAATGTATTTCTATCTTCATTTTCCATTTATTTTTCCCAAATTCATGATCCAATGTACAATATTAGTTCATAGTGAAAATACGTAATAATACATCTTGCTAATAATATAGTAGTAATATTATCGAGATGGAATATAATCTTAATTTATCATTATTATAGACCAATTAAGATAATTATATGACTTTTTCTGGCATCTGCCTGTAAGAATTGAAGCTAGAATCAGAAATGACCTGCTGCAACATATATATGCTATATAAATATGCAAACCAAATTATATGTTGTAGCTGTGCTTTAGAAATCTCTTGAAACTCTATTCACTTCGTGTAATAGCTAGATAAAATTGTGTAGGTTTTCATCATTCATCGTTGATGTCTTTCCATGAAAATGTCAACAGTGTGCCCCCTACCCCAGCCAATAAGTTGCATTTATCAAGAGATCAGTCAAACTGTTTCTTCAACTAAGAGGATAGCAGTAGTGTCAAATACTTTCTGCTACTAAGAAGATAGTATTTTTTGCTATTTAAAAAAACCCGTAGCCTTCATTTATCTTTTAATGTTACTCAAAATCTTTACAATAGTCATGAAAGCTAGGAAATAGTTAATACATAAATCACTCCTTTCCCAGCACTGCAAGATTTTTATTTCTCTTACAACACTTCAATCATATCAGTGTGTCATCGTCAACCACTAGAAGTTCATGAAAATGCAAAGGCTTAAATCATTTGGTTCTAAATCATAATGTGATATGACCTTGTCAATCTTTTCAAAGAAATTTATATTCTTCAAGAATTTTCAGCAGATTTTTTTACAGTTTCGGAAAGAATTAATGATGACTGGCACTGAAATAGCTTTGCAAGAGGCAAAAAATAAAGAACTTGGCTCATAATTGAGATTAATATCACAGTGTTCTACTCTAGGTATTCGACATCTAGCCTCAGCCTTTGAGAGTTTGTCCAATATTTGATTGAGGCACAGGGAACAGCATATCATGTACTCTTTGCTGAACTGCTGTTCTCAATGACTCACTTTCAAATACCTTTGAAGTTCTATAGCACTCAATGTTTTGCAAATGAATCATACATTATAAGTTTCGAAAGTGATTTGGCAGGAATTAAGCATAAATATTTTGTGCCACTCAAGCCGATTTCCTTCATGATAACACATTTCCTTTACGACAACTAAGCCAGTCATAAAGATTTCAGAATACATAAACCCAATGTACACTATGGTTCAATAGCTGCTGATTTTATTATTGCATTCTTTATGCTGTGAATGTGGAGTTTTGAGAAATTTTTAAAAGTATAATATATTTATAATGTGGAATTCAAGACTGTGCTTGACCTAAATTAATACATTTATATTAAATTATTGAGGCTAAGTATGCAATACTAATATCTTTTGTTTTCTATTACATTTGGAAAGCTTATATTTACATGGTAGAAACATTAGCACAACTCTTCAATCTGAGAATGGAAAATTTATTCTATAAACAGAATTTTAATTAATTTGTAGTTCTTCTTATTTTTCAAAATATATCTCACCTCAATGCTTCAAATTTTCTTATATTTCTTATATACCCAAGAATCTTTTGTATACATTACATGCTGAATAAATGTTTGCTATATTAGCCCATGAAAAATCATTCATGGACAAAAAAAGCATTTCAAATGCAGATTATGTACAATATTGTTAAGGAAACATTAATATGTTATGAAATAAATCAATGCTAATCTTTATAACTAAAATATAGATTTTATAAATTAATATAATACATAATTAATATGATATAAATACTTTCTGAGAAGTATTTCTCAGAAAGATCCATGAATGATTATTCTTTTATAAGTGGTATGTAGCTGTTGAACAAATTCCTGTATAATTTTGAATTTATAAAGATATAAGTATAAAGATATTCACTTTTATTTTAAAACTGAATACACTTATTAATCCTTGTGAAATTATAATGTGTCACTTAATCTGTTGGGTATGTTGAACCTTGGGCTTGTGTGTGTGTGTGTAGTGTGTTTTGTGTTTACACTCTATATGTAAATGTATATGTATGAAGTTCGTATTTTAAATTTGCATTTATATTCCTTTTTATGTGCCAAGATTATTTATTAAATCATCTTTCAATTCAACCACCAATAGTTCAACAGGCTCACAAACTTTTAATGTTAAAAGTTGACAGGTTCGTTAGTCATGTTGCTGGGATAATACAAGCTACAATCTGAAACCTGTCATAATAATCATACATTGTGGACATTTGTTGTATAGTAATAAAAGAATCAAGCGGAGATATATTGTCATACCTTACAATAAAACAGAAGAAAATAAATAAAATAATTTTTTATAATTGTGCTTTTTCTTGGAACATAAAAATCTAGATTGCCATTAATATCAAAGAAAGTATATCTTGACATGGAAATATTAATTAATATATAATTAATAAATACTGATATTATAAACTGCTCTGGATGAGTCATCAACTCTTTAATATAAAGTTATCACAGGATTATGTACAGTTCAACTGTAATTTTCACTGTAAAATAGGAATTCAAAATAAATATAAGCATTATGAGCTTGAATTTTCAAGAAGTATTTATGAACCATGCTCCTAACCCTGTAGATTAAAATCTGTGCTCCTAACCCTGTAGATTAGAAGATCTCTGGATCCAATGAAAAGCTATTAAGGTGTGAGGGACAGCCTAAACAAAAATTTAAAAATTAGGCAATATGATATATGTAATAATCAATAAGATGATTGATTAATAGAAAAATATAAATGTTGAGTATTGGTCCTTGGACTCAATAAGGTTCTAAGACAATACAAGATGATATTTGAAAATATCTCAAATATAACAATTAATATAGAAAATATTTTCCATTATATTATCATTCAGACATGGGAAAAATTAATGTTTCCTAATAACAAAAACAATTTAAAATACTACAAATATGAATGAAAGTCTACAAACACCTTTCAGTTTATAATTCAGTTGTACACAAATGAACAGCATAACATAGAGCAAAAGTAAAATAACAGACATTATTTGTAATGATTAGTTTAAGAACCACTGAAAATCTGATTTATCTTTTAATTTAACTCCTCAGCATAATAGTTGTACTCTGAGTACTATATATTTATCATTTTTATCTAAGTGAATGATTACATTTATTTATGGCACATAGTAGCTTCCCAATAAATATCTGTTGAAGAGATAAATGAATTGGATGCTGTTTTCCAAATGACAACATGCTCAAACATGTTGACAATCTTCAGGCTTTTTAAGAGCATATTTTATAAAGGACTAAGAATCATGGGATCCACATATATTTGGTAAAAGGAAATCTTTGTTTTCATATTTCTGAACCTGTTTCCAATTTTTCCAAAAACATTGCCTAACCTGATATTAGACAGGTTAGGCAATTCTTTTTGATAGTTAATTTCTAGAATAATAGATAACTAAATGTAAATAATTGTTTATATAATACATACATCAAAATATACAATTATTTGTTTATTAATGTATTTTCCACACTGGAGTATGAGATCCTTGAGGAGAAAATTAACATCACTTGCTGTTTGTCATTTTTGTTTCTTATTATTTAGTTTTTTATTTTTACATATTCAAAGTATACATGTGCAGGTTTGTTACACGGATATACTACATAGTGGTGAGGTCTCGGCTCTTAGTGTAACCATTACCTGAATAGTAAACATTGTACCCAAAGGGTAATTTTTCAACCCTCAGCCCCTCCCAGCATCCCCTCTTTTGGCATCCCCAGTGTCTATTACTCAACTTTATATTTCCATGTGTACACATTGTTTAGCTCCCACTTACGAGTGAGAAGAAGTAGCATTTTATTTTCTGTTTTTAAGTTATTTCACTCAGGATAGTGGCTTCCAGCTCCATACATGTTGATGCAAAAGACATGTTTTCATTCTTTTTACACATGTGTAGTATTCCATGACATATATATACCACATTTTCTTTATCCAATCATCTATTGATGGATACTACAGTTGTTTCCATGACTTTGCTATTGTGGATAGTGCTGTGATAATGATATGAGTTCAGGCATCTTTTGGACATAACAATTGCTTTTTTATTAGGTAGATACCCAGTAGCAGGAGTCCTGGGGTAGTTCCATTTTTAGATCTTTCAGAAATCTTCATACTGTATTCCATAAAGGTTGTAGTAATTTACAACCCCATCAAAAGTATATAAGTATTCCCTTTTTTCTGCATCCTTGCCAGTATCTGCAGTTTTTAAATTTTTGATAATAGCCATTCTGACTGGTGTGAGGTGGTAACTCACTGTAGTTTTAATTTGCATTTCTGTGATGATTCGTGACGTTGAGCATTTTTTTTTCATAGGCTTCTTGGCCATGTGTATTTCTTCTTTTGAGAAAAGTCTGTTCATATCGTTTGTCCACATTTAATGGGATTTTTTTAAATTTTCTTATTGAGTTGTTTCTTGAGTTCTTTGTAGATTCTGGATATTAGTCCTTTGTCACTGCATGGTTCACAAATAGTTTCTGCCATTCTGTAGGTGTCTGTTTTCTCTGTTGATTACATCTTTTGTTGTGCAGAAGATTTTTAGATAAATTAAGTCCCCTTTGCCTACTTTTGCATATCCTTTTGAGATCTTACTCATAAGTTCCTTGCCCAGGTCAATGGCTAGAAGAACTTTTCCTAGTTTTTTTCCTAGGATTATTAAACTTTCAGGTCTTGTATTTAAGTATTTAATCCAACAACATTTTAATTTGGGAGTATGATGAGAGATAGGACCCAGTTTCATTCTTCTGCATATGGTAATCCAATTTCTTCAGCACCCAATAGGGCATCCTTTCCACATTGTATATGTTTATTGATTTTGTCAAAGATCAGTTGGTTATAAATAGGTGGCTTTCTCTCTGGGTTCTCTATTTTATTCCATTGATCTGTGTGTCTATTTTTGTACCAGTTCTACACTGTTTTTGTTACTATAGATTTGTAGTATAAATTGAAGTCAGGAAATGTGATAACTGCAGCTTTTTTTTCCCCCTTGGTAGTGCTTTGCTATTCAGCCTCTCTCCCGGTTTCATATAAATTTTAGGGTTGTATTTTTTAATTCTGTGAAAAATCACGTTAGTAATTTCATAGAAATTGCATTGAATCTAGATTGCTTTGTGAAGTATTTTGTTTGTTTGTTTGTTTTTTGTTTCTTGAAACGGAGTCTCACTCTGTTGCCCAGGCTGGAGTGCAGTGGCAGCAATCTCAGCTCACTGCAAGCTCCACCTCCCGGGTTCATGCCATTCTCCTGCCTCAGCCTCCGGGGTAGCTGGGATTGAAGTATGGTCTTTTTAATGATATTAATTCTTCCAATTCATGAGCATGAAATGTTTTTCCATTTGTTTGTGTCATCTACAATTCTATCACTAATGTCTTGTAGTTCTTCTTATAGAGATCTTTCACCTTTTTGGTTAGATATATTCTTAGATATTCATTATCCTTTGTAGCTATTATAAATAGGATTGAGTTATTGATTTGGTTCTCATATTGAACATTATTGGTGTATAGAAATGCTACTTCTTTTTACACGTTGATTTTGTATCCTGAAACTTTACCAAAATCATTTATCAAATTTAAGTGTCTTTTGCAGGAGTCTATAGAGTTTTCTCTACAGAGAAATGCATTTTATTTTTTTCCCTTGCTTGATTGCTTGGCAAAGGACTTCCAGTACTGTGTTGAATAGGAGTGGTGAAAGTTGACATCTTTGTCTTGTTTCAGTTCTTAGGAAGAATGATTTAAACATTTCCCCATTCAGTGTGATGTGGGCTATGGGTTGTAGTATATGCCTTTTATTATTTTGAGGTATGTTTCTTCAATGCCTAGCCTGTTGAGGTTTTTTATCATGAAGGGATGTTCGATTTTATCAAAAGCTTTCTCTGCATCTATTGCAATGATCATACAGTTTTGTTTTTATTCTATTTATATGATGAAATACATTTATTGATTTCCGAATGTTGAACCTTCTTCACATCCCTGAAATAAGACTTACTGGATTGTAGTGTATTATCTTTTTCATGTGCTTATGGTGTCAATGAAGAGTCAAACTCTGCAAAATATTTGAAGAGATTTATTCTGAGCCAGATATGAGTGATCATGGCCTATGACACAGCCCTCGGGAGGTTCCAAGAACATGTGCCCAAGGTTGTCTAGGCACAGCTTGGTTTTATACATTTTAGAGAGGCATGAGACATCAATCAAATACATTTAAGAAATACATTGGTTTGGTCCAGAAAGGCAGGAAAATTCAAAGTATGGGGGCTTCCAGGCTATAGGTGAATTTAAACATTTTCTGGTTGACAATTGATTGAGTTTGTCTAAAGACTGGGATTGATAGAAAGGGCATGTTCGGGTTAAGATAAAGATAGTGGAGATCAAAGTTCTTTTGAAGTCTTATAGTGGCTGCCCTTAGAGACAATAGCTGACAAATGTTTCCTATTGAGATCTTAGTTAATCTCTTTAGGATTGGGAGGGTCTGGAAGAAAAAGATCTAGCTATGTTTACTAGAGATTCTTTACATAAGCAAATTTTCCCCCACAAAGAAGAGTTTTGCAGGACCATTTCAAAATATGGCAAAGAAACATGATTTGGGGTAAAATATTTTATTTTCTCCCTTGTCTTGTAATGTTATGCCAGAGTCAGGTTGGAAAGTAAGTCACAATATATAGAGTCAAATAAAATTCATCTGATGAGAATTTATGATTTGTAGGGCATGACTCCCCAGGCCTCTTAGACAGGAATTTGGACAAGAAAAAAAATCAGAGTTTAGTCCTCAGTGGTTTTGATTTGCTAGTATTTTGCTGATGATTTTCTCATCTGTGTTCATTAGGGATATCGGCCTGTAGTTTTTAGTTGCTGTTGTGTCTTTGCCTGATTTTGAAATCAAGATGATACAGGTTTTGTAGAATGAGTTATAGAGAAATTTTTCTTCCTCAATTTTTTGGAATGGTTTCACTAAGATTCTTACCAATTTTTCTTTGTATGTCTAGTAAAATTTGGCTGTGAATCCATTTGGACCTGGGCTTTTTATTGTTTTTGTGGGAGACTTTTTTATCACTGACTTAATTTCATTACTCATTATTGGTCTGTTCAGGATTCTGTTTCTCCCTTGTTCAATCTCAGGAGGCTGCATGTTTGCAGCAATTTGTGCACTTCCTCTAGGTTTTCTAGTTGTGCACCTAAAGATGTTCATGAGAGTTTCTGATGATCTTTCATATTTCTGTGGTATCAGTTATAATGTCACATTTATCATTTCTGATTGTATGTATTTGAATCTTCTTTCTCTTTTTCTTGGTTAAACTAGCTAGAGGTCAAACTATTTTATCTTTTCAAATAAGAAACTATTCATATCATTGATCCTTTATATTGGTTTCTATTTTGTGGTCTCAATCTCATTTAGTTCTGCTCTAATCTTTATTATTTATTTTCTTCTGCTAGATTTGGGGTTGGTTTGGCTTTGTTTTTCTAGTTCTTTGATGTGATACGTTAGGTTGTTAATTTGAGATCTTCCTATCCCTTTGATGTATTTGGTGCTATGAAGTTTCCTCTTATATTTTGCTATCTCTCAGAGATGTGGGTATACTGTGTCTCTATTTTCATTTGTTTCATTTTTTTAAATTCTGCCTTAATTTCATTATTTAACCAAAGATGATTCAAGAACAAGGTGTTTAATTTCCATGTATTTGTATAGTTGTGAGACTTCTTCTTGGTTTTGACTTCTACTTTTATTCCACGCTGTCCAAGAAGATACTTGATATTATCTTGATTTTTTGAACTTATTGAGATCTGTTTTATGGCCAAGAATATGGTCCATTTTCAAGAATGTTGTGTGTGCAGATGAGAAAAACATATATTCTACTGTTGGGTAGAATGTTCTGTAGAGTCTGTTAGGTCCATTTGGCCTCAAGTCCAGTTTAAGTCCAGTATTTCTTTGTTGATTTTATGCCTCAATGATCTGTCTAGTGCTGTCAAGGAGGTACTAAAGCCCCCCACTATTATTGTACTGCTGTTTATCTCTTTTCTTAGGTCTGGAAGTGTTTGTTTTATGGATCTGGGTGTTCTGATGTTGGGTGCATATATATTTATGATACTTATATCTTCTTGTTGAATTGGATCCTTTATGACCTTCTTTTTCCCTTTTTTGTTTTTTATTTAAAGTTTGTTTTGTTTTATATAAGTATAGCTACTTCTGCTCATTTTTGTTTTCCATTTGCATGGTATATCTTTTTTCACCCCTTTGAATGTATGGATGTCCTTATCCATTAGGTGAGTGTCTTGTAGAGAGCCAATGTTGGATCTTGTTTTTTTAATCCAATGCTAGCCTATCTCTTTTAAATGAAGCCTTTAGGCTATTTACTTTCTAGATTAATACTGATATGTGAGATTGTGTGCCTGTCATAGTATTGTTACTTATTTGTAGCCTCAGTTGTGTAACTGCATTATAGGATACAATTGTACTTTTGTGTGCTTTTATAATGGTGACTACTGTCCTTTTGTTTCCATATTTAGAATTCCTATGAGCATATCTTGTAGGGCTGGTCTAGTGGAGATGAATTTCCTTAGCATTTGCTTCTCTGGGAAAGGCTGTACTTCTCCTTGACTTACGAAACTTAGTGTGGCAGAAAGTAGAATTATTGGATGTTTTTTGTTTTTTGTTTTTTTTTTGGTTGTTTGTTTGTTTTCCTTAAGAAGGCTGAAGACACACCTCCATTCTCTTCTGGCTTGTAAGGTTTCTGCTCAAGGATCCTTTGTCAATCTGATGGGGTTTCCTTTATAAGTAATTAGATGCTTCTCTCTTGCTGCTTTTAGGATTTTTTTTTTTTCATGTTGACTTTGGATAGTTTGATGACTATTCCTTGATGAAGTTCATCTTGCAGTCTCTCCCAGGTGTCTCTGAACTTCTTATATTCGATGTTTTATTCTCTAGCTAGACTAGAAAAGTTTTCTTAAATTATTCACTAAAATGTGTTTCCCAAGCTTTTTACATTTTCTTCTCCCTCAGGAATGCCTATTATTCATGGGTTTGGTCACTTTTCATAATCTTATATTACTTGAAGGCTTTCTTCATTTTCTAAAATTATTTTTTCTTTATTTTTGTCTATGCTAATTCAAAAGATCAGTCTTAAAGCTCTGAAATTTTTTCTTCTGCTTGATTTTGTCTTTTTAAAATATTTTAACTATATTTTATAACTTTCAATGAATTTTTATTTCCAAATGTTTTAATTGATTTTTTAAAAAATCTATGCTTTTAGTAAAGTTTTAATTCATATTCTGAATTTTTTCTCTGATTTCTGTGGGGTTTTTTTTCTATTTTCTCTTGGATCTCATGGAGTTCCTTATAATCTATATTTGGAATTATTTACCTATTGATATTGTTTGGCTGTGTTTCCCCACCCAAATCTCACCTTGAATTTTAATAATCCCCATGTGACAAGGACAGAGCCAGGTGGAGATAATTGAATTATGGGGGCGTTTTCCCCCATACTGTTCTCATTGTAGTAAATATGTCTCTTGAGAGCTGATGGTTTTATAAATGGAAGTTTTCCTGCACAGGCTCTTTTTGCCTGTCACCATGTAAGACATCCCTTTGCCTTCTGCCATAATTGTGAGGCCTCCCCAGCCATGTGGAACTGTGAGTCCATTAAACCTCTTTACTTTAAAAATTACCCAGTCTCAGGTATGTCTTTATTAGCAGCATGAGAATGAGCTAATATATCTATCATTTCAGAATTTTTATTTTGTTTAAGATCCATTGCTGGAGAGTTAGTATGATTCTTTGGGAGTATTGAAATACTGCTTATTTGGGGTGTGTGTGTGTGTGTGTTTGTGTGTGTGCTGACTCTTCCTCATCTGGAGAAGCCATCACCTATATTTCATTTTACTTTCATTTGGCTAGGACTTTCCCTCACCACATGAAAGTATCACTGTAATGTATGTTATATTAATACATGATCATTTGGCTTCAATTCTGGATGCTTTCAGAGGACCACACTTCTGTTTGTTCCTTTGTTATAGATAGCTTTTGTACAATGGCTTCCTCAAATGTTGGTTATACATTTACTCATTTTCTGATGTTCTTCTTTTGTTTACATAGATCTAAGTTTCTGACCTATATCATGTTCTCTCAAGTGAAATTATTTTAACATTTCTTGCAAGGCAGGTCTACTGGCAATAAACTCTCATTTTTTTTTGTTTTTCTGAGAAAGTATTTATTTTATCTTCACTGTTGAAGAACAATTTTTGCAGGGCACAGAATTTAGATTGAAGAGTTATTTTTTTCTCAACACTTTATATATTTCCATCTAAAGTAGTCTCTTGTTGCTTGCATAGTTCTGAGGTAAACCCAGACATAAATCTAACTTTGCTCCTCTAGGGATAGAATTTTATTTCCCTCTGGCCTCTTTCAAGAAATTTTTATGACACTGAAATTTCAATGTAATATGCCTTGAGGTCATTTTTTGTTGTTTTTTAAAAAAAAGGTTTTTTTTTTTTTTTCTTTTGGCATTTATCCCACTTGTTCTCTGAGTTTCTGGGATCTGTGGTTTGATGTCTAATGTTAGTTTGGGGAAATTTCAGTCACTAGCCTTTCAAATATTGCTTCACTTTTTCTTTCTTTCTTTCTTTCTTTCTTTCTTTCTTTCTTTCTTTCTTTCTTTCTTCTTATCTTCCTGTGGCTCTTATTAAACACATGTTTATACATATGTTATACTTTTTGTAGTTACCTCACAGTTCTTTAGTGTTCTTTTCTATTTTCCTCAATCTTTTTTTTTACTTTATTTTTAGTTTTGGAGGTTTCTTTTGATACATCCTCCAGCTCAGATATTTTTCCTCAGCTGTGTCCAGGCTACTAATAATCCCCTCAGAGATATTTATTATTTGTATTCCAGTATCTCTCTGTTTACATTGCTCATCTGTTTTTTCATACTGTATATTTTATTCATTATAAAAAAAAGATGTGGTGTAGTTAAACCTTTAGTAATGTAGTGGTAATATTTGGGGATAGGGGAAGCATTCTGCAGTCTTATCATTAGGTCTCAGTCGATTAGTATGCTTGTGCTTCTGAACTGTGAACTTCATGTGTGATTCTCATGTCTTTTTCCCTCTCTCCATTGGGTAGGATAGGATACCTAGAGTGGGCTCGAGTTGAGTATTTTCCTCCTCCTAAGTGGGAGTCTAGAGCCAGTTAGAGATGGGTGCTTTGGTTCCTTGGGACCAGTTAGGCTCTAATAAAACCCAATCAGGTTGATACCTGGTTAAATAACTTCTCCTGAGAGAAGAACATAAGAAGAACAGAATGGTCTAATGTATTTCAAAATAATTTCTCTTCTTGTTGGCCTGCTCTAAGAAATATTGTACTGTTTCTGTTGTTCACTGTGAGAACCTGATAGCACTCCTGAAGGTAAAACTTGCAAAAGTACAAAGGTCCCATCTCCACCTTCAATCTTCCTGGAGTTCTCATTTCTCAGATTTATTCATGCTGGACCTGCAGCAATTCATCAATTAAAGTTCAGGTTTTCCTGTTCTGGTACTGCTTCTTGCAGGGATTTCAGCTTCTGGGTTTCTGCTCCATTAAGCTGTGATTCTCTGTATTCATCTACCACTCTCTCCAATTTTGGGGACAATGGTTTGCCCTGGAACCAAATTTCTCTTATGGATTTAAGAAGAGTTGTTGATTTTTTTCAATTATTTTATCTTTATTTTTTGCTTTTTCCTTCTTTTAAGAATGGAGGGGCAACTTTCAAGCTTCTTACATATTACATAGGGAACCAGAAGTCTTGAATGCCTTTTATTTCTTTTTCTTACATAATTTTACCGACTAGAACTTCCAGTGCAATCTTGAGGAGAAAAGCAAGAGCAGACATTCTTATTGTAATGTTGTGATACTAAAGGGCATATTAGTCTTCTCTAATTGGCATAACAAAATACTACAGACTGGGTGGCTTACCCAACAGACATTTATTATCTCCCAGTTCTTGACACTAGAAGTCTGCAATCAATATACTGGCAAATTTGGTATCTGGTGAGGACCCTTTTCCTGGCTTGTAAATGAGTACCTTCATCCTAAGTTCTCACTCTCTGCTGACATGAAGAAAAAGAGATCTCTGATGTCTTTTTCCTTGTTTTATAAGGATGCTAGTCCTGTTGGATGGATAAGAACCTCACCGCTGACCTCATTTAACATTGATTACATCCCTAAAGACCCTATCTTCAAATAAAGTCACATTGAGGGTTAGAGCTTCAACATATACATTTTAGGGGAAAACAAGTCCATAACAGAGAGAAAGCTTTCATTTTCAGGTTTGTACATACTCTTTATCACATTGAGGAAATTCCTTTCCATTCCTAGTTTTTAAAGGGTTTTTATCATGGAAACACTGATCTTTGTCAAATGCTTTTTTTTTTTTTTTTAATATCCTACTTGGACATGATGTATAATCTTCTTAAAATGCTGTTGGATTTGGTTTGCTAATATCTTATAAGCAAGAAAATAGACATATTTGTCTTCTTATAAGACAAGAAGGGAGATTTTGTCTTATAAGGACAATGATAGGGAGATTTTCTTGTTTATTTATAGGGCATATTGGTCATTAGCTTTCTTTTCTTATAATGTCTTGGTTTGGCTTTGGTAATTTTGACCTCAAAGAAATGAATTAGATGTTCTCTCTTGTTCTATTTTTTGGACAAGTTTGAAAAGGATTGGTTTAAATCTTCTTTAAAATTTGGCAGAATTCCTATGTGAAACCATCTGGTTCTGATCCTTGGTCCTAGTTGTTGGCTTTTGTTTTTCTTTTTGTTGTTAATTACTAATGTAAGCTTTTTACTTATTCATACTTTCTATTTCTCCTTGAGTCAGATTTGGTTTCTAGGAATTTTTCCATTTCATATAGGTTATCTAATCTTTTGTTATAAAATTGTTCATATTATTATTTTATAACCTTTTTTTGGGGAAAAAGAGAAATGGGGTCTCACTATATTGTCCAGACTGGTCTCAAACTCCTGGCTTCAAGTGATCCTCCTGTCTCAGCCCCCGGTTTTTTTTTTTTTTTAATTATACTTTAAGTTTTAGGGTACATGTGCACATTGTGCAGGTTAGTTACATATGTATACATGTGCCATGCTGGTGCGCTGCACCGACTAACTCGTCATCTAGCATTAGGTATATCTCCCAATGCTATCCCTCCCCCCTCCCCCCACCCCACCACAGTCCCCAGAGTGTGATATTCCCCTTCCTGTGTCCATGTGATCTCATTGTTCAGTTCCCACCTATGAGTGAGAATATGTGGTGTTTGGTTTTTTGTTCTTGCGATAGTGTACTGAGAATGATGGTTTCCAATTTCATCCATGTCCCTACAAAGGACTGTTTTACAATCCATTTTCTTGCTGTTAGGCTAGTAGTAGTGTTCCTGCTTTCAGTACTGATTTTAGTAAATTTAGTTGTCTCTCTTTTTCTCTTGGTCAGTCTTGCCTAAGTTCCTCAATTTTATTGATTTTTATTAAAAGAACAAAATTTGTATCTCATTGATCTTCTCTACTGATTTCCTACTTTCTATCAAGTTGTGCATTTTAATCTTTATTATTTTTATTATTTTATTATTTATTATTTTCTTCCTTTTTCTAGATTTTAGTTTACTTTTTTCCTTTTTCTATTTTTTTGAGGTGGATAGTTAGGTCACTGTTTTGAGATCTTTCTTCTGAATGCCTTCTAAAGGTAAATGTTTGGATTATAATACTTAAGGTAAGTGTTTCTCCTTGAGCGACTACTATTGCTGCATCCCATATATTTTCATATGTTGTATTTTGATTTTTATTTGCCTCAAAGTTTTTTCTAATTTACCTTATAATTTCTTCTTTGATTATTGACTATTTAAGAATGTAATATTTAATTTCAACATATTTGTAAATTTTTCTAATTTTCTTCTGTTATTTCTAATTTAATTCTACCTTATCCAGAGAAATTGTACTGAATAATTTAAATCTGTTTGAGCTTTTTGAGACTTGTCTTGTGGCCAAAGAAATGGTCTATCCTAGAGAATGTTTCATGCACAGTTGAAAACAATGTATATTTTGTTATTCCTGCGTGTAGTATTCAGTAGTTGCCTATTTGGTATAGTTAGGTTTTAATGTTGCTGAAGTCTTCTATTTTCTTGCTTATAATATGTTCAGTTCTGTTATCCATTATTGAAGCACTGCTAGTATTTACTTAATAAATTTTGAGTCTATCTTATTAGATGCATATATGTTCATAAATGGTATATGTTTTTTATGGTTGGCTCTTTAATCATTATATAATATCCTCTGTCTGTATAAAATCTTAAAGTCTATTTTGTTTGATAATAATATTGCCACACCAACTCTCTTTTGGTTGATCTTTTCAGGAAATATTGTTCTATCTTTTTACTGTCTATCAATTTGTGTTTCAATCCAAAGAATGTCTCCTGTAGACAGCATATAGTTTCGTTCATGTCTTCTTATCTGTCCTGCCAAACTCTGCCTTTAATTGAATAATCTATTTACATCTAATATAATTACTGATAAGGATAAAATTAATTCCGAACTTAATTTGGATAGTATGGAAACCTTTTATTTGTATAGCTACAACTGCATTTTTTGTTGTCATTGTCACAAATTAAATCTTTATACAGCATCCATCAACAGAGATGTATAATTATTGTTTTATGCAGTAGCCATATAAGTCAGATTGGAAACAAAAAGAATTACAAATAAGAAATTCATTAATAGTGACTTTTAGATTCACCTATGGTGTTACCTTAACCAGTGCTCTTTATTTCTTCATGCTTTGCATTATTTCTTTCTACAGCTGAATAATAATCCATTGTTTATATATATCACATTATATATATCAATTTTTCTGTTTATAGACACGAGTTTTTTCTACATTCTGCCTCTTGTATATAGTGTTACAATAAACATTGGTGTACAAGTGTCTGTTTGAATCTCTTTCTTCAGTTCTTTTTGGAATATACTTAGGAGTAAAATTACTGTATCAAATGGTACCTCGGTCTCTAGTTTTTTGAAAATCACCGAACTGTTTTCATGGTGGCTGCACCATTTTCCATTCCCACCAACAATGTAGGACAATTCCAAATTTTCTACATCCTTAACAACATTTGTAATTTTTATGTTATTCTTTTAAATTATAGACAACCTAGTAGAGGTTAAGTAGTACCTTATTGTACTACTGCACTATACTACTAGTGTATTGCCATTTCCCTAATAACTAATGATATTGAGCATCTTTTCATGTGTTTATTGGCCATTCGAATAGCTTCACTGGAGAAATGTCTATTCAATTACTTTTCCCATGGTTTGAATTTGATTACTTTCTAATTGAGAAGTAAGAGTTACTTACATAGTAAGCCCTTTTTTGATATATGATTCACAAGTATTTCCTTGGATTATATAGGTAATATTTTTATTTCTTGATAAAGTTATTTTATGCACAATAATTTTTCATTGATATTGAGTCTAATTTATCTAATTTACCTATTTGTTGTTGTTGTCGTTGCTGAGCATTATTCTGGTGTCTAGAATTTCCACTGACAAATTCAAAGTCATTCAGATTTATCCCTTTTATATATAGGTCATTAAGCCATTTTGAGATAATTTTTAACGTATGGTTTGAAGTAAGGTTCCAACTTCATCTCTTGCATGTAAAATCCAACCATCCCAGCACCATTTATTGAAAGGACTGTTCTTACCCCATTGAATGAACTTAGCAGCATTGTCAAAAATCAATTAGCAATAGATAATATGAGTTTATTTCTGGACTCTCTTTTGAAATTTTTATTTCTTTATTGATATTGTCTATTTGATAAGATTATTTTTATGGCTTCATTTAGTTGTTCAAATATGGTTTCCTTTAGCTTTTTAAAACATATTTAATATACTTGATTTAAAATCTTTGCCTAAAAAGTCCAATACTTGGGCTTCCTAACAGAAAGTTTCTATTAATTGCTTTTCTTCCTTGTGTACTGCCCATAATTTCTTCTTCCTTTGCATGTTTTCTTTGTTGTTGTTTTTGTTGTTGAAAACTGAACATTTGGGATATAATAATGTGGACACTCCCAAATTAAGATTCCCTTCTGTCCCAAGGTTTCTTCCAACAATTGTTTTATTTTTTGCTACTTGTTTATTCAGAGACATTTCATGAACAAATGTTATGAAGGCTGTATTCTTTATTTTATGTGTTCACTAAAGTATCTGTTATTTTAACTTAATGATCAGCTTGTTATTGGACAGAAATTTTCCTGAATGCCTGAAATCAAAACAAACAAAAAGCCAAACTCACACTCTCTGTAAACTACTTCTCGGTACGTATTGGGACACACAATGAACACTTAGCCAGGTAGTTCACAACTCTGTTTTAGCCTTTACTTTCTGCTTGTGTGAAACCTTAAGGTCAACGAGAGTTGAGATCAAGACCTTCTAAGATCTTTCTGAAGCATGTGCACAGACTTGGGCATATTTTTGGCCTTCTCAATTCCCAGAAATGTCTTAGATCTTTTCAAAATCCTTATTCCCCAAAGCATCCCATTTCCCAGTCTTTCTCCTAAGCTTTTGGTTAATCTATGTTTGCTTCAACTGTTATCCATTGACCCCGGCAACAATGAATATATGTTTCCCTATAAATGCTTCTTCCAAACACCCCTTGGTAGCTGACTCATCATCAAGAGAGTTCCAAGTAAGGAAAAATAAATGTAAACTCTTAAACTGATCCTACAGGGACCAGGTAGATTAAAAAAAAAAAGTGTCAAAATTCCTTACAAATTAAATCTGGCATGTTTTTCCCAGTACTTTTATCAAGAATGTGGGTTGTTAGGGGACAATCTTCAGGGCCACTGCTGAGTGGGGAAGAGGCGCACGGGACTAGGGTTACTTAGAACGCCACAGATCTCACTGTTCTTTCTGATATACAGCTGTTTTTGGTTTTGGTTTTGTTTTATTAAGTATTCCATGATTGCTTCAGGCTTTGGTCCTTTTCCAGAGCTCCAAAAAAGTTGATTCTGGCAACTTTCTGCTTGCTTTTATGGAGTAACAGACTTTTGAATTTGCTGACTCCACCACGTTTGCTGATGTCACTCTAAACAATCAACTATTTTTTAAAGAGCTTTAAAATAAGAAAGATGTCTTGTAATTATTCATGTGATTAGCATTTTTGGGGTTCTTTATTCTTTGTGTACGTCTGTAATTTCATTAGAATCATTTTTCTTTTAGCTTTATAAACGTCCTTAATATGTCTTATAGTGTAATCTTTGCTCAATAAATTCCTGAATCTTTTGTCTAATAAAGTTATTATTTGCCTTCAATTTTGAAATGTTTTTAGCTGAGTAAAAAACTCTAAGTTGGCAATGTCCTTTCTTATTATTTTAAAGATGTTGCTTGACTATACCATTATTTTCAATGAAACATCTGCTGACATGCCTGTTCCTTTTTATTAACATGCATTTTTTCTCTGTATATTGTTAAGAATTTTTTATACATTTTATGGGTATATTAGTTATGACTTGATTTAGTTTACATCATTTTCCTTGTAATCAGGGTTCATTATTATTCTTAGAACTAAAGGTATAATTTTTGTCAAATTTGACATTTTTTCAGCTTTTTTTTTCCAAATATTTTTCTATCACCCCAGCTTTTTTCTCTTCATTTAGCACTCCAAATTCATGTAGACAGTTCCCAACTTATTATAGTTCTATTTAAGATTTTTCAACTTTAAGATGGGTTTATTCGGATGTAACCTCTTCATAAGTTCAGGCACTTCTGTGTTTATTACTATGGTTAGACTTAAAATTTCTTGACTTTAAGATGGATTATCAGGGTATTAAATGCATTTTCCAGTTGCAATGAGTTTATCAGGACATAGCCCCATCATAAGTCAAGGACCTTTGTATATTAGGTTGCTTGACGTTGCCCCTCAGCTCAACATTTTTAATATTTTTTCAATCTGTTCATTTTCTAAAGATTATTTTTGGTCTTTAGTTTTGTTAGTTTCTATTGCTATGTCTTCAGATTCACTAATATTTTCTTCTGCCCTGTCTAATCTGCTATTATTTATCCACTATGTTTTTTATCTTGGACTTTGAAGTTTTTGTCTTTAGAATTTGATCTGTCTATATTTTACAATTTGACTACTTAATATTTGAAATATAGAAGATGTAGACATAATATATATGTTGATCATCTTCTTTGTTAATCCTAACATCTATTTCAGTTCTTTTTTGATTTATCAACATTTTCTCTTCTAGTCTTTTTGGAAGATTCTTTTCCCAAGCTCAGTACTGATCAATATTCAGTTGAATATTTGAGGAGGATACTTCAGAGTCCTCTGTCTCTGCAGCTCTCTCCTACTTGGTATTCCCTAATAATTCTAATTGCATTGGTATTCCCATGCTCCATAGTCCATCTTCTCAATTTAAGGAGTAAGCTGGGGTGTTATGTATCCCTTTCCTTGTGCTATAGAGAGAAATTCTCTCAAGCAGTATACAGAAAAAATTTGAGGGATAATATCATTTTTATTAGACCCTCAGGAATAGCTGTCATTAATTGCCTATCTCCAGTGTGTTGAAAAAAATAACTGTCTCCTGTCCAGTTTTTTCATTAGTTTGACTAGGGCATTTTGCTTATTTCCTGTTAGTCCATCTTGGCTAGAAGCATAATTGACAACTTTTAATGTAATAGCTAAATTATATACTAGCAAGAAAACAATCTTTTAATGTACTATAAAGTAGAAAATTAAGAAATATATGATTAAATATTCAGAGAAGAAAGTGGAAAAAGATAAAGATAGAAAGGAAGTATATTAAAAGATTATAATTGTAGTGTTTAAGTAGCCTGTTTACTGTAACATTTCCCTTTTTTTCTCTTTCCAAATTTTCTCCAAGAAGCAGGTGTAAGTAAATTGTATGTATATAGTGAACTTCTCTTTTGAATGAAGTAATTGGATTTGCCAAGAGAATGCTTTAAAATTTAATCTTCTGTAAGAGCCCTTTAGTAGAGAAATATGGTGCAGATGAGGCAAACACTCTGCAATAGTTCTCATAGTAACCCAGGCACATTTCTTCCAGTAAATTGTTACTCTGGTCCTCATCATTTTGGCTTCTGTGACCTTACAAATATCCCTAGATGTGCTTTTTGCTATTTGTTTTATTTTACAAATTTGAAAAATAATATAAATTTCTATGGCTAACTCTTTTTTGTTACTTTATTAAGGAGAATTACAAGATTGCATATGAAAATAACTGACGAATAAGATGTCTCATTCAAGGGCATATAACAACTTTGTGTGACACTGATTATGGTTAATTTTCACTGATAACTTGCTTTTATATTTAATGTGACTAAATTATGCAATGTGACTTTTTGAATATCATTTTAAGCACCTTTGAATTAATAGACCTATATTATCTATGAGTTTCATGAGCCTTAAATTTTAAGAACATGCATAAAAATTCTATCAATAATTTTTAGCATCCCTAACTTTTAATTTTTTCTCAAAGAAAATGCATGTATACTTTGACCTCTGCTCTGTGGTGTGTTGCATCAGCTTCTTTCATTGTTATTCCCCAAGTGCCTGATTGATCATGCCCAAATGGCAGCAGGTCAGTTAGCTGCAGCTGGAAGTCAGTAGATTGATTCTCATCTCCCACCCCAATATTCTCTGACCTTGACTCATTTAATTATAGGTTATTGGAATACAAAGTTGACAGAATTATTTGCTGTAAATTAAATGTAGAGAGATTATATGTAGAAAAATAGAATTAAAAAGACAATTGGCAAATTTCTATATGATTTCTATAAAATCAACTTAAAGAAATGTTTGCTCCAATTAAGTCCACAAACTCTGTTATCTCTTTTCATGTCTCTATTTACCCCTCCTTAGTTAAATAAAATGAAGTACCTATTAGAACAATGTGTGTGGGGTTCGCGATATTATCAGTGATAAACAGTTTATGGTAAAAACAATGTGCAACTTTGATCTACTAATACAAGTCATTCATTTATTCATTCATTCATTCAATATTTTTTTAGGCTCTGATATGTACAAGATCCTGTGCTTGACATTAGATATATATCATGCTGAACAAATTATATACAAACTCTGCCCTCAAAGTGGCTCTAATCCAGTGAAAAAACACAATTGCATGTTTTCAAGTTGTTTATTTAGTTATCCATAAAGATATTTCTATTGTCTTTTAGGAGGCTTTCTGCCATAGTCTCATTGATGGAACCATCTGCACTCACTTGTTCGGTGTTTCCTGTCACATCATGGCCAGGGCTCAGATTTTTCCTTGTTGAGCCTTATTAGCCTATGTAGGAGTTAAAACCAAGTCTAACTAAAAATTTTCACAAAAATGTCTTAATTTTGCTTCCTGAATTCATTAAAGGTTCAGAGTTCCTGTGGCTTCCTGAATCCAATAAAAGTTCAGAAATTTCTGTACTTCAGGATATTTCAGCAGTGTCTGCTTAGTCCTTTCTGCAAATCTAGTTTGTTTTTTCCCAATTCTCTGACATATCAGAACACAGTATTTCACGCAAATTGCCTAGAAATATATTTGCAATTTAAAATTCCAGACAGGCAGGCTTTGTTTACTTTAACCATTGTTAGGAAATTGTTTTAAAATATAGACTTTTCTTCCTCCTTAAATAAAGGGTATACACAAGGTTTTTTTCTTGTTGACTCAGAATGTGAACTTTACTTAGTGTTTTAAAATATGTAATACCACATACTTTATTTTTATATTCTCAGTGATTTTTTTTTTTACCCATCTCTATCTTCTGTCTTTCTAGTTTGCTGACTTTTATTTATTTATTTATTTATTTATTTTGAGACAGAGTCTCCGTCTGTCGCCCAGGCTGGAGTGTAGTGGCGCGATCTCGGCTCACTGTAAGCTCAGCCTCCTGGGTTCACGCCATTCTCCTGCCTCAGCCTCCCGAGTAGCTGGAACTACAGGCGCCTGCCACCATGCCCAGCTATTTTTTTTTTGTATTTTTAGTAGAGATGGGGTCTCAATCTCCTGACCTCATGATCAGCACGCCTCAGCCTCCCAAAGTGCTGGGATTACAGGCGTGAGCCACCGCACCCAGCCTGCTGAGTTTTATGTACTATAGGCTATAAAAACTCTCTTCAAATTTTTGAAGTTATAGAGCGTAAGTAAAAGTAAATTTAGCTCTGGGTTAAAAATCTAAGGGTTTCTTTTTATGTCACAAAAGACAGTGCTAGAGAAAAGCAGTTTCATAATGTTACATGCTCCCAGGGATTACTCAAATCTGACCTCTGAGTAAATCAGAAGTAGTATTTGGGAAAACTTTAGTGCTTTACATACTATACTCTGGTTATAAATGTCTACACATGAAATCTAGGATAGACATAATTAATTTTTCTATTTATTATTTCTTTAAGCAGCCATATTTTGAGATTCTCCTATGTACCTGAATCTTCAGAGAGCATAGGTGAGTGGATTCAAAGATATGGTACATTAGCTATCTTTGATTGTACCATTCATAGTTGAGGAGGCGAATAATGGATAATGTTTCAGCAGTTATTTATTTGTTTTTTTAAAACTGGGCTTTAGGCCAGGCACAGTGGCTCACGCCTGTAATCCCAGCACTTTGGGAGGCCGAGTTGGGTGGATCACCTGAGGTCAGGAGTTCGAGACCAGCCTGGCCAACATGGTGAAACCCCGTCTCTACTGAAAATACAAAAATTAGTTGGGCATGGTGGTGGGCGCCTGTAATCCCAGCTACTCGGGAGGCTGAGGCAGGAGAATTGCTTGAACCAGGGAGGCAGAGGTTGCAGTGAGCCAAGATCTCGCTACTACACTCCAGTCTCGGTGACAAGAGAAAAACTCCGTTTAAAAAAAAAAGGCTTTAGATATAAATATGAGATTCAGATGGAAAAACAATAAAGAAACCACATTGAAAATGGTCAACTTAGGGACTAGATAATAATTTGTAATATAAGGTGCATGAAAAAGAAAACAAAATACTATATAGAAAATGGAAATAGAAAACAGTTTTAGAACAGGACATGAAGAATGAGATATCAAGATAAGGAGATTAGAATTTTCCCTGTAGGAAACGGGGTTTTAATCAAGGAAGTGATAAGATCACATTTGTTCTGGAAATATAACTCTGAAGATAGTACCTCAAGTAAGTATTATTTCAATGGATTAACATAATTTTTTAACTGATAGAAAACAATAAATATATTTTTAAATCCATCCTTATAATTACATATTACTTCTTTAGGAAATAGATATTGCCTATATTCTATATGGATCTTGTTTGCCAGCCACCAACTTGAAAACTCTTAAATAGCTCTTGGCAGAGTTTCCAAAAATGACTAACAGAAGCCAGACATCCAGAAAATGAATGTCTTTTTTGATTTCCCTAAGTCTCGGGTAGGTGGTAATCTCATATAATTTCTCAGAAAAACCTGCTCACTCAGAGTGTTTATAAATTTGCCATATGGTATTTAAAACCTCAAGTCAAAGTAGTGTTGGAAATTGTATAGACAGAACCAGAGCATGCTGGTTAATGTTGTTCTCCATTCAGGAACCATGGAGATTTCTTTGGGTGCCAAAAGCTGAAGCCAAAGAACCTTAATATTTGACTTTTACTCTTTTGTTTTTAATCAGCTGCACAAACCAAGAATTGCATTAGAGCCTAGAGGTTTTTCTTCCTCACATAAAAATTAAACATAGAAACATAATTTTTCCAAATCTACCCCATACCAGAATGCTTCCAAACTAATTTATGTAGAGCTACGTCTATTCATGTGCCTAATTATCTTCACTGATTATTTGCAGGTGTCAATGAATGAGAACCCAGGGAATGGGTCCATTGGCTTATAATAAATATTGAAATGACTTGTAAAATGTACTGTGATTGTGACACGTGATTAAAAAAGGAAAATATAAATATTTGTGTAATTTCTCTCAAAATGCCTTTATACAACAAAGATTATACATGCAAAAACTACAGAACTTCTTCTGATCATTGGATAAAAGAAATCTGTGATGGAAGATGGTCTGAGATTAGGGGGACTCAATTTCTTCCCTCATGAATAGAAAGTACATTTACATTATGTCATATGAAATTATTGAACAGCTGCTTGGAAAGAGAGAAAAACAAGAACACCAGCCTGCCAAGGGGATGCAGTGCTGACATGAGATCAGATGCATAGAGTAAACAGAAATGGCATTCAGGAAGGGTGATAAGCAATCAAGTAAAGACCAAAGTGAGATGCTCTGACCTTATATTTAGCATCCGTGCCAAATTAGCATAGCTGTGCAGTGTACTAGAAAATTAAGTGGAAAAAAAGGACAAAGTAAGTGTAAAATCAAAGCAGAAGTTGCACATGTTTGGAATATCTAAAATAATTATGCTCTTTCATATCCAGAGGGCTACACTGTGGTCAGCTCATCTTTTCATGGGGAGCCACAGGTTCAAAAGAAAATACAATGAGCTTGACCTATACTAATTAAACAGCAGCAGTTTACTCTCTCTGGGTCTTGGCCTAGATGAGTCTGAGTGGTCTCGGGGTAAAGAGGTGACTTGAAGAGAGGAACAAAGAACCTTAGCTTTATTCATTATGCTACCCTCATTTTCTTTCCTGCTCAGCCACAGATCATTAACTCAGCAAGTTTTCCTTCCACACACCGAGAGACTGCTATACCCAGTTTAACATATATGGAGTCTTGTGATTTGTCAGAAAGCTGCAAAGGTAGGAAAACATGAGGTAAATCAGTCTTTTGTGCTCTATTATTTCACCAATATGCTAATCATTTCTTAAGAGTATGTAAATGAATTTATCATATGCCCTAGAGCTTCCTGAAGTAAGTTATTTGAGCAGAGGTAATTTACTTCAAAAGAGAAGGAGCAAGATTCTTTTTATTTGTCTTTTAGTCTTAACATTAAATCAAAGCTATTCGGAGAGGTGAAAAGAAAATTAAGATGCTGTTCTATAAAAGTAGTGGACACCAAGTTCAAATCTGATCGCAGACAACGGCACAGCACAGAGAATGTTTCAAAATAATTAACAGCTATGGCTATCTTTCTAACAAACTTAGAAAGATATGTTAGAAATCCCTTAGCAGATTGCCACCTGTTCTCTTGCAGCTGGCTCCTATGGAAAAAAAAATCATAATGAGTGTAATCAGTTCTCTTTCCCAGCGTCCTAACATAACAATGAAGTCTGCAAGGGCTACCTACCAAGACAGCATAAACTTATTATCTGTGCCCAGATCTTTTTATTTTTTAGGAGATCAACTAATCACAGTCAGTTTTTCTCAGCAGGAATCATAGAAATTATTTACACTTGGAAAAAGAAAGAGACTAACATCCTGGAGCCAAATTTGTAAGAGGTCCACATTCTGGGGTCCCACTGGGCAAATGCATCCTCCAGCAACATCTGGCTTCTCCTAAGTTTCCTCTTTTCTTCACACTACTAGTGCTTACTCCTGAGAAATTCAAGTGTGTTCAAAAGTAAAAGGGAACAAAGGCAGATCTATATATGGGCTCTGCACTCCAACATTATTTATGTTATAAATAGTCAGAGAATCTTGTGATTGTCATGATTAGGAAATACCATAAAACTTGATACCTTTTGTTTTCTTATATTTTTTTCCAAGAACTATGATGTCTCTTTTTATTAATTATGCAAGAAACTTTCTGCTTACTTTTCTTTCTCCCTTCAATCTGGATGTTAGAAACACTCATCTAGACATGTCTGTCACAGGAGCCTAAATGCTCAATATCTCCTTCTGGCAGATGTGTCCCTGCCTGTGGACTCCTGACCAGCAAAAGGGTGTTAGATCAATCTTTATATTTGTCTAACCACCGAATAAATCAGCAGACCCCAACATGCCTATCCCTGATGTGCCCTATGGGAAGGTTCTTTTCAATTAATTAATAATAATATCTGTCATTGATTTGGACTGGAAAATGCAAAGATAAGTGCTGGTAGAGACAGAATGAATGAAGAATGAGAAAAAGGCTGAATAGATTATGAAAAAGAAATCAGAAAATTGAGAGCAGGAGAGAAAAGGGAAGAACAGTTTCTGGACCTGCCTTGAATCTAGATCTCTTCTATTCTAATCTACTTAAGTAATAAACCTTTATAATAAACCCAGTTTTTTTCCATAACATGTATAACTGTTTTTTCTCTCATGAACATAATACAGGAAATCTATTAACAGTGCCTATACACCAGGATATTTAAAATATATGTACTTTATTTTGCATAATCCTATTCACTCACTGTTTCAGTTCTTTTTCCAAGAAACTCCTAAGGAAGCTTTTTTTCTTTCTTTCTTTCTTTTTTTTTTCAAAAAGCTCTTATGGAAGCCCTTAGGGCAGTGATCCTCAAAGTATAGCTCTGACACCAGTCCCATGAGCATCACCTGGAAACATGCTGGAAATGCAAATTTCCAAGCCCAACTCCCCACATCCATAGGATGTGGATAAACTAGAATAGAAACTTCGTGTGGGTGGGGCCCCAAAACCTGTTTTTTTAGCAAACTCTTCTGTACTTGGACCCTCCTACAAACTAAAATTTGAGAGCAACAGCAATATGACATTGAAAATTATAGGACTATATCATCTCTATGTTCTAAGTTTAAAAAGAATATGTGGACTGCATTACATTAACTGTTAAATGTATTAAAAACTGGTTTACCCAATCAAAAATTTACTGAAAAATACCTAATTCAAGGTAGTGAATTAAGGTTAAGAAAATCATGAAAATAGTAGTCACAGCCAGGTAGAGGAAGCTGTGCCTGTAATTGCAGCAATTTGGGAGGCCAAGGTGGGAGGATCACTTGAGCCCATGAGTTGGACATCAGCCTGTCAACATACTGAGACTCTTATCTCTACAAAAATAAAACATTAGCTGGGCATGGTGGTGCATGAATGCAGTCCTAGCTACTTGGGATGCTGAGGCTGGAGAACAACTTGAGCCTAGGATTTTGAGGCTGCACTGAGCTCTTATTGTACCACTGGACTCCAGCCTGAGTGAAAGAGTGAGACTCTGTCAGAAGAAAAAAAAAGAAAGGAGGAGAAGGAGGAAGAGAAGGAAAAAGAAGGAGGAGGAGGAAGAGGAGGAGGAGAGGAGAAGAAAAGGAAGAGAAGAGGAGAAGAAAAGGAAAAGGAGAGGAGAAGAAAAGTAAAAGGAGAGGAGAAAAGAGGAAAGAGAGAGAGAGAAAGAAGAAAGAAAGAAAGAAAGAAAGAAAGAAAGAAAGAAAGAAAGAAAGAAAAGAAAGAAAGAGAAAGAAAGGGCTACATATGATGATATATTTGAAAATAGACATATTTACCAAGTTTTAGTGCATGCAGAAGAAGTCATTATAGATGTCAAGGAGATGGAATCTGAGCAGAGAAAAAGCAATTTCTATGCACATAGCAAATTGTTATACTATACGTCATGTGGCAACTAGTAGTATTTTCCCAGCAAGTGATAGGATAATCTGGAGAGCAATTTTTCTTTATCATGACACATGATTGCAGAACCAATGCAGTATGTCTTCCAATTTTTTACCAACTACTTTGTGCTTCAAATCAGAAAGATTTAAGTAATATTGAGATCTAACCAGAGTTCATATCAATAGCTTTCTTATGGAACCAGTGTACAATTAGAAACTCCATGATATTTAGGAAGAAATTCTATGTATACTACCTTCAAGATACCATATCTGTTGGGAGCTGAAAAGGCCAAAGGGATCGTGACCAACTCAGCATTTCACTGGAGGCTATACGATCAAACAGCAAACTGTTTATCATGAATGCAGGATGTGGGCAAGTTCACAACTGTGCCTGCCACCAGGAGGTTTGCTGAGGGCAGTCACTCCCTGGTGCCTGGCCCCTTGAGGTTATCTACTGGGACATATAGAGGCTATTGTTCAAGGCATGCAGTCTTGGACCGAGCAGCTGACCTCTTCTTCCACCCCCACTTCTCACAATCTCTTTTGCCTGATAAATATGGAGAGCTGTGTAAAGCTCAGGACCCTTGTCTACTAGAGGCAAGGTGCTCCCTGACCCCTTCTTCTAAACATACTCTTTTGTCTTTTGTCTTTATGCCCACATTTGTCAACCTTTGTTCAGTCCCCCAAGATCCATGCAGGTAACAAGTGGTGCCCCAGAACAGGGACTCTGAGGACGTCGACAAGTGACGTCTGAACACAGGGACTTCAAGGATTTGAATGAAGAACGTCTGCTGGAGCAGATAAACTGAAATTGACAAGGCGAACGGGGACCCCAGGATGAATCTACAAGCAGTGGATATAAGGTCAGTGCCCTAAAGAGGTACTGGGAACAGTGCTTTAAAGAAGTACTGGGAACGGGAAGTTTTCTGAATCAAGGTAACATGGGGCAGAATTTGTCTACTGAAGAAAAACATTATGTGCAGTTGCTTAAAGTTTTGTTGAAACAAACTGGGGCTCAGGTTAGTTCTCAGACATTAACTAAGATGCTGCAGGAGGTTATTACACATAACCCATGGTTTCCACAGGCAGGCACTCTTGATGTGGAAAATTGGGACAGAGCAGGAGAAGGATTAAAATGGGCTCATCAAAAGGGTCTTAAAGTTGATTCTTCTGTTTTCCCCACTTGAAGTTTAATTCATACTGTACTTCTACCATTATCTCATTATTCTGTGGGAGAGCAGGCTGAGTCTAAAAATCTGAAAGAATCTGTTGACCCACCCACAGCACCGATTGAAAATAAAAGACAGGAGAGAGAAGATAAAAATTGGCCTATACTGCCTCCTCCAATTGCAGAAACATCTGTACTGCCTCCTTTGGTAGCAGAAATAGAGACCCCAATACAAAGAATTTTACACTCTGCTGCCATAGCTGGAGAGTCCTTAGGACCTTGTGCTTTTCCTGTTTCTGTAAGGACTGATCCAAATAATCCACAGCAGCTTATTCATGAACACACTCCACTAGAGTTTAAGTTGTTAAAGGAATTATAAGCAAGTGTAGTAAATAATGGCATACAGAGCCCATTCACTTTAGGATTGCTAGAATCTGTCTTCGGTGCTATGCGTCTTTTACCCTTTGATGTAAAACATTTGGCATAAACTTGCTTGTCTGCTAGTGCATATCTGACATGGAATTTAAATTGGCAAGAAATGTGTGCAGACCAGGCTAGACAGAACCGTGATGCCAGACATGGAGATATTACAGAGGATATGCTATTGGGTAATAGCCCTTATTCAGACTGGAACATCAAATGGCACTCCCAGATGCTGTATCAGCAGTGTGCACAGGCTGCTAAACATGGCTGGACCACAATTCCAGAAGAGGGAGTCCCAGTACATCCTTTTTACATATTATGCAAGGGTCACAGGATCCCTATGTGCAATTTCTTGTAAGATTACAAGAGGCAGTGAAGCATCAAATTCCTCATGCCACTGCTGCAGAAATGCTAACCTTAACTTTAGCTTTTGATAATGAAAATGTGGATTGTAAACATGCACTGGCACCTGTGAGGTGTACAAAAAACTTGGGAAATTTTCTCAGAGCTTGTCAGGATGTAGGAACTGAGCTTCATCGCTCTTCAATGTTAACTGAAGCTGTGGGGAAAAGAAAGAGAGATTAGATTGTTACTGTGTCTATGTAGAGAAGGAAGATATAAGAAATTCCATTTTGATCTGTACTAAAATAAATTGTTCTGCTTTGAGATGCTGTTAATCTGTATCTTTAGCCCCAACCCTGTGCTCACAGAAACATGTGCTGTATTGAATCAAGGTTTAATGGATTTAGGGCTGTGCAGGATGTGCCTTGTTAGCAATATGTTTGCAGGCAGTATGCCTGGTAAAAGTCATCGCCATTCTCCATTCTCTATTTTTTTAAATTAATTAATTAATTTATTTATTTATTATTATACTTTAAGTTTTAGGGTACATGTGCACATTGTGCAGGTTAGTTACATACGTATACATGTGCCATGCTGGTGTGCTGCACCCACTAACTCCTCATCTAGCATTAGGTATATCTCCCAATGCTATCCCTCCCCCTTCCCCCCACCCCACAACAGTCCCCAGAGTGTGATGTTCCCCTTCCTGTGTCCATGTGATCTCATTGTTCAATTCCCACCTATGAGTGAGAATATGCGGTGTTTGGTTTTTTGTTCTTGCGATAGTTTACTGAGAATGATGGTTTCCAATTTCATCCATATCCCTACAAAGGACATGAACTCATCATTTTTTATGGCTGCATAGTGTTCCATGGTGTATATGTGCCACATTTTCTTAATCCAGTCTATCATTGTTGGACATTTGGCTTGGTTCCAAGTCTTTGCTATTGTGAATAATGCCACAATAAACATATGTGTGCATGTGTCTTTATAGCAGCATGATTTATAGTCCTTTGGGTATATACCCAGTAATGGGATGGCTGGGTCAAATGGTATTTCTAGTTCTAGATCCCTGAGGAATCGCCACACTGACTTCCACAAGGTTTGAACTAGTTTACAGTCCCACCAACAGTGTAAAAGTGTTCCTATTTCTCCACATCCTCTCCAGCACCTGCTGTTTCCTGACTTTTTAATGACTGCCATTCTAACTGGTGTGAGATGGTATCTCATTGTGGTTTTGATTTGCATTTCTCTGATGGCCAGTGATGGTGAGCATTTTTTCATGTGTTTTTTGGCTGCATAAATGTCTTCTTTTGAGAAGTATTCTGTTCATGTCCTTCGCCCACTTTTTGATGGGGTTGTTTGTTTTTTTCTTGTAAATTTGTTTGAGTTCATTGTAGATTCTGGATATTAGCCCTTTGTCAGATGAGTAGGTTGCGAAAATTTTCTCCCATTTTGTAGGTTGCCTATTCACTCTGATGGTGGTTTCTTTTGCTGTGCGGAAGCTCTTTAGTTTAATTAGATCCCATTTGTTAATTTTGTCTTTTGTTGCCATTGCTTTTGGTGTTTTAGACATGAAGTCCTTGCCCATGCCTATGTCCTGAATGGTAATGCCTAGGTTTTCTTCTAGGGTTTTTATGGTTTTAGGTCTAACGTTGTAAGTCTTTAATCCATGTTGAATTGATTTTTGTATAAGGTGTAAGGAAGGGATCCAGTTTCAGCTTTCTACATATGGCTAACCAGTTTTCCCAGCACTATTTATTAAATAGGGAATCCTTTCCCCATTGCTTGTTTTTCTCAGGTTTGTCAAAGATCAGATAGTTGTAGATATGTGGTGTTATGATAAAGGGGATATCACCACCAATCCCACAGAAATACAAACTACCATCAGAGAATACTACAAGCATCTCTATGCAAATAAACTAGAAAATCTAGAAGAAATGGATAAATTCCTTGCCACATACACTCTCCCAAGACTAAACCAGGAAGAAGTTGAATCTCTGAATAGACCAATAACAGGATCTGAAATTGTGGCAATAATAAATAGCTTACCAACCAAAAAGAGTCCAGGACCAGATGGATTCACAGCCGAATTCTACCAGAGGTACAAGGAGGAACTGGTACCATTCCTTCTGAAACTATTCCAATCAATAGAAAAAGAGGGAATCCTCCCTAACTCATTTTATGAGGCCAGCATCATTCTGATACCAAAGCCGGGCAGAGACACAACCAAAAAAAGAGAATTTTAGACCAATATCCTTGATGAACATTGATGCAAAAATCCTCAATAAAATACTGGCAAAACAAATCCAGCAGCACATCAAAAAGCTTATCCACCATGATCAAGTGGGCTTCATCCCTGGGATGCAAGGCTGGTTCAATATACGCAAATCAATAAATGTAATCCAGCATATAAACAGAGCCAAAGACAAAAACCACATGATTATCTCAATAGATGCAGAAAAGGCCTTTGACAAAATTCAACAACCCTTCATGCTAAAAACTCTCAATAAATTAGGTATTGATGGGTCATATTTCAAAATAATAAGAGCTATCTATGACAAACCCACAGCCAATATCATACTGAATGGGCAAAAACTGGAAACATTCCCTTTGAAAACTGGCACAAGACAGGGATGCCCTCTCTCACCACTCCTATTCAACATAGTGTTGGAAGTTCTGGCCAGGGCAATTAGGCAGGAGAAGGAAATAAAGAGTATTCAATTAGGAAAAGAGGAAGTCAAATTGTCCCTGTTTGCAGATGACATGATTGTATATCTAGAAAACCCCATTATCTCAGCCCAAAATCTCCTTAAGCTGATAAGCAACTTCAGCAAAGTCTCAGGATACAAAATCAATGTGCAAAAATCACAAGCATTCCTATACACCAACAACAGACAAACAGATAGCCAAATCATGAGTGAACTCCCATTCACAGTTGCTTCAAAGAGAATAAAATACCTAGGAATCCAACTTACAAGGGATGTGAAGGACCTCTTCAAGGAGAACTACAAACCACTCCTCAAGGAAATAAAAGAGGATACAAACAAATGGAAGAACATTCCATGCTCATGGGTAGGAAGAATCAATATCGTGAAAATGGCCATACTGCCCAAGGTAATTTACAGATTCAATGCCATCCCCATCAAGCTACCAATGTCTTTCTTCACAGAATTGGAAAAAACTACTTTAAAGTTCATATGGAACCAAAAAAGAGCCCGCATCACCAAGTCAATCCTAAGCCAAAAGAACAAAGCTGGAGGCATCACACTACCTGACTTCAAACTATACTACAAGGCTACAGTAACCAAAACAGCATGGTACTGGTACCAAAACAGAGATATAGATCAATGGAACAGAACAGAGCCCTCCATTCTCTATTAACCAGGGACAAAATGCACTGCGAAAAGCCGCAGGGACTTCTGCCCAAGAAAGCCTGGGTATTGTCTAATGTTTCCCCCAACTCAGCCTGAGATATGGCCTCGTGGGAAAGGAAAGACGTTACATCCCCCAGCCTGACACCTGTGAAGGGTCTGTGCTGAGGAAGAGTAGTGAAAGAGGGAGGCCTCTTTCCAGTTGAGATAAGAGGAAGGCTTCTGTCTCCTGCTCATCCCTGAGAATGGAATATCTCGGTGTAAAGCCAACCATTCGTTCTATTCTGAGATAGGAGAAAACTGCCCTGTGGCTCTGAGGCAAGATATGCTGGCAGCAATACTGGTCTGCTACTCTTTGCTACACTGAGATGTTTGTGTAAAGTGAAACATAAATCTAGCCTATGTGCACATCCAGATACAGTACCTTTCCTTGAACTTATTCATAATACAGATTCCTTTGCTCACATGTTTCCTTGCTGACCTTCTCCCCACCATCCCCCTTTTGCCCTGCCATACTCCCTTCACCAAGATAGTAAAAATAGTGATCAATAAATACTGAGGGAACTCAGAGACCAGCACCAGTGCGGGTCCTCGCATGATGAATGCCAGTCCCCTGGGTCCACTTTTCTTCCTCTATACTTTGTCTCCATGTCTTATTTCTTTTCTCAGTCTCTTGTCTCCACCTGATGAGAAATACCCAAAGGTGTGGAGGGGCAGGCCCCCTTCAGAAGCAATGGCTAATGTAGGAGTTGACAAATCTAAGAAGAACCAAAGAGTAAGCCCTAAAGTGGGAAAATGTTATAATTGTGGAAAAACTGGACATTTTAAAAAGGAATGCCGCCAGATCCCAGGACAGAAGGGATCTTATAATGCAGTTCCCTCCCAAGTGGAAAAAATGCCAGGACTCTGTCCTCGCTGTAACAAAGGAAATCACTGGGCTAATCAGTGCCGCTAAAAATTTCATCAGAATGGCACCCCCCTGTTGGGAAACGAGATGGGGCCTGGACCCGGCCCCTCAAACAATGAAGGCATTCCCAATTCAGACCACAACCCTGTTTCAGGGATGGGGGCACATTGATTCCCTCACCCCAGGAACACCAGGAAGTGCAGGATTAGATCTCCCTGCCAGAAAAGGGGTTGCATTAGTTGGGGGAGACAAACCCACCAAGATTCCCACTGGCATCTCGGGACCTTTACCAGCAGGATACACGGATATATAGGACACTAATTTTAGGCAAAAACTGCCTTAACTTGCAAGGCATTACTGTAGTCTCAGGAATTGTTGACTCTGAGTATGAAGGAGAAATTCAAGTAGTTTTAATGTCACAAGATCTTTGGGTTTTTGAACTGGGAGAATATATTGCTCAATTATTGCTTATTCCCTGCAAATTGCATCCTTCTCCATGAAAGAAGAAATGAGGAAATAAAGGGTCTGGGAGCACAACTACACGAGAAATCTATTTATCACAACCTATAGCCTCTAATAGACCCACCTGTGTAATACAACTTAAAGGAAAGAAATTTTAGGGGCTTTTGGACATAGGAGCTTATAAGTCAGTAGTATCCAGTAAGGATTGGCCCCCAGCATGGCCTGTCAGACTAACCTCCACATCCCTAGTGTGAGTAGGAACAGATCAAAGCATTCAACAGAGTGATGAGATTTTACCTTGTCTTGGTCCAGATGGATGATCGTGTACTTTTCAGCCTTATGTTGAAAATATAACTATCAACTTATGGGGTTGAGACTTACTTACAGCATGGGATATGAGACTTACAAATGAAAACTTTGATAACCCAGGATTCAAAATGTTGAAGGACATGGGATATCAGAGTGGGAAAGGTTTAGGGAAATTCCTGCAAGGAAACCCTAACCCGATATCAGTAACTGGAAAGACAGGTTAAACTCTGCAAGGAGACTCTTCTTTAAATTCCCCGTGGCAATTAACTAAAGAGGCAGAAGCCAAATTTCGGCTTGTAGAGCAAATGTTACAGCAGAGACATGCCTCATGGCTACAACCACAAAAACCTTTGCTTTTGTTTATATTTCCTACCCCCCACTCTCCAACAAGACTTTTGGGCCAGTTCATAGACAAGTCTGTAACACTAATAGAATGGCTCCTTCTACCTAATCAAACAGTCAAAACCTTGCAAGTTTATCATTCTTTAATTCCCAGCCAAGCTAGGGCTATAATACAAGCCTGTCCTACTTGCCAGCATGTCCCTGGAGCCACACCTGCAGAGGCTGTAACCCACGAGGTTTGGCTCCAAATGAAATTTGGCAAATGGATGTTACACACATAGCAATCTTTGGTAAGCTTAGCTATGTTCATGTGAGTATAGACACTTAGTTTCATATGCTGCATGTTACATGCCAAACAGGTGAGACAGCTGGTCATGTACAGTGACATTGTCTTCATCATTTGCTCATATGGGGATACCTAAACAATTACAAACTGACAATGGACCCACTTATACTAGTCATGCTTTTCAAAATTTCTTACAGATTTGGGCTATAACCCATAAAACAGGAATTCCTTATAATCCTAGAGAACAAGGCATTATAGAGCAGGCACATCAAATATTACAAGGCATGTTGAAAAGACAAAAAGGGGATATAGGGGGCCAACTATCACCTCAATCAAAACAGCAGTTACCCTTATTTACTTTAAATTTTTTGACTCCTGGTAAGGATGGTAAGACTCCATTAGAAAGACATTGGCAAGTGTTAGAGGAAAAGAGGAAAGTTTATCTGAAAGTGTTATGGAAATCCCCAGAAGAAGGATAATGGAAAGGTCTGGTGGATTTACTGACATGGGGAAGAGGGTATGCTTGTGTTTTCACAGGAGACGGACAAACTCCCTGACCAAGGAATGGGAGACTGGAGGAACCCGGGGTGGCCAACCACGGGCCCAGTCCCTCCAGTACAAGCCATGAGCCAGCTGAGCCTAAGTGCAAAGACAGAGAGAAGACCAACCACAGTCATGACGACATCAACCCCCATAACCTGGGGACAACTCAAGAAAACCATGCAGGAAGCTGAGAAACTACTGGAGCATCAAGACCAGACAAAAACCCGTGATTCCATATTCATGGCTGTGTTATCTATAATGTCCTGTGCAGTATGTTTTCCTCGTGCAGAGGCAAAAACATATTGGGCATATGTTCCCAATCCCCCAGTGGTACAACCTGTACTTTGGAGTGACACTCCTGAGATTTATCATGATCAGGGAGCGTGGGCTCGAGGACCCCTAACTCCCCCTGACATAGAAAAGTTAGACTCTCAAAACAATATCATTAATTATACCACTTCACTGGAAGGACTTCCTTTTGTATCACCACGAAGACTTCGCTCAGCAAAGCTGTCTTACAATTCAAGCTGAAACATGGTTGAGTCACTATGGAAAAATCATGTATTTATTAAATCTTGGTTGTATTAATATAACTGGTGTGCTAACCAACAATTCCAGGCCCAGTTGCCCTAATTGTGCAGACTATATGGAATGGATTCCCTACAATAGTTCCTACCCCCCTCCATGGACCAAGTGTCTTGGGCCACTGGCTAGAAAACAATCTATGTTAGCTGGAGACGTTGTGGGTTGGGGACCTAAAGGTCAATTAGGTGGAAAAGATGAAAATCAGAAATCATGGCACAAACTTTGCTGGCATTGGTGGCAAGATTTTAATGCTTCTTCTTTATACAACACCGGGATCCAATCCTAGCCTGCCACCCAGATTGCTTGGCATGGAGCAGGCTTTGGCCTGCCTCCTCCTCAGTGGCATTATCTCGGGAGGAAAGGACCAATTCAAGAGATGATCTGTAAGGCAGCACTCGCATTTATGAATGGCAACATCTGGATTGGAATACTATCCAGTAATAGCAATAGGAAGTGACTACCTTACTATTCTTATGTTGCACTTGTAAAGAATATCACCACTCAATTTACAGTTTGTATTTTTAATCCTTATATCTTTTTGGCAGCTAAGAAGGACAAGCTCCAGGTAAACAATACCCAATTGACCTGTAAATCTTGCCAGTTATATCACTGCACTAATCTAACTCAGCTTACTCATCATGTCCACAGAGCCTTAGGCATGATAATTTTTGCTATTGTTTCCTTGGTCGCAGTAACAACTTCTGTTGTGATGTCCTCCATAGCTTTGCATAGTTCTGTTCAAACAGCTCAGTGTGTGGAGAACTGGACATGCACAGCCAACCAAGCATGGGTACTTCAGAATAAAATTAACACTGAGTTACAAATTGAAGAGTCAGTGTTAAAATCCATGGTTCTATGGTTAGGGGAACAAGTAGAAAGCTTACAATTGCAGCAGCGATTTTGTTGTCCTTTTAATCACACTCATATTTGTGTAACCAACTTAGAATATAACCAAAGTGAGTGTCCATGGGACCTTGTGAAAACCCATTTGCAGGGAGCTTCCACATCCAACATCACCTTTGATACTAGTGAACTACAAAACAAAATTCTTGATTTAAATAAACAAACTCAAGAGTTTCAGCCTTCTTTAGAAGACTGGACCCAATTCCAGCAAGGCCTGGAGAGCTTCAACCCTTGGACCTGTCTAAAGCACCACATTAACATCTTATATGTAGTTCTTGGAATAATGTTGCTTTGTCTCTGTCTTCTGTTCATAGTCTGTAAAATCAGATGAACTGCCAATCAGAGAATGAGAGCTATCCAGCCTGGCCTTAACATTCTTTCAATTAATACATAAACAAGAAGGGGGAGATGTTGGGAGCCAAAAAGGCCAAAGGAATCATGACCAACTCAGCATTCCACTGGAGGCTACATAATCAAACTGTAAACTATCATGAAGGCAGGATGTGGGCAAACTCACGACTGTGCCTGCCACCAGGAGGTTTGCTGAGGGTGGTCACTCCCTGGCGCCGGTCTCCTTGAGGTTATCTACTGTGACATCTAGAGCCTATTGTTAGAGGAATGCAGTCTTGCAAGCCTACTCTGGACCAAGCAGCTGACCTCTTCTTCCACCCCCACTTCTCACCATCTCTTTTGCCTAATAAATACAGAGGGCTGGCAGGGTGCGGTGGCTCACGCCTGTAATCCCAGCACTTTGGGAGGCTGAGGCGGGCAGATCATGAGGTCAGGAGATCGAGACCATCCTGGCTAACACGGTGAAACCACGTCTCTACTAAAAATACAAAAAATTAGCCAGACATGATGGCGGGCGCCTGTAATCCCAGCTGCTCAGGAGGCTAAGGCAGGAGAATGGTGTGAACCTGTGAGGCGGAGGTTGCAGTGAGCCGAGATTGTGCCACTGCACTCCAGCGTGGGCAACAGAGCGACACTCCGTCTCAAAAAAAACAAAAAACAAAAAACAAAAACAAAAAAACAACGGAGGGCTGTGTAAAGCTCAGGACCCTTGTCCACTAGAGGCAAGGTGCCCCCGACCCCTTCTTCCAAACATACTCTTTTGTCTGTTGTCTTTATTCTCACATTCTCAACCTTTTTTCAGTCCCCCAAGGTCCATGCAGGTAACACATATCCAAGAATATACTCATGTATTACTGCTTCCTTTGCTACCACCTTTGTCCTATCCACCATCATTTCTTATTGAAAACTTGCTTCCATGCTTCCAGACTTTCTTGCCTTTCGTCTGTTTTCAACACAACAGCAAACATGGTCTTGTTAGAATGCAAGTCTGACCAGGCTGCTCCTGTCTGAAAATGCTTCTTTGGCTTTCCGTCTCAGAATCAGTCAGCATCTTTAAAATGGCAAGCATGGACAGACTTCTGTTTCTAGTTGACCTCTTCTGATAATTTTTCTCTTGCTCTTTCTCATTTCCCAAATGTGTCAGTCACTCTCCCATCTCAGGACAGTCCTCTTCCCTCAACCTGAAGTTCTTCTCCCCAGATATTGATAGGGCTCACTCTCTCATTTTCTTTAGAGATTTGCTCTAATGAAACTTTCTCAGCAAGGATTTCTCAGGCCACTCTATCTAAAATTGCAGGTCCTCCTGATATTTACACCCTCTCTTCTCTATTTTATTCTTCTCGTTATCACTTACTAATATCTAATATAATATGCAGGCTGCTTATTTATCTTGAGTATGTCTGACTTCCTGTATTAAAGTGGAAAATCAATGAGGCTGAGGGTATTTGACTCTTCTTTTACTATTGTGTATGCAGCTCTTTTAGAACAGGGAACAGTGCCTGGCTATTGAAGACAAAAAGATAGTTACGAACAGATGATTGGTATTAAAAGACTATGACTTTGTCTCCGAAGGTATGTCACTTAATACACTTTCCCTTATAACCTGCCTCAGCCTCACCCCAAAACATAGACTTTATTCTCTCTTAGATATTCATAATTCACATTAATATATAAATAGCTAAGAAAAAAATCTTTTCTTAACCCATTTTTGCCAAACTCGTTTCATTGTGGACAGTTTCTCCACCCATAAGATTTCCTATCATTCCAGAGCACACCTTGGGGTATGGTATTGCAGATGAATCTAACAAACCCTGTACAATACAGCCTACCATGCATAGTCATTTCCCTATCATGCACAGTGCTCACTATGTTAGAGTGCTTATAATGAAGTAAAGATTTTGGTAATTGGGAATGGTTATTACCCATGCTTAAAAAACTAAGATGATGTTTCCAATGCTGTCTTTGCCACATTTAGCAAGTATTAATAGTCAAGAGATATCAAAATGAAAACACTTGATCATTGTAGTCAAAGATTTTCACTGGTCTGCCCTGGCATTCAACATAAAATATATTTTGAGAAAAAAAAAATTTTTTTTCCTATAACATTAAGACTCAGTGCCATCTCCTTTTTGCTGACATTTTCTCATTTCTTTTTACCAATCTTTCTTTAATACTAAAGGTGATGCTTTGATGTGTTTATTGAGAACTACCTGCTTATGATTCTTTAGGACTGGGGAGATGTTGGTCAAAGAATACAAAATTTCATGCAAGTCATGCATGCAAGAGATCTATTGTATAACAGTGACTATAGAACAATGTAATGTATAATTTAACATTGTTAAGTGAGTAGATTTAATTGCTGATAATTCTTTATGTCACAGTTTCTTATTCTCTATGTAGTGTTCTCTTCTTTCTATGTAGCTCTGATATGAGATACTTAGTTTTCTATGATCCACTGACCCTCAGTTCAGATACAAAACATATGCAATTGTTCTTTCTTATTCAATATCCACCTCAATTACTGTCCAACCATGAGCTAACTTTTAAAAAGCCAGGAATAGTGGCATAGGCCTGTAGTCCCAGCTACTTGGGAGGCTGAGGCCAGAACATTGCTTTAACCCAGGAGTTTAATGCTGTTACACTGTGATACCAACTGTACTCCAGCCTGAGCAACATAGCAACACCCTGTCTCTAAAAATAAATAAATATGAATAAAATAGTACTATGACTTTCTACTTCCCCATAGCCCTGTGATTTCTTTTACAACCCTTACATATGAGAATGACAACAATGGATGAAAGGCCTCAGCTTTAGAGTCAAGCTGAACAGTTTGAAATCTGTATTTGACATTTACTAATGTGATCTTGCACAAGTTATTTTAACTATCTGTGCCTCAGTTTCTTTATCTATCAATCAGGTAGCAATAATACTCATCTTTTAGAGTTGTTGCAGGTTTTAAATAACTGCATGGATGGAAAAATATTTAAAGAAATGCCTGCCTATGATAATAGTACATTAAATGAGCTAGTGTATGTAAAATAACTTTGGAAACTACAAATTTTAAGAAAATATGTCCCTAGAAACAACGATGTATAACAAGTACACAGAGGCTTGCTGTATTTCACTGAATATCTAACTTCATCAAATGTAGAATATCACATACCACAAGGTTATTCAACTATTTCATATACCACAGGTAAGAAAAAAAATACTGCTATTTAACTATGACATGTTTACTTTCTTTTGAATTTGAATTTTTGTTACTATTCATGTTTTTTGAGAATTAGTTACACATTGATTCTTATTTCACTCTTGCATAATCATGAACTTCAGGGCAGTATTCAATACTTGTGTGGGTAGGTAGCCTCCTTTTTTTCCTGATTTCAGGAAGAAAGTTTTCACTACTTCACTACTGATTATCAAGTTTATTATGGAATTTTTGTAAAGACTTTTTATCAAATTAAGTCCCTTTTCACTCTTATTGTGAAGGTTTTTCTTTATGAACTGCTAGTGAATGTTATCAAATACTTTTTCAACATCTATTGAAATGACCGTGGTTCCTTTCTTTGTTTTTGTCAATATGGTGAATTACATTGACTGTTCTTCAAAGGTTAAACTAACTTTGTTTAACCAGTTAACTTTTAAAAATATCTATAAAATTAGAAGTCATGTTACTCTTTCCAGTACTAACATTGGTTTTTATATCTTATCTCAATTATTTTGTTTATCAGGTCTTTCAGGAATTTGTCCATTTCATTAACTTCTATATTTTATCTTTATTTTTACTTTTTAATTTGCTGTTCATTTTCTAACCTCTAGAATGAATAGGTACTGATTCTCAGGCTATCTTATTTCCTAAAATATTACTCTATGTTGTGGATTTTTATCTAAGAACTTTTAACCTACATCCAATAAGTTTTATATGTAGTATTTTAATAATCATCCTTTTCAAAATATTTGCTATTTACTATTTCTTGTTTCTTCTTTGAAACAGTATTTGCATGCTAATTAGAATGATGCTATGTATATTACCAAGAACTTGAGGATAATTTTATTATTATTTAACTACTATTTCTAACAATTCTATTAGATGAGAGCACTTGCTTTCAACTTTCAATTTTTGAAATGTTGTAATTTACATTATTGCCCCATGTATGGCCTGTCCTTATTAATATTCCAAGTATACTTGGAAAAATGTGGTTTTTTTTCATTGTAATTTTGATACTTACTTCATGACACAGGCTATTATTCATTATACAAATGTTCCAACTGTATTTAAAATCATGTGGAATCTGGAGTTGTTGGACAAATTATTTCATACATATTAAATAAATTAACTTTGTTAATTATTCAGCCCCAATATTTTATTGTCACTGAATTTTGTATTATAAGTTTCTGAGAGAGAAATCTCAGAACCCCCATTATAACTTGCCTGATTCCTTGCATTTCCATGCAAATTTATAATTGTTACATATTTTTGAGCCTCAGGAAGTTTCTCTCTTTATTGCTGGTAATGGTTTTTACCTTGTCATTGACATTTTTTGTATTATTTGAGTGGTTTCAACTTTCTTTTCATTAGTACCAGTATAATATGCTTTTTCATTGCTTTCACTGTCAACCCTCATGTATCTTCCTATATCCTTATGTTTTAAATATCTTTCTTATGCAGCACACAATGTTTTTGTTGGTATTTTTGGTTTTTAAAATAAAGTTTCATAATTTTCTTAGTCTATTTTGTGTTGCTATAACAGAATACCTGAGAATGAATAGTATATAAAGAAAAGAAGTTTATTTGGCTCACAATCCTGGGGGTTAAAATGTTTAAGATTCAGAATCTGCATCTGGTAAGGGCCTCAGGCTATTTGTACTCATGGCAGAAAGTGGAAGGGGATCCAGTGAATGCAGAGATTATGTGGTAAGAGATGAAGCAAGAGAAAGAAACTGAAGAAGCCAGACTTTTAACAAACTGCTCTCTTGGGAATTAATCCATTCCAATGAAGGTAAGAACTCACAGCCATAGGAGGACATTCATCTATTCATGAGGGATCTGCCCCCTATGATCCAAACACCTGCCATTAGGCCCAGCCTTCCAACACTGCCACCCTGGGGATCAATTTTCAACCTGAGTTTTAGTGGAAATAAACCAAACCATAGCAGTAATCTTCATCTTTTACTTGAAGCATTCAGTTAATTTAGAATTAAGCAAATATATGTCTTTGTATTTTTCTTTACTTTCTATTTGGCCTTCTTAATATTTCTTGGTGTAAAAACACAACATTTTATGACACTTTAACTCATTTGTGCCCCTAACTTGTATGTTATTATATTTTAATTTCCTATAATCTTATATGCCACTACACATGATCTTTGTACAGTCAATGTACCTTTAGATTTTCCCACATTTTTATGCTTTTTCTCACACCTCATTGTTTTCTGCATCTACAAATGTTTTTTCATATGAAATCATTTTTCTTCTCCCTAAAAGTAATACCTCTTAACACTTCTGTTAGTATGTTTATTTGTTATTAATTTTCTCAGATTTTTATGTGTGAATATTTATTTATTTTACCTTGAAACAAAATTTTTGAATGATATTTTTTCCTGGACTGATACTTTTGTTTTCATTCATTTCCATTCAGGACTTGAAGATTATCTTTTGGGAACCATTGTCTTTTGGGTCCCATTGTTTCAGCTGCAAGATTAACTATTTCATTAATATTTACTCCTTTGAAAATAATTTGTCCTATTTTTCTCTGGCTGATTTAAGTATTTTGCCTGGGTGTGCTTTTCTCTTAAAATATCCTACTTAAGGTTATTAGAGCCCTTTGAATCTATGACTTGCTGTTCACTGGTTTTGAAAAAATTTTAGCCATTATCTTGCTTCTCCTTTATTTTCTTTCCTTTTCTTCTGGGAAACCAATTATATGTATGTTAGATATTTTCATTCCTTGTATCTTTTAATATTCTTCCATATTTATTTTCTATCATTTATTGCCTCCATGTTTTATTCTGAAAATTGTATTCTAACCTACATTCAAGTTTATTAATGTTTCCTTTAGCTATGCCTAATTTAACAAATCCATGTACTGAGTTCTCTATTTCAATAATAGTATCTTTCACTTTTAATATTTCCATTTGTTATTTTTTAATACTTTCTAGTTCTCTGATTATATTGTCAACCTTCATCTTTTATTAAAAATATTAAGCAGAGTTATTTTAAAATCTTTTTCTAACAACTTTATCTGGGTACTCTGGGAGTCTATTTCTATTATGTATTTTTTCTTTGCTGTCAACCTAATTATTGCCACTTCCTACACTAATTAAGCTAGTGAGTTTTCATTAAGCAATAGACATTGGATTTGAAAACAAAATTATGAAATAACTAAGACCTTGTAGCATATATTCTTCCTTTAGAGAAGAATTACACTTGCCTCCAATAGGCAGACCAAACAATAGCAAAGATTGATAGCTGAATTTAATTATACAGATTAAGATGTTCTTAAACAGGGTTTCCCTCCTTGTGAGAGCAAGCAATTGCTGTTTTGACCTTTAGAATATCCACTAAAATAAGTTGGTGTCCTTAAGCTAGCTCTTCTTGGTGTGCCCTGGATGGGACTCCAATATTTTTCTTTACCTCCCATAGCTCCATTGAGGCTGAAAATAGCTCTGTTCAACCTCCCAGACCCTCAGTCACATATCAGTTATCTGGCAGATTTCTCCAGGGGAAAATATGCCCCAAGAGATTCACTATCCTGGGTTTCCTTTTCTCTTGGATTTTTATAGCTTGTGAGCACCCAAATGTCATCAAGTCACAAACTATTTTTAGTGACCATTGCCAAGAGGATTGGACTACAATACCTAGTCTTTCATGGATGCAAATGAAAATCCTAAATTACTTTTAAATCCAGATAAAGTCATGCTTTGCTTTCCGCACAATAATGTCTTGTGTAATATGAAGAGAATTGATGATGCAGTATTTAAGAGTATTCCACTCCAATTTTGTGGCTTTTCTTCCAAAATGCTAACATTCATCCTATAGATATGGATCTGATACGGTCTTACTTAATAATCTGTGGATTGTTTCTTATTCTTCTATTGAATATATGTCTTTGGATGTTAAGTAGCTTTCATTCAAAATCTGCAAAATTTTGATAAATTGATATGTGACATGTTAATGACAGATTTATGTTATGCATGATTTAGACATCGCCTTCTTTTATTGACTTTGAAATTTCATTTACTCAAAGGGACCTTGAAATTTTATCTACCTTCAATTAGTACATTTGTAATTGTATGAACTTAGTTAAACTGATGATCAAATGAATAGCTCTGACCAAATTTGCATAAGAACAGGCAGAGATAATTATGTCATAATGGCTGTCTAAAATAACGATTAAGGAATTTCGATATTAGGTAAGTTAAATTGTGAAAAATACATCTTAGAATCTGTGAAATATATTATTTTTATAATATATTTTGTGGAAATCAACCTGATCATTCATTTGATCATTCACTGCATTTTTATAAAATGCTTGTTCTGAGTTAATGAGAAGCATAGTGTGTGGGGACATTGGAAACGACCTTTTTTTTTTTTTTTTTCCCTGAGACAGAGTCTTGCTCTTCGCCCAGGCTGGAGTGCAGTGGTGCAATCTTGGCTCACTGCAAACTCCGCCTCCCGGGTTCAAGCGATTCTACTGCCTCAACCTCCTGAGTAGCTGGGATTACAGGCACATGCCACCATGCCCGGCTAATTTTTGTATTTTTAGCAGAGACCTGGTTTCACCATGTTGGCCGGGCTGGTCTCAAACTCCTGATCTTGTGTTCCACTGGACTCTGCTTCCCAAAGTGCTGGGGTTGCAGGCATGAGCCACCACACCCAGCCGGAAACAGCCACTTTTTCTAAGCTTGGTTTTTGAATATTGGTACTTATAAAGGGTAATATATTGACATTATTTTTGTTAGGCTTACAATAAAAAATTTTGGAAGAAATAATGTCAAAACAACACATAAGAGCTATACAGGAGTTAATAAAATAAGGGTATTATTTACCAAGCTCAATTTCCCAGAAACCAAAGACAAAGGCCTTGTCCCTGGTACAGCTGAGCGCCTAGGTTCACTCACTCAGATGTAACAACTTTGCTATGTACTAGTACAAGCAGTGTACAATGTAATGTGGCTATAGGGAATCCTACCACTTTGCAAACATGGCATTTTTTTAATATGAAATACAAGATCATGGCTATGAGCATGATTAATATGTTCATAACTTTTTATGGTGTTTTTAACCTATCAGTTTAAAGTAATTCCTAGATTCTGGACCTACTTTTTAATGGTAACTATATAGATCATTTATAAATAAAGCTTCTTACTTTTTATTTTGGAATGCTTTGCATTCATATGAGCTACTCTTAGCTGCTGGTTTTGTAACAAACCTAATATATGGGTTCCAGAAAAATAATACTTATATATGTCTAAATCACTGGTTAAACTCAAAGTTTTTCTTGATACAATTCTGTACAACTTCAGAGTTTTTAATATACTCCTGCAGTTTTAAAAGTGAAAATTTACTAGAAAAGTTTGATAATTTGGGGAGCAGAGATAAGGAGAAAGTTATGTAACAATAGATACTTTAATAATAAATGCAATGCACAACTCTGGTCAATATTTTACTAGAACAGTCACTTCCAAAAAATATGTTTAGATAAAACACTTAAAAAGAAAACAGTGTTAGTAGAAAATAGTCAGCTTTCAATTAAGCTGGCAGTTATATTTTAGAGTGATTGGAGATTCAGGAAATCATATGAAATAAGATAGTGAGGACGAATAAGTTGGAAACTCGTTATGCTGTTAATCTTAGAGAGGTGACACTTTGACCTAATTTTGGTTTCATCTGCAGGGCTGTAACATAGCGAAGCCTGAAGGAACATTCCTATTCCTGATCTACTCTAGCTAATCCTCTTATGCTACCCTTTGGGCACTGAATAAATTACAGCTAATCTACAAACAACAGGAGGATCTATGCAATTTCAGCTTTCAGGAGCAAAGACAGAAAAAATTTTCTAGAGGAATGAAAAGTAAGGAATAATGAACACCAGTCCACAATGACTCTTTTTCAAATAAAGATGAAACTACATTTTCACTCTATAGAAAGTATGTTTCAGAGAGAAAAAACCCACAGAGATACGCAGTTTTACTTTGATCACAAATAAATATACCATATTGTGTTTCCTAAAATGTTGGTGGAAGAAAAAAGTCCATTTTAGGGAACCGAGCTTATGTGGACTGAAATAGATATCGCTGATGGGGTAGGTGTCAGAAAACTTCCCGAGATTGCAAGGGCCTATCTGCATCAAGAAACAGTATTAGTCACTTAAATTTGACAACTGGCATAGAAACTTTTCCAAACCCAGAAAAGAAGCTACTTAGGAACCAAGTTTCCACTACTGTTAGGATTGTCTAGGACTCTGGATGCCTCTCCTACCCACCTCTGGCTCAGAGATGACTGCACTGGCCATCAGGATACAGTCATATGATCTATGACAAATATTCTACAACAGGGGTCCCCAACCCCTAGTACTAGTCCGTGGCCTGTTAGGAACTGAGCCACATAGCAGCAGTTGAGCTGCTGGTGAGTTTACAGCTGCTCCCCATTGCTAGCATTAGGACCTGAGCTCTTCCTGCTGTCAGATGAGCAGTGGCATTAGATTCTCATAGGAGTGTGAACCCTACTATGAACTGCACTTGCAAAGGATCTAGGCTGTGTGCTTCTTTTGAGAATCTGGTGCCTGATGATCTGTCACCGTGTCCCATCACCACAAGATGAAACCATCTAGTTGCAGGAAAACAAGCTCAGGGCTCCCACTGATTCTGCATTATGATGAGTTGTATAATTATTTCATTATATATTACAACGTAATAAAAATAGAAATAAAGTGCACAATAAATGTAATGTACTTGAATTATCCTGAAAGCATCCCGTAACCCACAGTTAGTGAAAAAATTGTCTTCCACAAAACTGGTCTCTGTGCCAAAAAGGTTGGGGAACCTCTGCTCTTACAAGCGGGTGAGATGTAGAGATTGTCAACTTTTGGAGACACATTCTTTTCACCTGTTTATTAGTCATCTCTACTTTTTTTTTTTTTCTAAATTGTCTGTATCTGTTTTCTTTACCCACTTTCTAATGAGAGATTTGGCTTTTTAATTGTTTGTCAATGTGTTAGATATCTTCATATTCTGAGGATATTAAATAAATATTTGACATAAAGTTGCAAATAATTTTCCTTCATTTACTTTTAGCCTTTTAATAAACCTTATTATGTTTTTTGCTCATAACAGATCTTATACATTTCTTTTATATATATATATATATATCTACAGCTATTAATCACTTTCTTCACAATTTCTGCCTTTGGTATCTTATATAAATGTTTTCTTACCATTTAATTTATATAAGCATTTTTTCTGTATAAATTTTTTCATCTAGAGAGATTAAAATTACTCTCATTTTTTTGAAATGTTTTATCAACTCAGTTATTTGGATTTAATCTTTAAATCTATTTGAAATTGCTTTTGAATGAAATAGGGTTCTAAGTTTTCCTGTAAAGGTAGACAATTGTCAGTCATAGAAAATCCTTCATGTATGATTTACAATATAATCATTATAGTACATTAAAAGTATTTTGGTTTTGTCTGCACTGTTCTGTTTTATAGTTTCTCCTCATACATGTACTAGAATGTTTAAGACTACTGAAGTTTTAGAATCACTTTTAATATTTGATAATGAATACTAAGCTTTCCCTTCAGTTGTCTGTTAGCTTATTTATTGAAGTATAATTGTATATTAAGCAGCACACATTTATATGTACAATTTGATAAGTTTGAAATACAGAAAGATCCATACAATTATCACCACAATGACAATAATTAGCATATTCTTCATCTCTAAAAGTTCACTCATGTCTCTTTGTCATTCTCTTGTATTCTCAGTTCAGCTAGTATCTACCCTCTCCCTATACAACCATTGATCTGCATGGTCTTTCATCAATATAGCTAACTTTGCTTTTTTAAATATTATATAAGCAATCATTCAGAATGTAATTTTAAGGTATCTGGCTCCCTTTACTCATTGTTATCATTTTTAGATTCATATATGTTGTTATGGGCATCAATAGTTTATCATTTTTTGCTACATAGTATTTTGTTATATTTCCACATTGCAATTTTTATACCCAATTCACTATTAGTGAATGTTTGGGTGGTTTCCAGTTTTGGCTATTACAAATAAAGCTGCTTCATTATATGTATGTAAGTATTTGTATGGATGTATGCTTTTACCCATGTAAATACCTAGGAGAGAAAATAACTGAATTGTATGGTAGGATTATGTTTAACTTTTTCAGAAACTGATAAAATTATTTCCAAGTTCATTTACCATTTTACATTTCTGCCATCAATGTACATCCTCTTTGTTGAAGGGACTATTCAAATACTATGCTCAATTATTTGAGACTTCTTTTCATACTCTGGATACAAGTCCTTTATCAGATAATTGGCTAGTTTGTGATTCATTGGCATATTCTTTTAACATTATTTTCTGCAGAGTGAACATGAGTCCTAGGACATATTTGACAACCTTAGGGTTATAATTTTTCTCATATGATGTCTCCTAGATGTTTTATAGCTTTCTATTTAGTCCTATGATGCATTTTGAGATAATTTTTACTGTAAGTTTAGAACTAGAAATACCATTTGACCCAGCAATCCCATTACTGTGTATATACCCAAAGGATTATAAATCATGCTGCTATAAAGACACATGCACACGTATGTTTATTGTGGCACTATTCACAATAGCAAAGACTTGGAACCAATCCAAATGTCCATCCATGATAGACTGGATTAAGAAAATGTGGCACATATACACCATGGAATACTATGCAGCCGTAAAAAAGGATGAGTTCATGTCCTTTGTAGTGACATGGATGAAGCTGGAAACCATCATTCTGAGCAAACTGTCACAAGTACAGAAAACCAAACACTGCATGTTTTCATTCATAGGTGGGAATTTGACAATGAGAACACTTGGACACAGGGCGAGGAACATCACACACTGGGGCCTGTAGTGAGGTGGGGGTATGGGGGAGGGATAGCATTAGGAGAAATACCTAATGTAAATGTCAAGTTAATGGGTGCCGCAAACCAACATAGCACATGTATACATATGTAACAAACTGCATGTTGTGCACATGTACCCTAGAACTTAAAGTAAATAAAAAAACATAAGTTTAGAATTATATATGAAACATTGACATGCCCATTTGTTGAAAAAGACTTCCATGTATCTATTGAATTACCTATACATCTTTGTCAAAAATCTATCAACCACATGCATGTGGGTCATTTTATGAATAATCTGCATTGTTCCATTGATAAATTATTCAATGGCTATGCCAATACCATGCTGACTTGATTATTGAAGCCTTGTAATAAGCCTTTCAGTCATGTAATACAAGGCTTCCAGCTTTATTCTTATTTTTCAAAAAATGTGTGGCTCTTCTAGGCTCTTTGCATTTTCACATAAGTTTTATAATCAACTTGTTAATTTCTACAAAAATAAGCTTCCTATGATTTTTGATTGCTGTTAAGTTTAATTCATATATCAATCTAAGGATAAATGACATCTTTATAATATTGTCTTCAGATATATTACATATATCTTTACATAATTATTTGTCTTCTTCAACTTCTCTTAACTTTACTTTGTATTTTTCTCTCTATAGATCTTGAACACTTTTTGTTGATTATATCTCCCAGCATTTCATATTTCTGATTCTGTTGTAGGTCATAATTTTTATTTCTATGGTTGAATGTTTGTTCTTAGTATATACAAGTTAAATTCATTTTTCTAGCTTAATCTTATATTTTGAAACTTTGCTAACGTTTTTTATTCTAGAATTTTATTTTGTAGATTCTGTAGGATTTTCTATACAAATGTTCACATCTTCTGCAAGTGGAGATTTAGTTCTTCCTTTCAAAACTGAATAAATTTTATTTATTTTTCTGGCCTTATTACATTGGCTAAAACCTCTTGTACAGAGTTGAATATAAGTGAATAGAGCAATTATCCATCCCTTACCCCTGGTTTTAGGTAAAAGCATTAAGTATTTCATGATTAAATATGAGATTAGCTGTAAATTTATTTGGAGATGCCCTTACTCAGACAGAGAAAAATCCATTATATTCTGAATTTACCAAGCTATATTATCAGGAATGAATTTTCTAAATGCTTTTTCTGCATCTGTTGGGATGACAGTATGTTTTGTTTGGTTTAGTCTGTTTATACGGTGAATTATGTCACAATAATTATTGTCTTATCTGTTTCTATTTGATGTTTTGTCAATTTTTGTTTTATTTATTTGATGCTTCAGCTTTAAGTACACATCAGTTTGGATTATTTGGTCCTCTTAAAGAATTTGACAACTTTGATTATTAATCTTGGCAATATTCTTTGCTCATACATCTACTGTATTTGATATTAATAATGTTACTTTGATTTTCTTTTGATTAATGTTAGAATGGAATTTTTCTATTTTACTTTGATTTTATTTCAGTCTTTATATTATGTTGAATTTCTTATTAACAGCATATTATTAGGTCTTTCTTTTTTATCAAAACTAACAATCTTTTACATTGAATTTTGTTTGTGGTTTTTAGTGGTTATTTTAGGTTTTATACTATTCATTTTTATCACTGCCTACTTTTAAGTACTATATTCACCTCATGAATATGAGAGCCTTATAAGAGTAGATTCCCATTTTCCCAACTCATATTATGGGCTACTATTGTCACATATTTTATTTTATGTATATTATATGCTACATTGTGGGCTTTTTCTCACTTAAAGGATTAACTTCAAGAAGATTGAAATTTAAGAAAAAGTATTTTATACTCATCCACATATTCAGTTTCTGGTATTATGTATTTCTTTGCATAGAATTTCAATCTTAGGTATATCTCTAAAAGAATTGAAAACAATTGTTCAAACAAAAACTTGTACACAGACATTTATAGCTGTGTTATTCATAATAGCGAAAGGTGGAAACTACCAAAATGTCCATTAATTAATGAATGGATAAACAAAATGTGGTATATCTATACAATGTAATATTGTTTAGCCATAAAAAAGAACAAAGTACTAAAGAACCTTGAAAACATTATGATAATTAAAATTATCAAACAAACAAAGAAGTCCATGTGTTGTGGAAAGTCAGGGACCCCAAAGGGAGGGACCAGCTGAAGCCATGGCAGAAGAAAATAAATTGTGAAGATTTCATGGACGTTTATTAGTTCCCCAAATTAATACTTTTATAATTTCTTACACCTGTCTTTACTGCAATCTCTGAAAATAAATTGTGAAGATTTCATGGACACTTATCACTTCCCCAATCAATACCCTTGTGATTTCCTATGCCTGTCTTTATTTTAATCTCTTAATCCTGTCATCTTCATAAGCTGAGGAGGATGTATGTCACCTCAGGACTGTGTGATGATTGTGTTAACTGTGCAAATTGTAGAGCATGTGTGTTTGAACAACATGAAATCTGGGCACCTTGAAAAAAGAACAGGATAACAGCAATGTTGGAACAAGGGAGGTAACCTTAAACTCTGACTGCCAGTGAGCCAGGCAGAACAGAGCCATATTTCTCTTCTTTCAAAAGCAAATGGGAGAAATATCGCTGAATTCTTTTTCTCAGCAAGGAACATCCCTGAGAAAGAGAATGCATCCCTCAGGGGAGGCCTCTAAAATGGCCGCTTTGGGGATGGCTGTCTTTCACAGTCATAGCACTCCCAGGCTTATTAGGACAAGGAAATTCCTGCCTAATAAATTTTGGTCAGACCAGTTGTCTGCTCTCAAACCCTGTCTCCTGATGAGATGTTATCAATGACAATGTGTGCCCAAAACTTCATTAGCAATTTTAATTTTGCCCCGGTCCTGTGGTCCTGTGATCTTGCCCTGCCTCCATTTACCTTGTGATATCTTATTACCTTGTGAAGCATGTGATCTCTGTGACCCACACCCTATTCATACACTCCCTCCCCTTTTGAAAATCACTAATAAAAACTTGCTGGTTTTACAGCTCAGGGGGCATTACAGAACCTGCCAACATGAGATGTCTCCCACGGACACCCAGCTTTAAAATTTCTCTCTTTCGTACTCTGTCCCTTTATTTCTCAGACCGGCCAACACTTAGGGAAAATAGAAAAGAACTTACGTGAAATATCAGGGCTGAATTTCACCCAATATCCATGTAATCTACAATTGTGTTTACATAAAATGTAAAAACTTTAGCAAATTTATAGAGACAGAAAGCAGGTTGGTATTTGCCTACAGATTGCAGGGTGGAAGAACAAATGGAGAGTGGGTGTGTAATGAGTTATGGCTTACTTTTGAGCTTATAAAATGTTCTAGAACTAGATAGTAATTATTATTTGAACAATGTGGTGAATATTCTTAATAACACTAAATTATACACTTTTAAATGGTTACAATGGTCTATTTTATGAAATGTGCATTTTACCATGATAAAAAATAGCTTGATATCCTGATTATAGTCTCATTATAATTTTCCCCTTTTTTTCTAGAATATTATGGAATATAAATTTAAGAAACTATGCTATAGCAATTTTCTCCATCCATCCATGTACCACTTAATTTCAGAGAATTTATTGGTATACGTACAAACTTGGAAGTCCTTTGTCTTGCTGGTTAATTTTATAAATGAAGAAAATGCTCTGAAGACACTAGAAAATATAGATGTTAGAATAAGGACAAGAATTCAGGACTCCTGACCCCAAGATTGTTGTTGTCAGTACTATAAACTCCTGCTTCACATTAGCAAAAACAATTTGCATATAGAGACTTTTACATTATGGGAAAATCTTATTGATTGGTTCCCCATTTTATTTGATGCATTTATAAATTGTATTTGTTACAACTAAGTTAATAAATGAGAAGAATGAAGAAAATGAGGGAATATTTAATAAAATTAGGTAGGAAAGATAAGATCAATGCATATCATAAGTTCATATGTATTTTCTACAGGTAGGCTGAAAATGAAACACATAGAGCTCATATATGTATCTGAGTCTTCTAGAATTCAAATAAAGACAGAGATGTGCGTGCATGTGATGGTTAACATTTATTATGTACTGGGTGGAACTATTAATAACAATGAGACTTGAGAAATATTTTCTTTTATGCATCCCAATTAAATGACACTATGTAATATAGGGAACAATGCATTATTCCCATGTTTTTCAATGTTGTTATAGCATGTTCTTCTTTCATCTATTATTTCTAAAATTTATAATATTTTAATACCATTTTCTGCAAACTGTAAGCCAATATCATAACCCCAGGTTGGAAAAATAGCTTTACGTTTATTATATATTTAGCAGAGAAAATTTGGAGAAAATAAGTATAAGCACCTCTAATTTTAATGCTCCCCACAAAAAAACATAAAAAGGAATTAAATTATTTATAATTACATAGTATATAAAATGTCATACCTTAATTCCTTATTTTATGTTATTTTCACATAATATTGTAACATCAGCATTTTCCACATAGGCATGGGCATTACATAATTGTTTTTTCGTTGATTTTTTTTTTTTTTTTTTGCTCGTTTTTGTTTTGAGATAGGGTGTAGTTTCTCAGGCTGGAGTGCAGTGGTCCAGTCCCAGTTCACTGCAACCTCTGCCTCCCAGGCTCAAGAGATCTTCCTACTGTGGTCTCCTGAGTAGCTAGGACTAAAGGCACACACCATGATACCTGGCTAATTTGTTATGACTATTATTATTATTATTATTATTATTATTATTATTATTTTGTAGAGACAGGGTTTCACCATCTTGCTAAGGCTGGTCTTGAATACCCAGGCTCAAGCTATCTGCCCTTCTCAGCCTCCCAAAGTACTGGGATTACAGTCACAAGCCACCATGTCCAACCTCTAAACAGTTGTTTAATGACTGCATTGTAGTCTACACAGCAAGTTTACACTTATACATAACGAACTTCCTATTGGTAGACAGTTTACAAATTATTACTTTCAATTTTTCAGTATTATACATAATAATGAAATGAGAACTCAGCAACCTCATTTAAAATATTAAGCACTGTTTCCTTAGGCTAGAATAATGTCAAACTATACAAACTTCTTTTTAGGTTCTTGATGTATGTTTAAATTTTGTTTCCAAAAGAACTGTGTTAATTTACAGCCCCAACAGTAATGTCTGAGATTTTTCATCTCTCTACATTCTCTATTGTAGTGAATAGTAACTTTATTTAATCAGTTATTTTGACAGATAAAATGATGAATACATTTATTGAAATACTAATGAGACAGAATTTTTCTTCTATCCTATTAAATAATTATTTATTCTCTTATTTTTATAGCTACTTTTGATGCAAGACAGGCAAGCCCAAAATTGTGGCTTAGCCAGGAAGGGTTCTTGGCTTCACCCAGGAAAGAATTCAAGGGTTAGTTGGTGGTGGTAGCAACTTTTGTTGAAGCAGCAGTGCACAGCAGCAGCAAAGACACTGCTCCTTGTGGAACAAGGCTACCCCATAGGCAGTGTGCCCAGAATACCAGCTCAGAGGCAGTTCTATAATCATATTTATACCCACTTTTAATTAGAAGCAAATTAAAGAGCAGATTATGAGAAAATTCTAGAAAAAGGATGGTAATTTCTGGGTCATTGGGTCATTTTCATGGGAAGCAGTGGTAACTTTGCAGAGCTTCCATGGCAGTGGTAAACTGACATGGCACACTAGTGGGCTTGTCTTACAGAGAGATGCTTTCATCTCTTCCCTGTTTTAGCTAATCCTGAATCTGGTCTAGAGTCTGAGCCCTGCCACTGGAGTCAAATCCCACCTTTTTCCTCACTCTTCCCCTAGAAATTAGATATTTTTCTTCAATCTTAAGTGGGCTGTAGAAGGGTGGAGGTTCATTTTCTGTAACTACTCCCTACTGATTTTATAGGCACAGGCTCTGCCTAGCACTGGAGGAGTAAAAGTCTCTGGATACCTGATCTAAGGGGCCCAGAGGCAGGACATATGTATTCTCTGGGTCACTAGACAGGATAGGTTGGAAGCCTCATGCCAGCATTGTCTTTACCTGGAACTACTGTAATCTAGATGACACAAATTTTATTAAGAGATTAAAGAAGCAAAGGCCAAAGATTAGTAATAACACAGGACAGGTATTAAAGATACTGGACAGAAAAAAAAAAAGTGAGATTTGGGAAGGCACTTTTGATAGTAGACCAGATATAGTTGGGGTCAGTTCCCTGGACACAGCTATGTAACAAGGTAGCTTGCTTATAGATCTTTGGAATATTAACCTCAACCCGTACAGAGTTGTTCAGCAGTTTTGTCAATAACTGCTCAGAATCCTATGTGTATAGATAGTAAATAATCCAACACTATCTGTTATCAAGAGCTACATTTGCCAAAGTAACCAGAGATCTTGAATTCTCTTTAATGCTTGACCTGTGTTGGTGGCTCAAGATTCCAGGGTTTGAGTTAAGTTTTCTTAGGGTTGGCTCATGATAGGCAAATGCCTCAGTGTGCCACTAGTGCTGTGGCTGCCCCAGTTCCTGCCAGAATTAATCCTATTCTGATATGGTTTGGTGGTTTCCCCAACCAAATCTCATCTTGTAGCTCCCATAATTCCCACATGTTGTGGGAGGGACCCAGTGGGAGATGATTGAATCATGGGGGCAGGTCTTTCCTATGCTGTTCTAGTGACAGTGAATGGGTCTCACGGGATCTGATGATTTTAAAAATGGGAGTTTCTCTGCACAAGCTCTCTCTTTGCCTGCTACCGTCCACATAAGATGTGACTGGCTCCTCCTTGCCCTCCGCCATGATTGTGAGGCCTCCCCAGCCATGTGGAGCTGTAAATCCAATAAACCTCTTTCTTTTGTAAATTGCCTGGTTTCAGGCATATCTTTATCAGCAGTGTGAAAATGTACTAATACATATTGCTTGCTTAACTTCTAGTGTTCCTGGGTCTTATAGGATTATAGACTGTGAACCCCAGAGGGGCAAGGGTGGCCAATGCACATTTACCTCTGTTCCAAGTTGTGTGGTTTCTTTTGTTTTGTTTGTTTTTTTGAGATGGAGTCTTGCTCTGTTACCCAGGCTGGAGTGCAGTGGTGCCATCTCGGCTCACTGCAACCTCTGCCTCCCAGGTTCAAGTGATTCTCATTTCTCTGCCTCCCAAGTAGCGGGGACTACAGGAGTGCATGACCACACCTGGCTAATTTTTGTAATTTTAGTAGAGGCGGGGTTTTGCCATATTGTTCAGACTGGTCTCAAACTCCTGACCTCAAGTGATCTGCCCACCTTGACCCCCCAAAGTGCTGGAATTACAGGCATGAGCCACGGCGCCCTTCCCTCTGTTGCAAGTTTTTGATATACAAGGGAAAGCTCCTCCTACGGCGGCTCCCCAGGGAGTCAAGTGTAGTTATGGGGTATGACCTCTTCCTATTTATGGCCATAAACAATGAGCTCAGTTGGGGCACAAATAGAGGCCCTATATGGCACAATATCTATCCATTGCTCCCAAATTAGGTCTATAGAGATATTCTTTTCCTGTTCCAATGAAGGGGCCAAACAATCGATTTTTTCAGAAGGGAGCAGTACTTTCACCTTCTGAGACTAGGCTGTTGTTCTAATGCAGAAGAAGGCACCATATATGGTCTCCTCACTTGCACGTGGAATCCCATTTGCCTTGCTGCAGCCTTAGGAAGTAGGCAACTCGACTTGGATAAAAGCATTCCAGAGAAACTTCTGCTTTTGTGTCATTAACACAGCAGTAGGTGCAAAAGATAGAATCATTAGTGCAGTGGAGATTTAGATACCCAACTTCCTAGGTCCTGATAATACTGGTAGGGGGTGGGGTGTGGTTATGTATAATCCGTTAAGTGGTGAAAAGTTCTTCCTAACAAACAGGGGTTTGTTGGACTAGCATCACATAAAGAAGGGAGGGGGTAAATGCAGTGCTCAAGGGGAGACCCCAGAGTTCCCAAGCTGCCAGACAGCTCACCCAGCAATGGAGACACTGAAGAAAACTGTTCAGATAGCTGCTCGTCTGCTACTGCAGGAAGGTATACATAGGGTCAAGAGTCCAAGACCCCCTGTAAAGTTCCTTGAGAAAGGCAGCTCTTTAGAGCTAGTTGAAGAAGGTTAGTCCTTAAATTGATGCGGAGCTTTTCTCTCTCTTTCACTGGGAAGAGTTAAGACATTATCATTGTCAATGGCCTTATAATATTTTACTTCGAGTAAAATGGTTGTAGTGTTTTACTTAGAGTAGGCACATTGATTCTGGCCCAGGGGCTAGAGAGACAGGGGCTCTTGTCTGGGCATCTCAGATGCTGATCTCACGACTTTCTCAAGATGGGTAACCCTGAGTGGGGAGGGTGCTAAAAGTATTTGCTAATAGTTGCTTTTTAGTTTTTTTTTTTTTTTTGCTATTTATTTTCACCTCTTTTGCTCTGTCCTTGTTATTTTGAACTTTAAAGGCCACATTTAAGAGTTGGCTCATAGGAGTTTGAGATCCCATTGTTGATTTTTGTAGCTTCCTCCTAATGTCAGGGGCACATAGAGTAATAAAACATATACCCAGGAGAACTTGCCCTTCTGGTGAGTCTCGGTCTGCATTAGTATATTTCCTGAGCGCCTCAACTAAATGACCCTGAAACAGAGTGTAATTTTCATCTTTTCCTTGAGTTATTTCTCTAACCTTGTCATAGCTGACTGGCTTGGCCACATAATTTTTCCTCCATGTTTTTCCCACAGCACAGCAAGAAGATGAGAATATTTGTAAGTCATGACAAGTTAAAGAACATGGTCAACTTAACAAACTCCTCTATAAACTTTTCTGTATTCTCTGAAAAATGGCTAAATTTCTTCTTGTATAAAGCCAAATTAGACATAGAAAATGGCACATGTGCTCTATGTGTTTCCTCATTTTCATCAGCTACCTGCTGCAATGGACACAGGTCACAGGTTTGACTTTAAGGGCTTATATGGGGGCCTCACTTCTGGTGGTACTGGTTGAGTTTACTTTCTGGCACAGCAGGGGTTATAGTCTGGGGCTAGTTGGTAAAGGGGGGCGGGGGACTGCCTGATGACCTTGGGGTGGAATCCTTCATTAGAGAACTGGCAGGAACCCCCTCAGAACTGGAGGATTGAGAAGACTGTGGGGAGACCATAGGCTTTCTAGGGGAAGCAGCTAGGAGGAAATCCCTTAGGTGCAGCTTCCTTGTGCCTGGATGTAATGTGGACCAGTAAAGGACCATAACAGCCTGTACATAAGGGACCTCTTCCCATTTTCTTTCATTTTTACAGAATAAGTCCAATTGCAAAATATCATTATAATGTATAGAAACATGTTTAGGCCAAATCTACTGGTTTTCTAATTTGTATTGAACCTAAATAGTGTTGGAACAGAAAATGAGTTTCATTTTCTTTAAGCCAAATTTGAATATGCTTCAATAGCCTAAAAGACACCCTAGTGATGAGTCCTCTGGGATGCTCATCATTGTCCCCGTGTCTAAAAAGGATTTCTACTGGACACAGAAGTGTTTCTAGGTCTAGTGAGAAGGAAAGCAACTAGACACCCTTGCTATTTTTCCCTTTAAGATTCTCACTTCTTGCAGAGAATGTATAAGTATAGGTAATGGGATGTTACTAAAGTGTATTATAAGCTTTTGCCAGTGAACTAAGTATGACAAAAGAAGTAATTTTATTAAGCAAAATGTAGAAGGTGACAAGAAAAGATAATGCTGTTACAGAAAATGATAACTTTAGGGCAGAAAACAAGAAAAGAAAAGACCAAGATACCCCAAGGGCAGGCCTTCAACCCACAATCCTAGAAGGAATGGCATTGCCAAAAGCCCCGAAGCATCAGGGGGACAGGGGAAGGCAGCCAACAATACCAAATGCCAAAACTCTGGAATACCCTAGTATCAACCAACAAGGGTCCCCACATCACATGCCAGAAACTCCAAAGTGTCCGGGAGCCAACCAAATGCTGAAAACTCTGGAGCACACAGGTGTGGACCACAGTGAACCCAAAAGGCCTGGTTGGGACCACAGAACCATGTGACTTTGTTGTTCCAGAGTCAACACAATGGGGGACTTCTCACAACAAATTGTCCTATCTTAAACAAACAAGGATGTCCTTGGGGCACTCAAACAATAGGGGACATTGACCACTTAGCCAAAGGGTTTTATCCCACAACGTACCAGATACTGTGGGAGAGTGAAAAGCAGAGGGGACACTCACCCATCCACAGGAGCCAAATGAGGCTGACCATCTTCCACATGGGACCCAGTTGAACATCTCTCCAGGTTTTCTCAGCTTGGGAGGGATGGACAGGCACAGTGGGAGTTGGGAGACAGTGTGGAGACCAGCTACCTGCCTGCCTGCTGGTAGAAGCAGCAGCTCCCACATGAAGTGGCAGTGCTATGACTCCACTGCCCACCGAAATGATGATGGCTCTTAAAAGAGACTTTGACTAGTGTTACAGCTCTGCAGTGTTAGTAACTCCTTATTGTTGCGGTTGCAGTCTCAGTGTCATAACTGCAGATTTTGATCACCTTCTTGCTTTCTCTGGTCAATTGCTGCCTCTTACTATCTCACCATCCCATTGACCACTGTCTAGCCACTTCTCGCTGTCTGTCTGTCCCACCTACTGCCACATCTCTGTTTCTTTCCAATTGCCACCTCTCTGGCTTTCTTCATCTTTCATGGTAGCCAAATGGTGCAAGGCAGATGTGGCCTAAAATTGGGGATTAGCCAGAAGGGTTATTGGCTTCATCCAGGAAAGAATTCCAGTGTGAGCTGGTGATGTTAGACAGCAACTTTTACTAAAGCAGCTATATACAGTAACAAACAGAGGTATTGCTCCTTGCAAAGCAGGGCTACCCCATAGGCAGTGTTCCCAGAGTAGCAGCAGCTCACAGACAGTTCTGCAGTCATATTTGTACCCACTTTAATTATATGCAAAGTAAGGGACAGATTATGCAAAATTTTATTTAAAAAGGGTGGTAACTTTCAGATCATCACATCATTGTCATGGAAAAAAATAGTAACTTGGGGAGTTGCAATGGCAAATGTAAACTGACATGGCACACTGGTGGGTGTGTCTTACAGAGAGGGGCTTTTGCCTCTTCTCTATTTCAGCTAGTCCTCAACCTGGTCCAGTGTCCAAGCCCCACCTCTGGAGTGGAATCCGACTTCCTACCTCACTTGGTCTTATCTGTTTCCTGTAGAGTAATCCCTTAATTTTATTGTCAACATATATAATAGCAGTTTCCTGGTTCATAGTTAGCTATTCGAATTTGGATATATAATTCAACTTACATGTACACATGCTTAGAGAAATGGACACAATGAACAAGTGGAACTTCTCATGTGCAATCAGAAAGCAAGGCTAATTCTTACCTGGCCTACGGATATGGTTTGGCTCTGTGTCCCCACCCAAATCTCATCTCCAGTTGTAATCCCCATGTGTCAGTGTAGGAACCTGGTGGGAGGTGATTGGATCATGGGGGTCATTCCCCCATGCCATTCTCATTATAGTAGTGAGTTCTCATGAGATATAATGGTTTAAAAGCATGTGGTGGTTTCTCTCTGTGTGTGTGGGGGGAGAGGGGTGCCTCTCTCTCTCCTGCCACCATGTAAGATGTGCCTTGCTTCCCCTTTGCTTTCCAACATTATTGTAAGTTTCCTAAGGCCTTCTTAGCCATGTGGGACTGTGAATCAATTATACCTCTTTTCTTTATAAATTACCTAGTCTCAGGTAGGTCTGTATAGTAGTGTGAAAACAGACTACCCCTACCTACATACCCATGCAAAACCATTTTTAGGGTTAATGGTTATCTGCCTATTGGGTAAAATTGTGGACATGTGCTATTGGCATTTCTGGTAACTCTTGGTAAATAAAAAGTTGCCCTGTGACTTCTTTTGATAAAAAAAAAAAAACCTCACATAAATAGTTAGGACTTGAAATTCCACGTAATAGTCAAACTTCTGAATTCCCATTTAAGATTCACACTTCTCTGCTCCAGCTCTTACCTGCTTCAGGTGGAGAATTTGCAGAAGGAAGTGAGCACAGATCAACTTTTACTTCCTTATGGTTGTAATTGAGGTGTACTGAGATGTGTGTTGCAAACAGAGATACTTTAGCAAGGTACTGATATGAATCAGATCACCTGGGAACACCTGGGAAGGAATCCCAGTTCTGAAATTTACTAACTCTGTGATCTTGGGAAAATAGTTACTCATATTGGATTATTGTCTGGGTTAAGTGAGTTAGAAAGAGAGAGAGTGCAGCACTTAGAAGAGTCCCTGAAACTGGAATATTTGTTTTCTAGACTTTGCCCTTGTGGACATTATATCTTCTTGCTAGCAAGCCTTAATACTTGCCCCCTCTAGAGTAGGAGCTGTGTATGGGGAGGAGGAAAATAAATATTAGGGCGGGAAGCATCTGTAATATAAAGCAATTTGGTATTAATTTCCTCTGTCCATGGTAGATGTTTAAAGCTGACTTTTGCTCTCATGGGGTCTTACGGGTTTTTCAGTGAGCGTATAACTAAGGATCTCTCATCCTACCTTTCTTGATACAGGGCAAAATGTATCTTTTCAACACAGTCCTTACACAGCTTCTGGGCATCCAGAATTAATTCCAGTCTCTTTCCTTCTTGTTCTCATTCCCCTTCTTTTTTCACCCTTTTATGGACTAATTATAATGACCTGAAACCGGACTTATTGCTTGCTTGGCCCATATTTCATCATCGCAAGCAAATATATTTGACCTCGTAACCATGAGAATGCAATAACTTTCCAAACACACCCCTCTATTTGTCTACCACAGACCGCTTTAGTCAGCTACTCACATTTTGTCCAGCATGTATCATTGGCTAGTCCATCTGTTGTCTCCCAGATTCCAGAGGATACATCAGCGGTTCAAGTAATCACTTGAACATCACTAATGTTCTACTTTCTTGATTTGAATTGAGCCAAAAGCATCTCTCACTGCTCCACTGTACCACGGATGCATTAGGACATGGGAGATCTACAGCACAAATCCCTCTAAAAAAATCTCAACTTTCCAACTCTTCTCTCAGTCTCTTGTATGCTGAAGATACATTCTCAGTTAAAGGTTATAGTTTCGGAAGACCTCTTCTACTACTCTTGCTTATGTGATCTAACATCTTAATTGGAATATAGGGATAGTTTGTCTGTCTGTTTTCTTTGGGACACAGCAAAAAGAGAAATAGAAGTGCTATTTGGCATATTCTTGCATACATAACCAAATGTATATTCCACAAATAGTATATTAAGTAGAAACATTGTTTAAATGATATTTTGAAGGATTTAATATATAAGATTTATTTATTTATCCAATATTTATAGTGTACTACTTTCTTTGTACAATTGAATAGACAACAATGCTGCTTTTATGAGGCAGAATTGTGAGAGAATAGCTAAAATTTGTTGAACTATTTTATGCCTTATAATGCAGGAAGCTACACTTATTTTAAAGATCGCTATGACTCAGCTTCCATTGACAAGGCATTCCTATATTGCTAACCTAGAACAAATACTGTTCCACAGCCATCAGCACTAACAGCTATCAATGCTACTACTCCACATGTAATCTCATAATAATGCCTTTACATTTGGTATCAACAAACAGAAATGTTAGGCACAAGCTACTTTGACAGTGACCATGAGATAAGGTTATAACTTTTACTTGATCCTCTTGTCATTTGTATTAATGATGATCAATCAACTGCTCCGCATGGTAGAAAACAATAGATCTGAGACACATACAACAGCTTTGTTGACATATAAAATGCACGGCTAACACGTAAAATGCATGGTTTTGTTTAGGGGAGTAGACTTTTGCAGACCTGCCATATGTCAATCTTGTTCAGCAGTGTCACTGGAGTAAAAGAAATGAGAGTCAAAACTCATACTACCATGTAAACACCATCTTATGAATGAATGTGTGTAGTTACTTGAGTAAAATACATAAAATACAATTTGTAAGCTAGATATTAGTGTTGTGTACATAGACATTTAATTTTTCATCTTTCTAATTATTCATGAATGTCCTAGGACTATAAAGCATGATTATTCATCTCTCAACCTTAAACTAAACTAAACTAAATTAAAGATTCAAACAAAAGAAATTTTCATTTCATCACGAACATGTCATTGCTGGCATATGTCTTTAACAAAGAAAGTTAATTCCTTATAATCATTAGCTACTTATAAAATAAATAAACTAAATTTATCCACCATCACCACCACATCACCATCCCCCTAAAATAAAGCACTGATGGTCTCTGGAAAAGCTTTGTATTTACTTTTCATTTTATTCAAAGAATGTCTTTGATAACAATAATTTTAAAAATGAATTCAAACTTTAGGAAGCACCATCCATTTTTGTCTGTTATTTGTCCCTATTAACAGTTGAAATTTACACTGCAACCGTTTCCTTTGCCATTCTCAACCAGTCCCTGAGAAAAAGTTAGCTAATTAAATTTCAAGCTAATTGCCTACACACACAACAGTGTAATATCTGGAGTCAAAGTGATAACAAAATGACTTTTGATCATCAGTGGAAACCTGCATCTAGTTCTCAACCTTGTAGCCAAAGAGATATTGTGAAAATTACAGAATAGAAAATAAACTGAAAGAAAGAAAATAACATTCATAAAAACAACAGAGAATAAAACTAGAATCTTTAGCTGAATGAAGAAAATGTTAAAGGGTCATGTAATAATGCAGGGCTTTAAATACTAAAGTCTTTTTAGGAAGAACAATGAAAACAAATTTTTTACATCTCTATGAAGGACCCAACAATTATCAGAGGGATAATTCATAATTCGTAGAATAAATTACTCATAATGGGACCTGAAATTATTGGCACAATGGATTTTGGGAGTGTATTATTTAAAAAAAATTTATTATTCTTAGGTGAATGTGTTGCTACTTATAGATAGAAAGCTGGCATATAAGACAACTCAAGCCCATTTTTTCTCTATATGCAATTTGTTTAATAAATTTATATAATTTTTCACCTTTAAGATCTGTACTTTTTTTCTCCTCAAAATTCTGTCGTATTTTTCAGAGAATCTTATTTTTCATCCAGAACTAAAATATTCATTCTACATGTATTAGAGCATGTGCTTTTTTTATTTCAGTATTTAATTAGTTCCCTATATAGAGAAGTGTCTAAGTTACTGACAGGAAAATATTTTTTAAATATATATAGCATTCTCTTTTATCAATTCACATTTTTCTCAGCAAATGACACAAGGAATGCCAAATATCTTCCTAAATATATAATATGCCATTATTATAAAAAATGACAAATAATGTTGCCTTAAAATTCTGGAGAATATATTTTTGTTAAACAGTTTAAACAAAATAGATTCTTTTACACTTCCATCCTAATTATTACTGTATTAAAATTATTTTTAGACTAGATTGACTCTTACATGGCCCTCTAAAGCCTGTTTGAAAATTTTCTATTTTGAGTATTTACACTTTTTAAGATCAAGTAGAATGGAATTACAATGGCATATAAAAATATTTTGAAAGGTAAAAGGAAAGTTCTTTATTTAAATTTAACAGTCTCAATTACATTTCTATGAAAAGTTCAGTGATAACTCAGTTAATCAGAATTAGAATATCAAGTCATGTTTGCAAAATATTTAAAAGAAAAATAGGTATAAAATAAACTTAAAATCTAGCAAAAAAATGTGACCATGTAAGATTTAGCTCAAATTAAAATGAATCATTTATCTACTCCACCTATGTTATAATGGTAATTTAAATTAAGAACCAGGCTGTTCTATAATCTCCTCCCAAATTAGAGAATGCTTACATCATCTTCACTTTACTCTTATTAAGGCAAAAAATAGACTAATAACCTTTTGGATTTAAAACATGAAGAGTTTCTGTTAGCCCCTCAACTCACCAGAAAACAAAATTGCAAATAATGTTTTATTCCTTAAGAATTCTGATTAACTAATATTGTATTATATTAGTTACAATATGAAGAGTTTAGTTTTAAAATACCACAAATACAATATGTACTTCCATTTTAAGAATAACGCATTCATTCTTGAGTTTTAGATGTTATTTTTCTTCCCATTTGTGCCTCGTACATATTTTCAAGACTTTAGTTATCCCCATACAAACTTGAGAAGAAAGGAAACTATCAAATATATCCTTTGGATGATCAAGAGCATAATAGAGCTGTTTGGACTATCAGACAATAGGAATGATATTGGATAGCTCTGCATCCAGCTTCTTTTGACATCTTCGCCAGTCTCAATGGTAAAAACAGAAGAACTAATACCCTTTCTTCTACCTTACCTTTATTCTGAGTTTCTCATTTGTATGTTGTAATTCACTTTGGAATGAAAATTAGATAATCAAGCTTCTTCAAATTCTGTCTTAAATAATTAGATTCGCAATGAAAATTTTATGGTATTTCCAAAACTCATAAGCTGTAAGCCAAATTTATGAACTTTACAACAATTACTTTTTTGACTACACAAAGGTATTGCTTCCTGTTAGTTTAACATGTAAAAGCATCTGGGTATTGTTAAATTAATGACATTTGAAACAGGAAGTTATTACTTTATGCGTGACTAGTTGGTAGATTGGCAATTTCATAGGCATAGCTTCTGTAAATGACTTCCTAATGAAAACAATAACCTCCAAATGGATAGGTTATTCATTCTTAAATTGTTTATTGACACTGTGGTTAGAGACACTAAGTTCAAAAATAGGCTTGATCATGTTTTCAAATGGGAAGAAAAGTACATAAATATATACCCATGGAATCTAAGTTAAAATAGAGGATGAAAATATCTGATACCACTAAATAGAAAATGGCCCAGTATTGGGATAATGTTTACTCTTACTCAAATTCAAGGTTTCCATGTAAATGCTCTCAAAGTTGAAACCTGTGTCTCATGGCAAAGACTTGACCAACTTGTGAGCAGGCAACTGGCCAGTCTAGCAGATGGACATGAAAGAATCTAGCCAAAGATACACTTGCTCCATGCCAAGTAGCTGTGACGTGTATATTAAGATCATTATTCCCTGATGAGAAATTTAAAACATCTGTCCATTTGGGGCTGCTGTTTCACCAGATGGAAGCTTGTAACAACCACTAAAGCAGCCGATACTGAACTGATTTTTAGGTTATCAAATAGGATATTTTATAGTTGAATGCTGAGATCAAAATGATTGGCCTTATTTTGAACATATTTCCCTGAAGACTTCAAAAGATAACATTAAATGCAATTTAAGATTTATTTAGTTATTTTTGTTAATATGTTATACTTACATGAATCTAATGACTGAATTATTTATGTATTAAAGACTATTATTGTTGGAGAAAAGCACATTAAATATCTGATGTAACTAACAGAAGGTAACTGAATGCACATACTTCTTAAGGTGTTTCTCAAACATATCCAAATTAGCCACTGATGTTAAAGCCCACCTATTCACCAAATCCACCAAATTAATCAAGAGCTGCCAGCTAGACCAACTTTCGTGTGCTCATTTCCAAGTTTTATGTATATGACTACTGAGAGGAAAAGTGAGGTTGGGAATATATTAGGCACCCCTTTGTGTAGGCTTTAATTAATTGATTCTCTATCCCTTTGCACCACTGGGAGCAGGGAGCAAAATCAATCTACCTCCCCCATTATTATTTCCCATATTTACATAAAGAAAAAATAGCTCATCCTTTAGAAAATAGTTTCCTAGATTTAATTAATAAATTTAAATAATACCAGTATTTTTAGGCCTATTCAGATATGATTAACATATACAAATTGTGTGTCTTTCAGATGTAAAACATACTGTGATATACATGTATATTGTGAAATTTTTGAAATTCTCAAACTAATTAACATATCCACCACCTCACATAGTTACCTTGTGTCTTTGTGGACAGAACATGTAAAATCTACTCCCTTTGCAAATTTCAAGTATACAATACGTTAGTATTAACTATAGCCACCATGTTGTACATTATGTCCCCAGCACTTACTTATTTTATAATAAATGTTTATACCTTTTGACTAATGTCTTTCCACTCCCCATCCCCCCAAGCTACTGGCAGCCACCTTTCTATTCCCTACTTCTATTAGTTTGACTTTATTAGCTTCCACATATATGTAAAATCATGTATCGTCTTTCTGTGTCAAACTTATTACCCTTAGTATAATGTCCTCCAGAGTCGTCCATGTTGTCATAAATGACAGGATTTACATCTTTTTTAAGGCTAATTTTCTACTTTGTGTGTATGTATATGTGTATATATATATATGCACATAGTGTGTACATATATCGATGCATACACACATACATATATCTCTATATAAATATATACATACATACATACACACATACACATATATATATTCTTTATCCATTCATCAGTAGGCAGACTCCTATATTGTTTCTATATCTTGATTATTGTGAATAATTCTGCAGTGAATCTACAAATGCATGGAACCTTTTCAGATGATATTATTTCCTTCGGAAATGTACCAAGAAGTGAGATTGCAAAATTACATGTATGCTCTACTATTAAATTCTCCATACTGATTTCCATAATGGCTGTCCAATATACACTTCCACCAACAGTGTATACGTGTTCCCTTTTCTCCACATATCCACCAACACTTACTTCTTATATTTTTAATAACTATCCTAACAGATGTAAACTGATAGCTCATTGTAGTATAAATTTGTATTTCCTTGATAATTAGTGATGTTGAGAACCCATTCATTACCCAAAAGCCATTTTTATATCGTCTTTGTAAAAATGTCTAAGTCCTTTGCCCATTTTTCAATCAAGTTACTTGTTTTTTGCTATGAACTTGTATGTTTCTTATATATTTTGAATATCAATTTTTATTAGAGATATAGTTTGCAAATTTTTTATTCCATAGATTGCCTTTTCATTAGATTGAGTTTCTTTTGCTATTCAGAAACTATTTTGTTTCATATAGTCCCACTTTTTTATTTTGCTTTTACTGCCTGTGCTTTTGATGTCATATCCCAAAAAGTCATTGCCAAAATCAATGTCAAGGAACTTTCACCCTCATGTTTTCTTCTAAGAGTTTTACATTTTCAGTTTTATGTTTAGGTCTTTATTCAATTTTGAATTAATTTTTGTGTATGGTGTAAGATAAGGTCCAGCTTCATTCTTTTGTATGTGTATATTCAATTTTCCCAACATCATTTATTGGAGATATTTTCCTTTCCTTATTGGTATTTTTGGCAAGTTTGTGGGAAATTAGTTGATCTCAGATATGTGGGCTTATTTCTGGGCTGTCTGTTCTGTTCAGCTTGACAATGAGTCTGTCTTTTTATTGCCATACCATGGTGTTTGGTGACTATAGCTTTGTAATACATTTTGAAATCAGAAAGTACAATGCCTCCAGCTTTGTACTTCTTGCTCCAGATTGCTGTAGTTGTTAAAAGTTTTTTGTGGTTACAAATTAATTTCTGGATTTCTTTTCTATTTCTGTGAATAAAATGCAATTGGGATTTTTTTTTTGTGTGTGTGTTATTTTATGAGCTCTTTATTCACAAAATTTTTACATTCCCTATATGGCAAGATATGATTTTACTTATGTGAACATAAAATGTAATTTTCCTAATGTGTGTTTCACCATGTGGCCCAACATACACACACACAGAAGAGAGAAAAATACAAATCTCATTTAAACAAATGTTAACTCTTTTGCTGGAAAGACAAAACTGAAATTCAACAAGAATAATTTCTGAGCGCTCGGCATAGTAGGACAAATACCCCATTTCAATTTCATCTCTGAATTTTTGTATATGGATGTGTGATAAGCATTAAATTTCAGCTATGCAAAAATTGCTTGAAATATTGGGATTTTAATAGACATTGCATTAAATCTGTAAAACACTTCTGGTGGTATAGACATTGTGACAATATTACTTCTTCTAATCGAAGGACACAAGATATCTTTTTATTTGTGTCTTCTTCAACTTGTTAACAGTATTTTATAGTTTTCGGTGCCCAGGTCTTTCACCTCCTTGGTTAAATTTATTCCCAAGTATTTTATTATTTTTGTTGCTATCGTGAATGGGATGGTATTCATAATTTCCTTTTTGGATAGGTTTTTGCTAGAGTGTGGAAATGCAACTGATTTTTGTAGGTTGATTTTATATCCTCCAACTTTACTGAAATGTTTATTAGTTTTAACAGTATTTTGGTGAAGTCTTTAGGCTTTTCTATATATAAGATCATGTAATCTGCAAACAAAGATAATTTTACTTCTTTCTTTTTTATTTGAATACCTTTATTTTTTTTTCTTACCTGATTGCTCTGGCTAAGACCTTCAATACTATATTGAATAGAAGTGGCAAGAGTGAGCATTCTTGTCTTGTTCCAGTTCTTAGTGGAACCATTGAAAGCATTATGTTAGTTGTAGGTTTTTCAGACAGAACCTTCATTATGTTGAGGTACCTTCCTTCTATACCTAATTTGTGGAGAGCTTTTATTATAAAAAGATGTAGAATTTTGTCAAATTGTTTTTCTGGATCAATTGAGATTATTATATAATTTTTATCCTTCATTCTATTAATTTAGTGATTTATATTTATTGACTTGTGTATGTGAAACCATCCTTAAATACCAAGGATAAATCCTGCTTGATCATGTTGTATGATCCTTTTAATGTGCTGTTGGATTTGGTTTGCTAGCATTTTGTTGAGGATTTTTTCATCTGTGTTCATCAGACATCATGGCCTGTAATTTATTTTGTTAAGAAGGATTAATATTACTTCTTTTTAAAATGTTTGGTAGAATTCACCAGTGAAGGCATCTGGTCCTGGACTTTGCTTTGTTGGGAGATTTTTGTTACTGATTTGATTTTCTGTTATTATTCCATGTAGATTTTCTATTTCTTCATGATTCAGTGTTTGTAGGCTGTATATTTCTAGGAATTTATCCATTTGATCCAGTTTATGCAGTTTGTCAGCATATAATTGTTCAGAGTAATCTCACAAAAATGCCTCCTCTTTCATTTTTTATTTTATTTTACTTTAACCTTCTCTCCTTCCTTGGTCTAACTAAAGATTTCAGTGTCTATTTCATTTATTCCTGCTTTAATCATTGTTATTCCCTACCTTCTGCTAACTTTGGGCTCAGTGTGTTCTTTGTTCTAGTTTCTTAAAACTAAAGTTAGGTTGTTTGAGATATTTTTTAATGTACTCATTTATAAGTATAAACCTCCCTCTTAAACATGCTTTTGCTATTCCATAAGTTTTGTATGTTGTGTTTCCATTTTTTGTGTCTCAGTATGTTTATTTCCCTACTCATTTTTTCTTTGTCTCATCAGTTGTACAGAAGGACGTTCCTTAATTTCCACAAGTTTATATGTTTTCCAATTTTATTCATTATTGATTCCTAGTTAAATGCTATTATAGTCAGAAAATACACTTGATATGATGTTAATTTTTTAATTTGTTAAGGCTTATTCTTTTTCCAGTTTTATTCATTATTGATTTCTAGTTAAATGCTATTATAGTCAGAAAATATACTTGATATGATGTTAATTTTTTAATTTGTTAAGGCTTGTTCTGTGGCCTAACATGTAATCTATCCTGGAGAATGTTTCGTGTCTGCTTGAGAAAAAATGTGTATCCTGCTGCTGTTGGATGAAATGTAGTGTGTATGTTTGTCAAATCCATTTGGTCTAAAGTTAGTTCAAGTCTAACTTTCCCTATTAACTTTCTGTCTAGATGATCTATATATTGTTGAAAGTGAGCTCCTGCATGTAATCCCAGCACTTTGGGAGGCTGAGGTGGGCGGATTGCTTGAGTCCAGGAGTTCAAGATCAGACTGGGCAACATAGCAAGACCCCATCTCTACAAAAAAATGAAAAAATTAGCCACGTGTGGTGGTGCACAACGAGCTTCCACCTCAGAAGCTGAGGTAGGAGGATCACTTGAGCCCAGATGGTCAAAGTTGCAGTGAGCTGTGTTCGTGCCACTGCATTACAGCCTGGGTGACAGGGTGAGACCCTGTCTCAAAAGGAACAAAGAAAAGAAAAGAGAGAAAGTAGGGTATTGAATACTATTATTGTTTTGCTGTCTATTTCTCCCTTCAGTTCTGTTAACATTTGCTTTGTATAAAATTTAAGGTCTCTAATGTTGGATTCATATTTAATTACAATTTTTACATCCTCTTGATGAATTGACATTTTTATCATTATATAATTATAACCTTATTTGTCTCTTATCACAGTTTTGACAAGTTTATTTATCTGATACAATTATAGCTATTCCTCGTCTCTTTTGCTTACCATTTGCATGGGATATGTTTTCCATCATTTTACTTTCAGCTTCTGTGAGTCCTTGAAGCTGAAGTGCATCTCTTGTAGCCAGAATTTAGTTTTGTTTGTTTTGTTATTATTATTAAGCCACTCTATATGTCTTTTGATTGGATAATATTATTCATTTTATTTACATTTATAGTAATATTATTCATATTATTTACATTTATAGTAATATTGAATGGCTACAGCTGAGTCATGAGGCTATTAGGGCCAGAACACAGGGCTGCTTCAGGATCTGCAGTCCAGTACACGGCCAATGAGCCTGTTACCAGCGTCATGAAGGGGTATGTCTGGCTGCCCCTGTGTAGGCAGGATGACTTTGAACTGGTGATAGAGCAGGGCTGGATATCAGTTACGGAGTCACTTTAGGATTCACAATTAAGTCTACAGCCTATGGGCCAGTTACCAGGATACAGATGGGTGTTGCTTCTCCGGGGTCCCTTGGTGGATAAGGGGTAGTTGTAGGATCACAACCAAATGGGAGCTGGAGCTGAGTCCATAGGGAGATGGGTTGCTTCCAGGTTTCTAGCCAGGCCCACTGCTGGCAAGCCTGCTACCTGGTATGAGCCTGACTTCTCAAATAGCCTTCCTCAGTCTTGGGTTCCACCCGTGTTTCTCAGACTCTTATCGGGATCTCAAAGCTTCCATAAAGGCACTTTTGTCTGTAGATGGTTGCCAAATTATTGTTGCCATGGAGGGATACTAGAAGTCTTCTTGCTGATATCACCTAAGTTCAGTCTTAATGTTTTTGGGTTAAAATATGTTATAAAATTCTCTCATAGTTGTATTCAGTAACCTTAACTCTACACTTTATTTTGTACTTGAGGTCACATGAACCCACAGCAATTAATTTTTCTTATCATCTGGCAAATGATTTGGTGAATGATAGTGCAAAGCTAAAAAGAATATTCACACATCTCGAATTTAGCAGCTTCCTGGAACTGCTGTCTGTGCCATTCCTTTACTGCTTCCGTAGTTGTGCTGCTATGTGTCCTAGCTACAATAAGCCCTTCATGGAAAGCCACCTCTAGACTTCATCACTGATAACCAACTATTCCAGCATTGAGCACAATCTTATTTCACACCTCTCATCCTAATGGCTGGGTGGTAATATTAAGATGGTGTATAATGAGAGAAATGGGAAAGTGGGGAGGAGAGAAAGTACAAAAGACCTTCTTTTCTCTTCCTTATAGCTACTACACCTCTGCTGTACATTCCTCACTCACCCCACAGGCAAAGCAGCAAGGTGTCAGTATTTAGGATTCATGTTAAGATCTGTTTTTACACTGATAGCTTCAGAGGTAGGAATTGTAATCTTTGCAATAGCCCTCCAGCTCTGTTGCTAAATGGATACTTCTGAATTCCTGGTGGAATCTTTATGAGACATAGCAATCTGGTCAGTAAAACAGTATAGGCAATGGCTTGTTGGAGTTAGGTAGGCACACCACAGCTTAAGCAGTCCTTGCTCTTCAAAATGGACAAGTTAAATTCTTAGGTTAACTAATGGGCCCTGGAAAGATCTGGTTAGAAGACTAGAGTGAAATAAAGGTGAGATTCAGATAAGATCTAAGCAAGTTAGGACTGTGAAAATAAATCAACAATAGCAGAGTTGCTGCAAGATGGCAGCAGTTTTAAAGATAGATGTTTAAGAGTCTGATTTGGAATGCTGGTTAGCAAATAGTTGGCTTCTTCAAGGTTCATACTTACGAATTAGCCAGACAGCTTTGAGTTCTAAGTAGACAACTTAGGAGTTGTGACAGAAATCTGGCTAACAATGGATGACTGTTAACCTTAATTCAAGCCCAAATTATGCTGAGACTGAGGAAATTATCTCAGCATGGATTCAATCATAATTCCACTACCTGTAGTTGAAAAGAAAAGACTACCTGATAAATAAAATCTGAAATGAGACTTGCTCCCTGGGGAGGTAAAGCTCTGAGTTAACAAACTCAGTTATAATTCAAGGTCATCTGCTCCAGTCAGGCACAACATGGTGTTCCAAGGGTATTACAACAGATTAGTATTTAGCCTGAAAGAATTAAAAAAAAAAAACATGAAGGGAGAATCCGTTATGGAACCAAAGAAATTTTAAGAAAAAATCCTACTTAGAGATTGAAAAATGCATTGATTTAGACATAAAATATTGACTCAGTAACTAACCATGGTCCAGCTGCTAGGCTAAGGTTCAGGAATGGGTTCTACCTGTAAAGTAACTTCAAGAAAACAAGGCAGAGTTCTCAATTCTTACAGCACTAGAATTGGAGTAAAAATAAATAGAATAATAAAGGATTCCAGAGCCGCAGTACAAGCTAGAGACCAGAGGACCAAGCAGATGATCATAATGTAAGACTTAAAGCCAAATCCCACATTGCTTCATAAATCTCTTAAGGCATGGTTTTAGGTACTTCATGGAGCTATACAGTAAAGCAAAACAGGTCCACTGACCTCAGTTGTTAGAAGAGGCAGATTATAATCATTTTGAGTAGGTAGGTCTAATAGTGAAGATCATTATTGTAATTATTATGAACAAAATTGTGGTTATAGGTCTTTCTCCTAAAGTTTTTCCTACCATTTGAATCGAGAAGTCATCATTGAGCACCTTCTACGTTCAATGCATATAGCTAAGGTCCTGTAGGCACTGCAATGATGCACGAGTTTGTCAGACATATTGTAATTAGAAAATGCAGAAGTGTCTGGAAAAAAACAATGAAAGAGATAATGTAGCAGAACGTCTAGCATGCTAAATTCTTTAAAATTCTGTGAAAAATTAGATATATTTTTAAAAATGAAGGTGTGAAAACTCACTTTACAAAAATATTCGTATCTATGAAAAATAAAACATAATACATTTTACATAAAGCATTAATTTCTATCCATCTTTATAAGAATATGTGAATTGTAAAATCTGATATGCATTTGATTTTATATTTTAGTCACACGGAAACCCAGTCTTTTAAAACCTATACACATGGAACTGTATTTCAAAGAAAATCTCTGGATTTATATATTTTTTCACAATTAAAGTGATTCCAACTAATAGTACTGTTTTGATACTATTGAACAGTAGCTGCCTCTCTAAGTATTGCCTGGGCATAACACTACTATTTTGAAAATGACTAGGTCACTGCTGAAAATTGGTTGATTTATTTTTGATCAGTAGGATCTGTATTATACATTTTATCACATGCAAATATCTTTGATTGCTTCTTTTCCAAAAGTGGTAGAGAATAACCGATTAAATAATCTGAGTATTCTTACCCCAGCTCTTCATCGTACTCCTTGACTATTTGACACTGTAGTCTCAGTCCTAAATTCCAAAAGTGCTCAGGCTTCATGTACAATAGATTCCTAAAGAAAATGGAAATTTCAGTTTCCTTATCATAGAGAAATAATACTGTGTACATACACACACATATACATGTATGTATAAAGTATAAACTTTAAATACATATGTGCTGTATGCTTGTATAACATGTATAAATTTTACTTAGTAATGATTATACTTCTACAAAGTCAAAAGAAATATATTTGCATAAACTCAGTATAGTTATTATTTTTTAATAGGCAGATTCACTTTTTGCCCCATCATTGGAGATAAGCCTCCCTATAGAAAAGTGACTTTGGCACCACCAGTGTAAACAAAGCTAATACATTTTTTCAAATGGAATTCCCTGTACCCATCAATGAGAGAATATGTAGGAAATTTGATTCATAGCTCAGGGAATTTCTGTGTCATCTTGACTTTTATGTCTCCAGATTTTTTTTATTCTGCTTTTCAGATTGCTTTGTTTATTCCTGTTAGCTTACTGCAGCTCAGTAAATGAATTTAGTTTTTCAGTTGGGCTCCAGAGATCTATTCTTATAACCTTTTCTCATCTTATCTTAATTCCTTAGGGGTTGGCTACACTTATTCATTGCCAAGGTTTTATCAGGGGATTTTCACCTTTTCTAAGGGATATCAAGATATGCAATTAATGAGATGTCGACAACAGTAATGGGAATAACTGTTATTTTATTATTCCAAGGCTTGCATGGAGATTACACTGTTTCAAATTATTATGCTGAGTATAACCTTTGAATCTAATATTTCCTTTTTATTTCACAATGTTCTTTTAGATACATAAAGTGGGTTAGTATTTTGTTCTACAGTTTTATCCATATATTCAAGCTTCAGTGGTTTATGATGATCTAACATATATTCTTTCTTTTTTCACCTAGTGTCTTTCTGTTTGTTAGTTGTCTATAAATAGGTGCCTTAGAAGGTGAGCAAGATAAGGATTAGACCTGCTGCTTATCTAATGTAATTCATTGGAAACTCCGATAAGTTTTGGCGAGGGTGGAAATAATTATCCATGAAAAAGGAGATTTGAAAGTTATCAGATATCTTGGTGAGGATGCAGAGTAAAGGAAACTCTTATATACCATTGGAGGGAATGTAAGCTAGTACAGCCCCTACAGAAACAGTATGAAAATTTTGCAAAAAAATGAAACACAATTTTCATTTGATCCAGCAATTTCACTGCTAGATATCTACCCAAAGGAAAATAAATCAATATATCAGAGGTATAGCTGCACTTTCATATTTACTGCAACACTATTCACAATAGCAAAGATAAGGAACCAAACTAAGTGTCCATCAGTGGAGAAATGGATGAAGAAAACATGGTATATATACACAATGGAATACTATTCAGCTATAAAAAAGAATGACATCCTGTCATTTGAAGCAACATGGCTGGAATTAGAAATCATTATCTTACGTAAAATAAGCCAAGCAAGAAAAGTCAAATATCTTATGTTCTCACTTATATGCGGGTGCTAAAAAATTTCAACACATAGACATACGGTGTGTGAAAATAGATAACAAAGACTGGAAAGGGTGAGTTGAGATGGGGGAAATCAAGAGAAGTGGGCTAAAGGATAAAGGAACAAATTCACTGTTTGATAGCAGAGTAGGAGGACTATACTTAAAACATGTATTGTACTCAGGGGATAGGTACCCTAAATATCCCAACTTAATCACTGTGCATTATATACCTATAAAAAATGTATCACATGCCCCATACATTTTCACAAATAAAAACACTTCTCAAATATACTTCCATTGACTACCCGAGCACATTTTTTCTCTCATTTGCATTGATACTTTATTTTCCTAATTGTAGCTTAATTTAAATATATTCTACATTTTAAAAGTATCTTCTTTCTTACTATTTTAATAGCTACTTTAATTCTGATATGTAATACTTTTATTTGCTTGAATTCTAAATATTCACTAGCTTTCAAGAATAAAGAAAATATTAAATTTTAAATATAATTTAGATGTTATATGTATTTTCTCAAAATTGATGCTCGAATACATTAACAGGCAAAATGTAATTTTCCAGACCACTTTATAGCATAATGATTCTTCCTCTCAAAAATAAAGAAAATTACACTTGCTATATAATATCAGAAATGTCTTTATAATATGCATTGTAAACACATACAAATCAAAAGATAGAGAAAACAAGCTATAGACTTGAAGGAAATATTTGCAAAGAGCACATCTGATAAAGGGCAGCTGAACAAAAAATTCAAAAAACTCACCAATAATAAGATATGCCACCCAATTTTAAAACAGGCAAAATCTTGAGTAGAAACCACACAAAAGAAGGTATACATATAGCAAGTAAGCATATAAAAAGATGTTCAACACCATATGTCACTAGGAAATTACAAATTACAATGAAAATGAGATACCATTACATGCCTATTGGAATGGCAAGAATCCAAAACTGAAAACCTTAAATGCCGAAATAAATGTGGAGCAACAGGAACTTTCATTCATTGCTGGTGAAAATGCAAAACAGTACAGTCACTTTGGAAGACAGTTTGAAAATTCTTTTACAAAACTGAGCAGACTCTTACTCTATGATCCAGCACTTGATATTTATTTATCTAAACTCCTTGGTGTTTATCTAAAGGAGTTGAAAACTTATATTCACACAAAAACCTGCACACACATATTTAGAGCTTGATTCAGAATTGCCAAAACTTACAAGCAACCAAGATTTCCTTCAGTAGATTAGTGTTTAAATAAGCTATGGTCCATTAGACAACGGGATATTACTCAGCACTATAAAGATAATGAGCTTTCAAGACATGAGAAAATATGGAGGAGGCTTAAATACATACTGCTAAGTGAAAAGAAGCCAATCTAAAAAGCCTACATATTGTATAATTCCAACTATATGACATCTGAAAAAGACAAAACTGTGGAGACAAAAGAAAGATCAGTGGTTGCATGGGTTTACCAAGGAGTGGGGGATGAATATACAGAGCACAGCAGATTTTTAGGTCAGTAAATATACTATGCATGATGATATAATGACAGATATATGTCATTATATACTAATCAAAACTCATAGAATGTACACCAAGAGTAAACTCTACTATAAACTATGGAGTTTGGATGATAATAATGTGTCAATGTAGGTTCATTAATTGTTATAAATGTACCACTATAGCGTAAGATGTTAACAGTGGGAAGGTTATGGGTGGAGGGGATTGAAGAATATGATTAATTTTTTTGTGAACCTAAAATTTCTCCAGAAAATAAGGTTTTTAAAAAGAACCAAATGCATTTGTACTTTAAACCCCTTATCATCCTAATGTGGCAATTTTCATAAAAGCCATGGAATAAAATAACTATTAATAAACAGTACAGGTATTGTAATTAATTTAATATAAAAGAGAAAGTTTAAGATTATTTCATAAATTTTTATTTATCAACTTAAACGTCCCAGAAATACCTCTTGAGCTCTGTTATAAGTTAAACTGTGCCTTCCCTTCTCAAAAACATAAATGATACATTGAAATCTAAACCCTCAGTACCTTGCAATGTGACCTTATTTCAAAATAGGGTCTTTGCAGATGTAATTAAGATGAGGTCATACTGAAATAGGGCGAGCCTCTAATCAGATATAGCTGGTGTTATAAGGAGACAACCAAGTGAGGAGAGTTGCACATGGGGAAAACGTCATGTGATGACGAATGCAGCGCTTAAAGTATGCATCTACAAGCCAATAAACACAAAAATTGTCAGTGAATAACCAGAAGCTAGGAAGAGGCAAGAAAGAATTCCCCTATGGGCTAGAAGTGAAAACGGGTGTGGGTTCTGCCCACACCTTAATTTTAGATTTCAAACCTCCAGGACTGTGAGACAATAAATTTTTGTTGTTTAAGCCACCTAATTTGTGGTACAGTCATGCATCACTTAATGATGGGGATACATTCTGAGAAATGCACTGTTAGACAGTTTTGTCATTGTGTGAGCACCACAGAGTGTACAGCACTTACACAAACCAAAACAGTATAGACTACTACACACCTAGGTTGTACAGTAGAACCTACTGCCCCTAGGATACAAACCTGTGCAGCATGTTCTTGCACTGAATATTAAAAGCAACTAACACAAGTCATCAGGTAATAGAAATTTTTTAGCTCCATTTTAATCTAGGGGATCACTGTCATATATGTGGTCCATTATTGACTGAAACATCTTAAGTGGAGCATGACTATACTTCATTATGGTGTGCTAGGAATCTAATACAAGCTCCCTGGGCAATTAGGAGTTTCTGTATCATATCTTTATAGTCTTGCGGATTACCTTTATTGTGACACCAGTTCATGCTGTTTACCTGTCTAACTGCCCATTATATTTTTGTTATAGTAGAATACAGAAACCACATTCTAGGAAACTATCTAGACATTCATTTATGTGTTGAATGAATGACTGAAGCATCAAAAGAAAAATAAAACAAAAGGAAAAAATCTTCTACATCCCCATAAATAATAACTGACATTTATAAAGGGCAGACTGTGAGCAAATAAATCTTTCAGAATTTTGCTTCTATTGTTTACTCAGTCTTCCAAGAATTCTGAATTTATTTCTTCTGCAAAATAAGGAGATGATTATGACTTTATTTCCAATTTTACAGATTAGGAAACTAAAGACAAGCAAGTTATATATTTTGCAATGGTTGATCCAATATGGCTTTAAATTCAGACAGTATAACTATAGAGCCTGAGCTCTTAAAGTCTATGTTATACAAACATAGGACTCATTTCCTTGTTTGTTTGTTTGTTTGTTTGTTTGTTTGTTTTACTATCTCCTCTGCATTAAAATGTACATTCTTTGAGGCAGGAAGTTTTATCTCATGTATTCACTGCTATATCCTTAATGTCTGTATAAGTGCTTGGCATATAGTAGGCACTCAATAAATATTCAACAAAAGAATCAATAAATTGATACATAAACAAATAGTCTTGGAATAACTTTCTAAGAATAATCAATATAAATAAAATATTTTAGAGCTAAATATGTTTGCACAGTATCAGTACAAATGGAGGTTCTGCCATATTACTTACTGTTCGGGATCTAGTCTGGTCAAAAGACTTGGATTCAAGTTGTATAATGGTAATTTACTATCCACTTGACCTTTTAAAAGTTTCTAAATTTTCTGATTCTGATTGCTTCATCTCTACAAATAGAATATAAATTTCATGTGATAAATAAAATTATTATATGTAAGAGCACCGGCATATTATAAAATACTATATGTGTTATTACTCAATATTTTTAAAGTATTGTCTCATAGTCATTTTATGAGCCAAATAATTTACTTAGTTCTCCTTCATGAAACTCTGTATATGGAGCACACCTTTCTCAACAGAAAATCTTGTTCTTGGGTCCTCATGATGATATTATGATGACTGGTTAATTTTAACTTATTCAGGAAGCTCAATTTCTGTGTGCAGTTCTATAGCTACAGAGTGGAATATCAGCAAGAAAATAGAAGTCACTACACATAGTAGCTGTATTAGCCCGTTTTGACACTGCTATGAAGATACTACCTGAGACTGGGTAATTTATAAAGAAAAGAGGTTTAACTGACTCACAGTTCCACATGGATGTGCAGACCTCAGGAAACTTGCAATCATGGTGGAAGGTGAAGGGGAAGAAAACCACATCTTATATGGCAACTGGCAAGAGAGAGAGAGAGAGAGCAAGGAAGTGCCACACTTTAAAACCATCAGCTCTCATGAGAACTCACTCACTATCACAAGAACAGCATGGGGGAAACCGCCCCCATGATCCAATCACCTCCCAGCAGGTCTCTCCCTAGACACATGGGGATTACAATTAAAGATGAGATTTGGGTGGGGACACAGAGCCAAACCATGTCAGTAGCCATACTTTTTGTATTGTACAATAGTCTAACTTGATTTATCCTTTTTTCTTTTCTGATTAAAGGAAAACTCCCACAAAAAATTAGCTCGCATGACATATCCTGGTAAATACAAACATTAGCCACTACTTTACAGATCACATTTATTGAAATTTAGGCAATAGACAGATAATGTATTTGAGAGAATTTTTTATTTTGAAGAATTTAATGTAACCAAATAAAGTATAGTTATCAAGAACATACAAATGTTAGTACATGCAATTAGTTGTATAATTGTATCCAAATTTGATCCAACATTAGAAATGATGTAATGGAGAAAAGGACTTTGGTTTTGGATCCTGGATATACTACCAAAGGCAAGTTAACTTACATATTTAAAACTTAGTATCCTAATATTCTTAGCATAAACATAAGGACACATAACTTTCAGGGGTTTTGTAAGGATTAGAAAAATATATGTAAATGAATCTACTATTCTTTAGGTAACTATTCTTTACAAGGCATTCAAATGTATTTCTTCCCATTCCCTCTCATTCCTACCTCATTCTTTTAGGCTGATATTTTAAATTTCAATAATGCATAATTGGGTTAGGGTTTTTTCCCCTTTGTAAAATTTTTATAGATGTGGGAGATACAAGTGCAGTCGTGTTTCACAGATATATTGCATAATGGTGAAGTCTGGGCTTTTAGTGTACTCATCACCCCAATAGTGTACATTACACCTAATAAATAGTATTTCATTCCTCACCCCCTTCTCACCCTTCCACCTTTTAGAGTCTCCAGTGTCTATTATTCTCTGTATGTCTGTGTGTACCCATGGTTCAGGTACCATTTATGGATGAAAATGTGTAGTTTTTGAGTTTCTGTTTCTGAGTAATTTCATGTAGAATAATGCCCGCTGTGCACATTGCTGCAAAAGACATGATTTTATTGTTTTTATGGCTGAGTAGTACTCTATCGTAACTAAATACCACATTTTTAAATGTAATCATCTGTCGATGACAATTAGCTTGATTTGATAACTTTGCTATTATGAAAAGTGCTATTATAAACATGAATGCTGTTGTCTTTTTATATAATCACCTGTTTTCCTTTGGGTAAATATCCAGTAGTGACATTGCAGAATAGAATGGTACTTCTATTTTTAGTTCTTTGAGAAATCTCTATACTGTTTTCATAGAGGTTGTACTAATTTACATTCTCACCAAGAATCGGTGTAAAAGAATTCCCTTTTCTCTTCATCTTTGCCAACATCTATCGTTTTCTGAATTTTTAGTAATAGCCATTCTGACTGGTTTAAGATATTATCTTATTGTGGCTTTAATTTGCATTTCTCTGATGATTAGTGATGGTGGTTTTTTATGTTTGTTGGCCACTTGTATGTATTTTGAGAAATGTCTGTACTTGTCCTTTGTCCACTTTTTAATGGGGTATTTTTTTTTCTGGTTGAGTTTCCTGTAGATTCTAAATATTAGTCCTTTGTAGGATGCATAATTAGCAAATATTTTCTCCCATTCTTTAAGTTGTCTGTTTACTCCCTCTAGAGTTTCTCCTGCTGTGCATAAGCTGCTTAGTTTAATTAAGTCCCAGTTGACTATTTTTGCTTTGTTGCATTTCCTTTTCAGGTAATCATAACATTTTTGTCGAGGCCAATGTCCAAAAGAGTTTTTCTTAGGTTTTCTTCTAGTATTTTTTATAGTTCCACATCTCACATTTAAGTATTCAATCCAGCTAGTGTTAATTTGTGTGTGTGGTGAGAGATAGGGGTTCAGTTTCATTCTTTTCCATATGGCTATCCAACTTCCCCAGCACCATTTATTGAATAGGGTATCCTTTTCTCATTGTATATTTTTGTTGAGGTTATCAGAGATCAGTTGGTTGTAGGTATGTGGTTTTATTTCTGAATTCTCTATTATGCTTCATTGATCTATGTGTCTATTTTCATACCAGCACAATGCTGTTATGGTTACTATAGCCTAGTAGTATCAGTTGAAGTAGGTAATGTGATACCCACAGCTTTATTGTTTTCTTGAGGATTGCTTTGGCTATTTAGGATCTTTTCTGGGTTGTTTTTTCTAATTCTGTGAAGAATGGCATTGGTAATTTTATAGAAATTGCATTGAATCTATAGATTGCTTTGGCTAGTATGGTCATTTTAACAATGATTATTCTATCAGTCCATTAGCAGGGAATGTTTTTCATTTGTTTGTGAGATCTATAATTTCTTTAATTCGTGTTTTGGTGTTTTGTTGTTCTTGTAAAGGCCATTCTCTTCCTAGGAAAAATGTATTCCTAGGTATTTTATTCTTTTTGTGGCTATTGCAAATAAAATTGAGTTTTTGATTTGGTTCTCACTTTGAATATTACTGGTGTATAGAAATACTACTTATGATTTCATTTTAATTTGGTATCCTGAAATTTTACTAAATTCATTTATTAAATATAGGAAGCTTTTAGAGGAGTCTTTAGGATTTTCTTTGTATAAGATCATATCATCAGCAAAGAGAAAATTTGGCTCTCTGTTTTCCAATTTGGATGCTTTTGATTATTTTTTCTTGCCTCATTGCTTTGGCAAGGTCTTTCAGTACTATGTTGCATAGGAGTGGTGAAAGTGGGCATTCTTTTCTTTTTCCAGTTATTAGGAAAAATGCTTTCAATCTTTTTTCTGTTCAGTATAATGTTGTCTGTGGGTTTGCTGTGTATGCTTTTTATTGCTGTGAGGTATGTTCTTTCTATGCCTAGTTTGTTGAGGATTTTTTGTCATGAAAAGATACTGAGTTTTATTAAATGCTTTTTCTGGATCTATTACAATGACCATATGGTTTTTGTTTTTAATTCTCTTTATGTAATGAATCACACTTATTTTAATATGTTTAAACTTCCTTTATTCCTGAAATAAAACCCCCTTGATTGTGATGTATTATCTTTTTTATGAACTATTGGATTGGTTTGCTGATATTTTTGAGGATTTTCTTCTTAATTTTTGTCTGACGAGGTTAATTCAAAAGATCTGTCTTCCAGCTCTGATATTTTCCTTCTGCTTAGTCTATTCTATTGTTAAATATTTCAACTGTATTTTATAATTCCTTCAATAAATTTTTTATTTCAAGTAGTCTGTTTGGTGTTTTAAAAATGTGTATCTATTTAGAAAATTCTTTAGATCCTGAGTTTTTTTTTATTTCTTTGTTTGGTTTTCAACTTTCTCTTGGATCTCATTGAGCTCTTTTTTCATATTGCCTGAATTCTTATGCTATTTCCTTCTCATCTGGAAAAACTGTCACTTCTTATTTTTGAATTTACTCTCATTTTGATGGTACTCTGTAATGTATGTTGTGTATGGTCATTTGCCTTCAATTCTAGGTGCTTTCAGGGGGCCAAAGCTCTGTATGAGTTGCTTGTTTATAGATAGTGTTTGTGTGGTGGCTTTCTCAAACTCCAGTTGCAATAGTGATATACTGTGCATATGAGCAGGTTCACTGCCTGCTGTGGAACTGGGATTGTGTAGGTCTCAAGAAGCTCATCTCATTCACCAGTAATATGCACTTGTGTCACCAAGTTTTGTATTAGGTTATGCAGTTCAACCTCCATGCCGGCAGGTGAAATATTTTAGAGCTTTCTATGGCAGAAATGTATGGGTATGTACTTGATCTTTGTCCACTGGGAGGTGCTCTCTGTTTAAGGTGATGAGCTGGTTTGTGCAACATCTAATGCCCTGAGTTCACTGTTCAGCCTGGAAGTATTGGGGAGAAAGCTATGTGGAGCTGACCTAGCAAGCTTGCCCATGAATTTCTCAGGGTGGAGTACAGGCATCAGCCCTAACGGAGGTGGCAGGGGGATCTCCTGGTGAAATGCACCAAAGTATTCACATGGGGGTAAGTGGCTGCATCATCTCCACATCCTAGGCAGGAACATGATCCATTTCCCTGTTACCACCTTGTTGCAGGGCTCATGGCTTTCAATTCAGTCAGACATTCTCAGTTGTCTCCAGGCAACCATGTAGCTGACAGGCACAAAAAACACCTGTCCCTTGGTTTTCTGTAGAAGTGGCTATCAGGAGGAGCCTCATCTCTCAATCCAATACAGACAGCTTCGCTGCATGCCTGCTCTCCAATGCTGGAACACTGCTATTCGTGTAAAGTCGGGGAGGCGCTGTACTTTTCAGTGCATGTGGGTGGGTGCCAGCTGTGGTTGTGTTGGCTGGTTGGGTTGGCTTAACTTCAGACCCTCTGGATATTAATCAGGTGTCGGCAGTGGTGGATTGGGCTAGGCAATGCCCCAATACCCTGGCCCCTAGACAGCACCCTGGATGATGTACATGAGTCTTGGAGGGACTGGATTAGGACTGGACTGGTGGACTTGTCCTCAGTTCCCCAGGACTAGTTACTGGTTGTGATAGGAAGGGATGGGATGTTCTCCAGGCCCCCAGCAGAACACTAGGGTGGGAACAGAGCAGCTGTGCTGAGGGCCTGCCCCCAGAGAGGGTTGGACCCTCTCAGCAGGAGCGACAAAGGCATGCAGCTGCAGGGGATGCAGCCTACTCATGACTCCATCCCACAGCAGAGGTGGTGATATCATCCCTGGGGCGTGTGAAGGTGCCTGGTTTCCCAACTCCCTCCTTGATTTGGCCCCAGGGCAGAATGCAGCCCTCTGGGTGCCTGGCTCTCAGAATGGTGCCGTGCCACAGCTGAAATGCTAATTCAGAGCAAGCTGACTGGCATGGCCTTCTCACCAGGGATGACAGCACTCCCTCAGCAGAAACAGGGAGCCACAGGGCACACAGTCTGCTCGCTCCTCCATTCTGCAGTAATGACAGCAGTATCCATCATTGGAGTGTGCAGAAGTGCCCAGCCCCCCTGCTTCCTCCCTGGTATAGTGGTGGCAGCAACGGTGGCAGTGCAAGGGCAGGACACAGGCTTCTGGGGACTGGGAGCTAAGAATAGCATCAGCCTGCAGCTGCTCAGGGTTCAAAAGCCTGTGGAATTCCACACGAGTTCAAGCAATGATTCAGCACAATCTCAAGGCAGTTCCTTGTTAGTCTGGAAGCCCAGGGATATCCAAGGACTCTACTGTAGTTAGGATTGTAAAAGTCCATGGCAGGAGTGTGGAGCCCCAGAAGTCTCTCACTCACCTGTTCCCCATGTCAGGTAGCTTCTCCCAGCTTCACACTGATCCCAGCTCAGCAGGCTACCTGGCTTCACTCTCCTTTGCATTTCATGATTCCCATTGTTTCTCTGATGAATTGCAGTGTTCTCTCTTAGACAATCTATTTGAAGTGTGAACATTTATTCCCTATTTTGATTCCTCTCTAAGGAAGAGACACCCACTAGCTGTGTCTAGTCAGTCATCTTGAACTGGAACCCTGGGTTAGTTTTTAAACACTTAGGTATTGTTTTAGTGTGAAGGAGGAATAAAATAAGATGATTTGACTGAGAACGCTTAACCTCCCCACATTCATCTTGACTCCATCACCCTCAATTCTTATAATGTCATATTTTTCAAGTGAACTTTATAGTTACAAGTATTTTTACACATAATTATCTCATTTTAGTCTCACAGCACCATGGAATATATATATTGTCACTACTGAGATGAAGATATCAAAATTTAAAATTTTAAGAAGAGAAAGAAACTGGCAGTGAGCAGAAGGAGAAAGAGATGATGTGTACACATTGCTACTGCAGCAAAGACATGATTTATTTTAGAAGAGATAAAAGAGCATCTACCAGCTTCTCTTTGATTTCTGCACCTCAGGTCTTTTAAACATTTGAAAGCGAAGGCTTACACAACATAAATGTTTAACTTTCTTTCTCCTAGACGTGAGGTCGGCAATTCAGGGTTGGCGTAGTGACCACGTGGGTATTCAGGGACACAGCCTGTCACTACCTTTGTGCTCTACTCTTTGTCCAAGAAAGTTCTTCCATGTCAATGCAGCATTACAGTCTTACATGACTGCTGAATTCCAGAAATCTTATCTGAATTTTGATAATAGGTGGGGAAAGAGGGTGTCAAAATAGTTCATATGTTAACTGTGTGGCATCCCTTTTAATAAGCTTTTCTTAGAGCCCACCCAACAATTTCTAGTTGTATTTTACTTTCCACCTTGATTTACAAGACAGGTTGGAAAATTGTCATTTAACTGAGCACATTGCTCCCAGAATAAAGTCAGAATCATATAACTAAGAAAGATGGTACAGTGAATCTTTTAAAAGCAACAAGACTCTGCCTCAGAGGACCAATTTTTATTTACTTGAATCCTGAGCTATTGAAGGACTTAAAATGGTGACATGGGAAACTTCTATCAAATAAGAGTAAGAGAAAATATAGTTGACAACAGCAACCCAATCAGCCAAGGCAGTTACTTTACCTAACTGGTTCAGACTTCTCTATTACTTCTCTTCACTATTTAAGCTTATTTAATGAAATTGACAGGCAAATTTTATTAACTTTTATTTAATTAACCTTATCTGATAATTAATAAAAATGTTTCTTCCTCCATTTATAATTTAATTATAGAATTAGAACATAAAGTTCACTCTGATTTTTATTACTCCATACCAACACAATTTGGTTTATTTAAATACTTCTAATAATATACATTTGAAATTAAACTGAAACTTTTAATTATTCTAGAATTTAAATCAATGACTTAAAATTTGTTTCCTTGTTTGGTAATTGCTACATTACTCACTAATTAGCAATCTTTAGTTGAGCAATATATTTATCTAATAATATTATTACTACTAATAATAGCAATAGTTATTATTTGCTGCTTGTATACGATTTGCCAGATGTTTTTTCATTAATCTTTACAAAAACCTTAAGAGAATACTGTTACTATCCTAATGATATAAATAAATAAACTGAAATTTGTAGACATTAAGTGATCTATCCAAAACCACACATGCAGAGTTGGGGCCAAGTTCTGAATACAGGAGGATCCATACTTTTAAAAACCATATGATTTATCTCAAGTCCTGCTGTCATTAAATCCCTAATACAACTCTAGAACCACTATCCCTAAGTTACTCGTAACATGAAAAAAGAAATGATTATTTTCCAGGTTATATTGCTGGACATCTTGTTAATTATAGCATGCTAAACTATATACAAACATCTGTGGACAAAATTCATTTTTCACAGTAGACAGGGTAAAAGGCACAACTATAGAATGGTGTAAGGCAAACAGTTTTTGTCACAAATTTGATAAAAACTATAGAAACAGACCAGGTGTGGTGGCTCACGCCTGTAATCACAGCACTTTGGGAGGCCGAGGTGGGTGGATCTCCTGAGGTCAGGAGTTTGGGACCAGCCTGGCCAATGTATAGTGAAACCCTGTCTCTACTAAACATACACACACACACACACACACACACTTAGCTGGGTGTGGTGACGCATGCCTGTTGTTCCAGCTACTTGGGAAGCCTGGGCAGGAGAATTACTTGAACCTGGGAGGTGGGGGTTGCAGTGAGCCAAGATTGCCCCACTGCACTCCAGCCTGGGCAACAGAGCAAGACTCCATCTCACAAAAAATAAATAAATAAATATTGTCAGTTTTCTAAATAATATTTACCAAGCCAAAAATGGGAATACTCTTAAACATATTTGAGCCAAGCATTTTTTATTTTTAAATTTGTTCATGTTAAATGTTACAAGTTTACAGTTATTACATATGCTTATCAGCATCCATCTATTTTTAATTAGAGCTTGATAGTATTAATTGAGTAGTTATAATCTTTAATTAATTTCAATATGTATTGTCAGTTTTTTTACATCTTTGCTACCTTCATTCTTGAGATATTTTTTGATTGACAATCAGTAATCACAACACAAATGTCTTTGGAGCCTTTTTTTTTTTTTTTTTTTTTTTTTTTGAGACGGAGTCTCGCTGTCGCCATCAGGATGGTAACTGAGCTGGATAGGAAAAACTTAGATCACAGTTATTTTTCACTAAAAGCATGAAAACAGTGCTTTGTCTTTGTCATTTATTGTTTAAAAGGTTCTGTCTGTATTTTCTTTTCCTTAAAGTAACCTTTTTTGAATTTAAACTTTTAAAAAAGTCTTCACTTTTGATTGTGTGTGTGTGTATGTGTGTATTCTAATTCTTTTGATCATCTTTTAGCAGTGAAACTTGTTCAGAATCTATCTGGTCTTTGTAAGACTTGAAACACAGTTAAATGTTATTTTTATTAATTTAACTTTGTATAAAATTTACCTTCTGTGTTTCCACTTTGCTTATTATATAACAGCTAATTCTTATGATTTTATCTTCACGTATGTTATCCATGGCTACTTTCTCCACTCTATTCTTTTTCACTATTTTTCTCCACTTTTCTGTATTCTTGAAGGATTTCCCGAGTTTATCTGTGTATTGTTAGACTGCTATTTACTACCTCAAACTTTAGCTTCTGCCTTATTGGGTTCATTATTCTGTCCCATTATCTAACCATATTTTATTTTATTTTAGTCTATTGTTTAAGAATGGGCAGGCAACATACATAAGGGTTAAGCAGATTCTGGAGTCGTCTGTACTTACTAGTTGTATCCTAGGGCAACTTACCGAACTTGTTTGTATATCAAGTTCACATTTGTAAAACAGAAGAGCAATTTATTGAAGTATGGTTGGGGGATAAATGAGTTAACATCTGTAACATTATTAGAAGAATGCCTGGAATAACATATTGCTATACAAATGTGTATTATTAATAGATACAATGGACCCTTATATTTGAATAAGGATATTATATTGTTCACATTTAATATTTCTTATGTGTTCTGAAATACCTACAATTGAAAAAGACTTTCTTAATAGGGTGTTTAAAAATTATGCATCTTTATCGTAAGCTGGAGAATGTTTTAATTTTGCCATGTGAGTCAAGAAATTCACCCTGGATAATGAACTCTAACCAATATGAGTTTAGAAGGCATAAGAAAACCTGCTAACTTTTTTTTTCTTTCCAACTTTTATTTTACGTTCAAGAGGTACATTTGTAGGTTTGTTACATGAGTAAATTGTGTCACAGGGGCTTGGAGTACAGATTATTTCATCACCTAGGTAATAAGCATAGTACCTGACAGGTAGTTTCTTTTATCCTTACCATCCTCCCAGCCTCCACTCTCAAGTAGGCCCCAATCTCTATTCTCTTCTTTGTGTCCGTGTGTACTCAAAGTTTAGCCCTCCTATTTATAAGTGAGAACATGCAGTATTTGGTTTTCTGTTCTTGCATTGATGATGGCCTCTATCTCCATCCATGTTGCTGCAAAGGACACACTTTTACTCTTTTTATGGCTGTGTAGTATTCCATGGTGTATATGTACTCCATTTTTAAAATCTAGTCCACCATTGATAGGTATTTAGGTTGGTTCCCTGTCTTTGCTATTGAGAATGGTGCTGCGATGAACATATGCATGCAAGTTGCTTTATAGTAGAATGATTTATGTTTCTTTGGGTATATACCCAATAATGGGATATCTGCGTCAATTGGTAATTCTGTTTAAAAGTCTTTGAGATATCTCCGAACTGCTTTCCACAGTGGTTGAAATAATTTATATTCCCACCAACAGTGTATAAGTGTTACCTTTTCTCTGCAACCTTGCTGGCATCTTTATTCTTTGACTTTTTAATTATAGCCATTCTGACTGGTGGGAGATGGTATCTCATGGTTTTGATTCAGATTTCTCTAATGATTAATGATATTGTGCATTTTTTCATATGCTTGTTGGCTGCATATATGTCTTCTTTTGAAAAGTGTCTATTCATGTCCTTTGCCCATTTTTAATGAAGTTGTTTGGGTTTTGCCTGTTAATTTAAGTTCCTTATAGATTTTGAATATTAGACTGTTGTCTGGTGCATAGTTTGCAAATATTTACCTCCCATTCCATAGATTGTCTATTTATTCTGTCGATAGTTTCCTTTGCTGTGCAGAAGCTCTTTAGTTTAATTAGGTCCCATTTGTCAATTTTTGTTTGTGTTACAATTGCTTTTTGAGTCTTCATCATGCAATCTTTATCAGGACTTATATCCAGAAAGGGATTTCTTAGGTTTTCTTTCAGAGTTTTTATAACTTTAAGTCTTATAATTAAGTCTTTAATCTACCTTGAGTTGATTTTTGCATGTGGTAAAATGAAGGGGTCCAGCTTCTATCTTCTGCATGACTAGCCAGTTACCCTAGCACCATATATTGAATAGGGAATCCTTTCCCCATCTCTTGTTTTTGTCAACCTTGTTGAACATCAGATGGTTGTAGGTGTGCAGTTTTATTTCTGGTCCATCTAGCCTATTCCCTTGGTCTGTGTGTCTGTTTTTGTACCAGTATCATGCTGGGTTTTTGGGGGGATTTTTTGTTTTGTTTTTTTTTTACTGTGGCCTTGTAGTTTGAAGTTGGGTAGCGTAATACTTCAGGTTTTGTTGTTTTTGCTTAGGATTGTTTTAGTTATTTGGGGTTTTTTTTTTTTTTAGTTGCATATGAATTGCAGACTAGTTTTCTCTAATTCTGTGAAAAATGTCATTGGTAGTTTGATAGGAGTAGCATTGAATATTTAAATTGCTTTGGGCAGTATGGTCATTTTTACAATTCTCATTCTTCCTATCCATGAATGAATGGAATGGTTTTTCTTTGTTTCACATCTGATTTATTTAGCAGTGTTTTTTAATTCTTGTTGTAGAGATGTAGAGATCTTTCACCTCTCTGGTTAGCTGTATTCCTAGGTATTTTGTGTGTGTGGCTACTGTGAACTGGAGTGTATTCCTGAATTGGCTTTCAATGTGGATCTTATAGGTGTGTAGAAATGCTACTGATTTTTGTACACTGACTTCATATCGTAAAACCTTGCTGAAGTTGTCTGTCACATCTAAGGGGTTTTGAGCAGAGACTATAGGATTTTTGAAGTATGAAATAATATTTTCTATAAAGAGAGATAAGTTGACTTCCTCTCTTCCTATTTGGGTGCCTTTTCTTTCCTTCTCTTGCCTGATTACTCTGGCTAGGACTTCCAGTACTATTTTGAATAAGAGTGGTGAGAGCGGACATCCTTGTCTTATTCCCTCCCTCAAGGGGAAGGCTTGCAGCTTTTGCCTTTTCCCAAGATTAAGAAACCCAGAGACACTTCCACTGAAGAAAGAAATCTCAGAGTTTTAACTCAGGCCTCACAATATTCATTCTTCTTTTGAAATATTCTTGATGAACTCTGCCTTCATATGCCTACTACATGTCAAATGTTGTTCTAACCACTGATGTCCCTCTTTCTTGAAGCCTAAACATTTAAGTTTGGAGATACAGATAATGACAATAACAATAGCATAGTTTCATCAATGATAAGTGCTTCAAATATATACCACCAAGCCAAACATGAAGCTGTGCATCTGTGGTCCCACCTTCTTGGGAGGCCGAGACAGGAAGATCACTTGAGCTCAAGCATTCAAGGCCAGCCTGGGCAACATAGGGAGTCCCCATCTCAAAAAACAAACAACTGATATCTACATATATATTTGTATCTATCGATATATATATCTAGATATATCTGTGTGTGTGTGTGTGTGTGTGTGTGTATATATATATTTATGTCGGTATCTATAGGTATTGCTAGATATAGATATAACCAGAGAATTACTCTGGGGGAGGGGATGAGTACTTTAGAAAAGAAGATGAAATAAAATGTTTTGAAGAATCATCAGTTGAGCTGAGACCTAAATAACAAGAAATAGTAAAATCATGGAAACATCTTAAGGCCTTTCATTGTCTGACATCAGAATAAGTCTGTTGGGCTCAAAAAAGCAAGAGAAGCCTGTAGGGATATAGATATGATCAAGGGAGAGAGGCTTGGGATGAGGTCAAAGAAGATGTTGGAAGGAAGCAATCATGTAGCAACGTGTAAAGACAAAAAATATATATTTTATTTAAAAGCTTATGGGAAGTTTGAAGCAGGAGTATGATATGATATAGTCATTATTTTTATTGTTTAGAAATTTGATTATAGGGAGAAGCATGTGTCTGGTAGCACACTGTGCCACCCCAAAATATGCCCCTTTGAGCTGAAGCAATTGAGAAAAAGCAAAAATAAGAAAAGCTCTCTATCCTCCTCCATTTGCCTAAAAGTTGGATACAAGTTTGAAATGCTTTCCTCCGTATTAGGAAAGACAAAAAATAATTGCCAGAGATAGATTTGGCACTTATCTAACTCAAAATAATTTACCAACTAGACTTTGTGTACTGTTAAATTCCTACATATTTGCCTTCCTACAATTTATTGTCCTAAAAAATCTCAAAGTTCTTTCTCTTTGCTTTGTCACTTCTCTAAAACTTGTTTTTGTTTTGTTTTGTTTTGTTTTTCTGTTTTTTGTTCTTTTTAGTAAAATGCTATATAAGCCCTTGTGCTAACTCTTTAAGTTACTTATTTCTAAATGCTCCCTTGTGTAAAGGCAATACGCATACTCATAAATTTTTGCTTTTTTTTTTCTTTTTAATTTGTCTTTCATCAGTCCAATTCACAGGACCTCAGCAAGATAACCTGTGATGACAGTAGGAAAAATAAGAATTTTTTTTTCTTTTTTTGAGACGGAGTCTTGCTCTGTCCCCCAGGCTGGAGTGCAGTGGCGCGATCTCGGCTCACTGCAAGCTCTGCCTCCCAGGTTCGCTCCATTCTCCTGCCTCAGCCTCCCCAGTAGCTGGGACTACAGGCACTGCCACCATGCCCGGCTAATTTTTTGTATTTTTTTTTTAGTAGAGACGGGGTTTGACCGTGTTAGCCAGTATGGTCTCCATCTCTTGACCTCGTGATACGCCTGCCTTGGCTTCCCAAGAAAAAGAAGAATTTTTTTTCTCCACTACCTGCAGAAGCATGGAAAGCCATTAAGAAGAATATTGCAGGAGTTGAAATGAGAGAGTATGGTAATGTCGATTAGTGATGACTGTAAAAATGTTGAACTGTGAGGAAGAAGCAAGCCTATAGGAACTCAGACAGACTACAATGGGAAGTGAGAGAAAAACAGGAGGCCCGGGTGACTTACATATAAACACACATAATGCGCGCACACACAAATATGTACATGTGTATGCATGTACGTATAAATGTATCCATGTGTACATACATATTTCTTATTATTAGATATTCAAGCTCCTTTATAAAAAATTGTGATCAAGCTTTATATTCAACAATGCAATCAGCTTTTATTTTTCTGCTTTTCCAATTGTTTGAAGAACTTCCTAAATAAGAATTAAAATTGTAATAGAAGCTTTGAAGGTTATATTGTGAATGCATTTTTAGGCCATTAAAATATTCTAAAATATAATCGTTTCCATGTAACCTATCATTTTAGCATTTGAAAGTAGTCTAATTTATTCAATTCCTTTCTAAACACATAAATTGTTGCCAATTTTTGCTGTTGCAAGCAATAATGCAAAACATTCTTGTACTTAATTTGCGAATATCTCTGATTAAATCATTGAAGAAAGGTGTGGATTCTTCAATGTGTTAAGACTTTTAATACATTCTGACAAATTGTTTTCCAAATAGGTTTTTTCAATTAACTCTTGTACTGAGAATATTTATATATTTATTTACTTACTTTATGTTCTGGGATACAAGTGCAGAAGGTGCAGGTTTGTTACATAGGCATACATGTAACATGGTGGTTTGCTGCACCCGTCAACTCGTCATCTAGGTTTTAAGCCCCACATGCAATAGGTATTTGTCCTAATGTTATCCCTCCCCTTGATCCCCATCCACCCCACCCACTGACAGGCCCCAGTATGTGGTGTTCCCCTCCCTGTGTCCATGTGCTCTCATTGTTCAACTCCCACTTATAAGTGAGAACATGTGGTGTTTGGTTTTCTGTTCCTGTGTTAGTTTGCTGAGGATGATGGCTTCCAGTTTCATCCATGTTCCTGCAAAGAACATGAACTCATTCTTTTTTATGGCTGCATAGTATTCCATGGTGTATATGTGCCACATTTTCTTTATCCAGTCTATCACTGATGGGCATTTGGGTTGGTTCCAAGTGCACTAAGAATATTTAAAGTGACATATACCTTGAACATTTGACAAACTCAGAAATATCATTTTCTAATCTTTTCCAATGTAACTGATGAAAATTGCATATCACTTTACAATTTTAATATAGTTAATCAATAGTCATGTTGAGTGTTTTTATTTCTTTAATGACTATTTTTATTTTTTGTTTATGAACTTTGTATTTTGTTACTCAGATGCTCTAACATATTTTACCCTGGGTCATATATGTTTCAGATATTTCCTCAGTTGGTATGTCTTGTAATATGAAAATATTTTCACATATAAAAATTGTCTATTTCATACTGTCATGAATGGGGACTAACTTTACCACATATTAAAACATTACAAAGTCTCTATAACTAAAATGACATGGTACAAACTCATGAAAATACAGATAAATAGAAGAGAATGTAAGGCCAGAGATAGATACAAGAACATACAAAACTTTAGTACATTGAATGTGGCATGTTAAATTATTGTTATAAAGGTGACATTTTAGGAAAGTATTCTAAGACAATAAATTAAAAGATAAAAATAAATAAAATATTAAAACTATTTTAAAAAGATAAAATTAGATCCTTGCTTTACATCAACATGTAAATCAGAATTCTAAATGTAAAGAAAAAAATTATACCATATAACTAGAAGAAAACAACATAGGCACATTCCTCTTTAACCTGGACACTAGACATAGAGAATATCTTTCTATTTGCAATTAAAATTCCAGATACAAAAAAATGACAAATTTATTTAAGCATTTTTAAAATTTGTAAACCAAGAAAAAAACACAGACAAAGCCAAAACGACTAAAAAAAAAGGAGAGATGATATATATAACAAATAAAGCCTGGCTATTCCTAATATATGAAAATCTCTTAAAAATTGAGGGAACTATCTAAAAGAAAAATAGAATGGGCAAATGACATGAACAGACAATTCACAAAACATATATAAAAATGACACTTCAATCCATGAAATTATGCTCAATTTTAATCATAATAAAAGAAATGCAAACAAAAATTACATTGTTGCTAATTTTCACCTATTGGATTAGAAAAAAATAAGTAGAACAACACAAAATATTGGTGAGGCTTTGGGGAAATGGATACCGTCATATATTGTGATGAAAATGCAAACCAATGCAACACTTATGGAGGAAGTTTTGATAATATCTAATCAAACTATGAATATATTAATCTTTGAAACAGCAATTCCACTTCTAAAAATTTACACTGAAGGGAAACACCACCAATGAAATGAAAGTGTATATGTACTTTGCTGAGAGGAGCTCTCTGAACCTTTTCTGATTCCAAGTGCTGCCCGATTTATGAATTTTTCTTTGCTCAAATGAACTCTTAAATTTATTTTGTATAAAGTTTTTTTTCTAACATAGGCAAGCCAAAATGGGTGTCAGCTGAGAGGCAGAAGATCATGAGTCTTGATTTAAAGTACTGAATTTGAAATAATAGAAAGTTAAGCAAGTAGAAACACCTAGTTATCCTCAGGGATGTGATATCATCTCTCAGAAAGGAAGAAAATTGTAGATGCAGATTGGAGAGTATCTGCACAGAGGTAGTGACTGAAGCTGTGGAAATAAATAAGATCCCTAAGAGGAGAAGAGAGAAATGATCAGAGAAAAAAGACAGCATTTAAAAAAATACTCTGCCTCTTTCAGTTCTATCATGTTGTGTGTGTTCATACATATCTAAGAGCAAATAAGGGAGTAAACCTGGCAGAAGTTAGCCATTTAAAAATTCATGTTTCTAGCTTCTGCTTATGTCATAGCTACCACCGGAATGATGTTCTTCATAGTAAGGACAAGACAAGGTATGCTAATGGATTTTTCTTAGTAATTTCAATATGAGCAAGTTATGTTTCAGAATCTTTTTTATTCAAGATATTTCTATTTCACACACCTTTAAAGTCCATTTCTCTATGATAGACACCTGTAAAGTGGGAACTATATTGGTGTACACAATTTCATAGTTAACCATTTTTACTCATCTCAAAATTAAAGAGAGTTTTTTTTTGTCTGTTACCTTTTTTTTGTCTATTCAAGTGAATTAAAATAAGAACTCATTATTGGAGTAAATTTCATAACTTTTTCTTAGCTTAACTTCTTCAATTGCTTAGAAAAATTGTTAACAATCCCTTCGCAGGTTTATGACTTTAAGTAATACTTGTGTCTTGATTTCTCAAGAATAATAGTGCTGGAAGGAATCAATACAGATAATCTGGCCTATAGCCTATCTTCTAAAGTGAAATCTCTCAGACAGTAAGCATTTATTGTGTGGATTTCCAATTTGAAAGTACCTCAGATCCATTTGAGAGCCCCTAAAAATAGAGATTCTGGCCCCTTTCTCCTTAACCCTGAGTCAGAATCCTGGATTAAGGCAGGAATCTGCATTTATCACAACCACCCCAGTTGATGCTAATGCATATGGTGAACCACAATCTATTAAACTCATTCATTGAGTCTTCAGGTTGCCTAGCAAGGTGTTCAATGACGTAATTAAAAACCTAAAGAGATGATTTTGTTTAGTCAAGAATTCTGAAAAGATATTCTGCTTAATTTGGACAGAACAGACTTAGGTCAGATTAAAGTACAATATTGAGTACTTTTTATACACTGACAAAGTAGAGGCTATCATCCTGATATGCATTTTGTTCAAGATAGATTCTAAGTTACCTTCACCTTCGTAGAACTCCTCAGTCTAATTTTTTCATATAACTCATTTCTCAACTATTTAATACATTTCTCAAGTTTTTTACTTTCACCATCATATATATATGTGTGTATGTATGTGTTTGTATGTGTATAGTATTGAGAGTAACAGTAATAGATTACAATCAATATTCATAAGCTTATCATGTATTACCAAAGATTTAGGCTTTGTTAACATTTTAAGTCTTCTCTAGTTTCAAAATATTCAATAATTAAAGTAAGTAGGTTGGAAAAAAGATTATCAGTCTTCTAGAAGATTTTTCCTTAAGGCTTTTGAAAATTCTTTTTAGAAATCTATCCTTTCAAAATCATATCTCTTACAATGAAAACCAAACTGAAATAGTCTCTGGCAGCTCTCTGAAGTTGAAAGCAACTACGTGAGGAGAAGTGTGATTTTGGAGAGTCAGAGAAAGTTGTATTTGACATAACCTAGATTCATTAAGAGATGCTCGGAGTGGGTAAAGAAAATTGCCATTTGAAATTTGAAAACAAAAATACATTGACTTAAAGCTAAGTTATTGAAAAATCTCATTCACATCTTCTTTTTTCGGGGTGCAAATTTCACTCCAAATTGAAGCATGCCAGCAGATTTCTAGTAGACATGAATCATACATTGTAACAATAGACAGTTGTGCTTGACTTTTTTCAGAGCAATATGCATTCTGAAAAACCCAATACAATTGGAGGTGCACATAATGCTGTTAAGAACAATTCGCTTGAGCCTAAGCTCAATTTAGAGAGTTTGAATATTTACACAGAAATCTCATCCTAGAGTCCCTTCTTACTTTGCTTCCAGAAGCTTCTGTGGATGTTTATAAGAACAGTATACTTCTGGCCAAGCACGGTGGCTCACGCCTGTAATCCCAGCACTTTGGGAGGTGGAGGTGGGCAGATCACCTGAGGTCAGGAGTTCGAGACCAGCCTGACCAACATGGCAAAACCCCATCTCTACTAAAAATTTAAAAAAAATTAGCCAGCCGTGGTGGCCAGCGCCTGTAATCCCAGCTACTCCGGAGGCCGAGGCAGGAGAATTTCTTGAACCCAGGAGGCAGCGGCTGTAGTGAGCCAAGATCACAACATTGCACTCCAGCCTGGGCAACAAGAGTGAAACCCTGTCTCAAAAAAAAAGAAAAAAATCAGTATACTTCCAAAAAATGCCTAGATTACATGCACAAGGGATGATGAAATCAAATCACCTGTCTATGACATCTTATTTTTAATTTATTATCCAGTGTTGTCATGGAAATGTATATCCAAGTGAAACAGGGAAATTAACTACAGAAATTTTCCAGGTATTATATCTTTGGATTCTTAGAGCATTCCACTTATCTGATAAACATCTTTTTCATAAGAATACAGGGAAAACCTGACCTTTACCAATGAAACCTAATTAGAATTTGTATTTCAAGATGTAATTGAAGGATATCCAACATGATCCGTGATGATAAACCTTAAATGTATATTCTGTAGGGATAGCATATTATTTTGGAACTTTACATTTCATGCAGCTAGAAAATGTTGGGGTAAATAAAAATGAAGAATGTATGTTAATCTTTAAGTATAATATATAATTTTCATTTTAAGATTGCTTTAAAAGTATTTGCCTGATTATTATAGTAAAATGCAAGTTTATATATAATCCAAGATCTGGCTAAAAATCTGCAAAATGCATTTTAGATATAAAATCATTGAACTAATTATATGGCATAAGGTTAATAATTCTCACAACGGAAAATACAATTTTTCTCCTGACGATGTACTGTTTCCTTGATAGAAGTCTTAATGTTGTGTTCAGGTCTCTCCTATTCTGTGTCATAAACCTACATAAATATCTGGACCAACAAACTGGCTCTTGTTTATATGGTCCTGCCTTGCAGCTATGCACTCTAATTAGCCAAGGTCATTTAAATACATTTTGCATGAAGCACCTAAAGCTCAACGTGCCATTTTGTGTATTTATCAAATTACTAATCAATATGCTACACCACAGTTACCACCGGCCTCTCAGATACCAGAGAATGCCACATGAATTAAAATTGTCCAAGCTGTCATCTGCATAAACAAAATTCATCTATGCCATTATTTCTTACAGTACAGAGCAATGGGATGTTTTCTAAATAAAAAGAATCACCATCCGTGTATTACTTAAGCCTAAAATGCTTTATTTTAAACTTTAACAAACCTCGTATTCAACTGGCTTCGATTTCACTTTCTTTCTCCAACATATTACCTCCACTCCATTGGTAAAGTAATTTATTCCATCCTCTGTGGAGAGCCAGGATCTTATTTGCCAGCATATTTATCTTTCCTGCCACTGCACTGTCATTCATCTGCAATCTCCACAGAGGAGCAGACCTGTGCTGAATTGCAATTAGGATTGATTCAACTAAATCCAGGCCACAGGACTGATGCTGACAGGGTGACCTCAAGAGAATTTAAGATGCTGGGTTAGAAAACACACACAGATGCACACACAGAGAAAAGGGAGTGTGTAAGTCCGCAATTCATTAAGTTATTCATGTACTTATTACCATTTGGACCAGAATATACTTTTTTTCCATTTTTTTGTACTACAGTAAAAAAATAAATGTTTTGTGAGCAAATTTGAAAATGTTTAAAAAATTCATGCAAATCTCTATGTTGAGGTTTAAACAGTTTGTAAAGACAGAAACATGATTTCCCCTGAGGTTGTCTGTCTTAAGCTTCCTCTTTCCTCTGTGTAGAAAGGAAGTTGAATCCAAAGCAATCCAGATAAAGTTGCTGTGCTCTCACATCTTTGTTGCGACAGATCTTCAGCAGTTCCATCATAATCACCAAAAGAGTATCACCTGTGTGTCAGTTAAATGGTCTAATAGAATTTCCTAAATAATTCTTGGTTCAGTGGGACAGTTTTGTGATTTCAAAAGACAGTAGCCGCAAGCCCAAGCAATAAGCTAAGAGTTTTTCTGACCTATTGTATATAACATGTCATATCAATCCTGAGTTTCTGCACTTCACATTAGGCTTCATCTATTATAAATGGCCTGTCCTCATCCTTGTTACATAGTAGAAGAGAGGAAAGTTTGCCATTGGGGAATGAGTCAAACTTACTCTGTAAAGTAAAAAGGAAATTGGAAACGGGTAATAACAGCAGCTGAGTAATCTTCTCTAAGTAGATTTTCTTTACGTTTTTCTCTCGGGAGACAGAATTTTGCTCTCCCAAAGGGGTAATGTTGGATGGGTAAGAACAATTTGATTTAATCTAATAAGGGAAATGAGAACATCACAGAAAGCAAAATTCAATAAAGGAAAATCAAACTGAGCAAAGGAGAGGATTATGTAGTTTGGTGAATAGAATAGGGGATGAGGTGTCAAAACTCCCTCATTCTTTTTCCTGCTTAACCAAATCACTTCATGCAAAAAGAGCAACAAAAAAAGAAAGCTCTCCTCCTCCCCCACAACATAGTGACAGTCTGTCAAAAAGTGTCACAATGGGCATTAAGGCTTTAAGGTTTTTTCAAACTTTTTTCATTTGTTTGTTTTTCTTTTTGAGATGGAGTCTCGCTCTGTCGCCCAGGCTCGAGTGCAGTGGCGCGATCTGGGCTCACTGCAACCTCTGCCCCCTGAGTTCAGGCAATTCCAGTGCCTCAACCTCCCTAGTAGCTGGGATTACAGACATGCACCAGTATGCCCGGCTAATTTTTGTATTTTTAGTAGAGACGGGGTTTCACCGTATTGGCCAGGCTGCTCTCAAACTCCTGTCCTCAAGTGATCCACCTGCCTCGGCCTCCCAAAGTGCTGGGATTACAGGTATGAGCCACCATGCCTGGCTTAAGTTTTATTTTTAAATGTGCACTGCCATTAATTTTATGAAGAAAAGAATAATGAGTTCTATTCTTCCCACATGAAGACCACATTTTTCCCTGTAGTTGAAATAATCTGTACTAAGCAATATACCCCATCTTTCCATCCTGGGTTAAGAAAACCACTGAGATGGCAGCTGAAATTTTGCACAGAATTTTCAGAATTGTTTATAAGAATTCAAAGAGAAGTTTTCATCCAATTGCTCTGAAACTCTTTCAGTGTGGGTTTACTGATACCTTAGTTTTCATACTTTTAGTAAAAGGCAGACTCTACAACAAATGTCTCTCATATCTGCAACAGTATTATACATACAAACACTCGTTGGAGAATAATGAATTAGATTGCTTTTTATATAAATTGAAAAGTGACCGGGTGCGGTGGCTCACACCTGTAATCCCAGCACTTTGGGAGGCCGAGGTGGGTGGATCACAAGGTCAAGAGATGGAGACCATCCTGGCCAACATGGTGAAACCCTATCTAAAAATGCAAAAGTTAGCTATGCGTGGTGGCTCTCGCCTGTAGTCCCAGCTACTCGGGAGGCTGAAGCAGGAGAATCACTTGAAACCAGGAGGCAGAGGTTGCAGTGAGCTGAGATCCCACCCCTGCACTCCAGCCTGGTGACAAAGCAAGACTCCATCAAAAAAAAAAAAAAGAAAAGAAAGAAAAGCATGGTACTTGTTACCGTCATACTGCCTTCCATATTTTTCCAACATCAACCAGAAAAATTGCCTAGTAAATACACACGAAAAAAATTTCATATAACTGCTTCCTTGATAGCTAAAGTAGCAAGAAGAGAAGGAAAATATAAAGTATTGAAAAGTGTTGTAAGAATTCATAAAAGCAGTTGAAGAGGTATTATGACCCTACTTACAAAAGGTAATTATTTCCTGTTTATGTTTATAACTATTAAACTGCTTTTATAAAGTATTGAGACGCTCCACTGGAAATGAAATTACAGAGCAGTTATGACTCAGGAAGTTAAAATGATTAGCAAGGAAAAAAGAAAAAAAATACTCCATGTAATATTTATGGCAGTGGGGGTGCTACACAAAATGTGATTCTCAGCTTTGCACCATACAAGCTAAGTTTTATAACTATGAGATGATTTAGGATCTAAGTAAGTGAGTCACATTAACTAAACTGCCAAAACATTGATTTACTCTCCTAAACACTAATTTTTAAAGTAGAGAATATATACATAGTTAACAAAATGCATCAATTTGTTTTTTGTAACACTATCATCTCAAAACTAAGATACTTGCAAAACTTGAACTTAGAATGATAAAGCAGTTTGTGTGCATGAGAAAAGAACAAAGGTAGTCTGACAGTTTTGCCTGCTGTTCAATCTCATCTATGGCAAAGCCTGAAGAATTTTTAATGGTAGTGTTGATCAGATATAGAAGCTAAATAAATCTGAAAAGTACTTACTATCTATCTCCAATATTTCTTATTATTTTAAAAATCTATCATTAGAACACTTCCATCTACTGGACATGTTTTCATTATAGATTTATTTTTATTAATTACACTCCAATAATTACTTTTCTTTTTATAGGCATTTTTAAAGTTCCTTATGAGATTAAATAAGGGACTCTGATCTAATCCAATCACAATTGTTAATTACTTTATGGTCTTTTTATGCTTCACAAGCTTTTCATAGATGGTTAATCTTATCCACTTTATGTTAAGTGTTTTTATTTTTAACTTCTGATATACCTTTTTAATTGTGAGGTGTTCACCCTATTAAAACCTACAGACCCCTAGCACTGACTGACAGCAAATACTATGTGTAAGAATAGAAAACTCCATTTAAAAATTCTTATGCATCAATGATTTTTAAACAGCATTTATTATTTTATTATTGACTATAAAAGAGACTCATGATGTATAAGTTGTGACATTTTTAACTGTGGATTACAGAAAATCCAACATAAATTGGCTTATTTAATAAGGCCAATTCTATATAACAAAAAACCCAGAACAATACCATGCCAGAGCTGGTTTATTCTCTGGTCAGTGACATCATAATGAACCTATATGTTTACGATCTTTTAATTAAACCAACCTCAACATGTAATTCTGTGTCATGATGGTAAGATGGTTATAGCCAGTCTTGGAACTGTATGTAATATATCAATACCCAACCATGAAAAAGGTCTATTCCTTTTTGTTTGTTATTTTATAACAGCAAGAGTATTGTTCCAAGAGGCCTCCCTGACATATTTCTCTCATATCTCATTAACTATTACTGTATATCATGCCCATATCTAAATCCAGCACTAGAAAGGAAAATGAACTTTTAGTAATTATTTTAGACAGACTAATAATTTCCGAACTTTACCATGCATCAGTCAAAATTGTTAAAACACAGATCACAATTCCCAGAAAAAAAAAACATTACATTCAATAAGTCTTTGATGTGGTGAGATAATTCACATTTTCATAAGTCTACAGGTGATACTAATATTGTTGCTCATAGAAAAACATTTGAGAACCACTGGTTTAGTGTATATACTGCTTAGTCCTCTTATACAACCAGGGAATATATTTTACATCAGAAGAATCAAATTCAGGGACCATTATGAGGACATATACACAAAAGTTAAGTTATATTAAGAAACTTAAAAACAAATTTGACCCAAGATTCACATGTATAGAAATATTTTTGTTATGAGAGATTACAGCAATTGATTGAATGCAGATTAAGAAAAAAACGTTGTATTTTGAGCTTGTGCTCAATCTCAAGCTGGGCCCTTTTGAAACCTAGGAAATGTTATATATATATATTTATAAAATATATAAATATATATAATATATAGTGTATATATATTATAAATATAGATATATAATCTAAATCATTTTAAACCTTCAAGTATTTTTTTCTAGTTTACCAAAAGAGGAGAATCTATTGAAGACCAATAATTTGTCAGGGAGAAATAATCTTAGTGGACCATGGATAGGATTTGCAATGTAAATGAGATAAAGGTATAGGGAAAAAATTGAATTGAGTTTTCCCTGAACTCTACAAAATAGATACAGATACCCAGGTAGCCCCTAAACCCCTGGACTTGGATTGGCAGAGCTTGGAATAGAACCAGCGTACAATGCTTCTCAAACTTGAGTGTGCTTGTGCAGCAGTGGCGGATGTTGCTACAATTCAGGTTACAATTTAGGATCTCTGAAGCAAGATGGGGGATTCTGTGTTTCTAACAAGTTCCCAGATGTTGTCAATGTTGCTAGAACCAGAGCTCATTTGGAGCAGCAAGGTTATATAATCAGTTTCAAATGTAAGTCTAGGTAGACCTTGTTACAATTGGCTGGCCACATAAGAATTACCTAGGAAACTTGTAAAACAGCAATGAAGAACTAGTAAATTGCTTTAAGGAAGGAACTGAAGAATGGATTAAGGAGAATATGATAGGTAGCAGGGAGAGAAGTAAAGAGAATATCTCAATAGTCCATGAAAAAGCTGATGAAATTCTGAACAAACCACAAAGTTGAAGAGGACGAAACATTTTTCAAGAGATATTTATGATATAGAAAATAAAAATTGGTAAATATAATTTATTGCATGTATGCACAAGGAAAACACAAACAGATCTGACTAGGAATAAATGGGCTGATAAATTAGTATTCACAAAAATAAGGTACAAAGATGGGGGAAAAGTTTAGAGCAAATTAGAGAGAGTTCAGCTGCAAACGTATTGAATATTTGAAGCTTGAAGCATACATATACTCAGGAGAGAATTGCAGGGCAGTGTCTGAAGCAAGGCTGAGATCAAGATTTTGAAAGTATATGTCTGCAAGTGATAGTTGAAACTATTGTGTTAAGATTGCCCAAGCAAGAAAAAAAGAGAAAAGAGATAAGAAGAAAATTATGATCAATACTAACATTCAAGGAACCCATTGAGGAAAATAATCTGACAAAAGAGAATGAGAAAAATGTGATCAAAGAAGTGGTGAATATTGAAATGCAAGGATGGCAATTATTTCAAAGAGGGCTCAGAGGTCAAATAGATAGGAACTGATTATAACTCACTGTGTTAGATTATAAAAAAAAAAAATCACCGGTGACCTTGGCAGTGGGGGGAAAAATAGAACAAGAAAGATAGAGAATTTAAGCTTTTTTAAAAAGGGATATTAGTGTGAATATGAAAAAAATATAGTGAGGACTATCTACACAAGGTATTGTGGCATCCACCGAGAAAAGCAATATGTGGTGGGAACCTAACAGATAAACTCAAGGGAAATATTTAACCTAGTTCAAATTCCCAGGAGCAAAGAATTTTGCTAACAGTTCCACATTATCAGAGCACTTGGATTTACATTGGAAAGTGTGTCAAATAGAATATTAAAAAAAAAAAACTAAAACCGCTAAGAAGATGTTTGATAAGCCCACTGAGCTAAGACCTTTCATGAATAAAGTCTGAAACAAGCAGCAAAAGCAGGAGACACAGTGACTCAATTAAAAAGATATTGTGAAATAGTAACAGCCTCAGGAAAGTGTCAGATTGGTTTGGATTTCATATCAAAGAGAGACAGAGACAGAGGAATACTCCATCCTGAATATGAGACAATGGGTCTAAGGAACTGCCCCATGAATTTGATTTAGAGGTGGAGAAACACTTTAACTGATGTAAGGGACAGCTAGCTGAGCACTTGCCATAAATGTGGTTCAAGAACTCCACAGAAGGTAATGTGTAGTTAGAAACAGCTCCAACGTTCAGGATATTGACAGAGTAATGTCATTCTGTTATCAGGAAGAGGACAAGAAAGGACATATTAGTATTAATTGCCCATGAACAAGAAGATATTAACAGGAGACAAATAGAGCCAAACCAACCTCAAAGACCCAGAATTAAAATTTAAAGTGGAAAATCTGGACTTTTAACATTTGGTGCAGGGAAATACAGGTAAGTGGGAGTAGGAGAGAAGACTAAGAGGAATAGAAGACAGTAAAATTGAGCTTCCACAGAAAATAATGTTGGGATTCAGAGACTGGAGCAAAGGAAAACTGAAATTAGCACAGAATAACCCAACACAGAGTCTGAGCCTGCTTGAGAAAATATAATTATACTCCATGCTTCCAAATAATAGTTTTTGTTTTGGAAAAACATCTAGAGGAATTAATGAGGGAGAAGAAAAGCAGAGAATTATAAATTCCCCAGAAATTTTACAAAAGTAGGGGGAAAATGGAGGTAGAAAATAGCAGAGCAGACCAGGCACAGTGGCTTGTGCCTGTAATCCCAACACTTTGGAAGGCCGAGATGGACGTATCACTTGAGCCCAGGAGTTTGAGACCAGCTTATCCAACATGAGGAAACCCCATCGCTACAAAAATTTTAAAAATTCACTGGGCGGGAGGCTGAGGTGGGAGGATCACCTGAACCCGGGAAGGTGGAAGCTGTAGTGAGCTGTGGTGATCACACCATTGCATTGCATCCAGCCTAGGCCACAGAGTGTGTCCTTGTCTGCCCCCGCCCCTGCCCCCCCAAAAAAAGAAAATAGCAAAGCACGCTTCCCCTCTTCCCTTTTGTGGCCATCACCAAAGCAGAAGCAGTCAAAATGAAGGTCAATCCCTTTGTGACTTCTGACCAAAGCAAGAACTGCAAAAGATGTTCCAATGCCCCTTCCCACATTCTCAGGAAGAGTATGTCTTCCCCCCGCTTCCAAAGTGCTAAGACAGAAGTTGAAGGTTAGGTCTATGTCCATCCAAAAGAATGATGGAGTTCATGTTGTGTGAGGACACTAACAGGTCAGCAAAGCAGTCTAGATTTACAGGAAGAAGTATGTCATCTTCACTGAATGAATGCAGCAGGAAAAGGTAATGGCACAACTGCTCATATGGGCATTCACCCCAGCAAGGTGGTTATCGCTAGGCTAAAACTGGGCCAAGACGGCAAAAGGATCCTTGAATGAAAAGCCAAATTCACCAAGTAAGAAAGAAAAAGGGCAAATAAAAAAAAGTAAATAAATAAATAAATAAGAAAAAAAGAAACTGAGAAGATGCCGGAATAAAGTAATCCCATGTACAACTTTCATTAAAAACTTGCTAAAATGAAAAGCAAAAGAAAGAAAATCACAGTATGATGGAAGTAAAAGAGTTAAAGAAAAGATCACCTAAACCCACAAAGAGATCCTGCAAATCATAAAAGAGGTACATAAAATCAGTTAAATACAAAGAAGCCTGGGGAAACTGCTTGCATAATTAAAGGAAGAACTGAAGAAAAGAAAAAAATGGATGGAATTAAGTCTATTGTTGTCATGAACCACTGCAATATGATTGAATGCACAAGTAAATTTGTTTTGCTTCTATGGTATCTGTCTTTAGAAAGAATTGTAAATGAGTTACATTAAAATGGCATTTTTATTTTTTAAAATATACAGTGAAAATCAAAGGAGATAATGCAAGCAAACGTGTTTTGATGAAGTTAAGTGCTCTATGTGGAAGGTGTTATTATTATTATCTTTATCTTGTGATTCCAGTGCTGATTTTCAATCTTTATACCCTTGCTCCATAGCTAAGCAATTTTAATTCATTCTATGGCTAAGATGTCATTATCTTGTAGCTAATATTCTACCAAGTTCTAAATATATTTTAGCTAAGTGTTTACCTTCTGTCAACTCATTTTCAATGCTATCAAGAAAATCCATCAGTTTCTTAATGGAAAAAATCAATTTTTCCAGTTTAACTTATTTTTGATTAAAAGAAAACTAATTTCCCATGTACTGTTTTTTAAAGGACATGCTTATTTCTTAAATATTTGTGTTTCTACCTCAAAAAGAAAAAGAGGCTATATACAAAGGCATTATTTTAGTAGACTTAAAAATGCAAGTAAAATGAAGTGGTATTCTGCATTTTAGAATTTCGTGTTATAGATAAATACCTACTAAAACATAACTGCCTGAGCCCTAGATTACTTGAGGCCAAGAGTAAGACCAGCCTGAGCAATAGCCCAACTTCATCTATATAAAATATTTTAAAAATAGTCAGATGTGGCGGTGCATGCCTGCAATCCTAGCTACTCAGGAGCCTAAGACAGGAGGATGGTTTGAGCCAAGAGTTCAAGGCTGCAGTGAGCCGTGATTGTGTCATTGCACTCCAGCCTGAGTGACAGAGCAAGACCCTTTCTCTAAATAATTAAAATAATTAAAAATAAATAATTAAAAAAGGGTAGCTGAATTCTGTGTGGCCTTCATCCCATTCACAAAGGAGGAGTCCTCATTACCTAATCACTTCCTAAAATGCCTCACTTCTTAGCTTAACCACAATGGGGATTAAGCTTCAACATAAATTTCAGAGGGGACACCATCATTCAAACCATAGCATTCTGCTCCTGCCCCCTTCCCAAAATTCATGTCCTTCTCACATACAAAATAGTTTCATTCCATCCCAATAGCCCCAAAAATCTTAACTCATTCCAGAATCAACTTTAACGTCTAAGTCCAAAGATTCATCTAAATATTGCCTAAATTAGATATGGATTAGACTCAAAGTATGATTCATCCTGAGGCAAATTTCTCTCCATCTGCAAGTGAAATCAGTTTATATACTTCCAAATAAAATGATAGGACAGTCATAGGACAGACATTACCATTCCAACAGGAGGAAGTAGGAAAGAAGAAAGAGGCAACAGATTCCAACAAAATCTAAATCCCTATAGGGCAAACATTTAATCTTGAAGCTTAAGAATAATCTTTGACTCCATGTCCTGTCTTCTGTACAAACTGGAGTAGGAGTAGAGTGCCCAAGGCTCAGCAAGAGCCTGCCACCATGGCTCTGCTGGGCTCAGCTCCCACAACAGCTTTCTTAATTTGGAGTCAAATGCCTGCAGCTCTCCCTGGCTGATATCACAGTCTGGTGTCTCTATAGTTCTTGGGTCTTGGAGATGGGCCCTCTCTCATGGCTCCACTAAACACTGCCACAGTAAGGACTTTCTGCAGTGGCCCTACCTCGGTTGCTCCACTAAACATTGCCCTGATGGTAATCTCTGTGCTGGCTCCCACTCTGTGGTATTTTTCTGCCTGGGCACTGAGGCATCCTTTGAAATCTCAGTGAAGATTGCCGTGCCTCCACAGCTTGTGCACTCTGTGCACCTGCAGATTTAGAAACACATGGATGCCACGAAGTTGTATGGCTTGTGCCTTCTGGAGTGGTAGTCCATGCCACACCTGGGCCCACTTGAGCCACAGCTGAAGCAGCCAAGGAGCACTTTACTAGAATGCAGTAAGCAGAGACTTGAGACGACCCTGGGCAGTCAAGGAAGGAGACCTAAGGATGTAATTAAAAGGACTCACTTCTTAATACCACCACAATGGGGATTAAGTTCCAACACCATCATTCAAACAATGGCAGTTACGTTCAAGATAAATCTGGAAACTTAATTTTGTTTAAGTGTGATGAAATCATTCTGGTAAAATTTTAAAATAATCTCCTGATACACACAGACGCACACACACACACACACAGCATTTCATTTTTCAATGCATTTTAATTTATTTGTATTAAATATTTTTCTTAGTGTTATCTCTCCTTATGACAAATTATTCATATTACTATGTATGAGAAACTCAACTTTTAAAAAAGTGAGGCTCAACAGGTATAGAACTGAAACTCAAGCCTCTGCTTTAGGAAAAAGAGCCAAAAGAGCCAACTTGCTAAATTTCCTGTATAATATACGTATGACAATGAAACTATCACCCTAAAACTGGAAAACCTGAGAAAGGACTCTGCTATGATAAACATGTGAGATTACTAAGGTCATTTGAAGGTAATTAGAAAATGAGCTCATTCAATGATCATACGTTACTTCTCAAACAAATGTTGCATATGGGACAAAGGTAGATGATTTGTTTTATGAGATATATTAAAATGAATATACTACCAATTTTATGACACTTTCCCCACAACTGTTTGGAAATATTAATAATAGATCTAATGGCTATTTGAAATTCCTTCAGAACAATCTAAATTTTTTGAAAGTATTCTCATTAAATTCATTATATTTCATTGTGACCAAGAGGGATTTATTCTAGATATGTAAGGCTGGTTCAACATCAGAAAAAAAAAAATCAAAATAAGTCACCATATCTCCAAGCTAAAATGTAAAAATATGCCCATAAAATTTACTCAGAGAAAGCATTTGATGAAATATGGCACCCATTTTTCAGCAAGTGGGGAATAGAAAGGAATTATCTCAATTTCATGGAGTGTCTACATAAGCCTGTATCTAACATCATACTGATGATAAAAGACTGAATACTTTCCCTTTCAAACAAGGAATAAGTCAAGAATGTCTGTTTTTTTCTATTGAACAGACATTCAGACAGAATTTCCAGCGAGTTCAATAAGGCAAGAAAAGCAAACAAACAAAAAGAGATATCGTTTATAAAGGAAGAAATAAATCTGCACTACTTGAAGATGGCATGATCATTTACATAGAAAATTCCAAGGGATTTAAAAAAACAAACAAACTAAATCTTTTAGACCAAATAAGTGAGTCTAGCAATGTCATAGAATCAACACACAAAAATCTATAACATTTATATAGACTAACAATAAACACGTAGAAACTTAAATTAAAAATGCAACGCCATTTACAGTTGCTCCACAAATAAATTCTTAAAGAAATCTATATTAGTCAGGATTCTCTGGAGAAACAGAAATAATGTATACATATGTATAAGATGATTTTTTATGGGAATTGGTTTACACAGTTGTGAAAAATGAGAAGTCTCAAAATGTGCTGTCTGCAAGCAGGAGAACCAGGAAAGAAGGTGGTAAAATTTAGTCTGAGTCCGAAGGACTGAAAATCAGTGGAGCCAAGAGTGTCATTCCAACTCTGAGGCTGAGAGCTTGGGTTTGGTAATGGTGACACTGGTGCAAATCATGGAGTCCAAAGAGTGAACAACCAGGGGCTCCAACCAGGAACCTGTTGGAGGCAGGAGAAAATGTATGTCCCAACTCAAGAAAAGTAAAGCAAACTTGCCCTTCCTCCACCTTTTTGTTCTATTTAGGCCCTCAAGGGACTGGATGATGCCTCACCTCGGTGAGTAATCTTCTTTACTCAGTCAACTGATTCAAATACTAATCTCTTCTGGAAACACCCTGACAGACGCATCTAGAAACAATGTTTTGCCAGCTATTTGACCATCCCTTAACCCCATCAAGGTGACACATACAATTATCACAGGTCTATGTGTGGGATATGTAAGTTTAAAATTACAAAATACTGATTGATAAAATTTGAAATTACCTAAATGAATATGGAAATACATAATGTTTATAGATGGGAAAACTGAACAGAATAAAGAGATAATTTCTTCCCTGATTGGTGTATAGGCTTTAAACAATTTCTGCTAAAATCCCGACAAGATTTTTGTAGACATAGACAAGTTTCTTCTAAATTTTATATTGAAAGGTACAGGCCCTAGACCAGGTAAAATAATCTTAACAAAGAAGAGTAAAAAGAGAACATTTACTTCACTTGATATAAGGCCTACTATATATCCAAAATAATCAAAATAGTGCAATAATGGCAGAGGGCTAGACACGTAGGTCAATAGGACAGAATAGAGAACCTAGAAATAGACCCACAAAGCTGTGCCCAACTGAATTTTGACAAAGGGGCAAAAGATATTCAGTAGAAAAATGACAGCCCTTTCAACAAGTGGTGATGGAGAAATTAAACATCCACAAGAAAAAATATTAACATTGACCTAACTAAAAATGATCACCAATTTAAATACAAAATGTGAACTCACAAAATGTTTAGAAAAAATATAGGAGAAAATTTGAGGGTATAGGGTTAGCCAAATAACTCTTAGACATGACACCAAAAACATGCCCCATTAAAGAAAAAATTAACAATTTGGATCTCATCAATATTTTTAAGAACTTTTACTACATAAAATCACATGTGAAGAAAATGAAGTCAAGGTATGGAATGAGAGAAAATATTTGCAAATCACATAATCAGCAATGAACTAGTATACAAAATATGATTTAAAGCTTTTAAAACTCAACAGTTAAAAAATTTAGTAAGAAAATGAATAAAAATTTTGAGACAGTTTACCAAAGAGGTTACACCGATGGCAAATAAGCACATGAAAAAATGCTCAACATAAAAAATGCAAATAAAAATCACAATGACAAATCACTACACACCTATCAAATGACTAAAATTTAAAAAAAATAGTGAAAACACCAAACGTTTGCAAAAATTCTGAGAAATTGCACCATTCTTACATTGCTGGAAATATAAAATGATACAGCCACTCTGGAAAACAATTTTAACAGTCTTATAAAAGTAAATATGCAATTACTGTATGGCAATTGTACTCATGGGCATTTATCACAGAGAAAAAATTATGTTCATCCAAAAGCTTGTAAACGAATATAGCACTTTTATTCATAATAGTAAGAACACAGATAGTTAAACACTGAAAATAGCACAGATACTCTTCAACATGTTAACATGTGAACAACACATGACCAGTGTACCAAACTGTTATCTACATGCCATTGATTACTATTCAGCAATAAAAAGAAGCTCTATTTTAAAGGATTTTTAGGGAATTATGCTAGGTGAAAAGAATCAATCCTAAAAGGTTGCATAGTGTATGATTCCGTTTATATAATGCTTTGAGATAAAATTTTATTTATTTATTTGTTTATTTTATTTATTTATTTTTAAGACAGAGTCTTGCTCTCTCACCCAGGCTGGAGTGCAGTGGCGCCATCTCGGCTCACTGCAACCTCCATCTCCTAGGTTCAAGTAATTCTCGTGCCTCAGTCTCCTGAGTAGCTAAGATTACAGACCATGTGCCATCACACCAAGCTATTTTTTTGTAGAGACAGGGTTTTGCCATGTTGGCCAGGCTGGTCTTGAACTCCTGGCCGCAAGAGATCTGCCTGTCTCCGTCTCCCAAAGTGCTGGGATTACAGGCTTTTGCCTGGCAAGATAAACTTTTATAAATGGAAAACAGAGTAGTGGTTGTATGGAGTTAGACAACCTGGTAAGTGGTGGTGTGCAGGAGGGAGGTGGGTGTGATAATAAAAGAGTAAAATCTATGTGAGGTGATAGGTTTGGATCCCCAAATATGAAATCTCACGTTCAATTGTAATCCCCAGTTTTGGAGGTGAGGCCTGAAAACAGGTGATTGGATCATGGAGGTGGATTTTTCCCTCTGTATTGTGTCGCAATGGTGAGTGAGTTCTCACATGATCCTGTTGCTTAAAAGTATATAGCACCTCCTTCCTCTCTCTCTTCCTCCTGCTCCAGCCATGTGAAGTGCTGGCTTCCCCTTCACCTTCCATTATGATTGAAAGTTTCCTGAGGCCTCCACAGAAGCTGAGCACATGCCAGCCTCATGTTCCTGTACAGTTGGCAGAACTATGAGCCAATTAAACCTATTTTCTTTATAAATTACCATCTCAGGTAGTTCCTTATAGCAGTGCAAAAGTGGACTAACACATGAGGGATCCTTGTGGTGAGAGAACTGTTCAATATTTTTATTGTGGTGGTGGATACACAATCTACACTTGTGAAAAAATTATATAGAGCTAAATGTACATACACACACAAACAAGTACAGGAAGAACTAAGGAAATTTGAATAGGATCATTAGCTTGTATCAGTGTGAATATCTTGGTGTGATATTGTGCTATAGTTTTGAAAAATGTTACCATTGTGGAACGCTGATAAAGGAAATAATAGGATATCTCTGTTACTTGCATGTGAATCTAAAATTATCTCAACAAAATATTCAATTAAAAAACTATTATATTCGAAAAAAGAAAATTTATATTTAGGGCAAAAGCTCAATAATTTTTTAATCATATTGCCATTTTCCCACTGTTGATAAAATATTTTCTTATTGTGTCTTAATTTGCTAAAAAAGTTTAATATTGGGTAATTTTGTCTTGGAGAAAATCATTTATTTACAGGTACATATGCAGCCACTGTGTTAGATATAAAACACTTAAAACAATATTTACAATCATGGCAATATGACCTACTACACTGACTGTAAGTTACAATTTCAGCCACCTATCACTAAAACCTATATATTATTATTTATTGGGCACTAACTTATTTAGTGTTTTACAGACATTTTAAACCATTTCACCTGAAGAAAATCTTTCGTAAAAGACCATGTAGTATAAAGTCAGACTGTGAACTGGTACATCAAACAGCCTGTTCTGACAAATGAAATTGCTAAGCATTGTAGTAAGTATGAGCTGGAGCTCTTGTTGAAGGCTGTACAATCAATCTGACTTTGAAATGAATGGGTTATCTTGATAATAGTTTTGTTTGTGTGTTTGATACTCAGCTGAATCTGTTAATATAAGTAAAACTTGGAAGTAGACACCAAATCTCTTTTTTTTTTCCTTGAAAATCAAACATCTTGTTGATGAACTGGCTTTCAGAACTAAATTTAATTTATTTAATTTATTAGCATCAAACTTATAACTCATGGGAAGAAAAAACAAAAAAAAAGCCAAGACTGCTTACTTCAGTTAAGGTTAAATTATATATAGGCAAAGCATCTACAGTGTGGGCTATGCAGGCATAATGCAGACTATATTTATCTCTAAAATCTCCTTCTTTCTCCCCAACAGTAAACTCTAAGACCTTTTTACCAAATGTTAGTGGAAAGGAATACCAAATCATCAACAACTTTTAGTTCTCTGTGTCACTGCTGTACCTTTATCATTATTCTAGTAATAAGTACACTAGTGGGGAAATCTACATTCATAATGAATGATATAGTTTCTATATTGGGGAATGTGGGCAAAGAATACAATGAGCCAATTAACCTATTTCTATTAGTCCGCTTTCATGCTGCTTATAAAAACATACTTGAGACTGGGAAGAAAAGGAGATTGAATTGGACTTACAGTTCTACATGGTGGGGAGGCCTCAGAATCATGGCGGGAAGCAAAAAGTACTTCTTACATGGCAGTGGCAAGAGAAAATGAGGAAGATGCAAAAGCAGAAGTCTCTGATAAAACCATCAGATCTCATGAGACTTATTTACCACCACGAGAACAGTATGGGGAAACTGCCCCCATGATTCAAATTATCTCCCACCAGGTCTCTCCCACAACAGGTGGGAATTATGGGAGTACAATTCAAGATGAGATTTGGGTAGGGACACAGAGCCAAACCATATCGATTCTCCCCTGGCCCCTCCAAACCTCGTGTCCTCACATTTCAAAACCTATTGTGCCTTCCCAACAGTCCCCCAAAGTCTTAACTCATTTCCACATTAACCCAAAAGTCCACATTCCAAAGTCTCATCTGAGACAAGGCAAGTCCCTTCTGCCTATGAGCCTGTAAAATCAAAAGCAACCTAGTTACTTCCTAGACACAATGGGGGTACAGGTATTGGGTAAATATAGCTGTTCCAAACGGGATAAATTGGCCAAAACAAAGGGGTTACAGAGGCCATGTGAGTCCAAAGTCTAGCAGGGCCGTAAATTCTAAAGCTCCAAAATGATCTCCTTTGACTCCATGCCTCATATCCAAGACAAGGTGATGCAAGAGGTAGGTTCCCATAGTCTTCGGCAGCTCTGCCTCTGTGGCTTTGCAAAGTATAGCCCCCCTCCTGGCTGCCTTCACAGGTGAGCGTTGTCTGCAGATTTTCCAGGCCCACCGTGCAAGCTGTTGGTGGATCTACTATTCAGGTGTCTGGAGGATGGAGGCCCTCTTCTCACAGCTCCGCTAGGCAGTGTCCCAGAAGGGACTCTGTGCGGGGGCTCTGACTGCACATTTCCCTTCCACACTCTGCTAGCAGAGGTTCTCCATGAGGGCTCTGCCTCTGCAGCAAACTTTTGCCTGGGCATCCAGGCATTTCCACACATCTTATGAAATCTAGGTGGAAGCTCCCAAACCTCAATTCTTGACTTCTGTGCACCTGCAGGTTCAACACCACATGGAAGCTGCCAAGGTTTGGGGCTTGCACCCTCTGAAACCACATGCCAAGTTGTACCTTGGCTCCTTTTAGCAATAGCTGGAGCAGCTGAGATGTAGGGCACCAAGTCCCTAGGCTGCACACAGCATGGGGACCCTGGGCCCAGCCCAGGAAACCATTTTTTCCCTCCTAGACTTCCAGGTCAGTGATGGGAGGTACTGCCATGAAGACCTCTGACATGCCCTGAAGACATTTTCCCCATTGCCTTGGTGATTAACATTTGGCTCCTCGTTACTTATGCAAATTTTGGCAGCTGGTTTGAATTTTACCTCAGAAAATAGGATTTTCTTTTCTATCACATTGTCAGACTGCAAATTTTCCAAACTTTTATGCTCTGTTTCTGTTTTAAAACTGAATGCCTTTTACAGCACCCAAGTCATATCTTGAATGTTTTGCTGCCTAGAAATTTCTTCTCCCAGATACCCCAAATCATCTCTCTCAGGTTTAAAGTTCCACAAATCTCTAGGGCACGGGCAAAATGCCACCAGTTTTTTTGCTAAAACATAACAAAATCACCTTTGCTCCATTTCCCAACACGTTCCTCATCTTTATCTGAGACCACCTCAGCCTGGACTTATTGTCCATATTGCTAACAGGGTTTTGGTCAAAGCCATTCACTAAGTCTCTAGGAAGTACCAAAATTTCCCACATTTTCCTGTCTTCTTCTGAGCCCTCCAAACTGTTCCGACCTCTGCCTGTTCCCCAGTTCCTAAGTCACTTCCACATTTTCTAGTATCTTCTCAACAATGCCCCACTCTACTGGTACCAATTTACTGTATTAGTCTGTTTTCATGCTGCTGATATAAACATATCTGAGACTGTAAAGAAAAATAGATTTAATTGTACTTAAAGTTCCACATGGCTGGGAAGCCTCAGAATCATGGCGGGAGGCAAAAGGCACTTCTTACATGGCAGCAGCAAGATAAAATGAGGAAGATACAAAAGCAGAAACCCCTGTTAAAACCATCAGATCTCATGAGACTTATTCACTGCCATTAGAACAGAATAGGGAAAACCGCCCTCATGATTTAAATGATCTCCCACCAGTTCCCTCCCATAACAGGTGGAATTATGAGAGTACAATTCAAGATGAGATTTGGGTAGGGACACAGAGCCAAACCGTATCATTGTTAAAGGGAAAAATCTTAGCTAAAATTAAAGCAATCCTAGCTAAACTTTCTAAAAATCTACAACCAAAGGCACAGATTTGTGCCACAAACTTCAAGAAAGAGAAAATGAGTATTAATAGCTTCAAACCAGTTGGAGAAACTAAGCAGATTATATGAATTCAAAAATATTTTTAATTAGATAATGCAGGACTAAAGTAATAATGAATTAATTAATTAAACCATACTGTAAGTGGCTTAACATTTCATAGAAAGTTTTTATTTTTCCCCCACTTTGGCTAATTGGATCATTTTCACATGAATGAAACACATGCTAAATTATTTATAGATAATTACATGGCTGTCCTCTTACTAAAATATTAAGACACAGTTGTCCCACAGGAAACATTGCAACTGACACAGGGACATCACAAAATGAATAGCTGAGGAAGTAATGAGAAGTTATAAGAAAAGCCCACAAAACTAGAGATATGTTTATTAAAATTAATTTATTTTTTAGAATACTACAGGTACTTTTAAAAACTGTTTTCATCCTCTAACCTTTCTCTTTCAAGAAAAATGGCTCATGTCAGCTTTTTAAATTAGCTTTATGTAAAATTTTCTATTAGAAATTAGACAACAAATATATTTTGATTAAATTTATAAGCAGTATTCTACTGCTCAATGATCATGACTATAGAAAAAGGGGCACCATGATCTGTAGTATAACTGAAGTAAGCCAGCATTTTATTTAATGATTAATTAAATAAATAAACATGATTAATATCTAAATAAAGCGCTTCAGGTCACACTAGTTGACACAGGAGCTGAGTATTTTCACCTAATACTAATCACAAATGAGAATTTTAGGTACTGCTCTCTTCAGGCACTGTGGGCACAAATTAAGCAAACTTTTGCACTGTTAATCTGCAGTTGCCAATTCACTTGATGACATTTTGGCTAAAGAAATTGCCCATTAAGTCACACATGTGACCTAAGTAACATCCTCCTCTCAAATATTAAGTTACTATGGGCCAAATAAAATGTATTTAATTACATGTGTTCAACCTATTCTTTTTATCCTCTACTGCCAACTAATAAAAATCATTCTGGCTTTTGTCTCTGCACTTCACTCCATGCCTCCATCATTTAGGAAAAGTTCTGGGCCAACCAGTCTAGTTAAGGAGTTTGTGTGATCTAGAATCAATAGAATGGAGAAAGATAGATATCAATAGATAGAGATACACAATGGATGTCTCTCTATCAATAGATAGAGATACACAATCATCTAAACTGGGATATAGAATATTTTTTCATAGATATGGAGAGAAATGTGTCCCCAGAATAAGAAATAAAGAACTATAGAAAGAACAAAAGTGGAGAAAAAGAGGAAAAAAGCCTTAAATATAAATTTTGGGGGGATTTTTAAGGGTTTTTTTGTATGACATTCATTATTAATTTGAGAACATAGCTTGAACAGAGAAACTTTAGTAAATCTGCAAGATAAGAAAGATACTAAGGAGTAGGTGGAGAAAACTTACTTTAAGAAATAATACTATGAATTAAGCTTAGGATTATTTTAAGTAATTTTTCAGACATACCAATTAAAGATTACAATGTTTTTTATGTACTTTGAGGCCCATTGCATAGGTTCCCAGGCTGTCACCTGAAATTCCAAATAATTTCTGTAGATAATCTACCTTTAAGGAGGTAGAGCAGAACCTCTATTCTTTTTCTTATTATTTTTTGAGAGAGGGTCTTGCTCTGTCATCCAGGCTGAAGTAAAGTGGCACAACTCAGCTCATTGCAGCCTCAACCTCCCAATCTCAAGCAATCCTCCCACCTCAGCCTACTGAGTAGCTGGGTCTACAGACGTTTGCCACCATGCCTGACTAATTTGTTTTTATTTTTTGTAGAGAAGGTGTTTCGCCAGGTTGCCCAGGCTGGTCTCAAATTCCTGAGCCAAGCAATTCACCTGCCTCAGCCTCCCAAAGTATTGGGATTAAGGCGTGAGCCACCACTAAGAGCCTCTGTTCTTTAAGTGAGAGCTACACAGAGTAATTTCTTTCTAAAGAGTACAGGATGGAAAAAAATAAGTTTACTGAGGAGAAATCTGAAAAACTAATTCAGCCATGTGATCAAAGTCAGTATTAGCAGTCACAAGTCATGTTGATAGTATAGATCCTTGGCATGACTTGAAGAAAATGATATTTTATTTCTGTGATCTTCCTTTTTGAAGAACGTAACCACAGCCTAATCATGAGAAAAACATCAGACAAGCCCCAACTTCTACAAAGCATGACTAGTACTTCTCGGCACTTTCAAGGTCATTAAAAGTAAGGAAAGTCTGAAAAACTGTTGTAGCCAAGAAGCATCTAAGGAGATATAATAACTAAGTGCAATGAAGTGTTGTAGATGGAATCCTACACAGACAAAAAAGATATGTTAACGATTAAGAAAAGCCGAATAAAGTGGGGGCTTTAGTTAATAATATATTAATATTGGTTTAATTATAATAAATTAGCATATAATGTAAGAAATTAACAGTAGGAGCAACCGGGTTAAAAGTATATGGCAACTCTTTGTACTATCTTCACAATTTTTCTTTCAATATAAACTGTCCCAAAATTGTTTACTTAAAATGTTACATTACAAAACTTTAAGGTATTTTCTGTTCTTGTCAAAAAGGGACTAACTCAATTAATATGACTCAGTACTGTCCATATTTTTCTTTTGTATTTATCTGTAACAAAGATGTAAACTTTAAGGCACAACTTTTCTCTTGCCCCTACGTTAAAACAGGCATGAAAATACATGCCAACACGTAAGGATGGAGAAGTAGAAAGATGAGAACATGGATTCTTGATGGCATTGTTATGCTGCCTTTTAAAATTTCTGAGCTGCTTAACATCAGACTTCTTACTGCAGGAAATAAATAAGTGCTCATTTTTTTAGTTTTCTAATACACTGAGGAACCAACAAGAGTGCCCCACAGGAAGAAAGGTCAAAAATGTTGCTTCTACCATAAACATCATATTACAACAATACCAGCATTGCTTTGCCTTTCTTTCACATTATGCCCTTTTGTAGAATCTTCAGTGCAGCAGTTAGCTAGTGCAGAGGAAACGGATTTAGGTGTGGGAAAGCAGCTGATCCTGCCTTCTAAGCTTCTCTGAAGGCATCCAAGGCTTCAGCAAATCTGTGTTAGGGAAAAGGAAGAAGATATATTTGGTTAAGTTTTCAAAATTGATGTTATAACATACGGTCTGGAGCTATATTATACTGGACTAGACTTTTGTCATCTCAAAGTAGACTTTATTTTATCTCAAAGGCATAAGAAATTTATAAGGTTTTCCCAAATTTTAAACCAAGAGGAAAAGAATAATAAGTTTCAGGAGAGGAATTGAAAGGACAATGAAAATCCAGTTAAAGTCATTCATTTCTTCGCTACCAAGTCCGACACATTGAATAAATCAGTTGCATAGGTTTTTACAAAATTTAAGAAGATCCCTGGTCTCCAGTAATTTGTGTTTTTCAACCAACAAAAGCTCTTAAAAAACAATAAGAGCCTATATATTTTGCACACAAGGGAGAAGACATATTTCAACAACAATAACTGCAACAATAACAAAAGATCTTGATGCATTAGCATAAAGTCAAAATTTAAAATACTAAAAATATAACTGTCTGCGCTTCAGGACTAAAATGTAAACCATAAAAACCCTTTCATTTATTCTTGAATGATTTTTCTTTTGTCAATACCTTTTCATCTTCTTTTTCCACATCTTTTAAAATTATTGTTCATGTTTTCTTGGTTTAAATTATCTAAATATAGATAAAGCCTATATTTCTCTAACAAGGTGAGAGATAGGTTAATAACATTACATGAGTCATCCTTCAATATGATAGCAAGAAAGAGTAAATAAGTTGGCAAAGTAGCTATGATACAAACCAATTAGAAACACTGGCCATGTTTTATTAAATCTGAAATCAAACTGAAGTTGTTAAAACAAAGTATAGTATAGAATATTTTAATAAAATACAAAGTATATAGTACTAACATATAAATTGCTAATAAGAAATTAAAGTTAGTTAATGAAAACACTACCTCAGAGCTACATTATATACTATATGTGCAAAAGTAATAAGATCATGGAAATTTTAATATTTAAGAATGTGTAAGAATGAACATTTAAAGAAACACTGAAGAAACATTATGTTTCTTGAATGTGGTTTTGAAGATATGAAAGGTTTGTTGCATTATAAATAAACATATAACTGCACAGGCCACAGTGGAGTAAAATTGCTGAGGCAATATAAAAATCGAGAATTCCACAAGCAAACATAAAAAAAGTGTTAAAGATTAAATGTGCATTACAAGAATTCCATAAGCAAACACAATACAGCACAACAAATGTAATAATTATTTTTCCTTTTACCAAGAAGTAACTTATACCTTTATAGCACTTTCTACCAATATTGACCATGTTACTTAATAAGGTTAAAGTTTTCTTGATTTTCTGGAGAAGCCACATTTACAAAGTTACTCCGGTGATTTTTAACATATGAATTCTCTGTACAATGCTAAAAAGTGGTTATAAAATCTTGCGCATAGTTATTCTTTTCTACATGAGCCAAGAAACATCGTTATTACTTCTTAACTAAGATTTATATGCCTCAAACTCCTACTCTGTTATAGAAACATCCACAAGTTTGGCATTGCATTCAGAAGTGTTTAATTCCTTCAAGTTTTTGAATATTGAGAAATGAAGCTGTCACTAATATTTGGCATATATACCATTCTCCACAGTTCTTATAAGTTACCAACAACTGTCTATTGATTTCACCTGGAAGATCTCCATATCTTATGCTGTGAACAAGATGACAATCCATAGTTACTTTACCTAACCAGAGCTTCTACTCTATTTGACCAATATTTTGTTATTTCTTCCCAATCTCCCTTGCAGAAAAGAGTAAGATAAAATGAACTTTTAAAATCTCTAACATCCATTAATATTTTTCCGTTAGTCCCAAGTCTCCGGCTCGTCTTGCTCTAAATTTAGATTTAAAATATTATGGCTGCTCCTAAGCATTTTTGATGCATGTTCTTCTTATCTGGGCATTAGCCTTCCTGACATTATTCTTACAAGTCTGTGAAACATTTTATACACCATGCTTTCTGTCTGTCATTATCTGTCTGTCCCCTCCTGTGTACTTTTGCTTTTTATATTTATATTAAAAAGTTTATATAAAAAACTAATTTATTATAACTACTTTATGTAAACTATTAGCTTATATAAAAATACTAATTTACACTCCCACCAACAGTGTAAAAGCGTTCCTATTTCTCCACATCCTCTCCAGCATCTGCTGTTTCCTCGCCATTTTAATGATCACCATTCTAACTGGCTTGAGGTGTTATCTCATTGTCGTTTTGATTTGCATTTCTTTGATGACCAGTGATGATGAGCTTTTTTTCATACATTTGTTGGCTGCATAAATGTCTTCTTTTGAGAAGTGTCTGTTCATATCCTTCGCCCACTTTTTTATGGGGTTGTTTCATCTTATAAATTTGTTTAAATTCTTCATAGATTCTGTATATTAGCCCTTTGTCAGATGGATAGATTGCAACATTTTTCTCCCATTATGTAGGTTGCCCGTTCAATCTGATGATACTTTCTTTTGCTGTGCAGAAGCTCTTTAGTTTAATTAGATCCTATTTGTTAATTCTGGCTTTTGTTGCAGTTGCTTTTGGTGTTTTAATCATGAAGTCTTTGCCCTTGCCTATGTCCTCAATGATATTGCCTAGATTTTCTTCTAGGGTTTTTATGGTTTTAGGTCTTATGTTTAAGTCTTTCATCTTGAGTTAACTTTTGTATGAGGTGTAAGGAAGGAATCCAGCTTTAGCTTTCTGCATATGGCTACCCAGTTTTCCCAACACCATTTATTAAATAGGGAATCCTTTGTTCATTGCTTGTTTTTGTCAGGTTTGTCAAAGATCAGATGGTTGTAAAGGTGTAGTGTTAATTCTGAGGCCTCTGTTCTGTTCCATTGGTCTATATATTTGTTTTGGTACGAGTACCATGCAGTTTTGGTTACTGTGGCCTTGCAGTATAATTTGGTGTCTGGTAGTGTGATGCCTCCAGCTTTGTTCTTTTTGTTTAGAATTGTCTTGGCTATGTGGGCTCTTTTTTCATTCCATATAAAGTTTAAAGTAGTTTTTTCCAGTTCTGTGAAGAAAGTCAATGGTAGCTTGACGGGGATGGCATTGAATCTGTAAGTTGCTTTGGGCAGTATGGTCATTTTCACTATATTGATTCTTCCTATCCATGAGCATGGAATATTCTTCCATTTATTTGTGCCCTCTCTTATTTCCTTGATCAGTGGTTTGTAGTTCTGCTTGAAGAGGTCCTTCACATCCCTTGTAAGTTGTATTCCTAGGTATTTTATTCTCTTTGTAGCAACTGTGAATGGGAATTCACTCATAATTTGGCTTTCTGTTTTTCTGTTATTTGTGTATAGGAATGCTTGTGAGTTTTGCACATTGATTTTGTATCCTGAGACTTTCCTGAAGTTGTTTATCAGCTTAAGGAGATTTGGGGCTGAGACGATGGGGTTTTCTAAATACACAATCATGTCATCTGCAAACAGCGATGATTTGACTTCCTCTTTTCCTAATTGAATACGCTTTATGTCTTTCTCTTGCCTTATTGCCTTGGCCAGAACTTCCAATGCTATGTTCAACAGGAATGGTGGGAGAGGGCATCCTTGTCTTGTGCTGGTTTTCAAAGGGAATGCTTCCAGTTTTTGCCCATTCAGTATGATATTGGCTGTGGGTTTGTCATAGATAGCTCTTATTATTTTGAGATAATTTCCATTAATATCTAGTTTATTGAGAGTTTTTCACATGAAGGGCGATTTAATTTTGTCAAAGGCCTTTTCTGCATCTATTGAGATAATTGTGTGTTTTTTGTCATCGGTTCTGTTTATGTGATGGATTATGTTTACTGATTTGCTATATTGAACCAGCCCTGCATCCCAGGGATGAAGCCAATTTGATGGTGGTAGATAAGCTTTTTGATTTGCTGCTGGATTCAGTTTGCCAGTATTTTATTGAAGATTTTCGCATCGATGTTCATCAGGGATATTGGCCTGAAATTTTCTGTTTTTATTGTGTCTCTGCCAGGTTTTGGTATCAGGATGATGCTGGCCTCATAAAATGAGTGAGGGAGGATTCCCTCTTTTTCTATTGTTTGGAATAGTTTCAGAAGGAATGGGACCAGCTCCTCTTTGTACCTCTGGTAGAATTCGGCTGTGAATCTGTCTGTTCCTGGGCTTTTCTTGGTTGGTAGGCTATTAATTACTGCCTCAATTTCAGAACTTGTTATTGGTCTATTCAGGGATTCGACTTCTTCCTGGTTTAGTTGTGGGAGGGTGTATGTGTTCAGGAATTTATCCATTTCTTCTAGATTTTCTAGTTTATTTGCATAGAGGTGTTTATAGTATTCTCTGATGGTAGTTTGCATTTCTGTGGGATCAGTGGTGATATCCCCTTTATCATTTTTTCTTGCGTCTATTTGATTCTTCTCTCTTTTCTTCTTATTAGTCTGGCTAGTAGTCTATTTTGTTGATCTTTTCAAAAAAAACATCTCCTTGATTCATTGATTTTTTGAATTTTTTTTTCTGTCTCTATCTCCTTCAGTTCTGCTCTGATCTTAGTTATTTCTTGCCTTCTGCTAGCTTTTAAATTTGTTTACTCTTGCTTCTCTAGTTCTTTTAATTGTGATTTTAGGGTGTCGATTTTAGATCTTTCCTGCTTTCTCTTTTGGGCATTTGGTGCTATAAATTTCCCGCTACATACTGCTTTAAATGTGTCCCACAGATTATGATATGTTGTGTCTTTGTTCCTATTGGTTTCAAAGAACATCTTCATTTATGCCTTAATTTCGTTATTTACCCAAGAGTCATTCAAGAGCAGGTTGTTCAGTTTCCATGTAGTTGTGCAGTTTTGAGTGAGTTTTTTTATTTTTTGTTTTTTTGTTTTTTGTTTTTTGTTTTTTTTTTGAGATGGAGTCTCCCTCTGTCACCCAGGCTGGAGTGCAGTGGCAGGATCTCAACTCACTGCAAGCTCTGCCTCCCGGGTTCACCCCATTCTCCTGCCTTAGCCTCTGGAGTAGCTGGGACTACAGGCGCCCGCCACCACGCCCTGCTAATTTTTTGTATTTTTAGTAAAGATTGTGTTTCACCATCTTAGCCAGGATGGTCTCAATCTCCTGACCTCGTGATCCACCCGCCTAGGCCTCCCGAAGTGCTGGGATTACAGGCGTGAGCTACCACGCCCGGCCGTGAGTTTCTTAATCCTGAAGTTCTAATATGATTGTACTGTGGTCTGAGAGACTGTTATGATTTCTGTTCTTTTGCATTTGCTGAGGAGTGTTTTGCTTCCAATTGTGTGGCCAAGTTTACAATAAGTGTGATGTGGTGCTGAAAAGAACGAATATTCTGTTGATTTACCGTGGAGAGTTCTATAGAAGTCTATTAGGTCCACTTGGTGCAGAGCTGAGTTCAAGTCCTGGATATGCTTTTTGATTTTCTGTCTGGTTGATCTGTCTAATATTGACAGTGAAGTGTTAAAGTCTCCCACTATTATTGTGTGGGAGTCTGTCTCTTTGTAGGTCTCTAAGAACTTGCTTTATAAATCTGGGTGTTCCTGTATTGTGTGCATATATATTTAGGATAGTTAGCTCTTCTTTTTTTTTTTTTTTTTTTTTTCTGGAGATGAAGACTCACACTTGTTGCTCAGTCCTGAGTGCAGTGGCATGATCTCGGCTCACTGTAATCTTCTCCTCCCTGGTTCAAGCGATTCTCCTGCCTCAGCCTCCCGAGTAGCTGGGACTACAGGTGTGTGCCACCACACCCAGCTAATTTTTGTATTTTTAGTGAAGACCTGGTTTCACCATGTTGGCCATGCTAGTCTCAAATTCCTGATCTCAAGCAATCCACCCACCTCGGCCTCCCAAAGTACTGGGATTACAGATGTCAGCCACCATGCCCAGCAGCTAGCTCTTCTTGTTGCATTGATCCCTTTACCATTATGTAATGCCCTTTTTTATCTCTTTTGATCTTCGTTGGTTTATAGTCTATTTTATCAGAGACTAAGATTGCAACCCCTGCCTTTTTTTTTTTTTTTTTTTGGCTTTCCATTTGCTTGGTAAATATTCCTTCATCATTTTATTTTGAGCCTATGTGTGTCTTTGCACATGAGATGGATTTCCTGAATACAGCACACTGATGGGTTTTGACTCTTATCCAATTTGCCAGTCTGTGTCTTTTAATTGGCGGCATTTAGCCTGTTTACATTTAAGGTTAATATTGTTATGTGTGAATTTGATCCTGTTATTATGATGCTAGCTGTTTATTTTTCATGTTAACTGATGCAGTTTCTTAGTGTCGATGGTCTTTACAACTTGGTATGTTTTTGCAGTGCCTGGGACCAATTGTTCCTTTCCATGTTTAGTGCTTCCTTCAGGAGCTCTTGTAAGGCTGGCCTGGTGGTGACAAAATCTCTCAGCATTTGCCTTGTCTGTAAAGAATTTTATTTCTCCTTCACTTATGAAGCTTATTTTGGCTGGATATGAAATTCTGGGTTGAAAATTCTTTTCTTTAAGAATGTTGAATATTGGCCCCCACTCTCTCTTGCTGCAGAGAGATCCGCTGTTAGTCTGATGGGGTTCCCTTTGTGGGTAACCCAACCTTTCTCTCTGGCTGTCCTTAACCTTTTTTCCTTCATTTCAACCTTGGTGAATCTAACAATTACATGTCTTGGGGTTGCTCTTCTCGAGGAGTATCTTTATGGTGTTCTCTTTATTTCCTGAATTTGAATATTGGCCTGCCTTGCTAGGTTGGGGAAGTTCTCCTAGATAATAACCCGAAGAGTTTTCTCCAACTTGGTTCCATTCTCCCTGTCACTTTCAGGTATGCCAATCAAACGTAGATTTTGTCTTTTCATATAGTGCCGTATTTCTTGGAGTCTTTGTTCATTTCTTTTCCCTCTTTTTTCTCTAATCTTGTCTTCTCACTTTATTTCATTGAGTTGATCTTCAAACTCTGATATCCTTTCTTCTGCTTGATCGATTCAGCTATTGATACCTCTGTATGCTTCATGAAGTTCTCATGCTGTGTTTTTCAGCTGCATCAGGTCATTTATGTCCTTCTGTAAACTGGTTATTCTAGTTAGCAATTCGTCTAACCTTTTTTCAAGGTTCTTAGCTTCCTTGAATTGGTTTAGAACATGCTTCTTTAGCTTGGAGGAGTTTGTTATTACCCACCTTCTAAAGCCTACTTCTGTCAATTCGTCAAACTCATTCTCTGTCCAGTTTTGTTCCCTTGCTGGCGAGGAGCTGTGATCCTTTGGAGGAGAAGAGGCATTCTGGTTTTTGGATTTTTCAGCCTTTTTGTGTTGGTTTCTCCCCATCTTCATGGATTTATCTACTTTTGGTCTTTGATGTTGGTGACCTTCTGATGGGGCCTCTGATTGGACATCCTTTTTGTTGATGTTGATACTATTACTTTTTCTTTGTTAGTTTTTCTTCTAACAGTCAGGTCCCTCTGCTGTAGGTCTGCTGTAGTTTGCTGGAGGTCCCCTCCAAACCCTCTTTGCCTGGGTATCTCCAGCAGAGGCTACAGAACAGCAAAGATTGCTGCCTGTTCCTTTCTCTGGAAGCTTTGTCCCAGAGGGACACCTGCCAGATGCCAGCCAGAACTCTCCTGTGTAAGGTGTCTGTCGACCCCTGCTGGAAGGTGTCTCCCAGTCAGGAGGCACAGGAGTCAGGTACCCACTTGAGGAGGCAGTCTGTCCCTTAGCAGAGCTTGAACGCTGTGCTGGGAGATCTGCTGCTCTCTTCAGAGCTGTCAAGCCAGGATATTTAAGTCTGCTGAAGCTGTGCCCACAGCTGCCCCTTCCCCCAGGTGCTCTGTCTCAGTGAGATGGGGGTTTTATCTATAAGTCCCTGACTGGGGCTGCCGCCTTATTTTCAGAGATGCCCTCCCCAGACAGGAGGAATCTAGAGAGGCAGTCTGGCTGCAGCAGCCTTGCTGAGCTGGGGTCGGCTCTACCCAGTTCGAACTTCCCAGTGGCTTTGTTTATGCTGTGAGGGTGAAACTGCCTACACAAGCCTCAGCAATGGTGGATGCCCCTCCCTGCACCAAGCTCAGGCATCCCAGGTTGACCTCAGACTGCTGTGCTAGCAGCTAGAATCTCATGCCAGTGGATCTTAGCTTGCTGGGCTCCGTGGGGGTGGGACCCACTGAGCCAGACCACTTGGCTCCCTGGCTTCAGCCCCCTTTCCAGGGGAGTGAATGGTTCTGTCTTGCTGGCATACCAGGTATGAAAAAAAGAAAAAAAAAATCCTGCAGCTAGCTCGGTGTCTGCCAAAACGGCCGTGCAGTTTTGTGTTTGAAACCCAGGGCCCTGGTGGCATAGGCACTGGAGGGAATCTCCTGTTCTGCCAGTTGCAAAGACTGTGTGGAAAGCTCAGTATCTGGGCTGGAGTGCACTGTTCCTCCTAGTACAATCTCTCACGGCCTCCCTTGGCTGGGGGAGGGAGATCCGCTGACCCCTTATGTTTCTCGAGTAAGTCCATGCCCCACCCTGCTTTGGCTTTCACTCCATGGGCTGCACCCACTGTCCAACCAGTCCCAGTGAGATGAACCAGGTACCTCAGTTGGAATTGGAGAAATCAGCTGCCTTCTGCATCAGTCTCGCTGGGAGCTGCAGACCGGAGCTGTTCCTATTCACCCATATTGCCAGCAAATCCTACGTACGGTATTATTTAAATATTCAAATGAAGAAATAAAAAGCTACACGTACAGGATATGAGATACAATTCTGAAACTATTGTACATGTATATCAGGGTTAATAATTAAATTCTTAATTATGAGATCCAAGTTTCTCACTGTCAGAGAAGAAAGTTACAGAAAAGTGTAAAAAGAAGGCTAGAATGAACTCCTTGGTACAGGATTAGATTTGGAGACATTCGTATGAATTTATGGTTAGATTAATATACATTCAGATGGTTAGATACAGATACCTGTGTATAAATAGATATGTCTGTATATACAGGTTACATTATATACATTTATTACCTATCTCTTCTTCAGAGAGTGATTAGAAGCAATGATATCTAGTAAAATCTAGCACAAACAGTGCCCAGGTCATATGTTTAAGCCAAAAGTATTTGACTAATACATACTTTTGACCCTGAAATCACTTTTTTGGATACTTTATACATAGCTTCAATATGTGAGAATTACATTTTACCTGTAGTATTCTAAATTAGCACAGTGCAGTAGGACTTTCTGTGATGAAAATATTCTATCTCAGTGCTGTTCAATATAGGAGAATATAGGAGCTACTAATAATAACACCTAACTCTTGAACAATTGCAACGTGACTTATGAAACTAAAACACCTAACTTAATTGATTTCATTGTAATTTAATAGCCACAGGTGGCTAGTGGCTACTGTATTGGATAACAGAGTTTTCAGATAATCCATCAGATGGTATGTTCCCTCAAATCAAGGGACCACCATCCTAATTTTACATTAAAATAGAGCTGTTAAATACACTGCACTATATAAATATATTAAGCAAATAACTATTATAGATAAGAAATACAAAAGGCATCGCTTTAATATATATACGATAGAAAAACAATTATATTGTTGCAAATGTGTGTTTGAAATTCAGGTGATTTTTAATCTATAAGTGGGTTTGAGTTTTCTTTCTCTAATCCTAAGCAATTGATGTTTCCTTTCTTCTGTGCTCTGGATGAGGCATGTCTCTTTGAACTGGCTTATCTTATATTCTCTGTTTTCTTGAGACACAACCTGATGTGACCTGATGAAATGTGACACGCTTGTTACTTTTTGTTAAAAGTGAACAAATATTTGTTAAATGAACAAATATCCATGTAACTAGAATGTTTTCCCATTACTGGTTCCTGGCAGGTATTTGTCTAATGGCAAGGCCCTAAATGAAGGAAAAAAAAATCATCAGCATTAAATAAGCAGCTGAGGCCTCAACAAAAACAGTTAAAACATTAAGTTCAAAAGAAAAACATATATGTTTTCAGGATTTCGTTGTCTTGCATTTTCATGGTCTCTTTTTGCACTGTTGAATAATAATTATTTCTAAAGTAGATGATCAGAACATATATTGGTTTGGAATGAGGAATAGATAGCAGGAAGTGATGAACTAAATACTGTATTCCTTTTTTGTGGAAAGCATATTTAGTGAAAAGGGAGAAAAATAGTGCAGGCATGCATGATATATGACTAGAAGTTTTTCTTATTAGAATAATTTTCTGAATTGTCCAGGAGGCATTATATTGTAAGCCATGTTCTTAGTGATGCAGAAAATTTCTACTTATAATGCCATATGAATTCCACCTTCCACTATTATGAAAATGAGGAGTAACAAAAATATTCTCCATTTGCTTTCTGTTGCTCTCAAAATTATTAAGTTAATAATATGAAAAAGTATTTATCTAAATGGCTATCTTTTAAAATGTCAATGCAAGGCAAAAAACAGTGCAGTACCATTTGATTTAATTTCTACATGCTTGACAAAAGATAACATATGGTTGAAAGAATGTAGTTTAGCAAGTAAAAGTAAAACTAGAAATAATTTCAAGGAGGCAGAATATTCTAGATTTACCTTTAGCTGTCACAGATAAAAAGGATTAATTAATGAAGTCTGCACTCCATAGATAACTCCATTGGTACTTTGTTAATTTTCTTGAAAGAAGGATAGTCCAGGTTGAATTTCCTCTTTAGCTTGAAATGGATTCCAGTTTTTCTTTCTTAATATCAGGAGAAAAAGAAAAGCAGAGTATTAAAGCTAAAATTTAATCATAAATATTACATTAGTAATATCCTTCAAAAATTCGCCTAAATATGTAATATGTGTATATAAAGTCATGAATATCATAAACTTCACAAGAAATCATCTAGATTTTTCTTTCAATCTAAGAATCTGGAATCTTTTATATTTCATATAATTTATGACATAATAGAATATTAACATTACAAAGTGCTAAGTTAATCAAATTAGATTTCATGTACATGATGACGGAATATAATTTCTCATATCATTTATTCATTATTCATTTTTATGAGTAAAAACAATGCAATGCTGCCATTTATTGTAAATGCCTTCTCAATGCTGTGTCAAACAACTTTGATGATACCTACGAGATAAGTAGAACAAACATAACAAATAAATAGTTATATTCATGTATGGATACAACACATAACTTTGGAAAGATTTACTAGGAAATAGTCCTGCGGATATTATGAAAATATCAAAACCCACAATGATCAATAACAACCTATAATATTACATTTGAGGTTTGACCAAAAAATAAAAGTATATCCCAAACACTCAGTGTTGTAAAAGTTTTAAGTGATTTTATCAAATGAGTTAAAAAATTAATCTGTTATTCCAAGCAAGAGAAAATTATTTTTTAAAGGGAATATTTTCCTCACAAGTGTAGAATATTTCCGCACATTGAGATGCAGACTTTGACACCACTTCCACAACAATTTCTCAGGATTAAGAGAACGTTTTTTTGCTGGGTGCACATTGACAGTGGGAATAAGAAAAGTGGTTGAGAAAATAAAAGTAAGAGGAAAAAATCAATAGAAATAGAATGAATGTGATTATAAAGCTCCAAAGGAGGATCAAAGTATGACTTCAAATACAAGAGAACAAGAACTAGTATTTGCATGGTAAAAGTGAGACTGTAAATACAGGAGACCAGTACAGGAGCCCAAATTTAAAGCCTGTCCCATTAATAGGTCAATTATATACTATATTCTAAAAAACATGAACAATTTTGAAATTTAAAAGGGTCATTAGTAATTCTGGTGAGCCAACAGACATAAAACAAGGCATGTGATAACCCTAACCATATGCAAGTGATACGGTTTGGCTGTGTCCCCACCCAAAATTTCATCTTGAATTGTAACCCCCTTAATCCCCATAATCCCCACACGTCAAGGGCTGGACCAGGTGGAGGTAGTTGAATCCCAGGGGTAGTTTCCCCATGCTGTTCTCATGATAGTAAGTGAGTTCTCATGAGATCTGATGGTTTTATAAGTGCCTGGCATTTCCCCTGCTTGCACTCACTCCATCCTGCCTCCCTGTGAAGAAGGTGCCTGCTTCTCCTTTGCTTTCTGCCATGATTGTGAGTTTCCTGAGGCCTCCTCAGCAATGCATAACTGTGAGTCAATTAAACCTCTTTCCTTTATAAATTACCCAGTCTCATGTATTTCTTCATAGCCGTGTGAGAATGGATTAGTACAGCAAGTTTCAAGAATCTTAGAGAAGGGAGAGGTGACTCACTAAGCAACCAAAGCTGGCTCATTTCTCCAGCAATTTGATATGCAGAATTAGGAAGGAGAAGGGACTTTCTTCCTTACATGAATTTTCTAACTCACTATAATTGATGAATAAAACTAAACTAAAAAAATTTTAAGCTTTACTAACAGTTTTAATTGGTGAAGAAATGTCACAGGTAAGGTGGCACAGATAATAATGGATACATGAAGAAAGTTAGTATGGTTAGAAAAACAAAAAGAACAATAACAACCATTCAAGGGCTGACTATATTCTGGGTAATAAGCTAAGCATGTACCGAGTTGAATGAAACAAATTCAGAAATGTGAGTTAACTTTTGCAAACTAACGTAGGTGTCATTCTAATCCAAGACTTTTTGAAATCAAGATTTAATAAACTTTTTCTCTGCTATAATGGCTCTCTTTTCACAAACCTGATGATGTTCCATTTCACTATGAGCATAAGTTGAACTTAATTCCTCATTAGAAATCTGACTGTATTCTGCTGGAGATAAGTCAAAACATATATGTTAAATATTGATCCATGGGTTAGTACTTAAGTATCATAAATCAAATGTTTCTGTACTTCTTCCAATTTTTCCATTCTCATTCTCTGGGATATCCACCCCTCTCCTTCCTACTGAAACTTTGCTAATTCCAATGGCTAATTCTTAATCCCATCTTAGTTGCCTATTAATAGTAACTTAGAACTGATGATTCTCTCCTTTATGAAACAGTGTCTTCATTTGTGACTCTTTCTCAGTATCCTTTGCTTGTTCTTTTTTATCCTTCAACCTTAAATGTTGCCTTACTTAAGGGCTTATTCACTCATCTTTTTTCTTCTCCACTCAGATCTTTAATGATCACATCTCATAATATACACCATACACTTGAGAATTACTCCCAAATTTATATCTCCATTCTGGATCTTTTTTTCCCATCAGAGTCATAAATCCAAATCCTTGTTTTTAATGGGTAGCTCAAATAGATACCTTAAAGTGTCCAAAAACAGACTTTTGATTTAATCCCTGATACTTGCTCTTCTTGGAGTCTTGCTTTCTCCTGTTGTGGACAATGGCAACCCCGTCAGGTTGTCCTCAAACATTTGACTTCCTTCTCAGGTTCACATCGAACATCCAATCCATCAGCAAATTCAAGACAAATGATATTGTGAATTCAATCACACCTCCCAGCCTTCACTGCCTATACTATTATCATCTCTCTCTTGAATTATAACTGGTCTCTTTGCTTTATTTTTAAATTTTATTTTGGATTCAGGGGTGTATGTGCAGGTTTGTTATATAGGTAAATTGCATGTCACAGGGGTTCAGCATATAGATTATTTTGTCACCCAGGTAGTAAGCAAAGTACCTGCTAGGTACTATCTTCACCCTCTTTCCACCTGCCAACTTCAGGTAGACTCTGGTGGCTATTGTTCCTTTCTTTGTGTCCATGTGTATTCAGTGTTTAGCTCCCACTCATAAGTGAGAACATACAGATTTGGTTTTCTGTTTCTGTATTAGTTCGCTTAGGCCAATGGCCTCCAGCTCCATCCTTGTTGCTGCAAAGGATTTGACCTTGTTCTTTTTTATGACTACGTAGTATTTTGTGGTGGATATGTACAGTAGTTTCTTTATCTTGTCTATCATTGATGGGCATTTAGACTGACTCTATGTATTTCTACAGTGAATAGTACTGTGATAAGTGTATGTATACATTGTCTTTATGGTAGAATGATTTATATTCCTTTGTGTATATACCTAACACTGCAAGCAGTGGAGGAAGAACCTCTATCCAGTAAATGGTACTGGAATAACTGGCTAACCTAATGCAAAAGATTGAAACTGGACCGCCTCACTTATATCATATTTAAAAATTACCTCAAGATGGATTAAAGACTTGAATATAAAACCTAAAACTATAAAAACTGTGGAAGATAATCTAGGAAATACCATGCTAGACATAGGCCCTGGCAAACATTGCTTGATGAAGATGCCATGAGTAATTTCAACAAAAACAAAAATTGACAAATGGGACCTGATTAAACAAAAGATCTCATGCACAGCAAAAGAAGCTGTCAACAGAGTAAACAAATAACTTACAGAATGGGAGAAAATATTTGCAAACTATGCATCTGACAAAGCTCTAATATCCAGAATCTATAAGGAACTTAAATAAATGAACAGGCAAAAAACAGACCCATTACAAAGTGGACACAGGGTATGAACAGACACTTTTCAAAAGAAAACATCCATGTGGCCCACAAGTATATGGTCTTTTGCTTAACTTTTGTTTCACCCTTCATAAGTAGTCTATTCTCAACACAGAGTAGACCTTCTGATGCACAAGGCAGATTCTTGTTATGCTTCTGCTCAAAACTTCCCAGTGGCTTTCTAACTCCAAAACCCAAAGTTCTTATGATGGCTTACAAGCACTTACATAATGGAGCACCCCACTCCTTTCTAGTCTCATTTACTACCATTTCTTCCTGTACCCATTTACTTCTGACACACAGGCCTCTTTGCTGTTCCTGGAGCACAGCAAGCATATCTCAAACTCAAGGCCTCTTCCTTTGCTATTCCCTCTGCCTCGAATGATCTTCCTCCAGATATCCTACATGGCTTGCTTCATCACAACCATAGGGCTCTGCACTAATGTCACTTTATCCATAATATCTTTCTTAACAATTTTAAAGACAGTACCAAACTTTCTATATCTTTTGTTTTATTTTTCTTTTTGTTCCAGATTTATTGAAGTATGATTAACAAATAAAAATTGTATGTATGGCCAGGCACAGTGGCTCACACCTGTAATCGAAGCACTTTGGGAGGCCGAGGCAGGTGAATCACGAGGTCAAGAGACCAAGACCATCCTGGTCAACATGGTGAAACCCCATCTCTACTAAAAATACAAAAATTAGCTGGATGTGGTGGTGGGTGCCTGTAGTTCCAGCTACTCGGGAGGCTGAGGCAGGAGAATTGCTTGAACACGGGAAGCGGAGGTTGCAGTGAGCTGAGACCATGCCACTGCACTGCAGCCTGGTGAAACAGCGAGACTCCAACTCAAAAAAAAACTTGTATATATTTAGGGGTACAACATATGTTGATATATGTATATGTTGTGAAATAATTTTCACAGTCAAGCTAATTAGCATATTCATTACCTCACAGTTACCTTTTCTGTGTGTGTTTTTGTGTATGTGTAGTGAGAACACTTAAGATCTACTTTCTTAACAAATTTCATGTCCACAATACATTATAGTCACCATATTGTACATTAGGTCTCTAGTACTCTAATATTAATCTTACAACTGAAAGTTTGTATCTTTTCACCAATATCTCCCCTTTTTCTCCACTCCGAGGCCCTCGTAACCACCATTTGACTCTCTGTTACAATTAGTTTGACTTTTTTTGATTTTACATATAATTATTTGTCTTTCTGTGTGTGGCTTTTTTCATTTAGCATAATGTCCTCCAGTGTCATCTGTGTTGCCGTAAATGGCAGTATCTCAGTATCTTCTTTTTCTTTTCTTGGACTTTTATTTTAAGTTCAGAGATATATGTGCAGGATGTGCAGGTTTGTTACATAGATAAACGTGTACCGTGGTGGTTTGCTGCACAGATCATCCCATCACCTAAGCATTAAGCCCAGTGTCCATTAGCTATTCTTCTTGATGCTCTCCCTCCTGCTGTCCTCCCAAAGCGCCCCAGTTTGTGGTTGTTCCCCAACAATGCATCCATGTGTTCTCACCATTCAGCTCTCACTTATAAGTGAGAACATACAGTTTTTTGTTTCCTGTTTCTGTGTTACTTTGCTGAAGATAATAGTTTCCAACTCCATCCATGTCCCTGCAAAGGACATGATCTTGTTCCATTTTATGGCTGCATAATACTCCATGGTGTGTACATGTACCACATTCTCTTTATCCAATCTATCATTGATGGGCATTTAGGCTGATTCCATGTCTCTGCCTTGTGAATAGTGCTGCAGTGAACATACACATGCATGTATCTTTATAATATAATGATTTATACTTCTTTGGGTATATACCCAGTAATGGGATTGCTGGGTCAAATAATATTTCTGCCTCTAGGTTTCTGAGGAATCACCATGCTGTCTTCCACAATGGTTGAACTAATTTAAACTCCCACCAACAGTGTAAAAGCGTTCCTTTTTCTGTTAAACCTTCCCAGCATCCGTTTTTTTCTGACTTTTTAGTAATAGCCATTCTGACTGTCAGGAGAAGATATCTCATTGTGGTTTTGATTTGCATTTCTTTAATTATCAGTGATGTTGAGCTTTTTTTCATATGTTTGTTGGCTACATGTAAGTTTTCTTTTAAGAAGTATTTGCTCATGTCCTTTCCCCACAGTTTAATGGGGTTGTTATTTTCTTGTACATTTGCTTAAGTTCTTTGTAAATTCTGGATATCAGACCTTTGTCAGATGGACAGATTGCAAAAATTTTCTCCCCTTCTGTAGGTTGTCTCTTTACTCTGATGATAGTTTCTTTTGCTATGCAGAGCTCTTTAGTTTAATTAGATCCCATTTGTCAATGTTTGCTTTTGTTGCAGCTGCTTTTGACATTATCATCATGAAATCTTTGTCAGTGCCTATGTCCTGAATGGTATTGCCTAGATTTCTTCTAGGATTTTTAAAATTTTTGTTTTACGTTTAAGTCTTTAATCCATGTTGAGTTAGTTTTTGCATATGGTGTAAGGAAGCAGTCCAATTTCAATTCTCTGCATGTGGCTATCCAGTTCTCCCAGCACCATTTATTAACTAGGGAGTCATTTCCCCATTGCTTGTTTTTGTCAGGTTTGTCAAAGATCAGATGTTTGTAGTATGTGGTCTTATTTCTGAGTTCTCTATTCTGTTTTGTTGGTCTTTGTGTTTGTTCTTGTACCAACACTGTGCTGTTTTGCTTACTGTAGATCTCCTTTTTTAAGGCTGAATAATATTCTATTGTGTATATATGCCCACATACTTTTTATTCATTTATCTGTCAATGGACACTTATTTCCATAATACAGCAATGAAAATGAGAGTGCAGATCTCTTTGGTATAGTGACTTTGGATATATGCTCTAAAGTGGGACTTCTGAAACATATGGTAATTCTATTTTTAATCTATTGACGAACCTCCATATAGTTTCCCATAATGGCTGTATTAATTTACGTTCTCACAAACAATGTCCAAGGCTTCTCTTTTCTCCTTATGTTCACCAATACTTTTTGTCTTTTATCTTTAGATAATTGCAATCCTAAGAGGTTTCAGGTGATATTATTATAGTACTTATTCTATAATTACTTCTCTTTTTTACTGTCTGTTTCCACAGTAAAACTAAGTTTCATAAGGGCATACATTTTTATTCTTTTATTTACCACTCTATCCCTGGTTCCTTCAACAAAGCATATCCATACTGGGTGCTTGATATGGTTTGGTCATGTCCCCACTCCAAATCTCATTTGGAAATGTAGCTCCCATAATCCCCATGTGTCATGGGAGGGACCCAGTGGGAAGTAATTAAATCATGGGGGGTGTGTTTTTCCCATGCTGTTCTCATGGTAGTGAATAAATCTCATGAGATCAGATGGTTTTATAAGGGGCAGTTCCCCTGCACATGCTTTCTTGCCTGCCATCATAGAAAACGTGACTTTGCCCCTCATTTGCCTTTCCCCATGATTGGATTGTAAGGTCTCACCAGCCATGTGGAACTGTAAGTCCATTAAAACTCTCTTTCCTTTTTAAATTATTGGTAATGTGAGAATGGACTATTACAGTAAATTCATACTGGGAGTGGGGCACTGCTGTAAAGATGCCCCAAAATGGGGAAGTGACTTTTGAACTGGGTAACAGGTAGAGGATGAAAAAGTTTGGAGGGCTGAGAAGAAGATAGGAAAATGTGGGAAAGTTTGAAACTTCCTAGACACTTAGAGGACTCAGAAGACAGGAAGATGTGAGAAAGCTTGGAACTTGCTAGAGACTCGTTGCATGGTTTTGACCAAAAGGCTGATAGTGATATGGACTAAAAAGTCTAGGCTGAGATTGTATTAGATGGAGATGAAGAACTTACTGGGAACTGGAGCAAAGGTGGTTCTTGCTATGCTTTAGCAAAGAGACTGGCAGCATTTTACCCCTGCCCTAGAAATCTGTGGAACTTTGAACTTGAGAAAGATTATTTAGGGTATCTGGTGGAAGAAATTTCTAAGCAGCAAAGCATTCAACAGATGACTTAGGTGCTCTTCAAAGCTTTCAGTTTTATTCATTCTGAAGGATATGGTTTGGAATTGGAACTTATGTTTAAAAGGGAAGCAGAGCTTAACAGTTCAGAAAATTTGCAGCCTGACAATGTGATGGAAAAGAAAAACCCATTTTTGGAGGAGAAATTCAAACTAGCTGCAAGAATTTGCATAAGTAATGAGGAGCCCAATATTAAACTTCAAGACAATGGGAAAAATGTCTCCAGGGCATGTCAGAGGTCTTCATGGCATCCCCTCCTATCACAAGCTGGGAAGCCTAGAAGTTAAAAATGGTATTGTGGGCTGGGCCCAGGCCCTTAGTGCTTTGTGTAGTCTAGGGACTTGTTGCCCCAAACCCCAGTTATGGCTAAAAGGGGCCAATGTACAGCTCAGGCCATTACTTCAAAGGGCGCAAGCCACAAGTATTGGTGGCCTTCACATGGTGGTGAGCCTGTGGGTGCACAGAAGTCAAGATTTGAGGTTCGGGAACCTCCACCTAGATTTCAGAGGATGTATGGAAATGCCTGGATGCCCAGGCAGAAGTGTGCTGCAGGGGTGGAGCTCTCATGGAAAACCTCTGCTAGGGCTGTGCATAAGGGAAATGTGGGGTTGGAGCCCCAACACAGAGTCCCACTGGGTTACTGCCTAGTAGAGCTATGAGAAGAGGGCCACAGTTCTTGATTCTGTAATGGTAGATCCACCAACAGCTTGCACCATGCACCTGGAAAAGCCACAGATACTCAATGCCAGCTCATGAAAGCAGTCAGGAGAGGGGCTGTACCCTGCAAAGCCAGAGGAGCAGAGCTGCTCAAGACCATGTGAACCTACCTCTTGTATCAGTGTGACCTGAATGTGAGAAATGGAGTCAAAGGAGATCATTTTGGAGCCTCAGGATTTGATTGCCCTGCTGGATTTCTGACTTGCCTGAGGCCTGTAGCCCCTTTGTTTGGCCAATTTTGCCCATTTGGAACAGGTGTATTTACCCAATCCCTGTACTCCCATTGTATCTAGGAAGTAACTAGCTTGCTTTTGATTTTACAGGCTCATAGGCAGAAGGGTCTTGCCTTGTCTCAGATTAGACTTTGCACTGTGGACTTTTAAGTTAATGCTGAAATGAGTTAAAACTTTGGGGGACTGTTGGGAAGGCATGATTGGTTTTTAAATGTGAAGACATGAGATTTGGGAGCGGGCAGGGGCAGAATGATTTGTTTTGGCTGTGTCTTCACCCAAATATCATCTTGAATTTTAACTCCCATGATACCCACGTATCATGGGGGGGGGGATCTGGTGGGAGATAATTGAATCATGGATTTGGGTTTTTCCCATGCTATTCTTATGATAGTGAATAAGTCTCAAGAGATCTGATGGTTTTATAAAAGGAAGTTCTCCTGCACATGCTCTCTTTTCTGCCACCATGAAAGATGTGCCTTTGCTCTTCCTTTGCCTTCTGCCATAATCGTGAGGCCTTCCCAGCCATGTGGAACTGTGAGTCCATTAAACCTTTTTTTCTTTTTAAGTTACCCAGTCTTGGGTATGTCTTTATTAAGCATATGAGAATGGACTAATACAGTGCTAGTAAATATTTGCTTATTAAGTCATTGATGTGTAAACAATACTTAGAAACACTTGATTGTAATTTTGTTTATGTAAGATATTCTATACCTACTGTGTTCTCTTCAGACAAATGTTATATTTACATTTCTAATTCAGAATCTACAGTCCAATGGTTATGTCTTTTTGTGGTATTTTAAATTCAAAAAAATCAACACACATTTATTTTGTTGTTACTCTCTAACATCACTGTGCTAGATATTCTGTAATAAAAATATAATAAAGATATATCCTCACTTTCAAATAGCTTATTTTCTAACTTAAAAATACAGTCTTATCATCATTTATCTTACAGACAAATATAAGGCAACAAATGTATAATTGCAATTGTTATTAGTATTTTTTCACAGGGACATAGGATGGGTAAGAAAGCTTCCCATCATTGTCATATGCTAGCTTTCAGATGATTAATATGTAAGTGTATTTCCAGGAAGATATGCCTGCAACATAATGATTGAGACATATGATCACAACCTCAAAACAATGAGGTCCAACATGCAAAATAATATATAATTATTATTAATTATATATTATATAATAGTTTATTATATAATTTCATATTATATAACATACAACATATTATATATTAAATAATGTATAATATAATATATAATATAAAACAATAAACATAAAACAGCTTGAAGTTCAGTTTAACATGGTGACTCCCAATATATATTGCTTTTGAAGACACATTGCAGATCAAATCAAACATAGGAAAAAAAACACACTCAGACAACATATACGGCATGGTTAGGGCTACCAATTTGTCATTTCTGATCTAAGGAAATTGTAGCATACTTAGATTTTTCTTCTTTATTGTAAGCCATCATTTATATTGAAGGAATAATAATTGACTAGTGGTTTATATGTAACCCAAGAAAATAGACATGGGCAAGGACCAAATGTATGCCAGCGTTTATCTTTATCATGGAGAACAAGAAGTTATAATTCTAGGCAACCAAGTATAGATTTTAAGGAAGAAATATTTCTGTTGTGGAGCACTGTAATTTATCTACTTGCCATATTTTGAAATAAAAAAGGAGAAGGGGAAGTATGATGAGCAGGAGGAGGAGTGGGAGGATGAGGGGAAAAAGGGAGGAAAAGGAAGAGGAGAAGAAGGAGAAAGAGAAAGATGGGGAGAAGAAAGAGTAGGAAGAGGAAGGAAAGGAGGAGAAGGGGGAGGGAAGGAGAAGAAGAAATAAAAAGAAGAAGGAAAAGAAGAAGGAGGAAGAGGAGGAAACAGCAGCAACCTTGATAATTTTCAATCCCTTTATTCTCAAACTCTCACCACCGTATATAGCAAAAAATTGGCTTTTGGTTTGCACAGGGCCATAGTAATGCCTTTTTAATCCTTTTTATTTATTAATTGATTAAACAAATATTTTTGAGCACTTGCTCTATGCAAGGTATTGTGTTCATCTCTGGGACATCTAGTGAATATTACACACATAGTCCCTGCCTTCATGTAGCAACACTAAAGCAGACATTCTCCTTAGGATGATGTGCCAAATCCTGAATGCTAAGTGCTGCCGTGCATTTTTGAGCCAAGTATTTAATTACCTATGAAAATAAATTGATTTCTGATTTACAAAACATCAGCTGCTTATGAAATCATTTTGTATAAGTCAGTTACATGCAATCAGATTAATTCTGGATAAACTTTTATTTAAAAAAATTTATTTCTGGAAAAGCAGCTCACTAATCTGTTGATAGCTTCATCCAAGCCTTGTGATAGTCTCTTCTAAGCACTAGCAACTTTTGGAGCTTGACCAGAGCAGTCTTAGTCTTCCTTTGTCCTATTATTCTCTCATATTGTGCCTTTGATATATTACAAAACAAATCAACTATGGCCATAAGTAAAAAGAAGTTATTAGTTTTATTATGAAGATAAGGAAAAGCCTATTTAAGACAGAACATTTGAACTGGACTGGATTGGTATATGATAGGAAGAGCATCTATCAATTTACTTCCTGGCTTGGAAAATAATGTATGGTGCTGGTAAGTGTCTGATGGTGCCATGGTATTGGTAAGAGCAGGGTGTAGCAAAACACACACTATGTATGAAGCTATGAGTGGATGGGAGATTTGGTTTATACTCTATAAGAATTTGAATGTCATTTACAAGTATTTTAGAGATGACAGTGGGCCGATTAAATGTTTATAAATGGAAAGTAGCAATACTAATTAGAATAAATGTGATGAGCAAGAGATTAAACACATGATGGTCAATTCAGAGAACAAACTAATTCTCTGAAATATATCTTGTTAAAGGTCACTTTTGGAGGCATAACAAAATATAGTTTACCAAGTAACCAGTTCACTTAATGACTAATTCCAACAAATAATCAAGGCACCAAATCACTTTACTTTCCCAACTCCCCACCAAAAAAAGCTAGATTTTACTGATTTCTTACAAAATATACAGTAATTTGTGTTGCGCTGGAATATTTCAACAGCCTTTGCAAACTTTTTTCACCAAAGATGAGGTTTTTTTGCAGTCATTTTGTCCTACCTGTTTTGTTCTAACTATTGCATCAGAACAGTAGATATGAAGTAAATTTCTGTCTTTTCCATAATTAGAGACTACTATTCTAAACAACAAAGTGGGATCTATCTCTTGTAGATGTTTTAATTCATATGCTATCTTTATCCCCTTTCTTAATATACAGATTTTTATATGGGTCAATCAAATGAATTCTTCATGTACTCCATTTCAGGAATTATCTGCTATATCATTCAGTACCATGTACATGAAATAATAGATGTAATAATAATAGATTCTATAAATAAAGTTCATTAGCTATTTTTATTTATCAGTTTTTAGATTTTTAGATTTATCAGTTTTTAGTTTTTAGATTTTTTAGATTTGTCAGTCTGCAAACAAAAGCATATGTGCATGTTCATTTTGGAATTGCCAAAATTCTTTAACCAAAGGAGTTATGATACAAATTAGATGCATTGATCATGTAGCTACTATAGACAAACGTAGACGTAAGTTACAACAATTGAGAAGATAACAAACTGTACTTAAGGGAAATCCTATCCATTTTCATAAAAAATGTTGGTCATTAAAGAAGTGCTCAGTGTCTGAATTTTGAAACATACTGAAAACTAGCTTCAGTTGAACTGAACCCACATAAAGAGAAGTTGAAACATCAAGGCACTGGATTGAAAATGTGATGAAAGTGAAACAACCACTCCAATGTTTATCAATTTCTTGTTATATGAGATATACTTAATATGTGACTTTAAAATATTATTATTTCTTTTTTAAAAAGTAATCAACCCAAAGAATGGAAACACTATGGCTAATTTGCTGCAATGAAGTAGCAAAAATAAAACACAAATTTCCAAAAAAATGCTCAAAGTCTATTGAAGCAGCTCATGCAAAAAAAAGGGGCAGGGAAGTTTTAGATAAATAATTTTTTCTGCTAATTATAAATTACAAATTTTATAATTAGTCATTATGTTAGTTCTCAAGAGGATTTTTAAATATCACAAAGAAAACATAACAGGCTCTTGAATTATGTTCGAAGCAATTAGAATGAGTACTAAAAAAGCCTGTTAACAGGACCTATTAACATATTGGTTGGAAACAATGGTTGAGGAATAAAAATTATAGTTTTCATTCCTAGGTGGCTGATGAATCAGTTACTTTTCAAAGGTCAAAAGTACAGGAGGAAAGTATGTTTTTCAGGGACAATAATGAAAAATTAAGGACTTGTGGAGTATGATGTGTTAGAAGCACTGGGCAAAATGGTCCTTAAACAACGAAATATCTGGTTCCTAGAGCTCAAAAAATTATTTAGAGTAATTAGAAAAAGGAGAATGGGGCCGGGCGCGGTGGCTCACGCCTGTAATCCCAGCACTTTGGGAGGCCGAGGCGGGCGGATCACGAGGTCAGGAGATCGAGACCATCCTGGCTAACACGGTGAAACCCCGTCTCTACTAAAAATACAAAAAATTAGCCGGGCGTGGTAGCGGGCGCCTGGAGTCCCAGCTACTCGGGAGGCTGAGGCAGGAGAATGGCGTGAACCCGGGAGGCGGAGCTTGCAGTGAGCCGAGATCGCGCCACTGCACTCCAGCCCGGGCGACAGAGCGAGACTCCGTCTCAAAAAAAAAAAAAAAAAAGAAAAAGGAGAATGGAATTAACCGTATTTATTAAACATCTACAATGTATCAGATGCTGGGGCAAGTTTTTAAAATACATGTACTCATTTAATCTTAAAAACAACCTGTGGAATAAATATTGCTCTCTTCCATTTATCAATTAGTAAAATGGATCTAAGAAAATGTACAATTAAGTTATTACTGTTATAAAAGCATTTTTTAAAGATAGATTGTATTATTTCTCCCAAGTTTGTGTCTCTTTCCCAGTAGAAATAGTATATGTCTCTGTCCCTTGCCATATGGCTCTCTGTGCCTCCCAGGTGAAGGAATATAGTTCACCAGATCACTGATATCATGCTTGTCTATATGACTTCCTCTAGACATTTATGTATGCTATATCCAATCAGAAACTTCAAGAACCATCACATGGATATGACATTGTCCTTTTCATTTTTCCAGGAAACAAGGTTTGCTCCTTCAGCCTGGATCTAAAATAAAGACATGTAAAACAAAGCGGACTACACTTGACATGAAAAAATATATATGAGCAAGGAAATAAAACTTTAGTGTTGCAACTCTCTAAGACTTGGAAGTTGTTTCTTATGCAGCATAATTTAATGACAGTCAACTAATGCAGTGTAAACCATGGAGCTTAGACTCATGTAAGTTCCATCTGGCTTTAAAGTTCATGCATGGTATACTACATCACTCTCTTTCTCACACATCATGTGATATATAAAGCCATGGGTTGATTATGTAATTCAGAATTGAGTGCAAATGGCCATGAAAATGCCTTGAGAAATCTCCATTTGAGGACTATACAGAGTATGAGGAAATAGAAAGGAGAACTAAGAAAAAAAATCAAAATTTTAATGGTGGTACAGTCAATGCAGAAAGGAATTTCGATAAAGAAAAAAATCTAAAATATCAAATATTGAAGAAAAATTAAAAGGATGAAAGCTAAGAAATAAAGAAAAAGTTACTGGTCTTAGAAATCTGGAGATCATTCATCATTTTTTGTCAAAATCTGCTTGGCATATATGAGGACTAAGATTTAAATATAAGACAGGAGTCCTTAACTTTAGTACAAGAATCGTTCAGGAGAGAGCTGTGGATTACATGAAAATGAATCATCAAGCGTATTGATTTTCTATTGCTATTGTAATAAATTGTTACAAACTTAGCAGTTTATAACAGCACAAATTTATTACTTCATAGTTTCGAGTGGTCAGAAATCTGACACATGTCTCATCAGGCTAAAATATAGGTGTCAACAGGATTGCATTGCTTATTGGAGGTTCTCGCAAAGAAGCCACTTCCAAGTTTATTCAGGATATTGGTCAAATTCATTTTCTTACAGCTGTAGGAATGAGGACACCATTTTCTTCCCAGCTGTCAGTTAGGGGCTGTCATTAGCTCCTAAAGACCTTCTCTAGTCCTTTCACATGGCTCTCCACTTACAACCAGCAAGGCACATCAAAGCCTTCTTACTATAGGAATTTCTCTCCATTCCTCCTTCTTTTGGATCTCTTTCCCTTATTCCTCTGCCCCAACTCGCTAACTGACTCTTCTGCTTTCCTTTTCTGCTTTTAAAGGCTCATGTGATTACATTAGGCTCACTCCAATAATCTGACATGTTATCTTTATTTTAACAGCAGCTGGCTGGGTGCAGTGGCTGAGACTCCTAATTCCAGCATTTTGAGAGGCCCAGATGGGAGAATTGCTTGAGCCCAGGAGTTCAAGACCAGTCTGGGCAACAGAGTGAGACCACCTATCTACAGTTTTTTTAATTAGCCAGGGATGTTGGTATGTGCCTGTAGTTCCAGTTACTTGGGAGGTTGAGATGGGAGGATCGTTTGAGCCCAGAAGGTTGAGGATGCAGTAAGCCATGGTTGTGGCACTGCACTCCAGCCTGGGTGACAGAGCAAGACCCTGTGTCAAAAAGAGAGAAAGAGAGACGGAAGGAAGGAAGGAAGAAGGAAGGAAGGAAGGAAGGAAGGAAGGAAGGAAGGAAGGAAGGAAGGAAGGAAAGAAGGAAGGAAACAAAAAAAAATTTAGGTTTGGCTGACTAGTAACCATGCTTCTATCTGCAGAGTGTCTTCACAGTAGTTCGTAGGTTAGTGTTTAATTGAATAAACAGGGCATAGGAAACTTGGAGCAGGGGAGATAGCTATAGAATTCTGTCTATCACATCAGAGACACTTGCTAAAAAAATTAATTCTCAAGGTGTCTCCCATAAAAGCCTGTTAAAAAAAAGCTCTAGGATAAGACATTGGTCTATACTTTAATAAGTCCTATAGGCAATTATTTTTTTATTATACTTTAAGTTTTAGGGTACATGTGCACAACGTGCAGGTTAGTTACATATGTATACATGTGCCATGTTGGTGTGCTGCACCCAGTAACTCTTCATTTAACATTCATTCTCAGCAAACTAGCGCAAGGACAAAAAACCAAACATCACATGTTCTCACTCATAGGTGGGAATTGAACAATGAGAACACATGGACACAGGAAGGGGAACATCACACATCGGGGCAATTATTTTCAGAATACTTGAAAGCACCTTCTTTCCAGGGTCAATGATGAGTTTGTTATATCTAATGCCCTGAAATGTTATGAAAAATGTTGTAAGCATTTTCATTTTCCTAGGGCTAATTTATTAATTTATTAAAAGCTAGAAGAGTTCTATGACTCAGAATACTTAATTTAAGGAATTAAATTTAAGGGCATGTATATGAAAAAAATGCAAGAGAATGGCCTACCCTTGACATTTTGATAGTAAAGTAAAGAAAATGTATGGGATGGTAGTTTGAGAAAAAAGCTGGTTTTAGGGAATTTTTTAGGATACACAAGAATTGAGCATATGGGAAAGAAAAGAATTTGTGGATGGCAGTATTCCAAGGCAGGATGGGGACAACTGAAGTGGCAAATTATTTGCAGTAACTAGATAAATAGGATGGTTGGGAATTTTAATCTTGTAACAAAAGTATATTGTTCTGTTAAAGGAAAGAAAAAGAAGAGGGATAAGTAAAGGTGCAGAGAAACTAAGATGGAATGGCTTCCTTTTCCTCAGTTAAGTAGGAGTTATATCCCTTACTCTTTTAAGAATTAGATGGCTTGAGCACTGTGGAATGAATCTAGGGAAAAAACAAAGAGATAGAAAAAAAGGTAGAGATTAGCAAAAAATAAAAATAAAATAACTGGATCCTCAATGCTGCCCACTAAGAATATATTTTAAGGATTTGAACAAAAATTATGATAAAAATATTTTTAGTAATTGCATCAAGTTTTCTTTTTATTTCACCATTATTCTTCTGTGGTCACATAGTTCAAATGAGTAGAGCATTTAAAAATCCAGTATATGTATGCCATTCCCGAATTGGCATTTTAGATAATATTAATAGGATACACACTTTGCTGAGATGCAGGAGGACTGTATTTAAATCCCAAATTTATTTTTAGGTTTGTTAAGGAACTTTAAGCAAAGCCTCTTATTCTGCATCAGCTTCCTCCTTGGCCAAATGGAAATAATATTGTTTGTCCCATGTAATCTACACAGTATGCAAAGAAAATAAAATAAGACCAATATAATATAGTTTTTGAAGTTGAAAAAGAAATAATAAGCTGCATCTTACAAATTTATTGGTAGCTCTGAGAAGTACCAGATAATAGGGTATTAATCTAACACCACAAATCATTCTCCACTCTCCATCAAACAGAAGGTTTGCTTTCGAAATTAAATAAACTTTTTTAAATTAAAAGGAAAAAAGAAGTGGAACTTCCACTTCCAGCAACATGGCAGATCAAATAATTTTAAATGTCTTTATTTCATTTACCAAAAATACTGGATAAAATATAAAAACACCCAACGTTTCTGGTAAACTAGTTTTCAGTTGGCTACACTCATACAAACATTTTGAATTGTTAAAAAGTAAAAGATTATAATTTGTTTTACTGAAGAAGAAAAGGGTGTCATTTAAATGCAAAAATAGATAAAACCTACAAAACTGACCAAATATTAACGATCGTTAGATTAATCCATTAGACCAAAAATACCCATCACAGAATCTTAGAAAAATAAATAAAAGAACAGTTAACAATCTAATTGTATTTAGTTTTTCTAAAATGAAGGAAAACACGTGTGTGAGTTTTTTTTTAACCAGACAAAATTGGACATAAAAACATAACAATTTTTTTTCAATTTCTATTTTAAGTACAGGGTGTACATATACAAGTTTGTTCTGTGGGTAAATTGCGTGTCACTGAGGTCTGATGTGCAAATGATTTCGTCACACAGGTAGTGAGCATAGTACCCAATAGGTATTTTTTCAATCTTCACTCTTCTCACAGACTCCGCCCTCAAGTAGGCGCTAGTATCTCTCATTCCTCTCTTTGTGTCCATGTGTACTCAATGTTTAACTCCCACATATAAGTGTGAGAATATGTGGTGTTTGGTTTTCTGTTCCTGTATTAATTCATTTAGGATAATGCCCTCTAGCTACATCCATGTTGCTGAAAAGGACATGATTTCATTCTTTTATATAGCTGTGTAGTATTATACGGTGTATATGTACCATCTTTCCATTCAGTCCACAGTTGATGCACATCTAGGATGATTCCATTTCTTTGCTATTGTGAACAGTGCTTTGATGAATATACGTGTGCATGTGTCTTTTTGGTAGAATGACTTATATGCCTTTGGCTATATACCTAGCAATGAGATTGCTGGGTTGAATGGTAGTTCTAAGTTCTTTGAGAAATCTTCAAACTCCTTTCCACAGGAGCTAAGCTAATTTACATTCCTACCAACAGTGTATAAGCATTCCCTTTTCTCCAGTACTTTGCCAACATCTGTTACTTTTTGACTTTTTAATAATAGCCTGGTGTGAGATGGTATCTCATTGTTATTTTGAATTGCATTTTTCTGATGATTAATCATGATGAGCATTTTTTCATGTTTGTTGGTTGCTTGTTTGTCTTCTTTTGAGAAGTGTCTGCTCATTTCCTTTGCCCATGCGTTCATGGGGTTATTTGTTGTTTGCTTGTTGATTTGTTTATTATAGATTCTGGATATTAGACCTTTGTCAGATGCATAGTTTGCAAATATTTTCTCCCATTCTGTAGTTTGTTTATTCTGATGATAGTTTATTTTGCTGTGCAGAAACACTTTAGTTTAATTACGTTTCATTTGTCATTTTTTGTTTTGGTTGCAACTGCTTCTTGGCATCTTCATCATGTAATCTTTGCCATAGCCTATGTCCAGAATGGTATTTCCTGTGTTTTCTTTTGGGAATTTTATAGTTTTGGGTTTTATGTTTAAGTCTTTAATCCATCTTTAGTTGATTTCTGTATATGGCATAAGGAAGGAGCCCAGCTTCAATCTTCTACATGACTAGCCAGTTATCCCAGCACCATTTATTGAATTTGAAGTCCTTTCTTCATTGGTTGCTATTGTTTGACTTTTTCAAAGATCAAGTGGTTGTAGGTGTGTAATCTTACTTCTGAGTTATCTACTCTGTTCCATTGGTCTATATGTTTGTTTGTGTACCAGTACCATGCTGTTTTGGTTACTGTAGCCTTGTAGTATATTTTGAAGTCAGGTAGTGTTTTGCCTCCAGGTTTGTTATTTTTGCTTAGGATTGTTTTGGCTACTTGGGCTCTTTTCTGGTTTCATATGAATTTTAGAATAGTTTTTTTCTAATTCTGTGAAAAATGACATTGACAGTTTAATAGGAACAGCATTGAATCTATAAATTGCTTTGGGCCATATTGTCATTTTAACAATATTGATTATTCCTATCCATGAGTGTGGAAAGTTTATCCATTCGTTTGTGTCATCTCTGATTTTTGTCAGCAGCGTTTTGTAATTCTTGTTGTAGAGATCTTTCACCTCCCTGGTTTGCTGTAATCCTAGTCATTTTATTCTTTTTGTGGCTATTGTGAATGGGATTACATTCTTGATTTGACTCTCAGCTTAGACATTATTGGCTTATAGAAATGCTACTGATTTCTGCACATTGATTTTATACCCTGAAACATTACTGAAGTTGTTTACCAGTTCAAAGCGACTTATGCAGAAACTATGTGGTTTTCGAGGTATACAATCATATCACCTGTGAAGACAAATAGTTTGACTTCCTCCTTTCCTGTTTGGGTGTCTTTTATTTCTTTCCCTTGTCTGATTGCTCTGGCCAGGACTTCCAATACTCTGCTGATAGGAGTAGTGAGAAAGGGCATCCTCATCTTGTTCTGGTCCTCAAGGGGAATTGTTCAAGATTTTGCCTGTTCAGTATGATGTTGGCTGTAGGCTTGTGAGAGATGGCTCTTATTATTTTGGGGTATATTCTTTTAATGCCTAGTCTGTTGGGTTTTTAACATGAAGGGATGTTGAATTATATTGATAGCCTTTTCTGCATTTATTGAGATGATCATGTTGTTTTTGTTTTTAGTTCTGTTTATATAAGGAATTATATTTATTGATTTGCACTAATCTTGCATTCAAGGAATCAAGCCTACTTGATTGTGGAGGATTAGCTTTTTGATGTGCTGCTGGAATCAATTTGCTGGCATTTTGTTGAAAAATTTTGGGTCTATGTTAATCAGGGATATTGGCATGAAGCTTTCTTTTATTCACTGTGTTTATGCCAGGTTGTGGTATCAGAATAATGCTGGCCTCATCATATGAGTTCCTCTTCTTCAATATTTTGAAATAATATCAATAGCATTGGTACCAGCTTTTCTTTATCCATCCAGTAGAATTTGGAAGTGATGCATCTGGTCCAGGGCTTTTTCTGGTTGGTAGGTGTTTTATTAGTGATTCAGTTTTAGAACTCCTATCGGTCTATTCAGGATTTCAACTTCTTCCTGGTTCAACCTTGGGAGGTTGTATGTTTCTAGGAATTTATCTATTTCTTCTAAGTTTTCCAGTTTGTGTACATAGAGGTGTTCATTATCTGTGAGGATATTTTTTTTGTATTTCTCTGGGGTCAGTGGTAATGTTACCTTTGTCATTTCTGGTTGTGTTTATTTGGATCTTCTCTCTTTTTTTCTTTGTTATTCTAGCTAGACATCTATCAATCATATTTATTCTTTAATAAACCAACTTTTGGTTTCACTGCTCTTTTGTATGGATTTTTTTCTCAATATTGTTCAGTTCATCTCTGACTTTGGTTATTCCTTGTCTTCTGCTAGCTTTGGGGTTGTTTTGCTCTTTTTTTTCTAGTTCCTCAATGTGTGATGTAAACTTGTTTCTTTGAGATCTAACTTCTTGATGTAGGCATTTAGTGCTACAAACTTTACTCATAACATTGCTGTAGGTGTGTCTCAGGTTCTGGTATGTTTTATCTTTGTTTTCATTAGTTTCAAAGAATATTTAGATTGCTGCCTAATTTCATCCCTAACCCAAAAGTCATTCAGGAACAGGTTGTTTAACTTTCATGTAATTGTATGTTTTTGAGAGATATTTTTGGTATTTATTTCTATTTTTCTTGTGCTGTTACATGAGTGTGTGTTTGGTATGATTTCAGTTCTTTTGAATTTGTTGAGGATTGCTTTATGATCAAGTATGTGGTTGATCTTAGAGAATGTGCCATGTGCAGATGAGAAGAACATATATTCTGTTATTGTTGGGTGGAGTATTCTGTAAGTGTCTGTTAGGTTCATTTGGTCCAGTGTAGAGTTTAGATCCCAAATATCTTTGTTACTTCTCTGCCTTGGTGTTCTGTCTAACACTGTCAGTGGGATGTTGAAGTTTTCCACTCTTACTGTGTGGTTATCTAAGTTTCCTTGTAGTTCTCTAAGAACTTATTTTATAAATCTGTGTGCTTCAATGTTAAGTGCATATATATTTAGGATAGTTAAGTCTTCTTGTTGTATTGAGCACTTTATCATTATGTAATGTCCCTCTTTGTCCCTTTTAATCCTTGTTGGTTTAAAGCCTGTTTTATGTGAAATAAGAATAGCAACCCCTGCTCTTTTTTGTTTACCATTTGCTTGGTAGATCTTTTTCCATCTCTTTACTTTGAGCCTACAGGTGTAATTGCATGTGAAATGGGTCTATTGGAGTAAGCATATTTATTTAGCTAACTTGCCACTGTGTGTCTTTTAAGTGGGGAGTTTAACCCATTCCCACTTAAGGTTACTATTGACATGTGAGGATTTGATCCTGTCATCATATTGTTAGCTGGTTGTTATGCAGGCTTGTTGTATAGTTGCTCTATAGTGCCAATGTGCTGTGCACTTAAGTGTGTTTTTTTCGTGGCAGGTCTTGTGGTGGTCTTTCATTTCTATGTTTAGCACTCTCTTAAGGACTCCTTGTAGAGTAGGTCTGGTAGTAATGTTTTTCCTTAGGATTTGCTTGTTTGAAAAGGACTATTTCTCCTTCACATTTGAAGCTTAGTTTGGCTAGATATGAAAGTCTTCGTTGGAATTTATTTTCTTTTATGATGATAAATGTAGTCTCCCAATCTCTTCTGGCTTGTAAGGTTTCTGCTGAAAGGCCAACTGTTAGCCTGATGGGGTTCCCTTTGTGTGTGACCTGCCCCTTCTCTCTAGCTGCCTTTAAGACTTTTTCTTCCATGCTGACTTTGGAGAATCTGATGACTATGTTTTGAGAATGGTCATCTTATTTAGTATCTCACAAGAGTTCTTTGAATTTCCTGAATTTGCATGTCAACCTCTCCAGTGAGGCTGGGAAAATTTTTACGGACAATATCTGCAAATATGTTTTCCAAGTTGCTTGCTCTCTTTTCATCTCAGGAATACCAATGAGCCATAGCTTTGGTCTTTTTATAATCCCATATTTCTTGAAGTTTTGTTCCTTTTTAAATTCTTTTTTCTTTATTTTTGTCTCCCTGCATTGCTTCAAAGCTGTGAACTTCGGGCTTTGCAAATCTTTCCTGAGCTTGGCCTATTCTGTTATTAATGCTTCCAGTCCCACTCTGAATATTCTGTAGTATTCTTTTCATTTCCAAAAGTTCAGTTTGGTTATTTCTTCAAAAGGCTATGTCATTGTTCAGCTCTTGGAAAATTGTGCTTTTTTTCTTGGATTGGCTGTCAACCTTCTCCTGTATCCCAGTGAGCTTCCTTACTATCTATACTGAATTCCATGTCTGTCATTTCAACTATTTCAGTCTGGTTAAGAACCACTGTTGTGGAGCTAGTATGGTCATTTAGAGGTAAGAAGTCGCTCTGGCTTTTAGAGTTGCCTGAGTTCTTATGTTGGTTCTGTCTCATCTGTGTGGGTTGTTGTTTCTTTAATCTTTGAAATTGCTGTCTTTTGGATGGTTTGGATGGGACTTTTTGCTTTTATATTCTTTGATGCCCTTGAGGGCTTGACTGTGGTATAAGTTGGGCTTAGTCAATTGGCTTTGTTCCTAGGTGCTTTAAGGAGAAAGGCTCAGGTCAGCATTCCTGGGCTGCATGCTCTAACCCTGAAGGGCTGGGACCAGGCCCAGAGCTTTATTCTCTAGCTCCCTGATGTTGATCGCTTGATGCACTGGAGGGGCCAAGGTGTTCCCAGTCCACTGACAGAAAAACTCCAACGGGGGCTGCTGGAACAAGTGCTCCAGTATGGTGATGGCAGGTCCCTGTGTGCATGTGCGCCAGTGGGGCAGTAAGGGAGGCTATGGATGAGTGCACATCGCACACACTGATGAGGGAAGGCTGTGGGCTTGTGCATGCTTGTGAGGATCTGTCTGCAAAAGTGTTCCAACAGGGTGTGCCAGTGAAAGAGCTAGGCAGTGACTGCTGGCAAGCACCTTGGCTGGGCAACTGAAGCTGCACTCTAAGCAAATGTGGCCAGACAGGACCCTGGGAGATGCTAGCAGACATGGGGAAACTCAGATCAGACTGGCCCCATCCACAGGCAAGACAGTCCTGCTCTGTCCAGGTATGGCAGCTAACAAAGCCTAAGCTTCCTAGAGGAGTTTATTGAGCCTTAATGGATGGAGACCCATGGCCATGCTCCACTGCCACAGTTCCCACACCAAACCCTCTGGGCTCAATGTAGGCTGGAGTTCTGTCTCCCCAACCCTCTGGGCAGTTCTCCCAGCCAACTCATATGTATGTGGGGTCAGAGGGTCTCCCACAGCTATGATCCCAGAGGTATGTGGCAAGAGTGGGTTACTCCATGTCTATTTCACTCACCCCTTCCCTAGGAGCTACTTGGCACCAGGAATGATTCCTGGTGCTAGGCAACCCCATGCAGGGTACCCAGCTTCCTCCCCTTTCAGTCTGCATCCTCCCTCTGTCCACTTTCAGTTTTTTCTTTTGAAGATCTGTTCAGCGTATACCACTCTACTTATGGTCTGGTCCCCATGGGAGAAGTTCCTCCTGGCTGCATCTAGTTAGCCTTCTTGGCTTTTTTTCCTACACCATCACAATTTTATTTCCTTGTACCTACCCTCTCTATACTGAAAATTACAGATTTCCTTTTGGTTTAACTCTTGCAAGTATTTGTGTGTATTTACCGCTCTAAAATTCTATAATTCAGGTAATCCTAAATTCTTTGTTAATCAAAAAAGTATAAATGAAAAATATATTATTCAAAAATGTAATAAATGAATATATGCATATGATAAAATATTGTTGATATTTATTTAAAGCTTTATTCATCTTACAGAGTGAAGTGCCTGATTCTAAGATATGGTGGTCAAAGAGGATATCTTTAAATATCTGCCCTTTCTCTTTTGAAGATACACCTAGGCAATGTCTGCCTATGAGCTTTAAGTGTTGATCACTGATCTCCATTTTACCTGCACCCATTTCCATGTAGAAGTCTTCAAGGGACAAACACAATAGGCTGTAGTACATTATGAGACAGCCAATTCGGCTGCACTTGGAATTGCCAGAGGCCCAAGGAGGAACTGGAATGTAAATATGGAACTCCAGTAATTACTAAACCCAGCAAATTATTTAGCTATGGCAATTTTTTTAAAAGATAATGGAGCTCAATTTGATATTGAAGAAAATAGAATATTTTCAATAAATTCTAAGAGGAAAAATTACCATTTTAAATGTATTATAATAAAGATAAATATTGTCACTTCATAGTCATATAGTCCTCCTTCTGATAATTACTGAGTCACGGATAGTGCTGATAAATCAAGGCCTTTATTCAAAATTTGAGTACAGATCAAAAAATTGCAATTGAAATGGAAGCCAAGGTCCCACTGCCTTTTTTTCTTTTTTTCTTTTTTTTTTCTTTCCTTATTATTTTTTTTTTCTTCTTTTTTGAGACAAGAATCTCACTGTCACCCAGGCTGGAGTGCAATGACACCATCTCGGCTCACTGCAATGACACCATCTCGGCTCACTGCAACCTCCACCTCCCAGGTTCAAGCGATTCTCCTGCCTCAGCCTTTCGAGTAGCTGGGATTACAGGCGTGTGCCACAACTCCTAGCTATTTTTGTATTTTTAGTAGAGATGGGGTTTCACAATGTTGGCCAGGATGGTCTCGAACTCTTGATCTCAGTTGATTCGCCTATCTCGGCCTCCCAAATTTCTGGGATTACAGGCATGTGCCACCATCCCCAGCCCTCACTGCTTTTGTTTCCTAGTAGAGTGACCTTGAGCTATTTGTCTAATATTTCTTAGATTTTTAATCTTTAAAATCAGTTGGCCAAGGTAAATAGCATTTAGCATTCTTTACAATTTTTAAATTCTATCAACTTAAATTTAAGCTCCTGTTAATTAACAAATTATAAAATCAAACTAATCTCTATGATTCTATCTGATCTGGTTTGGCTGTATCCCCACCCAAATTTTAACCTAAATTGTAGCTAACATAATCCCCACATTTTGTGGAAGGGACCCAGTGGGAGGTCATTGAATCACAGGGGCAGGCTTTTCTCATGCTGTTCTCATGATAGTGAATAAGTCTCATGAGATCTGATGGTTTTATAAAGGTCCATTCCCCTGCACACACTCTCTTGCCTTCTGCCATATAAGGTCTGCCTTTGCTCCTCCTTTGCCTTCCACCATGATTGTGAGGCCTCTCCAGCCATGTGGAACTGGGAGTTACTTAAATCTCTTTCCTTTATAAATTACACGGTCTTGGTTATGTCTTTATTAGCAGCATAAGAATGGACTAATACAGTAAGTTGGTACTGGTAGAGTGGGGTGCTGCTGTAAAGACACCTGAAAATGTGAAAGCAACTTTGGAACTGGGTAACAGGCAGAGATTGGAACAGTTTGGAAGGCTTAGAAGAAGATAGACAAATGTGGGAAGGTTTGGAACTCCGTAGAGACTTGGAGGGCTCAGAAGACAGGAAGATGAGGGAAAGTTTGGAACTTCCTAGAGACTTGTTGCATGGCTTTGACCAAAATGCTGATAGTGATATGGACAATGAAGTCCAGGCTGAGGTGGTCTCAGGTGGAGATGAGGAACTTGTTGGGAACTAAAGTATAGGTGATTCTTGCTATGATTTAGCAAAGAGACTGGTGGCATTTTGCTCCTGCCGTAGAGATCTGTGGAACTTTGAACTTGAGAGAGATGATTTGGGGTATCTGATGGAAAAAATGTCTAAGCAGCGAAGCATTCAAGAGGAAGCAGAGCATAAAAGTTTGGAAAATTTGCAGCCTGATGGTGCCATAGAAAAGAAAAACACATTTTCTGGGGAGAAATTCAAGCCTGCTGCAGAAATTTGCATAAGTAACAAGGAGACTAATGTCTCCAAGGCATGTCAGATACCTTTGCAGCAGCTCCTCCCATCACAGGCTGGGGGGCCACCTAGGAGTGAAAAATGGTTTCCTGGGCTGGGTCCAGGGACCCCCTGCTGTGTGCAGCCTTGGAATTTGGTGCCCTGCATCCCAGCCACTACAGCCATGGCTAAAAGGGGCCAAGCTACACCTCAGACTGTGGCTTCAGAGGGTGCAAGCCCCAAGCCTTGACAGCTTCCGTGTGGTGTTGAGCCTGCAGGTGCACAGAAGTCAAACAATGAGGTTTGGGAACTTCTGCCTAGTTTTCAGATGATGTATAAAAACACCTGGATGTCCAGGCAGAGGTGTGCTGCAGGGGTGGGGCCCTCATGAAGAACCTCTGCTAGGGCAGTGAGGAAGGGGAATGTGGGCTTGAAGCCCCCAAACAGAGTCCCCACTGGAGCACTGCCTAGTGGAGCTGTGAGAAGGGGGCTGTAATCCTCCAGACCCCAGAACAGTGGATCCACTGACCACTTGCACTATGAGCCTGAAAAAGCCACGTACACTCAATGCCAGCCCATGAAAGCAGCCAGGTGGGGGGCTGTACCCTGCAAAGCCACAAGGGTGGAGCTACCAAATGCTGTGGGAGCCCGCCTCTTACATCAGTGTGCCCTGGATGTGAGACATGGAGTCACAGAAGATCATTTTGGAGCTTTAAGATTTGACTGCTCTGTTGGATTTCAGACTTGCATGGGACCTGTTGCTCCTTCCTTTTGGCCAATTTATTTCATTTGGAATGGGTGTATTTACCCAATGCCTGTACTCCCATTGTATCTAGGAAGTATCTAACTTGCTTTTGATTTTACAGGCTCATAAATGGAAGGGATGTGCCTTGTCTCAGATGAGTCTTTGGACTATGGACTTTTGCGTTAATGCTGAAATGAGTTAAGACTTTGGGGGACTGTTGGGAAAACATGATTGGTTTTGAAATGTGAGGACATGAGATTTGGGAGAGACTGGGATAGAAAGATATGGTTGCTGTGCCCTCACTCAAATCATATCCCATAATCCCCCTGTGTCATGGAGGGGAACCCGGTGGGAGGTAATTTAATCATGGGGGTGGGTTTTTCCCATGCTGTTCTCATGACAGTGAATAAGTTTCAAGAGATCTGATGGTTTTATAAAGGGCAGTTTCCCTGCAAACACTTTCTTGCCTGCTGCCATGCAAGATGTGCCTTGGCTCTTCTCTTGCCTTCCACCATGATTGTGAGGCCTCCCCAGCCATGCTGAACTGTGAGTTAATTAAACCTCTTTCCTTTATAAATTATCAGTCTTGGGTATGTCTTTATTAGCAGTATGAGAATGGTCTAATACACTATCCTAGTTTTACCTTTGGTTATTGTAATTAATTCAAGATAGTCTTTTGAATACAATTATTATATTATACCTTTATATACCCTGTCAGCTAATCTCTGAATATCTTTACTGGCAATCATATGACAATTGATTCTATGTGATCATTTATTATATCATATATAAATGGCTAATTTACTACCAGAGTAATAGATGATTTTACCTGGTTATTGTCAATACATTATAGAACGCTGAATTGTTTCAAATGTTATCTGGAAAATAATAAATTGTCTCTACTTTAGATAAGAATATTTCATTCATTTGTGGTTTTCTGTTAGAAATAATCTAAGAATTTAAGAGCAACAAGAAGTTGACACATGCTCACCTAACCCTGTAACAAATGACTTAGCACTAGATTCAAAATTTATCATCAGAAGCTGCTCTGAGCAATGAATTCATCAAAATGAATGTGAGAATAAGTAAAATTTCACAATTTTATTCCCTTTGTTTTGGTGTTTAGCCAAATATTTTAACTGCAACATTCCTTTCTTCTCTCCATCATTTAAGGCCACTCACATGAAAACTTTTAACTGAAGTCTTTGGTTGTTAATCTGTTTTTTCTCTTTATTCTTCTAACACATCACTTGAAGTCGTGTTCTTTTTCTCATTTCATTATGCTTTGCAATGAAGTGTATCTACACATAAATCTTTTAGTATACTGCAACCTTCTTGAGGGTATGGGATACTTCAGCCTCTTAATTCAGAGGTTAACAAATCGGATCCATGTGCCAATTCTATCCAGCTGCCTCTTTTGCAATGTCTTATTGCACAACCATTCCCATATTGTCATGCCTTTTACACACAAAGGCAGAGGTGAATAGTTGCAACCAACACAATGTGGCTAGCTAAGCCAAAAATATTTACTACCTAGATCTTTACCAAAAAAAGTTTGCCCACTCTTGCCTTAAATAATCTAGCACGCTGCCTTGCATGGCATAGAAGGTCAATAAGTAGCTAGTAAAAGAAATGATAGAAAGGAAACAGACAACAGCAGAATGCTCAAGAAGGAAACTAAGATTGATAAGGAAAAAAAATGAGGCTCATAGAGCTGAGGTGTCATCTTAGAGGAAAAGTAAGATAAGTTAAGTGTAAGTACTTATAACAGTGTTAGTCATGTGGTAGAGATAAAATAAGTGTTTATTTTTAAAAGGAAAAACAATAGAAAAAGACTTTATGATTCCGATAGCACCCAGAATTCAGGTGAGCAGTTTTGGTTGCATATTCAGGTATCTAATGGCCCATGGTCAGGTGCTCCATCTGTGCCAGGTCTCAGGAGCCTGCCATGAGCTGGATTTCAAATGTAGATATCTGTGCTGCAGATGTCAAGGTCTTGTACGGATTTCCAGAGCTCTCTGTCTCTTTCCACCTCTCTCTTCTCCATGTAACACTTTCCTGTATCATACCCTGAGAATTCTAACCACCCAAACCTCCCAAATTCACAACTTGTCTCTTTACATCAGAGAGACCACCAGATTCTGTTTGACTTTCCCCTCATGTGGTGCTTCCTGGAAACTCGCCAGTGATATGCTGGGCAATTTTAAGGAGCACTTCATTTGTTTTCCTTCTTTTAGCAAACTTCGTTTTGTGTTACCTATTGTCCAAAGTCTAAAAAATGTTAGCTCATATATTCTGTCTGATTCTTTCATTTGTTTAAGGTAACAGTAAATCTACTCTCTGTTACTCTTTTATGCATAGAAGTAGGTGCATTTCTTTTTTTAATGGTCCAGAATCATATGATCTTTTTTGTTTGTTTGTTTGTTTGTGACAGACTCTCCCTGTGTCGCCCAAGCTGGATTGTACTAACAAAATCTAGGCTTCACTGAAACCTTTGCCTCCTTGCCTCAAGCAATCTCCCACCTCAGTCTTCCTAGTAGTTGGAACTACAGGCATGCACCACCATGCCCAGCTAATTTTTAAATTTTTTGTAGATACGGGATCTCCCTGTATTGCCCAGGCTGGTCTCAAACTTTTGGTCTCAAGTGATCCTTTCTTCTCGGCCTCCCAAAGCGCTGGGATTACAGGTGTGAGCCATTGTGCCTGGCCTATGATTTTAATTACAGTAGATTTATATTACACTTAAACCTACAGGTGCACAAATTCCCTATTATTATAATTCTTCAGACTACTCATATGCAAGGGGACCTGTTAAGATATTCAGTGTTCAGGTGAACATTAGAATATTATCACCATGTTCCAATAAGATTTAATAACATTCCCAAAAGATTTCGATGGGAATTGCAACAGGGTAGCAACTTCAGTAAAACTGACAAGCTTGCAAGAATAAGCTTTCTAATTGTTTCTTCAAATATTTTATATCCATCAAAATATTTTTTTCTATTTTTCCAGACAGTTATTTTTTTCCACTTTTTTCTTGTCCTTACTTTGTTAACTTTCCACTTTTACATTTATTTTGTGCTGGGTGCAGTAGCTCATGTCTGTAATCCAAGCACTTTGGGGAACTAAGAGGGGACAGTTCACTTGAAGTCAGGAGTTCAAGACCAGCCTGGGCAACATGATGAAACCTTATCTCTGTAAAAAATACAAAAAAATTACTGAGGCATGGTGATGCGTACTTATAGTCCCAGCTACTGGGAGGCTGAGGTAGGAGAATCACCTAATCCTGGGAGGTGGAGGCTGCAGTGAGCCATGATTACACCACTTCACTCCAGCCTGGGAAACAGGAGTGAGATCCTGTCTCAAATAAATAAATAAATTTATTTTGTTGCTACTATGAATAAAAATATTTTTCAAGTGTGAAGGGTTGTTTATCAACATGAAATGAATTGATTGATTACCATCTTTGTCTACAGAAACTGCTGAACTTAGTTATTTTTAAGATTTATAGTTTTTCCCTCTCTCTAGATTCATACATTATACTTTTTACTTTTGTTTTTCAGAACTAGGTAAAATCATAGTCTTGTTAATTTTAATGAAACTTCTGCATTGTTTTATGACCATTCAGTTTGACTTTTACTAGTGGTTGGTATAGATATCCTTGATCTTGTAAAGTACACCCCTATTTCTGTTTTACCAAAACATTTTTAAAATATAGATGTGATTTTCAGCAAATATTATTTTTGCATCTATCAAAATAATCCCTGTATCTTTTATTATCATCTTTTATGATATAATCTTCAATAATACAATGAATTATATGAATTTATATATTGAAATATTCTTAGATTAATGGAGAAATTTGTATTTGGTAATATTCATATCATAGTAACTTTTTAGAAAATGTAATATAATTTTAAGACAATTTATACCATTTTAATACAGTTTAATGCCATCAGATTTGAGATGCTAATAATTTAAGATTTTTCCACAAAAGTGTATAAAATATACTTTTTCTTTTTTGCCGTATTTACTGTATTTTGAAATCTGAGATTTTCTAGATTCATGCAATTATTTTGTAACTTTTCCTTTAATATAGGTCATTTTGTGTATAGTTTATAAGTTATCTGATTCACGATGGAATTATTTCCATCAAAAAGTTTCTTGATTCTAGCAACTTCTTTGGAGGTAATTATTGAACACTTTTTTCATTATTTTCATGATTGTTATTTTTCTTCACTTGGAGCCACATTTACATATCTCACACAAAATTATTTAATTGATGTTACAAATTTATTTCTTATACATACACTAGGCCATTCTTAGAGAACTTTTAGTTATATAGAAAAATTATGTGGAAACTATAGTACCCCCTTTACACACAAATAGTTTCCCAATCATTAACATTGTGAATTAGTGTTGTGTATTTTTTATAATCAATGAAGCAAGATTTAGACATTATTTTGAATTGAAGTCCCGAGTGTACATTTGAGTACACTCTTTGTGTTGTACGTTCTGTGAGTTTTGACAAACGAATAATGACATGTACTCATCATTAGAATATCATATAAAATAATGTCACTGCCCTAAAAATCACTCATTTTCCACCTATTCATCCTACCCTGTCTCCTCCCAAACTATTGGCAACCACTGATCTTTTACTGTTTTCATAGTTCTTACTTTTAGAGTGTGATATAATTAATTAGAATTACACAATATGTAGCCCCCTCAGACGACTTCTTTCACTTAGTAATATGTACTTAGGGTTTCCATATACCTTTCCTTGGCATTCTTGCTCATTTCTTTTTTAGCTAAATAATATTCCATTGTATGGCTGTACCACAGTTTGTTTATATCTATTCACCTATAGAAAGATGACTAACACTGCAATAAATATCTGGGTACATGTTTTGCATGAACAAAAGTTTTCCTTTGATTATATACCAAGGAGCACTTTTAGAGTCCACATATAAGCGAGATCTTGCAGTACTTGTATTTTTGTGCCTGGCTTGTTTTACTCAGGATAATGCCCTTCAGGTCCACCTACATTGTCACAAATGACAAAATTTCTTTCTTTTTTATGATTGTGTCTAAAAAGTCATCACCATACCCAAGGACATCTAAATTTACTACTATCTTACCTTCTGGGAGTTTTATAGTTTTGTGTTTTGCATTTAGGTGTGTGATCTATTTTCAGTTAATTTTTGTGAAAAGTAGAAAGTCTGTGTCTAGATTTATTTTTTGCATGTAGATGTCCAGTTGTTCTAGCACCATTTGTTGAAAAACTATCCTTTCTCCATTAAATTGCCTTTCTTCTTTTTCAAAGGCCAGCTGAGTATAGTTATATAGATGTATTTCTGGGCTTTCTATTCTGTTCCATTGATTTATTTGTCTACTTTTCATACCACATTGTCTTGACTTTTGTAGCTTTATAGTAGTACATCTTGAAGTTCAGGTGGTATCAGTTCTCCTTGTTCTGCTATTTTGTCTTGGCCATTTTGAGTCTCTTTTCTCTATATATAAACTTTAGAATCCATTTTTTCATATCCACAAAATGACTTCTTGGGATTTTGTTTGTTGAGATTTTGTTTGAACCTGTAGATCAAGTTGGGAAGACATATTTACAATATTGGGTTTTCTTATCCATAAACATGAATACCTCTCCATTTATTTAGATTTTCTTCAATTTTCATCATGGAAGTTTTTTAGTTTTCCAGATACATATATGTCCATAGATATAGATATAGGTATAGATATAGATATAGATCTATTAGATCTAATAATCTAATATATCCAATAATCTAATTCTTCCCAACTTGATCTACAGGTTCATACAAAATCACAACAAACAAAATCCCAAGAAGTCATTTTGTGGATATGAACAAACTGATTCCAAAGTTTATATATAGAGAGAAAAGAGACTCAAATATCTAATAGACATAGATCTAATTAGATATATATCTGGAATATAGATATTTTTATATATATGGAAATACATATATTTTTATATATCTAATATATATATATATATATATATCTGGAAATATATATATCTGAAAAACTAAAAACTTCCATAATGAAAATATATATATTTACTATATAGTATATATAAATATATGTATTTCCATATATATCTTATATATATTTTGTTAGATTAATATATTTATATATTTCATTTTTGATGCCAATTTAAATGTTAGTTATTAACTTCAATATCTAATTGTTCATTCCTGGTTTATAGAAAAGCAATTGATTTTTATGTATTAACCTTGTATATTATCTTGCATTTTTATATGTTATCTTGCAACATGCTGAAATTATTTATTAGTTCCAGGAGTTTTTGTTGAGCCTTTGGATTTTCTACATAGACAATCATGCTGTCTACAAGCAAAAGTAATTTTATTTTTTCTTCCTCAATATGTAGAGCTTTCATTTTCTTTTTATGTCTTATTGTGTTTTCCAGGACTTCTGGTACATTGTTGAATAAGAGTGGTGAGAAATTATATTCTTTCCTTGTTGCTGATCTTAGTAGAAAAAAATCTTATTTCTCACCACTGTGTATAGATAAAATTTTTATATTAATATTTGTAAAAGTTATGTTTTCTGTGTTAATATTTGCTGTTTTTTCTTCATTAAGCCAATTAGAAATGTATCACATTATTCTTAAACCATTTATTTTATTTATAAATTTGTGTTTTTTAATTTATTTACTTCTTTGTTACTACCAGTTAGATGACATACAGTACTAATGAACCTATACTGAAAGTTTTTAAGAATGCTATTGATTTTCTTTAAATAAAGACAGTTTAAATGTCATATTAATGACTAGTGTCACATTCTAAACCTTTATAGAATTATGTATTTTCCCAGGACCTGCACTATTTGTGGTTTGTAGCATATTTGAAAATTGGTCTTTAATGTGTTCCTTATATCTTCAGGGTATAACAGTTATTCTTGATGTTTCCCATCTGTGAGTTGCAAACTCTCCTAGATTCAAAGGCAAATATAAACTTTTCCCATGTTATCCTTCGATGATTTCACTGGTGACCTGAGTGGGAAAAAATTAAATTTCGAGGAATAGGTTGCTTCCTCCCTCATAAGGCTCTGCTTGCACTTATGACCTGTGTTATGTGGGAAGATAATAACAAACATGGAATACAGAGAGATAAATATACTTTATTTTCAGACACAGACTCCATTCATTCCTTTATACAGAAGAAAATACTGCTTAGCTTTTAGAATAAGTTAAGTTTCATGTCTAGGAATAGGCAAGTTTATACTAATCCAAACTCATTTGCTAAGGAAAAAAACTAAAATAGACCATTTCATAGTGCAAATTATCTGTCCTTTTCATGTGAATTTTAAGGCAATATTTTATAAAATATGTTAATAACTATAGAAGCTATTATGTCTGAATACTTCCTAATCTTCCCTAAGGCAACATTAGAAAGCCTGTTTTTTATAGATATGAGTGAAGTCTTTATATAGGGCTTATGGAAAAAGAGAAAGTAGTCATAAAAATTTATTTAAAAAGGGAAAGAAAATTTAGTTAAGAAGAACATGTATTTCAGCAAGGGGAAAAAAAGAGGATTTTATAAATGGAGAAAATTTAAACTTTTTAATGGCAACAATAAGCCCCAAAATATTCTCCATGGTATAGGTTCACTGAAGTCCTAAACATGTGTAAAGTTTAAGAACCCAAAACTAAGTAAAAATAGGTAATAATTAATATGACACTAAAAAAATTCTCTATGGCTATTAAAATTTTGGAAAGGATATTCACACTTTTTTGACTTGTACAAAAGAAATGGTAAATGTTCCTGAGTTTACAAATTAAAATTGTGAAAATTGGCTCTCTCTTCACGTGTTTTGCCACAAGATTATATAATCCTATAATATAAATACCATGGTAAATTGCAGCCCTAGTGTAATTTCTTAGAATCTTATTTACAAAGTTACTTTGTGGTGACATGTTTGTTTATTTTCAGCACTTTTGATAGCACCTCCAGTGAAAATATAAACTAGAATTTTCCTAGAATAAAAATATTTTATCTTTCAAAGCTATACCTGGGAATGTCTTTGGAAATACGATAGGTCAGTCATCATGCTTCAGTAGTAAATTGTTATTGAAGCTTCAGTCAATAGCAAATTGCTATTAAGGCAATTTGTCATAATAATTTTATTTTTGAGGAAACAAATTATTTGAGAAGATTTAATTATAAATTTAATATCTGCAAATGTGAAATCTTGTGTGAAAACCAAAACTGTATGTAACTGTGATGACTATATAATCAGGTCCATGTGTTCAGGATAATTGAATTTGTATGTACATTACAGATTGATACCATATTCAAGAGAAGTACACATACCAGAAAAAAGAAACAGCATAATATATTAGATTTATGTTTTGTGGCAGAGGAAATATAAATGGGCCTGAGGGTATCTGAATGAACACTAATCTCTGTTTTAAAGTGAAAATAAAAATAATACAAACTCTTTTTCTGGTACAGGATATGAAAGAATATTTGGGCTTTTTAATAAATCTGTGATGTTTCTGCTGAAGTCAGTAAGCTCTTAAAGACTGCCAATCAATAGTTTCAAAGCAATTTAAAACTTATGTATGGCAAACATGTATTATAAGATCGATTTTTACAGCAGAAATCTATATATCAAGAAGGTTCGTTGGAAGCAAATGATAAAATGAATACAGCTTTAGAAGGAGAGTACTCAAGATGGTGTGCTATCAGCCAAGGTGATATATATTATAAAAGACAACTGAGGGGCAAAGCTACAGAAGGATAATCAATTTTTCTGATGGTGTACAATGACCTGTCTGTTTTCTTCTTAATACATTGTCAAATAAACAATGAATATTTGTTAGTGGATTTTTTTGACCAGTAGAAGTATTCCAAGAATCATTAATTGCCTTTCCAAAATGTTTAAGGTATGAGTACCTAACAAGTAGGACAATTATTTCTTCTATTTGGATTAATCATTAATCAAAATGCAATGTAGTTTTGAGTCTTCCATAATGTCTTTAATTTCTAGATAAAAGAGAATGAATCTAACTTTCTGACTTAATCTTACATCTACTATTTTGTTTTGGTTTCTGAAATAGGGTCTCACTCTGTCACCCAGGCTGGAGTGCAGTAGCAGGATCACAGCTCACCGTGCAGGCTCAACCTCCTTGGGCTCAAGCAATCTTCCCACTTTAGCCTCCCAAGTAGCTGAGACTACATACAGGCACTTTCCACCAGACCCAGCTAATTTTTGTATTTTTTGTAAAGGTGGGGTTTTGCCATACTGCTCAGGCTGGTCTCAAACTCCTAAGCTCAAGTGATTTACCTTCCATGGCCTCCCAAAGCATTGGAATTACAGTCGTGAGCCACCGCTCCTGACCCCTACAATATTCTTTATTTTATTATCATAACAGAACATCCAAAATTTCTATAAGGCATCGATATTTATTTAGCATCTTTAAAATTTTTCTTCTTACCCTTAGACAGGAAACCTTTATCACTAATATTAAATTTATCATAATGCACTCTAGAAAGTCATGAAATTGTGCACTGTTTTCTATCTTTAAAACTAATGACAAATAAATAAAGCATTTATAGTCAAAGAAACCAGCACGCTGATTTCAGAGCAAAGTTTTTTCTTTTGTAATTTATTTCTTTTTAAAGTGGAAATTAGAGTGTTAGTTCAGCATTTGAGAAATGTAAATGCAATTGCAGCATTAAATACTCATTGGCTCTCAAGCTAGTAGTCTCCATTCTATATGAAATATCTATTTATTTATTACAGAAATTCCTAAGCTCTCTGACTTGTCAATAAGTCAACGTTATAAAAATATTCTTTGTCATATCATGCCCAAGTCTGTAAAATCATTATGACAGTTTTTTCTGCATGTTGATTTATTTCCATTTATACAGTAAAAACTTTGTGGCAAGCTTTTATTACTAACCTCACTCACCGCTACTAAAAAGGCACATACTGGATTTGGGGCTGGTTACTAGAGCCAATAAATATATATTTTAATTAGACAAACCTTGATTGTTTGTAGAATTTAAATTTATTACAAGAGGCAACCAGTCTTAGATGGTCATTCTCTTATATAGAAATCATTTAAAATTAGTTCTCCAAATTTAATCCATAACTATATTTGGAAACTAGCAAAGACTATTTCTCAGGTAATCTGTAGATTCAGGACAGAAGAATGTTGTTACAGCATATTTTTAAGTCCCCTTTTCACCTAACACTTTTATTTATCAATTGTCAATGGATGAGAACATTGCTTTAGAAAGCTCTTTGGGGTATTCAAGTTTGATTTAGATTCTGGTGAAGTACTATGGGTTACAGTTCACTAGGAAATAAAATATAATCATAATTTAACCATATACATGAGCCATGAATTTTTGTTTTCTGCTTTAATTAAAACATGGCCTCCTAAACTTCCTATGTGAGTGATACTAGCAAAATTAATCAATATTTCCTTTTACTTCAAAGAATTTGAAATAAACTTATGTCACGGAATTTTTTAAAAGTAAGAAACAGAGCATAGTTAAGAATGTTGAAATTTACCAGTTGCAGAATTATCTCTTATTTGTTATACAATCCTCACTGTCACTGGTCTTAGGACTTAAGCATCACAAAAAAAAGGAATAAATTTAGGATTTTGTTATCACATTAAAAATTTGTGTCTGTCTTCTATCAGTTCATAACTTCTTTGCCAAGTACTGCTACTAGATTCCATCTGATTTATTCATCACCCAAATTTAAAATCTGCAGAAAGATTCCAGTCAATGATGAGAAATAAAGCGCATTGGTATTTGTCTTACTTCATCTTAATTGTGATGCTCATTACCAGAAATTCCTGACTGTCTGTTTTCCTAGGCTACAAAATAGATTAGATATTGCAAAAGTTCTATATTTTTCTTTCATAAAAAGAAGAAAACAGCATGCAGTGTTAAGCTAAAATGGATGGTAATATAATGAACACACTGTCACAGAATATTTTCAAACAGAGGTTATATGGCCATCTGTTAGAACTCCTGCACTGGGTTTAATGTTTTTCACTATGCAAATATCTAAACTAACTTCAAAAAAAAAAAAACCAAAAAACCTCAAAGATTCTAGTGACAGAGTAATCCCTATCTGTTAATACTGTAGGGGCAACATACATGAAAATAGTGCCTAAAACACAAAGTATTATGAAAATATGAAATTTTCAAAATTAGTAAATTTTTAGTTGGCATTTATGACAATCAGTAATTGTTAAGTCTCACTTATTGATGGCCTAAATGCACAAATCGTCTATTGTTACATATTTAGGATTATGTACTACTAACGCAAACCAATTTAAGTTTAAGTTACTTGACATTGCACTCAGTGGACTCTATGTCCTAAATAAACAACTTACACAATAAATTGTATACTACTCTAGAAAGACATCCCTAGTTGGTTAAATCTGAAACACGATTCCCTATTCCCCTAGGTAGAATGAAGCACCACCTTCCACTAGGTGATATAGTGCAGCAAACACCTCACCTATAAGACATCTGTTTTCCAGCTGACAATGGGCCAAAACAACACTTCAGACTCAGAAGGAAAAATATGCCTTCCTTTCAGAGTAGTGCTGACATAAATCCTAATGACCTGATACTTCTAACTATCTACTTTAAAAGTGTTTTTTGCTATTCTCCAGCAGGGTTTTGTAATGAGCTGAGAGTAAAATGCTACCCACACACTTAAATCAGGCTTGGGGCTTAATAACACCTTTTTCTCAACCACCCATTTTCTACTTTGTCTTCCTAATTATTGTCATCAGTGTGCACATTTTTTTTCTTTGAGAGAAAATATTGACATTTTTGGAGTGACATGGTGAAATGGTGTATTCGTTTTATTGATGACACTGCAGCATGTAACATTCACAGAACAAAAACTTTGTTGATGAGACCAGAAATTAGGAGAAAATTAAACAAAGAAGTAAAACAAGACTTCCTAATTAATCAGTAGATTTTTCTCTAATCTTCCCTGCATGCAAACCTAGAGGTATAAAATAATGCTTTATATCTGGCACTGATTAAAGTTCCAAGTTACCAAACGAAAGTAATAATGTTTTACTCATGCACATTAAATTGGTCTTTAGAAACTTCTGAAGCTAAAAGAGAGTTAATTTTTGCAGGAATGAGCAAGCTTTTAACAGTGTAGCTTCCACCTCCTCAGCCTGATTAATGAGCAAGTTTTAGGAAGGAATTGTGATAAGATACATATTAGAAGAGATTCAGAAGCCCTATTAGCCTCTGGTCTTGAAGTCTATGTATGTCAGTTTCTTTATGCAATGCTTTCTAACACCAACATTGCTATGATGGCATTCCATTTCCAAAATTATTCTGACATCATATAATAAATAATGATCCTAAATTTTTTCATGTAAAAGAGGTCTTACAACTCCCATCTTCCCCCAACTTTAGGGTTTTGTGAAAATTGTTCAGTTTTTAACTGAAGCAAAACTGTGGAAGTAACTAAATCTTCTTGATCTTGCCTACCCCAATGCTTAGGTGTTTTATTGTATGTTAGCAAACTGATAACTTTATAGCACAAACTACCTAAAGAAATTAAGCTTTCATCTAGAGTGTTCATAGCCAAAGTGGCCATATTAACCACAGGTGTTCATTTACCACAACAAGTTTATTTCCATTTATTCTTCAAAAATGAAATAATTATTTTAACTGCTGGTGCTAGAAGTGGCACAGCAGGAATGAAATTATCATTTCTTAAAACCTCCCTTTAAATAATTGTATTTACAATTAAAGTTTTATACATTATAAAAATACAAAAAACATTAAAATAATGAGATCCTGTCATTTGCAAAACATGGCTAGAACTAGAGGATATTATGTTAAAAATTGTGCATGTTCTCACTCATTTGTGGGAGCTAAAAAATAGAATAACTGAACTCATGGAAATATAGAGTAGAATGATGCTTACCAAAAGCTGGGAAAGGTAGTGGGCATGGGGGAGGTGGAAAGTGGGATGGTTAACGAGTACAAAAACCTATTTTATTGATTTCAAAGCCTCTTTCCATGCTTTTATGCTGTTACAACAGCATAAAAGGAAGAGCTTGATACATTGACTTTTTAGGTGCAGTTTCAATACAAATCTCTTCGCTCAACTTAGTTTCCCGGGAAAAGTGGTCATTTCATCTCAAGATCTCTCTACAATTGTGGATATAAAGGCTGAAGTGAGAGAAGTAAATACCTACAAATTCTAATCCTAAATCATTAACCTACTAATGGCTGCAGTCTCCCCCGAACGGCCTTTCAGGTAGCTACCCAGGCTCTATCTCTCTTTAAGTAATTCAGCCTTGGTTTGCCCAATTTTCTTGAGACTCCATGATTAAATTCATTATATAGTTAGATCTTAAACATTAAAACCATGAGATGCAATAATTAGCTTTATGCCACTGTTGACTAAATCAATTTGCTAAAGGAGGAAATGTGAAAAGGGGGATATTAAATGTTGGACATAAACTGATGCAGAAAGGAAGTAAGTAGATAATTCTCCTAAAAAGTAAACATCTATCATGGCAAAGTCATAAGGAAGATAGACAGGTTAGCATCCAGAATCTCTATCCATAAAGACATGAAAAAGACCACTTTTATGTTTTTCTCAGAGGCAAAATGACCCTTGTATATAGCTTGAGATTTTTTAAGACTGCTTCTACTACCCTTCCCCTCTAGTAGTCTGGAGCAAGTTTTTTTTTTTTCATAGAAGTATGCAGAGCATCTTAAAGTATACTCACCAACCTTTCAATGGAGGAAGGGCACCTTTCTTAAAGGAAACAGTATACCACCTCCTCCTACTCTCTATCTCTATGTATCTAGGATTTTATGCTCTCTTAAAGTCATCATTCTAATCTAGAGATAAGAGGATTTAAATCACCACAGAACCATGAAAAGAATGATGTGTTTAAAAGATTGCTTGCTAGAGAAACATTCTAGTAATTATAATCTTCTCAGATCAACTAAATCAGAATCTCTGGAAGAAGGGACTGAAAATCTCTAGTAGTATTATTAAGAATCTATACAACATCAGAGATCAAAACTGAAAAAAAAAACAGGCAGGTATTTAGAAAAAAAGTCCTATTGATCACCCAAGAGTGAACAAACTTGATAATAGGAATTGGGAACAAAATGTAAAATTTTATAGTATGTCCCCTGAGTCAATCAAAATCACAAAATGTGACTACAGTGCTTCAGCCCCCCCCTTTTACTTCTCTCCTTCACCAGATCAGATTTCATGTTCTATTATTTTAAAAAAGCTTTTGCCAATAATCTCTCCTCAGTCCCTCTGTCTCTTCATAATTCCCATCTGACAAAACTCACCCTGAATGATTCTACTGTCCACTTTCTCTAAATTAACACCAAAGTTGCTAATGACTGATAAAAACTGTTCTGTAAGTAAGCAGTGTTAAATTTCTTGTAAGAAAATCCAAATAGACTGGCATAAAGATCCAACAATCACTGGATCATACAACTATCCTCGCCACTTCCTCTGCCCTACCTCCCATATTCAGTGCATCAGCAACAATGCATTTACTTCCTCATATCTCACAAAATCACACTTTTTACCTTTTCTATCAATACCACTCTAGGCCAAGCTACCATCATCTCTCATAAGCAACTACATACTGTCTATCTACATTCATTCTTGCTCACCCAATCCATTCCCCACACTGGAGTCAGTGAGCCACTTGAAATGCAAAAAAAGAAAAAAGAAAACAACAACAACAACAACAAAAAAAAAACTCTCTCACACAGACACCAACATGCATACCACCAACACCAAAACACCAACACCACAACTTACTTTTATTGGCTTCTTATTATTTTTAAGATTAAGAGGAGGTTCCATTTACAAGGACTTGTATATTTTGGTCCTTACCCATTTCTCTGCATGAAAATTTGCTTCCACAATAGGACATTTACGTATATGTCTTCTTTTTATTGGAAGTATTATCTCTCCTCTTTGCTTAGTCAAATCCTATTCATTCATCATAAATCAATAGAATAGATTTTATCCTGATTGCAGTTTTGCATTCTGTTTTTGTGGTTGTTTGATTTAAATCTATTCCATTCCCAAGACTACATTATATCATTAAATGATAATATAAATTAAAAAATGAAAAAAATTATTTAATCAAGTGTCTTTGCATTTAAGTGTCTATAATATAAAAATGGGGGTTATATTGCTAACCAAGACAACAATGCAGAAATTATTTTTAAACAGTTATTTTTAATATATATAATTTGGACAGGAAGATAAAGTAAAAACTAAGCAATTGTTTGGGAAATAAAATAAAACTTATTGAAAATGATGAGATCTACTATATATATATATATATATAATGAAAGTTTATATCTATAATGTAATATAATTTTCTCATCAATCAAATTGACCAAGAAGGGGCCAAAAACAAATGAGAAAATTCACAACAAATAAATGGGGAAACTACACAATGAGGCAAAACAGAAGTGTACACTCAAGTGGCCAAAAACATAGGGAAAAACAAGATGCTTTAGCATCCCATTAATCAGGGAAACACAAATTAAGCAACAATAAGAAACATTTGCACACATCAGCCTGACTAAAATGTTAAAGTGTGATAGTATCTATTTTTGTTGGAATGTGGGGAGAGTATTCCCTCATACATTACTGAAGAAAACATAAATTTTTATTGCACTATCAAAAGTAATCTAAAAACACCTATTAAAATAAAAAAAAATCAAAGATCCTTTGACCAAGTAAGCTCATTCTTGAGAATCTATTCCATACTAATAAATCACTATCAGTAGGGGAAATATATACAATAATGCAGCTTTTTCATACTGGGAGAAACAGCTGCTGTAAAGTGAATACTAAGCAATTTGGAGTACAGAACAAATTACTTTACTTCCACAAAATGGGCTATTATGCAGCCATTGAAGGAATGATTTATAGCTAAATTAAGTTATTTAGAGAACTTTCTGTGATATACTGTTGAGAAAGAAAACATGATGCAGTAACTAACATATCATACTTTTGTAAATAACTGACACAAATCTGCTACATATATGTAAATGCATAGCAGAAAATAATTAAAAACATGTAACATGTTTTTAACATGTGATAGTGACAGGAGACAGACAAATTCCTAGGCAGACAGGGACAGGTGATGGTAAAACCCGACTTTCAAGCCAAAGACAGCCTGGAGCCTGAAAACTGAGCTGCCAGTTCTGGATAGAGTTCACGACCAGAGTGAAAACTTCCTTGATGGCGGTTAGCCAATCAAATGGTGCTTTTACTAGGCCCACCCTTGGACTAATCAGCATGCAGTCCCCCATTCTGAGCTCACAAAAACTTCAAACTCGGTCACAGAGGCAACTACCTGCTTTCAGGCTCCCTGTCACACAGAGGGCTACCCTCCCAGATCCTTTCTCATTGTTGAGAGCTTTTCTGTTGCTCAATAACATTTTTCTCTGCCTTCCTCATACTCCAGTGTCTGAGTACTTCATTCTTCTTGGTTGTGGGACAAGAACCCAGACCTGAGGGAACAGCAGGTGTGAAAAGAGCTTTAACACTGTAACCCTCCCTCCTGCTCACCAAGCAGTGGGGGAGAAAAAAAACCAGTGGGCACCACAAGCCCTCATTCACTGACCTGTGGGTAGCAGGACCAAACAATCTGTGACACACCCCTGTTCATGGAAGCTGCGGGAACAAACAAGATCTGTAACACTTGCTGGGAGCTCAGACCTCAGGACTCTTCTAGCAAAGGCTGTGACAGCCCTTGGGCTCTGCAGTTGGTGGCATCTCTAAATTTTTGGGCATCACTACGCACCCCCTCATCCAGACACTGGTGCCCAAGGTGGAAGCCATCTGTGGCACGCCTGGAACAGCTGTGGGCTGAGCACAGAGCTATGGAGGGTGCAGAATGTGGGCTGGTGGAGCGAGTCAAACACAGTCTCCCAGGCGGAGTGGGCAAAGAGAACCCAGAGGGCCTGAACAAAACCTGGGCAGAGGTGCCACCAGCTGCAGAGATTTCTGGCTGGTGAAGTAACACCAAAAGAATCCTATGTCACATAGGTTTCTAGAATTGGAGTGTGGATGGAGGATGTGGTAAGACCAAGTTATAAAGCAAATTAAAATATAAAATTTCATTAAAAAATAAGTAAATAGGCCAAGTGCATCATTTATGCTTGTAATCTCAGCACTCTGGGAGTTTGAGGCAGAAGGATCACTTGAGCCCAGAAGTAGTGAGACTCCAATCCTATTATTTAAAATATAAATTAATTAATTAAAACTAAATAAATACATCTTTAGAAAAAGTTTATATGACTTTATCACATTCAGATATTTTGAATATGTTTATTACATATGTTGTTAAAAACTAATAATATCAAACAAAAAAGAAATAATTAATGTTTGAATACATCATCTTTATTTTCTTTTTAAGTTGTACTTTACCTTTGAGTGCAGAGGCCACAGCATTCATGGTCTGCCTCCCAACCTGGAAAAAAAGAAGCTATGCTTTAGTCATTTGCCTACTGAAATGCCCTAAATGGTCCTTTGTGAATGATTATCTCTTCTTGAATATATTTTTAATCAACTTCACTTAATAATATGTATCTAATGCCCGCTGAGTAGGCATAGCTTTAGGACCTGAGGATAAAGAAATAAATAAAATAAGTAGAGATCCATTAGAATAAAATAAATACAAACAAAAACTGAATAAAGAGGCAGTAGATAATCCAAAATAAGTAAAATAAAAACCAAATTTAAAAAATTGTCCAAATGATTTTTAGAAAAGATAGATATAGAAAACACTTCTGAATAAGTTGGTATTACTGAAAAGACACAATAAATAAAAGAAAACATATTGCTAAACAAAAGAGAAGAAAACTTTCCTGAAACAAAACCTAAGTCTACCAATAGAAAAAAATACCATGTTATTGGAAAAATTAGCACAAAATAATTAATTAATACCAAGCTCTAACTTATGTGATGTTATGTGATGTTCCAGAAACATATAAGCATCCAAGTAATAACATAAACTTACTTATAAAGAGGACAGGGAGAGAAAAATTTTATTGTCCTATGACTTTTCCAGAGACAGCTTTAATACTAAAAGATAGGTATCAATGTCTACAAGTTCTGATGATGAGGATACAACCCACAAATGTAATGTGCAGCCAAGTAATGTTACAGTTGTAAAACCAGCGGAAAGATAACTTTAAACACACAAGAACTGCAGGAATATGTCCCTTCATAAAACAAAACAAAAATAAACAATCAAATAATAACCAAAACCACTTACTGAAATCTGGTCAAACAATAAAGATTCAATATAAGGAACGCAAGAATAGAGAAACTATGCCTAAATGATTGGAAACAAAAATTAAATCAGGTTAAGAATTGATTTGTATCTAGATAAAATGAAATCAACTGTGATAATTATAGTTTCACAACCAAAGGCAAGCAGTAAAGAAGTTCTTAAAAGAAACTGCAGATTAAAATGGCTAAAATTTAACAATCTGACAATTCTAAATGCTGGAAAGCATGCAGAGCAGCACGATTTATCATTCATTTTGGGAGACGGTGCAAAATGGTACAGTCGCTTTAAGATATGGTTTGGCAGTTGCTTACAAAGCTAGATATGTTCTTATATGATCCATCAATCACACTCCTAGTTATTTTCCTGAATTGAAATTTCTGCCCACAAAAAAAAATCTACACAAGAATAGTTATAGCAATTTTATTTATAATTGCCAACACTGGAAACAACTGAGACATTCTTCAATAGGGGAATGTATAATCAAATACTATTTAGTGAAATAAATAAATGAACTATCAAGGTACAAATATACATGGAGAAATCTTAAATGCATATTGCTAAGTGAAAAAAGCCAGTGTGGAAAGGATACATACGTTATGATTCCAATTATATGACACTCTGGAAAAGGCAAAATTATAGAGACAGTAAAAAGAGAAGTGGTTTTGGGAGTTTAGGGAAGAGGGAAGGGATGAAGAGGTGAAATATAGGGCATTTTAGGGCAGTGAAACATTTATGTAAGATACCATAAAAGTAGATATATGACATTATTTTTGGTCAAAACCTATAGAATTTTACAACACAAAGAGTGACCCTTAATGTATGCAAAGTGGAAAATAAATAATTTAGAAACTCAGGGCATCAAAAGAAGGACCAAGTTATGAGAATCTAACTGTATTACAAGTGTATAAAACAACTCACTGAAGACAGTGAGGAAAAAGGGCTGACCTAATTAACTTGGTGTATGAATGCAGTCTGTAAGACTGAAGGACAAAGAAACTGCCTGTAAGTCCTACACTTCAATCAATAAAATTTGTGTTTCACATGGGTATCATTTAATAATTCTGATATTGCTATAGGTCTATGCTAGAATTGAATAATTAAGTAAATGCATGGCAGATGGTAGGAGCCAAACTTCTCACTCTTGGAATTTACAAGTAAGCAAGGGGGAGAAAACTAGAATGACTTGCGTGGTAATGGATTAAAATTGAAGAAGAATATGAACAAGAACTCATGTTTAACTTAATATAGATAGATGGTTACATAAAGAAATAGTTACAGGTGTGTCTATATACATGGGTTACTACACACACATATATTTATTTGCTCTGTTACCGGAGAGGCCCTAAAAGAAACATCTCAGTAGCAAAAAGCAAACCTAGCATCCAGATCATGGGTTTAATACCATTCTTCAATTAAAAACATTCAGGAGGGTTTGGAGGAATAACTGATTCTAACACTGGACAGATATTATAACAACATAAGCCTATACAAATAATATATTTGATAAAGGATTAACATGCAAAATATATAAGGAACTCCAATAATTCAATAGCCATAGAAACAAGTAACCTTATTTTAAAATAGCCAAAAGAACTGAATAAACATTTCTCCAAAGAAGATATACGAATGTTCAACAGATACAGGAAAATGTGCTCAACATCACAAATCATCAACAAAATGCACATCAAAACCACAATGACATATCACCTCACACCTGTAAGGATGGCGGCTGGGCGCAGTGGCTCATGCCTGTAGTCCCAGCACTTTGGGAGGCCGAAGCGAGAGGATCACCTGAGGTCAGGAGTTCAAGACCAGCCTGACCAACATGGAGAAATCCCGTCTCTACTACAAATACAAAATTAGCTGGGTGTGGTGGCACATGCCTGTAATCCCAGCTACTCAGGAGGCTGAGGCAGGAGAATAGCTTGAACCCAGGAGGCAGAGGTTGCAGGGAGCCAAGATAATGCCATTGCACTCCAGCCTGAGCAACAAGAGCAAAACTGCATCTCAAAAGAAAAAAACAAAAACAAACAAATAAACAAAAAAAAAACAAAATTACTAAAAATAGCATGTGCTGTTGAGGATGTGGAGAAAAGGAAACTCCTGTGTACCACTGGTGGAAATGTAAATAAATATAGCCATTATAGAAAATTGTATAGAGGTTCCTAAAAAATTTAAAATAGAACCATCATATGATACCAGCAATCCTACTTCTGGGTATATACCAAAAATAATTGAAATCAGTATCATAAAAAGATTTTCTGCATTTCTGTGTTCACTAGAGCATTATTTATAAAAAGAAAAGCATGAAAACATCTAATATATTCATTGACAGATGAACGAATAAAGAAAATGTCATGTGTACTTAAAATGGAATAGTATTAAGACTTAAAAAGGAAGAAAATCCTTTCATTTGTTACAACAAAGAGGCACTTGGGAGACATTATGCTAGGTGAAACAAGACAGAAAAAGCAGAGCAAATAGTAAATGATCCAAGTTGTATTAGAAATTTAACATAGTCAATTTCATAGAAGCAGACGGTAGAATGGTGGTTACCAGTAAGTGGGAAGAGAGGGAATCAGAGAGATTTTGTTCAGAATACATAGTTTCAGGTATGCAAAATGAGTAAGTCCTAGAGAGCTACTGTACAGCATGGTGCATACAGTTGACAATATTGATAGTATACTTAAAAAGTGTTTATAGGCAATATGTATACATTAAATATGTACAGCTTTTTTGTATGTTATTTATATTTTAATTTAATTTTTTAAAGCTAGACATGAAACATCTTGCAGTGCCAGCAGTTAAGTAGGCATAAAAAAAATTCACACGCATGTTAATGAGAGTATGTCGAAAGGGCACAAGAGCCAACCAGGAACTCCCAACAGCCTAAACTGGAATGATTTCAGCAACAAAATAATGTAAGTAGTACTGGATTAAAATCTGAAATACAAAATAAATATCGAGTCTATATTGATATAAATAAATGATTGAATAAATTAATAAATGGAGAAGAGACAAATCTCCCATGCAGAGGAATTCCAAATAAATTATATAGAGACTCCACCCTATGGACAGCGGGGAGCATAATTTCCTGCTTCTTAAAAATTACACTGCATGAAGTTACTTTCTTCCAAAGAGTAGAATACAGGAGTAACTTTACAGTTAAGAAGCCTAACAACCTGTACTTCAACTGGGTGACCAAGGCCAACATCAACAATCAGAAATCAAGTTGGTAGTATAATTGTATTTCATACAACCTGATGAAGATGGCGCTTTATCTCTGGGATTTTCCTCCTGAAAACCCATAACCCCAATCTAGTTATAAAAAAAATTTTTAGTAGAACGACGTCCTACAATACACATGACCAGTACTCTTTGTAATTGTAAAGGAAGTTCATTAAAAACAAGAAAAAAGGAATATCTGAGAAACTCTCAGTCAATAAGAGCCCAAGGAGGCACGATAAATAAATGTAGTATGGAATCCTGGATGGAACGAGGGAACAGAAAAAGAACATTAAAACTAAAAATCAGAGTCAGTTGTAGATTTTAGTTAATGATGTATCAATATTGGTTTATGATTATAACATATGTACCATACTAATCATATTCATGTAAGATGTTGATCATTGGAAAACAGTATGTGGCTGGGGGTAGTTAATGTGGGAGCTCTTTACTATCCACTCAATTTTTCTGTGTTACAAACTCATTATAAAAATAGTCTATTAATAAAAATGAAAGGTAAATATCTCAAGGCAAATGATCACAGGTTGGAAGAATAGTTTGCTGTAGAATTCTATGGAATACTGAGGGCTCTTGGGCTCAAAGAACTATAATTTGGCGTTGTCAGAGAATGAGGGTTTCCTGATAGTTGCATAATTATTGTAATGTATCACCTATACATGAATTATTCATTTTTTATCAAAGTCTCTATATTTAATTAAAAATCCAATGAATTTTAAAATACCAATGATTAGCATAACTGCCACCTTTGAGTATAGTTTCTGCTACTCACAGCTGGACTCCACACAAACAAAGTACTGGACCCTTCCTTTGAATCCACCACTGTTACCCCTGGAAGTTGGATGTTTCTGCTGGCATTCTTCCCATCATGGACTCTGTGCAGAAGTTGCCTCCTATGGTTTGAATGTGTTCCCCACAGTTCATGTGTTGGGAACTTAATGACTAATGCAACAGTGGTGAGAGGTAGGTCCTCCCTTTAAGAGGTGATGCGGTAATGAGGGCTCTGCCCCCATGAATCGATTAATGTTGTTATCATGGACACGGGTACATTATCTCAAGAGTGGATTTGTTATAAAAGTGAGATAAGCCCTTTCTTGCTCCCTCTTGCTCTTGTGCTCTGTTGCCCTTCCACCTCTCACCATGGAATGAAGCAGAAAGAAGGCCCTCACTAGGTCCCAGCATCAGGCTCTTTTTTTTTTTCTCTTCTTTTTTTTTTATTATACTTTAAGTTTTAGGGTACATGTGCACATTGTGCAGGTTAGTTACATATGTATACATGAGCCATGCTGGTGTGCTGCACCCACTAACTCGTCATCTAGCATTAGGTATATCTCCCAATGCTATCCCTCCCCCCTCCCCCCACCCCACCACAGTCCCCAGAGTGTGATATTCCCCTTCCTGTGTCCATGTGATCTCATTGTTCAATTCCCACCTATGAGTGAGAATATGCGGTGTTTGGTTTTTTGTTCTTGCGATAGTTTACTGAGAATAATGATTTCCAATTTCATCCATGTCCCTACAAAGGACATGAACTCATCATTTTTTATGGCTGCATAGTATTTCATGGTGTATATGTGCCACATTTTCTTAATCCAGTCTATCATTGTTGGACATTTGGGTTGGTTCCAAGTCTTTGCTATTGTGAATAATGCCTTGAACTTCCTAGCCTCCAGAACTGTGAGTCAAATAAACTTCTATTGTTCACAAACTACTAAGTTTCGGGTATTCTGTTACAGCAACACAAAACAGACTAAGACACTGCCTATTTGAGTCATCACCTTCTGAATTAAGTATTTTCCAATTAGTGGAACCTAGGTCATATAACTGTGCTCTAGCTATAGAGGAAACTAAGACTTTTTTTCTGACTTCCACAAAAAGAAGCTGGGCCTCTAATAAAAAAGAATTTTTTTAACACAAGTAGAACATTTAAAGATGCAGGAAGGTTATAAACTGACTATTAAGATGGTTACTAAGAAGAAAACTTCCTATTAAACAAGAGTAATAACTACTAGATATCTTGAGTTTACCATTTGAAATACATTTTTATACGAATTTTGGAAAGCCTGGAGCTGGTCATTTAAGATGATGCTTTTCTAATATATGCAGTGATAGGAGGCATATCACCTCTGCCAAGGAGGCATTCATAACATTTTGCATTCTCTGTAATGTGAATTGTCATGAGATGAATCATTATTATGGGATAAATTGATAATCATATTTTTTGCATCACCAAACTTGTTTAGCTCACTACTTGGAAGCTGTTTCATAGTACAAAAAAATCCATTTTCTCAACCCTAGACACCTTGCACTGCTATAACCTAACAATTCACTGCAGCATAAATCTGCCCAAGTCTATAATGGAAAATAACTGGAAGAACAAGCATCAAAGTAAGAAAATCAAGAATGATATATTGTGTATGACTCTATAGAGTATATGAATAATAAGAAAAAGGTGATTTACATAAAAGGGAATACTCCCCTCATCTCCCTGCATCTTCCCTCCTCTCTCTCTCTTTAACACACACACACACACACACACACACACACACACAAACACACCAAGCTTGATAATTTTGAGGGTTTGGAAAGATTTTGGAAAACAGTATTGTTCAATATTGTATTGTCTTACAGTCTATTCTGCCAGCCAGTTCCTTGGAGTCACACCTGAGTCCCAGAGAAAAGGGAATCCCCAGATTCCCTTGGGATCTGTAGGAAAGAGAAAGTGATTTCTATCTCGGCTTCTTCTGTTACTTCAATGTCTTTTTTTTATTTCATCTTTTAGGTTTTGTCAGTGTATATGCAGATTTCTTACATGGGTATATTGTGTGATGCTGATGTTTAGGGTATGAATGAGCCCATCACCCAAGTACTGAGCATAGTACCCAATAGGGAATTTTTCAACTCTCACTACCCTCCTTCCCTCCCAGCTCTACTAGTCCACAGTGTTTATTGTTCCCATGTTTATATGCATATGTACTCAATTTTTAGCTCTCACTTATAAGTGAGAAAATGTGGTATCTGGTTTTCTGTTCTTGCATTAATTTGCCTAGGATAATGGCCTACCACCGCATCCATATTGCTGCAAAGGACATACTTTCATACTTTATATTGCTGGGTAGTGTTCCATGGTGTGTATGTACCATTTTCTTTATACAGTCCACCATCGATGGGCATCTAAGTTGATTCTATGTCTTTGCTATTGTGAATAGTGCTGTGGCGAACATTTGAGTGCATGTATCTTTTGGGTAGAACAATTTATTTTCCTTTGGGTATATACCCAATAATGGGATTTGAATGGTAATTCTGTTTCAAGGTCTTTGAGAAATCTCTAAACTGCTTTCCAGTGACTGAACTAATTTACCTTCCCACTAACAGTGTATAAACATTCCCTTTTCTCTGCAACCTCAACAGCATCTGTTATTCTTTGACTTTTTTCATTTCAACCAAGGTCGTGACCCCTGTCTGATCTTGACCTAAATTATTCCCGTAAAAGAAAAAAAAACTCAGAAAATTAAATAAGTCTATCTCATCTCTTCTTTAGGACTTCGATATTAGAACATCTCAAGGTTGTTTTCTTATTAGTAAAATTAAAACATAATCTTACTCTCATAGGGTAACCATGCAAATTAAATAAAATAATGCCTCTAAAGGGCATGGTCAAGAATTTGCTACTTCACATCCTGCTCCTTTCACCTGGAACCTGATTCACGCTGCTGGAATCATTAGTTTAGTTGTTTCTAATACTGTTTTCAGTTTTGTTCTTGTCATTCCTTTGTTTCCAACTTGCTTCCCTCCTTCCTTGAACATCCCTTTCCTTCATCAAAATGACATTTCTGTTTCTGTTTAAGTTTCTGTTTCTTTATGCTTAATCAGTGAGTAATTGTCTATTGAAGACTCAATTTATTGGGTGTTTTGGGATGATTTTTAAATGCCATGAAGAGCTAAAATCATTTTTACTATGAGCCTTTTCACTTTAGTATATCTATTATCTCACAAACTATGCCTAAAATATTTGCATTTGTACCCCTGAACTTAAAATATAAGTTTAAAAGGTATGTTACGTGAAGATAATTTCTTCACAATATGAGACTAGAAGAGTTGCTGAGAGCCCATAGTCTGATTCTTCTTATTTTAAGCTAAAATTGAACTGTGTGCCAAGTCCTTTAATAAAAATTTTAGGAAGCTGTAATAACATTTTGATTCTCACAATAATATAAGTATTTGTTATTGTCATCATCATCATCCATATTGTTTTCCCAGTTGTGAAACTGAAATTTTTAGTGTAAGCAATGTGCCACAGAACACACAGTAACTAATACAACTGGCTTTCAAACATGCACATATGTGAAAATAAAGCCCACCACACTATACAGTATCAAAGATGAAGTCACAAAACTAGGTCTACAACTGTCTGCTCTTGTCAGGAAAATTTTCACAAGAATGTAGAACCAAAAAAAAGACAGTACTGAGAATTCTAGGATCAATTTAAAAATAATGCCTCCCATCTTACCAAGTGGCTACTTTCACAACATATAGCTAATGGCATGGCCATTACAGCAACAGAGACAGAGAGCCAGCAGTAAATCTTTCCTTTTTACAGTTGGTTCTGGTTTAGGAAGATTTACTTTTATATTAGCTATGAAGATTTCTACCTTATCAGCCTCTATTCCCTTAATACATTTTTCCCAAACCTTTTTTACAGCCTCTTTTAGTAATGACAGGTCCTAAGGGTCACAACTAGAAATGCTTTCTTTGTAACTCTAAATGTGTTTGATTTTGACAAATTACTTTTATTGTCTTTGCTCAGTTTTGGAATATCCTTGATTTTACTTTGGAAAGACTTCATGAAGTGAAATTAAAGTGGCTTTATTTTTTTCTTTTGGCTATAAATTTCTAATTTCCTTATTGGTTCTCTTGTCTACATCAATTCAAGTCCCCTTGCTTGCACAGTCTGAATTCATAGGTCATGTGAATCTGATCCAAGCCAAGAAATTTGAATAATACCTTAATGAGAGATTAATTCTGATTCCATAATTTGATCTGGGTCAGATTTTTTTTCCTCTACATAAGTGTCACTGTGACACTTCATTTAGAGACATATATTTGTTAAAAAAAAAATTCTTCCAGGAAAAAAAAAACACAAAAAAAACTTCCAAATAGAGAAGTTAAAAGTTTCATACCTTTAAGTAGTTTGCTAAAGCATAAAGGGGGAATGAAGAGGTGAAAGCCAACCAGGAGAAACAAGAAGAGAGACCCCACTTTTTACTGCATATCAAAGTAGGTATGCTATGTGTTAAAGACATGCCCTGTTGGTCTGATGTCTTGGAAAAATAATTGAACTATTCTTATCAATGGGTCTATTGAGTACAGACTTTGTTTTTACTGAAAGCAGTCAGGATAGAAGGGATAGAAGGCAGAGGAGAGCCTAGTCATGTTCAGAGTGAGCAGGGGTTTAGCACACCAATCATGGCCAGATATTCAGGGACTGGAGCTCCACAGTAAACATAAACTACTAATCCTTTTCTAACATGTAGCATGAAACCCTACACCCACATACATTTTGACCCATACATGAGTAATAAATGCAAATGGCTATATTAAATAATCAAATTGTTTCAAATCTATGGCCTATAATCCTTACGTACCTTAGGAGGCAGTCTGGTAACTAAAGAATTACTTTCGCATTACAAAGTGATGTCTCCGTGGGAAATCATAGTCCAAAGGAAGGAGATTGTCTCAAGGACAACTTAGCAAGACCCCAAGCATTAATAAACATGTGGTTGATTGTTTGTTAGTATTTATTTTCTACTCTCTCTTATTAAAAATATAAAACATCCCTTGGTTGTCAATATTTTTTGTTAAACATACAGAAGAGACTGAAACAACACAATATAATGTACCAGGAGGTTTTAAACAATGATGGAAGTGTGTATAATAATTTTACAATGACCAGCATAAAAATAACACTGTAACCCCCCAATTTTTAAACATTAAAAACAAATAATAAATCTAGGCAAAAAATTGATGGATATACTATTTAGATAATATTATTCCTTCAGCTCCATTCAATGAAATACTCAATTTAAGAATAGGTTGTATTCATGGAATACAAATTTCAAATGTATGGGCTTTTCTGAATTTAAATGAAGACACGCTACTCTTTTTTTCAAAGTTCTCAGTTATAAAAGTTAATATGAATGTCTAACTACCTAACCTGACACTTAAATCAGTGACTTAGTTAATATTTATAAATCACTTGGAAGACCTACTTTGTTTAATGCTTTAATTTATAATTGTATATTTGAGCCTGGTGGTCAATATTCAGTGGGAAAGCTTTCACTTCCTTAATTCTAGGAATTATGAGGCAGAGAGAAAACAAAAATATATCATGTTTCAGGCAAAATTATGTAGCAGATGATATTTACTGTCAGCAGTCATTGTAGAAAGATGTTCGTGTTGCTCAGACTTTGCCTGGAATCAAACCACACATAGATGCCTCTGAAGACATTGTCCATTTTATCAAATATCTTTCTACAACACATCTGTGCCATTCACACAATATTCTGATTGCCTAGGATTTTCTGCAAGCCATCCACTTTCTTTGTTTAGTAGACTCTGGTACATCTGTCATAATCCCACCCATTCATTACCTTTTCTGTGAGTCTTTCTTGACAGCATTGAACACTCCCTTTTCTACACTGCCTCAATACTTTCCACATGAGTCTTGTAAGATACATCAATAATACTTACTGATTCAGTCTGTCTTACTATAGCATCTGCTGTTAATAATTAACATAATTTGGATGTTTTGAGGGTGAAATCTGTAACTGAAATAGGAATGTAATGAGTTTGATATGAACCAAGACATGCTAAACATTTTATGATGATTACTTTATTTAATCCTCACAACAAACCCATGATGTTAGTAATGACATAATTTGCTCCTTTCAGATGAGGAAACAAATTTATACAGTATAAGACAAGGCTTTCAGGTATATCTGATTGCAAAGGCAGTACCATTTTGCAGTGGTGTGCTGAATAACATTTAGCAACTGTCTTCTGCCATTTCTGAGAAGAAAACAAGAACAAGAAAAAACATCTTCATATTTGTAACTCTGCCTCCTCTGCAGGACTTGTACTATGTCTGGAATCAGGTAGATACTCAAAAATACTTTTGAAGAAATGAATACATTTATTTATATTTATAAATTACTAAAAAGGTAGTTAATGTACAAACATCTTTGTAAAATAATTTCCTATATTTTGATATTTTTTAAGCCCTGAAAAGAAATTTCTGAGAGTTAATAATTTGGTGGTGTAAACAAATAGCATTTTAAAAATAAACAGAGTAAGACAGATTTTAAGCAATAATTATTTAAAAATATTGAAAACATTTTCCTTCAGATTTTTTGCATTCAGGCAAAATTAACTGAAGGTTTTCATAATTTATCAGATAATTCAATAATTGTTAACTAACAGTATTCATATATTAGTTAAAACATCCCTGTTATCCTTCATATTTCTTTATACTTATGGAAATTTTGCCAATATATACAAATACAGTAAATCCATTGAACCTTCATACTACTTTCATCATCATAATTAAAGCATTTTCTATAATATCGAAATTATTTAGGTAAATCTAAATGCCTACAAAAAGTGGATCATACCGATCAAGCTCCCACTCTTAGGAAATAAGAACCTTTTAATATCATTGTAATTTCTGTATTTATAAGAAAAGTAATCTGAAAGTTAAATAAAATTCTATTTAAATTTGTAAAATTTTTAACAAAAAATGGTTTTCCATTAAGGGATTTCAACATTTACTTTATCCAAAACTAAGCCAAAAAATAATATTCTCTTAAACTGAAAATATGAACATGTTTTTCTGCTTCTTCACTCTTCAATATAAAATCCATTCTAGTGTGTCAGTGTGAATAACTGTGTATTTCCTTTTATAGTTCATTTAGAAAAGTTAGGTGATGAGCATTGAAACAAAAAGGCATACACCTTGGAGCTATTGCAGTTTGGTACCACACAACCACAGTAAAGCAAATATTGCAGTAAAGTGAATCTTATGAATTTTGTGGTTTTCCAGTTCCCATAACCAAGTTATGTTTACATTATACTGTAGTCAATTAAGTGTACAATAACATTATGTCTTTTAAAAAGTACATATCTTAATTAAAAATATATCATGGCTAAAAATTGCTAATAATTACTTGAGTCTTTAACAAGTTGTAGTCTTTTGCTGGTAAAGGGTTTTTTCTCAATGTTGATGGCTGCTGACTAATCGGGGAATTGATTGCTGAAGTTTGAGGTGGCTGTAGCAATTTGGTAAAATAAGACAAGAATGAAGTTTTTCTTCTCAATTTGAAATGGGAAAAGTTCCCTTATCCCCATCACAGGATGTGCGATGGGGGTGTGGCTGGCTTCTTGGGTGCCTGGCTGCTCATAACCCTGGGGGAGCATGCAGACAGGCAGGCACGTCGCAGGGAACACCGACCCCATGGCAGCAACTGGGATTGAGCCCCAGTGGGCATGTGTTACAACGTGCTCTTTCAGTTTTGCCCTCTGCAAGTGGCTTGTGTTAATCAGCTTAATTAGACTTTCTGCTCTATCGCAAGGACAGAGGACTTTCTGCATCCTGGGTTCTTGCCTTAGGGTACCGGAAAAATCAAATCACATGTGGGCTTGGAGAATGAGTGCAAGGTTTTATTGAGTGGAAATAGCTCTCAGCAGGTGGATGGGGAACCAGAAGGGGGATGGAGTGGGATGGTGGTTTTCCCCTGGAGTGGGGCCACTCAGTCCTGAACTATCCTCTGAACTATCCTCCAACTGAACTTTCCACTGAACTATCCTCCAACCATCCCAACCAATTTCCCCTAAGCCTCTGCCTTGTTCTGCTGGTCGATGGCCTGCTGGCATCTGCTGGTGCCTGCTGGTGTGTTCTTCCGCTCCTCTCCATGTCCAGCTGCCTGTATGCTCTTCTGCCCATGCATTTCTCTTGACATCCAGACAGTTGTGTCTGTGCCTGCTGGGTCTTGGGTTTTTATAGGCACAGGATGGCAGGGGTGGGGGGACAGGGTGGTCTTGGAAAATGCAATATTTGGGCATGAAAACAGAAATGCCCATCCTCACCTAGGTCCATGGGCACAGACCCAGGGGTGGAGCCCTGGTCAGAGACCATGCCCTTCTCTACCCAGCACTTCCCTGCTCCCCTCCCATATCAAATTGACTCTTACTTTCATGAAAGATTTTTCTGTAACATGAGACACAATTAGATAGCATTTTACCCACATAACTTCTTTCAAAATTTGAGTCAATCCTATTAAACTCTGTCTCCACTTTATCATATAAGTTTATGTAATGTGCTAAATTTTTCATTGTCATTGCAACAATATTGACCTCCTCCCATGAATCACAAATGTTCTGAATGGCATCTAGAGCAGGGTGAATACTTTCCAGAAGGTTTTCAATTAATTTACTTTGCCCAGATTCATCAGAGGAATCACTATCTATGGCAACTATAGCTTTATGAAATGCATTTCTTAAAGAATAAGACTTGAAAGTCAAAATTTATTGCTGATCAATGGGCTGCAGAATGAATGTTGTGTTACCAGCTATGTAAACAAGAATAACCTCTCTGTACATCTCCATCAGAGCTCTTGGGTGAGTAGGTGCATTGTCAATGAGTAGTAATATTTTGAAATATTTTTCTGAGCAGCAGGTCTCAACAGTGGGCTTAAAATAATCAGTAAACCATGCTGCTCATGGATATACTGTCATCTAGTCTTTGTTGTTCCATTTATAGAGCACAAGCAGAGTAGATTTTGCATAATTCTTAAGGGCTCAAGATTTTTCAGGATGTAAATGAGCATTGGCTTCAACTTAAATTCACCAGCTGCCCCTAGCAAGAGTCAGCTGGTCCTTTGAAGCCTGAATGTAGGCAGTGACTTCTCCTCTTCAGCTATGAAAGTACTAGATGGCATCCTTTTCCCATGGGAAGCTGTTTTGTCTACAATGAAAATATATTAGTTAATGTAGCCACATGTATTAGTTATCTTAGCTAGATCTTCTGGAGAACTTGCTGCAGCTTCCACATCAGCACTTGCTGCTTCACCTTGCACATTTATGCTATAGAGATGGCTTCTTTCCTTAAATCTTAAGAACCGAACTCTTCTGGCTTCCAACTTTTCCTTTGCATCTTCCTTCCCTCTCTCTGCTTTCATAGAATTCAAGAGAGTTAGGGCCTTGTTCTGGATTAGGCTTTGGTCTAGGAGAATGTTGTGGCTGGATTGATCTTCTATCCACACCACTAAAACTTTCTCCACAGGATCAACACAGTCGCTTTGATTTCTTCTCACTCATGTATTCACTAGAATTGTAATTTTTATTTTCTTCAAGAACTTTTCTTTTGCATCCACTATTTAGTTAACTGACTGTTGCAAGATGCCTAGCTTTCAACCTACCTCAGCTTTCGACATGCTTTCCTCACTAACCTTAATCATTTCTAGTTTTTGATTTAAAGTGAGAGATTTGTGACCCTTCCTTTTATTTGAACACTTAGAGGTCATTGCAGAGTTATTAATTTGGTCATTTGCAGGGAATAAGGAGGCCCAAGGAGAGGCAGAGAGATGAGGGAACGGCCAGTTGTTTGAGCAGTCAGATCACACTCAACATTTACTGATAAAATTCGACATCTCATATGGACATGGTTTATGGTGCTCAAAACAGTTATAATAGTAACATCAAAGATCACTGATTATGGACCACCATAACAGATATAATATTAATGACACATTTGAAATATTCCAAGAATTACCAAAATATGTCACAGAGACACAAAATGAGCACATGCTGTTGGAAAAGTGGTGCTGATAGACTTGCTTGATGCAGGGTTGCCACAAACCTTCAATTTGTAAAATAACACAATAAAGCTAAGTGTAACTTGTTTCTAAAGTTTAAATTATCACACTTTTTAATGGTTTGTCTTTCTTTATATTGTATTTATGTTAATTAATTGGTTTAATATTTCTATTGATTCTTTAAAGATACTCCACAACATTCATTAATACATGCCCCTGGAGCATTAATAAGTAACAAAAGTTAACCCACAATGGTGCCTTAGTCTTAATCCAAAGGAATAATCTAGGAACATAAGAAAATGAGTTGCCTTTAGCTGAATTCTATAGCTTTGACCAGACTGCAGTATTAAGGGGAGCCATAATTCATGGTGTGACCAGGACATTGACATAGGAAACAAATACGGTAGAATGATGGACAAGATGACCAGGTAACTGTCTTCCTAGACTAAGCTGTGTAATCCCATAGACTGACACTATAATTACATGGAAGTAATTGCCATGTATTTGCCAAGAAATTACATGGTTGACAGTACTCTGAAAATTGTTCTGCATTTCTAGTGCCAACAGCTATGTTAACAGAAAATGAAATTAGAAACAACCACAGGAGGTGTTTTCTACTCATTTAGAAAACTATTTCATTTGAGAAGTAAAATTTAATTTACAAGTAAATATTATAAAACTAAAAATAAAATGGAATGACTTAGAAATGTTTCTAAGAGTTATTGTTATTTGGCGTAATGTTGGCTTTATGGAAAAAACAAAGTCATTTACTACATCTCAAGCTAATTATATTTTCTATTTTGCAAGTGCCAGTGCTATAAAGCCGTATTTCCCAGGTTATTCCTCACAAACAAATGAATGTCAGATTCCAACAGGCCAAAATAGGAATAACTATATTTTGTAATCCGACAACTTTTTCCAAAATAATATAAAAGCTATCTTTTATGTATTACAAAAGCTAAATTGTAAGATAAGAATAGTTTTCCAATGTAAAATTATGTCCAAATTAGCAAATGAGTAGTTTTATGTTCTCACATTTTGTGGCATAAATGTGAAACTCTTAGAGATCAAAATCACCAGCTTAAACCAAGAAACCTTACAAATGATCATTATGCTAAAAACTACTGACTCTCTTATTTGGCAAGAAGCTTGACTGATTAATCACACGAATTTTGTGAAAATAAATACTATGAGAACTGATCTCTTACTAAATATATCTGATCTCTTAATAAAGTTTAGCGCTACTCTAAAGTCTTGTCTACATGAAAAAATTTAAAACCAAAAAAAGATTCACTTAAACACATTTTTCAGAATTTATTGTAAAGTTATATAATAAATTATTTTATCTAACTATGCATTTAATTAATATAAAATTTTGTAATGTGACCTATACATATACATATTTCATTTGCTGGTTAAGCCAAAAAGTGAAATTTAGGCAGCTAGAGAAGATAACCAATGTCAAAGGAATCAAATTCTCTTCTCATTTTCTATTTTACATTTTACTAAGGAAGTTAGTTTTACGGCAGATGTTAAGATTTAAATGTTCTGTACTGTGGGGAAAAAAGCAGTATATATATATTAGTATTTATAGTAACTAACGTTTGTTAAAGAAAACAGATATACAGAATAATATACATAAAAATGTACTTCCACATAAATAAAATATCGGAAAAGTTACATAAAAAATTAGTAATGCTGATTACATCGGGGAAGAATTACTGAGTGTTAAATTCTATGAAATATCTTTTGTAACTTTTTGACTTCATCTTGTTTTTATAAATTGTCTATTCAAAAATCAATTTTAAAAAGCAAAAAATAAATACGATCTTTTCTTTGATGAAAAAGGACTACAGAACTGGGACCATAGGCTGAAAGTAGAAGACTAGAACTATAACATAGAAGAAAATCATTCCTTGGATTATAAAGAAAGTTACTACTTCTCATTTTACAGAGCATAATAAAGAGCAAAGTTTATTGAAAGAGGGTTGGCTCTGTTGCCCAGGCTGCAGTGCAGCCTGGACTTCCTAGCCTCAAGCAATCCTCCCACCTCAGGCTCCCGAGTACAGGCTCGGACTACGGGTTCATGCCACCATGCTCGGCTATTTTTTTGTAGAGATGGTATTTCTCCATGTTATCAAAGCTTGTCTCGAAATCCTAGGTTCAAGGGATCCTCCCTCCTCCACCTCCCAAAGCGCTGAGATTACAGGCACGAGCCAGCGCACTTAGTCTAAGAAAAGCAAATCTTCTAAGAATACATGAGCAGTTTGAAAATGGGGGCCTTACATAAGAGTCATACAATGGATTTTAGAGACTCAGGGGGAAAGGTGGGAGGGAGGTGAGGGTTGAAAGACTATATATTGGGTATAGTGTATACCACTCAGCTAATGGGTGCACCAGAATCTCAGAAATCACCCCGAAGTAAGTTATCCATATAACCAAACACCACTTGTTCCCCCCAAAACCTACTGAAATATATTAAAAAGAAAAATAAAAGAAAATGGGAGCCTTGGAAAAAATAATGTGTCATGTAAGTCCAGAGCCATATGGGACAAAGATGAACATGGGACAAAAACAAAGAGGACGAGTAGCACATGTATAACTCAAGAAAATGAAGAAACAAAGCTAACCTTCCTCTATACTCAGATACACACGTACACACACAGACACACACACTTTCTATTCTATGCCCTTCTGGGACGTTGGCTGGGTCATAATGATCCTATTGGCTAATCCCCTAGCAGGACTCAGTGTTCAGCAGCCAATTTTTGCTGTTTGTCACCAATTCTTTGAAATAGCCTGATTAAAACTTAATCTGATTCTTTGGCCAGGAAATGTCAGCTTCCAAAAGACTAGTTGTACATTTTTTGCCCTTGATTTCTGTGAAATAGTCCTAAATAAAGCCTATGATGTACTCTAGGCCTTCCTTAACTGGGATTCCATGAAAAATTAAGCCCCTACCAAATGCACTAAAGGCCTCCATTTTATGTATGAATTAACTTATTTTCCTATGCATCTAGAATGAAATTGATATGTGTTACCCTTCAGAGAATTGTGAAAAGAGTCATGAAGACTATTTTCTGTTTTCTGTGATTCACAGGGGAAGAATCCCATTGAGATTATGTTACACAAAAGAAGCACGGTTTTTAGACCAAAGAGTAAACTCAGTATAACTCAATTCTCTATTTCAAATTCTCAAACACTTTGCAAGAGGATCTGCAGACCACAAAAATATTTCTTTGAAATTATGCCATCTTTTCCAGTGCTTTGTTCCACACCATAGTTGCTTCACATTTCTTTTATCTCAAAACTATTCTGAAATATTTCTCTTCCTCTCCACACAATTCCATCCTGTCTCCCATGCCAGAGGTGGCTAGTGGGATACTTATTTATACCGCTGCAGCAGTGCTGTACTTTAAGATTGCCAAAGACCCAGGCAACGTGAGTATCCAGGTGCACAGAATCGTCAGGAATTGTGGTAATTCTATTACTGTAAATACTTTTTTCATGAGAATTGTAGGTTGTATTTTTGTTCTGTCCCCAGCCATTTCTTCCTTTCAATTTTGGTCCTATAACTTCTGAAATATGAATATAAATTGTTTTGCTTGATTTGATTCATTTCTGTTACTGACAACAAAAGTTCTGTCTAATATACTTTATATTTTCTAAAAACTTTGCTCTAAAATATTTCAATATTTTCAATGTTCATGTTTTTTGTGTACATGCAAAGAACAAAAAACTAAATTAACTTTTTCTGAATGTTAAATAACTTTTTTAGAAAATTTGGTGAGTTAACTAGATGAACAAATGCATAGCATTTATGGGAAATAAACAGAGCATATACATTATTTTCAAACACCAGAAAAAGTATTTATAACAAAAAGTTTTATGTCTAAAAATGAAGCTAACATCGTGAAAGTAGAAATCCAGCAGATCATATTTCTTGTTTAAATTTTAGTTTAGGTTCAGGGGTACATATGCAGGTATTCATGTGGGTGAATTGTGTGTCACAGGGGTTTGGTATACAAATAGTTTCATCACCCAGGTAATAAGCATAGTACCTGACAGGTAGCTTTTCAATCCTTACCCTTTTCCCACCCTCCCCAGTGTCTTTTGCTTTCTTTGTGTCCGTATGTACACAATATTTAGATCCAACTTATAAGTCAGAAAGTGCAGTATTTGGTTTACTGTCCCTGTGTTAGTTTGCTTAGGATAATGGCCTGCAGCGCCATCCATGTTGATGTAACGGACATGATTTTCTTCTTTTACGGTGGTGTAGTATTCCATAGTGTACATTTACTACATTTATTTTATCCAGTCTACCATTGCTGGGCTAAATTAGGTTGATTCCACATCTTTGCTATCATGAATAGTGCTGCAATGAACATATGCATACATGTATCTTTATGGTAGAATGTTTTATATTCCTTTGGGTATGTGTACCCAGTAATGGGACTGCTGGTTCTAAGTTATTTGAGAAATCTCCTAACTGCTTTCCACAATGGCTAAACTAATGTACATTCCCACCATCAGTGTACAAGCATTCCCTTTTCTCTGAAACCTCACCAGTATCTGTTATTTTTAACTTTTTAATATAGCCATTCTGACTGGTGTGAGATGGTATCTCACTGTGGTTTTGATTTGCATTTCTCTAATGATTAGTGACATTAAGCATTTCTTCATATGCTTGTTGGCTGCATGTATGTCTTCTTTTGAAAAGTATCAGTTCGTGATTTTTGCCCATTTCTTAAAGGGGTTGTTTTTTGCTTGTTAATTTGTTTCTGTTTGTTATTGATTCCGGATATTAAACCTTTGTTGGATGCATCGTTTGCAAATATTTTCTTCCAATCTGTAGGTTGTCTGCTTACTCTGTTGATAGTTTTTTTTTGTTTTTTTTTTTGTTTGTTTTTTTGCTGTGCAGAAGCTATTTAGTTTAATTAGGTCCCATTTTTCGATTTTTGTTTTTGTTGCAACTGATTTTGGCATTTTCATCATGAAATCTTTGCCCCCAAGTCCTATGTCCAGAATGGTATTTCCTAAGTTATCTTCCAGGGGTTTTATAGAAATAAATTAACTTTTAATATTAGTTAATACAATTTAAGAAAATAAATGGCAATACATATTTGTATTACGTGGGTTTAGTCACTCTCAACTAATATTTCACATACGTCTGTAAAATCTTGAGTGTAACATTGCTGTTAGATGAGCATATTCTGATTATTGCTTTTTTCTGGCTTTTTTCTTACTTTTTTCACTGGGCAAAATCATTTTGTACCAATGGCTTATTTCTCTTTATTATTGAGTACTATTCCATTGTATAGATATATTACCATTTGTTTATCAGTTCATATGTTGAAGAACTTTTCAACTTTACCTATTAAAAATAGCAATTAAAAATAAACTGTTTTTAAAATTTTATGAATATTCATATATGTTTTTTCGTGAACATAGGCTTTCACATCCTAATGACAAATGACTAGGAATAAAATGCCTGCATCACATGTTAGGTACATGTTTAACTTTTTAAAAAAAATTTTGTGGGTATATAGTAGGAGTATATATTTATGGTGTAACTAAGATTTTCTGATACAGGCATGCAACGTGAAATAAGCACATTGTGAAGATGTTTAACATCTTAAGACATTGCCAAAGTGGTTGTACCATTTTTTTTTTTTGCAACCAGCAGTGTAAGAAATGCCCTTTCCTCCACATCCTTGCCAACATGCGATATGATCAATCTTCGTAATTATAGCCTATCAATAATTATGTAGTGGTATCTCATCTTGATTTTGATTTGCATTTCCCTAATGACTAAATGATATTGAGCATCTCTTTTTTTGCTTATTGCCATCTCTATATCATCATCTTTGATGACAAGCATGGTCATATATTTTGCCCATTTTATTCAGTTGTTTTGTATTGAGTTTTGACAGATCTTTATATATTCTATTAGACATATCTTATTCTATTTATATATATTCTATTAGACAGATATTTATATTCTCTATTGGACACATATTTTTCAAATATTTTCTCCCAGTCCATAGCTTGTCCTTTTTGTTTTCTTTTCTTTCGTCAAACTTTATTTTAGTATCAGGGGTACATGTGCAGGTTGTTTATATAGGTATATTGCATGATGCTGAGGTTTAGAGTATGAATGAGTCTGTCACCCAAGTAATGAGCATAGTACCCAATAGGTACTTTTTTTCAACCCTTAACCTGTTCCCTCTGTCCTCTCTCCTGTATTTCCCAATGTCTATTGTCTCTTGTTCCCATTTGTATGACCATGTCTACTCAATGTTTAGCTCCCACTTGTAAGTGACAACATTTGGTATCTGGAGTTCTGTTTCTGTGTTAGTCCACTTAGGATAATGGTTTCCAGCAGCATCCATGTTGTTGCAAAGAACATGATTTTGTTCTTTTTATGGCTGCTTAGTACTCCATGGTGCATATGTACCATATTTTCTGTATCCAGTTTCCCATTGGTGGGCACCTGGGTTGATTCCATGCCTTTGCTATTGTGAATTGTAGCTTGTTTTTCATTCTCCTCACAGTATCTTCCAAATAGCACAAGCTTTTACATTTTGATAAAGCCAAATTTGTTAATTTTTCCTTTTGTGATTGTGCCTTTGGCTGTTGTGTCTCAGAAATTTTCACCTTATACAAGATCACAAAATTTTTCTCCTATGATTCCTTCTATAAGTTTTGTTGCACTCAGACTTATTTCTAGGTCTGTAATCCATTTTGAGCTTACTTTTGCATATGCCGCAAGGCATCAATCAAAGTGCATTGCGTGAATGTTTATATCCAGTTGTTGCCAAATCACTTGTTCTTTAAGACTATCATTTCTCCACTGAATTATTTTTCACTTTTGCTAAAAATCAATTGTACATGTTTGTATATGTCTACTTCTAAGTTATCTATTCAGTTCCATTGATGTATTTCTCTATATTAATGTCAACAGCATACAGTCTTGATGACAAAGCTTTATAGTCAACCTTGAAATAAAGGTACCTCTACTATTTGTTCTCCTTTTTCCCATATATTCTTTTTCCTATTTTTCAGACAACTTTTGGATTATCTTAGTATTTTTTATAATTCAATTTAGATCCTTTGTTGGCTAATAGTATAAGAACTTTACAGTAGTATATCTCCTTCTAGCTTTTGTTATTATTTTCATCCATTATATTTACATACATATTATAATAATATATTGTTATTTTGTTTACTTAAACAGTTCATATCTTTTTCACAGCTTGAAATATAATTCACATATACAATTAACCAATTTAAAATATCTAATTCAGTATTTTTAGTGTATTTACAAGGTTGTGTAACTATTATCACAATCTCATTTTAGAATATTTTAGTTCCTCCTTAAAAAAAAAAGAAAAGAAAAACATACCCATTAGTTATCACCTCCCATTTCTCAAGGTTGTCAAGGTTCATCCATGTTGTAGCATGCATTGGTACTTCATTTTTTATTGCCAAATAGTATTCAACTATGTGTTATGCAACGTGTTATATTTGAACAGTTACTTCTATCTTTCAATTATTATGATTAAACCTACTATGAACATTTGTGTAGAAGTGTTTTGTGGGTATATGTTTTTACTTCTCTTAGTAGAAATGGAAATACTTGGTAATAAGGTATCTTCATGTTTAATCTTCTGACTGTTTAACTAAGCTGTTTTCCAAAATGGCTACGCCAACTTACATTTTCACCAGCAATGCATTAGGGTCCAATTTCTCCACATCCTTGACAATGATTATTATCTGTTTTCTTGATCGTAGCCATTTTAGTGGATGTGAAGTGGTAGTTTTGATTTTTATTTGTCTGAAAAATGACAAATGATGCTCAACATCTTTATTATCATTATTATTATTTTTGCTTATTGGCCATTTGTATATCTTTTTTGAAAAAATGCATATTCAAATTCTTTGCTCATTTAAAATTGTTTTTATCATTCAGTTATAGGCATTCTTTATGGCTTCTGAATAGAAATCTCTGATCAGATACAGATTTGAAAATTAATTTCTGTAAAAAAGCCAGCTGGAGTTTTGATAGACACTGCATTGTCTATAGTTCAATTTAGAGTACTGACATCTTAACAGTATTAACTCTTCCAATCCATGAGCGCAAGATGTTCTTTCATTTTTGTAGAACTTTTTTAATTCTGTGAGATTAGGTTTTATGGTTTTCAGTGTATAAGTTTACACTTCTATTAAATGTATAACTAAATATTATTTTTGATGCATTATAAATGGAATTATTTTCTTAATGTTATTTTTACAATGTTTATTGGTAATGTATTAAAAGCAATTGATTTTTGTGTATTGATCTAATGTTCTGCACCCTTACTGAACTCATTTATTAGTTCCAATAGTTGTATGTGTGAGTACATGTGTTTCTTAGGATACGAGGAAACGTACAAGACCATTAAATCTGCCATTAAAGATAGTTGTATTTCTTCCTTCATGATCTGGATGACCTTTGTTTCTTTATCTTGCCTAATTACCCTATCTGGGATCTCCAGCACAATGTTAAACACAAGTGGCAAGAGCAGATATCCTTGTCTTGCTCCTGACCTTAGAAGTAAAGCATTCAGCCTTCCACTATCAAATATAAGGTTATCCGTGGGTTTCTTGTGAATGGCCTACACCAAGTTGAGGAGGTAGTTTTCTATTCCTAGTTTGTTGGGTGCTTTTATCATGAAATGGTATTGTATTTTTTAATGTTTGCTGCCTATATTGAGATGATGATATGAAGTTTATCCTTTCTTCTATTAATATGGTTTATGATACTAATTGATTTTCAGATATTAAACAAACCTTGCATTTCTAAGATAAATCCCACTTGGTCATGTTGTATGTGGTATAACTTTTTTCTTTTTTTCTGAGACAGAGTCTCGCTTTGTCACACAGGCTGGAGCACAGTGGTGAGATCACAGATCACCGCAGCCTGAGACTTTCCAAACTCAAGTGATCCTTCCACCTCCTGAGTGGCTGGAATCACAGAAATGTGCCACCACACCTAGAAATTAAATTTTTTTTGTGGAGACAGGGTCTCACTATGTTGTCCAAGCTGGTCTCAAACTACTGTGCTCAAACAATCCTCCCACCTCAGCTTCCTAAAGTGCTGGGATTACAGGCATTAGCCACTGCACCCAGCCTGTATGCACACTTTTTATAAGTTGCAGGATTCAGTTCGACAGTATTTTGTTGAGGAGTTATTTTATATATTAATATCCTAATATTCAGCTGGTTTATTGATCTGTAGTTTTCTGTAATGTGTTTGGTTTTGATATTAGAATAAATATGACATTTAGACTGAGTTAAGAAATGTTCCCTCCTTGTGCATATTTTGGAAGAGTACAGGAAAGATACTGATCTCTGAATGTTTGGTAGATTCACATTGAAGCCATCTGGGCCTGGGTTTTTCTTTGTGGAAAGTTTTCAAGTTACTATATTGATATATTTACTTGTTTTAGTTCTCTTAATATTTTTAATCAAGAGACAATTGAAGAGGAAATATGCAATTATGTTGCCTTTTGTAATTATCTTTATATTACCTTTATGTTAATTATGTTTTTGCATGCGGACTCAAATTATTGTCTAACATCTTTATTTTCAGTACGATAAATTTCCATTTGCATTTCTGTAAGGCATGTCTTCTAGCAATAAATTCTCTGTTTCTTTCTCTTTTTTAGTTTTGAAATGTCTTTATCTTCATTTTTGAAAAATAGGTTTTCTGACATAAGCTTCATCTTACTGGTTGTTTGTTTTTATTTTGTTTTAACTTCATCACTTTGTCATCTCATTGCCTCTGGCCTCTATTATTTTCAGAAGAATTTACTATTAATCTTATTGTGATTTTCCTGTACATGATGAGTTGTTTTTCTCTTAGAGCTTTAAAGATATTCTCTTTCTTTTTGACTTTTAATATTTTGGCTGCAGTGTATATAGTTATGATTTTGTTTTTTGCATTTATTCTACTTGGAGTTATTTAGCTTCTTGGATATGTAAATTACTAGTTTTCCTCACATCCAGGAAGTTTTTAGCCATTTTTTCATAGAATGTTTTCTTCTGTCCCTTTCATGCTCTCTCTTTTGGTATTCTCATTACGCATATATGGATGGACTTAATGGTCCATCCCACATTTCTCTGAGTCTCTGGTGGGTTTTTTGCAAATTTCTTCTTTATTTTTTAACTTCTATTTTAGGTTCAGGAGTACATGTGCAGGTTTGTTATACAGGTCAATTGTGCATCACAAGGGTTTGCTGTACAGATTATTACCCAAGTGATGAGCATAGTACCTGATAGGTAGTTTTTCGATCCTCACCTTTCTCCCAGCATCCACCCTCAAGAAGGCCCCACTGTCTGTTGTTCCCTTCTTTGTGTCCATATGTACTCAATGTTTAGCTTGCAATTACAAGTGAGAACATGCAGCATTTGGTTTACTGTTCCTATGTTAGTTCACTTGGAATAACGACCTCTAGCTCCTTCATGTTGCTGCAAAGGACATGATCTCATTCATTTCTTTGGCTGCATATTATACCATGCTGTATATGTACTACCTTTTCTTTATCCAATCTACTGCTGATGGGCATTTAGGTTGATTCTCTGTCTTTTCTATGGTGAATAGTGCTGTCATGAACATATGTGTGCATATGTCTTTATGGTAGAATGATTGTGTCTCTGTGAACAAGTTTTCATTATTTTTTCTCTCTCCTATTCACATGGCCTCATTTCTAATCATTTATCCTCAAGTTCACTAATTCTTTCTTTAATGCTAAAACCTACTATTGAGGTCATCTAGTGATTTTCTAATCATTCTTATTTCACTTTTCAATTTCAAAACTTTCACTTGGTTCTTTCTAACAATTTCTGTCTCTTTGTTGACATTTTTTATTTGATGATATATAGTCATCATACTTCCCTGGGGCTAGGGCAGGAGGAGATGGGGAATTGTTATTTAACAGACATAGAGTTTCAGTATTGTGAGATAAAACAGTTCCAGATATTGGATTGCACGATAATGTGAATATATTTAACACTACTGAACTACCCACTAAAAATGGTTAAGACGATAAATGTTGTATATATTTTACCACAACTTTTAAAAATTTAAAGGCTAAACATATCTTTCATGATCAGACCCATTTGTTTTATTTAGCTTCACTTCTAACCACCTCTGGGACCCTTCTCTAACCCTATGTGCCAGCCATCTGGAGCTACTTACCAGTTTCTAAACTCTCCGTGCTTTCTGAGATTTCTCCCTCCAGATACAGTGCTCTCACTCATCTGGTCTTGCAAGCCTACTTGTTTTTCAGAACAACTTTATTGAGATATATTTCACAGGATGTATAATTTGCCCATTTAAACTGCATAATTCAATGGTTTTTAGTATATTTACAGATAAGTTCAACCATCACTTTTAGAACTTCGTAATCACTACAAAGTGAAACTCTGTACTCATTAGCTGTCACTTACCAATCTCCCCATACCCCTTACAGCCCAGTTCTATGCAACTGTTAATCAACTTTCTGTCTCTATAGATTTGTCTCTTCTGGACATTTCATATAAGTGGAATCATATAATATGTGGTTTTCTGTGACTAAATTCTTGTGGATTATTCATACCATGGAATATTATTTGACCACAAAAAGGAATGGAATACTGACATGCGTTTCTGCACAGATTAACCTTGAACCCCAATTTGCATTTCATGCCAAAGATTTGTAGTCTCTTTCCCCAGGAAGTGTTCACTGACACCACCAAGATTTAGACAAGTGATCTTTCCAAAAAACGTATTTACCTCTGTTGTAGTCTTTAATTACCTAGTGTACCTCCAATAGATTTGAAACTCTTTTTGACAACCATAAAATGTTACACAAATGTATGTGAAGATATTTTATTAACTGTTTCTCATAAGATCTCATCGATATAAGGAGAAATGGCTCCAGTTAGCCCAATTTAGGAACAAAAAAAATGAAGATAATTATTTCTCAACCCTGGCTTCACAATGTAATGACCAAAAGAGCTCTTAGAAAATCAATGCCTGTTCACCTACAGAATGGGAGAAAATTTTTGCAGTCTACCCATCTGACAAAGGGCTAATATCCAGAATCTGCAAAGAACTTAAACAAATTTACAAAAAAGGCAAACAACCCCATCAAAAAGTGGGCAAAGGATATGAACAGACATTTCTCAAAAGAAGACATTTATGCAGCCCACAGACACATGAAAAAATGCTAATCATCATGGGTCATCAGAGAAATGCAAATCAAAACCACAATGAGATACCATCTCACACCAGTTAGAATGGCAATCATTAAAAAGTGAGGAAACAACAGATGCTGGAGAAGATGTGGAGAAATAGGAACACTTTTACACTGTTGATGGGAGTGTAAATTAGTTCAACCACAGTGTGGCGATTCCTGGAGGAGCTAGAACTAGAAATACCATTTGACCCAGTGATCCCATTACTGAGTATATACCTAAAGGATTATAAATCTTGCTACTATAAAGACACATGCACACGTATATTTACTGTGGCACTATTCACAATAGCAAAGACTTGGAACCAACCCAAATGCCCATCAATGATAAACTGGATAAAGAAAATATTTCACATATACGCCATGGAATACTATGCAGCCATAAAAAAAGGATGAGTCCATGTCCTTTATAGGGACATGGATGAAGCTGAAAACCATCATTCTCAGCAAACTATCACAAGGACAGAAAACCAAACACTGCATGTTATCACTCATAGGTGGGAATTGAAAAATGAGAACACTTGGACACAGGGCAGCAAACATCACACACCGGGGGCCTGTCGTGGGGTGGGGGGCTAGGGGAGGGATAGCATTAGGAGAAATACCTAATGTAAATGACGAGTTGATGGGTGCAGCAAACCAACATGGCACATGTATACCTATGTAACAAACCTGCACGTTGTGCACATGTACCCTAGAACTTAAAGTATAATAAAAAAGAAAGAAAGAAAATCAATGCCTGTTCAAGTCTTTGCCCACTTTTTTATGGGACTGTTTTTTTTTTCTTGAAAATGTGTTTAAGTTCCTTACAGATGCTGGATATTAGACCTTTGTTGGATGCACATGACATAAGCTTAACTAGGTAAAGAAACTGTACATGTACCCATGAACTTAAAATAAAAGTTCAAAAAAAAATTAATGCCTGGGCCCCACCTCAGGTCAATTGTATGATAATCCATGAGTGGGAGGGTGGGGATACGGGAGCTAGGCACCAAGACATCAGTATTGTTTAAAAGTTTCCCAGCTGATACACAGTCAGAATTTGAAACTACTGAATTTAAACAACTACAGAATCTAAAAAGTCTTTAGTCATCCACTATAATATGTTGCATGTGTAATTACACAGTAATGTAGTCATTAGGTCATGATTTTATTATTTTTAATATATCTACTCTGAATATTATAAAATAACACTGATAAGATAAAATGTACTATGTCCAGAATTGTATAAACTACATCAATTTTTCTGAACACTTTTAATTTTTTGACCTCAAAGCAGGAATTTATAGCAAATACATAATTGCCCTGATATCAATCACTGTTTTGGCCCTCTAAATGGATAGAACACTTGCATATCTCTCATCTATTTATATTAGTTTTCTCTTCCTTTTTGTATATCTGTTAAATTTTTACACTTCCTTGAGTGCAAAGAGTATGACAAAATATTCTCATTATAAACTATAATGCCATTTACCCACTAGAGTTTTTGGATAATACAAATTCTGTCAAATCTGGTACTGCATATAGACTATGTTGAAAGATGTTTCTCTAGTTTTTCTGATTATAAGAAATGGCAAGCAAGGAAGACAAAATTTTATTTATTTATTTATTTATCTATTTATTTTATTTGTTTGTTTGTTTATTTATTTTGAGACAGAGTTTCACTCTTGTCACCCAGGCCGGAGTGCAGTGGCGTGATCTCAGCTCACTGCAACCTCTGCCTCCCAGGTTCAAGCAATTCTCCTGCCTCAGCTTACCAAGTAGCTGGGATTACAGGCACCTGCCACCACACCCAGCTAATGTTTGTATTTTTAGTAGAGAAGGGGTTTCGCCATGTTGGCCAGGCTGGTCTGACACTTCTGACCTCAAATTATCTGCCCACCTCGGCCTCCCAAAGTGCTGGAATTACAGGCATGAGCCACCACACCTGGCCAACAAAACTTTTTAAACTTCTTGGATGTTTCCGATAGCATTTTACCCAGTTGATATCTTTGACAAGAATATATCTACAGTACTCTAAACTAACTTGTGTTCTTCTCATTATGAAATTTGAAAACCTTATTTGGAGGGAAATTATTATACAAAAAATCAAATAAATTAACGAATACAAAACATCTCCAACAAACACATTTGAAGATTATAAATGAGCTAGAAGACTGGTTTCTCTATATTAAGATATAAAAAAATGATGTTTTATCCTTATAATGACAAAGGCTTTTTAGGTTAAGGATTGGCTAAATATCCAGAGGATGACAGAGACAACAGAGAAAGGAGAATGGCACACATATACCCAATTTTGTTAATAAATTTAAGTAAGAAAGTATAAAGAGTACAGACAGGATGGATATTTTTAATAATACATCTATAACAATCTGTCTTTAAAACAAACAATGTTTATGACCACACATTAAACTTTTCTTATAACAAAGAGGCAGATTTATTATTATAGTACCGATATCTCCTTCTACCTTAAGAAAAAATAAAATTACCCCTTAATGATGTACAGTATAATCTTTAAACCTGGGGCATATTCTGTCAAGAAAAAAGTATTTTCCCCATGATTTCAAGTGATAAATATTCACAAAAGCCTAGTTTTACTTGGTATTGGATATATGGAGTGCCCCTAGGCATGAACATTATAATATTGGAGTCTCTTTCCATCTTTCTTCAGTTTAGCATTTTAAAAAAACTCCGATTGAGTTAATTTATACAAGATTTGTTGATGTTAGAAAAACAAAAACAGTTTGAATCTATTACACACTCCTGACCTTGAAAATCTCTTTATGAAGGTTTCCAAATTATCTCCAATGAAAGGCATGTAATAATGTTTACATCTCCTCTAGACTTTCTTTCATTTTAGCCTTTGGTGTGCTCTGTCTTTTTGACGTTAATTGTTACATAGAAGAACAAAAATTGATCCAGAATCCAATATATTTTCTGTTTCCTAACCTGTATACCTTTCCAAATAGCTAGTGTTATGCAGCCCAAGTGAAGCAGAGCTGGACCCTAAACAGGTGGACACATCTGTTCTAGTCCATCAGACTTACACTGACTGTGTTCTGTAATCATTATGGTTTTTATCCCAAATTACAGTGTCAATCTGTTCAGAATTAATATGTATTACTCTACCACTTGTTACAAAATTTTCAGTTTATTTATTGGACCATATCCTTTCCTAATCACTTAGGCACAATTCCCACTGAAAACCTAAAAGAATGACTGTGTTCAGAGGTTATGTTTTCACCTCATGTCAAAAGATATTTTTGCATAAGTGAATAATACTGCTAATCCCAATGTGGATTCCTTATGTATCAATAGTGGGAATTTGTTTGAAATTTTAGGGCACTGATTTGAGTCATTTGTAATCACTTTTCCAACACATGTTATATCCTAGTATGGTTACTTTCAGTATGAAGAGGAAATTGACAAATTATTTACTTCACCTAGAATGAAGCTTATACTGTTAAACCTTGGGAAATTATAATTTTAGTTCCCTTTTATCTTTTGTGTGGGTAGTTTTAAAGACTGCGGGTCCTTGAAGCCATAATTCTGTTTTATTATAACATGATGAAGCACTTGTGATGGTTAATACTGTCAACTTAATTGGATTGAAGAATGCAAAGTATTGTCCCTGGGTGTGTCTTTGAGGGTGTTGCCAAAGGAGATTAACATTTGAGTCAGTGGACTGGGAGAGGCAGACCCACCTTCAAACTGGGTGGGCACGATCTCTAATCAGCTGCCAGCATAGCTAGAATAAAGCAGACACAACGTGGAAGGACTAGACTGGCTGAGTCTTCCGGCCTTCATCTTTCTCCCATGCTGGATGCTTCCTGCCCTTGAATATCGGACTCCAAGTTCTTCAGCTTTTGGACTCTTGGACCTATACAGTGGTTTACCAGGGTCTCCCGGGCCTTTGGCCACAGGCTGAAGGCTGCACTGTTGGTTTTCCTACTTTTGAGGTTTGGGGACTTGGGCTGGCTTCCTTGGTCCTCAGATGGCAGACGGCCTATTGTGGGACTTCACCTTATGACTGTGTCAGTCAATACTCCTTAATAAACTCCCTTTCATATATATGTCTATCTTATTAGTCTTGTCCCTCTAGAGAACCATGGCTAATACATCACTTCACTGTCATTTTCTCTTTCCTCTTCTATGTTCTCTGAAGCTCACTAAATATGTGGATTTTATGGAGGAGAAACGTTACTAATTCATAGTTATTATGTAAAGATTAATCTGGCTAACATCCTCTAAATAACTTTCCCAACAGCTGGTGATTTTCTTCTACTTTTTTTTCCTGGTTGATTTGGAGATAGATGAGCCTCAGAAGCTGATGAAAATTAAAAGCAAAATATTTTTTCAAAAGTTAGTCCAGAAATGTGATGGAAGAAAAAGACACTAAGTAATATACTCCATGGATGTATATGTTAAGTTTTCAAAACCACAGAAAATAAAAAGGACAAACAACCGCCAATACAAGTGAGTATAATAACAAAATCATGAATGCATTTCCCTTCCACTCCAAGGTTAATTTAGAAAGAAGAGGAAGTTGCATTATCACTTTTCTAATCAGCAACTCCACTTCCCTAATATAGCATATGAAATGGCAATAGTGCCTGTGGCAATACAAATCCTATTAACTTGAGGCATCAAATATGAAGAAATTAAGACACAAGTTGAAAACAAGATCAGAGAAGAATGATCAGAATTCCCCTTATAAAAAAAAGACCCCTCATCTCTGTGCCTTTTTTAACTTCTTCTTGGTTGCAACACAAAGGCAATGTTCTCCTCAGGTGTTACTGATTGAATGCCAGGCACTGCCCAATAACTCACTTCAGAGTCAATCATGCTAAGTATGCAAATCCTGACTAAATTATTTGAACAAACTGCATTGCAATTATTAGACATGGTATGAGAAAATGTGAACAGCTTGACCAGCAAATTTCCAATATATTTCCCCCCTCAGGCAAGCCTAAAACTTAAAAATAAGACTCCAGAGACTCTGACATTCTTCTCATCACATAACACATACCAGCAGAGAATAAAAAGGAAAAAGAAAAAGACATGAATATTTGAAAAGGCCTTTTGAATCTTGCAGGCATAAAGTAGAAGTATATATCATTCTCTCAGACCCGGAGTCCATGCAGATACACATTGAAAGACATGCTTTGTACCATCATCCTCAGCTGATATGTCAAAGGAAAAGAATTCATTCTCACCTTTTCAGAGTGCCTGTCATTAGGTACATTAATATGGATGAACCACTACAAAATCAAAAAGCAGTAAGAGTGGTGAGTTTAAAGGAAGAAAGACCTTAAACTATATTTAAGTTGGGCTTAAATTTGAGAACGAAACTTGGGGTTTCCATAATTACCTTTTTTTCTCTACTTACCTTAGAAGAAAAAACATTACTAATTAGACTTTCTCTTGAAATCTATTTGCCAGCATTTCACTAAACATTCCTCAAGCTTCCCTATAAATGAAGGAATGGAACTGATGTGGACAAGTTGAGGAAGATTTGTTTTTTCTGTCATAACATCCCTTATTTGAATGCATCACCTTTGACAGTAGAACACAGAAGTATTTGCTTTTCCAATTCATTCTATAACACAAATAATGTTAATTCACAATCAGTTAAGTAGCAACCCAAATGCATTTTATTAACAAAAATTCTTACCAAAAATGTCAATAAGCATAGACATTTCTATAACATTGAATATTCAAAATAAGTTTCTGTTAATTCATATCCCATTCCTATATATGATCTCTACAACACCTAGTTCAATATTTAAGTCATAATTGCACTGGATTACTGTGTATATAATATCATCACTTGGGAAAGAATTTGTCATTAATACACTAACAATGTATTTAGTATCCAGACAATAAATTTGATACCAATTATTAAAGGCAAAGAAAAAAAATGAGAGAACAATATAATGTTATTGGTAGGGCAACAGCACATAACTTGAGATTTTATTTAAAATTTTTCTTACTTGTCAACCAAGGTATTATCTGTTACTATTGAAATTTTAAGGTGAAATTGTTCTATCAAACCACTACAGAACTTATGTTTTGCTGACCCCAAAATTACTTTAAAAAAGAGAAAAGAACTTTATATTTGTTTACTTCTTGCTAATTTTTGAATCTACCAAACAGTTTTCAACTTTTATATTTCTTTTTTTTGTTGTTGTTGTTGTTTTTTTTTTTGAGATGGAGTCCTGCTCTGTCGCCCAGGCTGGAGTGCAGTGGGGCTAACTCTGTTCACTGCAAGCTCCGCCTCCTGGGTTCACACCACTCTCCTGCCTCAGCCTGCCCAGTAGCTGGGACTACAGGCGGCTGCCACCACGCCTCGATGTTTTTTGTTTTTTGTTTTTTTGTTTTTGTATTTTTAATAGAGACAGGGTTTCACCATGTCAGCCAGGATGGTCTCGATCTCCTGACCTCATGATCCACCCACCTCGGCCTCCCAAAGTGCTGGGACCACAGGCGTGAGCCACCGCGCCCAGCCTCAACTTTTATATTCATAATTAATATAATGTCTCAGTGTTAATTTTGAGGTTTCAATCTGAAAAATGAGTTCATTTTAATGTCTGATCCCAACAGCTAATTTTGGCAAGAATTAGAGAATTACTCAGAAATCTCTCGTAAATTATATTTTTAATACAATTACATCTGATACACTAAATACTGAACAGATGTACAAATATTACATTTCTCTTTCTCTCTCCTTGACTGGGGGTTTTAGAGTATTTTATCTGAATCAAATCCAAAATTTTATTTTAGACAATTTTCTTGTGTTAATCGCAGTTTTAAAGGTGGTCAAGGTGGCCGGTTTGGCCATAAAGGTGTGGCTATTAACATGGTGACAGAAGAAGACAAGAGGACTCTTCAAGATATCGAGACCTTCTACAACGCCTCCATTGAGGAGATGCCCCTCAATGTTGCTGATCTCATCTGAGGGGCTGGGGGCTGTCCTGCTACCTAGCCACATCCAGAGTGAATCTTGGGGTGGGTTGAGGTACAGCATGAGGGGGAGAGAAGGAAGCCAAGGAATGAACATCTTATCATTTCTTTTTCTTTCAATAAATGTCACTTTTTGAGGCAAAAAAAAAATTATTTATAAATAATTTATAAAGAAAAGAGGCTTAATTGGCTCATGGTTCTGCAGGCTGTACAGGAAGCATGGGGCATTTCCTTGGCTTCTGGAGAAGCCTCAGGAAACTTACAATCACGTTGGAAGGCAAAGGGGGAACAGGCATCTCACATAGTCAGAGCAAGAGGAAGTGGAGGGATGCTACACACTTTTAAACAAACAGATCTTGCAGGAACTCACTGGCTTTCATGAGGACAGCATCAAGGGGTTGGTGCTAAGCCATTTTTGAGAACCCACCCCTGTGATCCAATGACCTCCCACCAGGCCCTGCCTCTAACATTGAGGATTACAAATACAATTCAATATGAGATTAAGGTAGGGGCACAGATCTAAACTACATCAATAGTATTCATCACCTTCCAACACAAAGTAAAATGCATTTATTCACTATACTTATTGTTTATTGTCTGCCTCACTCCAAGAGGGCTGTACTTTTGTATTTTTTCACTCGTGTATTCCAGAAACCTAAAATGAAGACTTGCCTGTCACAATCATTTAGTTAATGTGTGTTTATTTGAAGTGTTGAATTACAGTTTTTATTTGCAGTGAGTCTAAAGTAGTTTATGCTAAGTAACACAGACCTTTAATATTTTAGTAAACTTTTAGTGGGGAATAATTTCAGATTATTATTTTTGATAATATGGAGAATCGACATATATACTTTACCCAGCTTTCTTTAATATTAACATTTTACGTAACTATGGTACACTTGTCAAAATGAAGAAATTAACATTGGCTCAATGCCACTAAATGACAGACTTCATACCAGTGCTTTCATTAATGTCCCTTCTCTCTTCCGGGATCTAGTCCAGTATATCACATTGTCCTTCGCCATATGTATGTCACTATGCCTTCTCAACTCTCTAACAGTTTCTCAGTCTTTCCTTATCTTTCACAACCTTGGCACTTTTGAAGAATTCTGGCCAGAGAGAATGTCACTCAATTTGAGTTTGTCTGTTTTCTCATTCTTAAACTGGCTGATAGGGTGTTCGGGAAGAACACCACAGAGGTGTGACACTCTTCTCCTTACATCAAAACAAGGGGTGGATGATAGCAACATGATTTATCACTGGTAATATTAACCTCGATCTCTTGGTTCACATGGTGTCTTCCAGGTTTCTATAACATAAAGTCATTGTTTACCCTTTCCATACTCCATGTTTTGTAGGCAATTTCTTAAGTCTAGTTCACACTCAAAAGACATGAAATTAAGCTCTACCTCCTGGATATGAGCATCTACACATATTTTTTGGAATGCACCTATAAGGAAGACTGGTTTCTTCTCCTTCATTTACTCATTTATTATTTATGTAAGTATGAATTTATCTGCATTTATCATATTCTTTGGATTATAATTCTATATAATCACTATTTACTTTGTTGCAAAAATAATTCCACCTTCTGCCATTGGGATAGTCTTTTGAGTTTGCTTCTGTTCATTAAAATATTAATAATTTTTTCACATACTCTACAATATTTCCGAAAATTTCCATAAGATTTTATCAGAAAATAGTCACTTTTCTTCTTAAATTCCCCACAATACTTGTCACAAAACATTGTGTCTAGTACATCTTTCCTGAGGCTTCAGTAGTGGAGTAAATCACTGCACAGTACAGAAGGTAACTTAAGATGGGTTATACACACTCATGTTTCAAAATAAGATCCCCTCAGTCACAGTCAGTGTGACCACTTTCTGTCTTAACATTCTGCAGTCTCCTGTGGCCTCTTGTTCCCTCATGAGTTTTCTCACAGTTGTCCTCCTCTTGTGAACCTTGCAATCCCCAAATATACAATTTGTTTTTTAGATAGTCAATTCAGCTTTCTCATGGTTTGCAGTGAACTTACAGATAATTCCATGGGGCTTTATATTTTGCAATAAACACAAACTACCAATGTATTTTGCCATAGAATTCAATTTTCTTCCATGGGGGTAGAAGATGTTGCTTGTTACAGGTTCAAATTTTTTTCTCTCATTTATATTTTGAAATATTCAGTGAAAAGAAGTTTAAAGAGTCTCCAGCAAGAGGCCGAAGACCTATGGCTTCCTAAAAAGATTTTTTTAAAGGAAAAATATAAATAGTTTAGTCTTCTTTTAGCTCGATGCTAAAGAGATAGCTCAGCAGAAGTACATGGTAGAATGTCTTCGAAATTAGTTTTCAGAGTAATTTCTTTGGATATATGAAAGACTATCACTGGATTTTTTACATATCTATGGCTTTTTCCTAATTTTCGATTCTTAGCACTGCAGCGAAGTAGCATGGAGTAAGGAGCTTACATACACCTCAGTGAGGCCTAAATCTTTCCAAATCACATTTCCTATTTAATTCAATAGATTTTTCCCATAAGATGGACTGAAAGCACAGCCTAGTGGAAATATAGGATGGGACATGCTTAGGAAAAAGTGCAGACTGAGCAACTTTCAAAGATTGATGAAGTAATTCTTGGAGTGGATTTTACTTTAAGATCTATTGCAAGCCAAACTGGCAAAAGGAAAACAGGTCTGGGAGAGATGCCAAGCAGAGTGAGTACTAAGGTGAATTTGGGGTCAACTCACAAATAAGGGAAATATAGGTAAGAATGTAAAGACTTTGCATTTTTAAAGTACTTGGCAAGAATGCAGGAGATGGATTTGGAATTAGATTTCCTTTATGAACTATTTTGGAAAGATTGTAGAGAAAAGCATCCGTAACCAACAAAACTATTTAGCAGAACCACGAATCCATAGCAACATCCTACTAGCAGTATCTAAGGCAGCCTATACAACTTCCGATGAAAGTGCCTATAAAGATTCAGTAAATCATGAAAACTCACACACAATTAAAAAGTAAGACTGAGAAGCAGCCTAAAGACATCTTCAGTAGCTTAAGGTAGTTGATTCAGATTGAAAAAAAAAATCCATCTGATTTCATTTAAAGAAAAGTAATGACGATCTAGAAAAATGAAGAAAGCTGGTTCTTACTCCTTCAATGACCTGCCTTTCATACAGAAAGCAAGGGTCTACACATAAAAGGTCTTCCAGAAACCATGTGAGCAGAAGACGAAAATGACTCTTGGAAATGCATTATGTGCTGAGATGTGTAGCTCATATTAAAGTGGATCAGGAGATTTTAGCAGAGTATAAATCCCATAGCAAAGAGCCAAACAACAAAGGAAATGAAGTTCTCTTCACTACCTGCTAAACATCCCAAAGGTTTGTATGTGCTTCTAAACACTTAAGAACTATGGCAAGCAAAGTATTATGATACTTAGAAAGTGTTAATAGTACTGGAAACAACTGTGGCTGTAACTGTTTTACAGACCTCCTTGAGTTACCTAGAATGTTGTGCAGGGATGAAGGGGAAGGGCTGATACCTGTTTAAATTTGGAGCCTACTGGAAAATTCTCCTCACTTTTTGGAGCAACAGAGACATATTTACCACGTGGCTAATAATACTGCAGTTACAGGACCCTTTACTCTTTTGGGTCATTTCCAAACCCCCATGCCAAACTTTATATTAATAAATTTACATTACTTTTTTTAAAGGACTGCCAAAATTGTATAAACCTGAACCTTCACAAAACTTTGATCTGCTCCTGGGAGCAGAGGAGAAAGTTTAAGGCCATATGTCATGGCCCTACCATTGAACAAACACACAGAAATCCTCCCCCTCTCACTATATTAGAGGTCATTACTATGTTGGATTTTAACCCAAACTCCAAAGCAAAGGTCTCTCTATTTTTGTAAGAAGTAAAATTTAAGCATATTTCTCCTACAGACTTCTATGACTTATCACAGCCCCTTCCCATGTGTCTTTTCATTATTCACACAGAGGCTTATGCATGTTATGTGGATATTAGTATGTTTACTTTAAATAATACTTTTCTTATTATGAATAAAGGGATAGATACATGTCCAATAGAGAAAAATTCGAGAAGTGCAAAAATCATACCATAATTTCACCTCTCTGAGATAACCACTACTAAAATGTATTTCTTTCCAGTTACTATTTGGATTTACATTTTTAATTGAATTATATTTTGTATACAATTTGGGATACTATAATTTTTACTTAGCATTGATTTAGCTTTAAATATTTTTACTTTAAATATTTTACTTAGCATTGATCTGCTTTAGATATAATTTTTACATACTGAAAAAATATTCTTTCACATGGATGTAGTCTAATTTACTTAGCCAGCCCCTTACTGTTGATTATCTAGGTTGTTTCCACTTTTTCCTTTTTACAAATAAAGCTCTGTTAAGCATGCCTAATTGAAATTTTTGTTCTAATTATTCTCTATGAATGCATTCCTAGGAGTCCAAAGTTATTAATTTATTTAACTTTTATTCTAGAAATATGCCAATTCAGATCCCAAAACAGTAAGAATTTACACATGGTAATGTGTATTTATTACTACTGAGTATTAATCTTTAATTATTTATTTGAATACATATAATTGTATCTGTGGTTTTTGCATCCATATTTATTAAATTCCTGGAAAAATTAAATATATAATTAAGTTTTGGACTGTTTATTATCTTATAAATTGGTTGATCATATTCTTTCATATTCTAACAGAACCTTCATATTTTCATATTAATGTTTTGACAGCTCCATAAATTAACTTGATTGTTCTCATATCTCACATGTTCTCATATGTGCTCCTAATTTTCCCTTTGCATTATCGCTTTATGATCTTCTTTGACTTTTTAAAAATGTCTCCAGAGTCAAATCTGTCTACCTCTTTGTAGATTCTTTATATGTCAATGCAAGATATAAGGTCTTTGGAAAAATTCAATGGTGAAATTCACTATAACTTTCCTGAAATCCAGCCCTTCTCAAAAAATTATTCAGTGTATGCTATGGCTTAGCTGTTTGCCCTCCAAAATGAGGTTGAAACCTAATCCAGCAAAACAGTATTAAGAGGTGGGGTCTTTAGAAAATGATTAGGCTCCACTGTCATTGATAGGATTACAATCTTTTAAAAGAGCTTGAGAGGGTAAATCCTTCTCTTCCATTCCTTCATCATGTGAGAGCACAACGTTCATCCCCTCCAGAGAACACAGGAACAGGACTCTATCTTAAAGCAGAAAGCAGTCCTTGCCAGACATTGACCCTGCTGGCCTTAATTGATCCTGAATCTTGGACTTCTTAGCCTCCAGAACTGCGAGAAAAAAATTTCTATTGTTTGCAAATTACCCAGTTTCAGCTATTTTATTACAGCAGCACAAATGGACTAAGACAGTGCATCTAGTGTTTGGGAGTATCTTATGGTGATGATATATATTCATTGTTCCCTATTTTATGACATGTAACAAGATAATAAATTAACATATCTGAATCATAACTCAGGATTGCACATATTTCAGAGATGAGTTAATTTTAAGCTTTAAGTTTTATTTTTAATAATCTCATTTCTTTAGAATAGTTTGGGATTTAAGAAAATGTTGCAAAGACAGCCCAGAGAGTTCCCATATACCCCACACCCAATCTTACATTAGCCTCTTGCATTTGTCATGATTAGCTCATCAATATTGACATACTGTTATTAATTAAAGTGCATACTTTGTTCAGATTTTCTTATTTTTTACCTAATATTCTCCTTCTATTCCAGGATTCTATCAGGATGCAACACTGTATTTAGTCATCATGACTCCTTCATCACCTCCTGCTTTGACACTTTCAGAATTTCTTCATTTTAGATGACCTTGGCAGTTTTTAGGAGTGCTGGTCAGGTATTTTGTAAAATGTTTCTCATTTGGGATTTGTCTGATTTTTTCTTGTGATTAGACTGAAGTTAAGAGTAAGAAGAAGACAACAGAGGTAAAGTGCCATTCTTATCACATCATATTAAGGATGCATATGACATCAGGGTTGTGTTTTGATCTGAACCCCTTGGTAGAGGCAGTGTTTATCAGGGTTTTCCACTATAAAGTTAGTATTTTTTTCTGCCTTTCCATACTGCATTCTTTGGAAGGAAGCCATTTAATCCAATCCATAAGAAAGGAATGTAAGCTTATGTTCCACCTCCTTGAGAGCAGAATATCTTCATAAATTATCTGGAATTTCCTATGCAAGAGTATATTTGTGTATTCTTCTCCATGAACCTATTTATCCAGTCATTTGTTTATATCAGGATGAGCTTATAAGTATTTATTTGATACTCTGGGATATGATTAAATATGTTCATGATTCTTCGACATGTTCTAGATTTTGCCATTTTAAGAGCTTTCGGAAGGCTCAAATGTCCCTTTGACATACCCCATACCCTCATTATTGGGTGAGTGATCATGTATGTATATGGGTCTTTGGATACTTCTTTAAATTTTGACACCACAAGATGCTCCAGGATTATATTATATATTTCCTGCCCAACAACCAGTCATTTCTTCAGGAAGCCATGGTTCTTTTCATTGGATGACGGTTTTAGAAACAAGGTCTAGATCCCAAATATGCCTGTTGCTGCTGGAATATCTTTGTTTCTTGGCCCTCTCAGAGTAAAAGAATATATGTGTGTATACTAACCAGTATACACACATATATTTATAAATATTTCTGTATGTATCTATTTTTATCTATATTGAGCTAAACATAATTTATACCGATATCTCCAACTCTAATTCATTACCTACCTTATAGGTAAGTAATGCATCCATGCTTCTCCCCTTGTTTGTTTGTAACCTCCCACTTCAAAAGTGAGAAAACTGGCTCTCACCTTCAGCCATCTATTACTTAATTTTTCAATTCCAGGATTCATGTATAGTTGGTTCAAAATAGTTAATCCATATTCCAGTGGAAAACAACTTTATCAACTAGAATATAGTTTTCATCAGCTCATAGAGTGCTTATAGGGCTTTTGCCATCAGTCTTAGTTTCCATTCCTTTCCAAAGTTGCTTAGAGTGGCACCTGTTTCCCACAGTGCCTTTTCACTAGGTTTTTCAGAAATTTGTAATAGCCCTCAAATTTCCTAGAGGACCAACACAAGAAACGTTTATTCGAACAATTATATATCTTGCATCTTTATAAACATGAAATAAACACCTTCCTAAATTCAATAACAGATTAAAAAATTCAACACCCAGAAGAATATGTGTGCTTAATTTTATCTTTAAAGGTATTTTCTCAGAATAAAGTAACTACATACCTAACTACTTTTCTTGTTTTACCTTACTTTCTGAACCAAAGCTAAGTTTGAATCTCAAGCACAGTAATTCATTCTGTAGTGTCCAATAGTAGCTATCCCAGCTTCTTTTCATTGGTTTTGATTTCTCTTCGATTTAGTAAATCATGTTGTTTATATCCTATTTATTTTTAAGATGCCTCGGTAATTTTCATGAATTAGCAGCATTAAAAACATAAATAAATAATCTGAATTATTGAGTCTCCAAAGTTCTGAACATACTGAAGTCTTCATGTGCATATGTATCTAAAATATGTACTACATGAAAACACTAACACCATGAAAAAATAAATTTTCCAAAATTATACACTGTGTGCTTACTCTGGGTAAAGTATGCCCTGTGGGATGTATATAATAATCAATCTTCAAGTTCCTACAATTTAGTTAAGAAAAATAACATTAAAATGGAAAAAGACTTTAAGGGGGCGTGGTGGCTCACGCCTGTAATCCCAGCACTTTGGGGGTCCGACGCGGGCAGATCACGAGGTCAGGAGATCGAGACCATCCTGGCTAACATGGTGAAAACCCATCTCTACTAAAAATACAAAAAATTAGCCAGGCGTGGTGGCAGGCACCTATAATCCCAGCTACTCAGGAGGCTGAGGCAGGAGAATGGCGTGAACCCCAGAGGCGGAGCTTGCAGTGAGCCGAGATCGTGCCACTGCACTCCAGCCTGGGCAACAGAGTAAGACTGCTGTTAAAAAAAAAAAAAAAAGAAGAAGAATTTAGAGCCAGGTGTGGTTGCTCATGCCACCAGTGACTTGAGAGGCTGAGGCAGGAGGATTGCTTGAGCACAGGAGTGTGAGGCTGCAATGAGCTATGACAGCCACTGCACTCCACCGGGGCAGCAGAGTGAGACCCCAACTCTAAAAATAAAAATTAAAAAAAGAACTAAGTCTACGTGTGTATTAGTTAGCTTTTATGCTACTAATAAAGATATATCCAAGACTGGGTTATATATAAATAACAGAGGGTTAATTGACTCACAGTTCCACATGGCTGGGGAGGCCTCACAATCACGGTGAAAGGCAAATGAGGAGCGAATTCTCATCTTACATGGGGGCAGGCAAGAAAGAGCATGTGCAGGGCAACTCCCCTTTAAAAAACCATCAGATTTGTAAGACTTATTCACTATCACAAGAACAGCACAAGAAAGACCCAACCCCATGATTCAATTACCTTCCACAAGTCTCTCCCGTGACATGTGGGAATTATGGGAGCCACAATTCAAGATGAAATTTGGGTGGGGACACAGCCAAACCATATCAAGATGGCTATATAAAAAAGCTAATCAAAAAAGCAAATGGCTATATGAAAGCTAATAGAATGATATTTGGAATGTGGGAAAGCGGTATTGATTGGGTGTATTCTGGAAAGTTTCATTGTGAAAGTCCATTTGTTCATTTATTTTACAAGTATTCATAAGTACTTTTGACATGCCAGAGACTACACTAAGTGTCAGCAATCTAAAGATAAATGGGACACAGTCCTTGACTTAAGTAACTTAAGTCTAGACCAGATTTTCTCATAGATCTGACATTAAAAGTTTGGTAAAATTGAAGGAGGTATAAAGGCAGGAGAAAGAGCTTGAGACATTTTATAGGTACCTGATTACAAAATGATAGCTGAAGAACAGTAAGCAGACCCACCTGCAAAATGTCAAAAGTATCAAAATACAGAAAATGAGTAACTCTAGGTTGAACTCTAGGCTGAATATAGAAAACTCAATAAGTATGTAGTTCAAATTTGTACTAGACTTTTAAAAATGAGTAGGGTTAATAGACACAGAGAAGAGTGTCAGGATAATTACAGAGAAAGAATTATGTATATATAGATAAAGGTATGAAGGCAAAATGCATTGATTAAGTAAATGGGATACTCTGTCTGAAGTGAAGAAATTAAAATATATTTTAGGACTCGAAAAATAAGCTGAAGCCAAAATGAAGATAACCTTAAATATGCTGATGAAAGTTGTAGAAAAACTGGTTGGCTACACTTGTCTACTAGTTGTCTGATGTACAGAATGATATTTCAAAGAGGAGGGAGTACAAGTTAAGATGGTTTTCACAAACCCAGGCACAAAGTAGTGAATGTGAGAATAAAAGAACAGACATAGTAGCTATCAAAAGAGATAATTGTATAAAATATAATTTGAAGATTTGAGTCTAAGTGACTAGAATGAGAGAATTAGAAAAAATAGAAATTAAAGATTTTTGTTAACAAAAGAATATCATTTATAAGGTTTAATTTTATATCCCTACAATACCATTCTGTAAATATACAACAGTGCTTGTTCTAAATATAGATAAGGAGATAGGAAGAATTGATTTGAGATCGACTTGGAAATCAGCTTCATGGAAGTAAGAGTTGATACTGTGAGAAAGGAAAATATAAAGAGAGATGAGACGAGAAGTACTTGGACTAAAGTTCAAATAATACCAACTTCTGGCAGAGAGCAAAAAGAATGAACCAAGCAGAAGGGAACAGAATCCGGAATTGGCACTATGTCAAACTGCACTGACCCACCTCTCCAGGACTGGGAAAACTAGAAATGAGCCGATGAAAATCAGGAGACTGAAGTAAAATTATGTCATTTGCTTTTCTTAAATGTCTAGTCAATCGTTGTCTGTTTTTCTTGACCTGATATTTACAGAGTTGCTCAATAAGTTCTAGTAGTTAATACAAAGTCTTTTTGTTTGGTTTTTTTTTTTTTTTGGTCTATGGACATGAAATATGGATAAATGTAAGCAAAAGACTTTACAAGGAAAGGAGTTGTTTGTTCATCCCAACTTACAATAAAACTAAACAAAAAGTTATTGACTGTCTTCCATTAATTAAAGCAGTTTCATCTCCTATGAGCACCCACTAAATACCCTGAATTTATTCTAAAAACTTCAAACACTCAGCTCACCAGCTTCAGCCTGATACTGTCCACCACCTGAACACATTGAATTTTTACCTATTCCTGAAGGACACGTCCAACTCCCCTGGTTTTCCTGCCTACCTTTGTTTCTTTCTCCTTTCTCTTTCCTCATCTCTTCCTCCTTCCAATCCCTAGTATCTTCTCTGATGAAATTAATTGCTAGTAACATTTACTGTCACTTTCAAACTGACCCTTTGGGCACCTTTATCTGAGTAGAACCAGTTTAGTAAGTGTAAATACAATCATTCAATGAACATATATTCCGAACCTACATGTTACAGGGCACTGTACTAAGCTACAGAAAAACAAAGTTACAATGAAGTGTTCGGTCTACTGCAGGATATCCCATTTTTCCTGAATTCAGTTTAAATATTCAGATAACTATGGCCATACAAAAAGTATTTCCTCCTGGTAGAGGCTGGGAGTGTAAGAACCAGCCTATACTCTGTAGCTAAAATTTGAAGATATAACTTCAAATTTTAAGTTCAAGTTATAGCTCCAAATTTTAGCTACAGAGGAGCCATTTGGAGTCATCTGTCACATCTTAAAAACTCTAAACTCAATAGCTTATTAAGACCCTCAAGCGACTGATAAAGAAGGCTGGACAAATCAGGACCCCACTGAAAGGACTACAGTTTGATATAGTTCATGTTTAATGCAAAAATGCATGGCTAAATTTTGTTGCCTAGAATTTTATAGACATGGATAGAAACATTTTATTATTAAGCCAGTCATTTCAAGCCATATTGCCAATGGCTTGCAGTTTCTAAAGGAAAACTACATATTTCAAATCAGTTTAATCTAAAATACTCTCCGGCCTTGCTAATTATTTTTTAGTTTCTTATTTTCTGTTCAAATAAAACAGGATAATAAAGTACTGGTATCTTAAATTCTTATAAAAGTCATAATACTATATCTTCTTTTTTTGTCAGTGGATCATTTCAATACTGGCAAGTAGGTCATATAAATGTCATATATCTGGCCAATATCTAAAGTTATGTTTAATATTTCCAATTGCTAAAGGAAATTCTATCTGAAGAATTGTTATTGATAGAAATTTTGCCCTCTACCAATACTAAATTGTGTCATCTATATATAACTACTGCTTTTCTTTAAAATAAAAATTTTAATAACTTCCAGTTCTTATTTGTTGTTCTTTTACATAAGCTACGAGTAATTATTTTACCTGAATATTTTAATCTTGTTTTTACTCCTAAAATTTACCCAGTTAATAATGCATGTATAGTGATTTTAATTAGTATGGTTTGTAATTATGCATATTCAGATTAAACAAGACAAATGGCAGGACTCGTAATGGCATCATATTAAAAATATAATACATTTAAAATATATTTAAAAGTATAATTATAAAAAAGAATGAGAGCTATTTAAAAATGTTTTCTAGATATAAATAATCACGTTTACTAAAGGGTATTACAGAAATCCCATAAACAAAAGATATTGCAAAGGATTATTTAGAGAAACAATTTGAACTCAGACTTCTTAATAACTACTTGCTACTGCTGACCAAATACAAAATGAGTGTAATCTACCATGATTAATTGCTTATGCTTTTTTCAAAACTGTATAATTGAGAAACAGTGTAATCAATGATATAAATGTAACTCTAATGTATCTTTTATACACAACTTTAATGGCTTTTATTCTCTCTAACTTTTCCTATACATAAGAGCAAACTGTATTTGCAAAAGATCAGTTTCTTTTATTGCCCTGATCCCAGATAAATTGTAATTGTTTTTTATCACATAAAGCATAGAAATATATATTAAGATGGAAAATTAAAACGTGTCTTATCTGATAGTCTGACTGAATTGAGGTGGCAAATGGGCTCTTGAATATAACACACTAAACAAATATAAGAAGTTGTTATTCTATCTTAATAAAAGCCCAAAATAAATAAATAACCCGATTTCCTGTACTTTGTGCAGTGTCTGAACTACTACAGAAAAGAACTGGTCAGGGAGTTGACTTCTGCCTGGCTGATTGATGCACCCCAATCTACATCATCCTTCAGAATGAGCTTAGTAGCCCACCTGGAGTACTACTCAGGAGCCATTGACATCCGGTTCAATGACCCTTCATCATCTCCAGTCCTCTCTGGGGACTGTGGTGGGGTGGGGGGAGGGGGGAGGGATAGCATTGGGAGATATACCTAATGCTAGATGACGAGTTAGTGGGTGCAGCGCACCAGCATGGCACATGTATACATATGTAACTAACCTGCACAATGTGCACATGTACCCTAAAACTTAAAGTATAATTTAAAAAAAAAAAAAAAAAAAGAATAACATCAGAGTAAATGGGGTGTTCACTACCTAGCATTTATCCTTTCTTTGTGTTACAATCTACTTATACTCTTTTAGTTATTTTAAAATGTCCAATAAATTGTTTTTGACTGTAAAAAAATAAATAAATAAAAATAAAAATAAAAAAATAAAAATCTTCTTGCTCAGTTACTACTTAATATATTGGAAGTTAATTCAAAGGTAATTCCATAGAGGAAAATACTTATATAATTAAATTTATATATCAACTTCATATCTATTTTAAAGCTGAAAATAAATTTATAATCTTTCTGTGTAAAAAAAAAAAAAAAAAAATTTCCATTAAAAGAGGTCAAATGCTGCCTCGCAGCCTGTTAGTAGTTCCCGCCTTCAAGGCACCCAATTTTCATTTATGGTTTGTTAGTTATTTATGATGTATTCTTCATCAGGGCTTTTACTATAGCTTCCAATTCTTTTAGTGTCTTTTCTTCACCTGCTCAAAGAACTTCTGATTGAAAAAATTAACTTGATACCAAGGAAAATTGAATTTACTTCTACCTTTATCCTTTAAGATTTCTTTTCTTTCTGGGTGATAGGTGATAAAACAGGATTTCCAACAACTACAAAGCTCCCCTTTCTGTGACTGATAAATTTAATATTATCCCAGAATACTTGTTTAAATTTAAAAAGCTAACAGAAATCTATGCTATCAGAAAAGATCCCTCGAGTAAACACCTTTTTTTCAAAATAAACCTGCATGTTTTTATCTTTTGTATTCTGATTACCATAAAAACAGACAATCACACATACAGAATTATTTCAAAATATTAATGCTTTCTTATTCCAGGGCAAGCAGAGAAAGCTGTAAGAACATCACATAGAGACTGGTATATAGATTATTATTGCAAACAATTTTTATACTGATCTAAGATTCATTACTGAAGCACCTAGCATAAAAATGTTTACAAAATAAAAGAGCTCCCTCTCTGCATAAAAATGATCTCCATATTTATGCCAGCAAAGATAAAATTTATGATGGCTCTCAATTGTAAGGCTCTGAAGCCGGCACTCAGAGTCAATTGCACTTTTCAACCAATGATCTCCAAGTGCTTTACCAATAAGGGTTATTGAAAGTGTTTCACACAAGAGCAAATACAGATGACCTATCAAAATCATGGAGCAAATTTCAAACCAGCTCATGAGCTAAACACTATACAATGTATGTGTATTTATTTGTTTTAATGTTCACATCATGGTGTCTACTCCCTCGTTTTTGAAAAGTTTAGGACTACTTGTATTAACGAACACCACAAAATTATAGCATATGGTTACGTATTGGTTTTAAAGGACACAAATATTATATATGAGGCTCATTATTTCAGATTAGCATGTCATTAAGATTTGTATGAGTTTGTTTCAATATACAGGGAGTGAAAATCAGTTGTGAAATATAGTGAATTCTCAAATATCTGTTTGGAGAAAAGAAAGTACATGAGTTGTCTAAACTGGCTGTTTTAACTATTTATGTTTCCCTTAAATACTTTTAACTACATTTTTGTGTTTGGATGTGAAAATATTTTCATCCCAGAAAAACATAATTCATCAAACTGAACTGTAAAAACACATTATAAATATATGATGCAAGAACAGCAAAACACTGGTTAAGCTTCTCTGTGCACTCTTCTTTCCGAGTTCCATCCCCAACCCTCTTCTGGCCAGAAGGGAATAATCTCTCAGACAAAGGAAGCACACTCATGCTCTTTCTTTCTAAGCTTGCATCTTTCCTAGCTTATCCTGTCCCCGCAGAGAAAATGATTTTTACATATTTTTGGTAGTAAGTTAATCTTTAATTGAAATATTTTAGGCTAATAACTATGATTGAGCTAAATGCCACTGTTCCAATTCCACCACAGTTCATGTAATACTGCACTATTGCAGGTAGAGTCATATTCATTTCTGCATCTTTGTGGGAAGGAACTGTGATCTCTTTCCCGCCGTTATGCTCAGCGTCACGTACTGTGCCTAGTGTAAGGTGGCACTCAGTGAGAGTTTGAAAATACATAAAAGAACAAATAGAATAAGGTATAATCAAAATTGACATTGGCTCATCATGTCTGCTTTGACTTTGTTTTCCACAATAACACTTCCAAAGATGGCAAAGAATAGAAAAGCTATTTCTGCTGCTTAATCCACATATATTAGAAGAAGCAGCTTAATGTACCACTAATATGTATGCTATTTCTATAACAAAATGCCAAGCAAAAACAAATAGTAAAGCTGCAACCAGTGTAGATGTTTTATATAGTGCAAAGCTTGATAAAAAGAAAACTTCACATTTATTTATACAAAAACCTGGTGTGTGTGTGTATACGTGTGTATATATTTACACATATATAGTTATGATCCCATTTCATTATAGTACAAGTACATGTATGTCTTGCTTTTTCTTGTTCTTTTTCTCCTGCAGTTGAGAGAACTCTTCCCTCTATCCTTCTACAGGAATACCAGCAAGCAGACAACCCCAGAATCACATTTCATAAGACAACTCCAGGAACCCAGTGGCCACAGAAAAGCCTTCTTTCATTGTGACTAGTTTTAGGACCTCTGGGATATTAATTCATCATTGTGCCCTCTCATCACTTCATCCATTATGCCTGTCTATAGCTCACGGAGAGCAAAGAATGACGCAGACGCCTACTGAAGCAATAGCGTGAGATTACCAACACAATGACTTTCAGTGTGGGTAGGGAATTGACGATACCGGCAGAAATGACTACAATCTGCTTTAGAAATATCCGTGTTGGTCTGGCCTTTTAAGGCTGCTACATAAGTGAGATTAGTAATATTAATCTATTCTTCAGCGAGGAAAGTTATTGTATGTGGAAAATTAAATAGGACCATCCATTTTAGAATTGAAATGCTAAGCTAAAACCTTCTTCTGCAGCCTCATCCTTTTTCTAGAGAGTGGTACATGTGTCAATGTTACAGGAAAGCATCCTTGCTCTCTTCCTTTGTTTGGATCCGGTTTTACAAACAACCGTAGTATCCATTTCCTCGGCTTACAAAACCTGTGAACAAGCACAGCCGAGAACCAGCCATTTTATTCTTCCTTCAAAATGCATGAAAATGTCAACTGCCTTTTCCATGCTTCCCCATAAAACATCAATGGACTGATAAAAAGCAAATGAGTGTGCCTAGTTAACCAATAAATGGATTTTTTTCATGTTCCTGTGAGTTAACTTGCAAAATTCCGAGATTAGCAACTAGTCTTTGAATGAACTAGAAACATAATTTTGTCTCTCACAAATGTAGACGCTTTGTGCTAACAAAGATTTTTCTCTGAACACTGTTTTTCACTTCTTGAAATGAATGGTAATAAGTAGGGGCTGAAAAATATGGAACTCACTTCTTTTTGAGACGGAAGCTGAGCGCCATCTCGTGGTGACAGGCCTCTATGACTCTCCCAGCATTGTAACTCAGAGGAGGAAAAAAAGGGCTGTAATGTTTTCCTGTGTTGTTCTTTTTAGCAGCAAAGACCAGTCTTGACTTTTGTAAGGAAAACTTTTGAACACTCACATCATATCTGAGGGAAGCAATACACTAATGCAATAATCCTAAGGTAAAGCAGATTTCTAGGTCACTGAATTTATTGTAATCTTTTTTAGACATTTACAAGTTATATTTGCTTAAATATAGTTCTATGCATTTCATTAGAAGAGTAGGTCATTGGGGTACAGGGGGATGAAAAAAAACATTTAATTAGCCTCCTTGCTCTGCATGTGGATATTAATAGCTCTTATATTTGAAACCCAGTTTTCACAAATTCTTTTATCTATTTAACTTTTTAAATAAATTACTAAAATGTTATCACTCTATCGAGAAAAAAATTGGAATACAGTCTTACTACTTACTGATACTTACTAGTACATTTGTCTTTATTTAGTATTTTATTCTATTACCCATTTAGTCAACTTGGACTGAGTCCAGCTATAGATTTGTGCACCAAATTAGCACTTTCAATATTTTTCCTACAATAAAATTCTACTCTTCATCTCTAGCAAAGCAGCTGTACAACTATCTTGCTTATCCCACATTACTCACATGGGAGTATGGTTACAAAGACAAACTGTATAAATTGAAATCTATTTATTGCTCCATTCCTTACGTTAGCAAAAAATAAAAACATTCTAGTCATGTCAACATATTAAGGATCAGAAACTAAGCAGATGGGTATCTTTTAAATAAGCATGAAAAAGAAAAGTTATGATTTGTTTTTCACTTGCTTTACCAAATGAGACTTCTATAGATTAAAAAAAAAAAAACGTAAAGCTTTAGATCTCAACAAGAAAATCCATTCTTACAGTGGATTTACCTTGCTATCATTCTAGAGTCCAAGCCCGTCATAATAAGCGCAACCATAAATTCTTGGTCAGTGACTCTGAACCTATTGGCTTCACAAGGAATCATTTCCCAACCATAAATATAAGCTGATTGAAAACCAAGGTCATGTCTTCATGATGATTTACAGAGCTATTTAGGGAAACTGTCTAGGACTTAATCCAAATGAACAGGAACAATTTCCACAAATGTAAAAGTATGTTATATGGAAATATTCAAATAAATAGATAGACACATAATAGAATTTTTAAACTATGTTCTCTTCATTTTGTGGACAAAAGGCAGTGGAAAAAAAGATAAATAACTGATTGTAAATACCACCAGAGAAAGGCTGGAGAAATGAAAAAAATAGCAATGTTTAAGGAGAAAGCTGGAGTATATTTCTGGGCATACATTATCATACTGTGAGAGCTCACTCATCCCTGTCCTCTTCAGCCCTGAAATTCCTTGTGATATTATCCCTATCACTATTCCTTCATGGAAATCTCAACTGACCTCTCTGACTAGGTCAAATTGCCCTATTATGTACTTCATAGCACATGTATCTCAATTTCATAGCTTTTATCACAAAGGCAGTTTTATGTGATTATTTGATTACTTTCTGTCTCTTATATTGAACAGTACACTTCATAAGGATATCATTATATTGTGAGTGACACAGATATGCATGGTGTTTAGAGCAGAGATTGGCCTCGATGAATAAATGTTCACTACATAAATGAATAAAAGAATGAAAAAAAGTAAAGAATTTGACAGTGATTCAAGTTTATATCTTATTTTGGATTTGTATCTGTATGTATTATATGTGAAGCCCTTGTTCAATCTACAAATAAAAAACCTAGCAATAACAAATGGATTTGAGCAAAATTCTCAAGAATGTAAGATACCCATTTGAAATTAATTGGGTTCTTGAGGAAGCCTTGCAAGCAACGTTAGGTCATTAAGTCAGTAGCATTCCAATATTCTCATAGACTGCATCTTGTCCCTTTCAATCCTTTCCCTTATTGCAATATGTCAGATGTCTGACCAACTTTTTTGTTGTTTGCATGCTAACATTAACAAAGATAATAAAGTTTCTATTTTATATAAAATGCATTGCTAAGCTAAACTCAATACTCTAAACAGATGAGTGACATTGACATTTGCAGAAAATATTGCTTTCATAGTCCCAAGGCAGAGGGTGAAATGTTTTAAAGCAGCTAAGGGTTAGCAGCATTGTTTCAAAGCTGAAACAGAATAGAATTAAACAGAGGGAAAAAAAGGGCTTGTTGAGTAGCAACTATTGCATGAAATGTCTTCCCAGATATATTCTCGTATGTGGGTGCTCATGCACTGGTGAGGATGTAAAATATATTATTCCCTTAGGATAATCAAAATATGTGAAAGCCAATGTGCTTGAGCAGAGGCTAGCAAAAATTTTTCCCTAAAAAGCAGATATTAGAAAATTTAGGTTTCATGGCCATATACTCTCTGTTGCAACAACCCAACTTTGCTTTTCTAGCATGAAAGCATCCATGGGCGGCACACTAACAAACACATGCATCTATGTTACAATAACATTTTTTTTTTTTTTTACAAAAACAGGCATCCAGTAGGCTTGGCCCACATGCCACAGGATCAAAAGAAGTGAGGCTCTTCTCATTTAGAATTTCTACAAATAAGAAAACTATGTATTAATCTGGCATCAAAAAACTCCAATGTCAGTGATAACGTGATTCTCATTTGAACAAAGGGACAGGATATGACACTTTAACAGTGTCCTAACATGCTCTCTGATGGCCACCTTCCATTTTACCTTTATTGACACAATGTTTCACACTAGCCTCCAAAAGATTTATAAAATAATTTCTACTTTTACCTATTGAGAGCCATTTGGATGAATAATTTCCAATTAATTCTCTTAATCTACTTCATACGCTTTTTTGAAAGTCTAATACGTTTACCTTCTTTCTCTTTCAACTGATTCTCTTCAGCATTTCACAGCCAGTGATATTGCCTTGACTGGGCCCTCAGTACTTTTATGTGTCAGATTCATCAGCTTATTTACCAGACATCATTCATTCTCTGGTAGAGTATATGACTCAGGGACTGCTCAATCCACTGTGGAAAAAAAAATATGATAATAAATTCACAAACATGAAATCGTGGCTTTTCCACGTCTCTCTTTTCCAGTTGAGACCTTGATAGTTGAGAGCCCTGTATCTGCATAAATTCAATAGGCTCCAGAGAGTTAAGCCATTAACCTGGTATGATTCTCTAGCAAATTACAGTCACACATCAAAGATAATCTGTGACACTATTTCATGGATCTTTGAAAAGTCACTTGATTTTGTGTCAATGTCTTTTCTGGGGCTTTAGTAATAAGGTCTTATAAAGGACCCTAGAAAGACCACAAAAGAGAGACAAGAAATAACTCCTCCTGGAAACCCTTTAGAAAATGGCTGTTTTGGAAAAGGAATCAAGAAACTAAGTTTATCTTATGAAAATTAGATGGTCTGTGAAAACACGGCTTCGTAGACTTAGAAGGGTTGATAAAGGATCTAAGCGTAATCTGTTCCTCATATTTAAAAGACCAAAACTAAAGAACCAATTTAAGAGTAAGCAAGGAAAATTTGTGTGTCTCAAGATGCATCTCCAGAAATCTTGTCCAGAGAAGATTTAATCAGAAAGTCGTTTCAGACAAAACCTAATTTCTATCAAATTAATTTATACACATTTCTACTAATTTTCTACTTTTAAAAGACTTCATTTCTAGTAGCTAATTTCTGCTATTTAAATTCTACTGAGAACTGGAATATGTCTAACAACAAACTTAAGATCATTTTGATATTTAAGTAAAGAATCCCAGCTTTCCCAACACATAAAAGAAGTCCTTTGTAACTATGATCTAACACTTCTTCAAAACACTTAGCCCAAAGCTCACTAGCTAGGAAGAAACTAAACCTCAGGGTTATGATTGGTTTTGTGATTATAGACCTGGTTTCTAGGACGGTTGTATATTAGTCAGCTATTTCTATGATGATGCTGTGTAACAACCTTAAAATCTCAGTAGTTTACAAAAAGCAAGTGCACATATCTTACTCATGTATCTGCAGATGTTCTCAGCATCTCTGCTTCTAGAGGTCCAGTTCAGGTCAGCTCCAAGCATCTCTCATTCCGGAGCCTGGTCAAAAGAACATGATGACCTGGAACATGCTCTTATGGTGCAGGACAGGAGCACAGAACAACGAGAAGAAACACTCATTGCATCTGAAAGTCTGCACTCCTCACTGTCACACTGAACTTCTCCTTATATTTCACTGGACAATGTAAGCCACATGGTCAGGATTCAGGTCAGTGGATTGAGGAAGTATGCTCCACCTACAAGGAAGTCTCAGCAAGGGTGTGGAATAGTTACAGACAACAAACACCATTTACTGCTCACTGCATCAAAAATCTATTAAAATAGACTTTGTATAAGCTCTTAAAGTCAATATCCAATGTTTACAAAAGAACTTTTGTGGCAAGAAAATATAAAAGCAAGTGAAAGGAAGGCACCCACATGATGAATTGCCGTGAAAGCCAGGCAAAGACTTTTGTATTTGATAATGACGACTCTAAGGAGCACAGAGAGCAGAGAGTTATTGCAGCATGTAATTCCTTCAGCCTGAGCTAGTGTGTAGAGAAGAGAGAAGAAATGTAATTTTCACTTCACTGGGAAACTTTATGACAGATTTATTTTTCAAAAAAGAGGAAAGAAACAAAAATGTTTTCAAGATGCATTAGAGTGCTGACGAATTAGGAGAGCCATTTGGGCATACAAAAAGATGGCAAGTTCAATTTGGGACACAGAATTTGAGGCAATGTCAGCTCATAGGAATCAGAAATCTAGATGTGATCATTAAAGCTGTAGGCATAAAGGGTGTCATCAAAGAGTATGGAAAAACGAGGGAAGAGTACAGAGCCACAGACGGAGGTCTGAGTGACGTCCAGTCTTAAAAATGGGAACAAAGGAAGACGATAAACATGAGAAAGGGAAGAAATCATTCAAGTAAGTGTGTCGTAGAAGAAGGTATTTATGAGGCAGCCTAGGAAATGGGATCAAGCCAACTGTGGCATCAGAGAGACCTGAGCGATGAATGCTAACACTGCCTACCCAGGAAACACTGGAGAAGTAACCTCACTGAGCTTCAGTTTCCACATGAAACTGGCCTAATAGCATCTGCCGAACAGTGAGGTTTAGAGATGTATCAACTTTTAACTAATATCATAGTGCTTGATTGTGAAGGTAGAAAAACAAGACTTCATCCCAACCCTCCAGTAGGACCTTAATACAAAAGGAAGTGAATGCCATTTACATGATTATTAATAATGAAGTATCACAGTTCCTTTTGCTGATGTGATAGGCTGTCTGCCTTTTTCCTAATTCCTGCTCATTCTTTAGGCATCAGTTGAATTGAAAGCCTTCCCTAATGCTCAGTCTGAATTATGCAACCTGTTATTCTCTTTCAAAGTACCTTATTGTCCTCCATAGCACTTATATTTCTTTATCTATTTGTATGTTTCCATAATGTCTCTTCCCTATTAGTCAACAGTAAAAGTCATGCCATTTTTTGATACTGCCTCCCTTTCAGGATAAGTCATGTCTCTTACTTCAGAAAAAAATCAATGCTATCAGAGGCAAAGCCTTTCAAGTTTTCATTTTACTGTACTATTTACATTTTTACCTTCTTTCATCTTATAGAAAGTGCATTTCCTCTGAATCAAAGTTAATTATTTGCAGTTCTCACATGTGCTGTTTTTATCCTGTAAGACTTTGTAGCCGGTCTCTCTCTCTCTCTCACACACACACACACACACACACATTGGCAACCTCTTCTGGATCATTTCTAGAGATTAAGAACATTCTGGCATGACTAGTCTTTGTCATCTTAAAATAATTTCTCCTCACAATTTACTTCTCTCCAGTCATATGCTCTTCCTTTTGCTGTTTCTATAGCTCCACTCCTCTCTAGAGCACTCCATAGTTACTGTGTCTACTTTCCAGTTATTCATCCTTCCTCAGGCCACTACAATGAGGTTCCATCCACAATAGTTTAAGAAAATTGCTGCGGCAAATACCACCCATGATTTCTTGATTAAAACGAAAACGTATAATTAATCTTTATTTTAACTTTTATTTTAAGTTAGGGGCCCAAGAGCAGGTTTGTTACATAGGTAAACTTCTGTCATAGTCTGTACACAGATGAAATAATCTGTACCTAGGTATTAAGCCTAGTACCTATTAGTTATTTTTCCTTATCCCCTCCCTCCTCCCACCCTCCACCCTCCAATAGGCCCCAGTGTGTGTTGTTCCTCTCTATTGTGTTCTTATTTAGCTCCCACACCTTACAATACTGTTTGACAGTTAACTGCCCCATTTTTTAAAAATTTATTTTATTTTACTTTAAGTCCTTCGATACATGTGCAGAACATGAAGTTTTGTTACATAGGTATATATGTGCCGTGGTAGTTTACTGCACCTATTAACCCATAATCTAAGTTTTAAGCCCCACATGCATTAAGTGTTTGTCCTAATGCTCTCCCTCCCCTTGCCCGCCACCCCCCAACAGGACCCGGTGCATGATGTTCTCTTCCCTGTGTCCATGTGTTCTCATTGTTCAATTCCCACTTATGAATGAGAACACACAGTGTTTGGTTTTCTGTTCCTGTGTTAGTTTGCTGAGAATGATGGCTTCCAGCTTTATCCATGTCCCTGCAAAGGACATGAACTCATTCTTTTTTGTGGCTGTATAGTATTCCATGGTGTATATGTGCCACATTTTCTTTATCCAGTCTACCATTTATGATTGCCCCATTCTTAAAACTCAGTTTCACCTGACTTCTGAGATACTCATCTCTCCTGTTCTCTTACACCTCTGACAGTTTCTACTTAGTTCCCTTTGCTGATTTGTGTTCTACTTGTTCTTTAATATTAGTAATTATCAGAGTTCTGTTTCTCCTTACTTTAAAGAAAAAAAAGCCTTATTTCTGAATGACACCATGGTTTCAAAGATGTATCATGAAAGAGTTTCCAAGCAAGGAATGAAATTAGAGCTGCTTTCTGAAAATTGCACATACATCAACAACATTTATTGTCTATGTGCATGATGGTTACTGAGGACATGGTATTTATTGATCATAAAAAAAATACTACCACACTTGCATTTCTAAACCATGTCACTATAACCCACTATAACCTATATCTGATATATAGACCAATATTTTAAAAGTCTATTAGATATATGCCACATGTTTGCCTCAAAAACAATATGTCCAAAATGAGCTCATCAAATAGCCTACCAAATTTGTTCTTTCTCCCTGTATTAATCTGTTTTCATGCTGCAGATAAAGACATACCTGGGACTGGACAATTTTCATAAGAAAGAGGTTTAATGGACATACAGTTCCATGTGGCTGGGAAGCCTCACAATCATGGTGGAAGGCAAGGACGAGCAAGTCACATCTTACATGGATGGCAGCAGCAAAAAGAAAAAGAGCTTGTACAGGGAAACTCCTATACAAGGTTTAAAACCATCAGATCTCGTGAGACTTATTCACTACCATGAGAACAGCACAGGAAACCCCACCCCCATGATTCAATTATCTCCCACCAGTTCCCTCCCACAACATGTGGGAATTATGTGAATTACAAGATGAGATTTGGGTGGGGACACAGAGCCAAACTATATTACTCCTGTATGCTTTCTCTCAATAAATGGACCACAACCTACCCAGGAAGCAAAGTAAAACACTTGGTAAAATATAGTCTGCTACTTCCCTCTCCTTCTATACTTCTAACCAGTCAGAAATCTAGTTAATTAGATTTCCTTAATATCTCTTATATTTCACTATGTGGACATGGGCTATTTTTGCTTATCCAACCAATATATAAGAACCATCACCTTAGATAGTAAGGAAGCCATGAGTTACAAGTTTTACACTTTGTGCTGACAAGAAGACATTGGGTTTGGCAGAAGATGATCAATAAAAATAAATATTTAACTTATTGGTGGAATCAGATTCCACGAATGAATTTTGCCAGATTCAGCTAACAGTGAATGCAGTGAGCAAAAACCACATTTCTGTGGCAAAGAGTATCTTTGTAAGTAAAGGAAGTTGGTGGTCCCTGAAGTCGCATAAAATGAAGAAACTTGATTATATTTCATTTTGTATATAAGAATGAAATAATATTAGTGACTAATTCCCATTTTAAGTTTTTAAAATCCTATTCCAAATACAATTTTCCTATTAAGATCACATATAAATAAAATGTGTAAATGCTAATTTATTCAGATTTAGAATGTATAATTATGGTCAAATACAAACTGTAAAGTTCAGATTAATGTATTCTCTGAAACATTTCTACAGTTTGCTAATAAGTGAATCCAATTGCTGCTGTTATTAGTCTAGCACTTATTATAAGCGAGGCATTTTGCTATGTACTATCTATGGATTATTTTCCTTATTCCCTATAAAACTTTATGAGTTAGATATTGTTTTATCAATATTATTCTCTAATACAGATGAGGAAACTTAGGCTTAGAGAGAAAGCTAGAGCTTCCCTAAATATGTACAATCTGAAGTTCTAACAATCCTGTATCTACCACATTGCTCACCTCTGTTTTGATATTTTCACTTATCTAACTAATTTTATATTGGCATTTCCATTTGGGTATGTAATAAAATAGCATTGATTTTAAAACTATTTATAGTTCTTGTTTTGGTTAAAATAGACTAGCTTTTATCTTCTTAATTGTCTCCTTTACATCTTCCTTGTTGTTAAAATTAGTCTAATTTTACTATACATATTACCATGCTACTCATCTTATGGACATCCAGCATTCAAATTTCATAGAATAAAGACTCCAAATAGACAGAGACTTTATCTCCTGCAGTATACTCTAAGAAGATACAAACCTGATCCCAGAGGTATTAATATTTGTGTTTAAAATTAACAATTAAATATTTGCTTGAAGCGACTATAGCAGATAAAGATTGAAATCAATTGAGACAGATACAGAGATAATGACAGAATTATCTAAAAGCATGGTGCTATCAATTAACCTGAATTAACTAAGATAATTTTGTTTACTCAGTTTTACCTTAGATATCAACAGTGATAGTAGGTTCCCTACTAACCTTCAAACAATGACGCAAGCACAAATATTAGCTACGATATTTTTTCATCAGCTAAAAAAAGCATGATAATTCCATGTGGAACCTAATTTTAAAAACATTTTATCATCCATTCTGAGAATCTCCCACATTTCCAAACAGAACCCCCAAGCCCCTCTCACATCATTCTTTCCTGTTAAGAAAGTCATGAGCTCCTAAACACTTTAACTGGTTTTCTTCTTGAAGGACAGAGACTCGTGGAGGGAAATCACCATAAGCAAAGTAGCGCAGAGTGAAACACCATTTTTCTTGCAGGTGTCAGAGCAGAGAGATTCGGGGCACTTGCCTGACTGGAGCTGCGTTGTCTGTGACAGTAAATAGCCTGGCACAGCAGTGACTACAAAGTGCAATCTGTTTTTTCTCTGTGCAGTGTGTGGGTTGGGATTTTTCATTTCATACTTCATTTGCACCTGCTGAGTGATGCCACAGAATGGCAAGACTCCATCTCCTCCCACTTAGGAAGCAGCACATTACGCACAGCAGTGGCACCCATGCCAGTCATCGAGGCCCTGGCCTAATCCTTGTTGTGAGCGCAGAACTATCTTCCTTTTGCAGTCCTGCATAGGTGATAAAAGAAAAGTACTAAGATTTGATTAATAAGGGTACAAAACAAAAGTAGCCTGCAATTCACTCTCTCTCTCTCTTTACTTTTTAATTATATCTGCTCACCAATGCTTGGTTTCCATCAAATGCTGTTTTTCAAGAAAAAGTAGGGTCCTTTAAATATAGAGTATAATTAACAGGCAGTCAGGGAGTGAGAGATGTGAATCACTTTTAAAATTTTGGGGATACCCCTGTTTTGACTTGTATGATAATTATTTTAAATCTAAATATTTATCAAACATTTCAACGTGGTTTGAAAACATGCACCCATCAATGTTTAAACAACCTGTCTATACTTAGAAGGCCTACTTTTTACTGAGGACATGCTCACATTCACTAGTGGAAAAATATGCCTGGAATACTAAACACTGATTTAAACATAATCTTAGTGGAAAATACATATCACATTCAAATTAAGTAATTTCTGAAAGAAAATCAGAAATAAAAAAAGAGAATCTGGATTTATGAAACGTTCCCTCAAAGAGACCAAAGACACATTGGACTCTTGAATGAAATTGATTAACCCATCATTTCTAAGATATATCTGGAAATATATACATATATATATAATTATATTAAGTAAAACAAAACAAACTCCTAAAAATAATAAGGATCTACTTAAAGCAAAAATGTCCTATTCAGAATATTAAGTGTACTTAAAAGCATGGTAACACAGTCAGGAACTGTACTGAGTCCAACTCATCACAAGATTATACTAGAAAGAATGCTATTGAAAGAGTGTATGCAATATGTGATTGTGTAACAGATGATTCTCACAGTTATGAAGGGGTAGATCATTTCATAATTTAAAAGATCCTGCATGATTTTAGGAACAAGGGCGTAGAGTGGACTTAGATCTTCTGCAGAGTACTCTGAGAAGAGACTAAAATGTTAGTAAATGTAATAAGTGAACTTTTCTTCTTGTAAATATGGCCTTTCTTTAGAGATCTTTGAACAATCTGGAAAAGTTAACTATTGTGACGTGATATACTTTGGATGTCTGCTCCAAGTAGCATGTGGAAATGTAACCCCCAGTGTTGGAGGTGGCCTGGTGAGAGTTGTTTGGATCATGGGGTCAGATCCTTCATGAATGGCTTGGGCCATCTCCTTGATGATAAGTGAGCTCTCACTTTGCTTTCACACAAGATCTGGTCAATTAAAAGTGCGTGTTACTTTCCTCCCCCACTGCTCATTCTCATTCTCTCTCTCTCTCCCTCTCTCACTCACTCACTCTCTCTCTCACTCTCCCTTGCTCCCACTTTCACCCTGTGAGCTGCCTGCTCTTGCTTCGCCTTCTGCCACAATTGAAAGCTTCCTGATGCTTCACCAGAAGCCGAGCAGATGCTAGCACTGCACTTCAGAACCATGAGCCAATTAAACTTCTTTTCATCATAAATTACCCAGTCTTAGGTATTTCTTTATAGCAATGCAAGAACAGCCTAATAAATGATGTTTAGTGATTACATAGAAGCCAATTCATTGCTAATCATGAGATTCAAGTTAAGCTTTGAAGAATGCTGATACAAAATAGCTCCTGTAAATGAAAATACCCCTTCACCATTGCAGTCTAATATTTTCCATCCTACTGAAAATTAATCGTAAGCATATGTGGATGAAAGCCTCATTAAAAGAGCATAGTTCTGTCACAGAAGCATTCTAGTCAACAAAAAATTAACTGTGCTGGCAAAATTTCATAAAATTCCATCAAATATCCATAACTAATATTAAGAAATTAGAATTAAATACAGTATATGGACAATTTATGGCAATCATAGTTGAAACTGCCTTTGATGATTCAGAAGTTGCCTTATCATTGTGAAAATGATTAGGAGCAGTGTTATAGGTTGTTTTGCAATGGAAAGCAATAAGGCTAGGTACTATATTAAGTTACAAAAATTTATTCATTTTTTCAGAACAGTATATGGAAGGACTGCTCTATCTCATGCACTGGGCATGTGTGTGCAATAGGTAACCATACTGACTCTTCTCTGACCCTCCCCTCAAGGACTTTACACTTTAACACTGAAGATAAATGAAAACCTCAATCCACGACGTAAGTTTTATAGGCATCAAGGGATGTTAACAATCTATACGCCCTTCTCAAGAAGACTCAAACCAAGACATCATGACAGTCACCACTTTTGATAAATGCCTGGCTATGTTGCAAAAGCAAATTGACTAGGGAATTACTCTGAAAATAAACATCCCAGATATACTTACAGCAGGTTAATTTGTTAAGCTATTAAATTATGCTTGCTATCTTGATATATTTCTCTCCATCCTTTTTGATGAGACTGTTCAATTTTGCCTAGGGATTTTTGCCAGGCTGAAAGCAGAAGCTTCTGAGACTAAACATTTCTCACTGCTTTTTACAAACATCTAAACTTCTTGAGGCGATTAGCCCAAGAGTGCTACACAGGAATGAATAAAATTTATTCTTCTAGGGACAGTGAGAGAGAAAAAAGACATGACCCTGAAATTGGGAAATGTCCTTGAAAAGCCTGTGTCAGTTATTCAGCAAGGTGGCTGTTTTCAGTAGATGAGAGCTGTGTCATGCACATAAGGAAATTCTCCTGGTTGGGGGGAAGAAACAATGGGAGATCTGAACAGGCCGTGCGGGCTCCGTAAGTAACGTTTCAGAAGTGAAAGATGGGGACCTAAAACTGGAGGAGATTCTACCATGTTTAAATATTTCATAGAAACCAGGGAATTTGTACAATGTTGCAGGGGAGAGAGAATCTCAGTAACAACTGAGGTAAAATTTCCTTCAGAAAAGATTTGAGTTGATTTAAAGAAAATGATGTAATTTGATAGTTCTTGTTTTGCTGAGTTTGTAGGTTAAAGTTTATTCTTCATATGGAATTATAACTCATTTCTCCTGGTTCTATTCCCCAAAAGGAATAATGCATTAACCATGCAACATTTTCAAATTTTCTATTTTAGTAGGCAATGCATATACATGGGACGACATTTAAGATATAGCAGTAATTTAAAATAATGTTTTCCCCCAAATAAGCCCTAGTGGAAGAGGGAACTAAGTCAGAGAGCAATGGAGAAGGCTCTCTTTTTTGTGATGCCGGTTTTGGAAGTATAGATAGTTGCTGACTGTCTATACTCTAGTCACAGTCACACCATTATTGTGTGTGTATAGTGTTTGCTTTCTCATTATTTTATTTCTTTTTATGTATACCTAATGAGAGTATTTACTCATTCTCTATTGTTTTGTCATGTCAGGCAAGACAATTTCCAGACAGCTTTTCCTTTTGACAACGTAGAGTTGCCAAACTTAGAAAGCCTAAAATGACCTATGACTGTATTGCAGTCAACAAAATATGCTAATATAATGGGATTCTGTGCAAAATATATATTTCAGTAGTCATCTATTTTAAACAGTTGCTGGTAGCTTAGTAAAAATTTGAGTAACAAAGTTGGAACTATATCTAGACCATCAGTCTACATACTAACAGCTACGGATATCAGGAAATAAATTTATTGAAAAGGCAACAGATATTGGTTGTCTGCAGAGAGGATGGGCAAATTAAATGTCCAAGTATCTATAAGTTATAAAAGCTGTCTATAAGTTATAAGTTGTCCATAACTAACTATGTAGGTTGCAATGAAATTGCATTATAAATAATTCCAAAGAGATTGAGAAGAAAATATTCACTTTGGGCTATGGTTTGAAGACAACTTCTACTAGAGTTACCAAAGAGCTGGAGTTAAGTTACCAAAGAAGAGGATGATGGCGGCCAGTGCTCCCTGAAACAGTTTGGAAAAAAGAGGCACTTGGCAGGGCCAAATGCTAACAGCCTGAAGTGTCCACATTAGGGGAAATGTGAATGGAATCTTCCTATATACAGTTCATACCCCCAGTCCACATCAGGAATTCTAGTTGTTACCACCATTAAATGAACCTGGAGTCAGAAAAAAAAAGCCATTTAAAGACAACTTGGTCGTCAGAAATGATTATGAACACCACATCCTTGTGTCTTGAAGGGAAAGGCAGTCCTGTTACCATCCTTTCAATGGCTTTAGTCTCAGAGAAAAGTCAAATGCAGGAATGCAGACCCTTCTCTAAGAAACCTGGGCTAGAAAACATGCCCAGCCCCAGGGTCCTGGAAAATAACTTTGGACCAAAATTATAGGTGTTTCAGCAAAGTGTCTTATCATTGATTATTTCAAATATTAACTTTTAAGGCTTGCCTATTAGACCGACTTTCAGTATATAGTTTTGAGAAAAAAGAGAGATGTTTCCATGTGTTTATATTAAGGCCCTTGGGACAAAGATCCATGCAGGCACTGAACAATCTGATTTGGGCATGCACACATGATTTCCACACATAGCGCCAATGGGAAAACTGGCAAATTCTGCAAAGAGATGTCCTACACAGTCGTGAAAGGAAAAATACAGAGGCAAGGTCACCTCTTGCCTCCTCAGTGAGCTTTTTGTTTTCCTTTACCTGGGTTGATTCATAAGAAACCTGAAAAGGATGGCTTAGTCATAATATCATTCTTAGTATACAAATTACAAAAGAATAAGGGCCCTTCTACTTAAATGATATGGAACAATTAGCACTTGGTAAATATAATCTAATAATTCATGAAAACATCAATACATAGTTGTAATCATTTCAGCTTTCTAACACTAAGATGAAAACTGTTTATACAGAATACCTAATCTAATATATGGGAGTCATATATAAAATAATTAACATCAGGCCTTCTTTAGAGGCTTCGAATCTAGATAAAATACCTGATAATAAAAGCTTTTGTTAAGCCCTTGGTACACATACAAGAAAAGAAATGTCATATTTATAACAGAAGTTGGATAAATTATTCTTACATTTGCTGTGAAAATTGTAGCTTCAGGAAGAGAGCTAATCTTCAGAAAAGTTCCTGCTGAATTACAATCAGCTCTATCCTTAAAAAAAAGATACGCATGTTTTTGCTGCATAGCATTTTTGTTCAATAAATAGATTTTTAAAATCTACATTAGAAGAGGCACTGAGAAAAAAATAATGGACCTGGCCATAAATAAAGTGACAAACATGTAACTTACAGAGTTGCCATTTGTGTTCCTAGTCATATGACATTTCATGTTTATATTTATATAGCATTTAATTTGAAGAGTTAATGAAAGAAGGATTTGCTGTATAGTCCTTGAGCATTGCAGTCTCTAGCAATAATTTCTGACATGCAAAAGAATTGGATAGAGATTTGAAAATTATTGCTTGAGCTGAACGGGGACAGAGGAGGAAGAAAGAGAAAAAACAATCTAAATGTGATATTTGTAGAAAATTTTTAGTCTTTCATAGGTAAAATCTCTGACCGTAATCATCAGGTATTCATCAATTCAAAGCTCTTGCTCTTTCTGTCTCTCTCTCAAAATACACACACACACAGACACACACACACACACACACACACATACAATATGCCCAATATATGTGCCCTCTGTTTGGCATCAAATAGATTTATTAAGATTATATTTCCCATTAAAAAGGCAGTCGGCATTCAGGAGTCAGGGACATTTGTCTTTCCCTAGAAACATAATTTTATTCTAATTTGGTATGTGATGTATAGGTCTTAAAATTAAGCACTATTAAAAATGGCTAGATATACTTAATAGGTACATTGCACCTAGAGCTAATTTTACTTGTTTTCATTTTTGTTTTGAGGATTTTCTTAAATAAACTAATTCAGACATATCCAAAAATATAAAAATAGTAAATAATCACCCATAAGCCCAAAATACAGCTTAAGAAATGTAATACCATAAGTATAGTTAAATGCTCTCTGTCCCTCTTCCCAATTATATCCTTCTTCCTCCCTAGAAGACAGCACCATTCTAAATTAAATGTTTATTATTCTCGTTGTCTACCTTTATACTGTCACTACTTATATACTTCCAATTAAATATTTGGAGTAATCCTGTGTGTGTTGTTCCCCAAGAAGCTTTTTCACTCAACACATGTTTGGAAGATTTACTCACAATGACACAAATGGTTCTAGTATAGTTCATTCATTCTTATTACTTGAATTCTACCATACGACTTTTCCACAATTTATCTATTCATCCTGCTGATTATAGCTATTTACATTATCTCAAATATTTCCATTTCAAACAATGAACTATGAACACTCTTGTGCACACCTCCTTTTTCTTTTTAAATTATTTTATTTTATTTTATTTAAAGTTCCAGGATACATGTGCAGGACATGCAGGTTTGTTACATAGGTAAATGTGTGCCATGGTGATTTGCTGCACCTATCAACCCATCACCTAGATATTAAGCCCCACGTGCGTCTCCCTGTGCCCACAATAGGCCCCGGTGTGTGTTGTTCCCCTCCCAGTGTCCATGTGTTCTCATTGTTCAGCAACTACTTGTAAGTGAGAACATGCAGTGTTTGGTTTTCTGTTCCTGTGTTAGTTTGCTAAGGATAATGGCTTCCAGCTCTATCCATGTCCCTGCAAAGGACATGATCTCATTCCTTTTTATGACTGCATAGTATTCCATGGTGTATATGTACCACATTTTCTTTATCCAGTCTATCATTAATGGCATTTGGGTTGATTCAATGTATTTTCTATTGTAAGTAGTGCTTCAGTGAACATACACATGCATGTATCTTTATAACAGAATAATTTATATTCCTTTGGGACTATACCCAGTAATGGGATTGCTGGATCAAATGGTATTTCTGGTTCTAGGTCTTTGAGGAATTGCCACATTGTCTTCCACAATAATTGAACTAATTTATACCAACAGTGTAAAGCATTCCTATTTCTCCACGTAAGCAATATTATACCTAGGATACATATCTAAGAATTGCTGGGTTTAGTGTATGTCCATTGTCAGGTTTATTAGATAATAGCCATTCTCTTTAAAATTATTTTACCAAATTTTCAATCATAATAGCACTGTGTAAAAGTTTCCTTTGCTGTATATACTTGTCAACATATTCAACTTTTCACTTCATGCTAAGCTGTGACATAGAATCTCATTGTGGCTATAATCATCATTTTCTTAGCCATTTATGAAGTTGCATGTCATTTCATGTATGTATTGACCAATGATATGTCTTTCACTCTTTCTATCTCCTTTGCCCATTTCCCACTGGGGTATTCGACTGTTTTACTATTGATTCATAGAAAGCATTGGAATATTCTTGGTAGTGATCCTTTGTCATCTCTATACACTGTCTCTATACACTACAAATATCTTCATCTAGTCTGTTCTCATGATTTTTCTCTTTTTCACAATGCCTCTTAATGAACAGAGGTAAACACTGTTTTTATTCTATTTTACTATATTTTACTATAATTCATTTTATTAACAATGCCTTAGACTGTTCTAGACTTTTGTGCTTCAAGAAATTCTTTATTATCGAAGTAATATCTTTCTTTGTTTTCTTCATAAAGCCTGAAAGTTTTGGATTTTTTAGATCTTCTATTCAAAAGAGCATTTTTGACATTATTGTTTATAATTAAAGATAAGGATATTACATGGATAATTAATAAAAGTCCATCCTTCCCCAGTGATTTTAAAGGCCTCATCTCACATGTATATAGTTGTATGTGTGTGTCTGTGTGTGCATATGTGTGCGCACATATCTATGTATCTTATGTGTATCTATATGTATAATATATATAAAAATATATATTTGGCTTTCTATTTGTTTTAATTGGTTCATTAATCTTTGTTAATACCAATACTTCCTTTTCTTAATTACTATTACTTTACAATTTCTTGATATATAAAAGGGGTATCTCTTTGAGTTGTTCTTTTTTACAAAAGCTTTTCTGAAAAAGCTGTCTCAGCTTTTTTCCCCTTTGCTCTTCTATATGAATGTTAGACTCATCTTGTCAAGTTCTATATAAATACCGGTAAAATTTGTATTGGAATATTGCTTTGAATTTATACATAAATTTTAAGATAATGTATATCTTTCATATTTTGACTTTTTCTATTGCATACAATATATCTCTCCTTTTATTTAGTTCTTCTTTAATGACTTTCAATAGTTTCATAATTTTCTTCGTAAAAGGCTTGCACATCTTTTGTTAAATTTATTCCTACTGTTTTACATTTTAGTTGCTATTGTAAAATGCTAACCTCTTAAAATTACATTTTAAATGTTTGTTACTGGACCTTACACATAATAAATATGTTGAAACCCCCTATTTTAAATAATTTAGTTGTAATTTCTCTTGAGTTACCTATTAACCTCAAATATAGAGAAAACTGGTTATTCCTTTTAACCTTTATGTTTGCTTACTCCAGTTTCTGGGCTTACTGGTCTGGCTGTTACAATGTAAAATGAGACATTCTTTTCTTATGATTATTTTTAATGGGAATATTCTAATGTTTCACCACTATGTGAGATGTTTGGCAAATTAAAATGTTTTTCTATTCCTACTTTTCTAAGAAATTTTATCACAAAAGATCATTAAATTTTGTTGATTTCGTTTTCTCTTTTTATTGAGTTTATCGTGTGATTTTTTCTTTATTAATCTGTTAATGTGATTAATTTCTTTAATAGTTTTTTCAGTGGTGCATTATCCTTGCATTTCGGTGATAAAACTCACTTGATCATGATGCATTTTTTTATACATTGTAGATTTTGTTTGCTAATTGATTCGTTTCTAATTTTTTTTTATTCTAAGTTGATGTAGTGGCCTGGCTTCTAATTTTCTTTTTACCAATTTTCCTTGCAGCTGTCTGATTTTAGTTAAGCTGTTCTGTTAAAGAGTTGGAGAATATTCTTGCTTATTCCATTCTCTGGAACAGTGTATTCTATACATGGCAATACTGAAGTTATGTGTTACTTGAATATTTGGTATAACTTTGCCTGTAAAATCAGTTTGCCTAGATGGTGGCGGTTGTAGAGGGAGGGGAGGAGGTTGATTCATGGTACACATTTTAAAAACTGTTTCAATTTATGAAGTAGTTAGAGATCTTTCAATGTTCTCTACTCCCTAAGTCATATTTTCACAAGTTGTATTTTTAAACTAATCATGCCTTTCATCCGAGTTCTCAAAATTATTGTCAAAAAGATGATCAAATTTTTAATGTCTGCTTTGTGTGTGATTAATTCACCTCAGTTATTGATTGTTTATTCCTGCCTTCTCTCTTTGTCAGTCTTGCTTTTTTCTACTACTTTGAATTTTTCCTGTTGTTCTCTTACTAAGTTCTTAAGTTAGTAACTGAGCTCATATTTTTCAACCTTTTTTTGCAATAAATCCCATTTTGAACATTGTTTTAGTCATAGCCCATAACTTTTGATACATTGTATTTTCTTTATTTTTCAGTTATATTGTCTAATTTCCACTATGACTTCTTTTGTGAGTTATATAGAAGTGCATTATTTCCAAATACACAAAGGTTTCTTCTCCCATAGGATGAAATTTTTTTCTGTTCAGTTCTTTTGTTGAGTATTCAGCACTCTGAGGACACTGGCTTTAATCAAGTAGTTCGATGCAAGTCTCACCGTGTTCGATTCAAAGTCCTTGACTCCTGTTTCTGTGCAGCAACCAAAATCCAATCATCTTGTGATTGGCAATGCCCAAAGCCACAGCTTTTTATTTGCTTCCCAGTTCTTTCTTCACTTTCAAGCCTTATGGTCCTTTACTTTCTTTCAAGTTAAGTTATATATTTTAAAAATGTTTTGTAGCAGGAAGTTTTCAGACTATCCAGTCGACCATATTGCCAGAAACAAAAATCTGAACATAGGTGTTCGTTCTCACATGGTAGGTTGGAAAAAGTGTAGGGGTGTGAAATTTTTTCCATACTTGTCCTTTTTGCTAAGTAAATATCATTCTCAATGGAATATTAATTTGTCAAAAGGGTCTTCATGCAGGAGATTACATCCATTTCAGTGTAGATTACCGATGGTACTGATTCTTTTGGCTCTTCAGTGTATCTATCATTTTATCTATAATGCCTTTAGACGCTGGGACTTGGACATCTCTCCCCAGTGCCATAGTATGTCATGTTTAGATGTCAAAATGGTATTTATTCAGGACCTATATCATTATACAAAAGAGTAAAATTACTTAGAAAATATTCATATAAGGGAACAGTAAAATAAGTAATTGAGAACAATTAGGAAAGAGGTGAGGAAGAATTGGGTAGAAAAATAATAAATCCAAGCAAAAAATTTACCATGACAAATTAGTATCATACAGCATTGTGCAATTACTGGAGGTGAACCAAATTTGCAATTTCAAAAGAACAAAAAGCAAGGGAGAACCATTATCCGTTACAAGAATCAAAATGTCCCCAGGATTAAAACAGACCAGTTGTCAAGGTATGTGACCAAATATGATATTATAATAAGGTAAAGCCACATTTAGTCCTGTGTAAACTCTAACACAGTATTACATAAGCTAAAACATGTGCCCTGGGCAAAAGCAAACAAACCCGCCAGAAAGTGTTGAAGGATGCAATTGAAATGAAACTTAGGAATATTATAGAATTTTCCCTATGTTCTGCATACAGGCTAGACAAAGTGATTTTTTTTCTTTCTCTCTCTTTTTTTTTTTCTTTTTTGAGACAGAGTCTCTCTGTAGCCCAGGCTCAAGTGCAATGGCACAGTCTTCGCTCAGTTGAGGTGAGTACTCAAGAGGAATGTTTCCAGCTTTTACCCATTCTATATAATGTTGGCTGTTAGTTTATCAAAGATGACTCATTATTTTGAGGTATGTTCCTTGCATGCCTAGTTTGTTGATGGTTCTTGTCATAAAGGGATGTTGGATATTATTGAATTTTTTACTGCATCTAGTGAGATGATCATATGCTTTTTGCTTTTAATTCTGTTTATGTGGTAAAACACACATTGATATGCATAAATTGAACCACCCTTGAATCCCAGGAATAAAGCTTACTTGATCATGGTGTATTAATTTTTTGATGTGCTGCTGGATTTGGCTTGCTAGTATTTTGTTGAGGATTTTTGCATGTACGTTCATAAGGGATATTGGCCAGATGTTTTCTTTTTTTGTTGTGTTCCTGCCAGATTTTGGTATCAGGCTGATGCTGGCTTTATAGACTGAGTTAAGAAGGAGCTCATTCTTCTCAATTTTCTGGAATAGTTTCAGTAGAATTGGTACCAGTTCTTCTTTGTTCTTGTGGTAGAATTTGGCTGTGAATCCATCTGATCCAGTGCTTTTCTTGGTTAGTGGGCTTTTTAACATTATTACTGATTCAATTTCAGAGCACAATATTTGTCTATTCAGGATTTCAATCTCTTGCTGGTTCAATTTGCACGCATAGAGTTGTTCATTGTATTCTCCGAGAATCTTATGTATTTCTGCGGGATCTGATATAATGTCATCTTTGTCATGTTTTGTTGTACCTATTTGGATTCTCTGTTTTCTTTGTTAATCTAGCTAATGGTCAATGTGGTTTATTTATTTTTTTTTGAATAACCAAGTCATGGTTTTGTTGATGTTTTGTATGGATATTTTGGTCTCAATTTCACTAAGTTCTGCTCTGTTTTTAGTTATTTCTTTTCTTAGGCTAGCTTTTTTTTTTTTTCCAAGTTCCTTTATGTGCTAAATTAGATTGCTAATTTGAGATCTTTCTAACTTCTTGATGAAGGCATTTCGTGCTACAAGCTTTCCGCTTAACACTGCTTTGACTGCATCCCAGAGATTTTGATAAGTTGTATCCCTATTTTCATTAATTTGAAAGCATTTTTAAATTTCTGCCTTAATTTCTGTCTTTGCCCAGGAGCTATTCATGAGCAAGTTGCTTTATTTCCATATATTTGTGTAGTTTTCAGAGATCTTCCTGATATTTATTTCTAGTTGTATCGTACTATGATCTAAGAGTGTGCCTGGTATAATTTCAATTTTTTTAAATGTATTGAGACTTGATGTATGTCTAAGCATGTGATCAATCTTAGAATATGTTCTGTGGTCAGGTGAGAAGAATGTAGTTTGTGGATATCGAGGGGCACATTCTGTGGATATCTATTAGGTCCAATTTGTCAAGTGAATGTCAAGTTTAAGTTCAGAGTTTCTTTGTGAGTTTTCTTCCTTGATGATCTGTCTGATGTTGCCAGTGGAGCATTGAAGTCTCCCACTATTATTATGTGGTTGTCTAAATCCTTTCATAGGCCAAGAAGTTGTTTTATGAATTTAGGTGTTCCAATGTTGAGTGCCTAAGCCTTCTTGTTGGATTATACCCTTTATCACTATGTAATATCCTTCATCCTTCCTAATTTTATTGGGTTAACATCTGTTTTATCTCATAGAAGAATAGTGACTCTTATCTTTTATTGTTTTCTGTTTGCATGGTAGATCTTTCTCCATTCCTTGACTTTGAGCCTGTGGATGTCATTACATGTGATATGGGTCTCTTGAAAACAAAAGATGTCTGTGTCTTTTCTCTTTATCCACCTTGCCACTCTATGTCTTTTAATAGGGTGTTTTTCCCATTTACATTCAGGGTTAGTATTGATATGTGAGATGTTAATCCTGTCATGCTGGTTGTTTTGTAGCCTTGATTGTGTAGTTGATTCATAGTGCCTGTGGGCTATGTGCTTAATTGTGTTTTTGTGATAGTAGATGTCATTCTTTTGACTCCATGCTTAGCACTGTTTTAGGGACCTTTTTTAAGGCTGGTCTAGTTGAAACGAATTCTCTCAGGATTTGCATGTCTGAGAAGAATTTTATTTCTCCTCCACTTAGGAAGTTTAGTTTGGTGGGATGTGAAATTCTTGGCTGGAATTTCTTTCTTTCTTTTTTTTTTTTTTTAAGGATGCTGAAAATTGGCCCCCAATCACTTCTGGGTTGTAAAATTTCTGCTAAAAGGTCTGCTGCTAGCCTGATGGTTTCCCGGTGTGCATTACTTTACTCTTCTCTGTAGCTGCATTAAAGATTATTTCTTCTGGGTTGACTTTGGTGAATCTGATGATTGTGCACCATAGGATGGCTGTCTTCTATAGTATTTAGCCAGGGTTCTCTGTATTTCTTGAATTTGAATATCATCCACTCTAGTGAGATTAAGAAAACTTTCAAGGACTGTATGCTCAAATATATTTTTCAAGTTGCTCATACTCTCTCCTTCTCTCTCAGGAATGCCAATGAGTCATAGATTTAGTCTCTTTACATAATCCAATATTCCCATTTTTCTTTATTTTTGTTTGTCTGACTGACTTGATTTGAAGGATTGGTCTTTGAGCTCTCAGAGCCTTTCCTCAGTTTGTTCTATTCCAGTTGTATTATGAAATTCTTGTACTGAATTTTTCAGCTCTAAAAGTTCAGTTTGGTTCCTTCTTAAAGTGGCTGTTTTCTCTTTTAGTTCTCGGATTCCTTGGATTCCTTGGATTGGGTTCTAACTTTCTCCTGAATCTCAATGAGTTGCCCTGCCACCTAGAATCTGAATTCTATGTCTATCATTTTAGTCATTTCAGACTGGTTAAGAACCATTGCTGGACAGCTAGTATTAATAGACTTGTTTGGAGGTAAGGGTGCACTCTGGCTTTTTTATATTGCCAAAGTTATTGCACTGATTCTTTCTCAACTGGAAGGTTTGGTGTTTCTTTCTTTCTTTTTTATTTATTTATTTATTTATTTTTTTGAGACAGAGTCTCGCTCTGTCACCCAGGCTGGAGTGCAGTGGCGTGATCTCGGCTCACTGCAAGCTTTGCCTCCCAGGTTCACGCCATTCTCCTGCCTCAGCCTCCAAAGTAGTTGGGACTATAGGCACCTGCCCCCACACCCGGCTAATTTTTTGTATTTTTAGTAGAGATGGGTTTTCACCATGTTAGCCAGGATGGTCTCGATCTCCTGACCTTGTGATCTGCCCGCCTCGGCCTCCCAAAGTGGATTTGCTGTTTTTTTTTTACCTGTGGTGTAATTTGGGTATAATCAATTGGCTTCATTTCTGGACATTTTCAGAGGTCCAAACCTCTGTACAGGGTCTTTATTTGTGGCTGAATTCTTCCCTTTTGTTTCATAGGGGGATATATTGTTAAAATATTTTTGGTGGTATAGTTTGGGCTGTAATCCAGTAGATGACACTTAAATTAATGGGTGGTAGACAGGCTCTTAGCCAAGGAGCTCCTCTATATTTCCTCACATTTGCAGCCATGCTCTGTGATGTGATGGGAAGAGAGGTAACCCCTTCACCAAGTTTACTCCTGGCCCTTGGGGGACACCCCCTCATCACTGACACTGTGCCAGCATTTCTTTTATTAGGCATTATCAGCCACAGGACTCCCTGGGTGGAGGTCTTGACAAGGAGATAGGCCACACCCTTTCCAGGCCAGCCCTCTAAAGGGAGGCATGCCCTGCTCCCACTCCAGCCCATGACCTATGTATTTCACGCCTCTCAGTGCTCTGAGAGTGTGGGCTTCTCTTCTGCTCAAGGGCCAGCCATAGATTTTGACTCAGCACTCCCAAGCTGCACACTATAGACTTGGAGTCCTGGGAATGGCTTGTGGCTCCACCCTCCTGACCCTCAGAGTCAGGTTCCAGGTGTGCTGGGTGACCCAAAGTACTCCCAAGCAACCAGGAATGTAATCAGGTGAAGCAAAGCACCCATGCTAGGCAGTGGTGGCTGCACTGTTCACATGCGCCTTGCAGAGTTGCTAGGCAGGGGTCCTGGGAGGGGATGGCAGGCAACAAAGGCTGTAGAACAGACATGCCCCAGTCCTGTGTAGAAGTCAGCCCCACTTTCTCCTGGTCCAGCTGTCAGCAGGGACTCAACCTGCCTGGGGAATGAAAGGGGTATCCCTGGGTGACGGAAGCCTATGGCCACACTCTGCCAGAGCTACGCCATGCACAAAGGCCCCTAGTTCTGTGCTGGCTGAAGCCCCATCTCTGTCTATTCTCAAGGCAGATCCCCCACCAACTCAAGAATCCATGGAGGACATGAGGTCTCCTGTAGCCAAGATTCCAGAGGTCCGCAGAGAGCATGGGTAGTCCCACAGGGCCTTCACTCATTTGTTTCCCAGAAGCCATTCAAGGCCGGAACTAGCCCCAGCATTTGAGTACCCTGTGCATGGTTCCCAGCCCCATCCCTCCTCAGCCTCAGAGCGTACCTCACATCTCCATCCACTCTTGGTGTTCTCGCTCTGAAGATCTGTACAAATTATCTTCGTTCACTAAAAACCTTATCTCTCTCTTGGTGGGAATGGCTCTTCCTGGGTATGTCTAGTCAGCCATCTTCAATGTACTAATTTTTATCAAATATCTATAAGTCACATTATAAAACTATAAATGGCTTGGTTTTATGGCAACAGTTGATACACCAAGATTATATTCAGGGCTTCATACATGGAAAGTAAAATCCATTTAATAAATAAAATCTGCCAAATCTTAAATCATTGAGATAGGGTGTTATTAAAAACTGATTGTATTATATTTTGGTGCATATAAATAGATCAAGAATAAGTATTGAGTAACTTACGTTGTATACTAGTGATATAATTTGGAGAATAAATTAAGTGCAAGTCAATAGGAGCCTTACATTTGTGCTGTAATTGATTGATACCTTCTTGGAATGGAAGCAAGAGATATGCAATACTAATGAAATAAGAGGTATGCAAAAAAAATTAAAGAATATTTTCAAAAGAGCATACAAATATTAAGTAAATCTATATAGAGAGACAGAGACATATTAGCAAATAGACTAGCCCTAGGGAAGTTTGGAATAAGAAAACAAGGTGACATTGGTGTACTCTGAGGTAAGGCATCCTTTCTAAAGGAAGCAAGTTTTCCATAACCTTGTAAAAAAGAGATGAAGTAGATAAAACAGGTGGAGGAAATACAGGGAATACTAAAAATTATATTTGTGAAGAAAGTCATGAGAATAAATGATCTGCATGCTGGTAACAGCAATAAGACTCACCTTAACAGAGAGAGAATGAGTTGAGAATAATGCTTGGAGAAAAACAAAAAGGGAAAGTGCCTTGATTTTAGAGATAATGAGGGGTTGAATCAAGGCAGTGATACAATTACAGTAGTCCTTTGTTCTTAACTGTTAAGTAATAGTGGTTTCTTTAGTTGCATTTTGAGTATTTTGGATTCCAGAAGCCAAGTAGGAAATTATTGTAATAACTAAGTAATCATCAAAACTCAAATAAAAGCAACTTTTATGAAAGGGGCAGAGGAAAGAAGAAGGCTAATCTATTTGACATTAAAAACAAACAAAAGAAAAACAAAGAATTTGTTTTATGGTAAAGATTGGAGATACATTCTAAAAGGAAGAAGAAAAATAAATAATGTTGCCAATATTTCAACCACAGAGAACTGCGAGTTTGTTGATACAAATGTCAATGAAGTTGGGAACTCTCGTTGAAGGAAAAGAAGCTAAAACTGTATGTGCAATCTCCAATTAGCTCACATCTATTGCAGCAACTTGCAGGAAACAGAAAGAGTTTAATCTTTCAACCTAGGAAAAGACTAGCCATTTTTAAACTAAACAAAGTAATTTGCCGCCATCTTGTGGCGAGTCTGAAAATTACAATATGTTTTAGTTTTTTTGTTTTTTGGGTGTTTTTTTTTTTTTTTTTTTGTCTTTTTTTAAAATATAGTTTAAGTTCTGGGATACATGTGCAGAACGTGCATGTTTGTTACATATATTCACGTGCCATGGTGGTTCACTGAACCAATTAACCCGTCATTTACATTAGGTATTTCTCCTAATGCTATCCCTCCCCTAACCCCCCACCCCCTCAACAGGCCCCAGTGTGTGATGTTTCCCTCCCTGTGTCCATGTGTCCTCACTATTCAACTCCCACTGATAAGTGAGAGCATGCGGTATTTGGTTTTCTGTTCTTGTGTTAGTTTGCTGAGAATGATGGTTTCCAGCTTCATCCATGTCCCTACAAAGGACATGAACTCATCCTTTTTAATGGCTGCATAGTATTCCACGGTGTATATGTGAAATATTTTCTTTATCCAGTCTATCATTGATGGGCATTTAGTTTGGTTCCAACTCTTTGCTATTGTGAATAGTGCTGAAATAAACATACATGTGCATGTGTCTTTATGGTAAAATGATATATAATCCTTTGGGTATACATCCAGTAATGGGATTGCTGGGTCAAATGGTATTTCTGGTTCTAGATTCTTGAGGAATTGCCACACTGTCTTCCACAATGGTTGAACTAATTTACACTCCCACCAACAGTGTAAAAGCATTTCTATTCCTCCACATCCTCTCCAATATCTGTTGTTTCCTGACTTTTTAATGGCTGCCCTTCTAACTGATGTGAGATGGTATCTCATTGTGGTTTTGATTTGTATTTCCCTCGTGGCCAGTGATGATAAACTTTTTTTCCAAGTGTTTGTTGACTACATAAATGTCTTCTTTTGAGAAGTGTCTGTTCTTATACTTCGCCCACTTTTTCATGGGGTTTTTTGTTTTTTTCTTGTAAATTTGTTTGAGTTCTTTGTAGATTCTGGATATTAGCCCTTTGTCAGATGAGTAGATTGCAAAAATTTTCTCCCATTCTGTAGGTTGCCTGTTCACTCTGATGATGGTTTCTTTTGCTGTGAAGAAGCTCTTTCATTTAATTAGATCCCATTTGTCAATTTTGGCTTTTGTTGCCATTGCTTTTGATGTTTTAGTCGTGAGGTCTTTGCCCATGCCTATGTCCTGAATGGTATTGCCTAGGTTTTCTTCTAGAGTTTTGATGGTTTTAGGTCTTACTTTTAAGTCTTCACTCCATCTTCAGTTAATTTTTGTATAACGTGTAAGGAAGGAGTCCAGTTTCAGTTTTCCACATATGGCTAGCCAGTTTTCCCAACACCATCTATTAAATGGGGAATCCTTTACCCATTGCTAGTTTTTGTCAGGTTTGTTGAAGATCATATGGTTGTGGATGTGTGGCGTTATTTCTGAGGCCTCTGTTCTGTTCCATTGGTCTATATGTCTGTTTTGGTACCAGTAGCATGCTGCTTTGGTTACTGTAGCCATGTAGTGTAGTTTGAAGTCAGGTAGCATGATGCCTCCAGCTTTGTTCTTTTTGTTTAGGATTGTCTTGGTTATATGGGCTCCTTTTTGGTTCCATATGAACTTTAAAGTAGTTTTTTCTAATTCTGTGAAGAAAGGCAATGGTAGCTTGATGGGGATAGTATTGAATCTGTAAACTACTTTGGGCAGTATGGCCATTTTCATGATATTGATTCTTCCTATCCATGAGCATGGAATGTTTGTCCATTTGTTTGTGATCTCTCTTATTTCCTTGAGCAGTGGTTTGTAGTTCTCCTTGAAGAGGTCCTTCACATCCCTTGTAAGTTGTGTTCCTAGGTATTTTATTCTCTTTGTAGCAATTGTGAATGGGAGTTCACTCATGATTTAGCTCTCTGTTTGTCTATTATTGGTGTATACGAATGCTAGTGTTTTTTGCACATTGATTTTGTATCCTGATACTTTGCTGAAGTTGCTTATCAGCTTAAGGAGATTTTGGACTGAGACAGTGGGGTTTTCTAAATACACAATCATGTCATCTGCAAACAGGGGCAATTTGACTTTGTATCTTCCTATTTGAATACAATTTTATATGTTTTTCTTGCCTTATTGCCCTGGCCAGAACTTCCAATACTATGTTGAATAGGAGTAGTGAGAGAGGTCATCCTTGTCTTGTGCCAATTTTCAAAGGGAATGATTTCAGGTTTGCCTATTCAATGTGATATTGGCTGTGGGTTTGTCATAAATAGCTCTTATTATTTTGAGATACGTTCCATCAATCCCTAGTTTATTGAGAGTTTTTAGCATAAAGGGGTGTTGAATTTTACCGAAGGCCTTTTCTGCATCTATTGAGATAATCATGTGGTTTTTGTCATTGGTTCTGTTTATGTGATGGATTTTGTTTATTGATCTGTGTATGTTGAACGAGCCTTGCATCCCAAGGATGAAGCTGACTTGATCATAGTGGATAAGCTTTTTGATGTGCTGCTGGATTCGGTTTGCTAGTATTTTATTGAGGATTGTTGCATCGATGTTCATCACGGATATTGGTCTAAAATTATCTTTTTTTGTTGTGTCTCTGCCAGGCTTTGGTATCAGGATGATGCTGGCCTCATAAAATGAGTTAGGGAGAATTCCCTCTTTTTCTATTGATTGGAATAGTTTCAGAAGGAATGGTACCAGCTCCTCCTTGTACCTCTAGTAGAATTTGGCTGTGAATCCATCTGGTCCTGGACTCTTTTTGGTTGGTAAGCTATTAATTATTGCCTCAATTTCAGAGCCTGTTATTGGTCTATTCAGAGATTCAACTTCTTCCTGGTTTAGTCTTGGGAGGGTGTATGTGTTGAGGAATTTATCCATTTCTTCTAGATTTTCTAGTTTATTTGCGTAGAGGTGTTTATAGTATTCTCTGATGGTAGTTTGTATTTCTGTGGGATTGGTGGTGCTGTCCCCTTTATCATTTTTTATTGCGTCTATTTGATTCTTCTCTCTTTTCTTCTTTATTAGTCTTGCTAGCAGTCTGTCAATTTTGTTGATCTTTTCAAAAAACCAGCTCCTGGATTCATTGATTTTTTGAAGGGTTTTTTGTGTCTCTATCTCCTTCAGTTCTGCTCTGATCTTAGTTATTTCTTGCCTTCTGCTAGCTTTTGAATGTGTTTGCTCTTGCTTCTCTAGTTCTTTTAATTGTGACATTAGGGTGTCAATTTTAGATCTTTTCTGCTTTCTCTTGTGGGCATTTAGTGCTATAAATTTCCCTCTACACACTGCTTTAAATGTGTCCCAGAGATTCTGGTATGTTGTGTCTTTGTTCTCGTTGGTTTCAAAGAACATCTTTATTTCTGCTTTCATTTCATTATGTACCCAGTAGTCATTCAGGAGCAGGTTGTTCAGTTTCCATGTAGTTGAGCGGTTTTGAGTGAGTTTCTTAATCCTGAGTTCTAGTTTGATTGCACTGTGGTCTGAGAGACAGTTTGTTATAATTTCTATTATTTTACATTTGCTGAGGAGTGCTTTACTTCCAACTATGTGGTCAATTTTGGAATAGGTGCAGTGTGGTGCTGAGAAGAATGTATATTCTGTTGATTTAGGGTGGAGAGTTCTGTAGATGTCTATTAGGCCCACTTGGTGCAGAGCTGAATTCAGTTCCTGGATATCCTTGTTAACTTTCTGTCTCATTGATCTGTCTAATGTTGACAGTGTGGTGTTAAAGTCTCCCATTATTATTGTGTGGGAGTCTAAGTCTCTTTGTAGGTCACTCAGGACTTGCTTTATGAATCTGGGTGCTCCTGTATTGGGTGCATATATATTTAGGATAGTTAGCTCTTCTTGCTGAATTGATCCCTTTACTATTATGTAATGGCCTTCTTTGTCTCTTTTGATCTTTGTTGGTTTAAAGTCTGTTTTATCAGAGACTAGGATTGCAACCCCTGCCTTTTTTTGTCTTCCATTTGCTTGGTAGATCTTCTTCCATCCCTTTATTTTGAGCCTATGTATGTCTCTGCACGTGAGATGGGTTTCCTGAATACAGCACACTGATAGGTCTTGACTCTTTATCCAATTTGCCAGTCTGTGTCTTTTAATTGGAGCATTTAGCCCATTTACATTTAAAGTTAATATTGTTATGGGTGAATTTGATCTTGTCATTATGATGTTAGCTGGTTATTTTGCTCGTTAGTTGATGCAGTTTCTTCCTAGCCTTGACGGTCTTTACATTTTGGCATGTTGTTGCAGTGGCTGGTACCAGTTGTTCCTTTCCATGTTTAGTGCTTCCTTCAGGAGCACTAGGGCAGGCCTGGTGGTGACAAAATCTCTCAGCACTTGCCTCTCTGTAAAGGGTTTTATTTCTCCTTCACTTATGAAGCTTAGTTTGGCTGGATATGAAATTCTAGGTTGAAAATTCTTTTCTTTAAGAATGTTAAATATTGGCCCCCACTCTCTTCTGGCTTGTAGAGTTTCTGCCGAAAGATCAGCTGTTAGTCTGATGGGCTTCCCTTTGTGGGTAACCTGACTTTTCTCTCTGGCTGCCCTTAACATTTTTTCCTTCATTTCGACTTTGGTGAATCTGACAATTATGTGTCTTGGAGTTGCTCTTCTTGAAGAATATCTTTGTGGCATTCTCTGTATTTCCTGAATTTGAATGTTGGCTTGCCTTGCTAGGTTGGGGAAGTTCTCCTGGATAATATCCTGCAGAGTGATTTCCAACTTGGTTCCATTCTCCCCGTCACTTTCAGGTACACCAATCAGACATAGATTTGGTCTTTTCACATAGTCCCATATTTCTGGGAGGCTTTGTTTGTTTCTTTTTATTCTTTTTTCTCTAAACTTCTCTTCTCACTTCATTTCATTAATTTGATCTTCAATCACTGATACCCTTTCTTCCAGTTGATCGAATCAGCTACTGAAGCTTGTGCATTCGTCACGTAGTTCTCGTGCCATGGTTTTCAGCTCCATCAGGTCCTTTAAGGACTTCTCTGCATTGGTTATTCTAGTTAGCCATTCATCTAATCTTTTTTCCAGGTTTTTAACTTCTTTGCAATGGGTTCCAATTTCCTCCTTTAGCTCAGAGAAGTTTGATCGTCTGAAGCCTTCTTCCCTCAACTCATCAAAGTCATTCTCCATCCAGCTTTGCTCCATTGCTGGTGAGGAGCTGCATTCCTTTGGAGGAGGAGAGGCACTCTGATTTTTAGAATTTTCAGTTTTTCTGTTCTGTTTTTTCTCCATCTTTGTGGTTTTATCTACTTTTGGTCTTTGATGATGGTGACGTACAGATGAGGTTTTGGTGTGGATGTCCTTTCTGTTTGTTAGTTTTCCTTCTAACAGTCAGGACCCTCAGCTGCAGGTCTGTTGGAGTTTACTGGAGGTCCACTCCAGACCCTGTTTGCCTGGGTATCAACAGTGGAGGTTGCAGAACAGCGAATATTGCTGAACAGCAAATGTTGCTGTCTGATCCTTCCTCTGGAGGTTTCATCTCAGAGGGGTACCCAGCCGTGTGAGGTGTCAGTCTGCCCCTACTGGGGGGTACCTCCCAGATAGGCTACTTGGGGGTCAGGAACCCACTTGAGGAGGCAGTCTGTCCATTCTCAGATCTCAAACTCCGTGCTGGGAGAACCACTACTCTCTTCAAAGCTGTCAGACAGGGACATTAAAGTCTGCAGAGATTTCTGCTGCCTTTTGTTCAGCTATGCCCTGCACCCAGAGGTGGAGTCTACAGAGGCAGGCAGGCCTCCTTGAGCTGTGGTGGGCTCCACCCTGTTCGAGCTTCCTGGCTGCTTTGTTTACCTAATCAAGCCTGGGCAATGGCGGGTGCCCCTCCCCCTGCCTCGCTGCCACCTTGCAGTTCCATCTCAGACTGCTGTGCTAGCAATGAGTGAGGCTCCGTGGGTGTGGGACCCTCAAGCCATGCACGGGATATAATCTCCTGGTGCGCCGTTTGCTAAGACCACTGGAAAAGTGCAGTATTAGGGTGGGAGTGACCTGATTTTCCAGGTGCCATCTGTCACAGCTTTGCTTGGCTATGAAAGGGAATTCCCTGACCCCTTGCAATTCCCGGGTGAGGCGATGCCTCTCCCTGCTTTGGCTCACACTCAGTGCACTGCACTCACTGTCCTGCACCCACTGTCTGACAAGCCCCAGTGAGATGAACCCATTACCTCAGTTGGAAATGCAGAAATCACCTGTCTTCTGCGTCGCTCATGCTGGGAGCTGTAGACTGGAGCTGTTCCTATTCGGCCATCTTGGAACCGCCACTTTATCATTTTTAATTGTGTCTATTTGATTCTTCTCTCTTTTCTTCTTTATTAATCTGGCTTGCAGCCTATCTATTTTGTTAATCTTTTCAAAAAACAGCTCTGGGATTCATTGATTTTTTTGAAGGGTTTTTGTGTCTCTATCTCCTTCAGTTCTGCTCTGATCTTAGTTATTTCTTGTCTTCTGCTAGCTTTTGAATTTGTTTGCTCTAACTTCTCTAGTTCTTTCAATTGTGATGTTAGGGTGTCTATTTTAGATCTTTCCCACTTTCTGCTGTGGGCATTTAGTGCTATAAATTTCCTTCTAAACACTGCTTTAGCTGTGTCTCAGACATTCTGGTACGTTGTGTCTTTTTTCTCATTGGTTTCAAAGAACTTATTTATTTCTGCCTTAATTTCATTATTTACCCAGTAGTCATTCAGGCACAGATTGTTCAGTTTCCATGTAGTTGTGCGGTTTTGAATGAGTTTCTTAATCCTGAGTTCTAATTTGATTGCACTGTGGTCTGAGAGACTGTTACAATTGCCATTCTTTTGCATTTGCTGAGGAGTGTTTTACTTCTAATTATGTGGTCAATTTTAGAATAAGTGTGATATGGTGCTGAGAAGAATATATATTCTGTTGATTTGGGGTGGAGAGTTCTGTAGATGTCTGTTAGGTTTACTTGATCCAGAGTGGAGTTTAAGTCCTGAATATCCTTATTAACCTTCTGTCTCATTGATCTGTCTAATATTGACAGTGAGATGTTAAAGTCTCCCATTATTATTGTGTGGAAGTCTAAGTCTCTTTGTAGGTCTCTAAGAACTTGCTTTATGAATCTGGGTGCTCCTGTATTGGGTGCATATATATTTTGGATAGTTAGCTCTTCTTGTTGCATTGATTCCTTTACGATTATATGGTGCCGTTCTTTGTCTTTTTTTATCTTTATTGGTTTAAAGTCTGTTTTATCAGAGACTAGGATTGCAACCCCTGGTTCTTTTTCTTTCCATTTGCTTGGTAAATATTCCTCCATCCCTTTATTTTGAGCCTATGTGTGTCTTTGCACATGAGATGGGTCTCCTGAATACAGCACACCAATGGGTCTTGACTGTTTATCCAATTTGCCAATATGTGTCTTTTAATTGGGGCATTTATCCCACTGTCTAACCACTCCCAATGAGAAGAGCCAGGTACCTCAGTTGGAAATAAAGAAATCACCTGCCTTCTGCATTGATCTCGCTGGGAGCTGCAGACCAGAGCTGTTCCTACTCTGCCATCTTGCCAGCCACCCTGTTTTAGTATTTTTAGAGAACGTTTCCAAAAGATTTGTAAATATATTTCTCTGAACAATTGTTATAAAGGATTCTCACAAGACCATTATACTTGTTTTCCAAAGAAACTACATGATATGTATATATGTATTAAATTGAATTAAATCATATAAACTACATGATATATATATGTATTAAATCGAGATTTCAGCTCAACTTATAGTCAAGTATGGAAAATGTTTAGGGATACATATTTCAGTGTATTCCCTTCTTTTAATGGTTACACAAAAATTAATAAACAAAAAAAGTGTTTCAATGACACACTTGTCAACAACTTCAAAATCTGTGGCAGAAAAAGTAAAAGGAACAGGAATCTTTCATTTATGAGATGAGAGTTTATGCTTTTAGAAATTACATAATGGTAATAAAAGAACTGATTTCTAGTTTTTCCTTATATTTGATAGTTCTATGACCAATAGAAATTATTTAGCATATTTCACCTTTTTTCTATGCTAATCTGTATGTCTCATAAAGGAGAGGTCAAATGAGGTGACATATGTGGCAGCACTTTGAAAACTGTAAAGCTCTATTTTAAAAATAAAAGATAAAACATTAGTATATGGACAGGGCAATCATAAACTATAAGCCAGAGGACAGTTCATCCATCTGATCAGGAAAATAGGTATCGTGGGCCCCCAGCCATGACACAGTCTTCCAAGAACCAATGCAATCACCCACAGAAGCATCAGCCAAACCCAGGCCTCAGAAATAACACCACACATCTACAACCATCTGATTTTTGACAAACCTGGCAGAAATAAGCAATGGGGAAAGGATTCCTTATTTAATAAATGGTGTTGGGAAAACTGGCTAGCCATATGCAGAAAGCTGAAACTGGATCCCTTCCTTACACCTTATACAAAAATTAATTCAAGATGGATTAAATACTTAAATGTTAGACCTAAACCCGTAAAAACCCTAGAATGTAAAAATTGTAAAAAAAAAAAAAAAAAGTGAAAATGCTAAAGTAAAATATTTACAAAGTGCAGCAAGAGGTTTCAACAGTAGTAAAGCATGGATCCGGTATTATTTTTGTTTAAAATAGATTGTTTGTAACAAAGAATAAATGCTTGAGGCAATAGATACCCCATTTACCCTGATATGATTATTACGCATTGCATACCTGTGTCAAAACATCTCATGTAACCAATAAATATTATACACCTACTCTGTACCCACAAAAATTAAAAATTAAAATTAAAAAATACATAAAAATAAAATTATGATAATAGCTTTGGATGATGGAATAAAGCATAGAAATTAAGTTTATGAAATAAATATTGGCTGTATTAACCTGATGCTAAAAGTTGGAATAAAAGAACACTCAATTTGTTATACAAAAATTCCAAAACATCTGTGTATTTCGTATTAGCAATGTCAATACTGTCTTCAAGGAAAATCATGAATTTTATTATTTACAGCACATTAAAAGGGGAAATCCACTAGACTAAGTGCATTTGACAACTCGGAGACTTGCATGTGCCACCTCATTTTTCAACTGCCTCTCCTTGCTGAGTCCCTGAAGCAGGCCTGCTGAGTATAGTTTAAGCCCACTGACTTAGACCCATTCTGAAATAGAACTGGTTAATCTCATCGACTATTTTTAATATCTAAGAGAAAAAAATTAGGCTATAATTTAAGGGAAGTACAAATAACCTTATTGATCCATTGAGAAGATAGTTTATTTGAGAATGTAAGTCACATCTTCACAATGTCTGCTAAGACTGGCCTTTTGCAGCCTGCCATATGGATGGTAGTTCTTCTAAAAGAAACATAAATCCAAGTCTAATGACTTGGTGAATTTTAACCTAGTTTAACAGTTGTTGAAATGTGTATTTTGGTTCAATAAAAAAATGGATAATAGATATAAGATACCAAAATCAGGTACTCAATCAGGATACAATTATTCAAAGAAAAGAGCTCCTGTGGAGCTGTGGAGTCTCTTCTTCTGAAATCCTTGGGGAAAGATCTATTTAATAATTCAATTTTTATAATTTTAGAAAGATAGTACAGGAGGCTGAGGCAGGAGAACCGCTTGAAGGGGAGGCGGAGGTTGAAGTGAGTTGCGATCATGCCACTGCACTCCACCCTGAGCAACAGAGTGAGACTCCATCTAAAAAAAATAAAAAAGAAAAGATAGTATACCATATGTTATATCACACCCTCAGTGAATATCATATATGAAGATTTCTGCAACAAAATGTATGTATATTCCCAAGAAGTGGGTTAAATAAGGTTTATAAAGATTATAAATAGCCTGATGTTAGGTATTGCTGTCAAATAATCATATATGTGTATACATATAATTGTATATTGTATTATAGATATACACATGTATACATGCATACATTCTGTTCTATTTTCTAAGAGCTATTTAGATCTCAGAATTGTAGAGAAAGGATTGTAGACCAGTGGCTAAAAGCCACATATACAATACTGTCTATCTAGGTGGGAAAGAAAAATAAAATTAAAAGGATTTCTTATAAAAGAGAAGATCAAGACATGGGGGAAGTATCTCCTAAAGTCTAATGAGATAAGTTTCCACGGGCACTCTCAGGAGATTGATAGATGTTCTTTTCCTCAGACAGATATGGTGAACTGGTGCCTTGCTCTTGCCTGGAAAATTCAAAAGAGAAAGTAGGGGCTGTCTAGGAGAAGTAGCTGCATGGAGAGTCACCGACATTCCTAAAGTGTGTTGGGACAAAGGATGCCTGATTAGTTCTCATGGGCCACAAGTGGCCATGAGGTTCTTCTAGCTTTTAACCAGTAAAATCACCTGGTGGAGTGTATTCGTGATCTCTCTTGAAATCACCCAAAACTGTAGCTTAAAACAGCAATTTCTTATTTTCTCCCAGTTGTGAATTAACTAGGCAGCTCACCTGCCAATATCACCTGAGCCAGCACAGGAGGGCTCCATCAGTCAGCTGGCAGCATGGATGATGGGGAGAGGTTGGTGTAAAACATCCTCACTGACATTTCAGGAGCATTAATTGGAGTGACTAGAAGAACTGTGATGGCTGAGCCAGTCCCGCTGTCTATCCAAGTTGTTTTTCATCTCAGGCTTCCTTGCATAATGACAGAAGTATTCACATAATGTCGTTTCCAACACATTCTATCATATTTAAGCAAGCCACAAAGCCAATCCAGATGCATAGCTTAATGAAGTGGATTCTGCCTCTTGATGAGGGGAGCTATAAAGAACTTGAGATCATCTTTAGTGTGCCACAGGTACACTAAGAAGCCACAAGCAAAGAAGAAGGGGAAGAAGAAAAGAGAAGGAGGAGGAGGAGAAGGAGGGTAAATTTAACTTTAAGTCAGATTCAAAGTTTGATTATCATATGGTGCTAACTACTTTTAATGGCAAAATTATAGCTGTATTTAAAAGGACCATAATTTTTTTCCAGAGATCTGTAAATATGCAGAGCTACCTGAGAGGAAATAATTGCCTCTGTAAGTAAATATTAAAGGGAAGATGAAAGACCAAAGTAAAGATATTTTCTGGGTGATTTCTATTGTTATTGATGTTATTGATCTTGCAAGTGGAGCTTCAATGTGTATTTTTGGTAGTGAGAGGTGCAATTCACACTCCATGAAATCTGTTGGTTCAATGTATTGATTTACTTTACCTGAAGAAATGGTGAAGCATGAGAGTACTAGATTGCCTACACACAGCAAATTATTCTAAAAATTATCTTTACCCCTGTCCTTCCCCAGAGTTTCACAGCTCATGGTTCTTTCTCACATCTTTCCTGTTTTCCTTTACAAACACTACAGTTCACTGGCTCTCGTCTAGACTCTCCTGTCCTTACAACTAGTATCTCCCTTTTTCTTCCAGAGATGGCTCCTTGCCAAGCATTCATTCACATACACACACATGTAACACATATAATGGAGAATCTACAGGTATTTCTTTGAAAAGAAAAATTTCTCCTGCATTAAATTTTGAAAGCTAGATCCCTAGGAAACAAATAAAATTGTTAAACTTTTTTTTTTTTTTACATCACAGGAAATACAATGAAAATAACAATATTTTGTGTTTTCTTTTTTAACTTTTAAGTTCAGCAGTACTAGTGCAGGTTTGTTACACAGATAAACTTTTGTCATGGGGGTTTGTCGTATGGATTATTTCATCATCCAGATATTCAGCCTAGCACCCATTAGTTATTTTTCCTGATCCTGTCTCTCCTCCCACCCTCCACCTTCTGACAGGCTCCCAGTGTCTGTTGTTCCCCTTTATGTGTCGAAGTGTTCTCATCATTTAGTTCCTACTTATAAGTGAGAACATGCAGTGTTTGGTTTTCTGTTGCTGATTAGTTTGCTAAGGATAATGGCCTCCAGCTCCATCCATGTCCTTGCAGAGGACATGTTCTTGTTTTTTCTTATGGCTCCATAGTATTCCATGGTGTATATGTAACACATTTTCTTTCTTCAGTCTATTGTTAATGGGCTTTTAGGTTGGTTCCATGTCTTTGCTATTGTGAATAGTCCTGCAATGAATATACACATGTATGTGTCTTTATAATAGAATTATTTATATACTTTTGGGTACATACTGAGTAATGGGATTGCAGGGTTGAATGGTATTTCTGTCTTTAGGTCTTTGAGGAATCACCACACTGTCTTCCACAATGGCTGAACTAATTTATACTCCCACCAACAGTATAAAAGCATTCCTTTTTCTCTACAACCTTGCCAGCATCTGTTATTTTTTGACTTTTTAATAATAGCCATTCTGATGGGTGTTAGACAGTATCTTGTAGTTTCGATTTGCATTTCTCTAATGATCAGTGATGTTGTTAAAATTAACCTGATGGTTATGAGCAGGATGGATTCAGGAAATATAATATATTTCCATATAACTATATGGAAATAATAGCAAGTGATAATTAACATAAGACGGAGAACCATGCTCTGCAGAAGAAAAATGATTAATGGCTATTCACAGTTAAGTTAAAAAAAAGGGCCTACTTTTAAAATATTATGATGTTCATGAGTAAATAGAATTAGAAGTTATATTCGCATCAATCAAAATCTCAGGAATTCAGGCTTTCTAGGACCTCAGTGTTGTGTGATAGATTAGGAAAAGATGGCAAGACTGAAATTTGCAGATGGTATCTCTATTATAAAATGTGTTAAGTAATTATCAAAATACTCCAGATGGGAAAAGCAAGATTCCAATGTGTTGAATCATCAAGATTGAATATCTACATTGATAAAAGTCAAGCTATTTATTTATTTATTTATTTATTATTTATTTATTTTAAAGTCTTTTTTCATAGACATTTATTCTTTGTTTAATCTAGGTTAGTTATCATACACATTTAAAATGGCTCAAATGTATAGAATAATGTCATATAAATCATTCAACATTTAATATGCTTTAGAAGTATTTATAGAACATTTGGTATATAATAGGAACTTTATTGGGTACTAAGAGACAGTCAGGAGACAGAAACAGGTCCTGCCTTTATATAGTGCACTGTGGGATTCTTACCAAAGAAACCTAGAAAATTATTACGCTCCATGATGAGCTATGATAGGAAAAATATAAGATGCAGTGTGGGCTCATAAGAGGGGAACCTAATTCATATTTCCCTAATTCAGGGAAGGAGTGAGAATCAGAAAAACTTCCAGGAGGAAGTGACTTTTGAATGAAAACTTTAAGATTCAACATTAGAAATATCAGTAATACAAATATAAAATAAATCATATTTCATTTCAAATGGGACAGTATGTGCAAATATCTGGCCATAATAAAAAATGTGGTACATTTTAAGAATTGAATCAGTGTGGAGAGAACAGGGAGATGTGGCAAGAGACAATGCTGGAGAAGTCTAAGTGAGCCATGTTGTGAAGTCAGGCTGAGATACCATTGCAAAGTTTGAAGCAAAGGGGTGATATAATTAGATTTGCAATTTTGAAATATCACTTTGGTTTCAAAGTGGAGGATAGAATGGAGAGAGCAATGAGAGGAAACTAGAGAACCATACCAGGCTGCTGCAAAAATCAAGGTAAAAGCCTCTAACAATCTGGACTCGGTAGCGACAGTGGGGAAATAAAAGGAAAGTGGAGAGACTCCAAAGATAATCGAGAAACAGACAGAATGGGGAATGATTGGCAGTGGGGATGACAGAAAGGGAAGAGGGGGTGGCGGACTCTGCCTGATTACTTTTTTTTTTTTTTTTTTTTTGAGGTGGAGTCTCGCTCTGTCTCCCAGGCTGGAGTGCAGTGGCGCCATCTCGGCTCACTGCAAGCTCCGCCTCCCGGGTTCACGCCATTCTCCTGCCACAGCCTCCCGAGTAGCTAGGACTACAGGCGCCCGCCACCACGCCCGGCTAATTGTTTTTATTTTTAGTAGAGACGGGGTTTCACCGGGTTAGCCAGGATGGTCTTGATCTTCTGACTTCGTGATCCACCTGCCTCGGCCTCCCAAAGTGCTGGGATTATAGGCGTGAGCCACCGCGTGCGGCCGATTACCTCTAATTTCTTTGAGCAGTAGAGGAGCAGCTTGTCTCTGGGATGATCCTACAAGTAGGGAGAGCAGGATGGCGAGTTTTCCAACACAGGCTTGAGGAGTGCAGTGAATGTTTTAGAGTGTCATCATGAAGAATGTGATCTAGGCCTCCCCACGAAAATATAAAAAGGCTATTGGTCAAATTTCATTGCCCGATTGAATGTGGAGACCAGATTCAGAACGGAACCAATAAAGGGACTGTGTTTTTTGGGGGGTTTTGTCTGTCTGTCTGTTTGTTTGTTTTACCATGCATTTATCCTCTTTACTCTGAAAACATGTTCCTCTTTCGTCAGTGATTCTTTCTCTATTTTTTAAATTAATAAAGAAAATTCCATAAAATTATAATGTACAACATGGTGTTATATATGTATACTTTGTGGAATGGCTAAATCAAACTATAATTACTTCACATGCTTATTTTTTGTAGTGAGAATGCTTAAAATCTACCATCATCATTTTTCAAATATATAAGACATTTGCTATTAGCTATAGTCACCATGTTGTACAATAGATCTCTAGAACTTATTCCTCCTGTCTACTGGAATTTTGTATCCTTTGACCAACATCACCTCAATCCCATCCCTTCAACCCTCTGTTGCCTCTAGACCCTAGTAAGCACCATTCTACTCTGTGTTTCTATGAATTTCCCTATTTCAGATTCTGCATACACATGCGATCATGCAGCACAGTCAGCCTTCCATATCTGTGAGTTCCCCATTCATGCAATTAGTAATCCACAGACCAAAATATTTGGAAAAAATATATATGTGTATATACATGTGGTTACATCTGTACTGAACATATACAATCTTCTTTCCTTGTCATCATTCCCTAAACAATACAGGATAACAATTTACATAGCTTTTAGATGGTGTTTGGCATTATAAATAATCTAATGATGATTTAAAATATATGGGAGGCTTTGCATAGGTTATATGCAAATACTAAGCCAATTTATATAAGAAACTTGAGCGTCTGTGGATTCTGGTGTCCACAGGGGTTCCTGGAATCAATCCCCCATGGATACCGAGGGATGACTGTATTTTGTCTACTTTGTATATGGATAAAGAAAATGTGCTACGTATACACAATGAATACTATTAAATGATAACTTTCTTAATGAATGGCATCACCAACCATGCAACTGTCCAAGCCAGAAACATGAGATCATCCAGGACTCAAATCCTTACTTTCTACCTCCTTCATATTCCTCAAATTCATCTACATCCCTGCAATTCTACTGACTCTACTTTGTTATGGGACACCTTTAGCACAACCTGGATTCTTATAACAGTTTCATCCTAGAGTTTGCCATTAGCCTTATTCTCTCTAGTGTTATAAGGTAACCCTTTACCTCCAGCACACGTGGCTGCTTGCGACTATTACTGTCATTCCATATGGGATCATTACAGTTAAAGGAGGTAATAAGTGCTCCTTAGAGAAAGTTTGAGAGTCCACTTTCTCCCTCTAACACTTACTATTACTCACTTCTCTCTCATCAATCAGTTATCCATGTCGTGACCTGCTTAAGAAGAGGAAGGACTAAAGTAGAATAAGGCAATGAGAGTTGGAGCTAGACCCATTGCTGAGTATGAGTCACAAAAATTTCTTGCTAATTTTTGCTATTTTACAGAAGCCACAGGCAGAAGTGACTGGAGAAAGTACTCAATATGCTGAATATTGAGTCGACTGGGAAGCCCAACCAAAAAGACGCATGCAGGGACACCATGGGGAGCAGAGGAAAGTGCCTGCCTGGGCTTTAAAGGACAACTTGAAAGCAGAGAGCTATGCCTAGATGTGCCCGAGTTCAATTTTATGATATCAGCTAAGTCTTTGGTAGTTTGTGGTGAATACGTCTTTATTAGTCTCCTCACATGACTTCTGTTTGTCAGACACATTGCTCTATCGTGAGAATTCAAATATGAGTAAGACACTGTCCCTGCCATCACAGACTTGGTGGAGAGGAAGCTGCAAAAGAGTCAATTCTTGTAGATTCTGCAAAAATATTACAATAGAAAAAAAAATACAGCCATGCTTTGTTTTACTGCACTTCACTTTACTGCCTTTCACACGGTTTACAAATTAAAGGTTTGTGGCAACCCTGCTTCTAGCAAGTCTATTGACACCATTTTTCCATCAGCATGTGCTCACTTCCTGTCTGTGTCATATTTTAGTAATTTTTGCAATATTTCAAAAAACTTTATTGTCATTATATCCATTTTGGTAATCTGTAATCTGAGGATCTTTGATATTAACATTTTAATTGTATTGGGGTGCCATAAACCACACCCATAAAAGATCGTGAATTAATTGATAAATATTGTGTGTGTTCTGACCATCCCACCAAAGGGCTATTCCCCCATTTCTCTTGCTTTATATTTGGTAGTCTGGAATGGAACACACAGTATGTCAGAGGTATGCCTATAATGTCCAAGCTGAATCCTAAATGATTATTAAGGATTAGTAACTTTTTATCATGAACCTCATGTACCCCATCCATAAAAAATATGCATTTATGAATTATATACATGCATTACCATCAACAATTAATGGATAATAAAACACAAATTACACACAAATAGTGAGGTTAATTGTTAAGAATACTATATATATATATATGTATTTATATATATATATGTATTTATATATATATATATAAAATCAGGACCAAAAAAGTGACAAATACACATGTGATCATTCTGCAGGTAATAATATAGGAACGGCATTCATAAACCAAATTATCAGTTGGCTGGAAGTGAATACAGATATTCACACCTGCCTTATTTTTCCATACTAAATGACACCATTTTCCCATATCTTAAAACACAGAATGTGAAAAGACAAATTGTAACTTAAATAAATATTATATGTAACAACTTATTCTAATCTTTTTGAGAACTTCTAGTTTCCTGGCTAATATATTGTCTAATTGTCTGTGTTTCGTGTGACTAGAAAACAAAGCTCATACAATAGTTGATATGTCAGTTTCGTTCTTTTTTGTCACTTGCTTGTTCTTGCAATAATAGTATTAAATTGTCTTCAGTTTACAGTTTCTATTTAGAAAACCCTTTATGAGCTTTCCCCATTTTGTAAGGATCAATTTATTTAGAATAAGAGTATAACCCATAAATCCACTTAACTGGGCATGCATAAGCTACAAACATTGCCTTGCAGAGTGCTAACAAGAAAGAGGCTTCTGCCATGCCCTTTCCCCATTGTGGAACTTCCTCTCTTTTTCAAAATCCCTCAAGGGCATCAGTACTTAGTCAGAGTAAACATTTATAACGTTTTACTCATTCTTACTTCATAGACAGAAATGCATAAATAAGAACTGCATATTTTCTTCCCACTTTTTGATGGATCACCCTGTGCAAACCCTGTGATACACAGCATGAAACCATTATGGTACAATTTAGCCAGGCATTGGACAAAGAAAGCAGGGCACGCAAAGTTCCTGAGGCAAGAGGGAACATAGTCTTTTTGAAGAAGCACTACACTGTGAGCTTTGGCGTCAGAGCTCCTGGTCTTTGTTTGGGCTGTTGCTGTGAACAAGATATTTGCATTGTCACTGTGTTAGTTTTGTGTCAATTAATGAGAGTGATAGTGTTTATTTGATAGTGTTAAGGTGGCATTTAATAATAATAATGTAGCAAACTAGTAAATTGGAATATTAATCCATGTTATTTTCTTTTTCTGAATTCCTTATATGTGAATCCCCTCCCACCCCCGTAGGTAAAGAGTTTCACTATTGTGTTAGAGAGAAATAGAATTTTATAGTGCAAAAACAAAACAAAAAAGATCAAAATATAATCAGTGCTTGGTTTCTTTTATTTTTTACTTGTAGAACAGACATTTTAGAGTATTATTTTTAAAAAAAGAAGAAGGTTTTCACAGCCAGAGTAATAAATATGGAAAGAGACTGGAAGAAGAATTAGATCATTCCACCCACACCCCCTTGAGAAATCAAGGTGAGTCACCTGTATTGATGTGGGAGGGATGGAGAGTTGGTGAATAAGGTATGGCCTTATTGGACATCAAAGGTGGGAGAAAAGGGAGCTGAATCTGAGATGAGTAGGTGGAGAGAAGTGAGGTCAGCATGCGCAGATGCACAAACACTCTGGGAGCCGCATGGAAGCTAAGCCAACAGCAAGAAACATTACTCAGAGTAACATTTACTCAGACAGAGAAGACATGCTGGCTGTACCTCTCCTCACAGAGGGGTGTGGGCCTCTGGTCATCAGGTCCCTTCATGAGAATTTTCTGAGCTCAGTGCAGACTTCCTGGGTATTCATGTGCACTCTTTTTGGAAGGCCCGGAATATTCTAAGTTTCCCAAAATTAATCTGGAGGTCTTTAACATACAGAAGGGTAGAAGTGTCATAGAAGGAAAACCCCAGCATTGAGAGCAGTGCTTGAGTAAACTGGACAATGGGACATTCCATTCTACTATGGCAACAATCATAATGAGAAAAGTGACCAGCATTTTATAGAACATCTACCATTTTATCAGGCAGTGTACTATTAAACACATCATATACATTGCATCTTTTAACCCAGTTCTTAATCTCTACACTACACTGTTCTTAATATCTACACTCTACTGCCTCCCAGATAAAATGACAAAACAGATTTAAAGTATTTATATGTATATGGTGCTTGCTTATGATTTTCACATATATATCATGGAAGAAGATGGTTGAAAATGGGGAACATACTGGTTATCTGCTGTAATACCAAAAGAGTAAAGACTGCGTCAGAAACTTTTAAGACTCAGATATCAAAGTTCAGAAACGTTTGTTTTATTTTTCTAGATGTATTTTTTAAATTCACAAATAGTTTAATTTTCTTATTTCATGGCTGAACACAAAGAGACAGGTCAGGAATTGAGAGTTTCTCTTCTTTCCTTGTTTTTTATTCTCTAGGTTAAAAGACAATAAATGCCTACTAAGGCTTAATGTTCTCATTCCATTTGTTTCACCTGTCTTCAAGATACTTTGACTCATCTCTAAATCTTTTCTCAGCATTTTCCCCTTTGAGGTGTTTGCTATTTCTCAGGTATCCATTGATGGGAAATAATTTTTACTCCTCTTTGGTCCAAAGCAGGAGCCTGACTGTGACTGAGGAGTGAGGTTAACTGTGTGAGGGTGAGAAATCAGTAACCCTGCGATGGCCACACATCTAAGCCAAGTCCTCCAACCTATATCCAACTTCTGGATATCTCTCAAATGATTCCAGAGTAGGCATTTATTGATTGATCTGCCAAAATCACATAATACAAAGCAAAGAGCCAGAACAGTCGTGTCTGTTTTAAGAATGTTTCAAAATTATACTTAAACATTATGAAATTGTATCAATATTGTAGAGTAGTGTTACATAATGTGCATTCATTCTTCAAGCTTTTATTGGATCACCATCACGTGCTGGACTCCCAAGGATATAAGAATGAGAAAACATACAATTCTTATAATTCTGGGGCTTGGTGTGTAGTAGGATAGACAGATATTAATATTAATCAAAGAGCCAAAAATAAATGTGAAACTGCCAATGGCAACAGTCACTAAAAAGCAGTGTTACATGGTACTTTGAAAGCACATCACAGGAGAACTTGACCTACTCAGCAAGGCCAGGTAAGGCTTTCCCAAAGAAATGGAAATTGAGTTTAAACTTGAAGGAAAAATCTTCCCAGTTGAGGGGACTAGTATACACTCAGCATCTACGTTGTAAGTCCTATTTAAATCATTTCTTGGCTATGACCACTCCCTTTCTATATAATTTTGTTTAAAATGAAAACAAAGCCACAGATATACACATAGAGATCACAATGGACTTAAGAAGTTCCTTTCCAAAGTAGCTAACATGGCAAAATGTCTAATTCAGAAATTAGCTAAGAAAAATCTTGCAAAAAAATACCACCATCAATTGACCAAAAATCAAAGGTCGTTAGCCTGGAAATATAGGAGTTAGAATGTCAGTGAAAGGAAAGCAGTTAGCATACTATAACTAGCAGCAGACATAAACAAAACATTGGAAAAGGAAATTGTTTGAGTATTTCAACCTTTCTGATATGTGTTTGTTTTTCAGAATTCCTAACTATTCTTTGTGTTTAGGCATAGCCTGAAATAATGTTTTCATTAATTTCCACAGACTTATTTTGGCACAAAAGTGCTAAACTATAGTTATTTTCCAAGATGAAACAATTTCTGCATCTGCATATACAGGTGCACCCAGCAAATCACTGAACCCTAAAGCAAACTTTTAAAAGCCATGACCTATGTAAAACAAAACTGGAATCTTTTTCTCAGAAATCCATGCTTACAAAAACAGCTTCTAAAATAAGTGTTATTTATGCCAGGGGAGCACCATGGTGCAACTGTGGTATTTATATGTTCCTTTAAGGTATTGTTAATTTTTCTATTTCTAAACTCCCTACATAGTTGCAGACTGCAAGAAGATTTTGATTATGTAATAATTTGTAAATGTAATAAAACGCTATTTTGAAAGCACTGTGTGCCCCCGCCCCCCAATTGTTACCTCTCCTCAAATGACCTAAATAAACTTTATCAATGAGCTGTTGCTCCAATTGCTATTTACCAAATGATAAACTTGACCTAAAAAAGAAACTTTAATAAAGCCAAATTTAAAATCGCTGTGTTTCATTCTCATGCAAACATGACATTTAAACGAATAGCATCTATCTCCTTCCCTTAGGACATATAGTATAATTTGAAAAACTACATATGTATATTCATTTCTTCCTTTCTTTTTCTGGTTCAGACACGTTGTTATTGAGAATTTAAAATACTGTCCTTGCAGTTGCTTTTCATCTTCACCAAGTTCTATGTAAAAATTAACATGGTTTTAATAAAGCCCATTATGTCTTTAATGAACTATCAAGAATATAAACAGGTAACATATTATCTTTACTCCATAAGCAAATAACATCTTTGATGCTTTTCTTTTCTAAACCAGTTTGGATCATAAAAAAGGAAGCATGGTTTGCATGTTTCACCTGTGTCAAAAAGTATCTCAGCTTCTGTGACATTTTGAAAGCTTTATAAGCAAGAGAAATGTTGCATATAAATGATATCACACCCTATGTTTTAGCTAGTTATGCCTCAATCCTTTATTGATTATAGGCCATATAACTTCAGGCAGACAAAAGAAAAATAATCCCTATCATGTTGAGTGCTGGTCTGTGGTGTTTATGGGTACCCTGCTGGGTTAAATGACTTACACATCTGTCAGGTGTGCTACATTATAGCCACAGGAAAATCTCAGTACAGGTTGTGTGCCAGGCAAAATTCTTTGTCTCAGACCTTGTCAATCCTGCTGATGGATGAGTTCAGTATTCTAATGAATAAGATTCTAAATATGTTTATACTTTGCCAGATATCCAGATTACATCAGGAGGAACAAAGCTCAGGCAATTGGAAAGAATACAATCATTTTTGAAGGACAGTGCTTCTCCTGACTCATACAAATGTGTGGGTTTTAAGCTATCCTGAGGAGATGGTCTCCTACCCCTTTGTAATCCTTTTTTTAATAAGCTTCATTTAACAGACTAATTTCCGTTTACTCAAAACAAATTAATTCCAAACAATTTGCAAAGGCTACCTTACTTCTAAAGAGCTTTACTTACTGTTACCTTTATATTGTGCATAGTACAATGTCTACAATCAATGGGTTTGCAGACATATTCCTAGTGAATTATATTTTAAGCTATGCTAACAGTGGCTAAATCAGATGAAATTGTTCCAGTAGGTTGGTACAAATGTGTTCCATTTAGATAATGTATAAGTGATAAATCCAACCACTTTTTCCATGACCTTTCACATTCTAATTTTAAAACTGAATGGTTTTTTAATTGGTTTTAGGAAGAGCATCATAGAGAATATATCCCCTATTACATATCAACTATTTGCCTTTACAGTTATATAATATTCATATCACAGTCTATATAAAGTTATAAGTCCTTCCTCTAATAACAATGTTTTAAAGAGATTTAAGATTTTGTGAAACTAACATTTGATGTTTACTGTTTTTAAACTTCACAGAATATCTACCATGAATTCTTTTAAATTCTATTTCAAATAAGGCAAAAAATCACATCATTAATAGGGTATAGTGTGACAAACAAAGATAATGAAAGTGATGAGACATTGGTTAGAAATTTCAAATCAATTTCCTCTTTTTAAAATGTTGTACTTACTGAGTATAACATTTGCAGAAACTCACTAAGAATATAACTTATTTCCAACAAGACAACCATCATTTCCATTAATAGCCTGAAAATTATGAAACTTACATATTTAGCCTTTATGATTAAACCAACAGAGTTTTGAGGTTAATAATTTAGCATTTCAGATGGTACCCAACTTACAGTGGTTCAATTTAGAATTTTTCAACTTTACAATGGTGCAAAAGCGATATGCATTCAACAGAAACTGTACTTTGAGTACCCATACAGCCATTCTGTTTTCCATTTTCTGTACAGTATTCAATAAATTATGAGATATTCAACACTTTATTATAAAATAGGCACTGTGATTGATGAATTTGTCCAACTGTAGGCTAATGTAAGTGTCCTGAGCACATTTAAGACAGCCTAGGTTAAGCTATGGTGTTCTACAGGTTAAACGTATTAAATGCATTTTTGACACATGACATTTTCAACTTATGACGGTTTTTTTGGGACATATCCCCATTGTAAATGAGGAGAACTTGTACATGGAAAAACAAAAATTCCAGTAACACCTATGGATAGTAAGTATAGACATTGTTAATCACGAAAGGAGATTTGAGTTATTTATTTATTAACCCATTTATTCATTTATTCATAGTATCATAAATACTGTAGAAAGCAGGCTGAACAAAGTAGACACATTCCTTCCTCTTGTCACTTAAAAAGTTCAAAATCTATAGTGCCACCACCCACATCTATTAAAGGGCATCCTCCTCACTACACTGCAAAATCCTAAATCAGTTGACGTATACGTGTAGTCCAAATCTGGTCTTTGTATTCTGTACCAGTAATAGAAATATGAACAAAATACCCATAATAGAAATATGAATGAATAACTTGATCAGGCACGTCGCAAAAGAGGCTATCCACATAGCCAATCAACATGTGCAAATTTTACCAACTTCATTAGTCATCAGAGAAATAAAAGTTAAAACATTCAATATTCTCCAGAATGGCTAAAATGCAAAGGAGAGACAATAAAAGTATTGGAATGGATTTGGTGGAAATGAAACCTGCTTACATTGCTAGTGGAAATATGTATTTGTATATATAATCGGTATAAAAACTTTGGGTAAGGCTTTCTAAAGCTGATTATATACATCTTATGACTCAACAATTTGCTTTATAGATATAAATAGACCCAACAGGAAAAAAAACTCACATATAAAAACTCACAAAGAAGTACTATTCATAATAGACACAAACTAGAAACATACCAAATAACCAATAGCAATAGAATGGATAAGTATATAGCAGTATGTTGATAAATGGAATTCGCTTCATCAATAATAATGAACAAACTATACACAGAACATCATACAACTCAATAGAAAAAAAAAACCTGATTTTAAAATGAGCAAATGACCTGATCAGACATTTTTCCAAAGAAGACATACAAAAGGCCAACAGGTACATGAAAATATGTTCAATATCACTAATCATCAGGGAAATGCCCATCAAAACCCAAATGAGGTATTGTCTCACACCTGTTAGTATGGCTATTATCAAAAAGTCAAAAGACGTTAAGTATTGGCAAGGATGAAAAGGGAATCCTTGTTCGCTGTTGGTTTGAAGATGTTTAATTCTGCCAGCGACTTAGTGTAGACCCAGGTGCCGCAATAGCCCCAACACTATGAGGAAAGCTGAAAGGAGGGAAAAAGCCCCAGTAGCTCTACCACCTGCATGAGTCCAGTGAAGCAGGACACTCACACAAGTCAGTGAATGCAGATGTATTATTTACAGACAGGCAGCAAGAATAAACAGAAGCCTAGGATCCATGGCAAGCCAGTCCCCCAAGACTCAGAAAAGCAGCTCATGGCAGATGAAGCTCATCTGGGCTCACTGAGTGTAAGCACTGGAGAACATCCTGTTCTCTAAGCAACAGAGGCACAGAGAAGGATAAGGTTGTTATCCTTATCTCAAGATGTCACATTTTTTGGTACATTCTGCGGTTATTGGGAGAACTGCAAGTGGCAGGGGGAATAGCTGTGTCAGTCAAAGCTATCGGAAATTCGACCTCCTTACTAGGTAGGGATGTAAGTTGGTAGAGCCATTATGAAAAAGAGTTTAGAAGTTCCACAAAACATTACAAATAGAACTAAGATACAATGCAGCAATACCACTTCTGGGTATAAAGAAAATAAAATCCATATGAAATACAATCACTATATCAAAAAGATACCTGCACTCCATGTTTATTGCAGCACTATTCACAATAGCCATGGTACAGAAGCAATAAAAGTAAATATTTTTTTTCAGTCTTTGAAAAGAAAAGAATCCTATCATCTGCAACAATGTGGACATTATACTAAGTGAAATAAGCAAGACACACAAAGACAAATAGTATATGATCTCACTCATATGTGGAATCTAAAAGAAACATTGAATTCCTGGTAACAGAATAGGTGGAATAGCGGTGGCCAGGTTCTGGAAATGAGGAAAAGAAAGAGAGATATTTGTCAAAGGATACAAACCTTTGGATATAAGATGAATAAGCACTGGAGACATAATGTACAGCATGGTGACTATAGTTAATAATAATGGGTTGTATAGTTGATTTCACTGAGATGTTGTCTCACTCCGTCACCCAGGCTGGAGTGCAATAGCATGATCATAGCTCGCTGTAGCCTCAACCCCCTAGGCTCAAGCAATCTTTCTGCCTCAGTCTCTCAAGTAGCTGGGACTACAGGTGTGTGATTCCACACCCAGTTAATTTGTTAAAAAAAAATTTAGAGATGAATTCTCACTGTGTGGCAGAGGCTGGTCTTGACCTCTTGGCCTCAAGCAATTCTTCTGCCTTGGCCTGCTGGGTCTCTGGGATTATAGGGAGGAGCCACCACAACTGGTGAAATATTTTAAGAGACTAGATCACAAGTGTTTTCACCAAAAAATAAATAAATAAATAAAAAGTGACTACGAGAGATGTTGGGAGGTGTTGGATATGTTTATTAGCTTGATTGTGGTAATCATTCCCCTATGCCTCCATATATATGTAAATATATACATCACATTGTATGCCCTAAATATATAGAATTTTTATTTGTCAGTCATACTTTCAGAAATCTGAAGAAAACTATATACAAAGCAACATAAAAACATTTCAAACATACTGTAGAGTGAAAGAAAACAGATACAAAATATACATACTGAATGATTCCATTTATACAAAAAGTTAAAAACGGGCAACAGTACCGCAAGAAAAGCATGATAGGAGAGATTTTTCTCTCCTATTCCCTTTTGAAACAAAAGCCTTAAGCTGCTGGATACAGGGCAGAAAATCCTGTTGCCTTTTAGAGCACTGGTGAAGACATTCCCCACAAGGCACTGGAAGTGCTGAAGGAAGAAAACAGAAAATGCCTTTTACCCCTGAGAAAGGAGAAAAATAAATTCCACGCTGAAACCTACAGGGGGAGGAGAGCAGAAACCCCAAGACAGCCCACCCACCAGAATCCAGGGACAGTGTCTACTTAAGATGGAGGCTTAACCAGAACCATAGAGGGTGTCTTTCTCTTCCAGCCTATACCACCACTATAGCAGCACCAAGTGACAGACGGCTTCTGCTTGGAAAGGGACAAAGAAGGGTGAAGAAAGACCCCGGCTGAGGCACAAGTTCAAAAGAAAGACCTAGAGCTGAGGATAAAGCAAATATTGAGAGAATCCTTGTAGTAAACCAACCCCACCTTAAACACAAGGTAATGCTAGAGGAATTCTAAGTCTGTGGTGCACAGGGGTTTACTATAACAACAAAAGAGCCCAACCACCATTTCATTCCTAACTTGTTGACTCAGCCTTCCACAACAGAGGACTAGCAAAAGAAAATATATGCCCATCTACCAATTTCCAGGCATAAAGTCGATTTACCTCAGCCTCTATTGTCCTACACAAGATGTGAGCTTTCAACAAAAAATTAAAGCATAGATAAAAATTCAGTAAGTACTTAGTAAACCTGAAAAACATTATAAATCAGCTTCATTTATTTGCTATTTATAGAATATGCCACTAAATAATAGCTGAATATATAGTCTTTTCAAATGCAAATGGGACATTCTTCAAGAAAGACCATATTTTAGGCCAAAAACCAAACCTCAACATAATTAAATGATTGATATCCACAAACAATTCTCTAACAATTCCCTAGGAAACATGTTTTGTAACAATAATAGATTAAAATTAGAAATCAGTAGCCAGAAGATACCTAGAAAATCCCTCTGCATATTTGGAAATTAAACAATACATTTCTAATAGGCCATGGAGGTCAAAGAGAACATAACAGGGAAGTTAACAATATTTTGAATTGAATGAAAGTAAAAACATAGCATGGTGGAATTTGGATGATGCCACTAAAGCAGCACTTTATGAGAATTTATATATTAAATATATAAAATGCATATGTTAAATGTTTACATTACGTGAGAGAAAATACCTCAAATCAATATTCTGATTCCATTTTAAGAAACATAGAAATAACAGAGAAAATTAAATCCAAAGCAAGTAGAAGGAAAAAAATGAAAATAATAAATAAAAAATAAAAGCAGAAGTCAATGAGAACAAAAAAAAGAAAAGAAAAGAAATAAAACTAAAATCTCATTCCTTTAATAACAAATCAATAAAACTGAGGCCAATCAAGAAAAAAGAGAAAATACAGAAATTACGAATACCAGAAATCAAAGAGGGGCTATCACTATGGTTAATAATACTATGTATGAGTAACTCTACATCCATAATTTCAAAAACTTAGATGAAATAATAAAATTCTTCGAAAGACTCCCAACTCTCAAAAATCAATGAAAAAGAAATAGATAAACTGAATATTTCTAAATCTACTAAATAATCAAATTGATACTTAAAAACTCTCCAACAAAGTAAACTGGAGGCTTATATGGTTTTACTGATGGACTTTGTCCAATATTTAAGGAAGAGATAATGACAATTTTCCAAAAATGTATCCAGAGTATAGAGGAGAAGGAAATGCCTCCTCGCTCATTTTATGAGGCCAATGTTACCCTAATTCCAAACAACAGAAAAACTTACAAAGAAGAAAACTAAAGAATAATATCCCTCGGGAACATGCACACAAAAACTTTAAATAAAGTACCAACACATGAAATACAACAAGAAGTAAAAAGAGTAACACAAAATCACCAAATGGGATTCATTTCAAGAATGTAAGAATGTTTCAACATTCAAACTTCAGTTAGTATACAAGTGATGCTCATTCATAGTAGTTATGTTCTATAAAGTGTACATCAACATTGAAGTAATGAATACTGAATCATTGCTCCTAGAAGAAATGCAAGATTAGGTTCCTCTGAGTTTCTGGTCACAACATTTTCAACAACTGATCAAATATAACCCTGTTGGATGTGTGTTCCTGTTTCAAAACACTTTATTTAATATATATTGTTAATTAATTAACATTGAACTCATATCCAAGAGCACCTTAACTCATACCTGAAGAAAGCTTGAACACACGTATTCTGTCTGTAAGGAACTCTAGATAGTACTTCATTGGTATGCTTGGGGGCCCCTTTAAACAGCAAAATAATTAATAAAATGCACAAACATGTAAAAAATGTGCCAATCAATACACCATAAAAAGGATGCTTGGTCATAGTATGACAGCTAAAACAAGGCAGAATATAGCCTTGTCGACCTCAGCTGGAAATGTGCACATTGGGTTACTCAAATTTTTCACTCCTCTGTGCATGTCTGCAAATGCAGCAAAAGCACCACAAGTTTTGACTTGAGGCTTACAAATAAATTTTAGCAAGTAGATAAATTCACAAATACAGATCTATGTATAATGAGAGTTCACTGCAATTAATCATATCAAGCAAAAAGAAAAGCTTTATTATTATCTTTTGGCACATGGGAAGTTTGGCAATTTCAACAGCCCTTCATGATAATACTCTCAGCAAACTAGTAATAGAAGGAAACATTGTCAAGTTGATAAAGGGCATCTACAAAAACAAAAAACAAACAAAAAACTACTGCTAAAATTATGCTTAGTGAAAAAAAGACTTAAAGTTTCTCTCCTCTGTGATTGTGTAAAAGACAGGGATTTCTGCTTTCACCACTCTATACAAAATCTTATCAGTAGTCTTACCCAGTGCAATGAAACAAAACCAAAAATAAATAAATAAGAGACACAGACTAGAAAGAAATATAATTGCTCCTTATCGTAAAAAACAAGATTGTCTACCTAGAAAAATCTGGAAGATTATATATATTCTTCAAGATTATACATATATATATAATACACACATATATGTGTATACATATATAATATGTAAATTTTATATATAAATTTTATATCTATTTATATAATATAATATATACATATAATGTATATTTAATGTACATTATGTATATATAAATTATATATTATATATAATATATAAATTATATATTATATATTATATATAATATATAAATTATAAATTATATATTTATATATAATATATAAATTATATATAATATAAATTATATATTTATATATAATATATAAGTTATATATAATATAAATTATATATTTATATAAATATATAAATTATATATAATACATACATATGTGTGTGTCTATACATACATAACATATAAATTATTCAAGGTTTTATATATATATATGTATGATGGAAGAGATGTGTTAAAATCACCAGTCATTGTCCATTTTTCTATTTCTCCATTATGTCTGTCAGTTTTTGCTTCATGTACTTTGGAGTTCTGTAATAAGATATATATTATATATATATCATATACATATACGATATCTATATCTTATTATAGAAGATATCTCTATCTTATTACAGAAGATATCTATATATCTTATTACAGAAGATATCTATATCTTATTACAGAAGATATCTATATATCTTATTACAGAAGATATCCATATCTTATTACAGAAGATATCTATATCTTATTATAGAAGATATCTATATCTTATTACAGAAGACATATATATCTTATTACAGAAGACATATATATCTTATTACAGATGATATATATATCTTATTACAGAAGATATATATATCTTATTACAGAAGATATATATATCTTATTACAGAAGACATATATATCTTATTACAGATGATATATATATCTTATTACAGAAGACATATATATCTTATTACAAAAGATATATATATCTTATTACAGAAGATTTTATTATAGCAGTTATATATCTTATTACAGAAGATATATATATATATATATCTTCCAGTTTCTTAATGTATTAATCCTGGAATCATTAGGAAATATTCCTCTTTGTCTCCTGTAACTCTTCTTGTCTTAAAGACTTTTACTTAAATTAACACAGTCACTCTACCTTTCCTAGACTTACTATTTGTGTAGTATGTTTTTTCCACCTGTTACATTCACTCTATTAGTGTCTTTGTGACTAATTGTATCTGTTACAGAATGCATATAGCAGCTTCTTGTTCTTGATTTTCATCCACTTGAAAATCTGTATGATTAGAATTTTTTGCCTATTTTATTTGAATATAATTGTTGATATTGATATGGTTTATTGAGGTCTGCCATTTTTCAGTTTGTTTTCTGCTTGCCTTATTGATTTGTTGATCTTTAGTTCTCTTTTTTGTCTTTTTAACTTAATCTATATTATTTTGAATTCATTTTCATCATTTCAATTCCTGTCTTGGCTTCCTAGCTTTATCTTCTTACATTACATTTTAATGTTTGACAAGACTTACAATATCTATCTTTAATTTATCATAATCTTCTTAGTGTTAATGTTTAATTACTTCAGATATAATATTGGAAATTTGCAGCAGCCTATCTACAGTTATACCCCATCCCTTGTGTTATTATTTCTACATCTTACATCTATATGTATTATAAATCCAATAATTTAGTGTTAAAATTTTTGTTTTAAGTCACCGTCTTTTAAATAATTTAAGATAAAAAGAAAATGTAATATTTTATTTACCAATATATTCATTATTTCCTGTAAACTTCATTTCTTCTTTTGGATATGAGTTCATCTGTATTTTTTCTTCACTCAACCTAAAGACCTTTCTTCAGAATTTTGTACAGAAGCTATGCTAGATTCATTGTATAAGGTATTCTTGGTAGATAGAAGGTTTTTCCAACCATTTGAATATGTCATTCTAATATCTCCTGGACTCTAGTTTACATAATAAGTCAGTTTAATTGTACTACTATTTCCATACATGTGATTTGTTATTCCTTTCTGGCTGCCTTCAGGATTTTTCTCAATTTTTTTGACTTGTAGTAGTTTAACTGAAATGTGTACGTGTGGTTTTCTTTGTTTTCATCCTACTTGATTTTTCATTACAAATTCTTGAATCTGAACTTTACTTTTCCATCAAATTTGGTGAAATTTTTGCCATTATAATTTCACATTTTTTATTGTATCTTTCCTTCCTCATCTCTTGAGAAATAAACTACATATACATTGGACTAATTGATATTGTCTCACAGGTCTTGAGCCTCTGTTTATTTTTTTAAAAACTTTCCTCTATCTGTTACTCATGTTAGGTAAATTATAATAATCTAATTTCAGGTTTACAATTTTTTCCACCCCAAATATATCGTTGAGCCTATCTATAAATGTTTCCTTTTAGGTATTGTACTTTTCAGCTCTAACATACATTTTTTCAGTAGTTTCAATTTCTCTGTTGATTTCCTCTAACTTTTTACCCAGGGAACCAAATTTTCTTTAATTACTTGAATATGTCTGCCTTTAAATGTTCAGCACATTTTATAATGAAAATTTTGATATTTTCATCTGCTAAATGCAGTTTCTGAATCCACTCAAAGTCCATTTCTATTGATTGTTTTTTTTTTTTAAGTGTAAGTCACACTTTGCTGTTTCTTGGCAGGTTTAGTGATTTTTCATTGAAAACTAGACATTATAGATATTGCAATCTGTTCTGAAGATTTTTTTTATTGTTATTTGTTGTTGTTGTTGTTGTTGTTTTCTATGTTTATTGTTGTTGTGGTTCTATTAGGCAATTCCCTAGACTGGACTCAAAGTATTAACTCTATATACCCTGCATTTGGCAACAGCTGAGAGCACAATTTGGAAAATGACTAAGTTAAAACACAAATCTTGACGAGTGTCTTTCTGTCTTTCAAGATGACTTTCTTCTTTGATATTTGCCTGGTTTTGGAAAGTTTCTAGGTTTGTTCCTGTACACATATAGTTTAGCTGTCAACTAGGGATTCAGGCAATTTATACTCAGTTTTGTTCTCAATAATTCTGTAGTTTCGCAGTATTTCCCTCTGAAAGTTCCAGTTACTGTTCCAGCCTTGAGTAGAGTTTATTTTTGTTTGTTTGTGTCTTGGTCATCTCCAGCAAGTAAGACTAGTTTTCTGCTGCCATAGACATAGTGGTTGGGAGAAACCACAAGAAAAATAGCTACAAGGTCACGACTTTTATCCTGTTTAGTTATAGTTTTTCAAGAGCATAATCTCCAGCTTCTATCTAATATAGGATGCCTTCCAGTGCTTTTATATGTTTTTTCATATTCTGTAAAGACTTTGCAGTTGTTACTGTATTAACAGTTCATACTACTAGCAATACTGTATTTAATTCAGACCTTGACTTTTTCAAAAGAGCCCTCTTTTTTTTTTTTTTTTTAAGAAGGAGTTCCTCTCTTATTGCCCAGGCTGGAGTGCAGTGGCGCGATCTCGGCTCACTGCAACCTCCACCCACCAGGGTTCAAGTGATTCTCTTGCCTCAAGCTCCTGAGTAGCTGGGATTACAGGCGTGTGCCAACACAACCAGCAAATTTTTTATTTTTGGTAGAGACGAGGTTTTGCCACATTGGCCAGGCTGGTATCAAACTCCTGACCTCAGGTGATCCACCTGCCTCGGCCTCCCAAACTGCTAGGATTACAGGCATGAGCCACCACGCCAGGCCTGCGAGCCCTCATTTTTAAAAATTATAATTACAGAAACAAAACGTGTTTATTGTAGTGAATTTCGAAAACACACAATGAGAAGAAAATCAGAATTACTTTTATCTGATTTTTTATCAGATAAGCATTGATAATATTTTGTAGTCTACTACTATCTCTGCAAGGAGATCACTATATTAGATTAGTAATTTTCAACCATAACATTCTTGAAAAGTATTCTGAAGTAATTTCTGAGAATAAATTTAATATTACAAGATATCAAACCTAGAGATAGTTTAAAAACAGCAAGGAAGTATTATGAGCAATGTAATGCTGAAAAGGAATAACCTAAACAAAATTGCAAAATGCCATGACACAATTTATCAAAGTCTCCAAAATCTGTGCAGAGGAGAATGAATCCGTTTTAACCATTTAAACAGATGGAAATGTGTCTGGAGTTTATGAGACAAGATGAGCTGTAATTACAGATTTGGGGAGTTATCAATAGCTAGATAATACTGAAGAAACAGTGACCATATTCTGTTGGTCCTTGTTGGAGCATTAAAATAATTTTCTCTTTATTCTAAGAGCAGTGGAAACAATTGACAGATTATTTGCAAGGAGTGGATATTATGAGGTTTTCCCTTTGAAAAGCTCACTAACTGCACTGCAAAAAAAAAAAAAAAAAAAACCTGATTGGAGTAGAGAGTAAAGGTATGAGGAAAATAAGTTTAATGACTATTCTTTAGTTCAGATGAAAACTATGGCAACTTGGACTACAGTGGTTTTGATGAAAGAAGTAGAAAGATTTATAAAAGATTGAGGAACTATATAAAGTGGCTTTATTGACGGATTGATATTGAAGATAAAAATCACTTTCTTCTGACCTAAGTAACTAGCACATGACAGTGCTATTTTCTGAACTAGGGAAATTGCACATCATATATTCACTAATTTTTTTATTAATGCCTACTTGGTAAGTGTGTAAGCCTTAAAAGAAAATTAGTTTCTACATTTAAAACCTCCGATCTTAACATTAGCATGAATATCCTGTTTAGATACACAAGACTAACCAAGGCACTCCAGTTTTCTAGCACCATCATAATGCCACTTACATTATGACTATGAACAATCATGTTGACATTGTTACTCCTGTCTCACCTCAAATTGTTTCATCCTAAATTGCCAGTATAACTGCAGCTTCAGGTACACAACTCAGCCTTTTTCTGGGCACCATTTTTTCTACATTTTAAAATTACTTTTAGCATCTTCTGTCACTAAACGAACATCTTCCTTTAAGTCATCCTTATTGCTGATCTTACAGGCTATCGTAAAACTATTCACCTATTATTAGATGAAATATGCCAAGCAATGACCTATTGCTACAAGAGGAGAAAAATGTTAAAATATGTATTTGTAGCATATAAATAGTTAATCATACCAAAGACAGAACATAAATAATATTTAGCATGAGATCCTGGACAAATTTCTTTTTTGCTTAAAACATTGATAATATTCTGTGACTATCGCTTTGTGTTACATTGACTTTTGTGACACTACGTGCTTTGTTTCATTTGTTTTTTAAAAAGTCCTTCATTTTGATAGAAATCACATAAACAGATTTTGCAAAATGTCTACTCCTAGTAATTTATTCAAGCAGAAAATTTTAAGCTATAAGACTACAAAGGACAGGTTTTTAGCCCTTAAGATTAAAGATAATCATTTAGCAAAACTTAAATTACAATATGCAAGCAATACTAAGGCTACCCAAATGTGATTCTTTAGGCTACATACCAGTTATTAATTATATTTTACTATATGATACACACCACACCTATGTATTTTAGTGCAACTATAAAGGAAATATTCATTACTCCAAAAGATATTTAGGCAATTACATACAAAATATTAAAATAGGAGGCTTGGTGCAAAGTTAAATAAAAGCAAACACTTATTTCTAAGGACTTTAGAGGAAATAAATGATGTGCCAAAATAACTGTACAGTGATTTCAGGCTACATTTAAACTGAGATTTGTGTAAGTAATAAAACAGATTTTATTCTTTCATTCAACAGTTACATTCTGAGTGCTTATTACACTATAGAACATTTCATAGCTTATCTGTTGAATTGAGTTTGACCTCCATGATCTTTTCACTTGAGATAGAAGTCTACGAAATGACTTATATTACAAGAGAAAGAAGACCTAACCAGCTCTATCTAATTACACCCAGAAGACTAGTATTCAGTTCTTAGGAAAAGAGCGGGTGAACAGTTTGCAGAGAGAGAGAGAGAGAGAGAGAGAGAATAAAGTGAATAAAGGGAGGAGTGGAGGAAGGAAGGGAAACAAATGAGAAAACAGAAAAAATTTTAAAAAACAATAATATAACTAAACTATTCTGGAAATGTACCAGAGCAAAAAGCCTCCTCTTCGCCAGTCCCTACCTGCAACAGAATAAAACATTGAAAGAGGAGACAATATTTATTTTATTTCTCCCTAGACCACTGAGTAGTTTTGGTTGCATGAAGACTCCAGTTTATCTGTTTTGGTGCCCAGTGGGAAAAGACAAAAATGATAATGTTGCCGGATAGAAGTCTTTGGTGCCCAGTGGAAAGCAGCAGCTGGCCTGACAGGGACATCTTGCCTGGAGTGTTTGGTGGTATCCAGGGATGTAACAGTCATCAACAGCAGTGCCTGGTGGGCATTTCATTGCTCAGAAGAAACAAAAGTCGTTCCAAAGAGCACAACAGGATCCAGAAAATACAGTCCAATTTAGTAGACATGACAAGACTGCCCACTCCATAACATGTGATCATCCAGTCTGTCAATGAAAATATATAAAACATTCATTGGGAGCCCCCAGAAAATTATAGATGGAGATGAGTCTTTTCAAACAATACAAGATCCCACATGAGCCAAGTGAAATCTTGACTGTTATTATTAATATAACTTCATGATAGACCTGAATAAATAGATGATCCTGATGGACTCTTAAGGGAAAAGCAGAAGGGAGAGTTTATTTCAATCCTTACACAAGTTTTTGAGAAAGATGTTTATACGTTGGGCTTGCTGTCAACAAAAAAGAAAAGTAGCAGCATCCAGTAACTTTTTCATTGATAGTAGAGCAAGAAGAGAAGTGGTTTTGCAATAAAGATAACATCGTGACTCCACTTGGGTCATGGTAAGAACATCACTGGGACCTCACCTCAACTGCCTGATCAGGGGAAGCTGATCAGAATCAGCCAAGCCTCACAGAATAACCTGAAACAGCAGGATGCTCACCAGACATGGTAAGTCTTCCTGCTGAGTTTGGCAGTCTTTTTATGGTGTTTCTCTCTAGCTCCTGTCTTCACAAATGAGAACTTGTGCTTCACTAATTCATCTTTCCTAAAGCAGCACTTATTTATCAATGTCCCAAGTGCAACTGTATTTCTCAGTGCATCAAAATAGAGTGATACCAAGAACTATCACATTTTCAGTCATTTTGGCAGCATTTCTTAATAAGAACTAATTTATTTTTTGCTTTTGTAAAACATTGAGTACATAAATATTCTGGCACTTGTTTTTCTGTCTTCACTTACCGGTGTGAGTAATTATAAATCAATGTTTTAAAACTCTCCTAGGAAGCTGTAACACTGTAAGATAAACTCTATAAGGGCAGAAATTGTTATCTACTTTGTTCACTGCTGTATCCCTAGAGCCTAAAACTGTGTTTAACGCAGGTTAGATTCTCAATAATTTTTAATTAATCAACAAGTGATTAAGTTTAAGGTAGAATTTAAGAAGTGCCACCAGCTTTCAAAATGAGGACAGTTTATTTTCAGAGTCTGCAAATAGTAGAGGTGAGTATTCCAGGCTTAGGAAGGCAGGGATCTCTAAAATAAATCCTGAAGAATAAAGAGGAAATGATTCATTAAGAGATGATAAGAAAAAAAAACAGTACATGTAGAAGCCAACAATGTAATCTGAGTCCCTGGTGATAAAGAGTACATCATGTACAAAGAAGAGCAAGCAATGCAGGGAACGGGTACATGAAAGAGAGAAGGGAAAAATAACACTGGAAGAACAGATATGGTTAAGGTCACTGTAAGGTAGGTATAGAGCCCTGAATGGCAAGCCAGGGGATGTGAATTTTATTCTCTCAGTTTGTAGAAGCTGCTTTGTTTCTGAGCATGAATGTGAAAATCATATCCAATTCATAGAAAAATTAATCTAGCAGCACTCCAGATTGATGAGGACAGAGATGGAGGCAGAAAGTACAAAAGGAAAGCATTTCATTCCATTAATGGATGATCTAAAAACAAAACCTGATAGGAAGGGATAGTTCCTTCCTATTGAATCCATCTGATTTTAAAGAATGTGAGTTTCTATAGCTCAATTCAAATGAAAAAAAGATTAAAGGCAAAATGCTATAAAACCAAGGATTGTGGTTTTCTTAGATCATCTACGAAAAACTGATTGTTTCTTATTCTTAAAGGCCTTTAGGCACCAACTGTAGAATAGCAAAACAAAGAGTAAAAATAGCTTTTAGTGTAGAAGATAAGAACACAGAGAAAGAAAAAGCCCAATAGCAATAGACTTCAATAATATGAGAAAGGTGTGTTTGGCAGAAAGAGCAAAAAAATACAAGTAGGAGATGAGAATGTACAGTGTGATGTGATATCTACAAGTGGATTCTGAAAGAAATAGTCCAGACTAAACAGTGCACAATCCATTAGGATGCATATATTATGGAAAGAGAGAGTTTACGAAAAAAGTAAAGTTCAGTTATAGGAATTTGTAACAAGGGCAGTACAGCTTTAACAGTTGATTATCTAAATCTCAAGCAAATAAGAGGATTTGTCTTTCATCTTTCTGCAATTCCCAAGAAGAAATCAAAGGAGCCAAAACATTGAGGTCACAAGAGCAGAAATAAAATACTGATCTAAAATAGCTACATCTAGATAGGAAACTATTACCAGAACACGTGAGGTGGTATTAGGGGGCAAAACTAAACACACCAACATGGATTTGACTCCCATTTCCTGTGATTTTGCTAGTTTAATCTTGTCAATGATCTGTCTTCTAGTTGAAATGCTATTTTGGCATTATTTCATGAGGCAGCAAGCTCCCCTACAGGAGTCTACTTTCCATGGTTTTGAAGTATAAACACTGCAATAGGAGTGTAACATCTGACTTAAATACTAAATAATTCTGAACATAATTTTATCTCATACTATTCACTTTTGTTCGAAATTTCAAATGTATGTGTTATTGTTTTCTAAAATTCATTTATATCGTTTAAAGGAGAAATGTCTGAATCTGGCTATGTTCCAGCAAATAATTTTTTTAACCTTTGTTTCAAACTTTATCCCCAGGCTTCTTCGACTTCACTAGCTGCAAAGAATGAATTGTGTATAAGCAAAAATGAAAAACACTGCAGTGTCCAAGAGGCTTGGACTTAAAAATATTCAAGGTCTAGGTTTTATCCGATCCATAAACAATTTTTTTAAAGCAGTCATAATAAAATAGCAGCTCCCAGTAACTTCTGCGAGTTTCACCTTCTTCAGGAATTGACTCAATTCAGTTTGACTCATTCTTGGAAGCCTCATCAAAATTCTCCACAAGATGTGAAACTTCATCACTATCATCCTCTCCAGTAGCAAGTGGTGCTTTTCCCCCAACAGGTTGTTTGGACAGATCTTCAGGCAGTCTCCCTTACCTAGTCAGTCTGTCTGTACCAAGCTGGTTTAAGATGCTGGGTAGCATTTCTGTCAACTGCTTTGTCTCAGCGTGGCCTGTAATGGGGAAAGCCTTCCCTGACAGAGATGCCCAAACTTCAGGGTTGTTAAAGTGAATCACTGTTCCTTGGTTTATAAACATATTCACCTCTTCAATACCAGAGATATTGTTTATCCCTAACTTCTTTAAGGAGAACTAAAGTTTTTTCTTGTCATCTGTTGTGGCTGTTCTATGAACCTTCTTCTTTCTGCGAGCAGTTCCTTTCCCACCAATACGCACTATGCCTGCAGTTTGGCGAGTTTTTCTTGGTTCATAATTGCGTCTTTCATCTTCTCGGAGCCAGTAAGGGTCTAGGTGGGGAATTAGGATGATGCTCAGGGAGTCTGGTGGACCCGCTGAGAGTAGGCGCACGCACGTGGGGATGCAAGAGGGCAGCTAGAGGGGACCAAGTATTTTTTAAACCGAATTAATTTTCAGGTAACGTTGTACGTACATGGTTTATGTTATATCCCGAGGACTCTCAGGATATAAACACCTCCTATTAGGCCCCACCTCCGAACACTGCTGCACTGGGGATTAAGTTTCAACATTAGTTTCGAAGGGTACAAAAACATTCAACCCATAGCAGCCATATACTACGATGTTCTGAGAATTGTTCCTATTTACCTTTCGTGAGCCACGCTGCTGTGGTTGAAGGGGAGTAAGGAAAATCGCCATTGTTTAACCACAAAATAAGAGCAGAACATGAGAACCAGCCTCAGAAAAGTGAGCCCTTTCACCTGAAGGCTGAGCAGTATACAAGATGAAGCTGTAAGAAACACGGGCAGGAGAGATGTGTTGTCCAGGGAGAACTGGGAAGAAAAGGATATCCGAAAGCCTGAGTATTTACCAAAAAAGAAATTGAGTTAACCTGAAAGTAGTGGCATTTTAAGCAAGTAAATGATTTGAATATGTGCGTTGAATTCTTTTGCATGCACTGACACATCTTGCCCCATTCTGGAGAAAAATGAACTAATCCATAATATTGGATTATCAAGACAAACTCACAGTAATCAGAAATCATACCCAGTAGCATGCTTTAGTAAATAATTTTAAGTCTATGTAAAATCAAGAGGTTCCAACAAAGCAAATGGAAGTCTAAATAATCAAACGCAACTCCCCAGGTTCTTCCTTCTCTTCTAGAACGTGAACCACCAGCCCAGAATACATGAGATTCAGAGAGTTCCTGACATAGCAAAAGGGTTTATATCATAAAATATGTCCAGTTTTTCACTCCAGAGTGTTGAAGAGCCTTTGTGCTATTATCCAGGAAGCCATGTCTTAGATCCTGGGTTCTACTTACTATAATCTTTAACCAGGAACATCCTGTTAAGGGCATTTAAGAGATAAAAAAAAAAGTATTTGTATATTTATTCATAGGTCCAATTGAGATTAGGTCAGGTCACCTGTTTCTTTTTTTTTTTTTTCCAAAAGATTTTCTTCTTTGCACCTGTGCAAAATAGATTGCAGGCCAGCTGCTCTAACTCTCTCCCATGCAGTAAGTAGAACTGTTGTAGAAGACTTTAAAAACAATTAATTCCTGCATTAACCCAGATTTGATTCCCCTTTCATGTGATTTTGCTAGTTTAATCTTGACAGATCTGTCCTCTAGTTTAAATACTATTTTGGCATTATTTCATGAGACAGCAAGCTCCCCTAGAGTAGTCTACTTTTCATAAAATTTCTGGGTATTTTTACGTTGATTTGAATGTATATTTTGGAAATCTTAATAATGTCCCCACATGTAAGAAAAAGATTTAAACTGACATCAAGAGACAAAGAGCATATTTAAATGGATAGAAATTCAGTAACTAATTGTTTAATTAAAACCATTTTTAAATATGCTATATTAAGGATAGAAACGTCACCCAAACAAGTACTATGAACATTTTAATACAATGTAGAAATTGGACGGCTTCTACTATCTACATACACAGGATGCATTTACTTTAAGACTATGATGATTTTAAAAGACCTATATGCTTAGAGTTGTTAAATTAAGTAAGGAGCAGTCACAAGCAAGAAAACTGACGTGTGATCCAAGAAACAGATGCTGAAAATGAACTTTAAAGTAATTAAAAGTCTCTTGTTAAATTTTAATAAAAGCATTACATTTTTCCTGCAATATTTGGAATAAGAATTATTAATTCTTGCTTTGAAACAGTTTTTTTCTTTAACAGTATTCCTTATATAATTCTACGTTGTAAATGTTAAAGAAAACTTCACTACTGCCTATTTGGCTATTTTTTGTATTTCAAAAGAATCTCTTGGGATTGCATGTTTTTGAAATATATTTGAACTTTTTTGAAATATATTTGAAAATATATTGTATTTTACCTGAATGCTTAGACTCTAATGTGAAATTATATGATGCAGGGATTTTCTTCAAAATGATCTGGGATAACATAACTCCAACAAGATTTGAAATAAGTTGATAATTATTAATGTGGTTTTGGGGTACTTGAGGTTTATCATATCATCTCTCTACTTGAGAATTTCAACTCCAACAAGATTTGAAATAAGTTGGTAATTATTAATGTGATTTATGGGTGCTTGAGGTTTATTATATCATTCCTCTACTTGAGAAATTTATGCTTGAACATTTTTATAAAAGGCTTTAAAAGTTGAAAGTGGGCTATGATTCCTGTTAGGTACTCTCTTGGTACTTTTGTACCTTCATTCTAAGAAATACCTTCACCATTTATTGCCAAGAATTTTCTTTTTCAGTTCTGATTTAACACTATAAGTTAAAAATATTTGATGAGCTGTTTATCTTGTTTATGAGATTTGGCTTTTTGGCCCATCACTCTGAGTCTCTCAATGCTATTTACAAAAAAGTAATTTCCTGAACACTTCAGGAAAGAGTTTCGGACATTCCAATTTTGTTGTTACTATTTTAGAAAAAGGAAAGAGATTTAAAAACTTGCTCAAGGTCACAAAGCAATTTGCTGTAAAAATCAGCCCAGGAAACCAAAACTTCATGGTCCTGGAAATGAGTTCTAATCATTGAAGGTTGCCTTGATTGAGACTAAATTTGAACTGTTACTTTGATTGAGACAGAATTAGATTGTAGACAGGCCCATGCTTTCCCATGCTAGTGCTCTCTTCTCTGAGATCTTTGGTATTTATGCAGTAATTCAAATGAATCACCTCCAAATTTAAATTGAAAACGTGCTTGGCAAGAACAACAGCTTTATGGATCCATGCAGAAACTTTCTGGGAGTGTTCTCTATCAGTCATAGTCCTATGACTCATATCAGTCATCGTGAGTAATGCCTGTCAAAGTCACCACTGTAGACCCTGGCTGAAAAATCAATGCTATGCACCCTAGTGTGGTAAGTTGCAGCGGTTAATGAGATTGATGTTGTCATATCCATGAGAACAGTTAAGCTCTTACAATTATTTTTAGACCTAATAGGAAGAGTATTTCGTATTCTGGTAGCCATAATTATTCTCTAATAAATAAATGACCAAACTCTGAGTCTATATATTAAGCTTTGACTGAAATACATATTTTTCAGGGCTGATTTCAAGGTCATTTCATTAAATTAGATTTCCCAGGGGAACAGAATGTCAATGTACTGCCCTGAAAAAAAGGTTGAGATATTAAATGTGTTTACATTTCCCCTTTTGCCCTTGATTAACAAAATGTAGTACAGAACATTTTGATTTAAAGTTCATAGTTCATCCAAGGTTCATAATCATGAAATTATTTCATACCTCACTCTGAAAAAGTAAAATGAAATGGTAATTGTCATTCTTATTTAAACAATGTGTTAGATTTTGTGCTGTGTAACAAATTATCACAAACTTAAAGGCTTATAACAGCACCAATTTATTAGTTCACAGTTCTGTAAGTCAGAGGTCCCTCTCAGCATGGTCAGGTTCTCTGCTCAGAATGTCACAAGGCTGAAATCAAGGTATCAGCCAGACTGAGTACTTGTCTGAGGATCTGGGAAAAATCTCATTTCATGGTCATTCTTTGTGTAGACAAAATTCACCTCCTTGCTGTTGTAGGAGTCAGGACCCATTTTCTTGCTTGCTATCAGCTAGAGCCATTCTCAGCTCCCTGAACCTGCCAACATTCCTCGCCACATAACCTCTTTCACCTCCAAGTCAACAGCTATGGGTCAAATCCTTTCATGCTTTGTATCTCTAATTTCATCTTCTGTGACTAGCCAAAGAAAAGGCTCTGCTTTTAAAGAGCTCAATTGATTAAATCTGACCCACATGGGTAATCGCTCCATTTTAAGATCAACTGATTTGGGACTCAGTATGACTGCTTATGACAAATGGTACTGTATATAGATTTAGAACAGTACAAATCTAATTGATTACTGTAAATACAGCCTACAACTACTAAGTACTATCTGTAATGAAGACTATGATAATGGTCCTCCAGATCTCTGTGATATTAATACTATATTTATTATAAGAATTTCTAATTTACTCCTGAAATGAAAATAAATCTGATTGTTTTATTACTATCATTCTCCTTTCTAATTATAGGAAGTTTTTTTTCTGAAAAAGTATTAGATAAACTCAAGGTCTATCATGACTCAAAGATCCTTTGACTTATCAAAGTGGCTCAAAAATAATCATATTTTAAAACTGTCATTTTTATTGTGTTTGTATTGATTAGTGGCAGACATAGTTACACATGTAATAATATCTAAGATGAAATGGCATATCATCATAAAAATTCTTGCCCTTAAGAAATAATGCATTTTCTAGAAAACAAGGTTTTTACCAGGTCCAAAGGAACTAAGTTTTGCATAAGAAAAAAAAATTATTTCATAATTTCTGTATATATTAGAATTTGGTCACGAAAAGTGGTAGGCAAAACTCATTGAGGAGCTGGACCAGAAAAGGTAGATCTAAAATCAAATACAAAATGATTGGTTGAAATGAGTCTGAAATCCAGGGTCTCAAGCCAAGACAGAGATAACACCCAAGATGCCAAATCAATGAATCAGAACCAATATCCAAAGATACAGAATGTGCCAACACCTAGTTAAAAATAGAGTCTGCATACCAGTAAGGCTTCAAAAGCAAGGATCTTGACTGCGTATAAAAAGAGTAATATTATAAAACCATAAATCAGTTTATTCTTAAATTCTTCAAAATCTCCCTATTGTACTTAGAATAAAATTCAGGTTTCTTGATGTATCTATCAGGATTCAGTTGGTAGAATAAGAACCACTCTATAAATATGTTCTGTAAGGATTTAATTTAGGAATCAGGAGTTTACACAACTGTTTCAGGAGCTGGGGCTGCATGAGTCAAAGGAGCTGCCATTAGAGGATGGCGGCTGACACCAAAGCATGGAACACTAATATTCTCAGGAAACTTTGTTCATTGCCTTGAACAAAATGCACTAAATTTTTTTATATTGATCTCATATTCCAAGACCCTGCTAAACATGTTAATCAGTTATAGTCATTATTTGAGTGGTTTTCTACATAAGACATCATATCATCGGAGAATAAAGACAGTTTTATTTCTTCCTTTTCAATGTATTTAGTACCAACCTCAAACGTTACTTGCTTTATGAGTCAGTCCACTTTTTATATAAAGGGCCAGGTAGTTAGTATTTTTGTTTTTGCAAACCATACATTCTCTATCACAACTACTTTGCTGTTCAACTTAGCTGCTGTATTGCAAACGCCACTATGTAAACAAAAGGGTTTAACCAAGATACAAAGTAAATATTTACAAAAACAGTGACAGACCAGATTGGATCCATAGGATATAGTTAGTTGACTCCTAACTTATTGCACCCACTAAAATCTTATTAAATGTTGAATAAAAAGGGGGAAAAGGTGAAAATCTTCATTTCTAATTTTAGGAGGAAAGAATTTAGTCTTTTACTAGTAAATATGAAATTAATTGTAGGTTTTTGGCAGGTGTCTTTTATTGGGTTGAGGAAGTTCCCTAGTCTTCCAAGTTTGCTGAGAGATTTTTGTTGTTGTTGTTGTTAATGGGTGTTGGATTTTTTAAAACTTTTTCTGTGTCTAATGAAATAATAACATGTTTTTTGTCTTTTATTCTACTAATATATTGTATCAAATAAATTGATTTTTGGATTTTAAACTAAACTTGAATGCTGAGATAAGTCCCATTTAATCATAGTATATCATCTTTTTTTAATATGCTGATAGATTTGGTTTCTAATATTTTGTTGAGAGATTTTGGTCTGTGATTTTCTTTTCTGTAACGTCTCTCTCTGCCTTTGGGAGCACAATAATAAAACATGGCAGAATGAGTTGGGATGTGAAGTTTGTGAAGAATTGGTAAAATTTTTCTTTACATATTTGATATAAATAACCAGTAAGGCATCTGGACCTGGGAATTTATTTGAAAGAGGATTTATAATTACTAAGTCAATCTTTAATTGTTATGAGTTTATTCAAATTTTCTATTTCTTCTTGTGTTAGATTTAGTAATTTCTGTCTTTTTAGGAGTTTTTCCATTTCATCAAAACTTATATATTCATAATGTCCTTTATAGCCTATTTAATTTCCATAGGATTCTATGTCCCTTTTTCATTCCTAATTTTGTCAGTTTCTGTCTTCGGTCATTTATTTTCTTGATTACTCTAACTAAAGTTTAACAATTTTATCTTTTCGAATTTTGGTTTTATTAATTATCCCTATTACTGTTCCGTATCCTATTTTATGGTTCTAATTCATACTAGTCTGTATCATTGCATTCCTTGTACTTGATTTGGGTTAAATTCATGCCTTTTACCTAGTTTCTTAGGGGCAGACAAATTATTGATTTGAATTTTTTTCTTTACTGATATATAAGGTGTTTCAAGCTATAAATTTCTCTAAGCACTGGTTTAATCATATCAATTAAATTTTGTGTTTTTATCTTCATTTAGGTCAAAATATTTTCTATTTTACCTTGTGATTAATTCTCTGACTCATGAGTTACCTAAAAATGTTTATAATTTTACAATATCTAGCAATTTCCCCAATATTTTATTTTGTTGATTACTAATTTGATCCTAATGTGTTCATTTGATTTGAGACCTTATTACTGAGATTTGTTTTAGGGTCTAGTATATGGGCTATTGTGAAGGGTGATCTACATGTATTTTGAAAGAATGGTTATTATCTTGTCAATCTATGGAGTAATATATAATTTGAGTTGCCAAGATTGTTGAAAATGTTGATCAGATTTTCTGTATACTTTCTGATTTTTGCCCAGTATTCTATATTAATTTTCAGATTTAGGAATTAAATTATCCAACAATTATTATTGAATTCTGTATTTCTCTTTTTAATTATATTTGTGCTTTACTTAGTTTGGGGCTATCTTGTTAAGTGTGTATACACTTATAATTGTTATGTCTTTAAAATATATTGGCCATTTATCATTAGGTAATATCCTTCTCTGTCACTAGTAATATTCTTGTCTTAATGTCTATGTTGTCTAATATAAAAATAGCCACTCCAGTTCTTTTATGGTGACTGTTTAGATAGTGGATTTTTGTCTTTTTCCGTTCTTTTACTTTCTACCTATTTGTGTTTTTAAATCTATTATGTGCCTCTCCTACACAGCACATAGTTGGATCCTGATTTTTTTATTCAGGATGACAATCTCTGCCTTCGAACGTGAGTTCTCAGCCCATTCACATGTAATGTAATTATTAATATGGTTGGATTTATTTATTTATTTATTTTTGTTATTATTACTTTTTGAGACAAGATCTAACTCTGTCACCCAGGCTAGAGTGCAGTGGTGTCACCACTGCTCTCTGCAACCGCCACCTCCCAGAATCAAGTTATCCTCCTTCCTTAGCCTCTCAAGTAGCTGGGACTACAGGCTATGCCACCACACCCAGCTAATTTGTGTATTTTTTGGTAGAGACAGGGTTTCACCATGTTGGCCAGGCTGGTCTCAAACTCCTGAGCTCAAGTAATTCACCCACCTCAGACTCCAAAAAGCTGGGATTACAGGTGTGAGCCACCACTCCTGACCTGATATGGCTGAATTTACACTTGCCATTTCATTCATGTCTTGTTTATTCATTTGTTTCTCTGTTCCTCCTTTTCTGCCTTTTTTTGTGCTAAGTAAAAATATTTAGTTTAACATACTAATATATCTTGATATATTGCTACATTTACTTGTCATTTTCTTAGCAACTAATCTAATTTAGTGACATCATAATCTGCCTGAGAATAACAGTAACTTAATTCCTATAAAGCAGCAGTCCCCAACATTTTGGTACCAGGAACCAGTTTCATGGAAGATGGAAGACAATTTTACCAATGCGGAGATTGGAGATGGAGGTGGGGGGAGGGTTTCCAGACAAAACTGCTCCACCTCAGATCATCAGGCATTAGTTAGAACCTCATAAGAAGCCTGCAACCTAGATCCGTTGCATGCACTGTTCACAATAGTTTGCGCTCCTGTGAGAATCTAATGCCTTGATCTGCCAGGAGGTGGAGCTCAGGTGGTAATACCTGCTCACCTGCCACTCACCTCCTGCTGTGTGTCCCAGGCTCTTAACAGGCCGCTGTCTGGCACTGGTCTGCAGCCTGGGGGTTGGGGACCCCTGCTATAAAGTACAAAAATTTTGTTCTATTATAGTTTATTTTCTCTCCCATCTATTGCACTGTAGCTGTGTAGGTAAATATAAGTTCTTTCTTAAACTTTTATTTTAGTTTCAGGGGTACATGTGGAAGTTTGTTATTTAGGTAAATGGTGCATCACAGAGGTTTGGTGAAGAGATTATTTCATTGCCCAGGTAATAAACATAGTACCTGATAGGAAGTTTTTTGATCCTCACCCTTCTCCCACCCTCCACCCTTAAATATGCCTTGGAGTCTATTTTTCCCTTCTTTGTGTGCATGTATACTCAATTTTTCACTCCCACTTAGAAATGAGAACATGCAGTATTTGGCTTTCTGTTCCTGTGTTAGTTTGTGTAGGATAATGACCTCCCACTCCATATTGCTGCAAAGGACATGATCTTGTTCCTTTTTATGGCTACATAGTATTCCATGCTGTATATATACCACATTCTTTTTATCCAATCTACCATTAATGGACATTTAGGTTGATTCCATGTTTTTGCTATTGTGAATAGTGCTGTGAGGAACATATGCATGCATGTGTCCTTATGGTGGAATGATTTATGTTCCTTTGGGCATATACCTAATAATGGGATTGCTGGGTCTACTGGTAGTTCTGTTATAAGTTCTTTAAGAAATCACTAAACTGCTTTTCACCATGGCTGAACTAATTTACATTCTCACCAGCAGTGTATAAGCATTTCCTTTTCTCCACAATCCAGCAACATGTTATTTTTTGACTTTTTAATAATAGCCATTCTGACTGATGTGAAATAGTATTTCATTGTGGGTTTGATTTGCAATTCTACAATGATTAGTGGTGTTGAGCATTTTTTTTTTTCATATACATGTTGGCTGCATGTATGTCTTCTTTGAATAGTTTCTGCTCACATCCTTTGCCCACTTTTTACTGGGGTTTTATGCTTGTAAATTAGTTTAAGTTCCTTAAAGATTCTGCATATTAGACCTTACTCAGATACTGATATGGTTTGGCTGTGTCCCCACCCAAATCTCAACTTGAATTGTATTTCCCAGAATTCCCAGGTGTGGGAGGGATCCAGGGTGATGTAATTGAATCATGGGGGCCCGTCGTTCCCATGCTATTCTTGTGATAGTGAAAAAGTCTCATAAGATCTGAGACTTTTATCAGAGGCTTTTATCAGGGGTTTCTCAGGGGTTTCTGCTTTTGCTTCTTCCTCATTTTTCTCTTGCCACCACCATGTAAGAAGCAAATTTCGCCTCCCACCATGTTGCTAAGGCCTCCCCAGACATGTGGAAGTATAACTCCAGTTAAACCTCTTTTTCTTCCAAGTCTCAGGCATGTCTTTATCAGCTGCATGAAAACAGATTAACACAGTAAATTAGTACCAGTAGAGTGGGCGTTGCTGAAAAGATACTCAAAAATGTGGAAGGGATTTTGGAACTGGGTAACAGGCAGAGGTTGGGACAGTTTGGAGGGCTCAAAAGAAGATAAGAAAATGTGGGAAAGTTTGGAACCTCCTAGAAACTCGTTGAATGGGTTTAACAAAAATGCTAATAGTGATATGAACAATAAGGTCCAGCCTGAGGTGGTCTCAGATGGAGATGAGGAACTCATTGGGAACTAGAGCAAAGGTGACTCTTGTTATGTTTTAGCAAAGAGACTGGTGGCATTTTGCCCCACCCTCAAGATTTGTGGAACTCTGAACTTGAGGGAGGTGATTTAGGGTATCTGGCAGAAGAAATTTCTAAGCAGCAAAGTATTCAAAAGGTGACTTTGGTGCTGTTAAAAGCATTCCATTTTAAAAGGGAAACAGACCATAACAGTTCAGAAAATTTGCAGCCTGACGATGGAGTAGGAAAGAAAACCCCATTTTTTGAGAAGAAATTCAAGTTAGCTGCAGAAATTTGTGTAAGTAGCAAAGAGCCTAATGTTACTTCCAAAGACCATGGGGAAATATCTCCAGGCCATGTCAGAGACCTTCACAGCAGCCCCTCACATCACAGGCCTGCAGGCCCAGGAGGAAAAAGTGGTTTTGTGCGCCAGGCCAAGGGTCCCCGTGCAGCCTAGGGACTTGGTGCCCTGTGTCCCAGATGCTCCAGCCATGGCAGAAAGGGGACAATGTAGAGCTCAGACCGTGGCTTCAGAGGGTGGAAGCCCCAAGCCTTGGCAGCTTCCACATGGTGTTGAGTGTGTGGGTGCACAGAAGTCAAGAATTGAGGTTTGGAAACCTCCACCTAGATTTCAGAAGGTGTACGGAAATGCCTGGATGCCCAGGCAAAAGTTTGCTGCAGGGGCAGGGCCCTCATGGAGAACCTCTGCTAGAGCAGTGTGGAAAGGAAATGTGGAGTCAGAGTCCCCACACAGAGTCCCTACTGGGGCATATCCTACTGGAGCTGTGAGAATAGGGCCACCATCCTCCAGACCCTAGAATGGTATATCCACTGCTTGCACTGTGAATCTGGAAAAGCCACAGACACTGAATGCCAGCCCATGAAAGCAGACAGGAGGAAGGCTGTACCCTGCAAAGCCACAGGGGTGAAGCTGCCCAAGACTATGGGAACCTACCTTTAGCATCAGCATAATCTATAAGTGAGACATGGAGACAAGGAGATCATTTTGGAGCTTTAAAATTTGACTGCCCCACTGGATTTTGGACTTGCATGGGCTCTCTAGCCCCTTTGTTTTAGCCAATTTATCCCATTTGGAATGGCTGTCGTTGCCCAATACCTGTACCCTCATTGTAGCTAGGAAGTAACTAGCTTGCTTTTGACTTTACAGGCTCACAGGTGGAAGGGACTTGCCTTGTCTCAGATGAGACTTTGGACTGTGGACTTTTGGGTTAGTGCTGAAATGAGTTAAGACTTTAAGAAACTGTTGTGAAGGAACGATTGGTTTTGAAATGTGAGGACATGAGATTTGGAAGGGCCAGGGGTGGAATGATATGGTTTGGCTGTGTCCCCACACAAATCTCAACTTGAATTGTTTCTCCCAGAATTTCCGTGTGTTGTGGGAGGCATCTAGGGGGACATAACTGAATCATGGGGGGCAGTCTTTCCCATGCTATTCTCATGATAGTGAATAAGTCTCACAAGATTTGATGGGTTTATCAGAGGCTTCTGCTTTTGCTTCTTCCTCATTTTCCTTTGCCGCCACCATGTAAGATGTGCCTTTCACCTCCTGCCATGATTCTGAGGCCTCCCCAGCCATGTGGAACTGTAAGTCCAATTAAACCTCCTTGTCTTCCCAGTCTCAGTTATGTCTTTATCAGCTGCATGAAAACGGACTAATATAGATGTCTAGTTTGCCAATATTTTTTCCCATTCTGTAGGTTATCTGTTTACTCTCTCGATAGTTTCCTTTGCTATGCAGAAGCTCTTTAGTTTAATTAGGTCCCATTTATCAATTTTTGCTTTTGTTGCTATTTGCCTTTGGCATCTTCATCATGAAATCTTTGCCAGGTCCTATGTCCATCATGGTGTTTCCTAGGTTATCTTCCAGGGTTCTTATAGTTTGCAGTTTTAAATTTAAGTCTTTGATCCATCTTAAGTTGATTTTTGTACATGGTATAATGAAGGGGTCCAGTTTCAATCTACTGCATATGACTAACCAGTTATCCTAGGACCATTTATTGCATAGGGAGTCCTTTCTTCATTGCTTACTTTTGTCAACTTTGTCAAAGATCAGATGGCTGTGTGGGGCTTTATTTCTGTGCTCTCTATTCTGTTCCATTGGTTTATATGTCTGTTTTTGTACCAGAACTATGCCACTTTGGTTATTATTCCTCTGTATTATACTTTGAAGTTAGGTAATCTGATGCCTCCAGCTTTGTACATTTTGCTTTGGATTGCTTTGTCCATTAAGGCACTTTTTTGGTTGCATATGAATTTTAGAATAGTTTTTCCCTAATTCTGTGAAAAGTGGCATTGATAGTTTGGTAGGAATAGCATTGAATCTGTAAATTGCATTGGGCAGTATGGCCATTTTAACAATATTGATTCTTCCTATCCATGATGATGGAATGTTTTTCCATTTGTTTGTGTCAACTCTGATTTCTTTCAGCAATGTTTTGTACTTCTCCTTGTGGAGATTTTTCGCCTTCTTAGTTAGCTCTATTCCTAGGTATTTTATTTTGTGTGTGTGGCTATTGTAAATGGGGTTGCATTCTTGATTTAACACTCAGCTTGGATGTTGTTTGTGCATAGAATTGCTACTGACTTTTGTACATTGATTTTGTATTCTGAAACTTTGCTGAAGTTGTTTATCAGATTTAGGAGCTTTTGGGCAGAAATTATGGGGTTTTCTAGGTAGAAAATCATATTGTCTGCAAACAGAAATATTTCGACATCTTCTTTTCTTATTTGGATGCCTTGTATTTTTTTGTCTTGCTTGATTGCTCTGGCTAGGGCTTTTAGTACTATGTTGAATAGCAGTAGTGAGAGTGAGCATTCTTGTCTTGCTCCAGTTTTCAAGGGGAATGATTCCAGCTTTTGCACATTCTGTATGATGTTGGTTCTGGGTTTGTCATAGATGGCTCTTACTATTTTGAGGTATGTTTCTTCAATGCCTAGTTTGTTGAGAGGTTTTAACATGATGTTTAATTTTACTGAAAGATTTTTCTGCATCTATTGAAATGATCATGTGTTTTTTGTTTTCAGTTCTGTTTATGTGATGAATCACATTTATTGATTAGCATATGTTGAAACAATCTTGCATAAAGCCTACTTGGTCATGGTGGATTAGATGTTTGATGTGCTGCTGGATTCAGTTTGCTAGTATTTTGTTGAGGATTTTTGCATCTATGTTTATCAAGTATATTAGCCTGCAGTTTTCTTTTTCTATTGTGTTTCTGCCAGGTTTTGGTATCAGAATGATGCTGGCCCCATAGAATGAGTTAGGGAGGAATCCCTCCTCCTCAATTTTTTGGAATATTTTCAGTAGGAATGGTACTAGCTTTTCCTTATACATCTGGTAAAATTTACCAGTAAATACATCTGGTCCTAGGCTTTTTCTGGTTGGTAGGCTTTAATTACTGATTCAGTTTCAGAACTTTTTATTGTTCTACTCTGGGATTCAATTTATTCCTGCTTCAATCTTGGGAGGTTGTATGTTTACAGGTATTTGCCCATTTATGCTAGGTTTTCTGGTTTGTGTTCATAGGCGTGTTCATAACAGTAGGTCCGAGGGTTTTTTGCCTTTCTGTGGAGTCAGTGATAATGTCCTCTTTGTCATTTCTGATTGTGTTTATCTGGACCTTCTCCCTTTTTTCTTTTTAGTAGTCTAGCTATGGTCTACCAATCTTATTTATTCTTTCAAATAATCAGTGCCTGGATTTGTTGATCTTTTGAATCATTTTTCTTGTCTCAATTTCCTTCAGTTCAGCTATGATTTTGGTTATCTTGTCTTCTGATAGCTTTGGGGTTGGTTTGCTCTTAGTTTTCTATTACTTCTAGGTGTGATGTTGGGTGCCTAACTTGAGATCTTTCTAACTTTTTGGTGTGGGTGTTTGGTGCTATAAACTTTCCTCTTTATGCTGCTTTAACCGTGTCCCAGAGAATCTGGTATGTTGTAAATTTTTTCTCATTAGTTTCAAAGAATTTGATTTGTCTTAATTTTATTGTTCACCCAAAAGTCATTCCAGAGCAGGTTGTTTAATTTCCATGTAATTGTATGGTTTTGAGTGATTTTCTTAGTACTGACTTCTACTTTTATCGCGCTGTGGCCTGAGAGTGTGTTTGGTATGATTTCAATTCTTTTGCATTTGCTGAGGATTGTTTTATAGGTGATTGACCAATTTTGAGTATATGCCACGTGTAGGTGAGAAGAATCTATATTCTCTTACGTTTGGGTAATGAGTTTTGTAGATGTGTGCGAGGTCCATTCGGATAAGTGTTGACTTCAGAGCCTGAATATCTTTGTCAGTTTTCTGCCTCGATGATCTGTCTAATTCCGTCAGTGGGGTGTCTCCCACTACTATTTTGTGGTTATCTAAGTATCTTCTTAGGTCTCTAGGAACTTTTTCATGAATCTGGGTGCTTCTATGTTTGGTGCATATATATTTAGGTTTGGTCCTATTGTTGAATTGAGCCCTTTACCATCATGTAATGCCATTTCTTTTGTCCTTTTTTTTTTTAATCTTTGTTGGTTTAAGGTATGTTTTTTTTTTTTTTCTGAAATTAGAATAGCAACACCTGTCTCATTATCTTTTTCTATTTACTTGGTAGATTTTCCACCATCCCTTCACTTTGAGCAAGTTGAGTCTTGCTCCTTTATCCAACTGCCCACTCTGTGTCTTTTATTTGGGCATTTAGCCCATTTGCGTTCAAGGTCAATATTGATATGGGCAGATTGGATCCTGTCATCATGTCATTAGCTGGTTATTATGCAGACATGATTTTGCTGTTGCTTTATTGTGTGAATGATATATGTACTTAAGTGTGTTTTTGTGGTGACCACAGAAACTCTCCTTTCTATATTTAGCACTCCTTCAAGGATCTCTTGTAAGTCAGGTCTGGTGGTAATGAATTCCCTTAGCATTTGCTTGTCTGAAAAGGACCATATTTCTCTTTCGCTTATGAAGCTTAGTTTAAGCAGATAAAAAATTCTTGGTTGGAATTTATTTTATTTAAAAATGTTAAATATGGGCCGCCATTCTCTTCTGGCTTGTAGGATTTCTACAGAAAGGCTCACTGTGAGCCTGATGGGGTTCGCTTTGTAGGTGGCTTGCCCCTTATATCTAGCTGACTTTAACATTTTTTTCTTTTATTTTGACCATGGAAAATCTGATGACTGTGTGTCTTCAGGATGATCATTTTGTTAGTCAGGGTTCTCTAGAGGAACAGAACTAATGGTACATATATCTATTGATGGATTCTCCAATTTATTTACTCTTTCTTCTACCATCTCAGAGCTGCTGTTAAGCCCCTCTAGTAAAGTTTTCATTTTAGATATTATGCTCTCCAAAGAGAGAATTTCCTTTTGTTTTTTTAAATAGTTTTAAAAATAAAAACTATCTTTATCAAGATCTAGTTATTAAACAAGTGCCATCATGCTGTCATTCAATTCTTCAATTGTTTAAACTTGTTTTTCTTTAATTCTTTGAACATAATATAATAGCTCCTTTGAAACCTTTGTCTTTTAAATGCATCATCCAGGTAAACTCACAAACACTCTCTAATTTTTCCTTTTTACTGATTATGGCTGTATTTTTCCATTTCTCTCCCTTTCTCATAATTTTGTTGAAAGTGAACATTTCAATCAAAAATGTATCATAAACACTTCAGATTCAAATATTTCCCTCCTTGGGGTTGTAGTTATTGCTGTTTATTTGTTTAGCAACTTTCCTGGACTAAATCTGGGAAATATGTCTCACTTGCAGTGTGTTACTACTTATGCTTATATTTAATTTTTTTAATTCTGTTTTAATTTTTAAGATTCACTTCTTCTGCACTAGCCCCATGTTTCCATAGATTAATGGTCAGGCAGTTATATGTCATAAGCTGTGCTCACTTTTATCCAAGAAAGCCTTCAACCTTCTTTCCAAGTATATGAGTGCTGGTTAGAGAGCACATTAAAAGTTCAGAAGTTTTCAGGGACACTCCAGGTTTTACTTTCCATCAGGCCCTCTTGCTTTTTATCTGTGCATGCAGACCACCACTTTTCAGATATGTGAAAAGTCTAGACCTTGTTCAGTCTCCCATGCACATTTACAGATTTCCAGTTAATTGAAGATGCAAAAAAGTATAACAAGCCCTCCTACGGCTACCTCATTTTTTGGTTCTCACCGTTAAATTTCTGTCTAGTTCACTTGTCTTCTGCTTGCTGCAGCCATGATGATGATCTCAGACTAGCAGAACTATTGGCCTTCACTGGTGCCTTATCATCAAAATCACTAATTTTACTGACAACACTGCTGAGCATTGGACTTTTCACCTTCACTCAGAAAAGAGAGGCACCTCCAGCGGTGAAGCTTCTGGTTTTCCTGGCCTTCTCCATAACGGTAAAATTACTGCACCATCCAAACTGAGAGGAAAGGGAATAGCCCCAGACAAGAATGAGACTGATTCTCACTGTATTTACACAATGTTCAATAATTTTTCATGAATTCACACTTCTCACTTTGTTGCCTTTGGTAGATTTCCAGTTATGAAATGGTTGTTTTTGACAATCTGTCCAATTTTATAGTTACTTTTTGAGGAGAGAATTTGCTGATCTTGTCTTTGAAAATTCTGATCTAAAGATCAGAATTTGCTGATCTTTCTATATCTGAGATGGAACTTTTAGTGTAGCTCCTTCTTGTGCCATACTAAAAGTTCCACCTTAGATATGACATTTTTATCTAAAGTCAAGGGCTATCTTATATTTGTGTTGCTGCTTTCAAGCAAAGTACTTCTATGTTTATGGTTTGTCTTCACTTAAATAAGATTCTTAGAGGAAGTAATTTCCAGTTCCATTACCCAGTTGAATGAGGACAACTCAGTAGTAAAAACAAGCACCAATTATCTAAATGAAAAGTTCAAGCTGTGAACTTATCTTCAGGGCTAAATGCAATGATTTGAAGAGCAGTCATGAGTGACAAAGTATACAAGCAGGACAAAATAGATACTCTGGAGGTGCTTTTATGTTGTTCACTATAAACTAAAGACAGATAGATTACAGATAGACAATATATGTATGTATAAAAATAACATCTTATGTATGTGTGTATTTATAATATATAATCATATAATTTACTCAGACTATAGCTGGGATTGAATGCAGGTCATTGAATTAACTGGAATAAGTTACTCTGAACAGATACAGTGATTTTATTCTTGAAACAATTATCAAGTATAATCCTATTAACTGAGAATATAGCATGTTTAATATAGTTTTGTTAAACATTGCTGATGTACATTTATCACAACAAAAATGCTGCTCTATAAGAAGTAGATAACGTTATATGGTTAGCAAGACAATTAAAGATTTACAGTAATTTGATATTTTTTAAATGAAAAGCAACTAAAAATTGAGGGAAGTAAGCAATTTGAAAAATCTATTACTCTCACATATTGCTAAGAATGTGGGAAAATCATGAGACCTCTCTATATGCTGGTGGAAGAATAAATTTTTACATCCACTTTAAAGAGCATTTTAGCATTATCTAATGAAGTTTTTTAAAAGCACAACATACCACCCATAATTCCATTTCTTCCAGGGAGATAAATACAAAGAAATCTCAATTAAACTGAATGAACTATATCTAAACATATTAAAACAGACAGATTTAAAACTTAAGTGGGAAAAAATAAGTTGTAGAAAGATATTAAGTATGTTTCCATTTATACATTTTTAAATGTATATTGTTTATGGGTATGAGCATAAGATGTTAAGGTTTAATAACAGAGAGTGGAGGAACATAGCTCCAAATTTATAATAGAGGTTTACTCTCAAGGAGGACATAAGAAAAATATAGCATTGAAAAGAAGTAGAAAGGGAACTTCCCATTTGCCAGTAACGTTTTATAAATTAAGAAAAAAATAACCTGGATTAACTCCCACTGATAGTATGGAGGTGTGGGTTATATTTTTTCATGTATATTTCTGTATTTTTTAAATATCTAACTTTTTAAAATGTGATAAGATAATTTTGAAAGCAAATGGCACTATAAAATAAATGACTCTTTGGTGTACCCTTCTAAATTACCAGCTAATAATACCAACTAATACATTTCCAAGGTAGTGCCTTAAGGAATATTAACAGGTGATAGAAATTTTAATAAGCCCATCTATACCAACTCTTCTCTAGCACTTATATTAACACATTACTCACATTTAGCATGTAACTATTTAAGACACTCCATATGATGCAAAAGGCATTTACATAGAGAGCCAATTAAAGCAAAACTTGACATATTATTTCTTTGTTAAAAATATGCCTTCACCACAGTTTAGGAGATCATAGGTTTCTTTTATTCTTTCACTATTTCCAAATAAAATGCTGCACTAAAGTCAGCACACTTTTTGGCTGACAATTTGCCTTCAGTGCCCATGCCTCACCAAAGCCTACCTTACCCTATATACACCTTATTCCATAGCAGTACCATAACCCTGGATAACAATATGTTTACATCCAAAGAGTTGAAAAGGCAATTTAAACACTTTAGATAGATTAAATAACAGTTTTTTGGCTTTAAAGCATGCTTATTTTTAACCTGATCTAGGAGTCAGTAGACCTAAGTCATAACTCTGGATTTCTAGTTTAGAAACCTGAGCTGATTTGGGCCTTGTCTCTAAGGGGGATGGGGGAAGAAGCAGAAGAACAGGTAACTTTAGTTCCCTTCCAGACATAAAATACTTTTCAAGTTATCTGGACAAGTCATTTAACATGGCTGTGCCTAAAGTTCTTTATCTTTAACATACTAGCCAACTTACCTAGAATGATTAGTGTAAAATTAAGAGATAACACATAGAAAGCGCGTGGAACAATGTTTCGCATATGACAAGCGCTTAGTAAGTGTTAGCTATGATCATTAACATCATCCTCATCATCACCATCACCATCTCCATCATCCTCACTATTTGTGTTATATCATTAAGAGTTTTCTATTGCTGTTGTTGTTTGGTTTGTTGTTGTTGTTGTTTGGTTTGTTGCTGTTGTTGTTGTTTGGAGATGGAGTTTTGCTCTTGTTGACCAGGCTGGCAGGCAATGGCGTGATCTCATCTCACTGCAACCTCCACCTCCCAGATTCAAGCAATTCTCCTGCCTCAGCCTCCTGTGTAGCTGAGATTATAGGCATGTGCCACCACGCCCCACTAATTTTATATTTTCAGTAGAGATGGGGTTTCGTTATATGGGTCAGGCTGGTCTCAAACTCCTGATCTCAGGTGATCCACCCACCTCGGCCTCCCAAAGTGCTGGGATTACAGGCATGAGCCACAGTGCCCGGCCACACTGAGAGTTTTAATAACCCAAAAACTTAGTTTTATAAAAATCATTTGAAACATTCACTTATTTATTACATCTTTCAACATATTAATCTAACTACTTTAAACTTTCCGTATTTTTATTTAGATAAGGGATGCAAATCCAAAGAATAAAATATTTATGATAGCAATTATAACAAACATCCTTCAATTCCTCTGTGGAAAGAAAAACCAGAACATAAATGCACAAATGTATTCAGTATGAAATGATAGTGTTTCACTGGTATGCTTCCAGTAGAGGAAAATAAAGTTATGAGTAAATGGACAATGAAATATACAGGACTGATCCTCACTTAATTCATCAGTTTTATGTTGCTTAACCATTTATTTCACCTTTATTACTAGAACTGTTGTCATGTCACTTCCTATAAAAGAACAAATTTCTTCCATTTTTTCCCGTATTCACAAGTAATCTTCCCTTCATTATCTCAAATAATAATTAGAGGAAGAAATGATATTTCTATAAGAATGTTCAACCTGACCAAGTGCAGGAGCCAGAATCTTTCAACACAATTGACAAAGGACTACAATCCATCTCCTTACTGTACAGTTTATGCTACTTATAATCTGTGTTAATAGGATTGTTTCACTAAGGCTCATTTAGTTGTGTGGCAGAAGCGTTTACTACACACTGCAATCCATGTGAGCCCCACCTTTCAGAGCCCTCCTGCAGTTTGACAATACTATTGAACTAACTCTGGACAACAGACTGTGTACAAAAATGATGTGTGTCCACTCCAGACTGAGGCATTTAAAAGCCAATGTATAGCCCTTCTGCTCCCTTTCTCTGCTGTGGCAGCAGTGGAATCCATTTATTGAGAAGGCAAAGTCACAAGATTAAAACAGCCTTGAGCTCTAGGTTTACCTTTAGAAGGGAGCTATTTTTGATAGCTGCAGATCCTATGTAAGAGAGAAATTAGCTTTTATATGTTAAACCACAATAATTTTAGGTTTGTTTTCCTTTTTTTTGTCTTTTTTTATTTTTTGAGGAAGGGTCTCACTCTGTTGTTCAGGCTGGTGTGCAGTAGTGCAATCACTGCTCACTGCAGCCTCAACTTTCCAGGCTCAAGCAAGAAACCCCACCTCAGCCTCCTGAGTAGCTGAGACTACAGGCATGTGCCACCATGCCAACTAATTTATTTTTATTTTTTGTAGGGACGGGGTCTCCGTATATTGCCCAGGCTGGTCTTGAACTCCTGAGCTCAAGTGATCCTCCTACCTCAGCCTCCCAAAGTGCTAGGATTACAGGCATGAGCCACCACACCCAGCTAGGTTTGTTTTCTTAACAGAACATAGTTACAAAGTAGGGAGAAAGATTCAAGCTAGCAGAAGCACAAAAAAGACTTATGATAAGGACACATGTACATAGAAATTAGAACTGAAAAGTCATCAGTCATAGAAGTAAGTTCTCAAAATCATTTGTAAATCTGTTAATTTCCTTCACACTTATTTCAAGGCCCATAGAAGAAATTTTGAAGTGCTGTAAGTGGCCCTTTCCACAAGCTGCCATTGTCATATACTTTATGTTCATGTCACATACTTTATGTTCATATTTATGTAGATGACATGAACTAGTAGTGTTCCTTGAATACCCTGGATTAGTCACCTTAATGAACTTATGGTGGAACATTGCTATGGAAAGGAGAAAAGAGAATTCAAAAAATATCCTTTCCCATCTCTTCCTCTTCCACATTTAGGTATGGATTGGGAATTAGGACCATTAAATGTAATACAGATATAATATGAAAAAAATAAATGAAAGAAAATAGATTAGCAGATTACATAACTGTGAGTTTTTCTTATATATTATTCTACCTACTAAACCACAAAAAGGATTTGTGGGTGTTTTAATGCTTTCTGAAGATTACTTAAGCACTAACATTAAAAGTAAGTGTGTGTTGGGGTCAGCAGTAAGTTATTCTATTCTAAAATAACTTCAACAATTGTCCTTTATAACTGTTCTCTGCTATAAATCCTAATTATTAGTTGTCCTATAATTCAATAAAGGTTTAAGAGCAAGTAAAGTTGTCTTTAGATTTCCAAATTAGTATTTGGCGTGATCTGTTACAGTTCACTTTCGACCCAGATCAAAATTTTCAAAATATGATATTAATTTTACTTTTTCTATTTTTAAAATTTATTATATTTTGAATAAAAGGAGAGAGGAAGAGCATTAGATCCCAAAGACATATTATTTTATGTACTAAGAGGGTTTATATTGTGATGAATATAGTGCTCTATAAATTTTTAATGGGTTACAGGCTAATCAAATGACAAAGATTATGCTTTCTACAAATTTTAGTCATTCTACATGATTACTTTTAATTTATTTTAATAATATGATGTCATAGATATGTGGAGAATTCCAACTTCTAGTCTTCAGAAAGAAGGTATTTCTTGCATGATTAAAGAACAGCAAAACAAAACAAAAAACTTCTGAAGACATTTCTACTGGTCCCTTTAGCTAGGAGAAAATGTGTACAATCAAGAGTACATGTAAACATCAAAAGATCTTCAGCTCAAATGACACCTAGTTTTCTGCCAAGATCAATTCTATAATCTTCAAGTCACAATTTTATTCTATTTGAAGAGGGCAGTGCAAAGCACAGTTTGTCTAATTAACATCCTTCCCTAGTTTGGCTCTCAATACTGCTGCTGTCAATTAGCACTTCGATACCCATCACCTCTGCAGGCTCCAGCTAAGCCTAGCCAGGTCCTAATCCCACTGCTCTCCTGAGGACACCGCTCTACTGTGGCTGCCCCCACCATCAATCACTTCAAATGCTTAATGTTAACCACTAAGAGTCACAAACCCTCTGTCTCTCCGAAAGAAGATATTTCTTCTTTAACAAAATGGTTCTTTTCATACATTAAGAGATATTACTCCCTTTTTATTTGGCACCTGAAATGGTAACATTACCTTTTCAGAGTCAGATTTCCCCAGATAATGAGGTTTTATCACATCCACAAGGTACTGGACAAGAAGCATCTCATGTGCCGCCATTTTGTGAAGCATTCTGTTTTTCTTGTCAATACCAACACCCAGAAGAAATCCTCAATCTTTCAAGAGCTCTCTTGTTAAATGATGAATGAACAGGCTTCATGTTAATTCATTGCTTTCATGTTCAGGAAACTAGAAAGTTCCTTCAGAAGAAAACCATCTTGTTACCTTCTCCCATGTGATCATTTGGCCTGTCATAGTTTTAAAAGTCTTTACTATGACTCGTTACCTATTCAATAAAATTTCAAGTTTAAGATATTTATAAGTCATTGTGAATTTCATCCACTGTCATTAAAATTTTTCAAATGTGGAAGCCTTGTCAAGCTATTTTAGGCTCACCATTGTGTTCCCTATGGTTTTTATGAGGATTATTATTATCATTATTATTATTTATTTTTTGAGATGGAGTCTCGCTGTGTCTCCCAGACTGGAGTGCAGTGGTGTGATCTCAGCTTACTGCAACCTCCGCCTCCCAGGTTCAAGAGAGTCTCCTGCCTCAGCCTCCTGAGTAGCTGGGACTACAGGCGCATGCCACCATGCTGTGCTAATTTTTTGTGTTTTTAGTAGAGTCGGGATTTCACCGTGTTAGCCAGGATGGTCTCTATCTCCTGACCTCATGATCTGCCTGCCTCAGCCTCCCAAAGTGCTGGGATTACAGGCATGAGCCACCACACCCAGCCAAGGATTATTTAAGGTAAAGGAATGTGTGTTAAATATGCCCTAGCATGCAAAAAAAAATCAATATTAGTTATTACAACTTATTATTATCCCAATCCTACTTCATTTGTAGTGTCAGATTCTACCTATTATAATCTATATCTAATTTAATATCAATTAGATATTTGATAAAACAAAAAATACTTTTAATTTTATTTCATGATTTCTTTTAAATATAAAGCTTTAAATGAGCTAAAAACCTAATTTATAAAGCATTTATCAAATGTCTACTGGTATTAACTAAATTATCCTTAAAGTTTTATTAAATTATATTATTTCTCTCTTGTAGTAGATTGAATGGTAGTCCCCCAAAAGATGCGTCCACTTGTGAATGGTACCTTATTTGGATAAAGGGTCTTTGCGAAGGTAATTAAATCAAGGATGTTGAGATGAGATCATTCTGAATTAGGATGGACCCCAAATCCAATGACAAGTTTCCTCAGAAGAGTGAAAGATGTGAAGATACAGGCAGAAATTAGACTAATGAACCTCCAAACCAAAAAATACCAAGGACTGCCAGCAGCTAGTGGAGAAACATGGAACAGATTCTCCTTCGGAGCTTCCAGAAAGAATGAGCACTACCAATACCTTGATTTGAGACTTAGTCTTCCAGAATTATGAAAGAATAAAATTACTGTTGTTCTAAACCACCAAATTTGTGGTAATTTGTTACATTAGGCCTAGAAAGTGAATACATTAAATTCACGTCATTAAGTGTATGTCTGTTTATTTCTAAGGGTCAGATTTTTTTATCTACCCTATCTGTGAGTTTATTATGTGCTTCAGTGAAACAAATAAGTGAATTATTATTAATATCATTGTTGTTGTTTTTGTTATAGCTACATTTTACGAAGACTAACCATAATGCAGATACTCTATATCCATGCTTTATTCCCTTAATATAGACAATATTATCCACATTTTACAGATAAGAGAACAGACTCAGAGAGATAAAAATAACTTGCCCAAATTTACACAATTAGTGAGTAATAATCAAATTTCAAACACAGAGCCATCCCTCTCCAAAACCTCGGTTCTATAAAGTTTTCTCTTTTATCAAATGAATGATGCCTTGATGTAAGTGATCTACAGCAACTCCTAGATTTTCATGTTTAATCTGTGATGTGCCCGTGAATGCAAACAGCATGTTGCACACTTGTTTCCCCTCTAGACCCCAGCCCAGCTTTTCAGCCCGCCTCGTATCTGTTCTCCTTGCACAGCAACCTATCTGCAAAAGAAAACTGACCCAATGGTATCCCTAACATCTCTTTATTCCCTGCTCAGGGCCATTCTATGCTCGGTTAATCCCATACGTGCACACTCTTTCTTTCCAAATATTTTTGTTTGTGACAAAATAAAAAGAATATCCTTTCATGGATCCCCTGACCTCCATTTCTTCTCTAATGCTTATTCTTCCTTCTTAAGTTAACAAGAATGTAACTAAGGCTAAAAGAATTCTAGCTATCCAACTTAACCATGATCCAATCAGGGCTATGGTATAGCTGAATTGTATCCCCTCCAAAATCCATATGTTGAAGCTCTAGCCCCCAGTATTTCAGAATGTGACCTTATTTGGAGATAGAGTCTTTTAAAAACATTTGTATAAATTTAAAGGGTACAAGTGTAGTTTTGTCTTTGAGATAATTCAAGTAAAATGAGGTTACCAGTATGACTGGTGTCCTTATAAGAGGAGATTAGGACACAAACATGTGGCCATACAGAAGAAAGACTTTATGAGGACACAGTGAGAAGGTGACCATCTGCAAGCTAAGGACAGAGATCCCAGAAGAAACACCCTGCCAACCTTGATCTTGGAATTCTAGACACCAGAACCTTGAGAAAACAAATTTTTGTTGTTTAAGCCAACCAGTCTGTAGTATTTTGTTATGGCAGCCCTAATAAACTAGTACAGGCTAGAAGAATTCTAACAATTCACATGTTTTAAGGAATATGAGAGTTATGTTAGAAAATGACATCAAATATATGTGTAAAGAGATCATATCTATCTTCAATGTGTAATATCTATAAAAGTGTTCAAAAATCTCTTTCAAAAACTCCACAGATTTCTCTATTTAATTCTGTAAACAAGTTCACTTCCCTTTGAGCACTAAATTGCAAAAAAAAAGAAATGAAATAATTCCTTATTCAAGTTTAGACTTTAATTTTAATTTATGTTTCTGACTTAAATTGTTTTCATCTATTTTCTGTTTGACAAGATTTAACCTACATTGTGGACCAAATTACTTTGTGAGTTGGGCTGAAAGATAAAAATCTTAATTATAAAAATGTTTATTTGAAAAACAAGCTGTGAGTTTCAAACAACCAATTCAACATCGATTTTCCAGAATATAATCAAATGTAATTTGGGATCTACCTTATATCTTAGTATGCAAAAAGATGTATATAAACTTATAACACCTTAAAAGTATGCATAGTATATCTTAAAAGCATATTAACCGTGCATAACATGACCATAATTTTTATTACAGGGTTCCTAGATTTCCCTTTTTATTGGCACTCCCTTGAGATAAGCACTAACTGTTAAAAATACAATTCAGGCCCGGCATGGTGGCTCACGCCTGTAATCCCACCACTTTGGGAGGCCGAAGTGGGCAGAGCACGAGGTCAACCTCGTGGGCAGACCATCCTGGCCAACATGGTGAAACCCTGTCTCTAGTGAAAATACAAAAAAAATTAGCTGGGCGTGGTGGTACGTGCCTGTAATCCCAGCTACTCGGGAGGCTGAGGCAGGAGAATCACTTGAACCCGAGAGGTGGAGGTTGCAGTGAGCTGAGATCGCACCACTGCACTCCAGCCTGGTGACAGAGAGAGACTCTGTCTAAAAAAAAAAAAAAAAAAAAAAAAAAAATTCAGTTAGAGACCACATTATTTAGAACGATGGTACTTTGCTATTTATTTTTACTATTATCCTTTAACTTATGGTGATAATATTGTTCTCTGACATTTTTTTGTCAATCTCTCATCATCTACTACAGCTTTTAAGTTGTCCATCGAGATGTTTCCTGGTAAGATAACTGCTGATGTTACCTGAACTCCTGAATAGTAAGGGCTGAATTTACATTTTACTGTTTAATGCCTGGATATGTGTTTTGTTTCATGATTGATCTGTGGCATAATTAAATACCTAAATTGCTTCAAAAGGAAGTTGCTATCATTGGCATTAGTTACTGAGAACTGAATTAACCTAGGTGACATATGAGCACACTATCCCAGCTGCCAAAAAATTAACAGTGTAAAAGCAAGTCTATTTCAAATGATGAAGAAAAAAATCCCTCTCTATATTTTCTTAAAATCTGTCATTATTCACACATGTTTATAAAAGCCTCCTCCTTACTGAGGTTATTAATCTTGAGAAATCAAAAGGCAGAACATCATGCAATCAAAGCGTGGAAAAGATATGTTCTTATTTCTCCTCTCTGTGATTATTATTTTAATAGACACCTACCATTTTTGTCACTTTCCTTGAATGCAGTCAGATTTCACTTCTCTGCTATCATCATGTTGTGTTTTTAAAAGCCACATATTGATTTAACTTCCATGCACTACAGTTTTCAATGGTGGTGGAACTCTTCATTTATCCTCCATGTTTTACATTAATGCATTTACAGCTATAGAAAATGGAACTGCCACAATGGTAATAATACCTGTCTCTGAATTATCTCAAAAACATACTTGTGTAACTAAGAACAGGAGAAAATTTATGTTCAGATAATTGACATTTAAGTATACAGAATGCAAGACTACCACTATTTACAAGTGGTTTATTACTTTCTTTCCTAAATAAATGTAAAGAAGTTTGTTAATTATATACTGCAAATGTGGGAAAGATATTCTTATACCTTTTGAATGTCCCCTTTTCTCTATAATTACCTTTAAAGTAAGACAAGCATCCTAGTACTTCCTTAGTTGTAATAAATGCATATTCTCTAATACATTTTCCATACCCTAAATGCATCACTACTTTTTTAAAACTTAGTAATCAGAAATACACTTTTCTGTTCTAAGAGTTTCATAAGTGTAGGGGTTCGAATGTGTTAAGTTACATTGTAACTCTTTTCTTAGACTACACTTCCTATACAACAAATAGTCACTGACAGCCTACAATATAAAAGGTACTATTCTAAAGACTTTAATGAACTTGGAGGTAATTGACCTTGTTCCTGCTCTCTGTGGCAGCAAAACTGACACTTTACATTGCTATCACTGTAAATAATAATGTGCAATCAGGCCGGGCGTGGTGGCTCACGCCTGTAATCCCAGCACTTTGGGAGGCCAAGGCAGGCAGATCATGAGGTCAGGAGATTGAGACCATCCTGGCTAACATGGTGAAACTCCATCTCTACTAAAAATACAAAAAAATTAGCTGGACGTGGTGGCAGGTGCCCATACTTCCAGCTACTCGGGAGGCTGAGGCAGGAGAATGGCATGAACCTAGGAGGCAGAGCTTGCAGTGAGCCGAGATTGCACCACTGCACTCCAGTCTGGGCGACAGAGGGAGACTCTGTCCCCACCGCCCCCCCACAAAAAAAAAAAGAAGTGCAATCATCCCACAGCCAACAGTAGGGTGTGCTGGGCAGATGAACACCGTACTTTGAGACAAACTAAAAATAATAAGTACACTAACTAGTTCTTCAGAATGAATGGGATCTTCAGCACTTCCTATAAGTTCCTGACTTCCTATAAGAACAACTATATCCCTGACTTTAATAATGCTAATGTCTGAAGATACATAATTGTGGAAATGGTGATCATATGATAAAATTGTTATATTTTCCATCATGAACAACCTAATAACATTTGGTAACTGGTAATCTGATAGGGTTTATTGTTTTATTTTGTTTTTTTTCTGTAAATGCTTCTTGCACTTTTTACTCAAAGAGCTAGTTCTCCTAAAGTCTGAATTCAGAACTGAATTCTAAAGTAACCTCCACGTACTGAATTATGGACAATCCCAGATACATCAGAAACTCAGAATTCTGTTTACCTGTATAACAATGTAGCATATTAATGTTAAAGAAAAAAAAATTTATGACATTTGTTAAAGATGGAAGGCAGACAGTATTCACGGAGTGTCATGGCCAGTAGGTGTAGGGGCCACTGCAACAGGGTCTTGCAGTGGAGGAGAGAGATTGGACTCAACTCCAGCTCTGACAAAGACATGTGGGGATTTACAACCAAGAAGTAAGATGGGGTCAGTGGATGCAAAATTCCTGAAACATCAAGGATAACTGGTTTCTGGCCAAGCTGACTCGATAGAATTATTGCTGAAGGCAGGCCAGGTTGATAAGGTATTGAGGGTGGTCAGATACTATAGGTGAAGGATTTTCTTATCCAAATCCATATGATTACCATTTCCACATAGGTAATTATTGAACTGGCTTAGTGGGATTCTTGCCCAAACCGGGTTCTACAAGGACAGAGAGGAAAGTCCAAGTTCAGGCCTCACCAAGCAGAAGACTCAGAAGAGACTGACTAAAGTTTTGGTGAACAGAGACTGTCTTTCTTGGTCATGCACTAAATATGTGTGAAATTGAGAAAGAAGAGGACAGTTACGTTTCTACTAAGAAAGAACAAATAATTACAAACAAATTAACTTAGGATTTAACTCAAAATGTCTGAAAAGTGAAATAAACCAGGAGAAAAACTCAATAAAATTTAAAAATATACTATAGTTATTAGAAGCCAATAAAGCAATAGAACTATAAAATAAAAACCAGGGTCTGATTTTTTGAGAAATCAGTAAACAAACATCTGTTAAACCTGATTAAGAGAGAGGAGAGAGAAGATGCATACATAACTAGAGGAATGAGAACATTTCTTAAATCATAAAATGATAGTAATAAATAAATCTTATATGAAATCAGAAATACAATGGCATTTTCTTAATATTTCAGAAGTATATAAAAATAAAAAGTAAACATTGTTCTTAATAAAATTTTGAGACTTTCTGACTAAAGTCAGGATTAACAGCAGGAGGCACCATTATCAATACTATTCAACAGTTTTCTCTGAGGACTTAATTGATGAAGAAATAAAGGAAAATAGAAAGTATTTTTATAACATAGGGGTGAAAGTTTTACCGTAATCATTATGTGTGGATTTCAGGATTTCTACCTAAAAATCCAAAAATAAACACCAGCCGGGAAATTAACGTAGCCAATTAAAAAAAATGTTAAAAAATAACTTTAATACATACTACAAATACTAAAAACAGCCATTTATGGAATCGAATTATGGTAGATACTGTTAAGTGTTTCTCACTTGTGTCAAGGTTTGCTATTCTAGTACATAGTAGTGGCTTCCAGATACCCATCTATAACACAGCCTAAAAGGGCCAGGAAATTAACACTCCTGAAACTCAGAAAATGATAGACAGCAGCTGGAATATAAATAGCCTAGCTTCACATTCCTCTAGTAGGATACCTGCAGTATTTTATGCGCTGCTTTCCAGATTTTTCAACAAAATTAACTCTGAATTGCCTATAGTAATAACAGACTCAAAAGCACACCGTTTATTAGCTTCCTTTTCTTCCTTGTCTCACTTCTTTCCCTATCAGTGCTTCCTGGGATCAACCCCCAAATAACCTATTTATACTCAAATTCTTATATCTTGGTCTAATTCTGGGAAAACTTGATCTAAGACACATAATAAAAGACAGCTGGACCCTGTGAATTAAATTCTGGAAATTAGATCATTCTGGTCAGATGGTTAAAATGATCCCATTGCCAATAGGAAGCAAGGTGGTAGTAACCCATGGTGAGCTGTAGTAACAAAATGTCTAAGAGTTATACCTATATTGAATTGGGATGAAATACAGGATGAAAGCAATGGTGTTTCTTAGCATTGCAGAGTTGATTGGCTGTTTTTAACTGTCATTGAAGCCAGAAAGAACAAAGTGACCAGGTACAGATGGAGCCACTAACCAACTCAGGACGCAGTGTACAAGTCAAAAGGCATCCATAAAAGCATTTAAGGACATCCTCACTTCCTATAGCCAAAATGCTAACTGTGCTGAAAACCCAACCTGGGAACTGATTTTAAAAGTAGTAGAATTACAAAGAGGGTGAATTCACAACCAAAACAAGTATCTTATGCTAAAGTCATGGAACTCACAGGGAAAGAACAGAAAGGAATAATATAGAAAGAGAGGGACTCTGAGAACCAAAGTGAGAATATTTGGGTGGATACACTTGAAAAATCAAACACCTTGGCTTGAAATGTCTAGTCGAGAAGTGCCCATTCCTCTTGCCTTGAGGAATATGTAGCCTGCCCTTGGTTGAAGAGGATGCCTGAAAATATTATTCTCTCTCATCTCATCAAATACCCTACTTTCCCATTTTGCTTCTAGGAAATAACTAGGGACACGTCTCCAAATGACTCAAAGATGAAATACGATCTCTGCTATGAGGAAAAAAAAAATGTTTCCCAAAATCTTCAGGGTCTGGCTAATAAATGCTAGCAGAAACTGAGTTGAAAATGGATCCAACTGAGTGGGAAAACACAATTGGAAATGCATCTAAAGAATATTGAACAAAGTGGGAAATGGGAAAGAATAAAAGACAGAGTTTACTAATAATTTGGCACTCTCCTGTGACTCAGATATAATGCCTGGGCAAACACAGCTGAGCTGGGAAAGCTCCTTAAAGCTTCAAAGAAAAAAAATATGACTAATGATAAGTGAAGTGAAGATGCAAAAACCATGTTGGCAGAATACTGAAGGAAGAAATGACTCAGAGATGCAGACAGGTAGAAGTGAATGTAAAAGATAAGACCAGAGAATCTTCCAGCTTACTATGTTCCCCCAGGAAGGCCCAAAAGACTCTTTTCACTAAAGCTGTAAGAAATGTACTAGAGAAGGGAAGGTCATAAGTAGCTATCCTTTGTAAGCCAGGGTCAATTAAAGGGGAGTCTGCTACAGAAATGGGCTCTGTAGATTCAATGGGAATATAAAAATTTGAAATAGCAAAGTCAAGGTAACAGTATTTAACCATCTAAAGCAAGGTGGCAAGGGAAGACAAAGCTGCGGGACATACACTACCTGGTTTCAAGACATACTACAAAGCGGCCGGGCACGGTGGCTCATGCCTGTAATCCCAACACTTTGGGAGGCCGAGGCAGGCAGATCACCTGAGGTCAGGAGTCTGAAACCAGCATGGTCAACATGGTGAAACCTTGTCTCTACTACAAATACAAAAAAATTAGCCAATTGGTTATCCACCCAGATATTTTCACTTTAGTTCTCAGAGTCCGTCTCTTTCTATATTATTCCTTTCTGTTCTTTCCCTGTGAGTTCCCTGACTTTAGCATAAGATACTTGTTTTGGTTGTGAATTCAGCCTCTTCATAATTCTACCACTTTTATAATGAGTTCTTAGGTTGGGTTTTCAGCCCAGTTAGCATGCTAACTAGTGGTGGCGTACACCTGTAGTCCCAGCTACACAGGAGGCTGAGGCAGGAGAACAGCTTGAGCCCAGGAGGTGGAGGTTGCAATGAGCCAAGATCTTGCCACTGCACTCCAGCCTGGGTGACCAAGCAAGAAGACTCTGTCTCAGAAAAAAAAAAAAAAAAAAGACATATTACAAAGCTGCAATAATCAACATAGTGTAGTATTGGAAAAAAGACATGCATATAAATCAATTGAACAGAGAGTCCAGACACAGATCTATGCATATATAACCAATTGATTTTTTTACTAAATTTTAAAGGCAATACAAATAAGAAAGGATAGCCTTTTTGGCAAATGGTGCAGAAAAATTCAGACATCCAAAGTTTTGACATATGTAAAAGAATACATGGTATAATATATATATATATGTATGTATACACACACACACACATATATATATACACATATATATGTTATATTACTAAATGATATATAGTAGTTTTATACTACATGATATATAGTAGTTATCCACAGGGGAAATGCTTCAAGATCCCCAGTGGATATATGAACTGCAGACAGTTCTGAAATCTATATATACTATGCTATTTTCTTAATGATACCTACTGACCTAAGATAAAGTTTAATTTATAAATTAGGCACAGTAAGAGATTAACAATAATAACTAATAAAATGGAACAATTATAACAAAATACTATAATAAAAGTTATGTGAATATGCTTATATGCTACCTCTCTCTCTCTCTCTCAAAATGTATTATTGTACTATACTGCAGGTAACTGAAACCACAGAAAGCAAAACCATGGATAAGGGGGTAGTACTGCATACTTCAATCCCTGTCTCATGCTATATACAAAAATTAATTCAAATGGTTCACAGTTGTAAAATCTAAAACTATAAAACATAAGATAAAAATCCATGTGACTTTGGGTTATGCAGATATTTTTTAGATACGATACTCAAAGCACTATCCTTATAAGAAAAAAATGATATTAAACTTCATCAAAATTAAGAGCTTTTGAGCCGGGTGTCGTGGTTTATGCTACAATCCCAGCACTTTTAGGAGGTAGAGGCAGGAGGATCGCTTGAGGCCAGGAGTTCAAGACCAGCCTGGGCAACACAACGAGACCTTTGTTTCCAAAAAGTAAAAATAAACAAGAAACTCAGCCATGGTGGCACATGCCTATAGTCCCAGTTACTCGGGAGGTGGAGGCAGGAGGATGTCTTGAGCCCCAGGGTTTGAGGCTGCAGTGAGCTATGATCACGCCACTGCACTCCAGACTCTGTCTCAGAAAAAAAGAAGAAGAAAAAAAAGAACTTTTGCTCTTTGAAATTGTTAAGAGAATGAAAGTAGAAGCCTTTGAATGGAAGAATATATTTACAAATCATTTATCTGATGAAGAATTTGTACCCCAAATGTATGAATAATTCTCAAAATCCTAAAATAAAAAAAACAACTCAACTTTTTTAAGTGGGCAAAATATTTTAACAAACACAGATGGCAAATAAGCACAGAAAAATACATTCAACATCATTATTTATCAGGGAAATTCAAATTAAAGCCACAACCACACACTGATTAGCATGAGAAGAAAATATTAACAATACCAAGTGCTGGTAAGAATGCAGAGCAGCTGGAACTATCATGCCTCACTGGTGGGAATGTAAAATTGTACAGCCACACTGGAAAGTTGTTTGTCAGTTTCTCATCAAGTGAAACATACACTTGCCATATGATCCAGCAATCCCACTTATGAATCTCTATCCTAGAGATGTGAAAACCTTTGTTCACAATAAAACCTGTACCTGAATGTTTATAACAGCTCTATTTATAATTACCCTAAACTGGAAAAACCAAATGTCTCAAAAACAGAAAATAAAGAAATTATGGTACATTCCATAAAGAAATAATGTACTATTCCAGATGTGATATCTCTACTAGAACAGATCATCTCAGCTTCTAACACATAATATGTGACTATTAATTCTCAACTACATTATCTTCAATCCCCAGCAGAAAGAGGGACCAGGAACTATTCCCATTAATTTGAGACAGACAGCAATGTACATTATCAGTTTTCCCCTAGAGTTACATTGACTCTTTAGCTCTCTATTATACCATAGGCATTAATCATACAGACATTCTGTGGAACTTCACTCTGGTACACAATATTAATGATATTATATTGTTGGGCCTGGGGAGCAGAAAGTAGCAAGACATCTGGATGACCCGGACATATATGCACTAGAAGACGGAAAATAACCCCAACCAATACTTAAGAGAACAGCCATATCAGTAAGCTTCAGGGGTTTAGTTGTCTGGAACATGCTGGATAAAGAAGAATTTATTGCAAATTTGTACCTCCTGTCACGAAGAAAGAGACAATGCTACTGGTAGGCTTCCTTGTACTTTGCAGACAGCACTTTTGGTACCTGAGAATACTACTTCAGTTCTTTTACCATTTTAAAGAAACAGGTTATCAGCGGGACCAAAAGCAAGAAGGGGCTCAGCAAAAATTCAAGATGCAGTATAAACCGCCCTGAATTTGAGTGGTCTAACCAGTAGCACACTTGATGTTAGAGATATCTGTGGAAATAAATGTGTTGGATGGAGTCTGTGCTAAGCAACAGTAAGAAAGTCACAGATAAGTCCCCTACAATTCTGGTGCAAGGCTATGTTTTCTACAGTAAAGAATTATTCACAGTTCAAAAGGAACCTTGTGAAATGTACTCGGTCTTAGTAGAATTTAAGCACTTTTTTTTAACATGGGATAACAAGTAAATAGGCAGCCAGGGTGATGAGTCAGAAGCACATTACAAACCCACCAATTCATAATGTCGAGCAGGCAAAGCATCAATTCATCATACCACAGGAAATTTTCTTTCCAGGGTTTAGCTTGAGCAGGACAAAAGGACACACATAATTTAAATGGATTGTCCTAGACACCCATTTTACCAATTTTTTTTTAACCAATGTCCCCCTCATCTCGCACCTATGACTTCATGGGAAATTTCCAACAACTGGCTGACAAATGAAGAAACAACTCAGGCCTGATTCATGGATCAATCAGCTCAATAAGCTGTGCAGACTAAAAATATACTCCTCCCACACTACAGTCACACTCAAAAGTGATGCTGAAATACAACACTGAAGAGAAATTTTCCCATTGGGAAGAGCTTTAAAGGGTAAAATTGATCATCGGTTTGGTGAGAAAGATGAAGTAACGTGAGGTAAAGATATATATGAACTCCTGGAATGTGACAAATGGCTTATCTGGTTGTTTAAGGGCTTAGAAAAATCAAAATTAAAAGATCAGAGTCAAAGAGGATTGCAGAAGAAGCATGTGGATGGACCTAAGAGAATGGGCACAAAGTGTACAAACGTTTGTGTTGCATAGCAATGACCCTCTAAGAACCTTCATCTCAAACAACCAATTGTATAAGATTCTTCTAGTGAGGCAGCTTGCCTCAATTCTCAGCCACCCCATGGCACAGTAGATACAAAAGAAAATATATATTCAGCTAAAAGTCACTAGGCTCAACTTTTAGTCCCTTGACTAAGTAAATGGATTCCCAAGAAAAGTTCCAATCTTACTAAAGATTAATGACATTAAAGAGTGTAAACATTTTTATTAGGAATTCTAACACTTTACTAAAAGTATGTTATCAATTATAGCATACAAGCAGGTTTTATCATAGACCAAATTTGGATCTTTTTTCTTTAACAGTTCTTTTTGATCTAGGCTACCATTAATAATCTCTCTTGTTCAGGTAAGGTTTGTCTCATTGCATTTCTACACTAATGTTATTCATGGAATTGTGGTGTAATACAGGACTTAGAAAACTAAGGCTGGCCAGTCAAATGCAGCTAATTACCTGTTTTTGTAAATAAAGTTTTATTAGAACATAGGCCTGAATATTTATTTATAAATTTTCTGTGGTTGCTTTTGAGCTACAATGGCAGAGTTGAGCAGTTATAAAAAGAGACTGTATAGTCTGCAAAGCCTAAAATATTTGCTATATGACCAACTACCAAAAAGGTTTGCCAACCCCTCCTGTAAAGCAGAAGTAAATTAGTGTGAGCTTCTTTATACATGTCAGTGTAAAATGTATCACAAAAATAGCGTAGTGGCAGAGAGGAGAAAATAAAAATATAACAGTATAAGATTTTTACACTGTACATGAAGCTTTTGATATTATTTAGAGGTAGAATGTGATAAAGATACATATTGTGAACTTCAGAGCAACTACCAAAACTACAGATGAGTTATAACTAATGAGCCAACAGTAGAACATGAAATTACAAACAAATTAATTAATCCAAAGATACACTAAAGAAGAAAAAAGAACAAAATATAGAAAGAACTACGAGGTGGAAAATCTTTAAAAATAGCAGATTTAAACATAACCTATTAATAATTACACTAAATACTTAAATAATTACTGCAATCAAAAGAAATAGACTGTCAGGTTGAATTAAAATGTTTTAAATAGTCAAGAGTAAAGCAGCAGCACAGTGGTGTCAGGAAGACAGTTCTCCAACTTTATTCCCTCCTTCCACAGAAATTCAACTAGCAACCAATCATAGGCAAGAATACCACCCTGAATATCTCAGAACACAGGAGGGAGGCTAAGAAACTTGCTTGGACCACAAAACCAAGAAAAGCCACAGCCAAAGAACAAATAGAACAATTTTCTTTGACTGTGTCACTGCTCCACCCAGCCAGCAAAGCATCACACACAGAGAATTTTTCAGGACCCACAGTTTCTACAGTGGGAAAAGTGAATTAGAGGCAGACATTCAGCATGCCCATTATTCTGGAAGTCACTGCAGGATGCTCACTCCTATCTCGTTCCATGAGAATACTTGAAAGTACTGGCAAGACTAGACCAGCAGAGGTCAGTTAAAAACAAACAGTAGTGATGGGGCTCACAGCAACAAGTGTGCAGTTCTCAGTGTTTGCCTTGTGCATTCAGGCCAATGGAAACACCATACCAAGGAAACTAGCCAACAGTATTACACTGTAAGAAACACAGTCTACAGGTCTTCCAAGCTCAAATCTTGGCCAGCTTCTCTGAACAACCTAGGTGGTCTCATTGAGTCTTTCCCAAGTTCATTCTAGTCAGCCACCGCTCCAGCCATGGAAAATCGAAGGATGCTAGCCCAGTCAGCACCAGCTGCAGGAGTCCCGGGCTTAGGGACTACACAAGATGATCTGCTCAGAATTTCTGAGCAGGCTTACTGTTGAGAGACATTTCTAGACAAAGCCAAATTGCAAAAACTGGAATAAACACCTAATTCTTCAATAGCAAACACCAACAAACAACCACAAGGAACAATAAGAAGCAGGGAAACTTCCTGTAACCAAACAGAAAAAATAAGGGACCAGTAGTTACTAACCCTAAAATTAAGAAGATGAGTGAAATTACTGACAAAGAATTCAAAATAGCTGTTTTTTAAAAGCTCTGCAAATGTCAAGAAAACACAAAGAAACAATTCAGAAATTGATCGAGAAATTTAACTGAGAGAATATTAATTTTAAACATATTAGAGGTCAAAAATACAATGAACAAAATTAAAAAATGCAACAGAGATCACCAATAGCAAAATTGATCAACCAGAAAAAAGAAAATGTGAACTAGAAGACAAATTATTTAAAAATATACAGGCAGAGTATATCTTTTCTAACCACAACACTATAAAACAAGAAATCAATAACAGGAAAACCTTTGAAAAATTTACCAATACATGGAAAATAAACAACGTGCTCCTAAACAACTAATGAGGCAATGAAGAAATAAAATGGAAATTTTAGAATGTCTTGAGACAAGTGAAAATGGGAAAACAACATACCACACCCTGTAAGATACAGCAAAAGAAGCAAAAGAAGTTCTAAGTGAGTAGTTTACAGCAATACATATCTCCACAAAAAAAGAAGAAAGATCTCAAATAAACACTCTAACCTTGCACCTGAAGGAACTAGAAAAACAAGAACAAATTAGGCCAAAAATTAATAGACAGAAGGAAATAAGGATGAGAGCAGAGATAAATAAAATGGAAACTAGAATAACAATGGAAAAGATCAACAAAACAAAGAGATGTTTTTTCAAAAGATAAATAAAATTAACAACTTTCAGCTAGACTAAGAAAAAAAAGTGACCATTCAAATAAATAAGATCAGACATGAAAAAAGAGACATTATAAATGATAGCACAGAGAAACAAAGGATCATAAGAGACTACTATACATAACTATATACCAACGAATTGGACAATCTAGAATAAATAGGTAAATACCTAGATACATACAACCCAAGAAGACTGAATTATGAAGAAATAAAAAATCTGAAGAGACTAAAAACTTGTAAGGCAATTGAATTGGTAATAAAAAAAAAAACTCATAAAAACAAGCCCAGAACCTGGTGATTTCACAGCTGAATTCTACCAAAACTTAAAGAATAACTGATGCCAATTTTTCTCAAATTCCTCCAAAAAATGAAGGGAAGGAAATATTTCCAAACTCATTTTATAAGGCCAAAATTACCCTAATGCCAAAACTAGACAAGGACACACAAACACACACACAAAAGAACTGTTGGCCAATATCCCTGGTGAACATAGATGCAAAATTCTCAACAAAAAACTGGAAAACCAGAATTTGCTGTTGGCTATAAGGTAAGCACAATGTTGGAAACTCAGGAAAACTCTGTCCAGCAAGATTAAGCTTAAAACTCTGCCCCTTGACCGGGCGCCGTGGCTCACGCCAGTAATCCCAGCACTTTGGGAGGCCGAGGCGGGTAGATACGAGGTCAGCAGATCGAGACCATCGTGGCTAACACGATGAAAGCCCGTCTCTACTAAAAATACAAAAAGTTAGCCAGGCGTGGTGGCGGGCACCTGTAGTCCCAGATACTCGGGAGGCTGAGGCAGGAGTATGGCATGAACCCGGGAGGCGGAGTTTGCAGTGAGCCGAGATTGCGCCACTGCACTCCAGCCACATAGAATATAGCCCCATCGGATGCCCCCAGGAGACCTACCACCAGGCCAGCTGAGCAGCCTTGTTTCTGTGTCTCGGGCCTGAGAAACAGCCCTGCAGTTTCTCACCAGGCCTGTAAGTGGTCCCACAAGGCTGCTCCTAACATGCACGCACACATGCTGGCTGAACAACAGCGTGCCTGTGCTTTCAGTCAGAGTAACAGCTCCATGGCTCCAAGCCAGACCTCAAGTTGGCTAACCCACTGTATACGCACATCAACCATGAAAAAGCAAGAAAATATATCACCTTCAAAGGAAAACAATAATTCTCCAGTAAGAGATCCCAATCATAAGGAAATACCTGAAATGCCAGAAAAAGAATTCAGAATAACAGTCTAAGAAAATTCAGTGAGATACAAGAGACTACATATAAATAAATGAAATCAGGAAAACAATTCATGACTTGATGATTCAACAAAGGGATAGATATTATTTTTTAAAAACTAACAGAAATCCTAGAGCTGAATAATTTAATATTTAAAATTAAAAAAATCTATTGAGAGATTCAACAACAGATTAGATCAAGCACAAGAAAGAATTTCTGAACTTGAAGATTGGTCATTTGAAATAACACATGCAGACAAAGAAAAAATTAAAAAGAATGAAGAAGATTTACAGAATTTATGAGACATCATTAAGCAAACAGACATTTGTTTTATGGGCACTCCAGAAGGTGAAGAGAAGGAAAAAGTTGAGGAAAACATATTTAATAAAATAACAGCAGAAAACATCCGAAGCGTCAGTACAGTGATGAAGTAAAGAAACTCAAAGAACCGCCCAGAACCTAAAACAGGTCCTCTCCAACATACATTATAGCCAAATTGTCAAAGTCAAAGACAAAGAGAAAATTTTAAAAGCAGCAAGAGAAAAGCCTTAAGTCACATATTAGGAAATTCATATTAGACTAACAATAGATTTTTCAGGAGAAACCTTACAGGCTAGGAAAGAATGAAATGATACAGTCAACGTCTTGGAAAAAAAAAAAAAGCTATCGTCAAACAAGAATATCATGCCCAGCAACACTATACTTCAAAAAATGAAGGAGAAATATATCTTTCACAGACAAAAAAAAAAAAAAAAACACTAAGGGAATTCATTACCACTAGACCAGTCTAACAAGAAATGCTCAAGGGAGTCTTACATCTGGAAATGAAAAGATGATAACCACCATCTTAAAACATGATAAAGCAGCCCTATTTGTAATAGCAAAGACATGGAATCAACCTAGTTGCCCACAGAGGGAGATTTGATAAGAAAAACTTGGTACATATACACCATGTGATACGAAGCAACCATTTTTATGAACAAAATCATGTCCTCTGCAGCAACATGGATGTGGCTGGAGACCATTATCCTAAGTGAATTATCACAGCAACAGAAAACCAAACACTGCATGTTCTCACTTATAAATGGGAACTAAACATTGGGTACACATGGACATAAAGATGACAACAAGAGACACTGGGAGCTCCAAAATGGGGGAGGGAAAGAGAGTGGCAAGGGTTGGAAAACTACCTATTTGATACAATGTTCTCTATTTAGGTGACAGGTTTCATTGAAGCCCAAACCTCAGCATTATGCAATATATCCATATGACAAATCTGCACATGTACCCCCTAAATCTAAAATTTTAATAAATAATAAAAATAAAAATGTGAAATTATAAAACTCACTGGTATACTTAATATACAAAGAAGAAACGGAAAGGAATCAAAACTTATGACTACAGAAACCACTCAGCCACAAAACTTAACAGTAAGTGAAGAAAAAAAGAAAAAATGATATATAAAACAACCAGAGAAAGTCAATAAAATGACAGAAGTAAGTCCTCATCTACCAATAATAATTTTGAATGCAAATAAATTAAATTTCCCTTTTAAAAGATGTAGACTGGCTGAATGGATTTTTTAAAAAAATTAGATCCTGTAAGAACTCACTCAATATCACAAGAACAGCATGGAGGTAACTTCCTCCATTATTCAATTACCTCCCACCAGGTCCCTCCCATGACACATGGGCATATGGGAATAAGACGAGATTTGGGTGGGAACACAGCCCAAACATATCAATAAGCATATTATTTATTTCTTTTTAAGACAAGTGATATAACATTATGCATATTGCCCACAATGTTTAGGTAGTTTAACAATATACATGGAATTTTGTTCCATTTCAATATATTCATTTGATTCATTCAGTACCTTAAGTGCCTTCATTAATTTAGTACCTTCATTTCAGCTCCTCATTTTTTAAAAGCTGAAGGGTATTATAGCATACTATATAGATGCAATAAAATTATTGTAGCTCTTCTTCCAAAAACAGAAAGAGACCCAACTAGAAAATTATTTTCCAGGTAAATGTAAACGAAAAACCAGCAGGAGTGGCCATTTTTATATCAAACAAAACAGATTTCAAGTTAAAAGCTGTAAAAAGAGACAAAGACATTATATAAAAAAGAGATCAATTCAGCAAGAAAATATAACAATTGTAAATGTGTATGCACCCAATACAACAGTGCCCATATATATAAAGTGGATATTATTAGATCTAAAGGGAGAGATGACCCCAAACAATAATAGTTGGGGACTTCCCCATCCCACTCTCAGCGTTGGACAGATCATCCAGACAGAAAATCAACAAAGAAACATCATATTTAAACTACATCATAGAACAAATGGACCTAACAGACAATTACAGAACATTTCACCCAACAGCTATAGAATACACATTCTTTCATCAATGCATGCAGCATTCTCCAGGATTAACCATATGTTAAAACACAAAATAAGCCTCAAAAAAAATTTAAAAATCAAAATCATATCAAGTATCTTATCTGAGCACAATGCAATAAAACTAAACATCAATGATATGGTTTGAATTTGTGTCCCCACCCAAATCTCATATCAAATTGTAATCCCCAATGTTGGAGAAGGGGCCTGGCGGGAGGTGATTGGATCATGGGGGTGGATTTCCCCTTTGCTGTTCTTACGGTAGTGATATGAGTTCTCAGGAGATCTGGTTCTTTAAAAGTAGCACCTCCCCTTATCTCTCTCTCCTGCTCCAGCCATGTGAAAACGTGCCTGCTTCACCACTGCCTTCTGCCGTAATTGAAAGGTTCCTAAGGCCTCCCCAGCCATGCTACCTGTACAGACCATGGAATGGTGAACCAATTCAACTTCTTTTGTTTATAAATTACCCAGTTGCAGGTATTTCCTTGTAGCAGTGAGAATGGACTAATACAATCAATAACAAGAGGAACATTCAAAATTGTACAAATACATGGAAATTGAACAACATGAACTCTTAAAATACCTTAACACAAATGAAAATAGAAACATAACATACTGAAAGCCCTCAGACACAGCAAAAGGAGTACTATGAGGCAAGTTTATAGCAATAAATGTCTTCATCAAAAAACTAGAAAGATTTCAAACAAACAACCTAACGATGCACCTCAAGGAACTAAAAAAACAAGAAGAGACCAAACCCAAAATTAGTGGAGGGAAAGAAATAATAAAGATCGGAGCCAATATATGCACAATTGATACTAAAAAATACAAAAGATGAATAAAATATGGAAAATATATATCATGCAAACACTACCAAATGAAATGAGTTACTACATTTTACCAGAAATGTAGACTTCTGAACATATAATATTTTAGGGGAGAAATACAGACATTATATGATGATAAAGGGATTAATTCAACAAAAAAATGACAAATTTCACAGTGTATCACACAAAGCAGAGCTTTGCTATTTTCTTAAAGAGGGCTGTAGAACTGAAAGAATAGAAAACATCCACGAGAAAACACCAATACTCCTCTCTAGGCCGGGCGCGGTGGCTCATGCCTGTAATTCCCAGCACTTTGGGAGGGCGAGGGGGGCGGATGACGAGGTCAGGAGATCGAGACCATCCTGGCTAACACAGTGAAACCCCGTCTCTACTAAAAATACAAAAAATTAGCCGGGCGTGGTGGCGGGCTCCTGTAGTCCCAACTACTTGGGAGGCTGAGGCAGGAGAATGGCGTGAACCCGGGAGGCGGAGCTTGCAGTGAGCGCTGAGATCACACCACTACACTGCAGCCTGGGGGACAAAGAGAGACTCCGTCTCAAAAAAAAAAAAAAAAAAAAAAAAAAAAAACTCCTCTCTCAGTGATAGATAACATAAGCAGACAGAAAATTAACTAGGATACAAAAGACTGGAACAACAATATTGTAACCCGGATTTAATTGAGGTTCAAGTGCACATGGAACTCTACTAAGGTAGAATATATTGTGGACTATAAAACAAGTCTTAACAAATTTAATAGAATTGAAAACATGCAAAATATGTTCTAAATTCACAAAAATTAAGATAAAGATAAATAACAAAATATACCATTAAATATCCACAAATACTTGAAAATTAAATAGCATTTTGAAATAATCCATAAAAACACAAGAAAAAGAAAATATTTTTAAATACATGGAAATGAAAATACAACATATCAACATTTGTGTGATGAAGTTAAGAGAAAGTTTATGGAACGTTTTTATAGTGTTAAATGATTTTATAAGAAAATAAGAATTCCAAATCAATAATCAAAGTGTCTCCTAATAAAAACAATGAAATAAGAACAAATTAAATTCAACATAGGCAGAAGAGAACACTATCAACATGCTCAGAAATCAGTTAAGTAGAATATATAAAACAATATGTAAAAATGAACCAAAAATGATCTTTGAATAAAATGATACAATTGATAAAGACGTAACCACTCTTTAGAGGGAGAAGAAAATAGAGAGCGAGAGGACAAATTACTAACAGCAGCAATGAAAGAGGAGACATAAATACAGGTAAATTTGATAATGTAAAAATGGAATCCTCGAAAGATACAAACTAAACAAAAGACCACATGCATCATGATTCCATTATATGACATTCTGGGAAAGAAAAGTATAGGGACAAAATTATAGCAGTTGCCAGGGCTTTATATTTTGGGAAAATGATTAACAACAAAGTTAATCGCTTTGGACTGATGAAAATATTCTACATCTAGACTTTGGTTGTGGTTTATATGAGAGTATAGATAAAATTACAGTACATCTGAAAATGGTGACTTAAATAAAAAATCCAACGAAAATGCACTGTCATGTCTAGATGTGATACTTGGAACAGTGGAAACCATCCTGCCATTCTAACGGAAACACATCTGAGAAATGTAGTTACATCCAAAGACGAGAGAACTAAATGGGAGGAAGAGTCTGGGTTGTTGATATTTTTGATGCAATTAATTAGCCAACCCTGGAGCTGGTTGGAGCTACTCTTCCCAAGGACTCCTTAATATACGCCATAATAGGTCAGGCACAGTGTCTCACACCTGTAATCCCAGCACTTTGGGAGGCCGAGGGGGGAGGATCACCTGAGGTCGGGAGTTTGAGACCAGTCTCACCAACATAGAGAAACCCCATCTCTACTAAAAATACGAAATTAGCCAGGCGTGGTGGTGCATGCCTGTAATCCCAGCTACTCAGGAGGCTGAGGCAGGAGAATTGCTTGAACTCAGGAGGCAGAGGTTGTGGTGAACCAAGATCATGCCATTGCACTCCAGCCTGGGCAACAAGAGCGAAACTCCATCTCAAAAAAAAGAAAAAAAAATATGCCATAATAAATTTCCCTAATTCTAAAATATGTATCTAATCAAACTTAGAGAGCATATATTAAAATATTGCTTACACAGGAATGATTTTGCCATCATAATTTGAATGAAGAACAAGTACATTTACATGTAGCCAAGAATACATAAGTAAAAACTATTGTGTGGTTACCATGTGTTTCTGCTTTTCTGTCAATACTCATTTTAATTTCTAAGAAGATAAATTTCAAATAACAAAAGATTATTTATTGATTGCTTCAGCTTAGAATTAGCCTACCTTAAAATTAACTATGAATTTTGGAATTATATTTTAAGTTCAAATAACAGCACAATAAAGCCATGTGGATGTTATTAATTTATTAGATAAAAATAATACTCTAAGATTTTACTCTGGTGATGCAATTGAAATAATATTGTAAGTTAATGTAATTGGCAGCATTGCCCAAAGTTTAAAAGGACTATTACTTTAAACAAAGACAGTGTCTGACATTTATTTCAGATGAAAACAAATATTTACATTATTTTTCCTTTCTTTACATGTAAATAGCCTTAAATGTTCTTAAATGTAATTACATGTATACATGTAAATATATATCTATATTTGTATGATATTATTATATTTGTATGTATACATTTATATACATATGTTTGTAGGATATTTGTTATAAGGCATTGGCTCACATGGTTAAGGAGGCTGAGAAGTCTCATGATTCTACCGTCTGAAAGCTGGAGACCCAGGAAAGAGGAAAGCTAGTGTTACAGTTCTGGGAACCATAGGGCTCATGATGTTGGTCCCAGTGTAGGGCAGGAAGAGACTGATTGATATTTCAGCTGAAGCAGTCAGGTAGAGATACGAATTTCCCCTTGCCTTTGCCTATTGTTCTAGTCAGGCTATCAACAGATTGAATGTACATGCGTGTGTGGATTGGATGTGTGTGTGTGTGTGTGTGTGTATCTGTATGGGACATAGGTAAAGATATAGATATATCCTATTGGTTCTGTTTCCCTAGGGAACCCCAACTGACACAAAGACTAACTAATAAATGTAGAAGAAATGACAGAACTAGAAAATCAGAAATAAATAACCAACATAGCATTATTAACTCAGCCCAGAAACATCTTTATCAGATAGTCTACAAAAATAGCTATCAAGTTCTTTTTCCCTGTACACAATGCTATTTCTCACATCAAGATGTGAACTAAATATAACTTGTTTTACAGACAGAATACACTGGAAGTAATGTTCTGGTACAAAAAGTAATGCTCTGGTATAAGAAGCCTTGCAGTTTCCACCTCAGTTTCTTGGAATGGACACTCAGAACTCCCCTTCTCTCTCTTGCTCTTCCTTTCTCTCTTCTCTATTCCTCTGTCTCAGAATTTAGGCACATGATATAAGAAGCTTAAGTTACGTGGAGAGGCTATGGTTGAAGACCTCTGGCAGCCCCAGGTGAGCTTTCAGCCAACAGTCAGACCAGTCCGACTCAACTTTAGATCTGTATATGTCAGTGAGCACCTTGTACATTCAGCCAAGACAAGTCTTCTGATGACTCAGGCCAACTTTCACTTGATTTCAGTATTATGAGAGGCCAAAAAGGAATGATTTAACTCACCCCACTCAACCCAACAGACCTGTGCAATAAGAATAACACAGCACCACTCTAATCTATCAAAAATGCATAACCTGAATCCAATTATATTGAAAAATGAGACAAACCTAAATTTAGAGATATTCTATTAAATAATTGACATAAAATTTTCAAAATGTAGAAGTTATGAAAGTCTAGGGAAGACTGAGAGACTGAGTTTGAAGAAGATTAAAAAATAACATATGATACCAGCAATGAACAAATGGAATTGGAAATTAGAATTGCAGTATCATTTATATTAGCACCAAAAAATGAAATTCTTTGGTAAATCCAACAAAGTTTGTACAAGATCTATATAAAGGGAAACTATAAATCTCTGATGAAAGAAATCAAAGGAGAACTAAATAAATGGAGAGATGTTGCATGTTTATGAATAGAAGCATCAATATTGTCAAGATGCCAGTTCTCAAAATTATCTGTACATTAAATGCAGTTTTAATTGAAATCCCAGAAAGGTATTTCGTGAATATCAACAAACTGATTCTAAGGTTTATATGGAGAAACAAAGGCTCCAGAAGAGCCAACACAATATAGACAAAAAGAAACAAAACTGGAGGATTAACACTACCTAACTTCCAGACTTACTGTACAGTTATTGTGATCCAGACAGTATGGTATTAGAAAAAAAAAGAGACAAACAGACCAAGAGAATAGAATAGAAAGCCCAGAAATAGGCCCATATAAATACAGTCAACTGATCTTTGACAAAGAGGCAAAGGTAATACAATGAAAAAAATATAGGTTTAAAACAAATGGTATGGGCACAAACTGGACATTCACATGTTAAAAACAAATAAATCTAAACACAGACATTATACTCTTTACAAAAATTAATTCCAAATGGATCACAGACCTAAATTGTAAAATGCAAAACTATAAAACCCTAGAAGAAAATACAGAAGAAAATCCAGATGACTTTGGGGGTGGTGATGATTTTTTAGATACAAAATCAAAAGTGTGATTTTATGAAGAAAATAATAAATAAACTGCACCTCATTAAAATTAAAAGAATCTGTTGTGCAGAAGACAAAGTCAGCAGAGTGAGATGACAAGCCACAGACTGGGAGAAAATATTTGCAAAAGACTTATTTGGTAAAGGACGGTTACCCAAAGCTCAATAGTAAGAAAGCAAAAAACCTAATTTTAAAAAATGGGCAAAAGACCTGAACAGACACCTCACCAAAGAAGATATAGGTGGAAAATAATCATATGAAATGATACATTATTAGGGAACTGCAAATTAAAACACCACTGAGATACCACTACACATCTATTGGAATGGTGAAAATCCAAAATACCAACAACACAAATGTTGGTGAGAACAAAGCGCTACAGGAATTCTCATTTGTTGCTGGTGGGAATGTGAAATCATGCAGCCACTTTGGAAGACAGCTTGGCAATTTCTCACAAAATTAAACATACTCTTACCATATGATTCAGCAATTGCACTCCTTTGTGTCTATCCAAATGAGTTGGAAATGCATGTATACACGAAATCTTGAACACAGATTACAGCCACTTCATTCATAATTGACAAAACTAGGAGGCAATCAAGATGTCCTTTAGCGAGTGAATCAATATATAAACTAGAGTGCATGCAGACAATGGAATATTATTCAACACTAAAAAGAAATGAGCTATCAAACCATGAAAAGACATGGAGGATACTTAAATACATATTACTAAGGGGAAAAAAAGCCATTATGAAATGGCTACGTACTATGTAATTCAAACTAAGTAACATTCTGGACAAGCCAAAACTGTGGAGACAGTAAAAAGATCAGTGGGTGCCAGAGGTTAGGTGGGAGGGGAGGAGGAATAGATGGAGAACAGATTTTTGTGGGCGGTGAAGCTATTCTGTATGATATTACAAAGGTGGACACATGTCATTATACATTTGTCAAATATCGTAGATTTCGCAGTACCAAGAGTGAACTTTAAGATGAACTATGGACTTTGAGTATCAATGCAGGTTTATTGATTATAACAAACGCATCACTGTGTTGCAGGATCTCAACAGTTGTAGCACAGGAGATTATGGGGGGAGGATGAAGGTACTTGATAATTCTGTACATTATGTTCAATTTTGCTGTGAAGCTAAAACTACTCTAAAAACAAAACTATTTAATTTTTTAAAGTGACAGTTAAATGAAATATACAATCTGTCATTGAACTTTTTGTTACTGACATTGGCAAAAAAATTGGAACTACAAATTAGATGATAGTGATGTTTCAATGGTTTTTTAAAATTTTTTCATTACTGTGTTGGTAGAAGAATGTCTTTGTAAGGATTACAGAATGAAGTATTTGGGAATGATGGGGCATAGCATTGATAATTCACTTTAAGTGGTTTAGATAAAACATCACTTATACTGGTCTTGCAACTTTTCTATACACTCAGACTTATTTCAGAATAAAACTTACTTTTAGCATTTTAAAAAGTAGAAAATGAAATATTCCTTAAGGCAACACTCTAGCCTAGTCTAATATTGTATAGACATCAGATAAAATATAAGGAGGCAACACAGCCAGAAATTTTGCAAAAATTTTAAAACATTAGCCAGGCATAGTGCACGCTACTGTAGTCCCAGCTACTTGGGAGGCTGAGGTGGGATGATCATTTGAGCCAGGGAGGTCAAAGTTGCAGTGAGATACGATCATGCAAGTGCACTCCAGCCTGGGCAACAGAGTGAGATCCTGTCTCAAAAAAAAAAAAGAAAAGAAAAGAAAAGAAAGAAAGAAAGAAAAAGTTGGGGGTGGGTCATATAACCTGGAAAAATGTCTCCGACAAAAAAGGTTATTTTTTCTTTAAATAATTCAAATAAAAATATTGTTAATGATGTAGTGTTTAGGCTAATATGCTGCATTCTTGTTGTTTGTTTTGTTGTTATGGTTAATAATTTGACCATACATTACATATATTCTTTTGTATGTATCAGATATTACATTGAAAAAAATCTGGGATATGTCCCTCTAAAGTACGCACTGTATTATATAAACATAAGAATAAAGAATCTCAGACAAAATTAATTGGCAGCATCCTCCAGTAAAACACAATTAATGGTTTTAACTTTTAAAACCACATCAAGTTTCCCTAGTTTTTTGTTCAAGTTGTTCAGTTTAGAGCTTATGAAGTTACAATTTCTTCAAAAAGGGTAAACAAATATACTAGCTTTTTTACTATAAAAGAAAAATAACTAATTACCAGTGGCATCTGAAAAATGAACAAAAAATACTTGGAAAATAAGTGGTGTCAGTGTTTAATAGCCAATATGAAATTTAAGTACATGCACAATGTAGAAGCAAAAAGAAGAGCAGAAATTTTTAAAAATAATTTGATATTTCCCAAAAAAGCAAAAAGGATTTATCAACTGAAATGCGACTTTTTTTTTGAATTGCCACATGTTTCTTTTATCATTAGTACTGATTTAAATAATTGGAATGTGAAAATAATAAGAACAAGTCATTTTGTTAACTATTGTGTCTTCAGTGCCTAGAAGAGTGCCTGAGCAAATATTCAAAAACATATTTTGATTGAATAAATAAATGCATCACATTTATTATCTGGGGATGAGGGACCATAATCTTTTTGCTACTTAGGGTACCTAGATAATCACAATCCAGGCCTGGCCACCAAAATATACTGTACTCCATTTCAAGCCTCAATTTTAAAAAAATCTGAAATGGTCTTCTTTTTTATTTACAAAATTAACATTTAGGTAGGTGAAAAATAATTCCACTTTTCATGGACCTTACTCAATAGTATTTCCATCTTTGTTCTTTCACAAGTTAAGCATTAGGGCTTACAGAGACAGGAACCAGAAAGATGTGAAGTTGATATGTTCATTCCTGCCACATAGATCAAGCATAGTATGATTGTCTTTAAAGAAAAGAAATGTAAGTTACAAGGTGCTGAGGCAGTAAGGAATTGTGGGAAGAGGGGAGAGGGACAAAGAGGCAGGAGATTTTTAATCATAGGCTTTAATTTAAATCAGAAATTTCTGCTGAGAATTCCTTTGATAATTGCTTTTAATTTCTCTATCATTTGTCTTTTATGTTTTTAGCTATGTTCATTATGGGTAAGATTTTAAATTTAAAATAATTGTGCATACTGAATTCTCTATTGCTTCAATTTTCATTTCATTACATGCCTTTAATATTATAATGAACAACGTATTCTGATGCATCCAGTTATTAAGGAACATTTGACTAGTCAAATACAACTTTAGAAACCTTAGGTTCTATTATTTTGGTGTTCTATTTTAATGCATTCTTACAGTTTTTTATTATTTTTATTATACCAGTTTTCAGATCTAATTAACTCTGCCAGCACAATAGCTTGTTAAAATGCTTTGAGACAGTAAACAGTAGAAATATATCCTGTATATATATACACAAATGGTTTGATTATTTTAAGTAAAGTGATTGGATGTTAATTGCTTGCAATGGGTAAATTCATTCAAAACAGTTAAGTCTTCTGTGTTTATTAAAAAACTACAAAATCAAAATAAGAATGTTGGAAGCTCCATATGATGCTACTCCATTCCTAAAATTATTCAACAACAAGCAATGTATTTTATATTGTACTCAGAAGGATTGTAATCCAATTTCTAGTAAAAAAAAAAAAAATCAGGCCTTGTGGTGTCTCACACCTGTAATCCCAGCGTTTCAGAGGCCAAGATGGAAAAATTGCTTGAGGCAGGAGTTCAAGACTAGCCTGGGCAACATAGTAAGACCCCATCTCTACAATTTTTTTTTAATAGCAATGCATAGTGGCATGCACCTGTCGTCCCAGCTACTTGGGAGTTTAAGCGGGAGGATTGGTTGAGCCCAGAAGTTTGAGACTTCAGTGAGTTATGCTCGTACCACTGCACTCCAGACTGGGCAACAGAGCAAGATTTCATCTAAAAGAAAATCAAAAAACAACAGAAAATCATGTTTTATTTCTAGATAATTTATTGATATTGGTTATCTACTGCATTAGGATATAAGTTCAGCCTAAATTTAAAATGGCTTATACAAGATAGACATAATTATGTAGGCTGATACACTAGGTCTTCTGTTTAAAACTTACCAGGTATCTAGGCTCCTTATTGTTGTTTCTTTCTACCAGCCCTAAAGTGTCACACCTTTCCTTTGAAAGCATTGGCTGGAAGTTGTACACATTACTTTCGTTTATATTCCCATGAACAGACCTTGATCATATGGCTACACCTAGTTCTAAGGGAGGCTGCCAAGTAGTCTATATGCAGAACAGCCATGGCCCAAATAAAGATCGTGAGAATAAGGAGCAATCTCTGCCATAAGAAATGAATGCAATAAAAGCTCACAAATGTATAAAATTACAATCCATGTAGAAGTCCATTTCACAGCTATATAATTAAGAATTTAGAGCCTCTATGTTAAGGAGTCATAACTGAATTCCAAAAGGGAAGTAATAGAGAACATTTGAATTTTTTTCAATATGACTTTGAATATTTTACAAAGTAATACAAGTTCAGTGGAGCCAAACTTTACTAGAACATGCTACATGCATAATTTATCATTAAAAACAGAGGTTTCATTTACTTACACTCTTTCCTGTGTTGGGCATTGATGATTACCCAGTATTCTTTCTTCCTTTTTGCTCTTCCCTTTCCTAAATAACTCCAACTTAATTCACCTATACACATGAGAAGCCTCCCTGCCACATACACACACACACACACACACACACACACACACACACACACACTGGGCAAACACAAAGCCATCTCACATGAGAAAGAAACCAGCCTTTGTATAAACTGTTGTTGCAGACAGCAGAGTAGAGAGGCTGAAAGAACTGGAATGCTCGATGACAAGGTTAAGCTGCTGAATCAACTCACCTTGATGCCATCTCTGGAAGATAATAAATTTTCAATCACTTGCTTCACAAACATTCTAACTGATATGTACATATTCTAGATAACTTTTTTCATTACTTTCAGGAACACTGAACAATATGACTTCTAGAGTTCAGATAAGCTATATTTACAACTCTGAAATGCAAAATTTTCAAAAAAAAAATCAAAATTTCATGAAACAATCCCATATACATTTTGAATGAGTTTGGATAAGACTAACGTGATACAACTTAAGTTTAAGATTGAGCAAATCAAAATATTTTAATTTTTAAAATATAGGTTTCATTAAGAATTCACTAAAACCCACATAATTCCTCATCTAATAATGTAAGAGTGTGACTCTCTGAAGTTCAGTTGAGTACAAAATCAATGGCAGATGCTTGTTTTTCCAGCCCTAGGGAACTGCTAATATGTGTTCTCCTGCTAATATGTGTCTACTAACACATTTTTAAGACTTTTTTTTTCCTTTTTGCAGCAGCTGCAGCAGCAGCAGTAGTAGCAGCAGGCTTATCTTTTCCATAAGAAGAATCTCGGAAGCTTATCTATTTTCACCAGGGCAGAAGTACTGCATTTTTCAAATGGAACTTCAAATGTTCTCACTTCGCAACAGAAATTATTCTTAAAAGGTCTTGAAATAGATAGATTCCATTGTAAACAAGCTGTTATTTCCCTTACTTAAAGAAGAAACCATTGTACACCATTTGACTGATTTTTTTCAACTTTCTTCCTTTCATTTCATTCTTATTCTTGATTTGATTATAATTTATTATATTTTATATCACAAGATATAAAAATTGTCAGTGTTAAGTTTTTAAAAACAGTAAAAGGGAAAGATGTTTAAAACCTCTGAATAAAAAATGAAGTAATATTAATGTGATTCAATGTCAATTGCTTGAGTAAAACAGATGATCCAATCATTTATAAACAAAATATATTTTGAGTTAAAATAATTCTAACAGAACAAAATAAGGCCTCCTAAAGGAATGTATAGAGACATGTATTGGCTACTTATAATTTCAGGGAGTACATACAGAGTATTTCTCAACTCATGGCAATTCATTAGAAATGGGTTCCCTACATATTAAATACTAAATGCTAAAAAAGCATTCATACATTCTATTTAATAGCACAAAGGCCAGCAAATCATACAAATGATTAAAACAAAATAAAAATTTGATATTACAGCTTTTCATTTCACAAAGCATAGAGAAATAGAAACTGCGGATGATAAATGAGAAAATTATGCGTCTTGTTTGAACATATGGAAAGGTTAACTTTTTCTTTATTAAAGTTGTAAATAAATAAAGACTATTAATACATTTCAAATAAATTAGTAGTGTTTTCCAAAATCATCACAATAAGATACCAATAATAAGCAGCTGGTTAAAAGCATAAAACCAGAATGCCAGGGTTCAAACCTTGGCTCTACCATTTATTGACTGTGTGCCTTTAGTCAAATTAATGAACGTCTCTAGACCTCAGCTTCCTCACCTGCAAGAAGGAATGATGATAATAATAGTAGATAGTTCATGGGGCTGTTACAGGGATTAAAGAATAGATATAGGTAAGTATGTAGGAAACTATATGTGCTCAAAAAATTATTAGTAACTTTATATGCATAAATTTTTTAATTCACTCTCTATATATAACAATGATCAATTAAAAGCATACTTCCATGTTTTCTGTTTCAACTTTTAACAGTCATACAAATATATAATGATAAATAATTCTTTTAGAATGACTGTTAAAAATAAAATTTAAAACTTCAGTCTGTTTTCTTACCTGTCTAAATGCTTATTTCTCCAGCTATATGTTTTTAAAGTAATGATTACGCTAGTGATATTCATGAAGTATAAATGCAGTTCAACTAGGTGAAAATCTTTTTGAATACATTTATTACATTTAATATATGTAAGCCACTTACTTGGCCCTTCATAAAAAAATAATGCTTACTATTTTCAACCAGTATATGGGTCAGATTGTTTTTAGACAACTATTTCTCTTTGAATTAAATAAGCAGAGAATTCATTTGCATTTGTGACTTAATTACATTTATTCTGCTCCCAAAATTATAAGTGTTAACTTGCTGCAGTATGTCCACACGAGATATTTTACAACCCATTTGGAAGTCAAATATTTTTTCACAATCAACAAACATTTACTGCATGCCAGTCAGATTTAGGACATCTCTTGGGCTCCAATCAAATTATCCAAAGAACTCAGAACTGAAAGAACATCAGAACATGTTGGACAACTCTCTTCCTTCATAGGTGAAGAAATTGATGTACACAAAATGACTTAAATGCAGGGAAGAGCCAAGATTACTGAATCTAGTCAGGGAGATAATTCAGATTGCAGGCAGATGCTTGGTGTTTTCAGGGTCCCTGTCTTTAAGTTATGGCCAAGTTACTAGAAAACTGGCCTCTCTGTAGAACAGTTAATAGATTTGATTTTAAAGGCATTGTTACAGCCTTTTATAAAGTTGTATTGAAACCTGCAGAAGGTCATGTCTTCAATTCCACTAAAGATTACAGCACTATTAATAGACAAAAAAAGAAAATTGGTGATATCCATAGCCCTTTCTAAAGTTTGTGATGGAATCATTATGTTATCCTGATTAAAAAAAAATTGCTCTCCTTTGGTCAATCTGCCCCAGCTATTATCTGAGAACATCTAATCAAAAAGTGCTGGGCGACATGTTCTAACAAGAAAAGATGCAGTTGTGAGTTATTAACTGTTGGTTGACCCTTTATTTACAGTAAGGAAAAAAACAAACTGCAGTAAGATATTCTTTGCAATAAGATATCCTTGAATTCAGGCATATTTCTTGGGCACTGGCAATTTTAAACTTTTAATCAATAAGGATATTTGTATAATCTATCTTCATTTTACTTTATGCTCATTGACAATTAGAGAACAATATTTTCATAAGAGCAAAGAAAAGACTTATTATTCTACCTAATGAATATATCTGTGTAGATGTCAAACCCTAGAATTCTATAGGAAATTTTACTTATTTTTTCCATTCCTTTTTTAATTAAAATTTCTGATTAATTGCCTTAATCTCCAATTCTCTTTGTTGATATAAATTCAACCACAGAATAAGCAGAAATTTAGGAGTACTGCAAATGAAGAGAATTTCCATGCCTCCTTGACTCCAATTTGACAAAACGGTTTTTTTTTATATTTCTTAAGATCTACTTATATCAATCCAATTATTAAAAATAACATGGACACCTAAATACAAATTTGGCAAAATATTTATATTCAAATAATCTTAATATGAACATAATTATTTTGTTACTCTCTCTTCTTTTGCCACACTAGAAGGATAGTATACCATTCCCATCTCTCACAGCACATTTTAAAGATTAAGCTCTCCGGTGCAAAAAAAAAGGTAATATCTTTGGTGGTAATAATTCAGATTCTAGTTTCAATGAGTATCAATGTCAAATATGAAAAAATAATAGAAGGAAGGTGGAGTTTAAGACAGGATGTGGAGTTCATTCCTCTGAACATGAAATAAGAAGGGTCTAAGGAGGACCCAGAGCAGTAGGAAACTTGCTGCTTATTCCTGACAGAATTCCTGAAGGAAAGACCCTGAAATTGAAGAGAAGAATGGCTGTGTGGTCCAACTGAGAAGGTTGGACTAAAGGCACAAATCAGCCAAACTGAGTTGATTGCTGGATTGACCATTGTTCTTTGGCCTAAGAATAACACAGAAGCAGCAATAAGCTGATAGACCTGAAGGAGCCATTCTCTCTGGCATTCAGTATTCACAGACGATTAATGGCTTGAAATTCTCCTACCTTCAAACTATGGCACAATCCTCATTGAGGCTTGGGAAGAAGTTTTGTTTCATCGTTCACTGGCTGTTCAGGCTGTGCTGCAGGACAGAATATTACATGAGTGTAGCCAATGTTAAAAGGAGGTAAATGCCACCCAGGGGGTGACAAAAAACTGTGTATGATTCAAGGTCTCTGAGAACAAACAACACACACTCCCACCGGGTTCAAGAAGTGCAGCATCTACTCACAGTAAAAGAGGAAAGAGTGCACTAAATCCATCCCTTTGTAATGCATCTGTCTCTCACGGCTAGCAGACTCACGCCACAGCCCTCATGGGCAGTGTGGCTTTATATACCCCACTTGGTGCTGCAGTGGAAGGACCTCGACCTCTCCTCTATGGTATCTGAAAAAAAATTGTGGGGAGAGGACATGTCTGAGGACTATTGAAACACCCACTTAAGCAGAACAAAGAACTACACATTGATTCTGAAACAGCAAAAGATATTCCCACATAAGGCCATAAGCCCAGTACTTCCTGTGTGGGCCCCCTTACCTACTGGTAAGGAAGGGTTCCATGCCCATTCTTATGTGGCCCAGTGGGAGTGAAAAGACAGCACACAGGAGAATGTCTTTCCCAAAAAGCTTCAAAAAGCATAGCTTTTGAATTGATATGCCATCATCAATTTAGCTCTTCTTCTGAATAAATTTGATGTCTCCTGCTGAAGTTGAAACCTAAACACACATTCGGAGATAGCTGAAACCAGTAACGAAATAGTTTCCCTCTCTAGTGTTTTCATTCTGGTATTTGCTTTTACTCCTTCTTCTTTACAATCAGCTTCCCCAATTAAAATTTAAAATCCATTCTATTTTCCTAAATATCTTTAACCAGTGTCTGTTCAAAGTGCATGACTAACCTTTATTTAAATGTGATGACCATCTACCTCTATTTTACTTCTTTCACAAACTTCTCTACATCTTCACTGCTTCTACTTCCACTACTTTTACAGTCACTTTTACTTCTCACTAGTTCTCCTTGACATTCTGAAATCTGCTTCGGTTGATGTCGATGGAAGCTAATATGTCAAAAAAGACGTATTTGTACAAAAAGGCCACTGATTACATACACCCACATATCCTAAGAATGCTTTGCTTATTATCAGTGACTCTTTATAACTATCTCTTTTTCTCATTCTTCCTTCGTCATCCTGTTTCTGCTAACCTGTTGATTTTCAAAATGTGTGTGGACACACACACAGCTACACACCTAGACACACACACAGCTGTGTACCTAGACATACACATACACACACATCGAACCAGTTCATCCATTTTGACTTAGTGATTTACTGGGACTATTTTTATATAAAAAATTTTCAAGACTAATCGTGAATCATAAGTGTCTCTAAACTTATAGGTGCACAAGCTCACACAATTTTATAGCCATCTAAGCTAATTGCTTGATAGACTGAATTCAGAAAATAAATGGTTAAAATGCTGGTAGTTTAAAAATAGTTTTTTTTACTTTATTCTAGGCTATAATGATTATTTGGAGAGCCTACCTATGCTGGTGGCAGTTACTAGTTATCAATAATTAAGCCCCTTTGGGCTATAAGGGATTAACCACTTCTTAACTTCCCCTGAATCATTTATCTTGAACTCTTTTGCTCTACGTTTCCTTTCAGAAAAAAAAAAAAAAGTTCTCTTTCTATCACAGAGCAATATTAATCACATAAGAATAGAAAATCTTCTCATTAAAGCTCTGAAGCTCATTAGAGAAGTTTAAGTTATTCTAACAGTTCTCTGATATTGTTGTATCCATGTAATGAAGAGCACTGACTTCCTTGCCAGTTAATTGTCTTGTAGGAGCTGACCTAAAAACTGAAGTACATGTTCTATGCTGTGAGGAGGATAGAGTTTTAGCTGATTTTATTAAAGCAATTAATTAAAAATTTATCTGCCAAAATACTATTCTTCTCTTAGTGCTGTTACATTAGCACATACTTGTAAGCATGTTACATATATGCTCCGTTTTAATACAACTGATGTGTTTCTGAAAAGTCAGGGGATGGAACTAATCTGAAGTACAGAGATTTCAGACTAAAGGAAATCTACGTAAAATACTTTGTTGACTGAAGCATCCCGAGGTAAACAGCTATCCCTTAATGCGCGCTTTCTTGTAAAATCATTGTGGTAGCACAAAAATAATAATATTCTATAAAGCTGAAAGAATATCAGCAAGACAAAAGCTAGAATGTCAGAAAGGAAAGGAAGAAAGCAAAAAGGCAGAAGAAAGAGGACACACAGACTTGGCAATGTAAGGATAGGGACAGGGGAAAGAGAGAAACTCACCTTCAGAAAGCAAGCCCACCTAAAACTGATTAGCAAGGAATTTTGGAAGTCATCTGAAGCAATGGTGAGCAATGAAGGAAGCCATTTAAGAAAAGGAAAAAGACTCCCATATTATCTACAAAGTAGAATGTTTACAAATGAAAGATTTCCTCTCTTATGTAGTCCCTGAAGTAGAAAAGGTATTCATGACGCTGAGTATCAATTTTAAAGTTGCAGGTCTCTCAAACTAAATAGTAAATAGTATGACAAATGTTATTCATTTTTTACATTCCATGGGAACTGCTGGATTAAACAACCTAAACAAATATAATTTTCCACAAGCTTTTACTTTTCAGAGTTTACGTATGTTAGCATGTATCGTGAATCTTCAACAGAAAGATAAAGCATTTCTCGAATGTAAACCACATAAATTTTTGCTAAAATTATTTCCAGGTATTAAAGATCAGAGCACCAAAAATTACAAACAAAAATTGTACTTAAATATAAATTAAAATGATATGAAGCATAATGACATTAGGATAGTGGAAATAATTCTGTACAACAGCCTGATTAAATTTAATTTAAAATTTCAAGATTTTGAGTACTAGTGGGACTGGACATAAATGGCTGGTGTAGAATAAAATGTCTTTCTTGACAACGCTATGGAGAGGAGACAAAAGGTGCTATGTGCCAACTAGAAAAAGCAATAGTCTTTATTACTTCACGGGTTTCAAAGCATTAAGAAACATGCAAACAAATTAAATCTATAAGGCTATTTGATATCTTCAGATTAAAATTTATGGGAAGGTTATAGTCACAAGTTTCAATAAGCTAGAGCAGGAAAAATAATAGATAGAAAAGGCTTAAATCCCAAGATGTGCCAAACTTTTGTAGTTTGCTTAGCATATCCCAAAAATCAGGCACTTTATAAAATTTTCTGCATTATTTATAATGTATTATTGCTTCATAAAACACAGTTCAGTATCATGATATACAAGCTACATTATGAAAGCCTTAAACTTTGCAATTACCTAGACCAGATCCTATTTTAATGAACATGTGCCAATGTGATTTGTGATGTTAAGCCAGACTTCTTGTTAAAAACCCAGGTTTTGACTTACACAAATAATGGATAGTGAATTAAAATAAGGAAATTTGATAAGGAGCTAAGGGGTTCAGTTTTGACTATGTTGGTCTGGAGGTTCCTGTGGGACATTAAGATGGGGATTTTCAGTAAGCAGTTGAATGTTCACATCTGAAATTCAAAAATAAGTTGGTCTAAAGATAAATATTTAGAATTCATTAAGAATTTATGGTAACTGAAACGAAGGAAGTAGTGAAGATCAGTCAGATGGCCTGTTCAGATGGGCAGTATAGAGTGACATGAGAAGGCACTAAGACCAAAAAAAAAAGAAGAAAAAAAGAAAAAACCTGAAGAAGAAAAACTTATTTAATTCTTAGTCAGGGAAAGATAACAATTCTGGCTCACGCCTATAATCCCAGCACGATGGGAGGCCAAGGGGGGAGGATCACAAGGTCAGAAGATCGAGATCAGCCTGGACAACATGGTGAAACCCCATCTCTACTAAAAATACAAAAATTAGGCAGAGATGGTGGTGCATGCCTGTAGTCCCCAATACTCGGGAGGCTGAGGCAGGAGAATTGCTTGAACCCGGGAGGCGGAGGTTGCAGTGAGCTGAGATCATGCCACTGCACTCTGACCTGGTCAACAGAGCAAGAATCCATCTTGAAAAACAAAAAGAAAGAAAAAAAAGAAAAGAATTCTTTATAGAATAATGACTTAAAGCAGCCAGGCATAGTGCCGCGCACCTTTAGTCCCAGCTACTCAGGAGGCCGAGGCGGGAGGATTGTTTGAGCCCAGGAGTTTGAGTTCAGCTTAGGCAGCATAGCAAGACCCTATCTTTAAAAAAATGACTTAAAGCTTCTCTTATATGAAAGTGCAGCATATTATTGGCTTTCATTTCAAGTCCATTTTCTCAGTACTTACAAATAACATACACACACGTGACATACACAGACACACACAAATGCAGACTTTATAATTGTGGTTATGATGTAATAATATCATAATAGCAATAACTTTTATAGAATACATAATATGTGCCCAGCACTGTGCTGTTTTATATACAGTAAATGATTTAATCTTCATAATAGCCTGTTCCAGTTATTTTTTAACATGTAATAAACTACTTCAAAACTTGGTGTCTTAAAACAACAACCATTATTTTATGGTTAATGAAAGTGGGTCAAGAAATTGAGTTGGGTTATAATGGGTGATACTAGTTCTACACATGAAGTCAGCTGAGATCACCAGATGCTATTCACCTGGTGGATGGGCTGTTACAAAGGATACCAGGAGGCTTAACACACGTGTCTCATGCCTTGCCTGGAATGGCCAAAAAGTTTAGCTCAGCTAGTAATGTTAACCAGAGAATCCACGCATGGATCTCCAGCATGAGATCCCATGTCTCATGAGTCTCAGAGTAGTCAAACTTCTTATATGATGGCTAAAGGTTCAGAGTAATCAAACTTCTTATGTGGAGGCTAAAGGCTCCAACAGAAAGATTTTTAAGAGCAGCATTCAAAAAGAGATCAGCAAAAGCTTCAAAGCTTCATATGATCTAGCCTCAAAGGTCTCACAATATCACTTCCATTATTGTTTACTGGTTAAGAGTGTCACAAATGCCAGCCCAGACTCAAAGGGATGAATACTAGACTCCATCTTTCAAAAGGAAGAGTAGCAAAGTATTTATAGCAATCTATATTCTACCACAGAGCTCTATTAGGTATATATGAATATTATCTCTTTTTATAGATAAGAAAACTGAGTCCACTGTGGTTAACAAATTGTCAAGATCTGTTAGTCAATAGCTAAACCAGTATTTAAAGATGGCAATTCTAACTCCAGCGCCTTAGCTCTAAACTGCTGTTTTAGAAATGCTTGATTGTGCAGCTTATTCAAGGAGCTATTTCATTTGTTAATCACTAGATTCAATGTAATTAGTAAAACTATAAAATCTTTGATAACTTGAAAGATATAAAGTAATTTTTAAAAAATATTAATGTATACAGAGCACTCATAGACTTAGCAGAAAATACAAGACTTACTAACACATAGCCCTCAAGAAGTTTATAATTTAGTGGATGGCATGAGAGGTATAAACAGTACAAAATAATTAAAACAGTGTGTGACACAAGTGCTGTAAAATAACTATACAAGGTCAGAGATGGAAAACATCCGAATTTGCTCTAATCTTTATAGAATGTGCTCTCTGCCATGACTATCCTCACAATTCACCACTCAGCCACACAAACCCTGTGAGGTTCAACCTCAAATGCCATATCCTACTGGAGGCATTTCTGAATTGCCAAACTGTGTACAAGCACTCTCTCCTTTAAACCTCTATTGCACACCGTTTACATTTATCTCAGGGTACTCTTTTACCACCTTATACACACTTGCCCTTGTCTAATCTCTCCTCTGTTCTCCAGCTCATTTGGCTTACATTTGACTCTTGTTTAGCCTGTATCCTAAAGAAAAAGAATTAATAATTACTTACAAATTAAAATGACAAAGAGTTATTGGACATCCACTCAATACTTATTTACTGTCTACTATACGCAAGCACTAGAAAATAGCAACATTAATAAAATGGCCAAGCATTTACAGAGTTGACAATATAGTTAGCTATTAGATCTAAATCTAAACATTAAATTTCAAGGATTCACAGCAGTAGAGTTATTGGTAGTCATGATAATGTCTTAAATCAAATTTAAAGTATAAAAAAATGTACCTAATACATTTTCTTTTTTGGGGGAGGATGGAGTCTCACCCTGTCACCCAGGCTGGAGTGCAGTGGCGTGATCTCAGCTCACTGCAACTTCTGCCTCCCGGGTTGAAGCAATTCTCCTGCCTCAGCCTACCGAGTAGCTGGGACTACAGGTGCATGCCACCACACCCAGATAATTTTTGTATTTTTAGTAGAGACAGGGTTTCAGCATGTTGACCAGGAAGGTCTTGATCTCTTGACCTCATGATCCTCCCACCTCGGCCTCCCAAAGTGCTGGGATTACAGGAGTGAGCCACCACTCCCGGCCCCTAACACAAATTTTTAAACTTCATTCTTTACAACTTACAAGGACCTGAACATTCAACTAATCTTACAAGCAGGGCCTATTTTTTGTCCAAGTAGGGGTAAACCTCTTCCCTCATCATACAGCCATGTTGTTTGCAATTTTTTAAAAGGTAGAACTGGTGAGTAGAAAACTAAGTAGTAGCTCAAGGGCTGAAAATTAATGGTAACATTTGATTGCTAATAGCTTCAGAATATCAACAGTAGATCAATATCCTTATTAACACATATAACTTAAATCCTATTTTACTTATTGTTTGAATTTGTCACCACTACATTTTTCATTAAAGTGCCACGAATGAAAAAAATATATTTCCATTAAAATGTTTAGCACAGATTTATAAAAATTAAATTTCACTATTTCCAATTCATGATGATTTTGTTGATGCTGTCCTTTATTTAAATCAACAACAGTAATTTTCTAATTTGAAATAAAAACCAAAATATTCAGGGAATGATGTACATCTTTTGCACATAATACGCTTTTATAATGGTCATGATCAGCTCTATTTTTTCCTCTGTAAGCCAGCCAGAACTCAAAGTGACCTACAATGGAGAGAAAATTCACAAATTAAATTCATCTTTTAAACAAAAATCTTTTTGTGTTCATTTCCATAGTCAGTAGACCCTCTCACAGCCACCTCAAGGATTCTGCTAGCTCATTTTCAAAAATCTCAACAACAAATTCAGCCGGAACAAAATATAAAATGATTATAAAGTTTAAAAGGTTAATTTTTTCACAGATAATTGGGTTTTAGCAAGGTACAGCCTTAAGCCAAGATAAATAATTTCTAGTAGAGAAACTTAGACATCAGCTAGTAAGTGAGCATAGTAACAGGTGAAAAGGGCCTTTCTGGATCTGCTGGAGACTTGTGACATACAAAACCCGACATTACATCAAAACATAAGTTTGGTCCTAATAGAAAATTAGAAAATAATCACTATCCTACAAGAATGAACATTACTCTCTTTATTTTAAATATAGTATACCTAATATTAAATTGTAGTTGAAGAATTATTCATTAACAATAAAGGCAGCTTTGTTTAATTTCCCTAGTAAATTCCCTGTCAAAGTTATCTGTACAGGTTATTTCAAAAGAAGACACTTTATAAGCTATTTAGTAAGCAAAGCTTTTTGAATCTAATTCAAGAAAAGGGTAGATTAAAATGTATTCTGATCTACTAAGAATGTATTTTCCCTTGCAGAATTAGAGGTAGAATCTGGCCCTTTTCCTTCTAAGTGAAACTGACTAGAAACAGATTCACAAGGCATAGGTAAATCACAAGACAGCTTTAATATTGGTCCTATTTTCCCGAGACCAATAAGTTGAAGAAAATAAGAATGGAGAGACTCTTATCCAATAAAAGATTATTATTTTTCACAGTATAGGCAGGTGTAAAACACAGTCTACAGAAAAATAAGGGTGGTATTATTCCTCCAATTTAAGGGTCCATTCAGAAACCGTATCAATCTTTATCCTTTTCACAAAGAAAAGACTGCACATCATCAGGAAACTTGAATAGGGTCAACAAACAGCACAAACCATAAAGTGGAGAGTATTAGTTGTCTACCAAAAGATACTCTCCTTTTATTCCTGCATGCAGGACTAAATGGAATATTCCAGCCTCCTTTTCATAGTGGACTTCTTTTCTCCATGGAATTTAATGTGATAGGTGTCCCTTATGGACCTAAGTCTTAGGACCATGTGTATGCTTCCATGTTATCTTTCCCCTTGTCACCAGCTGGAATGGCAGCTGACCCTGTCTCTGCCATGCAGAAGATGACAGTCCTAGAGGATAATACTGCAATCAATGGAAAGAACCTTAATTCCTGAATAACTTCATGGAGCAGAATTGAACCATTCAATTTGGATTGTTATGTAAAGGACAAAACCAGTTCTATCTTCTTTAACTTACTGAATCATTGTTCCCTTTGTTACACCCTAATTCAGACTAATACTTCCTGTTAACTGAAACTGTCAAAGAAATACCATCATCAGTACTTCCTTTCATTATCCTTGATCAATATAGGCCTGGCTCCAACTGGGAGTGGCCCAACATTCATATCTCCAAGTATAAGCAATCTTTGAAAATGTACAGCTAACAGATATTCCTACCAATGTAGCCCAAACATGGTAGAACAGCAGTTGTACATAATTAGGTTTCATAATTCCACTTTATATAAAAATTTGGAAATCTCTTATTGCTTAGGGGCAGTCTGGTGACCAACTTTTTAAAAAATACTTATTAGAAAGTAACATGTAGCATTTTAAAAAATCATCTAGATCTTTTTCAACAGGAAAATATACATAACCAGTCTAGATTTTTTTATTTTATTTTAGGGTTCACGTGACATATAGGTGAATTGCTTCCAAACTAATTGATATTTCAGGAAATGCCTAGCTTTTCTTTAATAGAGTAAAATGTCTTTTATTACCCAATTCAAGCTAGCTTGAGATAATATTCTGAGAAGTAAAAATAATTTGAATTTATATCCAGTTATAAATGATTGGTTTCAGAAGTTTATCTGAAAACAGTTTTTAGTAGAGGATAGAGTGAGAGAAAAAGTAAAAATGAGACAGGTATTTCTTCAGATGAAATGGTATAATTTATCTACTATTCAATTTTGTTAGGATTGGTTGGCTCCACTGCAAATGAAATAGTAGTAAAAAGAAAAGAAATCAGCAGATAGTTGAAATAGCCAAAGAAGGGAGCAACACAGCATTGTTAACAGGAGATTCGTGATTACATCTACAGGCTAGAATTAGCTAAACATTGAGTATACATGGACACAAAGAAGGGAACAGCAGACACCAGTGCCTACTTGAGGGTGAGGTGAGAGGAGGAAGGTCGGAAAACTACCTATCGGGTCCCATGCTTATTACCAGGGTGATGAAATAATCTGTACACCAAACCCCCATGATACACAATTTATCTGTATAACAACTCCATATATGTACCCCTAAACCTAAAATGAAAGCTTTTTAAAAAATCAGCTTTATATGGAGGCAGTTAACCACCTTTTATGTTTTTTCTAGGACTTATGCAAGGAGCTCAGTTTCTTCCTATGAAATTTATCCCACTTGATCTTTGATAGCCGAAATTATTTTGTTAAACTGACAGTAATCCCGGATATTTAACATCTCTAAGCCAGTTTTCCCGTCTGTAAAATAACAAAAAATAACACCTACAATATAAATTCATTTTAGGGTTAAGAAAATTATATATGTGGACTGTCAACAAAATTCTTAGCATATATTGATAATTTTTTTGTTTTTCTTTTCATTCTTTTAACATTACATAAAATGTAAAGATTTTCAGATACTTCCTTTGCCTAAGCCAGATACCAAAATCCAACAAAATATTAATAAATACATTACACAATTACTACAAATGCATCAGCTTTGTTTTGCCAAATTTTCATTATTATAATAAAGGCTTAACATTTGAAGTATGCTTACAAATTTATGCCACAATCTTTAAAAGGTTTTACAGATGCAGAAAGTGAAATGCAGATTCATTAAGAAACTTGTCCAAGGTCACACAGCTGGTAAATTGAAGAGCTGGAGTTTTTACATAGGAAATCTAACTCCAGAGCTCATGGAGGTCAATTTTATTGTCATAATAGTCTATCTGGACATAAAATTGCACAGCCCTAATTCTATATCTGCTATCTCACAGTTCTTACAAAGATCCACTCGGCCGGGCGCGGTGGCTCACACCTGTAATCCCAGCACTTTGGGAGGCCAAGGCAGGCGGATCACGAGGTCAGAAGATCGAGACCATCCTGGCTAACACGGTGAAACCCCATCTCTACTAAAAATGCAAAAAGTTAGCTGGGCGTGGTGGCGGGCGCCTGTAGTCCCAGCTACTCACAAGGCTGAGGCAGGAGAATGGCATGAACCCGGGAGACAGAGCTGGCAGTGAGTGGAGATCGCGCCACTGCACTCCAGCGTGGGTGACAGAGTGAGAATCCGTCTCGGGAAAAAAAAAAAGAAAAAAAGAGATCCACTCTACAGCTGGATGTGGTGGTGCCCATCTGTAGTCCCAGTATTTGGGAGTGAGACTGTAGTGTGCTATGGTCATGCCTGTGAATAGCCACTGCACTCTACTAGGCAACAGAACCAGTACTCACCTATTAAGTAAATAAATAAAAGTCTGCTCTGAACCTACGTCTTTATAATCCCCTTATTACACACAGCCTTCTATTCACAATTATTTTTGTTTCATCAAAATATTGGCATTATTATGTTTATCAAATATTGCCACAGTTAATCTAAGAGTCAACTTTCTTAGGGTAAGTATAATAAAGGAGATGTTTTTGAAACTATTAAACTTCAGAACTGAAGGGAGTTAAAAACAAATCTGCAATTTTACTTTTTGCTTCTAAATTGGGCATTACCCTTAACCAATTAGAACAGATTAAACAGCAAGGATTTAAATCTCAGTTACTCTGCCAAGCCCATCATCTTACAAAATTAACTATTTAAATGATGCATTTTATGGACATCAGCTCCACAAAATTGTAAGAGAATAAAGTATTTTCTTATATTTTCTTAATGAACAGGGACATTTCATTAAGACAAAATATTGCCTTAATGAACAGGGACATAGTACATTAGGCAAAAGTAGACAGAGACTAGGCTTTAATTATAAGCTGTCCCGTATTTTATTTTAGCTTTTTTAGGATTATCATTCTATTATTTTCTGGATTTCATTACTCATTTTGAGAAGAAAGGTAACACTCTTATTTTGCCTTTATTTGCTTCTTTGAAGGTAATATATATTGTTTGATTATCTGTTGGCTGTTTTTAAGGTTGCTTTTTTCCATCTTTGGTTTTTGGAAGTTTTATTGTGATGTGACTACATGTGGTTTTCTCTGCCTTTATCCTATTTGGCGTTCTTAGCATTTCCTGTCTTCATATTTTTACTCAATTTTGGAAATTTATTCTGTAGTATCTCTATTATTTTTGCCTCATCTTCTCTCTGATCTTTCTGCTTTGGATCAGATCCTTATCACTAACATAAATTCTTTCAACAGGCTTCTAACTGTCCTCCTGGCCTCTAGTCCTTAAATATACCTTCTTTACAAGATCATACTATTTTCACAATTAGAACATTCAGTGCCTCTAAGATAAAAGTCCAGTGTCCTTAGTAGAGTGTATCTACAAGACCCTCCATGATATGACACCTAGAAATTATTTCAGCAGGCTAGGCACGGTGGCTCATGCCTGTAATCCCAACACTTTGGGAGACCAAGGAGGGTAGATCACTTGAGGACATGAGTTCAAGACCAGCCTGGACAACATGGTGAAACCCCATCTCTACTAAAAATCCAAAAATCCAAAAATTAAAAATTAGCTGGGCATGGTAGCGTGTGCCTGTACTCCTAGCTACCCTTGGGGGCTAAGCAGGAGAATCGCTTGAACCCAGGAGGCAGAGGTTGCAATGAGCTGAGATAGCACCACTGTACTCCAGCCTGAGTGACAGAGCGAGATTTGAGACTCCATCAAAAAAAAAAAAAAAAATAGCAAATTGTGGCCCTACTGTTTCTAGTTTGTTACTTTAACCCTAAAACAACCTGTTGCTGCTTATAGTTCTGAGTCAAATTCATACTAGGTCTTAGCGATACATCTTATCTCTCCTGAGACAGCACTAAAATAAGAACATAAATGCACAAAAATAGAATTAATACGTAACTAAGAAGAATGTAGGAAAGAAGTTTTCAAAAAATGAGGAATAATAACAGATTTCTAACAACTGGAAAATGCAGAACAAACTACCAAATGGAATTAACAGTAAAGATCTAGAAAATAAAGTAGAGAACTCTGCTACAGTGTAAAGCAGAAATGCAGAGTCAGAAAGCATGAGGGAACAGATAAAAGACCTATAGAAGTGGTATGGACGCCCCATATCTGAGTAATAGAAACCCAAAAACAACGTGAATACAGAAAATGGAGTAGAAGAAATCAACAGAGAACTGATAGAATCAAATTCTTCCAAGTTGAAAGATATGAGAATTTAAAGTGAAAAATGCCAAGTGGAATGTAAAGACCCCTACCCAGAGATAACCATAAAAGCTTCCAAGATTAAAAACAGGTTATCTAAAAATAAATGAGTTATCCAGGTGTGGCTTACACCTGTAGTTCCAGCTACTTGGGAGGCTGAGATGGGAGGATCACTTGGGTCCAGGAGTTCAAGGCTGCAGTGGGCCATGATCACACCACTGCATTCCAGCCTAGGGGACAGAGTGAGACCCAGGTTCTATTAAAAAAAAGAGAGAGAGAAAGGATTAGTTTAAACTTATCACCAACACTGAATGCTAAGAAAATAGACCAAAACCTTACAGTTTTTGAGAAAATATTTTTGACGTAAAAATGATATACCCAGTTCAATCACACGCATACAGATACACACACATACACACACACACACACACCAGAATAAAAGCATTTGCTAATATGGTATGTATTTACCACATACCTTTTAAAGAAAATAAATAAAGAAATTAAAGAAAATAAAGAAAAATAAGAAACAAAACAAGAAAAAAAAGAAGAGAATAAAGAGAAGAAAGAAGAGGAGAGACAGGAAAAAAGTGTGGGTCACACCCAGGAAAGCAATGCAGGATATTCCTGTATGGCAGGAAGGATGGATGGTGTCAGGAGGAAGGCATGTGAGAAAAGACCTCCATTTGAAAATCACTGGGAGAATGTGTGAAAAACGCAATAAAGACATGTTACCTCTTTAAAACAATAATGTGCTAATATAGTGAAGCCAAAAAAGACAGAGACAGAAAGAAAGAAAAGTTGATGGCTAACCTAAAGAAAATAAAGGAAGAAAGTTGTGTAAAAGGCTATGATACAAATGGAAAAAAATTAAATCTCTGGCATGGTTTTAAGCAATTGATAGTGAGAAAAGAGAATGTATTCTGTCATAGCACAATGCATGACTCAGCATAGTCATAAAAATGTAAATTTCCAGACTTAATTCATGGAGAAAGGGTGAGAGATTTGGTTGCTGTTTAATTTCAAAGTACAAATTATAATAGTCTTAATAAAATAAAAATAGGCTAGCTAATAAATGGTGGGAACTAAGGGAGGTAAAAGGTGGATGAAAGAGTGGGGATGATAATATCTCATAATGTGTTAGGGTATTACTATTGTCACAAAAGTAACCTGTGGAAGTAATGAAATGATAAATAACTCTAAACCACCCAAAATAAGTATAATATAATTAGTATCATGAAGGAATCACAAAAAGAAATGCAAACGAAGTATTTAAAACTCTAGCCTGGGCAACATGGCAAAACCCTATCTCAACAATTTTTTTTTAATCAGCCAGGTATGGTGGGCTGCACCTGTGGTCCCAGCTAATCAGGAGGCTGAGGTGGGAGGATCAGTTGAGCCATGAGGTCGAGGCTGCAGTGAGCTGTGATCGCACCACTGCACTCCAAGCTGGATGACAGAGTGAGACCCTGTCTCAAAAAAAAAAAAAAAAGAAAGAAAATTTTAAAAAGATATTTAAAAGAGTTCACAGCCAGGAATCCAAATAGCTGTTGAAGAGAAATAGTTCTGTTATTTTTATCATAAGCTCTTCTAAATTATTTGATTATTATTATGTTTTCATGTATAATATCGATAAATTTTTAAGATAATTTTTGAAGACAGAGATTTAATGACATTTCTTCCATGAAACAATCTGAAGACTCAAGTGGCTTTCTTCTGTACTTCCATAGAACCCACCCAGTACATACCTCCAGTGTGGCACTGATTTTATGCTATACATATGACTGTGTGTTCATCTCCTCCACCAGACTCTGAGTCCCATTGGAGTAGGAACTAAATTTTATTCAACACTCTATCTTCATCACCTCGTATAGTATCTTGTACAGAGTAGATAATGATTAAATGTTTAGTTAATGAGTAAATAATCAACCATATTGCACAGTCTATATTAAAGTTAATATTTAAATCCATTATGGGAATTAATAGATATTTATCAGATACACTACTGAATTCCTTCTTTACATCATTGCATGTTTTAACTTTCTAATAACAGTATAATGTGATAGAGATAATGTAAAGCTACATGTTTCCAAGCCACCAGCATTTTATCAGACACCCCAAACTTGAACCATTAATGTAATATTCAAAATTCTTCACAACTAGATTTTGAACATCATTCTGAAGTTGGTTACAAGTCCATCTGGTTTTAAATCAACTTATCATGTTCAAAAATGTTAATATCTCTCACTAGCTCACAGCATGACACTATCAGCTTTAATTTGGTATTATTTCATAGCAATGTTGCAATTAAAATTTGGTCCACATTGATCAGTAAAAGTTAAAGGGCTAAATGAATTAATGGAAATAGTAAAAGGGCAAAATATTAATATGATGACACATCCTAAATGCTTAGAGTGTAGAGAGGCACTGTTATTTTGAGATTATCCATGTTGATTTGCAGAAGAACAGAAGGAGAAATCTGTGAATAGAACTGAATTTCAACACACAAAATTGTATGTCAACATTTTTTAAAATAATTACTAAAAATGATGACCACAAGTGAGTCTCATTATAGATGTGAAACTTCTGACTAACAGACCTAACAATGACTAATGACATTACAAATAAGCTGTGAAGAAAATGTACAGCAGCTGTATTAGAACTATGCCTTCCAGGTTGGTGTGTGGATTTATCTCAAAACCTAATAAAAAACCATGACTCATTCTCTGTTAAAGTGCATAAAAAGCTTTAGACACCATATCATATCAAGTAGATAATTTTTTAAGTTTAAAAGATTTTTCTGATGAATTTTATTTGAATACATAAGAAACAATATAACATTCAAATAATTCAACATATTTGAATAATATATGGCAACTTAAGATCAATCAAAGCAGTTGGTGACAGGGAATATTCTTATCTTTGGAGGGTTTGCCTGACTTTCAGAGTTCCAACATAAACCCAATCCAGAAATAAAATTAGAGAGTCTTAACATTTGCTATTTATAAACCTCCATTACTTACAGTTCACTTGCTCTTAAGAATAAATTTCAGGGTTACACCTAGCAGGTGTTTTGAACTCCATTTTGGATAGACGGAACATGAGAGAGGGTAGAATAAGAAACCAATGTCAAAGTTATTAAGTATTAGAATGAAGTATAGGATTTGGGTCTTTCGAAGTTCTATAGTCTTTCTACTAACTGCTAATTTCCAGCTCTTTTCAGCTACTAAAATACACATATCCTATCAGGTCTCAATTAGGAGTTATTTTGTAAAATACTTAAATGTGTTATGAGCCATGATTATAGCCTACCTGCATTATAAGCATCAAAAGCCCCTTTTATTGTCAAACTGCAGTCCATCAACCATTAGTAGTTGGTAAATAGCTTAGTGAGTCTCAACCAGTAAATTTTTAAATAGAATATAATAGAATAGAAACTATCAGAGTGTATCACAAGTAATAAGGGTATTTTGGAAAATTTTTGTTTCAGCTGTGTATGTGTGTATGTAGATACATGTATTTGTGACCTAGGTCATGATGTGTGTTTCTTACTGTGGGTTGAGGGAAGAGCATACTGAAAACTACCACTCTAAGACAGATAACAAGATTAAGAACTTAGGTCAAGTTGGAATTCGTTTACCAAAGTGGTTAATGGGTTACTCAATAGAACTGAGAACTTCACAGGCAGTTTTCAATGAAGGAAGCCTGGGAAAAGAGAAAATTACAGTGCATGGCTGCTGACTAAAATCCTGAGAAGAAGATTGCAGTGGGGAATGTGGAACAACCATAGGGCAGCATGAGTTGCTGAGGACTAGAACTGAGGAAGCTGAAAGCAGTCACACAGAGAAACAGTGATTTGAGTTAGCAATAATTTCACCTCTGTATATTATAAAACTGCGTCAGCCGGGCGCAGTGGCTCACGCCTGTAATCCCAGCACTTTGGGAGGCTGAGGTGGGTGGATCACAGTACGAGAGATCAAGACCATCCTGGCCAACATGGTGAAAACCCATCTCTACTAAAAATACAAAAATTAGCTGGGCGTGGTGGCGCACGCCTGTAGTCCCAGCTACTCAGGAGGCTGAGGCAGGAGAATCGCTTGAACCCAGGAGGCAGAGATTGCAGTGAGCTGAGATCATGCCACTGCACTCCAGCCTGGCGATGGAGCAAGACTCCATCTCAAAAATAAAATAAAATAAAATAAAATAAAATAAAATAAAATAAAATAAAATTATTAAATTAAATTAAAAACTGTGTCCAGGGATCCTCTCTTTATGCTTACCTCTGCATATCTAGATATAAAACAAAGATGTTACATCTATATAAAAAGCAAAGATATTAGTTCCTGCCCTTGCCTCCTTCATAAGTGTACCAAGGGATAGGAGCTATGAAAGTGCTTTGAGTTGTTAAAATAAGTCATTGTGATGGGAGTTACCTGCAGCTCATGAGGAGCTAAAGCTCAGGATCACTTGACCTCTCTACTTTATACAGCACAGCCTTAGAGTCATCAGAAAGCCAGTTTTAAAGAAAAGCTTGTATTAATTTATTCTAATAATTTACCATAGTGCTTGGTAGGTCTTCAATTTATGCTTTTCACTTTTCTCTCCCCCTTCTCTCCTTTTTCCCCCCTTTTTACCAGCTTAAATTCCATGACCAATCATTGCAGTGACTCCTTTTTGCATCCCCAATTCCCTTACCTGTCTTGTTCAGAGTCATTTGTCTGAATCACAACCCTGGTTACATATTATTTTCTGTCTTGCTAGTTCTGAAGGCCCTGCAACTAACATGACTTAGGAAAACATACAGCATGTAAACTGGTTTCATTTACATTCATGACCATGCATTTCATATATGTCCATAACACTGTCTGGCAATCATATTAAATTTGCCTGGTCTTTTACTCTCCCACTCTTCTTGATGGCGTTTTCATGCCTAATCTTTCCTACTCATATTTCAAGCACTTCCATTATCATGCTCAGTTTTAGCTTGCTTCCTAGTCCATTGAGAAAACTGAAGTAATCAGAAGAGAATACCCACAACCTACAGAATCCATGTACTTTGCTGTCCCCCTGGAATGAAAGATGACTATCAGTACTCCCATCTAAGTCCAACCCCTTCCAATTTGGGCACTTGATCCCATCTCACTTCCTTCAGCAATTCTACCCCTTCTCTCCTATGCCATCAGATTTTACTTTTACCTCTCTACTGTATCATTTCCATCAGCAATTAAACATACTTTTCTCCCATTAAAAAAACCCTCTCTTGGCTCCACCTCCTCTCTAGCTAATGTTTCTTCTCTTGCTTCCCTTTCCACAAACCTGCTCAATAAACTGTCTATACACTATCTCAAATTTTTCTTCCCATTCATTTTTAATCATCAACCAAGAGGCTTTTACCTCCACCATTCTAACAAATCTGTTCTCCTCATGATTACCAATGACCTTCGTATTGCTAAATCCAGTCAATCTTCTCTTCTCATTTTACTTGGCCTATCAGCAACATTTGATGCAATTGATCACCAACACTCCTTTCTTTAGCTAATCAAAAGGTTGATTATTCAGATTATGATGGATGTATCTGTCCTATAGGAGCTGAGAGTGACCTTAGTTGAGAGGCAGCAAGAAAACAGAGGCCACAGTCCTACAACCACAAGGATCTAAATTCCATCAACAACCTGAATTCCAGATGAGAACCAGAGCACAGTCAATACCTTCATTTCAGTTTTGTAAGTCTTTGAGCAAAGGACCCAGGTAGTTTGTGTCTAGACTCTTGATCTGACCCACAGAAACTGGAAAAAAAATAAATTTATGTTGTTTTAAGCCTTAAATGTGTAGTAATTTGTTAGGCACCAAAAGAAAACTAATACACTCAGTGATCTCCCCTGGCTAACATATTTGAAATTGCAAGCACTTTTTTTGCACTTCTTATCTCATTTATTCTTCTCTATTATATTTTTCATGATACTAATGTATTTTGTTATGGTTTCTCCATCAGTTGCAGAAAAGCAAAGGTTTTCATCCATTTGTTCGCTATCTTGTTCAACTACAGTTTCTGGCATGTAGTAAAAGTTCAACAAATATCTCTTGAATGAATAAAACTAGTATTAAGTACATGAATAAGACATAATAGTATTTTTCCTCAGAATACTCAAGTTGATCATTTATATAATTTAAAAAACTAGGTATACAAAATTCTTAGCTATATTTCATATTTAGTTAATAAAACTTTACTTAATATTTAACTTATTTTAGATATGTAAAATACTAATATTAAAGTAATAAAAATCATTTTGCATTTGTAAATTTGAATACTTTAAACAGTAATAAAAATGTTCAATCTTAATTTTGGGCTTACCATTTGCCTGGTACACTTCAAACTATATTCCTTATAAATTTAACGCATTTTATCCTCAGAAAACATTATGAGAGAATTAGCATTATTAACCCCATCTTATATCAAATAAAAATAAAGTACAGAGGTTTAATAATTTACTCAAGTTCACATAGACGCAAAGTGGTAGATTCAAACCCAGGTTTTAAGTTTCAAGTTCATTACATTTTCAATATCTGAATATGCATAAAACTTACATTTGTGTATAACTAAATATTGTAAATAGGCTAAAAAGACCAATAAAAACTATAAAAGATATTTGAGCCAGATGACAAACGGTTAATATTTTTATCTAGAAAAGCCCTTAAAATTAATAACAATAGCACAAAAATTCAAATAAGCAATGGACAAAAGACAACAGAAAGATCATAAAAAATGAAATTTAAAATGTAATAAATATTTGTAGAAACTTCTTTCAATCTTGCTGGTACATAAAGAAAAGTACATTAAAGCTAGTTATAGGTATTATATTTCTCCTTTTAAACTGGCAAAAGAAAATTTTAAATTTGGTGAGGGTTCATTAAGACAGATACTTTTTTTTCTTTTTTTTTGAGACAGAGTCTCACTCTGTTGCCCAGGCTGGAGTGCAGTGGTGCAATCTTGGCTCACCGCAACCTCCGCCTCCCGGGTTCAAGTGATTCTCCTGCCTAAGCCTACCGAGTAGCTGGGACTACAGGCGCGTTCCACCACTCCAGGCTAATTTTTTCTATTTTTAGTAGAGACTGGTTTTCACCGTGTTAGCCAGGATGGTCTCGATCTCCTGACCTCGTGATCCACCCGCCTCGGCCTCCCAAAGTGCTGGGATTACAGGCGTGAGCCACCGCGCCCAGCCAAAACAGTCACTTTTATAGATCACTGCAAATGTACACTAATACAATCTTTGTTGCTGTTGTTGTTGTTGTTGTTGTTGTTGCTGGAATCTCGCTCTGTTGCCCAGGCTGGAGTGCAGTGGCACTATATCAGCTCACTGCACCCTCTGTCTCCTGGGTTCAAGGGATCCTCCTGCCTCAGCCTCCTGAGTAGCTGGGATTACAGGCATGCAACCCTACACCTGGCTAATTTTTGTATTTTTAGTAGGGTTGGGGTTTTGCTGCATTGGCCAGGCTGGTCTTGAACTCCTGACCCCAGATGACCCACCTGCCTCGGCCTCCCAAAGTGCTGGGATTACAGGCGTGAGCCACCATACCCAGCCACAGTAATGCAATTTTAAAGAAGTACAATTCACCAGTATATGGTAAATGTTTATTACAAATTCATACTATGTGATCCCTCCCCACCAAAAAAAAAAAAACCTTGCCCTTAAAAAATCTATTATAAATGATCAAAGTTGGAGAAAAAGCTTATGTGCAAAGATATATATCTCAAGTCATTTTAATAATGAAAAATTAGAAACCACCTAAATGTGAAGCAATGGTTAATGGACAGTGGTTAAATTGTTTATCATTATCCATAGGTTAATATAGATATTTGTAACTATAGGTTTTAAAAATAGTTATGTGGAAATGCTCGCAGTATAACAATAATGAACAAAAGGCTGAACACAAAATATACCCACAAGATGATCCAAATTATTTAGAATATAGGTTTTACTTTAACAGATGATTTATGTTTATTTTCTTCTTTATAATATACTAGAAATTTTTTACAGCAAGTCTGCGATATATAAAATCAGAAGTAAACAAAAATTAAAGATATTTCAAGAAATGTGTTAATAAATATAAACATTTCTAACTCATATAAGGATAGGTACGTCATATTTTTAACCCTGTGCTGACCTACATGGTTCACTGAGATGGTGTCATTTCTGCCTAGCAGAAGACATCTGCATCATAAAAACAAAACTGGAAAGTTCCACACAGAAAAATTATTCACGGCAAGGATGAAGCTTCTCACCCAGCAACTCAAAATCAGTTTTATATTATAGGGGTTTTTTTTCAGAATTTGGACTATTTATTTAAATACAAACATATTACTTAGAAGCTGTGTATCTGTAACTGCCACTACCACTTGGTTATTATTTGATTAATATTTTGGTTTCTTCCAAATCAGCTGCATTTTACCTAGGACAAATACCCATTTCAAATAGACCTGGTAGTGAAAAGAAAATCAGGTGATTAAACCTCCCTAGTTATGATTGGTAGTTCCACCACATAAGAAAGGGAAAACTTATTCTATTTGGTCAGTGGTATCTATCAGAGTTTATCTGCAGAAAAAAGCAAAAGACATAGTAAGAGAACAGAATAAAAACAAAGAGAAAAGTAAAGATAATAACCAGAGACCATCGTCAATAGCAGCAATAGCAAGGACTTTAGTGGCAGCTATTACAGGGGTGACAAAGTGATATTCCAACCACAAGGCAATTCAACAGGAGAGATTGGTATAGAAACAAAAGACAAAACGTCTCTTCAGCTGAAAGGTTCAAACACTCATCTGCATCAAACACTTTCATATATCTACACTATATTCACAAGAAATTTATGAATTCATTAATAAATAACGCATCCAATATTTATAGCATGCATGGTCCCTGTATAAACTCTAGTTATGCCTCTTTAACTTTACTACAAATGTTCTTAAAAACATGGAATCGCGGCCGGGCGCGGTGGCTCACGCCTGCAATCCCAGCACTTTGGGAGGCCGAGGTGGGTGGATCACGAGGTCAGGAAATCGAGACCATCCTGGCTAACACGGTGAAATCCCGTCTCTACTAAAAATACAAAAAATCAGCCGGGAGTGGTGGCGGGCGCCTGTAGTCCCAGCTACTCGGGAGGCTGAGGCAGGAGAATGGCGTGAACCCGGGAGGCGGAGCTTGCAGTGAGCCGAGATCGCGCCACTGCACTCCAGCCTGGGCGACAGAGTGAGACTCCGTCTCAAAAAAAAAAAAAAAAACATGGAATCGCTACAGTACTTGGGGTACGAAATAGATATGGAAATGTTACATTCCCTTAAAATGTATTTTACCTATTTACTTGTTTAATGTCTATTTTCCTTAACTGGGAAGTTAGCTTCATAAAGGCAGAAGAGGTTTTTGCCTCCATTATCCAATGCTATATTCTTAGCACCAATAATAATGTCTAGCATACAGTATGTGTACGCTATGTATTTATTGAACAAATGAGAAAGTTTACAAGTAATTCATGGATTTCATATGATTCTCTATATCTTGTTTACATCAAAGACAAAATGTTTCATATTTCTTAAGACTAACTACAACATGTTCAAAAATTTGGTCTATCAGCTGAAGTGTATCTCAATTTGATAATTAAAGAAAAAGTTTACATTTTCATGTAAGCCCTTCCAAATACTCCAGCACACATAAGTGAAAATCAGATATTCTCCTTCATGGCCCATCTGCAAACTTGTAGAAAGTGAGAACCTGAGGCATAAGTGGACGTGAATGGGCCTGGGTTCTATTTTTCCATGCTATAAAAGCCATAAACAGTGTGGTTAATGATGCTCCCATATCTGACTTGAAGCCAGGGTACGGTGGATTCGTGTAAATGCTGAAGGCTAGCTAGCTCTGGTGGCTGAACACCAGTTGAGGGCAGCAGAGAGCTACTTGAGAGAAAATAGATCCAGGAAGGCTTAACAGCTCTCAGCTGAGAGTAAAGTGCTTGGCTAGGACCACAGTGTGCTGCTGAAAATGCAGCCGCTTGGAAAACTAGTCCACAGGGTGGCCAGCAAGAATGGAGTAACCAAATGTATTAATGCATAAAGCCAAAAATCCAGGGAGATGGGTAGGAAGCAACACCAGAGAACTCACAATAATTTGGACTCCCATTTCACACAGTTCTCAGGAGCCATTGATTCGGACAATCATCTTACTCCAGAGCTGCTGAATCACAAAATGTCTTAGATTCCCTCCAACTCTAAAATCTTAGTTTCCAAGATAATTAACAAAAATGTTTAGAGTACAACCTTTTTTCCAAAGATTATCCTTCCTGTAGAAAGAATATAAAATTGTTAGTGTTAAGAGGAGAAAATCATACATGAATGAGGAGTAGCAAACACAGACTAGGGGTCCCAAAATTCTTTAAAAGTTGAGATTTCTCAAATATATGCGGTGGAATCCTGGTGAAGTTTAATGAACAGCCTCAGCCAATCCCCTTGTTTCCCAGTGTGAAGGCTCCAACCCTAAAAATGACCAAGTGTAAGTTGCAGCCTGTCCAAAGCCAGGATTCACACTCCTTTTCTGTGTCTTCCTAGTGGAGTGATCTTAAGCAAGTAATTTAGTCTGTCTGGGTCAGCCTCCTCACTTCTAAAATAGAATAATACCTGTGTTTATGAGGTCTGTGAAAAATCTGCAGAATAAAACATGTCTTATGAACTTCATACAGCATAAGGAATTTTAAATAAAAGTCCAAGTAGTAGGAAGACTAAGAAGTTTTCTAGGGAACAACAAAAAGGCATCTAAGAAAGAAACCTTTGATATATTTAGAATTTTCCCTGTAACAAACTTGTTTGTTTCTATCAACCCAGGTCAATGTAGATATGATACTCCATATACATACATTTATACATATATGTGTGTATATATATACACACAACACACACACGCATGCATGTGTGTGTGTGTGCGTGCGTGGGTATGTGTGTGTGTCTTCAGCTTCCCTGAGGTCTATATTAAATGCTGAGCATATTTGCATCACGGAGTGATATTTGCCTTCTGTGAACACTCTTATTGCTAAAAGTGTGTAATGATGTTCCTAGTCAGATTGAATTTGGAGACATTTTACTGCATCCTCCTGAAGAAATTTATTCACAGGGACACAGAAGCAGAGAGAAAAATGTGAGCTATCTGCAGCCAGAATACTTTGGCTCTGGTTCCTAAAAATAATAATAATAATAATAATAATAATAATTAATCATCACCATGAGGATATGGGAACATGTTAGAAAACTTGAATACAGCTGCCTCAGCTTTGTGTTCGGTTTGGTCCTATCTCACATTATGATTTTTCTGGATGGATAGCAAGGGAGAGCTGAATGCATGCCAATGAGTTAGTAAATGGTGACTAGAGTGTCTGAGATTTTTGTTATTTTTAAAAGCAGAAAAAGGGAAAGAACAAGACAGGAAGATAGAGAAGATGGAGGGCTGGCTCATCAATTCTCATTTCTGATGAGATGCCTAACTAGAGAACTCAGGAGTGATACAGAAGAGTTGCAAATAACAATGAAGACACCAGAAGAGAGTCTTCTCAAATGAAGGTTGATGATTTATTGACTTAAAAATCTTTTGAATTATAAGGGATAGCAGATTCAACTTTCTGATTTTGTGCATAAGAAAACTAAGGTTCAAGAGAAGTGTTGTGACTACCTCAAATTCCCCTAAGTGTTAACAACTTGTATATTTATCTTACTATTCTAGAACTAGCTAGATAGCATGCCAGTGACCAAATTTTATAGTAAAATCTAGGAAATATTGGCGAAAAATAAAATAGAGTAAACAAAATTGGTTTCCCTTAAAGTTACAAAACATGAAACCATATAGCAGTAGTCATTAGCTGCTTTGCTATTAGGAAATTAAACACACACTTCAGCAAGTGCATGCACAAACTACACCCACGCACATGGCCAGCTTACAGTCACAGGGAATGAGAAGAGGTCTACTCTCTCTCTCTCTCTAACATCTTAAATGCCAAGCAAATGCTGAAATTGTTATTCTGAAAAGTTTGGGGCTCTGCAGTCTACCATTGCTAAGATTTTTCCTGTGCCCAGATAGTTCATTTAATCTTTGCTGTAAGAAGAAGAAACAGAATCCATATAGACATAGGAATTCCATTTCTTTGAATTATAAAATATTTTCAGCCAAGGTAATATAGACAGGGCATATATGTGATTACTTAAAACATGGTGTTATTTTTAGTATGTTCCCTGCTATTCACTAGATAATTATCTCCAATCAAAGTGGTTAGTTCAGATAAAAGAAAATATCAAAATTTTTTTTCAATTTTGTTAAGTATTTGTGTAGAAACATATTTAGTGATAATTTGGAAAATTAGGTAAATAAATCGCAACCCCCCTCAAAATAAAATTACTTTTTAGAACTAGTTCCTTGACATGAAATTTAAAGCATTGGAAGAATACTCATAACAAATTTTAATAGCCCTATGTGCAGATTTGAGGTAAAAACCGTTGTCTCTCTATGTCTTATTACCATAATCAAAGCTTAGAATTTTTTTTTTATTATCAAAAGACTACTGTGTGCCCGACAGACAGTCAAGATTTATTAGAAAAGCCTCCATGGCTCTCCCCTCCAAAAACTCAGTAAACTATCCCACACCTTCACTGCTACTATTGAGCATTATGGGCACTAGATGTCGCTGCTGCTGTTAGAATGAGATTTTCTTCCTGCTTCCCAGCCCCACCTCCCCAAAAATTTTTTCTAAAGATTCTTATGGTTTTTAAAGTTATATTTTAGTGGTAGCGTTGTTGGGAATTTGATGAATGAATGATATTTTATATATTAGTGATTGCAGGTCACTTATTTTCCAGATTAAGAAAAAACTGGAAAGATGAAGTAACTTGCCTAAGGATCCATAGGAAAAGAGTGAGAGCCAGAGTCGGGAAAACAGTTCTCATGTCTACACTTCACCAGCTTTTAAGAAGTAAACGTGTTCCAGCTGTGAACAATGACGATATTCATCTTTTTAAGTCAAAACCCACTGGGTAATATTTATTACCCTTTAAGTCAGTTTCAGTTTGCATTGCCCCTGATGGTCTTCTCCTTGGACACTAGGTATGTATTAATCATGAGCGCAGATGATTTTCCCAGGCTAAATTTACTTGAAAGAGTAAGAAGCCTAACAGACGGTCATTACCTAAGTTAAGGTGATTCCGTGCTCCAGAAAATCTCCCCATAGAAGAAAAATGTCAACAAGCTCAGGAGACTCTCCCTCATAAAGTTATTAAAACTAAGCAAACATACACAACACCCACACACAATCCAATACAGAGGAGATCCCCAACCCGGCTTCCCTGTCAATACAAAAGAAAGCCAGTGGAGTTTTCTTCAGAAGCCTGGGGCTAGGAAGGGTGCAGAAGGACTGTGAGGGCAATCCCCAACTGCTTTCACCGACTAAGGTGAGGAGAAAGGAAAGTCATGACTGGGGGAAAAAAAAAAAAAAGAAGAAGAAGAAGGCAAGTTAACTAAGAGAGGCAACCAATCTACGCTGAAGCTTCCATAGTCCTGCTCTCTAGAGAAAACCAAAAATTCACCACCCCGCTTGACGGATTGGCAGGCAAGAGAAAGGGGGGAAACTTCACACACTCGCTTAGAGTTGTTGGACCCCTTTTCCAGTCCCCATCTCAAGAAAAGAAGAAGGGGGCAGGGAGGAATGGACGTGCCCTGAAAAGAAAAGAAAAAGGAGCCAACATTGCAGCTAGCCTTGGGAAAATCTCCACAGATGAGCATTTTTGTTGCGTTAAGTGGCCGGCATTAGCAGCCTAAACACGTAGGGGAAGGCTAACATCGCCGTTAATATAATGCGGGAGAGGAATGATAGACCTGGGAGTTGAGAGTGGAAGCGCTAGTTTTGCATAAAACAAAACAAAACATTTCTGAGGACTTAAGCTCCTAGGGGGTTGGGTGGAGTGAATTTAGGGAGCGCCTCAATCCATAGAGGAAGCATGCACCGGGGCATCAGTTTCAGAGGCTTATTTTAAAAATATATATTTATTTCAGCTGCCTTAAAAAATAATTTCACAGTCAGAAAAATAGCTTCTTAGACCATGGTTCTGAGGTCGTCTCTGGGAGGGAGAAGAATCACCTCCGGGATGTCTTTCAAACTCCAGCATTGGGACTAAGAATTGACAATTAAGGAGGTTCTGGAAGTCAGAATGAAAATGGTCACCTCCATCACCTTCACGAGGCTTCATTTCTCTCACATTTAGGGAGGTAGATGAGATACAGTTAGACGCACATAGGGATAGTGAGAGAGAGAGGGAAAGGGAGAAGGAGAGAGAGGAAAGAGAAAAGGGAAGAAAAAGCAGGGAAAGAAGGAAGGAAGGAGGGAAGGAGGGAAAGAGGGAAGGAGGGAAAGAGGGAAGGAGGGAAGGAGGGGACAGGAAGGAAAATTAGAAGAAATGAAACCCAACTGAAGTCTTATGATTAATAACTTTTTTTTTTTCAAAACTAAATCAACTCTCTCTATCTTCCTCGCCTTTCTAGGAAATCCTCAACTTGAACAATAGTCTAAGTGCCCTAAAGCAATTAAAACAAAACTTTGGAGGAGTGGGGCGGGGAGACATTCCTGGAGGGCCAGAGCGGGGATCGCAGCAGAATCTGCAGCACTGGTGTTAAGGAGAATTTGAGCGCTCGAATGCTGTTGTTAAATTTCTTCCCAGAGCCCCATGCTCCCTCGTTTAGCATCTCCCTTCCCCAATAATTACTTGAGAGGATGAGCTCGAGATTGAAGAGTGAGGTTGGCTTTTCTGTGTGAGGAGCCGATAGGATCCACCAACACTAAAATCCAAAAAGGCTCCTGGTGCTTGCGAGTACAACCCCAAATTCTCTCGCACACTGCCCAAGTTTCTTGAAACTCGGAGGCTCAGCTCAGTGTAAAAACATGGGGGTTCTCCTGAGTCGGTTTCCCTGACCACAGGGGGACCCCTGCAAACACGGCCTCCTCTTTAATACCTTTGTAACTCAGTTCTTCAAGCAACCCACCTAGGAGAATAAAAGGACCCACTGAGCTCCAATAACTGAGTAGATGATTAAATAAAGCCGAGATCTCAGATCTTCGCGTTTGGGGTGGGGAGTGGGGGCGCTGGGGAAAAGTCGGGAATAGCCCCGCGGTACCTGGGGATCCCAGTTGTTTTTTCTAAGAAAGCCCGGGGTTAAAAAATGCATTGGAATGTGGCGATGCCTCCATCAGCCGTCACTTTATAAGTCCCCAAGTCAGGCTGCTCTAGACCATTGTGGATGAAAGTGGATTGTCTCTCCAGAACCAAATATTCCCTGACCTGCTTCCCCAACGCGCCCTCACGCTTTCCTGGGAGAGCACAGCGCTGCCGGAGACGCGGCGCTTCTGTCAATTGTGCAGAGCAATTACTAAGAAAATATTGTGACGATGTTGTAGGGCGAAAGGGGACGTGAGGAGGAAAGGGAGGGGGAGTTAGTTTGGAGAGCAATTTGCAAAGGAATATTAACTTTGATTCCCGAGGTCACCGCGGGAAAAGGGGTTCTGGGCTGCAGAGCTCTTCCTCTAGGTGGCGGACTTTGGCACCAAACAACCGCTAGATGAGCGCTGACTTCAAACACAGGATTAAGCTTCTTGCTGGTTAAAAATAATAACAGTAATAATATAGAGGTGTGGGGCTGTTTTTACCCCTTTTGGATATTTATTTATTGCAGGGAAAAGTCATTGATTTTCCTAAGCAAACTGTGTTTCTCCTTCACTTGGTGGAAAATAAAAACTGTTTGAATAAATAAGTTATTTCTGAACATTTTGTTGTCAAAGTGTTAAATGTTCCCGTCATTTTTATTCAAACACTAACATGATTACAGCCAATTATATATTCACCAGTGTTCTTTATTTTAGAGTAATTGTACTTGTCACTAATAAAACAGAGGCATAATGGATCGCTACTGTTCTAGATTTTCAAGCAATTTTGTGTAATTTGATTGAATTATACATCTTATCTGCTACTTTTTTATTTTTATATTTGGGGATCCTATTTTCTTGAAAATTGCAGCTCTGTGCTTGTTTTGTTGTTTCTCCAGTAACGTACACTTCGGTAACACTGATAAATAGAAAGAGTCCCTTTGAAATGTCAAAAATCAGCTGTTTTTTTTCCACACCTCCTCCCTGCTCTTCAGCATGGGGAAGACCTGAACTCTGCGCAGCAAGGGAGTCTGAGCGAGTGGGTGCACTTCCCAGAAAAGTTCAACGTCAAGATAAATTCCCCATTGGCCCCAAAGGCAGTCACCTTCCTGCCTGCAGTCTTTGGGGGCTCTGTCTTTTTCCTGTAATGATACTGTTGGGTGTCTGGGGCTTCAAACATGCTAAGACAAGTAGACCATGGGTTCATTTCATGCGCAATATGTATCAAGGGAAAGAATATATACGGCGGAGCTAAAAGATAAACTGTATTTATTACTCCAATTACACAAACCCCAAAGGTCCTACCTACCAACCCACCCCCCACCCCGACAATTAAAACAATTATCTATTTGCCTATGTTCTTTTGGTTCCAAATATACGGAAAGAACTGGGATCAACACTTTCTCCCCTCCCCCCCTTTTAAACCATTTCAATCATTGTTTTAAAAAGACAGGGGGAAAAGATGCACACACCTTCCCATTGTTCACATATCAGAACAATCAAGAAATAAATGTGACAGCAAGCAGACAGACGATATGATATGATCTTAAGGGACCATCTCCAAAACTGAAGGAGCAGAGAATGTGTAATTCTTTTCCCAGTAAATCCTTCCAGTTCCTAGGACAAGACTCAAACGTCCCGCTAGGAGCTGCAGCTGCGAGATGGAGCCAAAGGCTCTGACAAGTGGCTTGTGTATGACCCAATATTTATCAATAACAACAACAAAATCAAGTGAAACCAAGGCTGCGGATTTTGAAATGCTTCTGCAGCCCTGGCGTGGATATGCACGTGAGCGAAGTAAAAGTCGCTGGAGATGAGTTGGCTCCACTTGTCCGCCCTGGGGAGCAATCCTGGGGCAAAATCCAGTGCTAATTGATCCCAACCAGCCACATTATCAGCTGTAAATGTTCAAGGGGACAAAGAATGAGCATTGTGTACTAAAGATACTCCAAGCATTTTTTCAAGTAAATAGGGACGTGTAATCAGTAGCGTGTGTATGAATATAAATAGGAAAAGAGAATTATTTTAATTAATTAGGAAAATAATGTTTCATGTGTAATTCCAGAATTCTCTAGCGTCTCCCACTGTCCGACTGTTTTGTGATTGGGACTTCCTCTAGGAAAACCTGCGGGCCCTGTTTTGTGTTTCGAGCGGGAGAGCAGACACTCAGCTCAAATAGAGGCCTTTCTCTCGTCTTTCGGGGTGTTTATTCTACGGCCAAAAGGTAAGATGGCCAAGGCAGCGATCTGAGCGTGACGTCTGGCCCCGCGGGGGGCCCAGGAGGCCCAAGTTGGGACAGCTCCGGAGCTACCCCGGTGCCCCTCAGCTGGGGGAGGGCGCGCGGCAGCCGCCTGCCAGCCCCACAGGCTGCTCTCCAAAGGAGCTGGGCTTTTTCAGCGTTTCTGTTTCCTTGTAGCCTCATCTATCTTATCTAACAAGTTCACGCTCCGGGAGAAAAGAAGAGGGTGAGAAAAAAAAGGAAAGAAAAAAGAAAACCTCTTCACCGCGGTGATTCATAGTTCCTAGGCTCCGGAGCCAAACTTGCCGACCCAGCTTTTTTCTCGAACATTACTTTCTCTCCTACGTGCCTTAGGACAAACCCAGAAGGAAGACACTAAAATTGCCGAACAAGAATCTACGATTGTTTTAAAAATACAAGTGACCCCCCACAGACACCTTTGATGTTGTTGATTCTGACACAGAGGAGTCGAGTTGTTTTGTTTACACATGCTAACGGTAACTTGCTCCTGCTGCCGCTCTACGCGTAGCTTACTCTGTCCTCTCCTCTCCTCCCCGCAGGCGACTCCTTCCAAAGAGCGAGAGAGAAATACGGGTATTACTGTTATCCCCCACTGGGTTCAATACCCCTTACATGTAATTGAATATTCGAATTAACGTCACCTGCATGCACCCCAGTCTTCTAACTCTGAAATGTGCTTTATAGCAATACAGACTTGAAACCTTTAACTGTTTTCTATATCCCCGCGTTTACCGTGGCAGATGACCTCTTAGCCCAAAATTGATTTGGTGTGTATCCGGTCTTATGTGCCAAAAAAAGAGATACCTAGGCTGAAAAGGCAACTTTAAGGGGGGACATCTAGAGAGATGACGCCTAGAATCAAGGCCTCTGGCTCGATTGCGTTCGGCAAGCGTCTGCAACAAAGGAGCGTCGGGCAAGCTCGCGGGTATGCGCAGGGAGCAGCGGCGCGCAGACCTGGGAGCCCCAGCTCCGCGAAGCTCCTCGAAGGGAACCCTCGCGGTTACAGCCTCAAGAGGCAAGGCAGGGGAGGGAGAAAAGCTGGACCTTTTGAGAAACGCTGCTCCAACAGATTTTCCATGGCCTCGTGTTGGAGAAGGGGCGCGGGGGAGGAGCGAGGGTTGGGGTAGGAAGACCTACTGGAACGGACTACGGAGAGTGAGGGCCAGGTGGGTGTAAGATGAGCACAAAGTAAAAACTTGCCCATTGGTTTGTCCACGCAGGTTTCTTGAAAGAAGCAGATAGATCTGATTAGTAGATACTACTTTCCCCACGCAAAGGGAGACTTTGGGGTGAAGGGTTCTCTGCGTGCTTCCTGGCTTGCTTACCCCACTCATGAAGTTTTCTCTCCTCTCATTCCTTCAGACCTTCAGTGGGTGCAAGCATTTCCTATAAGATACTTATTAATCTCATATACGGACCTTGAACTGTTCAATGTTTTCCGTGTACATTTAAATATTGAGCGGTGACTAGTTCGAAGGTGACCGGCTAAAAATTGCGAAGGAGTCAGACCTTTCCATCTTTTCTCACACAACTGGAATTTGGGGGACCATTTGGAGGTGTGCTTCAAAAGAGAAGTCTTGGTTCACCCGCCACCCACCCCCACATACACACACACACACACACACACACCTCTTCTCTAAAAGGTCCTGTAACACTTCCAGAAGAAGATTGAGGCATCTACTAGAAATCACATTGAAGCTCCAACTAAGTAAGAACAATGATGGGATAGTTAGGAGTTCCAGCTCTTAAGAGCTCAGCATTTTTAGCCCTGTAAGTTTTTCTTTCAGCTTGATATATAGATATATCTACATATAGATATATATAGTTATTTTCTTTTTTCCTGTTTTGGTGCCCCACTGATGGAAAATCCGAGGTAGTATTGTTTGTGGGCTGGCTTTTGCCAAGTCTCACTTTCTTCCTTATGGGATAGAGCTGGGGGTTAAAACTAAGAACCTGAGCTCTAGCCTCCTTCATTCTAGTTCACCAACACCCCTTCAGCTCTTTGTTTTGTTTTGTTGTGCTGTGTTATGGTTGTTTGTGGAGCTTCCCCTATCTCCTTTGAAAGACTGACTACACCATTTCCTTGGGTAACTAGAGGAAAAATAGGAATCGGCCTCTCAGGGGCACTTCCCCAGGCTGTGTGGGACCATTTCTCACAACTGGATCAGGTCTAAAAATGGAACAGGTCCGCCCTCATACTGTGAGGGACTCAAGTCCTTCAGCAAATCACTCACCCTCTGGAGGGCACTGGCAAAGATCGCGAAACAAGTAAAAGGGTAGTGGACATTATGTTTACAATGTTTACAAGAGATGTACAGAGTATTCGACTGAGAAGTTTTTCCAGAAACTAAAGTCCCTTGGCCCTCTGGTGGTATTTTGTCATGGATCTTTCCACGCCTGGCTCTCCCTTGGCTAATGTCGGGACAAAGCTTCTCCCATGCACATTTTGCTGAAGATCACGGGACTTTTCTTTTGGCTGCGTACGTACTTGGCTTCAGAGAGCCTGGAACACCTGGCAGCGTCACAGAGACTTGCCTGGAGAGTCCCAGGGGTCTCTGTCAAGGCCTTCTCCTCATCCTTGTCCTCTTCCTCCTCCTGCTCCTCTTCTTCGCCTTGGACTTTCTCCCTTTTAAAGTGGCTCCCTAGCTTATACAAGCTAAACATTTCCACTCTCATAGACGAGGCTCTCCCATAGATTTTTTTACTCGAGGTTCTCAAGCAAAATTGCCGGTGCCACAATGTTATGATGGAAGGATGCTGAAATGACAGGCCTAGTAGACGCTTGTCTTAATCATCGGCTTCTTAATTTAGTTTTAGTGCTGTGTGTGTGTGTGTGTGTGTGTGTATGTGTGTGTGTGTACACACACGCGCGAATGTGCGCGCCCCCGGGGACGTTGAGGGTGCGCGTGCGCGCGCTGAGAGCAGCCGCTGACAACCTGCAGCTCCCTAATGAGTGACGAGGCAGGGCTGCTGCAGAAAAGTAACACTTCCCTGGTGTGAAGACCTCTTACTGAGAAGTTTAGTTCACTACTGTTCTCGCAAACCTAATCGTATAACCTGTAACCAAAACCCACAGAACGAGGATACAACACGCTAAAGAGTAACTTCTAATCACTAAATGTTAGCACCATTACCTGCTGTTAGGAAGATATTATAGACGAGTTGGCTCCAGCGAGGGCAGACCTCACCTGCCACAGGATCTCTGGAAATACCTGGATGCCTCTGTATGGGATCTCCTCACTCCCAAACGTCACAAGGTCAGAAATTCTCTGTGCATCTGCAGGAAGAGAACTTTAGCTAGAGCTTGGCGCTGGGTGCCACTCCAAGGACACCCTGTCCAGGGAATGGAGAGCAGAGTGGATTTTAGGTAAATGGGGCCCACCTTCCTTTAACCAGCAGCTAGCAAGAAGAAAAGAGGCGGATCGCTGACTGAAAACAGGAAAGAGGCCCTAAAGAATACTTAAATAACACCGCCAAATGGAAAAATGAAATGTTCTGCTCCCTACTCGGATGAAGTATGCTGTGTAGCCTTGGTTATTAATTAAAACTCCAGAAGGAATAATCTAATTCATTTCCTAACCAATTCTTCCATTGGAACTGCTCACTCTTTACGGGGCCTGACCTCTTTGGGAGAGCTGGGGGACTGCAGACAGAGCAAGAGAGAAGTTTACTGTGATATATACCAGAAAATTACATTTACTTTGACTTCTGCTTTTATTCATTAATAGTACACATTTGTAGATGTCTGTGTGAGAGATCAAGGTTAGATCCATCATGAGAAAAAAATTAGAATGATAGAGAATTTGTTTCAGGTCTGAGACAACTGAATTCCCTCTGTCTTCTGAAGGTAATCACGGTGACTGAGTGGGGCTGAAGATTGGGCTTCCAGTGCTTAGGGAAGAGGCCCGAGGTGGACAGAGGCAGGCCTTCAAATCCAATTTGCACCCAAATTGGCTGGTAGGATATACAAAGCCCCATCCAGAGACTTTCAACTTGCACAATACTCTGTCCAGGACCCCCCTCCCCCTCCATTTCAGATAGTAGCAGTTCTTTAAAAAAGCTATTGCTGAGACAAACACGGGGTGCTGAGTAAACAGTGCATGTTTTGTTGAACAAGCTATATATATATACATATATATACACACACACATATATATGTGTGTGAGTATATATATATATATCACCATCTCGACATAAAGTGCAATTGAAATTATTAAAAGGAATTAAAACTCACTTCTTGCCAGATTACAAATAACTTTTGTCATTAGGAAGAATAGATTTTTAAATATTACATTAAACTATATACTATTTATGCCCATAAGAATATCCTATTTTGAGAGACTTGCATTCATGCAATCCTTAAACTATATAACATAGCCTTAATTTGAATGAAAAACATTTTCCCAGTCAATATGAGCTCCTAGCATATAAAATCAGATTATTACAGTGCTCATTAGCAAACCCCAGTTTTTGCTATTTGAAAGTAAACAGAAGAAAAACTTATTTCCACCTGCTAAAATTTTATACAGGATTACAAAACAATGCACGCTCAGATTTGACCTAAGAAACACCTTAAAACATTAAAAATTCATCAGTCAGAGCTGGTGTTGTATTGAAGGAAAGCTCCTCCAGTTTGCTGCTGAGCTCGGATTTGAATAAAATGTCCAATGTTAACAAACAATACCCACGTTTGGCACTTTGTGTATTAAATTGATCAAACAGATTTTAGGAGGCACAATGCACAATTTGTACAGACCTGATTGAGTTAATATAATATCAGCAAATTTTACATCGAAATGATTCTGTTTCTTTTCTTTGTGTTTAAAACCAGCACAGATTACAAATTTTAATGATCTGAAAATGTTTGGTATACAAAATCATGCTTATTTCAGTATTAGCAAAAACACAAGAAATTTTTCAACACAAACACCCAGCTGTGTCTATTTTAAAAGCAGTTCAATGACAGCTTGCACTTATGAGCATGCAATCAGCTAATTTCGTTTTTTTTTTCTTCTGTGTTAATCAACACTTTCCTTCCTGCATATCAGAGTACAAATAGTATAGTTACTCCACATCAGTAAATGTTTACGTAACCTGTCCTTTCCCAAGAATCCGGTTACACCGAATCATTTCACGCTAGACCGACTACGAAAACGTACCGGGCCGTCCACCTCAGAGGGAGCCCTGTGTGCCATTATAAGTGGTGGTGAGAAGGGGGGCTGTAGGGGGAGAAATTGGGAGGAGTAGGTGGAGGAATGGAGAGACAGAGGAATGGAGGGTGGGGGGAAGGGGTGGGGGGAGCTAAGGGAGAAGGAGGGAGGAGGGAGGAAGGAGAGTTGAGGAAAAGTAGGAAGAACGGGCCTGAAGAGGGGAGAAGAGTGGGAGGAGGAAAAGTGAGTAGGAAGGGGAAGGCCCACAAATCTCTCCAGCCGGTAGGCAAAGCCCATTAGCTCACCCGGCCCTGCGAGAAATCCAGAGCTTGGAAATAAATGTTTGGGACCATGTCACTATCAACACTGATTGTTGGAACCCTTGAATTTTTCCACATGTAAATACAGTTTGTTTTAAAGTGAGAAGACATGTAGACATAGGAAAAAATACATACATACAGTGGAAGGACATTTGAGGTTAGTCCAATATTCAAAGCTCCTTTGTGGCATTCCTAATAGATGCATATTTAAAATTCACTAGCTATTTGTAATTATCTATTATTCTCTCCAGTTTCCTCCCCCACCCCCCAACCTTTTCTCTCTTTCTCTTTCTTAAGACTGGGGGTGGGGAGGATGGAATAACCCCCTATTATCCTGAGTATTCATCAACCGCATTCTTTATGTTACAATTTAACTTTAGGATCAAGCATAAGCACCAATTTTCCTTCCTTCGTTTTCTTAAATACCAAATCTGCCAGATATCTTAATGAAAGTTTATCCAAGTGAAGAAATGCTTACATTTTGTAATTATTTACCTTCTAGAGGAAGGAAAAGGTGCTTTTCATTTATGCTTCTCCACCTCCCTCTTCTCTGGGGCTACATCCTCCGTAAAATGTGGTATGTTTCGTGCCCATGTGGGATGAAACAGCCTTTGATCAATGTGCTCCCCACTAAATTCCAATCCCTGGGAAATGCTGGGCCTTAGCCCTGCCCCTGGCCACGGGATCCTTTTAAAGCCCCGGATTCGCAATTTCCCCATTCACTTCAACCTCCAACCGAACCTTCCCAGTTCCAAAGCCCAAGAAGCTGGGACTGTGAGATCCACGTTCCCAAGGCTCCCCGGTGCTTTCCAGCAGCACTCAGGGTTGGCAAGAGCTGGCTTCAGTATACTGTTATTTCAGGAATGAGGCCCGCACAAAATAAAAGCATTTGAGAAACGGAAAGAAAAAAAAGGAGTGAAAATAGGAAGGCTTAAAAAAAAAACCGGAAAGAAATAGACGCCCACCCTTATTTTCCCTCCAATGTCAACAAGCAAAACGAAAATATTTCCAGGGTGATCGCTCGCAGCTACCCGCTTCCAATTCGGATTAGAAGCTGAGGCTGGAGCGGCGAGGAGAAAACGACATCGAGTCACCCCGCGCGTGAGCGACGCTCTGGAGCAGGAGAGAAGGAAAAGGAAGAGACACACGTATATAGCATGTGTTACCTGATTTATTTCGAGATTGTTTGGTACTGTTTTCTCTCTGGGCACCTCTCATTTCGGAAGGCCATCAGAGGCGCCCACTACTGAGCGGCCCCGGCCGCCGCAGCAGCACCCGGAGCCCCAGGCCCGGTTTCCCCGCGGCGCCGGAGCCCGGAGCTCGCCGCCGCCCAGGCCTCAGGAATCGAGTAAGTAACCCCTGTTTGGCCCCGCGCTCCTCTGCCCACTTCCTCCTCCTCATCTCATCGCTCCCAAAGCTCTCCCACACCCTCCTCCCCCGAAGTAAAGGACACCCCCGCACACACGCCAGCGGTGGGCCTTCTCTCCCCCCTTATCCAAAGCTGCGCTAGACTATTACCTACAAAGGGCACAATTTTCCTGCTGGCTCAGAAATGCCAGACACTGGCCTGCAGGGCCGACTCGGAAAAGTAGTGCCTCGCCTCTACCTCCTCCATTTCCTGCCCTCTCGCATCCTCTCCCTGCACTCCCACTCTTCCCACTACCACCACCACCCCCGCTTTCAAAAATAAAATTGGATACAAACTTTAATCACTAAGGACAAATATTGACGCTTAAACGAAAATGACCCAGTACAATGAGAAGGAAGCCGGAAATGTGAGCTATTGGCCCTAGGAGGGGAATTTCGGTGGAGCGGAGCCGGCGGGGTGGAGGGGGTGGCGGGGGCGCAGGGAAGGGCTGCGGCACCGCGTGCTCCCGCCGGCGTATCCCTACGCGGCTCCGCGCGGCCTCGGGGTCCGAGGCCCGCGGAGAGGGGGAGGCGAGCGCCCGAGGGGGCGGCAGCCGGCGGGCGGGGCGGGGGTGGGTGGGCCCGGCCCCTCCGATTGGTCGACGGCGAGAGAGACGCTCCCGCACGCCGCCAGCTCTGATTGGCCCAGCGGTAGGAAAGGTTAAACCAAAAATTTTTTTACAGCCCTAGTGTGCGCCTGTAGCTCGGAAAATTAATTGTGGCTATAGCCGCCTCGATCGCTGTCTCCCCAGCCTCGCCGCGGCCGCTCCGGGACGCGCCCGCCCGCCGCCCGGCTCTCCCCCCCTTTGGGCTGCTGCTGCTGCTGCTGTGACTGCTGCTGCGAGAGGAGGAGGAGGAGGAGGAAGCAGCAGGGGGGGGGAGCGGGGGGTGGGGGGGGAGACCAAGAAGTACAGTTGGGAGCGAGGGAGCTTCACCCCCGGGGCGGTGGTTGTTTCTTTTTTCTTTCTTTCTTTTTTCTTTTCCTTTTTTTTTTTTTTTTTTTCTAATTCCTGAGGGGTGGTTGCTGCTTTTGCTACATGACTTGCCAGCGCCCGAGCCTGCGGTCCAACTGCGCTGCTGCCGGAGCGCTCAGTGCCGCCGCTGCCGCCCGCGCCCCCCGCGCCCCGTTCGGCACCCACCGGTCGCCGCCGCCCGCCGCGCCGCTGTCCCGCTCCCGCGCCGCCGCCGCCGTTTCCCCCCGACGACTGGGTGATGCTGGACATGGGAGATAGGAAAGAGGTGAAAATGATCCCCAAGTCCTCGTTCAGCATCAACAGCCTGGTGCCCGAGGCGGTCCAGAACGACAACCACCACGCGAGCCACGGCCACCACAACAGCCACCACCCCCAGCACCACCACCACCACCACCACCATCACCACCACCCGCCGCCGCCCGCCCCGCAACCGCCGCCGCCGCCGCAGCAGCAGCAGCCGCCGCCGCCGCCGCCCCCGGCACCGCAGCCCCCCCAGACGCGGGGCGCCCCGGCCGCCGACGACGACAAGGGCCCCCAGCAGCTGCTGCTCCCGCCGCCGCCACCGCCACCACCGGCCGCCGCCCTGGACGGGGCTAAAGCGGACGGGCTGGGCGGCAAGGGCGAGCCGGGCGGCGGGCCCGGGGAGCTGGCGCCCGTCGGGCCGGACGAGAAGGAGAAGGGCGCCGGCGCCGGGGGGGAGGAGAAGAAGGGGGCGGGCGAGGGCGGCAAGGACGGGGAGGGGGGCAAGGAGGGCGAGAAGAAGAACGGCAAGTACGAGAAGCCGCCGTTCAGCTACAACGCGCTCATCATGATGGCCATCCGGCAGAGCCCCGAGAAGCGGCTCACGCTCAACGGCATCTACGAGTTCATCATGAAGAACTTCCCCTACTACCGCGAGAACAAGCAGGGCTGGCAGAACTCCATCCGCCACAATCTGTCCCTCAACAAGTGCTTCGTGAAGGTGCCGCGCCACTACGACGACCCGGGCAAGGGCAACTACTGGATGCTGGACCCGTCGAGCGACGACGTGTTCATCGGCGGCACCACGGGCAAGCTGCGGCGCCGCTCCACCACCTCGCGGGCCAAGCTGGCCTTCAAGCGCGGTGCGCGCCTCACCTCCACCGGCCTCACCTTCATGGACCGCGCCGGCTCCCTCTACTGGCCCATGTCGCCCTTCCTGTCCCTGCACCACCCCCGCGCCAGCAGCACTTTGAGTTACAACGGCACCACGTCGGCCTACCCCAGCCACCCCATGCCCTACAGCTCCGTGTTGACTCAGAACTCGCTGGGCAACAACCACTCCTTCTCCACCGCCAACGGCCTGAGCGTGGACCGGCTGGTCAACGGGGAGATCCCGTACGCCACGCACCACCTCACGGCCGCCGCGCTAGCCGCCTCGGTGCCCTGCGGCCTGTCGGTGCCCTGCTCTGGGACCTACTCCCTCAACCCCTGCTCCGTCAACCTGCTCGCGGGCCAGACCAGTTACTTTTTCCCCCACGTCCCGCACCCGTCAATGACTTCGCAGAGCAGCACGTCCATGAGCGCCAGGGCCGCGTCCTCCTCCACGTCGCCGCAGGCCCCCTCGACCCTGCCCTGTGAGTCTTTAAGACCCTCTTTGCCAAGTTTTACGACGGGACTGTCCGGGGGACTGTCTGATTATTTCACACATCAAAATCAGGGGTCTTCTTCCAACCCTTTAATACATTAACATCCCTGGGACCAGACTGTAAGTGAACGTTTTACACACATTTGCATTGTAAATGATAATTAAAAAAATAAGTCCAGGTATTTTTTATTAAGCCCCCCCCCTCCCATTTCTGTACGTTTGTTCAGTCTCTAGGGTTGTTTATTATTCTAACAAGGTGTGGAGTGTCAGCGAGGTGCAATGTGGGGAGAATACATTGTAGAATATAAGGTTTGGAAGTCAAAATTATAGTAGAATGTGTATCTAAATAGTGACTGCTTTGCCATTTCATTCAAACCTGACAAGTCTATCTCTAAGAGCCGCCAGATTTCCATGTGTGCAGTATTATAAGTTATCATGGAACTATATGGTGGACGCAGACCTTGAGAACAACCTAAATTATGGGGAGAGTTTTAAAATGTTAAACTGTAATTTGTATTTAAAAAGCATTCGTAGTAAAGGTGCCCAAGAAGTTATTTTGGCCATTTATTGTTTTGTCCTTTTCTTTAAAGAACTGTTTTTTTTTCTTTTGTTTACTTTTAGACCAAAGATTGGGTTCTAGAAAATGCACTTGGTATACTAAGTATTAAAACAAACAAAAAGGAAAGTTGTTTCAGTTGGCAACACTGCCCATTCAATTGAATCAGAAGGGGACAAAATTAACGATTGCCTTCAGTTTGTGTTGTGTATATTTTGATGTATGTGGTCACTAACAGGTCACTTTTATTTTTTCTAAATGTAGTGAAATGTTAATACCTATTGTACTTATAGGTAAACCTTGCAAATATGTAACCTGTGTTGCGCAAATGCCGCATAAATTTGAGTGATTGTTAATGTTGTCTTAAAATTTCTTGATTGTGATACTGTGGTCATATGCCCGTGTTTGTCACTTACAAAAATGTTTACTATGAACACACAGAAATAAAAAATAGGCTAAATTCATATATATCTTGATACTTTTGTCTCTTTTATTAAGTAGAGCTAATTTTTTAAAGACCAATCAACTTATAGGGAATTCAAAGGCTTTTTCAGCCAAACTAAAATTTAAACTGCTCCTTTAATTTGAACTGACTCTAAAAATGAAAATAGTATTTTTCCCTTTGTGAACAAATTTTACAAGGAGCAGCCTATTTAATAAACACTAGCTTTAAACAAAGTATAGGCTTTTCAGCTGATACCTGTAAGTTTCTGTGGATATACAGCAAAAAGAGATATAATTTAATTTTCTGTGCATAGCTCTTTACCCTGTGTTTATTTCCAAATCCGTTAATAGAATGCCATTTATATATTTTGTTTCAGGTATATTGTTAATAGAGCTTGGCAAATTATAAATAAATATATGTATATGGTTAGATAGAAGTGACTATAATGCACACATATGTAATATATATAGACACACAGAGCCCTTCAGTTCAGGTACAATTTGCGCTATGAATGCTGCAAACATTTTTGTTTAAATATTTGTATTTATACTTTCTAAGTCAGCATTTATTTTTGTGGCTGTTTACCCACAATGAAAGAGTTCTAATAAAGATGTGCTGAAGTTGCAATATAGATTTTGCTGAAGTGATCACCTGTTTAATGACTTGCAGATCAATGTTTATATTTTATTTTAAAATTATAACAATTTAGAATTCTAGATATTCAGAAGTAAAATGCCTCTTTTTTAATTTTTACAATGTAGAGGTATTTATTTGATTCCCTTTTAAATGTCTGTGTAATTCAATCTAGAGATTTGTTCCTTTTGTTTACAGTCATAATTTTAACTTTCCATATGCATATGTATGCATATACTGTATATGCGTATATATGTGAGACAAAATGAAAACATTTTTTGAATTGTTTCAGGCAGCCCAGTCGCTATAATTGCAGAAAATAATTAGAAAACCCTAGTAAAAGGTTTAGTAACTAATTGGATCCTGTGGTGAATCTGTGGAGGACAAGTTGTTCATTTGTTACAATTGTATAGTCTGAAATGTGTTCTGCAGTATTGGAATAAGCTGGTTACTTCTTACAATGGGCCCAGTGAAAAATAATCTGGCCCTAAGATGTTATCAGCAAACACTTAGAGAGTTGCTCAGGGGGAGGAAAAAAAAAAAAAAAGCCTAAGGGAGAAGCAAGCTTACTGGAATAGATTTGAAACCGAAATGCTGAATACTTAATATTGGAAAATAGAAGGGGGTGGACTGTGGAGTGGAGAGAGGGAAAGAGAGAGAGAGAGGATCTTTATGGTGAAAAAATAATTACCACCAAAAAGAATGCATGAGAGAGAGAGACATAAGGTGAATGATAGAGAGAGAGAGAGGCCTAAGAAAAATATATAAGGGCCAGGAAAATTAAAAGAGCTGGAACCAAATATACACAAATGGGGAATGGACAAAAATAAGCCAAGACAGCTAGTTTAATTATCTCCTTTAAGCAATTAGACATGATTTTATTTTCTCAGTATAAAAACAGTTTCACCAGAGGTCCAAATTTTCTTGAAATTTAAGTTCTTCAGAATGAAGCATAAAAATATTTCACAAAAAATTATTGTGTTAAAAGTCAAATTTATGGCTGATATTAAAAATAGTAATAAAGTCCAAGTGAATGGTTTTATGCAAAGGAAATCCCCATTACACATTTTGAACCAAAATAGCTCAAAGAGAGACATGTGTCCAAGCTGAAAAAAAGGTGATGATTTATTGTTTGCTTTTGCCATGGATTTTATTTGTGGAATAAGAATGTATTATCACAGGGGAAACATAGAATTTTGCTTACCAAACGTTAAAAAGAAAGTTGAACTCTTGTGCTAAGGTAAAGGGGTATAGATATAGAAGAAAGTTTTCCTGCATGAGTATTTTTTTTGGCCACATTAAATAAGTATACTTATTTGTATTTATAAGTGTTTATTTGGGTGACAGATAAATAGAATTTTAATGGCAAACATCATACTTTGAAGTCAAGAGTAAAACTGATTTCTTTGAATTCATAGAAACGAAGTATTGGAGTGGGAGTTCTGCTTGGACCCATGTCCAAATTACATATAATGGATATGACTAGAAGTTTGTTAGGTGTACTAGACACGAAGGTGGATATATGGAGAGAGAACTTTGTAAAGGCTTCCTGAAGCCCAATATGAACATCTCATTTCCCTTGATCTATCCTATCATCCCTCAACTTATCTTCTCAAAAAACACATGACAGTCTGGCATGGCATATAATACATTTTTGCATCGAACGGGTTGTAATGTTGTGTTATTTGTTGTCTCCAACTTTGACCGTTAAAATTAGTTTATGTCAGAAATACACTTCAAAACTTTTGAGGATTATTTTCTTTCATATTATAATTGTTTTTAATAAGATGAAGGTTATCCTTTGTGAAATTTTGGAACTGAAACTGATCACAACTTAAAACTTGAAATCCCAAATTAAAGTTTATTTCCAGGTTTAAAGTATTTTACTTGAATTTGTCTGTTGTAAAGTTAACAAAAAATATTAATATGTAAAACACTGAGAAAATGATGTAATTGAACTAGAGGAGTTAAAGTATTATTTCAAATATGTTTCTTCAGCCTGTTACAAAATTGGGAACCAAGTGAACATGAAGTCTAGAACTAACAAGGTTTAATACAAATATCCTTATGGTCATGGAAGCCTTCATGTAGTTTATGTGACTTGCATAAAATCAAAGACAGAGAGGCAAAAATTTAGTCTCATAGTGTATTGATTTTAATATATATTTAAGTTGGTGCATATTTCACCCAAATACGTGGATAAATTCAATATATTTAGAAGTCTATAGAAGTGCAGTTTTTAAAAAAGTGTATTTTCTACAACATTGCTGAGGAATTTGCATGCACTGGGAAAATTTTGGTTTTGAGAAATTAATTTTATGAACAGCTAAAGTGGTTGGTTGTGTTTGAGACTAAAAGCCTGTTGGAGAATTAGACTAACAAAGGGTGAAGGTGAAGATCATTAGAGGTTTTAGAACTGGCTGAGATGGGTTGCTGGGGTTGTGTAACTGTGCCTAGAGGGCGGGGTTCCTGTACATTCCTACTTCACCAGATAACCTGCCCCCAACACCACTTCAGCTTCTGCCAGACAGATGGAACTCTCCAGCATGAAAATCTGCGCAGCCATTCCAACAAGCAGGGTAGGTGAAACTTGAATTAAAATTCTCCCCTCTTTATTTTTCTACTTAAGGCCAGATCCTGGAGATATGGAAAGAATAGAGGTCATCTAGATTCTCTCTTTTGGGCACACACGTCTGCATTCTTCCTAAGAGCTACCTACCTGTAAGAGTTAAAAGGTGCTAGAGATCTTTCCCAGTTAGTACTTCATGCTAGATTTTCTTTTGCGTGCATTTTTTTTTTTAAGATTTCTTTTCTCTATACCAATCATTCCCCTTTTCTATTCTCCCTTCAGGGCCCTTTCCCCTCAATCACCAGCAGTTAAAATAACCCACCTCAGATTTTGGCTCCCAAAGGCATCCATTCCCCACCCTAGCGGTCAGTTCTAGGGACCTTATCCTGAGGATGTAGGCCAAGGGGGCTCCAGGCTGACAAATAGATGATGTATTGTTATGTTTTGTGCCTCTTGTCTCCCTCCCGATTTCTACTGTGTTTTGTTTTTGTTTTTCCCCACCACCTAAGGCTCTGCCTGAGGTTGTCCGAAGGATGCCGAGGAAAAGGATATCAGGACTGGAATGGCTCTTACAGCAAGATCCGTAAGTGAAAGTGCTTTTCAGAGGGGAAGGGGCAGGGTAGGGAATATGTGTAACTGACTGCTTTGGACTGAGTTTTAACGCCTGACTTTGGGGTCCTGGCCTTAAGTGTTCATCTTTTCTTAGAAAATGTTAGCAGGCTCGCTACCAACAGACGTAGCTGAAAGGATGCATAATTTTTTTCCACGTTGACAGAAATCACGGTGAATCCCCAGGTCAAAAGGATGTAGACACGGCAAAGGAACATGGAGAGAAAACGAGAAAAAATTATACGGAGAAGGGGTAGTGGGAGACTGAAATAGGTCCTAAAGTGTAAATTAATTCATTTCGTGGAAATATGATTTCTGAGTCTTATGGTTGCTACAGGAACTTCCGGGACGTTCTTAACGCTCAAAGACAGGTTTATTAGCTATCCTTATTTCAGTTAAAGCTCTTTGCTCCAGAGCCAAGAACCTGCTTCTCTCTAAAGTTCTTCTTTGGATCGCCCTTCTCTATTTGCACACTAACATAGCCAACCTTCCCCAGAGCTGGCCCTCCGCCCCCAGCTCCTTGGCCTGGGTCACACCAGGGTCCCGGTCGGATTTAGCTGGGCTGCTCCGGGTCGGGTGAGGCACTGGGTGCGTGTGGGAGTCTTCTCTTCTGTCTCTTCGAAAGACTAGGGAAATGAACACCGTTCTGGGCTTGACTTTGTCCCTGCTGGGAATATCCCAGTTCCTGGCTTTGGAAATCTCAGGCAAATAATTGATTCTTAATGCACACTTAGGAGACGTCGGTAGTACGCTCGAGAGCCTCTCTGTCCCAGAGTGGCTGAGAGCACGCGCCAGACACAGGTTGGCTCGGCCCGAAGCGAATTTGGGACTCTCGTCGCGGTGTCCTATTAATTAGCTTTTCCCGGCGCCTCAAGGACTCCGGGGTGAAGATGGAGAGATGGCATAATGGCGGGACTTGAAGTCGTTGTGGCAGGGACCCGGCAGCGTTGTTTTCTCGGGTTTTGAACCGGTGTGGAGAAGTAACTTCAGCTGCTGAGTTGGGGCCGCCCTGGCTGCGCGGTGGCGGAGGAGGAGAGGAGAAGCGCTCTCGGGACGTTGCGGCGGCGATCCCCGCAGAGGGTGAAGCCGGGCGCTGCGCAGGGAGCAGCAACATGAGGGCGCTCTTGCCCAGGACAAGCAGAGCTGTACGTTTGGGTAGCTCATATTGGCTGATGCCAAGAAAAGTGACTTCAGAACCTTGGCTGGCGCGCTTCCCTACCTTTTCCCTTTCTTCTTAATCTTCTGTGTGCCACCACCTCCCCCCAACCTTTTTTCCCCTCCCAAAGTTGTTTCCTTTTGTTTACCCGGTGCGGTTTCAGATCTCAGCACTTCTCAGCTAGTAGATAAAATTATTTGCTCTGTAATGGACATCTCTTCTCCTCTCCACTTGTTACCCCACTCGCCCTTCGCTTTCTACCCCATTTTGCTTCTCTCTGCCCAAGCCGGTGGTCCAAGGTGCAGGGGTCTCACAGGAAAACAGGTAGCCTCGGGGTGGGAATTCCCAGAGCACTGAAGGCGCCGGTTGTTGGCCAGAGGGAGGCCGGGACTCCGGTGGGCAGAGTACCCCGCGAGTGCGGAGATTCTCAGGCTGTAATCTTCAGTCTGGGAAAGGCGATGGGAAGGAAGGGCGATGCAGAATAGAGGTGGTCCACTTCTGACTCCCCCCTCACCCGCCCTCCCCTGCAAGTAAGACTCAATTTCTATGATTCAACACCGCCTTCACCAGCTCCTCTATCAAACCTTGAGGTAGGCAGACATTCTGAAAGTGTTGTGATCAGAAAAGGCATTTAAAATGATAACAAATAACTCACAAATTATGTTTGTGAGGGTGGGAGGGAAAATAAAATGCCCCATGTTTTTTTCGTGGTCTGTTGCTTAGCACATGTAATCTTTTTCCCTATCTTCGGTCCTATCTTCCCTATCTTGCAGAAAAGCCGCATAGGAGGAAAGCATGTTGAACATTTACAGATTTGAGATTCGTGTTGGAATGAGAGGGAGTGTTTAATTAACAAACATATTTGGGTGTTCATTTTCGGCTTAGGTTGAATTTGCCTACTCCGCTGGCACTCCCAGAAACTGGAGTCGTCGCTTTCAACTTTATTCCTCCTCATCTCTTCCTATTGTCTCATTCTTTGAATCAATGCGTTTAAGGTGAAAACGTATCTTCCTGCGTAGACGTTTTTGATTCCATTGATTGAGCACGAAGACTAAAATCTGTAATGGGGTTATGGAGACTTGTCTCTCAGTTCTTTCATTTTCTCATTGCTCTGAAATTTAATGACCTGATCATTGTTGTTTGAAGTTAAATTATCTGTTAAATTAGCCCTAAATAATAACTGATGATATTTTCCTTTTGGATTCGGTTGCCCTTGAATTCTTGGCCCTGGATGGGAGAGAAGTCGGAGAGAGTGTTTTGTGATACAATATTATAAAGACAATCAAAATCAATATTTGTGTGCCAGTGATATCACATAGGAAAAAATCCCTTTCAAAGTAGCTGAATTTCATAAAGAAGACATTCTTTTAAAGGCTTGTGCTTGAGAAGCCTGGATTCAAGAATGAATGTAAATAAGCATCTTTGTTGATGAAGAAAAAATATGAGCACTGTATTTTCATTACTCTCCAGAATCTAAATATTCAAACTCATCACATACTGGTGCTTGCTAATCTAAATCAATTCGGCCTTCCAGGGATACATATTCTCAAAAAGAAAATTTAACTTTTAGCAAAATCTAAAACATTGTTTTAGATGTGAATTTCTAGAAATCCAAAGTATATTTATTTCTTTGAGTCAGATACTAGTTTGTTTTGCAATCATTACATGAAACAATATTGAAACAATGCAGTTTTTGTTCTCCTTGCTTGCTTCATGGTGCTTCCATATACAAGTATAGGTGTGAGAGCTTCCATAGTGTACTGAGGAAATGACAACTTATTTTTTTTTAACAAAAGGCCCAAAGAATCTTTAAACCAAAATGTACTACAGTAGTTGAAAAAGATCTTTAAAAATAATAAGCACTATTGTGTGTTTTTCCTATTAAAATGTGCTGAATGAATAATTAGAGTCTGGGATAAAGGTTGAAAAATTCAGAGCAAGAATTAGGTGGTAATTTTATTATTTGATACTTTTACAATTTATATAATTAATGATGTCATTTTAAAGTTTGGCAAAGCTTTCGCAGAAAAAACAGTACTCCTCCCATCCCATCAGAAATACACTAGAAGGAATAAAGTAGATTCAGGTAGAACTGGCAGAAAGAATTTTTTTTCCAGTAGTAGTAGTATTAGTGGAGTTGAAAAATATACTTTTAATTATACATTGCAAGCTCTGATTGCAGGTTAGAAAGCTAAAATCGATCATTCCTACATCAATAGTGTTGTCTATTACTACATTGATTTGTGTTTATTTATGCAGAGACTTTCAGTTATTTACTTACATATTTCAGCATCTGCCTCTTGATTATTATCGTGGGTTGCTTTTAATGAAAGAGCTTATATAGGAAGCGAAACACACTTGACAGATCCATTTTAAGTAAACCTGATAGTGAATTATGGCAACCCAAGGAGATTATGAAATTACTTATTCATACTTGCTTTTTAGCAATTAGGAATCTGTTTCTGATTAAAACCTCATGCTGCTTGAAAACTCCCATTCTTTTCTTCATACATTGTATTGATGTGCTTCAATAAAATAGAAAAATAGATGATTTTGTGATGTCAGATATAATAGAATGAAACTGCTAAATGAGCTTGGTTGTCTTTTTCCATTGGCATGATGAAGTTACCCTCATAACAATAAGCTGGCCATTGGGTTTATTAATGCTGTTTATGAAAAATCAAGTAGCAATCATTTGAATATAGACATGTGTTTTAAAACATCTATTAACTCTAAATTATGCCACGGGTGCTTAGGCTGAATGAGACAATCTGGAGTTCTTGAGTATACAGTTTATATATATACTCATATTTTGTATTATTTAGCATTATGTGTGATTATAACTTACAAAGATAGACATTTCTCTTGAACTAATATCTCACAGGAATGTTATATATCAGAATTCATTTGAACAAATAGGAAAACTAAAGACCCCGTAATGTGCCTTTTATAAGCACAGAGCAACAGTGGGATATCGAGATGCGTTAATGTCTGTGCCTCTCTTATCACCATTACAACATATTGAAAGATAACTTTAAAATTGAGAGAAAAAAGTGACCTAATTTATTGAGGGCTATTTAATGCTCATGTTATAGGACTTTTATTGAAGTCTGGAGGAGTAATTCTTTCTTGTTAACAGTGTGGATACATTTAGCAAATACTGTTAACAGCCCTATTCTTCATCTTTTGCGCCAAGCAACCACCCCCAGTCCGTGCAGGAATATAACATTTTTTTTTTTTTTTTTTTTTTTTTAGAACGATAGGGCCTTGGGAGATGGAAAAGGAATTAATCTTCTCACCCTGGCGAGTTTTCCAGAAACTACTTATCCTTAGCGTCAGCGCTGTAAGAGGTGGAGCCGCTCAGTCCCGCGGGTGGCTGCAGACAGAAGGTGGGCGAGTCCTGGGACTTAAAAAGTTTTGCAGAAGGTTGAAAAGAGGAGCAGAGGGAGAGTTTTGAGTTTATTTATTTTATTTTCCTTTTTTTTTTTTTTTTTTTTGTCTTGTGCCAAGCCCTTGAAGTTAACGTAGCGACGACGTGGTCCTTGTAGGACCAAGCATTCTTGGCATTCTGTCGAGATTGAGATTCCAGAGCATCGGATGAACGGGACTTATAGCTAAGGCGTACTCACCCACCCCTCCCTTCGTCTTTTTACGCACGCAGCAACTCGTCCTCACGTGCATAGGGGTAGTGGACAGTGTTGACTTGAATTGCTGTCCCTCGTTCCAAGCCTTTCCTGTGAATGAACCCGAAAACACTCGACAGGTCGTGAATAATCGTTTTAATGAGTGTGCAAAGCGTGCGACGGGGTGCACCGAGCTGTCGGGTTAAACAAACAACTTGTACCCTGACCAAATCCGATTGTTAAAGTGCAAAGTGATGTCAGTACCATTTCCATTGCCTTTCGGAAATCCACAGATCTGACACGCGGGAGTCCAATTTTCCCCATTAAAGAAAAATAACAATATTTTTCGACCGTGTATGTGATCTTCTTTAATATTAATCTGAGCCAAACAAAACCTCATTTGGAGAATCAGAGAATTAGTCGTGTCTCTCTCAAAGAACAAATTGGAAGAAAGGAATAAGGAAAAAGAAATCAGAACAAATATAAAATGTCTGAGGGATAATTTCTTCTTGATAGCTCACATATCACTGCTGATCAATGTTGTAAAAATCTTCCTTTTATATATTGCTTTATAGCTCACTAAAGACGGATGTCAGGTTACTTGTATCTAAACAACTGGACTGGTAATTTAGTCTTGTACTAAGATGGAATTTGTAGACCTGTAAGGGCTTTTTCTATCAAGCATTTAATGAAAATATTTGTTGTTTGTATATTAGCCTGTGAGAGAATAAAGGTATAAGTAGTTTGCACATTTGTGCTTTCAAAGAAAAGAGTTTGGAGGAAAGTAATGGAAAAGGAACCCTATTTGGCTATTATCTAAAATCATAACAAAAAAATACAAATGAGATTTTCACTGATTATACCCTCCCCCTTTTTTTGCAAAACTGCACTGGAAAATATTTTCTTTCTCATTCAGTAAGAAGACTTATTTGAAATCAGTCGCATGTTCTCCCTTCCTTTTTGATTCTTTTATCTTCTTTCATAATTCCAAATATTAAATATCACATGAAGATTATGAAAAAACTTCAAAAGATTTTCATAAAATCTTTTACACATTCCCTCTAAAAAATCTGTGGAAAGAAGAAATGTGTAAAATATTTCCCCTACCAGCATTTTTTATATAGTCACAATTCAAACAAAATGGCCATGATGCTTGGAAATCAGTATTCTAGTGCCACAGATCTAGCTTCTTCAACTCAGTAACAACATAGGGAGACCAAAGTTTATATTTTTGTTGGATTAAGTATTATATAGTACATATTTTCTATATGAAAGACAGAAAATATATGATTCCCTGCAATCTGCAAGGTTATTTGTTCTCTTTTAATTGTAATCCATTTGGAGAAATGAAATTTTAGGGATATAGTACACTTGAATGTGGAAGCTCAGCATTTACTCACTTAACTCCTATTGGCCATAATGTTATCTACATATCTGTGTCTGTCTGTTGTGACCATCTACTTCACATACAAATATGTCTATATACAACTGATAGCAATTAAGAGAGTTAATTCAACTAAAACATACAGCTGAGGTATTTGATAGAGTAAGCAATTTTTAATGTAAGTCATTGTAGTTATGTTATTGTGGTTGCTAGTTTTTATACATCTGTCAATTTAGCACCAATTGGATAAAATGGAAGAGACTGAAATTCAATTTCCATCATCAAAACTTGGAAAAGACAACCAGGGTTTTAGGACAGTGTTTTTGTTTATTTTAACTGTTCTCTAGTAAATATCCGTATCAGATTATCAATTCAGAATATCCTTTATTTTGTAGGAAATTTAACAGAAAAATTAGTATTAAATCCTAGGGGCTTACAATTTTTAATTGTTTTAAATATTTTTGGGTAGGCCAGACTGTGCAGTTTTTACCTAAACAGATTTCTTCTCTGTGGGCTGGAGTTGAGGAATTTCAGGAGTCACTCAAAGAACTGCATCCATTTCTGCTTTAGATACACAAACAGCAAAGCTAGAGGGTATGTCTGTTTTTGTGTGTATATATGTAGTTAAAGAACTATGCTATCAAAACATTAATTATATTTGAAAGAGAACAGAGCATGTTATGAAGAAAATTGCAATATTGAATTTATATTCCACAGAATCTGTCTGAGAGGGCTGAAATTGTATACCTGTCTTATATGATGCACCCTCTTCAGAGAGGTGCCTAACAAGAGCAAAGAGATGAAAGAGTCAGACTTGGAGGGGAGTGATCTTAAATGTTTGGTTGGTCCTGAGCAGAGGGAATCCACATGAAAATGCAAATCACATGAAGAACATACATGGGATCTTTGTTCCCTGTCAACAAAAACAAATAGAATTTTTTTTTCCTCTATCAAGCAAATACAGAATAATCTTAGCTGAATTTGGGGGAGGGGGAGTGACTGAATGACTAAGAAAATTTCAGTTATCATATTTTTTTATCCCCAAGTCCTATTTATTTCACAGCTGCCAAATTTTATGTCCAAAATTTAGGTTCTTTTCCTCCCAAATCCTACATTAGTATGAATCATCCCTGATCATTTTTAGTTTTTGGCTTAATTACTAGTTTTCAGCTTTAAATTACCAATAAACTAATTAATCTGACTAATCTTTCTAAACTTCTGTTGAATAGTATAATAGCTGCAACAACAACAAAAATAAATAACAAAAATTACAATAATGACAAAAATAAACTGTTAATAATAATAATGCAAATAATAGCAGAAACAATTTTAAAATAATTTATCTGGCTGACAGGATGAAGATGTAATCCATTTCAGTCTGAAATTTGTGGTTCACAGCTGCAGTCAGGCATTTCTCTGATTTCTTGTTTCACTGGTTAAATGGATGATCTATTCCAACCCAAGTTTCCTAATAGAGACTCCCTTGGTCTAATATGGTAGGTCTTTTTAATGGCACTGAGTATTTTTGTATCCACTCCCCTTTATTGCTATGGACATGCTGCCCTGCAGATGACATTCCCAAATAAACCAACCTTGACGGGGGGTGGGGACGGGAAACTGGGTGCGGAGGCAGACATGTGAAAGGATTCTTGGGTAGAAGGACCAGGTGCCTTCTGACTGGAGCCCTGCTGGTGAGTGGGCAAGTTGTCCTATTTGGGAAGCAAGTTCACAACGCTGAGGAGTTTGAGAAGGGCTGAGTCACTGAGGTTCCTGTGAGTCCAAAGTGATCACTGGCCCTAAGGAAGCCAGCCCATAGGGCAAGACATAAGAAGTAGGAATTAGATCCCCCAGGATGAACTCTTTTGATTCCTTTAGGGATAGAGAGACATAAAGAGGATAATGAAGTGAAGGGAGTATACCTGGAGGGAAGACAGCAGGTTAAAGATGTTAGTAACTGGTGTTGGTCTGGCAAGTAAATCTCAGCCCATTTCTTCAGGAGAAGGGAAAAATGCTTTTGTGAGCTGTAAACTTGCCAAGGTTTATTGTTTAGGTGAAAGAACAGCCATCAGTTCCTAGGACTAGGCTTGAAAGTATCTGCCAGCGAGTCTGTGTCTGCAGTAATCCAACTCTCCTCTCAGCCCCATGTTCTTCCCATCTCATGAACCCCCAGGCACCACTATCCCCCCAAAAAGAAAATGAACGAAAATTTAAAAATGGATTGGGAGGGAATTAGACTCAATATTTATCAGGAAGATATTGAGGTGAAAGCAGGTTGTTTTATAACTAACTTCCTTCTTTTGTGAGAGGGAAAAGAAAGCTGGTTAGGAGAGGAAGGGTGATTATGGAAGAGAACAGAGACTGAGACAGAAATTCTTTGGCAGTCCAGCAGCTAAGGCCAAAGGGAGAAGGATCTTAGCTATAGAAGGACAATTTTAGGTCAAGGAAGAGTAACCATTGAACATATTTTCTTTGTTCTGTTTTCTTGAAAAGTAATATAGCCTAGTAATGTATGTAAAAGCAAGATCTGTACACCTTAAAAATTATAAAGAGAAAGGCATAAATATCAAAAGCAACTTTTATCCTTTAGAAAATTTTAATGAAGATATTGTCTTCAAACTTACATATACACACTATCCCAAAACCAAACAGTAGTTGAAGGAAGAAAGGGGGGTGGGGGGGAAAGGATACAACTTCCCTGCTGTAGTACCATGCATCTGTCTTTTCACCTTTCACGGCAGGGAGGCTGAACAATCCTCTTTCATTTCATTTCTTCCTAGTCTTTTCATTGTAAAAAGTATGAGAAAAATTCCAGCTCATGAGAATATTATTTCACTAAAGATCAGCAAAGAATGAGGAGCTTTCATTTCTGATGATAAATTCTCTGAGGTGATGTTCAGTCTTATCTCGCCTAAGTCTGCAATGGGAGAAATGCAGCTCTGGCTGTAACTATGTATCAATCTATTCTTCAATGATACCCCCAGGCTTTCTCACTGCACTAATCATAACTACTAAATTCACTCCAACTCTTCTGGAAGTACAGTTCTGCAACTTGAAATCAAACATGAGCTTTCCATATAAAATGAGATTCTAATTAAAATAGTATTTTAAGAAAAATACTGTTATTATGATAGTTTCTTCTTTGTTTGAATTGTTCCTTTGATTAAGAAACAATCACTTGTTTCAATAAGAAAATGAAAAGAAATCAGCACTGCCAGTAAATGTGGCCTTCAATCCTGTTACATTTACTCCCGACTGGCTTTTGAGAATTTATTTTCCAACATTTTGGTTTTAATAGTATATAACTGAGAACCTCCAACTCAACAGAAAATTGCATAACTAAAATAAATTGTGTAATACTTTTGTCATGACAGAAAAAAAACAATAAAAGCAGTTATTTCAAAGTAGTAAGTCATGCAGACACTATTACACATGCAGAGTTTATGGACCCATTTAACAAAATTAATATGCTTCTATATCGCAGTATCTTAATGACTGTTTAGCTAACCAGATACTTAAACCATATATTTAAATGCTTATGCACCTATATTACATATACCATGCTGCATATGGTTCAAATATGTATGTTCTTTACAGAAACTGAAAGCTGAACAAATAGTAGTATTTCTAAGTTTTTGATTACTCATAATTGGGATTTACATGCGATCTATAAACACTGAAGGAAAGCCAGAACCACTACATTTTGCTTAGATTACATTATGAATCAAATAAAGGGTTCTTTCTGTCTTGGGGTGTGCAAGAGTGAGGAATTTAGGGGTTGATAGAATTAAGATATATTTTTTTTTTCAGTAAGTCAAGATGCAGTAATTTTCTTCTTCTAACATTCTACTACTAAGTAAAATAAACATATACAGTTTCAAAAGCAGGAGCCGTAAGCCCAAGTCAAGAGATGATATTTCAGAAAAGATATTCAAATGAAGCTCAATAACATTTTTTCCAACAAAGAAAATTTCAAGGCAGATACAGCCAGATCTGTTGCACAAGTGGCAAAGCAAAATATTTTAGTAATGGGCTGTAGGGGGATTTAATGGACTGACACTCTGAATATTTAAGAGTAATATTCCTTTGAAGAGAATTGCATGATCGTCTATCAAGCTCCTTAAAAGGGGTGAGGGAAGGAAAGGTTTGGAGGGTGGATTATGTCCAAGCATCTCAGCTATTGCTAGTGGTGAAAAGATATGACCTGGGTAGAATGGGAAAGGTTTTGATGACATGAGAGGATCTGCAAGAGTCTATTGGCCCTATCATGTTTATTCTCTTTTAGGTACACATTTCAAAAACATATCCTTTCCAACAGGCTCTCGTTTGCAGTCGCGGCTTCACAGACAACAACCAGCTTGCATTCAACTGTGGTCCAATGCATCAGTCTAGTTTTAAGAGGAAAACAATGGACAGGAAAAATAAAGTTGCAGTCTTATCAATGAAATTCTTATTCTCAGTTGGAGAATAGGGAAAAGGGAGGCTCCAAAACAGGGTGATGGGAGGGGAATAATAACTCTTTAGGTGAGTTTTGGGAAAATGCTAAGTAAAATGCTGTTCAGAAATTGGGATTAATCGAGCAGTTTAAATACAAATCTGCCGGAAATTGGAAATCGTGCTCTGTGCGAATGAAAATGAAAGACTTTATGCATATTCTAATTTTCTCTCTTTGGCTGCTATTTTAGAGGAAGAGACTTCTTTTGCTGATGGTGGGACTTTTTTGTTCTGCACAGGAAATGTGTAAATGAACACAAATGTTTTTTCTTTTGCCTTTCCATTCCTCTCTTCCATTCTCCCCTCCCCCTTTCAACAATCTGAAGTTGTTAGGGTCCGCAGTTCTGCCGCCACCGATCCCAGTGTTACTTCCCATTCCCAGGATGTTAGAGGGCAGGCAATGTAGGCAGGACAGGAGAGTTAGGGCTCCTCTGGAAATTAGACCTTTGGAAATCAATGCAGAGTTTCTATTACATTTCTGGACATTCAGAGAGCTAGAGGATGAGAAAGACTCTTGGTTGAATATGATGAAAAATCATCTAGATGAAAAATCGTCTAGAAAGTCACTTCCTCTCAAACCGAATTCTCAGTGACAACTAGGTGGAAGAGAGCTTAAAAGTGATTTTATAAACCACGCTGTGAAAACCTACTGACGATCAGTCCCCTGTCCAAACACTTTTCCTCCCACTCCTTTGGGAACATACAGGGATGGTGTATTTTAATTACATTAAAACCAGCAAGAAACTCTTGTTTTATTCTGATGTAAATCAGTCACCTAATGCTGAGAAGGACTGAAGTGGCTCATATGGTCGTTCTGTGTTTTGTAGAATACGTAGGGGACTCCTGAAATGTGTGGGATGTAGGTAGGGGCGGGAGCGACTCTGTGGGGAGAGAAGGGAGAAAAAGATTGAGAGAAGGAAAGAGAAGTGTATTTGCAAGGCAGGCTGACAATTTCTCAATTAATTTGGGGCAGAGACAGAAAGACTGCGAGTTTCTAGCTTCTTTTCTATACCTCAGATAAAAAACTGAAGACAACCTTATTCTAATAACTCAATTTAAAAAGAGCCCCCCTGCGTACGTCCCCGCACCCCTTTCGCCCCAGCGGCCGCTCACAAAGCGCCACCCGCGCCTCGGGCGCCCGCAGAGGCCGGAGCCAGTTCTCAGCCCTGATCGCCGCCAGCCGCCCAGGCTTCGGGGAAGGAGGGAGGGGAGAATAATGCGCCCCTCTTTCAATAAACGCCACTGCCAACCACTCCAACAGACACACTTTCGGTCCCCCGCCGGAGCTCCGGTGCCCCCGAGTGACCGCTTTCTGCGATCGCGTCCGCCGGGACCCCGTCCCTCTTTCCCCTTCAGTCTTCAGGGAGGGGGCGGCGCTCTGCATTAGCGGGGCAGTTCAGCAACCCCGACCCCACCCGCGTGGCTCCAGGCCCAGGGGTCCGTTCACTTCCCCGTCCGGTTTGGGGGACGCCAATTCGCCTAAGAAAACCCTGGGAGAAGAGCGCGGACCCTTCACTACAAACCTCACGTCAGGGTTACAGCCACATTTAGGAACCTCTTCGGAAAAGCTGAGAAATCACTGTTTTGCAAAAAGCCTTCTGTACTGTGATGGGGCTTTGTGGTGAGAGGAACCTCTGAGAGGCCTCGTGCGACTTGAGTTTAGAGTCACGCCCTGCCCAGCGACATTCTCCCGCGCACGGGAGAACCTGCACTTCCGGTCTCCAACCCTCGCGGGCCGTGACTCTTCCCCTCCCCCGCGCCGGGCCCTGCATTTCCGGCCCCCTTGCTCTCCTGCACTTCCGCCCAGTCACATGGATGATGGATAGCGTTGGGAGCTGTTTTCTCTATCTTCCGGGTGGCTGCTGGGATCCTAAACTTGTTTCTTTAATTTCTCTTTAAAAATTGAATGTCCTTTAGTTTTTTTCACTTCCTTAAATTTGAGGGTCGAGAAAGCTAGAGGTGGAGAGAAAAGGCTCATTGAAGACAAATCTTTTTTGGCTTTTCAGATCCCTTGCCCCTTTCTGAATTCCCTGTACAAATTCATACCAGTAACTGAGATTTAGGCCTCCAGGGCCTAGGCCAGTGTCTGCACTTAGTAGGCACGCAATACATGTTGAAAGAATTACTGGATAAATGATATTCTGTCTTTAGGCATATTGTGCCTAGGGTTAATGGGTATCTTCAAATCAGGTGACTTCTGTTTTTGGCTGAATTTAGTTGAAAAGTTGATAAATACATGGTTTTTACAGGCACTTAAGTGTTATTTATTTAGGGACTCCCCAAAACAGGTGTGGGGAAAATCACCAAAAATTGTTGGAAAAATATATATATAGGGTTTTTGTTGTTGTTGTTTTTTGTTTGTTTGTTTGTTTTTTCTGATACATGGTCTTGCCCTGTTGCCCAGGCTGGAATGCAGTGGCGTGATCTCAGCTCACTGCAACCTCTGCCTATCCAGCTCAAGCAGTTCTCCTGCCTCAGCCTCCCAAGTAGCTGGGATTACAGGCACCTGCCACCATGCCCAGCTAATTTTTTGTCAGAGGGGTTCTCACTATGTTGCCCAGGCTGGTCTGGAATTCCCGACCTCAGGTGATACGCCCACTGGACCTCCCAACGTTTTGGAATTACAGGCCTGAGCCACCGCACCTGTGCTGAAAATATTTTCTTGGACTTCTTTCTACATATGAGGTAAAGTGCTGTGATTTTTAGGTTTTTGAGTTTTATCAACTCTCACCCAGGCTGGAGTGCAGTGGTGCCATCTTGGCATACTGCAACCAACCTCCGCCTCCTGGGTTCAAGCGATTCTCCTGCCTCAGCCTCCTGAGTAGCTGGGATTATATGTGTGCACAACCACGCCCGGCTGATTTTTGTGTTTTTGGTAAAAACGGGCTTTTGCCATTTTGGCCAGGCTGGTTTTGAACTCCTGACCTCAAGTGATCCTCCCGCCTCAGCCTCCCAAACTGCTGAGATTGCAGGCATGAGCCACTGTGCCCAGCATTTTGCTTTCTTTTAAAACAGCTTTATTTGATAAGAGGTCAAGACCTTATGAAATGAATTTAAATTCTCGTAGTGAATTTGAGGCAGAAACGACGACTCCTCTTTTATTTTTCCTGCTGCTGTATTATAGTTTAATTCACTTCCGTGTTGTCTTCTGTCTCATTCGGCAGTTCTTGTTCTCTATAATAACTTTTGTGTTTAAATGCCAAAAGAATTTTTTGGTAACCAGTTAAGAGTTGTGAAGTTGTGAGACTGAATTCAGTTGCTCATCATGTTTTAAATGCATATCTACTCAGCACTGGTTGTGTAATCCACAGTCTGTTCCCTAGAGCATTTAATGACCCACGTTCATTGACTGTAAAATACTCAAAATATATAACCAGTGAGCTAGTAATCATGACAGTGATTTGAAATGTTATAGTTGCAAGTCAATATAAAGCATATTTATTAGCATCATTATTAAGAGGTGTCAGAGGGATACAAATAAGACCTGCTCCTACCCTCTGGGAACTTACAATCTGGTTGGGCAAAATAATGAAATGTAAATTGATAGAAACAGCTACTAACCCATATTCGGTGTCTGGCATATTGAAGGCATTCAGTAAATAATTACCTCACAATAATTGCAGTCCTGTCATTCTTATAATAGAATATGATATTGATAAGAAGTAAAGGAAGGAATAATTAGTAAAACTTTAGGAAATGAATTTGTCCTGTATATGTCACACGTGGAGATTGGAATATGCAAGTTGATTGTGTGTAAGAAGAATAAAGGGGGCATAAATAAAGATGAGAAAGACGTTTGATGAGATGGAGTTTGGTGGTAAATTGAAGGAAAACTTAAAGACCATTCAGAGGAGTTTCTACTTGATAGTAGAGGTAATAAAGACCCATGGTGGCCCTACGAGCAGAGGATGACATTACTAAAATTGAGTTTTATTTTAAAAATGATTCTAGGCTGGGCGCTGTGGCTCATGCCTGTAATCCCAGCAATTTGGGAGTCCGAGGTGGGCGGATCACCTAAGGTTAGGAGTTCGAGACCAGCCTGGCCAACATGGCGAAACCCTGTCTCTACTAAACATACAAAAATTAGCCAGGTGTGGTGGCATGAGCCTGTAATCCCAGCTACCCAGGAGGCTGAGGCAGGAGAATAGCTGGAACCGGGGAGGCAGAGCCTACCAGTGTATCTGAGATCGCGCCACTGACCTCCAGCCTGGGCAACAGAGCAAGACTCTGTCTCAATAAAATAAATAAATAAATAAATAAATAAAGATTCTAGCCAGCAACTGAATATAGGGAAAATTGCAGGAGGAAAGATTAGTGCAGTTCTGGAATGGGGTACTGTTAGAGAATGGCTATAGTCAGAGTTATCTTTACGTCCCTTCTCCTCAATTTTTATGCAATTGAAATAGCATTGAAATGATGAAATCAGGAATGAATCTTGCATAGAACAAAAGCCAGAGTACCACTGGAATCAGTACTACCCCCTTATTCTTCATTATTGATAGTGACAGGGGATGTTAGACATTGAGAGAAGGCAACTAACCCCAAAATATTTTCATCACCAGTTAAGCTCTAGATATTTTTTTATTTTGCATTTAGCATATCCACCCATTATGCAATTGCAGTGGTTCTCAACTGGGGTGATTTTTGTCCCTTTCCTCCCCTGGGAGACTTTTCACAATGTCTGGAGACATTTTTTAGTTACAGCACCTCTGGGGCCACTACTGACATCTGGTAGATAGAGGACCAGTGTATTGCTGAACATGTTAAATTCACAGGATGGACCCCCATAACCACAGACTACTATGTCCAAAATGTCAGCCATTCTGAGCTTGGAAAACCCTCAGTTATGGGAATGAAGCATGAGCTCCAACTCTGGAGAGCTGCACCATGAGTCCCAGGTCTTAACTTCTATTATGGCAACAATTTCAATCGAAGAAATGTTTTGCTTAGTGAGACAAATATAACTCTGAATATCCCAGTAACTTTGCCTACCCCTGAGGCCTTAGAAACAAGAAAATCAGAAGGGTACCTGCTTGGATTTTCTACTTTTTATAAAATAAAGTTAGAAATCTTCTTAAGGATTTGTCTTCATCTAAATGTTATTTATTAAATTAATAAAATGTGCCTTTGGAGTTGCTTAGCAACTTATGGAAAGCTTGCTTTTTAGAAGTTCATTTGTTTGTTTAAAACCTGGATAGGTTGCATATTATTAGCTACATTACATAAATCAACAAAGAAATGTACACTGAAAATGGAATAAGATGTTTCAACACATTTTCTTCTCTCCTGTCTGGCAATTAAAACACTCTAATTGTCTGGTAGAATTGCATCAAGTATTTGACAAACATTATTTATGTATGAAACTTCAACATAATATTGAGTATGTAAGAGAACCAAAGGGGAAAAATTAAACAGGTTTGTCATAAAGTATGTGTTTATCTTAACCTTTCTTCTTCAAAAATCTTATCTACTAAGTAGTTTTATCAGACACTAATTATACGCTTTCTGAATAGAATTTCTCCAACACCCTTCAGTGCCTGCACCCTTTAATCATATCTCATTACATCTACCTAATCCATATCTTTTTCGCATTGCCAGGGCTCATTAACAGTTTTAAAAGCCAATCTTGGACATTATCACTCCTCGTAATCGAAATGAAAATAATGCCAATAATGTTGTATTTCTAAAATAAAATGGATTATTTAAATTTTGTTCCGAAGCCATTTCTTCTTTAAATATTAATGAGAAATTAACTTTCAAACATGCATTAAGCTAGCAGGACTGGTAAGATGTGTCTGAAAACCCTGAAGCACCTTTTCAAAGAAGTTATTTTTATAAGCTGTTTTAACAGTGGATCATCAGTCACTTTGAAGGGAAGTGATCCTTGATTAACAGTTGGCTGATATTGTGTTTCCACAGATGTGTGGCAGCAATACAGGTGCTATGCATGAAATAGTACAGGTAATTCACAGGATAAATGCATTTTCTTTTTCTGATGGAAAAAGATGAAATGCTTCTTCGTCTTTATATACTGCCCCCATTTAATAGTTATTGACAAGACAAACCAAATGTGTCACTGAAATAATGAACTACAGGCACTGCGTTTCCCATAAATTTAAAGAAATCATTGGCAATTTGGCTAGTACTTTATTCCTTTTGATTTCCTGTTTTTAAAAAAGAAAACCCTTACAAATCCTCAGTTACATGACTAAAGTAGAGCATCATGATAATGACTTTTTGGGACTTGAAAGTCAAATCTTGTCTCTCAGAATATAATTACATAGGACTAACAAGTTATTCTCTAAAATGGAAGCTTCCTCCACCATTATAATCAAGCTTCAGATTCTTTCTTGAAAGTAATCAGGAAAAGTTTACTGGCCCATTATTTATTTATTTATTTATTATGCACATACTATTAAGTTACAGAGTTCAAAACAACCACTAACTAAAAGTCATTGTCCAAAAGTACAGTTTTTTGAGGTGGTGTGCACCTGTGATCCCAGCTACTGCAGAGGCTGAGGTAGGAGGATCACTTGAGCCCTGGAAGTCAAGGCTGCAATGAGCTATGATTGTGCCACTCCACTCCAGTCTAGGCAACAGAGAGAGATCCTGTCTCAAAAAAAAAAAAAAAAGTACAGTTTTTAGACAAGTATCCCAAGCTATTGTTCATTAGTAGTGGAGACATAATAAAGTTTTCATTCTTCTTTGAGTTATTTTCCCACTCATTAGTTTAGCCAGATAGCAGTGATCTCTTATTTTAAGTGTTTTATCAGCTGTTTCTTCCAGTTTTTCTTTGGAGTATATGTATTTTTTCTTTTAGAATTTTGTGTTTCTTCTGATTTCTCTCCATTAATATGGCTCATCTTGTTGCTCACTACAGAAACTTTTTAAGCAGAATCAAATGAAACCATATAGTTGCTGAGTTTGGTTTGTATTGTCATATCTTTTATAGTTGTACCGTTGCTAATAATCAAATACAGTAATACAATTAGATGTGTAGAATCCATAAGATTTTTTTTTTCCAAGACTTCCTTGGAATTTTCTCTTTTAAATTCCTTTTATTTCCTTTTATTTATCTGTTTATTTATTTATTTTTTTGAGATGGAGTCTCGCTCTGTCACCCATGCTATTGTGCGGTGGCATGATCTTGGCTCACTGCAACCTCTACCTCCTGGGCTCAAGCGATTCTCCTGCCTCAGCCTCCCGAGTAGCTGCGATTACAGGCACCTGCCATCATGCCTGGCTACTGTGTGTGTGTGTGTGTGTGTGTGTGTGTGTTGTGTTTGTGTATTTTTGTAGAGATGGTGTTTCACCATGTTGGCCAGGCTGGTCTCGAACTCCTGACCTCAGGTGATCCACCTGTCTCAGCCTCTTAAAGTACTGTGAGCCACTGCACCTGGCTCCTTTTATATATGTAATCATATTTTTGTGTGTGTGTGGGATAACATTGCACCTGCTCGGTTATGCACAAGTAATTTACCTTTCTTTGCTTTACTGAAATAGCTTGAGTATTCAGACCTTACCAAATTTTTATGGTGACATGATAGACAATACTTATTTAAATAAAATTTCCTTCATTTTATTATCAATTAAATTAACTCTATAATAAAAAATAAAACTTGGTGAACTTAACAACATAGCAAATCACCATAACAATTTTAAAATTGCAAACATGGTATTAATATACCTTAAAATTGTTTTTGCTTTGGTAATCAAGTTTTTATCTTTATTTCTCTTATTAAGAAATTTTGCCTTTTCTATACTGATAATCTTTTTCCTTGTCCTTTTCATGTTGTTATTTTCAGAGGTTTTTCATTAGTCAATACAGTGAAGGCTGGCATGATCATCAGCTTCCCATCCAATAATATCTACTCATCAGTGTGCTGTTGTCAATCAGAGATTTTCAAGTATGAGTTCTCCAACTCAAAGAAAAGTAGCTGGATCCAGGAAGAAAGGCATTTGGGGAGGAACAACGTTCTTTACAGTGCTCATGATGTGTCTCCAGAGAAAGTTACTTCAGCACTAAAAAAACAAACAAACAAACAACAACAATAAACAACTTTCCTCTACAGTATCTTCCAGGGTCTAAACTATTAGACAGGTTCCTAAGTTTATCCAGATCTCTCCTATGTCTGAATTCTTGGTCATCTTCCTTGCCTCTGGCTCTACAGGTAAAGAAGAAATAATAATAAAGGAACAAAAATTATATGTTTCTGTCGGGCTGACTCATTCCACTTTTGAAGCACCCAGTGGATTAGTTAGTCTTATTATTGCATTTACTGTCACCTACACACTTGTTTGTGGGAAGGCACTCCTCTTGGCATTTGCTTAGTTGGAAAAGGGAACACTAAGACTATAGCCACTGGATAATGCTCTTGAAGTTCACGGCACTGTGGCAGCATAAAGCTTGAACAGACCTAGTTTTTTTATTGATGGAATGCAACTGATATAGCACCACTTTTCTCTGACACTGTATATTAGCTTTTAGTTATGAACTACTTCCTTCCAGTGCAGCAGTTGTTGCCTACCATTGGTACCAGTTTAGCACCATTATAAAGAAACATCGTACCTCTTATAGGAAGAATTTGGAGAGTTTTGGTATGGTAATCAAGATGTGTATTGTAATAATTAACTGAATTCTGTGAACACACTGTTTCTACCTTAAGTGAAAGAAAAAGAGAACAGCTGCAATTATTTATCTTCACTCATTTCTCATAGATAGCCAGGATTTTTCAGTGTACATTCTCTTTTCCTGAAATTATTTTCAGTTCTTGTTGGTTCTTATAGATTATAATGAGAAAGGCACGAGCAAGAAATTTGAAATAAAGAACACAAAATGAGATTGCCCTTTGATTGTTAAAATTGCAGATTTAACAAAATAGATCAGCAAAATATGTGCAAAGTTATCTTAACAGATTAATTCCTATCCAGCAGGCTTTAACAAAAACTAATAGAAGCTATTACATATTTACAGAAAAAAAAATTTAGCCATGAAAGCTACTAAAGAAAAGCCAGAAACAGCGTAAGAATGCCCTACTCAAATATGATTCAGAGACGAGGGTGGGGACTTTATTCCACTGGACTTCAGTCCCAGTGACAAGGCCACTACTATTGTGAATTAATATCAGGCTAATTAAACTTGATGTTATTAAATGTTCTATCCATAAAATTTTTCATTCAGAATTCATGTTTTTCAAACAACATTCTGGATTATTATTTAGCTGTCAAAGTAGCTGTGTTCTTAGAAAATACATCAGTCAGGGCTGGGTACAGTGGCTCATGTCTGTAATCCTAGTGCTTTGGGAGGCCAAGACAGGAGGATCACATGAGGCCAGGAGTTTGAGACCAACTAAGTCAACATGGTAGGACCCTGTCTCTATCCCCCTCTACCCCCCAAAAAATTAGTCAGACATGGTAGCACATGCTTGTAGTCCTAGCTACTTGGGAGGCTGAGGTGGGAGGATCGCTTGAGCCCAAGAGTTCAAGGTAGCAGTGAGCTGATCGCACTACTGCACTCTGGCTCATGCAAGATAGGAAGACCCTGTCTCAGAAAAGATTAAAAGAAAATAAACTAATCACACAAATTTCAAATATACTATTTATAATGGTAGAAACATTTTAGTGAGCAATGATCCTGGCCTTTAGTGAGGTTTTTCTCATAACAGTTAATTTGTCATAAATGAATAATTTCTGGGTAAAACATTATAATTTCGTTTTTTCTTTCTTTATTTATTTTTATTTTTATTTTTGAAACAGAATCTCATTTTGTTGTCCAGGCTGGAGTGCAGTGGCACCATCATGGCTCACTGCAACCTCTGCCTCCCAGGCTCCAGTGATCCTCCAGCCTCAGCCTCTTGAGTAGCTGGGACTACAGGCATGCTCCACCACGCTTGGCTAATTTTTGTATTTTTTGTTGAGAAGGGGTTGTGCCATGGTGTCCAGGCTTGACTTGAACTCCTGGGCTCAAACAATCAGCCTGCTTTGGCCTCCCAAACTGCTAGAACTACAGGCATGAGCCATGGAGCCCAACCTGTGATTTCTTTGCTGTGTACCCCCATTTGATGGATAATTTTTTGGCATGTTGATAAACATCAGGGTGTAAAGTATCCAGTATGGGGGGTAAAGCCAGGATTATAATAAATTTGTCAACTTCAGGTTTTCTTGCTAGCCTTTTCTGTGATATACAAAGTGCACATACAACTACATGGGTAGGAGAATTGTTGAAGTAAGTTATCATTGTTCAAACAATAATTTGTTGGAACCAAATATCACCCACAATGCAATTGTCTACCTTAAAAGAATGGCCATAGAGTCAAAAACTTTCTTTTGAATCCTGGATTCACTATTTATTTGATGTGAGATCACCTTTACTTTTATACCATCAATTTCCTCAGTGTAAAGAGTGTATTATTAAAATTCCCTCGTACAGTCACTTCAAAATTAAAATAAATAATTCACATAAATGCTTAGCACTGTACCCAGAGTATGGACATGAATGTAAAATAATGCCTTGACATTTTATCACTAAGAGTAATAATATTATTATCATAATAAGATGATGTTGATTCAGGATATGATTTGGGCAGCAAAATTTTCACAAGGACCAATTGCAGAATACTCGAGATCATATAGTTTCTAGAAATTATTTCCACTCTAATATTTAGATGGATTATGGTCCCGCCTTTGCCGTCCTCTGAAGTATCAGATCTTATATTTATTTTTTGTAATTCTTTATCATTTATAATATTTGAGGAATAAATTAATGAATGAATAATCTTCTAGACTCTCCCAAATCTCTCTCAATGGCTTAATACTATCAAGACTTATTATTCCCTCATATCACATTCCAGTGCAAGTTGGGTGAAGAGTGGGGTGAATCTGTTTCATTGAGTCCCATTTAGTCATTCAGAAACCCTGGAAGTGACTCTGCCATTCTTTAGGGCTTTGGAGTCTTCCAAAGGATACACAACATTGGGTAAGGAGGGAAGAAAGCTTATTGGAGAGCCAGCAGGACAATTCCTTAATCCCATTAACTTGAAGTCAACCACATGGCCCAACCTAATTGCAGGGGAGGTGTGGGAATATAATTTAGCTGTGTATTTTGGAGGAAAAAGAAATGGGCTGGCACAGTAGCTCACGCCTGTAATCCCAGCACTTTGAGAGGCAAAGATGGGAGGATACCTTGCATCCAAGAGTTTGAAACCAGCCTGAGCAACATAGTGGGACCATGTGTCTACAAAAAATAAAAATTAAAAACCTAGCCAGACGTGGTGACATGCGCCTGTAGTCCCAACTACTCAGGAGGTTGAGGCGAGAAAATTGCTTGAGCACGGGAGGTTAAGGCTGCAGTGAGCCATGATGGTGCCACTGCACTTCAGCCTGGGTGACAGAGTGAGACCCTATCTGAAGGAAAAAAAAAATGGGTTTGCTGAACACACAGCATTACTTCTGCCCTACTAATTAACCAAACACTGCCACTAACAAAATTAGTTTTACGATTCTTCTATAAATTTTCAGTTACCTAAAGATGGTGAGGAACTCTTGCCTAGGAAATTAATTTGCACGTAGTTTTATAGAACAATATATCTTATATTAGAAAGTCTTTGTCAACAAGGATTGGAAAGTATCACCTTTTGATAAGTCTTTGTTCTATAGGAATTCTCTGGATAACTTTTTGTGAAGCATTTATCCTACTTCATTTCTACTTAAAGCTCGTATATATGACAGAGATTATATCCTTAAATGAGCATTTCCTTGCTTTTATCATCTTGTGTCATTATCCCAACATTCTTTTATTATAGTTGTTATTGAGAGCATACTTTCAGATTTAGCATAGAGATTAACTGTGAAATAAGTAAATAGTGAATTGTTTAGTTGGAATGAAGTATAAAAGTCAATGCTTTTAAGAGGTTTTTTTTTTTCAATTTTAACTGCTATTTCTAAGTGACTACAATACTCGAAAAGAAGTGGATTGACAATCTTAGATTTAAGATTTTTTTCCATGAAGAATTGCTGTGACGTTAAACTTTACACACAATGTAAACTTTACTATGATACTCCAAAATATGCTTTTTCAAAAGTTCCACTTTACTGATGAGAGTTCCCTATATTAAAACCCTTTCAGCTCATGAATTCTTGGGGTCTTTCCAAATGAAAGACTTTTAATGTTTCCATGACAGTGTTTACTCATTATGGTTAAGGAAAGAGATTCATATTGCCTGCTTATTTGACACTTTGCCTAATAAATTCCAAATAATAACAAATAGCACTCTAAACAATTTACTTATTAATACCAATAATCTGTTGGAGACTCGTTGTGTATATTTAATGGTTTCCTTTCCACTGAGAGTATTTTCAACTATATTGATACTACTTTGTAAGAAATCACTATTTTAATTATTTTCTCATAATTAATATGCATATATGAAACTGGCATTATATTTTGATATTTTTATTAGAGATTAAAATATCCCTTATTATCCATATTTAATAAAAGACGTGTTTGTGATACATATTTAGATACAGTTTTAAATGGCCATTTTAGTTATTAAGTGAAGTTAAAGACTGACTTTTTTTTCAACTTTTATTTTCGGTACAGGGTACATGTGCAGACTTGTTACATGAATACATTGCCTCCAGTCAGTGAGCATTGTACCCAATAGGTAGTTTTTCCATCCACACTCCCATCTCGACCTCCCCACTCTGGTAGTCTGCAGTGTCTATTGTTCCCATATGTGTTCAATGTTTAGCTCCCACATAGAAGTGAGTACGTGAGGTATTTGGTTTTCTATCACTGCATTAATTTGTTTAGGATTATGGCCTCCTGAAATAAAAGAAACAAAAGATTGACATTCTTTAGATGATTATACATTCATGTACATACTTCTGCTTCTAGTGATTATAGCACTATTAATTCTTATATAAAATATTTGTTGTTTTCCAACTGCTTTTTAGTGCATGCATTTTATAATTTTTCATATAATTACCTGTTTGCAAATTAAAGGAGGCTAGAGAGTTCATTGTAACATCATAATTTTGTTTTTTATGCCAGCCTAACCAACTTTAGCCTTTATTAAATAAATAAAAGTTGAAAATGAATGTTCATAAATACATTAGTTATTTAATTAGAAATGCATATTTTTAATTGAACAATTCTGTGAGAGAAAATGTTTGCAAATATACATTAAATAGTAAAAAATGGCATTTTACTATTTTGTTAAGTAGAAATATATTAAGTATGTAGCCACATAAGAACTGGGATAAGGCCAGATGCGGTGGTGCGTGCCTGTAATCCCAGCACTTTGGGAGGCCGAAGTGGACGGATCACAAGGTCAGGAAATCGAGACCATCCTGGCTAACATGGTGAAACCCCGTCTCAACTAAAAATACACACACACAAAATTAGCTGGGCAAGGTGGTGCACACCTGTAGCCCCAGCTACTCGGGAGGCTGAGACAGGAGAATTGCTTGAACCCAGGAGGTGGAGGTTGCAGTGAGCCGAGATCATGCCATTGCACTCCAGTCTGGGTGACACAGTGGGACTCCATCTCAAATAAGTAAATAAATAAATAAAATAAAAAATAAAAAGAACTGGGATGAAATATTTTTGGCCTTATGTATTATAAGCTCAGTGATCTTGCATTAGCTATCTTTGTATATAGCTTTTTGTTGACTATATTGTTTGTATTATACAAGTTATTTTCTTGATATTGAAGAATAGCAGTTGATTGATGAAGATGTGGTAGCATTTACTGAGAAAACAATTTGAGTTATTTTACCCTTTACACAACCATCGTAAAATTTTCATTTTCATCTACTCTAGCGAATGTGAGCCTGTTAAAGAATTTTAAAGTTTTCAGTCTACTTGGACATACAAGTTATTGAATATTCATATACAAAATTATTACCTTGAGTGCTGCATGTTCTGTATGAGATTTTATATCATGTGTTAAGTATTAAAAGGGTTTAAGTGCTCTAGACTTTAAACTATTTTATTTCTTTTGTTTCATATCTTAAATCGGCATTATAAATTCTACATTTTTATCATTAAACTTTTATATTATAGAACATATACATTTCAGCTTAAGGTTTTATGCATATTTGACAAAAATAATTTCAATTCTATAGTAGTTATGCAGAAATTATTTTAGCATTTGAAGTTGTGTGTAATGTAAATGTTAATTAAAATTCATTGGCAAATCATTTAGGATTTTATGTAAGTTGACTTCAAGACATTTTCTTCCAAAACAGTTGTTATATTTCTCCATGTTTCCTGCATGGTGGATTTTGAATTTAGCATCTGACATGTTTTCTCAACTCTAGTTTATAATGAAAACATGTAGGTACTCAAGGGAATGTGTTAAAAGCAAAAATTCTATGATCCTTGAAAGGTAAATGACAGCGCTGAGGTAGTCACATCTGGATCAGAAATGTTTCATTTGTTTATCTAACTAAACAAACACAAATAGAGATAATTAGGATGCTAGCAATGCATATTTTAACAAACAACTTATGGCTTTGATTAGGTCAGAATCCAGTTTTTGGTTTTTCTTTATTCCCACAAATTTGTAAAAATGAATTGACCTTCAGCATTAAGTGGCTTTGAGTGATTACAGTAAATCTATTATTTTCTATGTTGAAGTCTGAAGATAAAATTAATTCCTGGAATTCAAAGAATCATGTACATTATATATTTAAATATATATTTTTATGCATACACACATAAACACACACACACACATAATCATATACGGTATAGTATGCCTAATTATTCAATTTACCTCACCTTATTTTTATTCTTATTAGAATTGTACTAACATGTTTCAGAATTGCTAAGCTTTAGCTGTGAAAAATCAGTCACACACACAAAAGAAAAATGAATCTCTTGGTAAAATCACAATTGTTTATATTTAAAATAGGTTTTTAGCATTATAGTGAACTGTTAATTGACTTTTAAATTTAGTTTTGCATGTAGATTAGTAGGTTGAAGAAGAAATTTTAATGTAAATAAATATTTTCTAAATCTTATTAGTTTTCTCTCTTAAAAGTATTTTTTATATCCTGAAGACAGGAACTTAAAATATTCTGTTTACATTCTGATCATATGGCTCAATTTTAAATTAGTAAAATCATATTTCTTGCTGAGTTGAAATGTTTTTTTAAATTCTAGTCAAAAGCTTTTTATTAAATTAATATAATCATACCCTCTTGTTCAGTTAGGAGTAAAGTAGTTGTTTAATTAAACATGATATTTGTTTATAATGTAGTGTTTCAGAAGTACTAGTTCAAAAGATAGGATAAGGATTTATATCAAATGTTTCAATCTGACAAGTAAATTACATTTCTTCCACCATAAAAAGGTAAGCAGAAAACTGTAGCAGCAATGAAAAGACATATTCTTACTATCTAGTGATATGATATGCACCAGTCTGCAAAATATGACCTTTTCCACTTTCAAGATTCAGCCAAAGTTTTTACAACCACTATAATAAGGATCTTAGTTTTGGCTTTTAGTACTTTTAATATGATGCTAAAACTGCCATTCCTTTTATTAGTCAACTCAGAAGACAAAAAAAGAACAGGATAGGTTTCTGTATGAAAATCTGAATATATTAAAATCTAAGTTATTACACAAACATGAAAAATGGTAAGTCTCAGTAAATTCTATGCTCAAGAATGAAACATACAAAATGGCCCCCATTTGCCAAAGCAGAATCAAGAGGATAATGTACATTTTTAATAGGTTTTATTTCAATAAGTGGCCTTTGTTGTGATTTCTCCTTTGCACCTGCTTTTGCCTTTATACCAATTACCATTGCTGTTACATCAGTAGAAGGTATTCTCTTTAGTTAAACCTAAGAAGTGAAAAGACACTCAATAAGAATTATATATGTAAAGTAAAATATTTATATAATGATTAATTTGCATGGAAGTCTGGATAATCTAAATTTGATGGAATTAGAAAACAGATTTTATATTTTGACTATTTTTGATAGAACAAAAGCGTTACACATTTTTAGAGAACGATTTCCTGTATTTGGTTTTCCCATTGGAATTAGAACACTGTACAGAAAAACTAAAAGGTTACAAAAAGTTATACATAAATTTGTACTTTATCAGAACAAGACAAATTGATGTTACTATGTCACAAAACATAAACAATTGGACTTCCTTTTTTTTCCCCCCGCCCTGAGACAGTCTTGCTATGTCACCCAAGCTGGAGTGCATTGGCGCGATTTCAGCTCACGGCAACCTCTACCTCCCGGGTTCAAGCCACAGCCTCCCAAGTAGCTGGATTACAGGCACCCCCCCACCACACCTGGCTAATTTTTGTATTTTTAGTAGAGACGGGGTTTCAACAGGTTGGCCACGTTGGTCTCAAACTCCTGACCTCATGATCCACCCGCCTCGGCCCCCCAAAGTGCTGGGATTATGGGCATGAGCCACTGCGCCCCATCAACAATCTGACTTTCTCATGTTTGTTCAAAGTTTAGCTATCATGAGCTTGTTAAACATGTGTTCAAAATTGCTGAAATATTGCCTCCCTGTTCTATGAAATACAAGGTGCGTATAAACCCTTATTCCCTCAGTCTCTAATTGATTCTCTGTGCATTTCTCTCTTAGGTTTTCAAAATTATTATGATAGAAATATTGATATAACTAATGTTTATTTATTTTATTTTTAAACTAGTATTTATTTAGCGATTATTAAGTGCCAGACACTTACGTATGTTGACTATTTGGATAAATTTGGCCACTTCTTTTAGCCAAACACACACAGACAAACACACACACACACACACACACACACACACACACAGTTATATTCACAATACACTTGCATTTTATTAAGTAGGTTAAAATTATATATAAAAGAGAAATTGGGGACCAGTCCTTTTGAAATTAAGTTAATGAACAGGGATGTTAAAGTGTAGTAAAACCAATCTGGTATTATTTTATGTTGGCAGTTTTATTTTTTCTCCCCTCAGTGAACCACAAAGAAAGAAGATGGGTATGATTTGTACAGGGGTGAAATAGGTTGTCTGTCAGTTGGGGTTAGGCGACAGTCTGTCTGCAAGCCGTAAGATGATCTGCAGAGCGCCAGAGGAAAGCAGGCAGGATTCCTGGCTTGTAAGAATAGATATTGATCTACCTTAGCCACCTAAACAATGCCTCACCTGTTTGCCTTGTCCATACCTTATTTTACGCAGTCTAATGCTTGTTTTGTTTGACTTTTCTTTTATTTCTCTGGATCTGAGCTTTGATACACTTTGGGGAGTACATAAACATAGTGTTGTACTTGAACATCACCATACTTCTGAGTCCTCTGGTAGTTTAAGACCACCCCTCCCTCTTGAATAGCTCTGTTATTGAAAATTATGAACCAGAGCTAAGTTACTAGTCCGCATACAGAAGTGGCTGATCCAGCAGTCTAGTGTCCAATAACACTGACTGTGAGATGCTGCTAATTACTGCCCTATAGACCTCGTTTAAAATTTCTTAAATTTCAACTAGTAAAGGACTTTATTATTATTAATTCTTTCTTTCCCCAGCTGATAGTTGAAAGATAAGTTACTATACCATTTAGAATTCTATCCACTTATTTTGGAGCAAAAAAAAAAATGTTACTATGTACTGCCTCAAGCACTAATGAAATACAAAACTACACTCAGCTTCCCAGTAAACTATAATATAAATATTTTACCAGCACTTATTATTAGTTTGCCATTTCCTGCTGACAGCTATTCCAACTTTGCCAGCAGGCACTGGGTCTCACAATTGTATTATGTTTTGAACAAATAGCGACAAACAAAAATTCTCACAAAATAAATGAAAAAGATTTCCTGGGGAAAAAACCTATTCCAATGTTAAATGAATATTTCTTTTAAACTCTGACATGTAATATTATTTAATTTTCATATTGTGCATTTCACTTTTACTGGAAAACAATTAAGTTAATGAGGAACTAAATAATGTGCACCCGGAGAAAATTTAATATTACTGGTTGTCTGATTTTAAGTTTGTTTTTTTAACTTTCTGCTATTCTAGAGCAGCCACATCATAATACTTTTATTGATAATGGAGGACTCTGATTTTCAAATGAATCCATTTAAAGACCTGCGGAGAATAAAAGCAACTATTTTAGAACCACAAAATGAAAAGTTTCACATCAAACTGTGTTTTTTTCCCCCTATGCTGTTTCCCCATGCTATTAAGGAATACCATAAAACACAGCAACTGATGAAATCCAAAGATGCTTAAAATGTGTCTTGGTTTTAAACTGGTGTGACCTTCTAAAGATCTTATGTCAACAATAATCACTTCCCTGAAAACACCGCCTACCTCTTTGCTCTACTCTTGCTTCATTATGATCAACTGGATAAAATACAACTTTTGTTAAATCAAACCCTCAACCTACTCTGCATTTGCCCACTTGCAACTGAATGCAATTGGAGAAAAAATACAAAACAATGCTGACCTCACCTTAAGTTTAGAATCACTCATCTCAAGTGGCTCCTTTATGCTGTCTAGCAATCACACTATATTTTTCTAGCTCCTTCCTAAAACTTAGATGATTATTTTATACCTTCTCCCATCAAATCTCCTACACCTCTTTCCCCATCCTTATCCTACGTGGTTGACCATGATTTCCACTTTACTAAGAAATTTGAAGTAAACAGAAGAGACTTCGCATGAGCTTCTGTATCGACATCTATTGACCTAAGTGTACTTGTGCTAATTTACTTGAACTTTCATTTCCATACTCCTAACAAAGTGTAGCCCTCAATTTTTGTGCTGGATTCAGTTCCCTTCCTGCCTACCTTAAGATGTAAATCCAGCAACTCTCTTTCTTGCACCACACATATTTTTCTTTCTTACACTACATATACTGCCCTTACTACTGGATGATTCACTTAGCACGTAAACATGTTTCTGTCACTTCCATTTCTAAAGGCCTCCCTTTTGACTCCACTTCCCTTTCCAGCTTATTCCCTTTACAATCTTTCCTCTTCTCTAATTTCATTTACAACAAAATTTATTGAAAAAAGATGTGTATTAGTCTGTTCTCACACTGCTAATAAAGACATACCCAAGACTGGGTAATTTAGAAAGGAAAGAGGTTTAATTGACTCAGTTCCACACAGCTGGGGTGGCCTCACAATCATGGTGGAAGGTGAATGAGGAGCAAAGTCACATCTTACATGGTGGCAGGCAAGAAAGCTTGTGCAGGGGAACTCCCGTTTATAAAACCATCCAATCTCGTGAGACTTATTCACTACCACGAGAACAGTATGTGGGAAACTGCCCCCATAATTCAATTATCTCCACCTGGACCCACCCTTGACACATGGGGACTATTACAATTTAAGGTGAGATTTGAATGGGGACACAGCCAAACCATATCAAGATGCTTCTGCATGAAGTTTCCAGTTTCTCTCCTTCTATTCTTTCTTGAATCTATTCCAAAGGAATTTTCAGCACCAAAATTCGACTAAAACTGCTTTTATCCAGGTTACCCATGAACTCCATGTTGCTAAATTCTCAGTCCTCATCTTACTTGAACCCTTGTTAACATTTGACAAAATGGATTACTGTCTCCTTGAAACACTTTCTTTGCTTGGCTTCCAAAACAATAAACTTACACCGTTGTTATGTTTTTCATATCTCTCTGGATGCTCCCTCTTAGATTTTTTTTTTTAATTTCCTCCCAATCTCCTTGGCTTCTAAATGTCATAGCGTCTCTAGGCTCAGAACTCACATCAATTCTTTTTTCTATGCTTAATAATTATTTTGTTGAATTTCATTCTTCTCAAGACTTTGTCATTGATACACTGATATAATATGTAAGTATATTCAATATGATAATAATATATAAAATATTCATACTCTATGTAAAATATAGAAGTATAAAATATATAAATCTATACACATATATAAATGAATATATAAATATGTCATATTTCTTTTCTAAATTCCACTATTTATAGCTGCCAATAAAATACCTCTGCTTGGGTAGCAAATACACATCTTAAGTTCAACATGTGTTTAACTTTCTGTTATTCTCCCATAACCTGGTCTTCACCTAGTCTTTTCCTTTGCAGGGGCAGGCAATTCCTTTCATCCAATTGCTCTAACCAAAATTTTGTCTTTTTCTTTTTCTTTTTTTTTTTTTTGAGACGGAGTTTTGCTCTTCTTGCCTAGGCTGGAGTGCAATGGCATGATCTTGGCTCACTGCAACCTCCGCCTCCCGGGTTCAAGCAATTCTCCTGCCTCAACCTCCTGAGTAGCTGGGATTACAGGCGTGTGCCACCATGCCTGGCTAATTTTTCATATTTGTGGTAGAGACAGGGTTTCACCGTGTTGGCCAGGCTGGTCTCAATCTCCTGACCTTGTGATCCACCCATCTCGGCCTCCCAAAGTGACCAAAATTCTTTAGACTAGTCTTTGGCTGCTAACTTTCACTTAAACACCCACTTTATCATTAGATTTGTTGGTGGCTGTTTTCAAAATGTATCCCCAATTCATCTACTTTTTACATCTACTGTTATTGCCACAACCCAAGTCCACATCATCATATCTTGCCTGGATTTTTACAATAGGCTACTTTCTGCCCTTCTCATTCTTTAGGTTTTATTCAACTGGTAGCAAGTAAATGTTCAAATCTGAAGTGGGTAATGTCATTTTTCTGCTCGACTTCTCACTATTTTTTTTTTCCTCATCTCACTTAGGCTAAAAGCCAAAATCATTGCAAAGATAGGCAAGACCCTACTTACCTTTCTGACTTTGTGTTCATTTACTCTGTTTCTTCATTGCTCTGTCTGGCCACTTTTGCCTCCTTTTCTCAAGGATACGCAAACTGTTCATGCCTCCGGAAACTTGGATTTCCTGTTCTCTCTGCTGGGAACACGTCCCCTTCCACAGGCATACTAACATACACACGCTCCTCCTTTCCTTTAGGCAGATACAAATGCATCATTCCCTAACCCACTATCAAATATTCAACCACTCCTTCGTGCTTCTTATGACCTTTCCTGTTTTATTTTTCTTCTTACAATTTAACATATATTTTATTTATTTATCTTGTTTATTTTTGTCTCTCTCACTAGAATGCATGCTCCATGATGTCAATAATTTTGTTTTTTTAATCTTATTTTGTCAGTGATAAACTTCCTTGTTTGAAATAAGTGAAATTATAATTGGGGCCCGGCGCGGTGGCTCAGGCTTATAATCGCAGCACTTCGGGAGGCTGAGGTGGATGGATCACGAGGTCAAGAGATGGAGACCATCCTGGATAACAGAGTGAAACCCCGTAGCTGGGCGTGGTGGTGGGCGCCTGTAATCCCAGCTACTCAGGAGGCTGAGGCAGGAGAATCCCTTGAACCCGGGAGGTGGAGGTTGCAGTGAGCCGAGATAGCATCACCACACTCTAGCCTGGCGACAGATCGAGACTCCATCTGAAAAAAAAAGAAGAGAAAAAAAAATATGTATAGTTGGAAGGAATGTGTGAATATGGCTTTCCCCTCTAGACCTTTGCACCTACTTTTCCCTTGGTGCTGTGTACTTTTACTCCTTTTTCAACTTTTCAACCTCTGTTCTTGAAGTCTCAGCACAGATACTTTCTTAATAGTCTTCTGACCACTTCCATCAACTGCAGGCTTTGTTAAGTGATATACTTACCCGTACTCCGACACTTATCATATTTTGTAAAAGTATCTTTTTGTTTTTCAGCCTCTTATTACAAACACACTTTAAACCTACTGCAGGCAGGTTGTTTGTCTTATTCTGTTTTGTATACACATCATATAATTTAGTCCCCAAGGTATGAACATTAATAAGGGTCTACTCTGCTAGGCATGACCCCAGGGATGGGACTTCAGAAAGAGCTGTGTCTACTTTGTTCATGCTTACATTTTGTGCTTGTGCATAATAAGTACTTAATACATGGATGTTTAATAAATGCAATTTTACATTGGAAAATTAAAAATGAATATAGGCACATAAAAACGTAATATTTCTTCCTATGATCTTTAATGGTAAGATTCAAGAGGCTTTCAAGAACCATCATCTGATAAACATATTCTGTTAACATAAAGTAAGCATATCCTAGATTATGGATACTGTCCTAGACTACTGATACTAGACTATGGACACTGTCCTAGATTTTTGGTAGTTTCCATCATAAAAATCTTTATTTATTTATTTTTTTGGACTCTTGTTTCCTCCTAAAAGCCTGAGAATGTTTTTCATGAAGAAGTTGTATTCCTCTAGGACATTTTGAGGAAAATCCTTTTCCCAAAAGCTAATCTGAAAAAGCCTGGTTTGTCAAATTTACTTGTTTAATTCTTCAGTTTTAGTAGACAATTTTTATTTTGTCATTACTGTAGCATTTTAAGAAATATCCAATTTTTTTTTCTCTCTCAGCTCCCTACTATACATCTGTAGAGTAAGGGATAAGGAGTAGAGGAGACAGAGTAGAGAATGTGGAGATACTAAGGGGCATTGAAAATTTCTTTTCACCAACTTCCTATTATTTGTGCTATAATATGAAAACCATCATAGCACTCAGTTGCAGGAATTGGATTTGCTGTTGTTCTGTTCTCAAGTGCAATTAGTTGCTGGATGAGTAAACATCCTCCCTAAATTCATACAAACATTGCACACACACACACACATAAAATCACTTCCTACAACTCTAGTCTAAAAATATAATTAAATTAAATTTTTAGGTTAAAAGTATATTCTAACTCATAGGTTAGGAGAAAATATTTATCAATTACATATATGTTAAGGAACATGCATCCATAATATGTAAAGAATTTTTACAACTCAACAATAGCAAGTAACTCAATTTTAAAATGGGCAAAAGATTTGAATAGACCTTTCTCCAAAGAAGATATTCAAATGGACAATAAGCATATGAAAAGATACTCAATCTTCAACATAAGTAGTCATTAGGGAAATGCAAATCAAACCATAATGAATTATTACTTCACACATACAAGGATGGCTAAAATAAGACAACAATAACAACAAACAATAACAATATTGAGAAGGATGTAGAGAAAGTGAAACTCACACATCGATGGTGAGACTGTAAAGTCATACAACTACTTTGTAAAACAACTTGAAAATGTCTCAAAATACTAAAAATAGAATTATCATGGCACTCAGTATTTCCACTCCTAGGTTGTACCCAAAAGAAATAAAAATATATGTTCATACAAAAACATTATTTATAGTAGCCAAAAGGTGGAAACAGCACAAATGTTAATCAACAGATGAATGGATAAACAAAATATGGTGTATCCACACAAAGAAACATTTGGCAATAAAAATAAATGAAGTACTGATATATGCTATGTATCATTGTCTCAATGTTCAACATGTATGAACATGAAGGCATTGTGCTTAAATAAGCCAGCCACAAGTGACCACACACTATATAATTCCATTTATGAGAAATGTCAAGAATAGGTAAATCTGTAGAAATACTGAATATATTACTGGCTACTAGGAATCAGAAGAGGAGGGAATAAGGAGTGACTGCTAGTGGGTGTGGGTTTCCTTGTGGAGTGATGAAAATTTTCTAAATTTAGATAGTGGTGATGGTTGTACACAACTCTATTTGTATACTGGAAACACCAAACTGTACAGTTCAAAAGGATGAATTTTATGACACATGAATTTTATCTCAATAAAGCTATTAAAAAAGCAACATTCTGTGGTTATATGTTTTTGACTATAAATACCGTGTATAGCTTTTAAGTGTATGCCCCCTTGATTGCATTTACTTTCTAATACAACTTTTTGTTTTTCCTAGAGCTTGGTTCATAATTACATTACTTTACATTTGTTTAGTTGTTTTTTTTTATGTGACCATTGTTATTTCAGAGCCAACTTTCTACCAAAATTATAAATCTTGTTTTTTATACCCAAATACATTACATAACATATGTATTTCCTTTTTTTATTATTGTTTTCTGAAGATATCTATTCTTCTGGCCCAGACTGCTCTATGGCAGTTTTGTTTAGTTTAGCCAAGGCCTACTGTGTAGCTGTTTTTCTAAAACATTTTTTCATCATCCTGGAAATTACTTTTTTCTCTTTCCTAAATGTGATTCCCTTTTTCCTGGATTTGATATTCATTGACTTATTTCTTTCATTTGGTGGAGTATATCCACCAAATGAAATGGCTACCTAGAAGAAAAATTATTTTAGGAATTACTTAAAAATGATTGTATTCTACTCTTGCTCTTGATTGATAGTCTGGTTGGAAATATTTTTTTTCACAGCATTTGAAAGTTATTGCTCCATTGTTTTCCACCTTCTGTTAAGAGTGATGCTATTGAGATGTTAGATATGATTATGTTTCTTGATTCTTTGTATATGCTCTATTTTCTATCTTTTTCTTTCTCGGGGTTGATTCTTTTCTTTTTTTTTCGGATTTTTTATGTTATTTTTTTCTTTTTAACTTCTATTTTGGATACAGGGGGTACATGTGCACATTTGTTACATGGGAAGATTGCAAGATATTGGGGTTTGGAGTACCGATCCCATCACCCAGAGAATCAGCATAGTACCCTACAGGGAGTTTTTAACCCAAATCCCCCACCCCCACTCTAGTAGTCCATAGTGTCTATTGTTCCCATTTTAAAGTTCTGTAATGCTATGTGTCTTTGGTGTGGGACTTTTTCATTAATTTTGCTGAATTCTTGGTTGTGACTTTCAATCTGGAATCTCATGTGTTTTGGGTCTGGGAAATATTTTTGTATTATTGCCCTGATAGTTTCCTCTCTCATGGTTTTTTTTTTTGTTTTTTGTTTTTTTCCTCTTTTGGAAATCCTGGTATTTGGTTTTTTACTTTCCTGAGCTGACTTTTTGATTTTAGGATTTTTAAAAAACTATTTTCTATCTCTTTGCCTTTTTGTTATGCTTTCTGAAAGACTTTTTCTTCTTTCACATATATCCCAACTTGAATTTATGATAGTCTATTTTGGCTGTCTTACTTAATATTTCAAAGAACTCTTTCTTGGTCTCTGAATGTTTCATTTTTGGTTTATTGGTGCAAATATTCACTCATCTTTCTCAGGATATTAATTATAGTAAAATTTTCTTCTCCTTGATTTTGTTTCCTCTCAGTAATACTTTTTTCTTTTTGTTGCAATTGTTATATTTAATATCAGAGGCTTTTCATTAATATTTGAGAACTAAAGAGCACCAAAATGCTGTTTGAAAACTGTATATTTGGGGAGTACTGTGTAGTGAGTTTCACATCAGTTGATAATGTAGAGATTAGGGCACTTCTGTGGGAGATCCCCAAATTTTAGTATTCTTTATGGAGGAAGCTTGTAATCTCCTACAAGAAGGGGCCAACCTGGGTTGTCAGCAAAGAAGAGGAAGCAGGTATGCAAAGTTTTAATTAACCACTCTCTTTTTAGTTCAGCAACTCATCTTGGCTTTGGCTCCGTTGGATGTCCTTGCATGTAGTCTAGCAAGTCAGTTTCTACCATCCTATTCTATCCACAATTTCTAAATTTCATTGGTATATTTTATCTTTTTCTTCTCCCATCCCATTGTTCTTGTCATTAATAAGATTTTTGAAGGGAGCAGAAATACACACATGAATTCAATCAAATAAACGTGCATGTGTTAACATGAAAGTTATCAGTTATTTTAATAAATGAAACCATTTTTAAGCATCTTCATCATCATTCAGAAACATATATTGAAAATTTTCTCAGTGTAAAATCCTGTTCTGGGCAATGTAGTGATGCTAAGGAACAAACATATCATCCCTATTTTAAGGGCTAGGATGACCAAAGTATTAGAACCTAAATATTTATAATAAGTAAATGTATGAGTGTTGTGAGCAATGATACTAGAGTTAGACTGTTTAGGTTTAATCTTTAATTATTAGTTGTGATCTTGGACAGATTACTTAAGCTCTTTACATCTTAATTTCCTCATTTATAATGAGAATGTATTAATGCCAACTATTGCTAAGGACACTGATAGTTAACAGTAAAAAAATCCGTTATTCTCATATTCCCTGTTAACAGAGTCCTAATTTTGTTATGGATAGGTACACAGCTAAAAAAATCTGTATAAACTCTTTGTCCCTTACAGCTAGCTGCGACCTTGTGACACAGTTGTGGCCAAATAAATTTAAGTATAAGTCACTAGGCAAGGCTTCTAGTAAAGTTTATTAAAGCAGGAGGGTTTGGCTGGCAAGTGCTTTCTTCTATCTCTCTTCCCTTCTGCTTGACTGAAATGTTGGATTTTGTATCCAGGCTCCTTTGGATTTGAAATTTTTCTATTCAGCCTTTCTTAACGTGCCATTTTTGTTCCTGTGTTTGTCAAACTGAATTCTACTTGGTAGAACCAGGGAGTGCTTCCCAAAGAGGATGAAGTGAACTAGGTCTTAATATCTGAGGAGACGTTAGTGAGGTAGACAAGATGAGTAAGAAAGCCCCAGATACAGGGACTGAACATGCAAAGTGGCAGAAGTGTAAGAGCTTTTGGCAGAAGATGAAGCTGGAGAAGTAGTCAAATGCAGTATCACGAAAACCCTCAGAGGCCATTTTAAAAGGTTGGGACTTTTCTTGGAGGGGATGATGAGCTATTGAAGTATTTTCAGCCAAAGTCAGAAGATCAAGTTTACATGCTTGATGGAAATAATTCTGGCAAATGTGAGGATGTTTGCTAGGAGGTGATTCAAAGCAGAAAAACAAGCTAGATAGCTTTTGTAGTAGACCAGGCTAAACATTTTTGATGAGGGCCTAAACTAAGGTGCTGGCAATGGGGGTATTTAAGGTCACTTTAAAATAAATTTAGAGGTCGATTTGATAACATTTTTGACTTTATGCATTGTGAGTAGGGAAAGGAAGAGGTGTAGGATGACTTCTAGAGATAAAAAACAATTAAATAAAAGATGATGAACTTAGTTTTGTGAAGTTGATTTTGAGATGCTCTTATGATATTCAGGTGTCAAAGCCCAATGAGCCTTTGAACTCAAAAGAGAGATCTAGACTGAAGATAAATGTTTGATAGTGATTGGTAAATAGGTAGTATATGAAGCTATGAGTACGGATAAGATCATTCAATATAGCTTTGTAACACTCCACTTCATATTCTCTGAATTCATTTGTAGTCCCAATGGATAGTTTTTTTTTTATCACTTGCAGGTTTCTACTTCAAACTCCTTAATCTCCGCTTCCCTGACCAAGAGCTTTTTCCAATGCCATAAGAGCTTGCTCAGACATCATACAGGGTGGCCGGAATTTAATGTCCTTAGGGGCAACCTTAGGAAATGAGGATGTGAGGCAGGGGATAAATGCTCAGGTTCTCTCTCAGTTGAACAATTCTGAGACATACTCTACATGATACATTAAAGAGTTTTTAATGGATTCGGCTTCAATTTCCCACAGTGGAAACCCATTCATCAACATATTCTTTTATGTTTTGCTTTTTCCATTTTTTTAAATTTGTGCTTTCTGGCATTACTAACAAAATAATTTGTTTGCCTTGAAGTAGCTGACTTAGAATCTGCAATGGCGAAAACCAAATTAAGACATAAAAGAAGAATGAATAAACTAATAAGCAAGAAAACCTAAGATGGAACTATAGGAAGTACCAATTGCAGGATGAGCAAAGAAAGAAGGGCCTATGAAGAAGGCTAGGAAAAAGCAGTTAGAGTAGAAGGAGAAAAGGCAGGAGAAACATGCATTGCAAGGCCAATGGAGAATTTCAAAAATAAGAACTTAGCCTAACCATGATGAGATCAAGAAAACTGAGGTCTAGAATGATTTAGCTGACCAAAATGAGAGAAATTTCACTGGAGTGGTAGTGAGAAGTGAGGGACACGTCTGGTTGTTGAAAATAAATTGAATTGAGCAAAGTATTTTTAACTGTATTAGCCCTATAAGGCACAGGTCATAGGTCCTATAAGCTTTTTAGAAACCTTCCAAAATGTTTGAAACAGAGAATCTGGTAAAAATGTCTACCCATACGCCCCACCAAGTGACCTGTTCTCCTCCAGAGACAATACAAGTCACCAGTTTCATCTGTGAATTTTCACTCAAATTAAGAAGTTTGTACCTAATTCATTTGGAAAACTGGGAGCCATTGAAGGTTTCTGAGAAGGGAGGCAAGATGACACAGACTTCAGGATAAATTAGAGCGATGAAAGAACTGGAGTCACAGATATCAGCTTTAAGGATGAAGAATGCTAGCTGACTACATCAAGGATGAAGCATGAACCCAGAGAAGCATAGAGACTTGAACAAAGCAACATGAAAAGTAAATAGCTTAATTGGCTAGAACCACTAAGGCCAACAAATGAAAACTGGTTGGTGGTAAATTATCATTCCTTATAGGAAGAATTTTGTAGAACCAAGAGCTGCACAGAAAAATGGAAAAATTTTATGGTGGTAATATCTTCCCCAACATTAGAAGGAATGAGACAGACGATGGGGTACAACCTCTCAGTGATGTTATGTACTAGGAAGTGCTTAAATGAACTTACAATTTCTTTTTTCTTTTTTCTTTTTTTTAGATGGAGTCTCACGCTGTCACCCAGGCTGGAGTGCAGTGGCGCGATCTCGACTCACTGCAAGCTCCGCCTCCCGGGTTCACATCATTCTCTTGCCTCAGCCTCCCGAGTAGCTGGGACTACAGGCGCCCCATACCAGGCCCGGCTAATTTTTTTAAATATATTTTTAGTACAGACGGGGTTTCACTGTGTTAGCCAGGAACGTCTGGATCTCCTGACCTCGTGATCAGCGCGCATCAGCTTCCCAAAGTGCTGGGATTACAGGTGTGAGCCACTGAGCCTGGCCCATTTTTTTTTTCTTTGTTTACTTGATAATACTGCAAATGTAATTAATGCTCCTAATTCTTCTAGGGCAAATCTACTCATTTAAAGTGAGATGGAGTATTTCTGAAATAATTGGGGACATAGGATGATTTAGAATCCAGTTTAATACTTGAGACAGTGTATATTTCTGAATAAATTTTTCCAATAAAAACAATCTGACTTTACTAAATTTTGCTTAGTTCATTATTAATAGAATTTCTTATGCTACACATTAGATACAATTCTTATTCTTAGAATTGTGGGCATATCCTCAAACTACAAAAATCTTAGAAGAAAATCTAGGAAATACCCTTCTTGGCATCAGCCTTGGCAAAGGATTTATGGCTAAATCCTCAAAAGCAATGAAAACAAAAACTGATAAGTGGGACCTAATTAAACTAAAGAACTTCTGCACAGCCAGAGATGCTTTCAGAGCAGTAAACAGATAACCTACAGAATGAGAAAAAATATTCACAAACTATCCATCTGACAAAGGCCTAATATCTAGAATCTATATAGAACTTAAATCAACAAGCAAAAACCAAATAATCTCATTAAAAAGTGGACAATGGACCTGAACAGGCACTTTTCATAAGAAGACACACAAATGGCCAACAAACATATGAAAAAATGCTCAACATTACTCATCCTCAGAGAAATCCAAATCAAAACCACGACAAGATATCATCTCATACTAGTCATAATGGATGTTGTTAAAAGGTTAAAAAAGTAATAAGTGTTGGCAGAGCTGCAGAGGGCGCTTACACACTGTTGGTGGGAATGTAAACTAGTTCAGCCATTGTGGAGAGCAGTTTGGAGATTTTTCAAATAACTACCAGTTGAACTACCATTCAACCTAGCAATCCTATTACTAGGTTTGTACCCAAAGGAAAATAAATTATTCTACTAAAAAGACATCTGCACCTATATGTTTATTGCAGCACTAGTCACAATAGCAAAGAAAGAAAATAGATTCAAGTGCCTGTCAATGGTGGATTGGATAAAGAAAAGCAGATATACACACACCATGGAATACTACACAGGCATGAAAAGAACAAAATCATGTCCTTTACAAACATGATGCAGCTTGAGACCATTACCCTAAACGAACTAACGTAGAAGCAGAAAACCAAATACCACATGTTCTGACTTATAAGTAGGAGCTAAATGTTGAATACAGGTGGACATAGAGATGGAAACAATAAACACTGGGGAATACTAGAAGGGAGATGGAGGGAGGGGGCAAGGGTTGCAAAACTACCTATTGGGTACTATACTCACTTCCTGGGTGATGGATTCAATTGTACTCCAAACCATTATCTCATGCAATATACCTTTGGAACAAACCTGCATATGTACCCCCAGAATTTAAAATAAAAGTTAAAAGTGGGGGGGCGGGAAGAATGGTCAGATGAGACTTAACCCATAGTGGTGGATCATCAACTAAAATGAAATCCTCTTCTGTAAAACTATTTTCTTTACAATTACAACAGTGTCATTTTGTGAAAAAACAAGCTTTCAATCACCAAAGTAAATGATCATGAAACAGAAGAGTAGATCTCAGCTAACTGCAACCTCAGCCTCTTGGGTTCAAGCGATTCTCCTGCCTCAGCCTCCCAGGTAGCTGGGATTATAGGCATGCACCAGGACACCTGGCTAATTTTTGTATTTTTAGTAGCGATGGGGTTTCACTGTGTTAGCCAGGATGGTCTCAATCTCCTGACCTAGTGATCCGCCCACATCGGCCTCCCAAAGTGCTGGGATTACAGGCGTGAGCCACCGCGCTAGGCCGAGTAGAGCAAATATTATAAAGAGAAGATAATTTTTTAACTGACAACCCATTTGTTTATATTTGTCATATAATTACCTCACTTCCTGCAACACTTTGTGAAATAAAGAATTGAAGAAATTAATTGGATTAATTCAGTCAAGGTAGTTGCCAATTTTTATTTAAATTGTTTCCAAAGGTTTTCTACCGGGTGAGAGGGTGGGTGGGTGAAAAGACATTATTTGTCCTCCTACCCTGAGAGTATATCAGAACCTCAGCTATAATGTTGAGACGATAGCTTTGTATGGGTATGGAGAGATGGGGCATGCATATATTTTGTAAAAGATCCCCAGGGGATTCAGATTCTTCTGTCCTTATCATAATCCTGGTTAGGACCAATGTGGGCTTGACTTTTACTTTACAGTAGCCGTTTTTCTCAGCTTTTCAGTTGCCTTATATCAACCTAGTACCGCTACTCCCCCCACTTCTTCATTTTTGGAAGGGCAAGTGATTGTGATGAAATGAGACATTTTGTAGTAAAAAGGATACAGTTTTAAATACCTTTAAAACATTTCAAAAAGCAATACAATTAGCTAAGCACTTATGTTTTATTAGTAATAGCAAGCAAAATTAATAAGTAAATTCAACTAAAAATGATTATGTGTCAAAGTGTATAGTTTTTACATTGACATTTCACATAATCTGACTTTGCTTAGAAGAGAAATCACTCGGCTGTTAAAATTACTTTTAAAGAGCTGTCAAAATTGGAAAACCTGCTGTCAAAAATATGATGAGAAAAGTTTAAAAATGGTAAAGTATGTTGACTTAGACAAAAAACATTACCTTCATGAAGGAAAACTTGAATATTTATCATTGTCTTCAAAAGAGATGATCTTATCTTCCTGAAATTGGACATCTTGGTTTAAAAATTTACATTCTGGGGCCGGGCCGGGTGGCTCATGCCTGTAATCCCAGCACTTTGGGAGGCCGAGGCAGGCGGATCACCTGAGGTCAGGAGTTTGAGACCAGCCTGGCCAACATGGTGAAAACCTGTCTTTACTAAAAATACAAAAATTAGCCGAGTGTCCTGGTGCATGCCTGTAATCCCAGCTACCTGGGAGGCTGAGGCAGGGGAACTGCTGGAACCCAGGAGATGGAGGGTGCAGTGAGTCAAGATCACACCATTGCACTCCAGCCTGGGCAACAGTGAGAGACTCCATCTCAAAAAAAAAAAAAAAAAAAAAAAAAAAATTCACATTCTGACACTGTGTTTTCATTTTCACAGCAACATGAATGAAACCATTTATACTGGTACCAAATGAGAACATCTTTAAGTGCTAAAAAAAACCCTAAAATATTAATGCCATCTATAAAACGAAACAAAATAAATATTGGTAAAAACAAAGATAGATGGCATACACTTATTTTCAGCTTCTCTTATTTTATGTATAAATATATTAATACTTATTAAGTAAGATATGTTAACTAATGGAAGAATGTAAATCTATGTTTTCTGGAAAATTTGCTAAGGATTTCATATTTTTATTCTGCCTATTTAAATTATAAGCCATATCAGATGCTCAATTATACGCCATTGAGAATTTGAATTCCAAAATAATTTAGTTTTGAGGCTTTACACTAAACTTCAGCTTCTGAAGTTTATTTTCAGCTTCTCATATATATATATATATGCTTATTAAGTAAGATATTTTAACTAATGGAAGAATGTAAATCTATGTTTTCTGGAAAGTTTGCAATGAATTTTGTATTTTTATACAGCCTATTTAAATTATAATCCATATCAGATGCTCAATTATATGCCATTGAGAATTTAAATTCCAAAATATTTTAGTTTTGAGACTTCACACTAAACTTCACTTAAAGATTGATTCTTCTGTCCCTGTCATAATATAATTCCAAAAGAGACAAACCTTAGAGAGCATTGCATTTAAGGACAGATAGATTAGTTTAAAAAAAAAGCCTCTCTTAAACTCTTTCCATTTTACAATGAGCAAAATATATCAATAATTTAAATCTCAAAAAGTTCCATTTCTCTTTGAAATAGAGAACCAATAAAATTCTTCAGCATATCCTAAGCATTCAATTGTCAGTTCTCAATAAAAATGCATAGGTGTTTACCTCTAGATGAATAAAATGTGTGAATATGAAATAAAACATAAGATTTCTCCCCTAGTCTTCTTCATCTACTACAAATAATGTAGGACTTTAATGTTAATATCCTTGGTGACTACTATATTGCCAGTTTATCATAGTTGTGTGACCTTATGTGTTTGCATCCTTCTCCATATATAAAATACAATTGTAGTTATCACCCATCTAGCACAGTCACAAAAATCTTATGAATATTAATATATAAATGATATATATTTTATATATATAAATATATAAAATTCTTTGTAAATGTAAATGTTTAAGTAGCCCTATTTTGTTTATAGAGAAGAAATTCAAAATAAAAATATAGCTATAATGGGATACATTATTTGAGCTAGAATTAGAGAAGAGAAAAATTTTCTTGCAAAAAATAATTGCCCATATTTAACAAAGAATGTTGTTGTGTGGCATCTATTATTTTACTATTTATGTGAAAAAATTTGGGGCTGGCTACTAAATTTCCTAATTTTCAAAGAAGTTTATATTTTAACATCACTATATTTAATCATCAAAGTTTTTAAAATTAAATTTCACATCCACATGACATGTGTATCCCAAAACATGCGAGCTAAAGAATAAAAATGCTTACAAACATTGCCACAAATAAGATCAGTGTGACTTTTAATGAAATTGATCTAAAATGCTAGCATATTTTTAGGGAATGTCAACTAAATAGAAAATTAAGTTTGAAGGTAGCAAATCTAAACACAGCTGAATGTGACTATATAAATCTTATTGTTCTCAGAACCATGTTAATATGCCCTTATTACACAAATGGAAGAGAAACTGTAAATTAAAGCTCTAACCAGTAATCCAATGTATAGTACGTGTACGTTGGAGAAAAGTTTGTGTTGCTATGGGAACTTTGGTTTTTGTTTATATTGTATGGGAAACTATATTATGTGCCTTGGTTCACCTTAATGACTACCTTCATATATTGCTAATTATACTATTTTCCCTCATTCACTCTGATGATTAACTCCTTAAGGTTAATATTGCTCATCTTTATTGAGTTAGTTCATATTTTTCTTGAATACAGAAATATGAACTCACATTTAACTTCATTTGTGAAAATTGCATTATGCATGCCACCATCACCTATTCATTACATTATGTAAAAGGAGTTTTAGTTTTTATGAGATTTGCAAAATTACATTTATGAAAATTATAAGCTTGACCTTGTATGCCTATAGACACATTTCCAAATGGTGGAAAATAAAATTTGTGAACACATTTTTGTTTTGGGCAAAAAATGTATAATTTTCTTTTCCTTTTCCTTTTTTTTTTTGAGATGAAGTTTCGCTCTTGTTGCCCAGGCTGGAGTGCTATGGCGCGATCTCGGCTCACCGCAACCTCCACCTCCCAGGTTCAAGCGATTCTCCTGCCTCAGGCTCCCGAGTAGCTGGGATTACAGGCATGCACCACCACACTCGGCTAATTTTGTATTTTTAGTAGAGACGGGGTTTCTCCATGTTGGTCAGGCTGGTCTTGAACTCCCAACCTCAGGTGATCCGCCCACCTTGGCCTCCCAAAGTGCTGGGATTACAGGCATAAGCCACGGCGCCTGGCAAAAAATGTATAATTTTCTTATTCAAAATTGCCTGCAGCATTTTAAATGAGGAAACCTAAACTATTAAGAAAAAAATTGTTCACATTTTCAATGCATAGGCAAAGGCATGTCGAAATATTCATTATGTGTGTACAGAATTCCCTGAGTTAGTAGGGCTCTACAGAGCCAGTTAGTAAGTGAATGCATTATGCTATCAATATTAGGACTTTTTTCCTAAAGGATGATGAAACTATCATGTATGATACTCAAGTGATGGATACACAACAGCATGCATTTGTCAAGACCCATACAATTTATAGCACAAAAACTGACTTTAATATACGCAAATTTAAAAAATTATTTGAAAGGTTGGGAGTTCTCAGAATGAAATGTATACTGTGACAAAAGAATCTAACTGCATAACATGTACAAAACAATCTCACTAAAAAAATAAGGAGAAAAGGTTCTGGCTTAAGAAAGTTTGAAAATGAGTGGAGTCTGTAAGACTAACAGCAAATAAACTTCATGTAAGTATTGAACTTTAGTTGATATTTGTTTTCTGTGGTAGAATGGGTTAACGATTCTAAAACCACTACACGTATATGTTAGAATTAAACATTTAAGTCAATGGATGTTTGAATGATGGAAGTCATTGTCTCACTGTTGAAGCTAGAGGATACAGATAAATGAGAGAAGACTAGAATGATCCATTGGGTGATATGAACTCATTTTTTAGCTTAATATAGATTCAGATGGATACACCTAGAAATATTTACAGATATATGTATATACAAAGGTCAATATACTCACGTATATTTCCTTATTCTATTAGCTGAGAGAGTCTAGAAACAAGGATACTCAGGAGCATACCTCAGATTCAAATACCAGTTTCTAGAATTATCCAATTAGAGGAAGTAGGGCATCTTAAAGAAACGCCTGATTCTAGGACTGAAGCAGAAAACATACAAGATGAACTGAGAGAACCTTGTAGTGTCAGAAAGTAAGAAAGTGCTCAAGACACACACACACACACACACACACACACACACACAGAGAGTCAATCAGTCAGGGTCGGGTTAGTCAAGAGGAAACATAAGAGTTCCCAATGGGCAAAGCTGGAATGATTTCAGCAACAAAATTAATAAAATAGTATTGGATTATAGCCAAAAGTATAAGATAAACATCCAGGAGTCCATATTCATATAAATAAATGAGTAAACAAACAAATAAAGAATAAACAAATATTCTGTGCTAATAATTTATGTAGATACTCTACCTTCAAGGAGATGGAACATAACTCTTCCTCAGTCCTTAAGTGTGAACTGTGCATACCGACTTCCTTCCAAGGGGTACAGTATGTAAATGGGGGAAAAAGAGTAACTTTATAGTCAAGAAACCTGACAAACAGCCAAGTGATCAAGATTAACATTAACAGGGACTACTCATGTTGATAATACCTACTCTTGATATGATGTAATGAAAAAGACAGTTCTATGTTCTTCCTCTCCAAAACACATAATTCCAGTACAATTGTAAGAAAAACATAAAGCAAATCCCCAAAGGGGGACATTGACAAAATACCTGACCAGTACTGCCGCAAACTGTCAGGGTCATTGAAAACAAGGAGTCTGAGTAATTGTTGCAGCCAAGAGGCGCCTGAGAACATGTGACAAATTAATGCAGCATCTTCGATGGACTCTCAGTCCCAAAAAGATCATTTGATGAAAACTAAGGAAATTTGAATAAAATATGGACTTTAGTTAATAATAATATATCACCATTTATTTACTAATTGTGATAAATGTATCTTACTAATAAGATGCTTATAGTAGGAGAAACAGTATGAAGTATATGGGGGTTCTCTGTATTACCTTTACAACTCTTTAGTAAATTTAAAATTGTTCTAAAATAAAAGTTTATTTAAACAAACTCTTATTAAGCACTCTACTTGCTACAATTCCTGCATTCTACAATGCCAGACTGAGTTTTCCAATTTTTATTTTCAGCAAACCTCTATTACTACAGGTCTAGCTCAGTCAGAATCAACTCTCACCAGCTTAAGGATAATGTGAGAGCAACTTAAGCTGACAGAATCAATTGCTTCAGGTTGTCTTTGCAAAAATCCCTGGTGTTATGTATCTGTCCTGTCTCTCCTATTTGTCTACCCCAGCTGCTATATAATTTCTTATTGCTTATTTACTTGTCATAGAATATTTGCCAAGATCTACATCTACAGCTCAAATAGTGACTATTTGCAGACTTCAAATGCATCATATGGTTTATTTAAGTAAGAGTGTATGTGTGTGTGTTTGTGTGTGTATGCACAGATGCACACACGTGAACATTTTGCCAATGCTTTATTTTTATTTTTGTTTTTAATTTTTATAGATTCAGGAAGTGCTTATGCATATTTCTTATAAGGATATATTATATAATGGTGAGGTTTGGGTTTCTGGTATACTCATCTCCCAAATAATGAACATTGTATCCAACAGGTAATTTTTCAACCCTCCCCTTCTTTCCGCCCTCCCTCCTTTTGGAGTCACCAGTGTCTATTATTTCCCTCTGTATGTCCGTGTGTACCCATTGTTTAGTTCCCACTTATAAGTAAGAACGTGAGGTATTTGATTATCTGTTTCCAAGATATTTCCAATGCTTTATTTATTTAAAGTTGGTCTCTCTCCAACCTTGCTCCATGACAAACTCCCACCACAAATATGAAATATTTTTTTCTAATTTTTATCATCTCAACTTTGCCAAATAGATTTGTATCACTCTATGTTTTCATATAAAACTTTATGCCATAGTTTATTAAATTCTTGATATGAAAGAGAAGAAATTTAGTGCAAGTAATTTATGCCCCAAATATTGTTTCACTTCACATTATATTTTTTAGTTTTATGATGTTATTATTATTATCACAGTATTATTTACAACATTGACTGGTATTTGTCACATATTTGTAAATGACATGATACCACTATCTTTTCAATTTTTAAATTTTGAAATAACTTCAAATTTACAGCAATGTTGCAAGAATATTACAGAAAGCTCCTAGATATTCTTTTCCAAGCTTTACTGATTTAAGAAATTTTAATAATTGCATCAAAAACAACACATTGGTTAGGACTTAATTTAATCAATGAGGTGAAAGATCTGAACACTGAAAACTATAAGATATTGACGAAGACACAAATAAAATGGAAAGCTATCCTATGTTTATGGCCTGGAAGAACTACTATTGTTAAATGTCCTTACTACCCAAAGTGATCTACAGATTCAATGCAATCCTTATCAAAATTTTAATGCCACTTTTCATAGATATAGAGAAAACAATTCTAAAATTCAAATAAAACCACAAAAGGCCCCAAATAGCCAAAGCAACCTTGAGAAAGAATAAAAAAGCTGGAGATGGAGATGTTATACTTCCTGAATTCAAACTATATTACAAAACCATACTAATCAAAACAGTATGGCACTTTCCTCAAACAGATACACAGTCCAGTGAAATTGAATTGAGAGCTCAGAAATCAACTCATACATGTATGATCAACTAATTCTTGCCACTGTTTAAAGAAAACACAATGGAGAAAGAATAGTCTCTTCAAGAAATTGTTTTGGGAAAACTGGATATCCACAAAAATGAAACTGGACTCTTTTCTTACACTATCCACAAAAAGGAGCTCAAAATGGATTACAGATTTGCATATAAGACCTGAAACTATAAACTTCTAGAAGAAAACATAGGGACAAAGTTTCTTGACATTGGTCTTGGCAATGATTTTTTTGGATAGAATAACAAAAGCACACGCAAGAAAGGCAAAAATAGACAGGTGAGATTACATCAAATTAAAAAGCTTTTGAACAGCAAATGAAACAACCAATGGGATGAAAAGGACACCTACAGAATGGAAGATAATACTTGCAAACCATATATATAATAAAGAGTTAACATTAAAAAAATACAACGAGCTTATACAATTCAATAGCACAAAAACCACTCATTTACAAAATGGGTGAAGAGCATGAATATACATATTCTCAAAGAAAACATACAAATGACCAACAGGTATATGAAAAGTTTCTCAACATCAATGAGCATTAGGGAAATGCATATCACCTCACACTTGTTAGGATGGCTATTATAAACAAGACAAGAGATAAAAAGTGTTGGTGATGGTGTAAAGATGGTATGTTTCCCTTGTACACTTTGGTGAAAGTGTATATTGGCACAGTCATTGTGGAAAACACTATGGTGATACCTCCAAAATTTAAAATAGAACTATCATATGGTCCAGTAATCTCACTACTGAGTGTATGTCCAGAGAAAATGAAATCAGTATCTCAAAAAGCTACCTGCACTCCCATGTTCGTTGCAGCATTATTTACAATTGCCAACATATGAAAGCTACCTAAATGTCTATTGATGGATAAATGGAAAAATAAATTATGGTACATATTTTATATACAATTGAACATTATTCATCCATAAAAAAGGAAATCTTGCCTTTTGTGACATCATAGATGAACCTGGAGGACATTATGCTGTGTGAAATAAACCAGTCATAGAAAGACAAATTGTATTATCTCATTTATATATTAAATTAAAAAAACTCAAACTCACAGAAGCAGGGAGTAGAATGGTGGTTGCCAGAATTTGCTTGGGTCAGAGGTGGTAAAAGCGAAGATGTTGGTCAAAGGGTACAAACTTTCAGTAATAAAAGGGATCTAATGTATTGTGCGATGACTACAATTCATAATATTGCATTGTTTACATAAAATTTGCTAAGACAGTAAATCTTGAGTGTTCATACACAAGGTAACTGTGAGATGATGAATGTATTAATTAGCTTGATTGTGGTAATCATTTCATAATACATAAATATATCAAATTATCACATTATACATCTTAATTATATGCAGTCTTGTCAATTATACCTCAATAAAACAGGAAAAAAGAAAAATAAATTTTAACATTTTAGTACATTTATTAAATTAGTAAATGTAATCTTACAACATGTATTAGTATTTGTACAATTAGTAACACCACTTTATCTGTAGAGATATATGTGTATGTATAATTTGTATTTACATGTGATTTATTTTTCTTTTTTCTTTCTATAAGTTTTATTTGAAACATTGTTGATTCTTTACTTAAATGTTTTGTTTTCCAATTTAAGAAAATACTCACTTTTAAGCTATGTATAGTTTACAGCAATTTAGTAAAGTATACTTTTGTGAAAAAAAGGTGGAAGCATTTTCTTTTTGTCCTGATTCCTTCAAAATTTGAAAATAATTTATGAGTATTCTTGTGGCAAGGTGGTTTATCTGTGTACGTCCAATAAATAGTTGTGATTTAATTTTCTAACTCATTTGAGAGTCAGTTGCATGTATTAACACTTTTTCTCACTTAAAACTTCAGTAGTTAGAGTTGATAGCCTAAGAAAAAGATATTCTCTTATGTAATCAAGGTGTAGCTATCAAATTTAGAAAATTTAACTTTGATAGAAAATTCTTATGACTTTTAACAAAATATTCCCAATAATGTATTTTGTAGCATTTTTAAATACAAGTACAGTATCTAATCCAGGATTACATATCACATTTAATTATCATTTCTTTATTTTAAGCTGGAAACTTTCTCAAACATACACAAATCTTTCATAACATGGATTTATTTCTTTTTTCTTTTCTTTTCTTGTCTTTTTTTCTTTTTTTTTTGAGACGGAGTCTCACTTTGTCATCAGGCTGGAGTGCAGTGGTGCGATCTCAGCTCACTGCAACCTCCGACTCCCTGGTTCAAACGATCCTCCTGCCATAGCCTCCCGAGTAGCTGTGAGTACAGGCACAGGCCACCACGCCCAGCTAATATTTGTATTTTTAGTAGAGACAGGGTTTCACCATTTTGGCCAGGATGGTCTCAATCACCAGACCTCGTGATCTGCCCTCTTCGGCCTCCCAAAGTGCTGGGATTACAGGCATGAGCCACCGCGCCCTGCAACATTGACTTATTTGAAGAGTACAGGTCAGTTATTTTACAGCGTGTTCCTCAATTTAGATATGTTTTATGATTAGACTCAGGTTAAGCACACTTGGCTTGACTAACACAAAAGTGATATTGTTTTTACAGCATCATGTCCATAAGCTCACATTATTGATATTAATTTTGATCCCTTGGTCCAGATGTTGTCCAGTCCTCTACTTTCTGGTTACTGTTTCCCCTCATGCAGCTAATAGGCATTCTGTAGAGAAACATTTAAAAACCATGTAAATAACCTGCTTTTCATTAAAATTTTGCTCCTACATTCAGCATCCATTGATGATTCTTGTCTGACCCAATGTTAACTATGATACTTGAAAAATAATGATTTTTTAACTCTATCAATCACTCTCTTCATATTCGTCAGACAAAGCTTACTATAATGAAGATCCTTTTCTTCTTTCCTTCCTTCTGTCTGTCTTCAGTATAGACTTATGGATTCATATTTTAATCTTTGGGTTACACTCTATTACCACCTTATTTGTTTTGATGCTCAAATTTTCCTGGATTTATTCAATGGAAGACCCTACAGGCTGGATTCTATGGGTTCTTGACATCACTTTTTAAGCACTATCCCCCTGACTCAACAAGATCATCCAGACTCATGTTGAACTTCCCCTGACCTTCCCCTGACCTTCCCCTGGTATCTTTAGTGGAAAATAGCATTTAGAAAACAAGATATGGGCAGAAATTATGTTCATTATTGGTGTATTATTACTTCTTGACCTCTCCAACAAACAGAGCTATGATATTTATATGCATGTGTGTATGTATATATCTAAGTAAAGTAAAAGTTCATATTAATACTTTGATTTGCAAACCAAATCTACAAGATTTTTCTATATTTCTATCTCCCTGCCTTCACAGTGGAAACCCTCACTTGCAATAACATCAGCTCATTTGTTCAATCATCTGTACTACAACAAACCTACTAATAAGAGTTCAAGATTTCTTAACAGTTCTGTTTTTTTTTAACCTGGATTGAGAGTGTATAATCAAAATACTTGTGATCAAAAGTTACTTGTATTAGTTCTTTTATTTTTTCTTTTCAGTGTATTTAGTATTTTTTATTTGGAATTACAGTTGGGTTCATTTGCTTTTGTTTGCATTAGTTTTAGATCTTTTCCCCATTCTTGTTCAATATTGATTTAGTTTAAGTTTTTGAACATGAAGAATACTTCCAAAATGAAAATTATTCAAAAAGACATAGTCAGAACAGTGTTACTTCCTTTCATATCCCTTCCATCTGCTTCTTTACACAACTAAACACAACAGATTTTAATGTTTTCTTTATATTATACTTACGCTGTTCAAACTTTATCTTATACTTACTCTGTATGGTTTCTTTGACGTGACTGAACCCTGACTGATACACTTTTATCACAGAGTATCTTCAAATAATATTATACCATTTCCATCCCACCCTTTTTTGTGCCATTTTTGTCTCACATTTTATTTCTACATAAAATTTCAATCAATTTTGTTTCTATATTTGCCTTACATACTCAACTTTAAAGAAATTAAAGAAATCTTTAAAAAGAAAAGTATATTCATCAAAATATTTACCCTTTCAAGTACTCACCATCCTTTTACATAGGTACAAGTTTCCATTTGGTATATATATATATATATATATGCATATATATATAAAATATAGATATGGATATAGATATAGATATAGATATGTGTGTGTGTATATATATATATATATTTAGCTCCCTGAAATCTTTTATTAACTTAAAAAATATATAGATTAACTCTTTGCCTGAAGAAATGTCCATTTTCCCTTTAGTTTTGAAGGATTTTTTTTCTGGGGATATAGAATTATAGCTTGAAATGATTGTTTTTTCTTTCAGCACTTTAAAATGTTTCACTGTCTTCTGATTTCAATAGTTTCTGACTGGAAGTGTGCATTCATGTTTATCTTTGTTCTTTCGTATGCAATGTGTTTATTTTCCTCTGGGTGCTTTTAAGATTTTCTTTTTATTACCAGTTTTAACAACTCCCTCCTGTTGTACTTTGGTATGTTTTTCTTTGTTTTTATCTTACTGGAGTTTATTAATTTTGTTCATGAAGATTTCTTATTTTTATTAAATTTGTAAATATTTTGGCTATTATTACTTCCAATATTTTTTCTGACCCTCAGTGTCTCACCTGTTCCATGAATTCCAATTATACTAATGTTACAGCAGTTAATATCGTTTTCCAAGTTACTGGGACTTCATTACTTATTCTTTTTTAGACTTTTTTCTTTCTGATCTGTATTTAGGATAGTTTCTACCACTGTCTTCAAGTTCATTGATATTTTTCCTATCATGCCTAATCTACTGTTAATTTCATCCAGTGAATTTATTCTTTAATACATTTATTTCTCTAGAAGTTTGACACTTTTTGTCCTACATTCTATGTGTTCCTTCATTATGTTCATGTTACTCTTTACATGCTTGAGCAGTGTTTTGGTAGGTTTTTAAAAGTTGGTGTCTGCTAATTTCCTCATTTCTGTCATTTGTGATCTATTTGTAGTGACTGGTTTTTCTCCTAGATGTGGATTTAATTTTCCTGCTTTTCCATGTATATAACAGTATTTGATTGAGTGCTGGACATTATGAATTTCATGCTGTTGAGTGTCATATTTTTTGTCTTCCTTCAAAATATGTTGCTCTTTGTTCTGGCAGGCAGTTAAGTTTCTTGCAGTCCAGTTTTGTCCATTCTAGCCCTTCTTTAAGGCTTTAGTAGGGTGAATTTAGAACAATCGTTACTGTATGCCTACTATAGCCCTCTTGGTATTTCTACAGAAAGTTCTGAGTATTCAGTGAATAATGTATACTCTGGCTTCTGAGAACTTGAACTTTTCCCAGAGCTGCGTAAGAGCTGGAAATTGTTTGACACACAGCTTCCTTTTTGCTTTTTGCCTTGGCCTATATACGCATGACTTAGTGTTCAGCAACTGACTCTGAGATGATTGTAAAGATTTCCTGATTTACTTATTTATATGTTCTCTCCTTTCCTGTTGTCTTCCATTCAAAATTTCAGGCTCAAAAACTCTAAGCACTCTGATCTCTGTCTACACAACTCAGTGTAACCACCTAGCTCTGCTTGGAATCTACCTCCTGACAATGTGGTTCAGAAAGTTCTTCTGTGGAGAAATCCAGTTTGATTACAAGACTCACCTAAGTTTTTTTTCTTCTCTTACTGAGTATAATCATATAATATGTGTTGCAGGATGTCTGCAAACTCTTTATTTGCATTATTTTTTCTATTTTTCTAGTTGGTTATAGTGCACAATTAAGTCTTGCTCCATTCACCCTATCATGACAGAAGCATAAACCCCATGTACTGTACTGAATTCTGTCATAATCAGTGACAGCATTTTTTCTTCTAATTCTTTTCCAAATCCTGCCAGTTTGCAATTTATTTTCTTTTATTGTTTTGCTGTCTATTCTTTGAGTTCTGTCTTTCTGCTTTGTGTCTTCCTTCATAGTGGAGTTTGCTTTATAAAATATTTTAAAATGCTTGCTAAAATATTTGCTATGATTTTACTTGCTGTTTCACGCTTTCCTGTTAAGTATTCTTCTCTTTTGTTGCCTATACTTTACTTTCTTCCTCCTTTAATGTCTTCCTATTTTTCAGTATCTATTGTTGAATTATTTTGTATTTCTTAATATGTGCAAGAGATTTTTGTGCTGGAGAACAGTAGGAATTGATATGTAATTTTTCTGGCTTTCACAACAAAAAGTCTCCTTTCTACTCAAATACCACAGAAAAACGCCTTTAGAACATGTGCAGTGTCTGTGTCATTATTTGTATATTATTGCTTCCTCTATTCTTGGAACCAGACTGGGTCCAGTAATGCTATTGCTGCCAGTCTATCTTACTCCAGTTCATGCACCCATAGCAGAAATAAGATGATAGATTTTTGCATTTCTGGGCTTATCCCTCCTCTTCAGGAAGTATATCTTTTGCCAGAAAATTTTGCGATTTGATATTATAAGGCTCCCTCTTTGCTTATATTCCTCTCTACGGCTTTTAATTTTTGTTTTATCCCATATAGCTTTTGTGATCTCTTTCATCAATTTGGAAGCTATGATTGTAAATGTCTTCCAATTTGCCAAAAATTGGAGTTCCGCATGATTATTAAAAATTTTTTCTATTTTCAATTATTTTTGAGAAAAGAAAGGCAGAATCCTGATTTCTGCAGCTATATTCATACCAGAAGTATCATTCTTTTGTTGATTCTTTAATGCCTTTAGAGTGTCATGCTTTAATGCCTTTATACAGTTACAACTTAGAGAATTTTTACCTCCATGGAACTTATAACTTGAATGTACGTAGGTACTGGATGATCAGTGCTGTGAGATTAAAACTATAGATTCAAATATCTCAGATAGAGATTTGTAATCATTTGCATAATCAGGATGAGTACATTGTCAAAAATGAGGGAGAATGTTAAGGATACTGGTTAAAGAGGAAGCAGAAGTGTCAGAGTTGAGTGACTGCTTAGAAACTGAGAAGCATGAGAAACCAGTTATTCAGATGGAGCAATTAATCCAGGGCAGGTAAGAGGCAGAGACACTGCTAAAGATGAGAGAATCTTGGCCCGGCGCGGTGGCTCACGCCTGTTATCCCAGCACTTTGGGAGGCCGAGGTGGGCATATAACCTGAGGTCAGGAGTTGGAGACCAGACATGACCAACATGGAGAAACCCCGTCTCCACTAAAAATACAAAATTAGCCGGGCGTGGTGGCGCATGCCTGTAATCCCAGTTACTTGGCAGGCTGTGGCAGGAGAACCGCTTGAAGCCGGGAGGTGGAGGTTGCAGTGAGCCGAAATCGCGCCACTGCACTCCAGCCTGGGCAACAAGAGCGAAACTCGGGAAAAAAAAAAAAAAAAAAAAAAAAAAAGACAGGAGAATCTTAAAACCAAGAGAAAGCCTGCTCTCTCTCTCTCTCTCTCTATACATATATATATATATATATACATATTTTTCTTCTTTGAAACGGAGTCTCGCTGTGTCGCTAGGCTGGAGTGCATTGGCATGATCTCATCTCACTGCAACCTCCGCCTGCCCGGTTCAAGCGATTCTCCTGCCTCAGCCTCCCGAGTAGCTGGGACTATAGGCCCGGCCACCACACCCAGCTAATTTTTTTTTTTTTTTTTTTTTTTTTTTTTAGTAGAGACGGGGTTTCACCATGTTAGTCAGGATGGTCTCTATCTCCTGACCTCGCGATCCGCCCGCTTAGGCCTCCCAAAGTGCTGGGATTACAGGTGTGAGCCACTGTGCCCGGCTGAAAGCCTGATATATCTTTCTACCATAGCAAGAACTAGCAGACCAGTATGAGACCGACCCAGGTCTGCCTTAATATATATACCGTAATATATACCTAACAGTTTTTTTTTTTTTTTTTGAGAGGGAGTCTCGCTCTGTCGCCCAGGCTGGAGTGCAGTATCGCGATATCGGTTCGCTGCAAGCTCCGCCTCCCGGGGTCACGTCATTCTCCTGCCTCAGCTTCCGGAGCAGCTGGGACTGCTGGCGCCCGCCACCACGCTCGGCTAATTTTTTTGTGTTTTTAGTAGAGACGGGCTTTCACCGTGTTGGCCTAGCTGTTTTCAAACTCCTGACCTCATGATCCCCCCGCCTCAGCCTCCCAAAGTGCTGGGATTACAAGCGTGAGCCACCGCGACCCGCCAACACTCTTGACAACAGTGCTGTGCTAAGATCTTGGGGGACTTCAAAAAGTTCACCAGTTCCTGTGTCCATGGTAGGTAAACATTTTTAAAAGTACCTTTTTATTTATCTTTTCATATATTTATTTCGCTCTATCGTAACAATAAGCTGTATACTTCATATGTACAAGTCGGTTGCCTTTTGGTCTGATTTTCAGACTAATAGAGTCATATCAGATTCTTACCTTATGATATTGCTCAGGAAGATTAGCTGAAGTTCAAGGCAAGAGCAACTTAAGTAGGACAGATCTTTGAAAGATTTTTCAAAATCCGTAGGAACAATAACTCAAGTAAGGTAAATCTCTATAAAATTCTAGAAGATGTGTGTCTATAATTTAGGAGGCCAAAGACATTTTTAAGAGAAGGAAATAAAAATCTGTAGCTTAAAGTTTGGAAGCCTCAGGAAAAAAGCCTATAATTTCAATGGGATTTTTTAATAATAGTATTTTAGAGAACAAGTTTACAGCTACCTTTAGACAACATGAAAGAAGCTCACAAGTAATCTCCCAGGAGATGACATTGAATAGATTGGGACACCAAGGAAGATACTTAACTTTAACGATTTTAAGTATTATACATATTTACTTTTAAGGTGTTCATTTCTTTAAAACAATGTGATGAAAATATAACATAATAGGAATATATGTCCTATTTTAGAAGTAGGGCAAAGCAGGCTGTTTAATACAAAATTGTGAGTGAGATAATTTGAAGCTAAGAAAACATAAATACAGTATGAGCCCACATACCATGAAAAGGTAACAAATAGGGAAGGGAAACAGCGGGGAAAACCCCAGAGCATTTAATCTTATTTTATGGTGGCATTCATGTACTGAAAAGAGTGAAAGAACAGCCCCCACACTTCCAGAAATGAGTCAGTTTCATGTCTCAAGCTGATTATAAACCATTCAAGGGCGGCAGCCTCCCACAGCTGACTTTAACTGTGATTAGAATAGAGGATGGTCGTTAGTTTGGGCATGCCATATGTGCCCTGAAGTCTCAAAGCCTGATCATCAGGTAAACTTGAAGTTCCTCTAGGACCAGCTTACAAATAACTTTTCATATATGTATCCTGAAAAAGACAGCTCATCAACAGGCCGGTCACATATGCTTAAACCATACTCCAAACCATTTGGCATGCACTAGAGCAATTTTACAAGTTTAGAAACTCCATCTTAATTTTAAACCACTTCAGTTCTCCAATCCTTTTCCCATCACAAAGAAAAGTATTCCATCTGATGAACGTAGGTCATACTATTTCGTACAAATCCCCAGATTCTTGTGAGAATCAGAATTTTTATCAAACAGTATGGATTCAGGACCGCTTATGGTCTGAAAGAGGAAAAAAAAGTCCTAGTTAATGTTATTGTCTTTGATTACAAAGCCCCGAGTGGAGGTGCTTGTAAAAATCATTTTTTCTTATTTTTTTCTTCTTTAATAACACAAGGGATTTAATACTTAGAGAAATCCTTTTAATCCTTTCATTTGAACAGAAGTTTATTTATAATACCTATAATAAAGCATTTAAAATTTCTGTTTGCAGGGTGAAAAGATTTTCTACATCTTTCCTTGACTAGAAACAGAAGTCCTGAAACAAGGTATTCCCAGTTATGTTGCGCATTTTCAAGTATTTAGATGCAGCTATGAAATAACTTTTTTAATTCTGTGGTGAAGTTTGATTAAAATAATTATGATAGTATCAGAACCACAAGATAGTAAGTGTGTTCTCTCTTAGCTGGCAGACAATTAAAAACTATATACGGGATGTTTTTATATTAGGTATATCCCAGTATATACAACAGGTTACTAAAATTATAAATTGTAGATTTAAAACATTGCAGACTGTGATTAAAGAAAAAAACTTCCTCTTCACGAAGTTATCATCTTATTTAAAACAAAATGTGGAAACATTTCCCAGTATAATTTATGACTACTTCATATTAACAAACAAATACACTCACTTATTTGTGGAATATTTATTGAAAAAATGGAATGTTGAATTTAAGATAAATAGAAGTTAGTATTTTAAATAATTATCTTTTTCCAGAGCTCAATTTAACCTGTTAAACCTCATTTAAAATTGATACATTTAAAATAATTCTAATGGAGGATTTGGAAAGAAAAATCCTTTCCCTCCCACACTTACAGAAGTGCAAACCAAATTAAAAGAGCATGTAACCCAAAGTTGCATAGTGATATATTCAAAAGGAAATTTCAAAATTTGAAGATGTGGATCATAATACAGGAGTTATATGTGTTCATTTTTCACAGTATGTCCTTAGCTTTGCTCTCAGATAGACAGATTTTAAAAGTAAGCTGAATTATTAAGGCTCCAGGATGCTTCCCACTCCTACCTCCACTATCATGACAATAATGAAATTGTCATGAATTTCATGTAATGAAATCTACTCCAATACAAATTCGCATTCCATTTTCTTTTAGGATGTTTATGGCAAAATTAAATTTTAACTTACTTTTCATGTGAAGTAAAAAGTAAGAATGGTCACTATGCCACTTCATTTTTCTTCCAAAGAAAAACAAATACAGCACATAATTAATCCAGGACAAGTAATCCAGGATTAACATAAGTGGCACTACACATTTCTGAAATGTCCTCCAAACTAAAGGTTTATAATGAGTGAGACAAGAAATTATAATTCACTCTATCAAAAATCTGAAGAGGGAGGGAATATTTTTGCTATGCACAAGCTGAATCAAGTTAATGAGGCATCTAACATTGCAAAAAGAACGTTGTCTATAAATAAATTCAGTCTGATTGGGATGTATTAGTTGTCTGATAATATTCTGTAGCCTACAGATGCTTTGGGTGGAATGTAGATTTCTTAAAAGAGAAAGGCCAAAGGAATTACTTCAGCAAAGCTCCAGGTCATTTTCTTTAAATGGCATTAAAAGAAAATATCCCTTTAAAATATTTTGCAATCACAACAATATTTTCAAAGTAATACATTTAGCATAAGACAAAATATGCTCATCAGCTGAAATCCACCAGAACTTTAGAATTTGGAAAAAATATCTTCTCACTCACTCATATTTTTTTTCCATTGAAATCTGTGTCTTCAGGTACTACTCATGGGCAACATACCTAAAATCTAGAGAACAGGAAGAACATGCACTTAGAATCTCTGCTGTTGCTCAGCCTAGACCTAAACCTAGTACATGTACTTAGGCTTATTGTTTATGGGAGGGCTAGACTTTTATTAATGAGTACAAGTTATTTCTGACTAGTTACCAGATGTTCCTACAGAGTGGTGAGAATATAATTGTTCCAATCAAATTTAAAGTTCAGGTTAATGGAACTTGTTTTTTTTAATAGGATTGTAGAATCTAGAAGTGGAATACATTTTATATTGTCTATTCTGTTACCTCCTCCTTAGAGAACTCTTAATTTGCTCATTTACTCAAATTTATAATAGCTCTAAAGATATGTCTCCTTTAAATCATTTTCCATATATTCAGCATAAAATTACTTTCATCATTTTTATCCCTCTGAAATTAATTTTAAATGTAAACTGTATGAATCTTTACTGACAAAAGCTCCAAGAGTAGAGAAAGGTATGAAGTGAAATTAGAAGTACTCCCTTTTCTACACATCTAACCCATCTCCTAAAATTTTCAACTATTAACATTTTCTTGTGTATTATGTCAGAAATATTTTCAGAATTCTGTGAATTCTCAAGGAGCTTATTCTCATGATCATTTCCTCACATCCTGTTTTCCCTAAATTAGTTTCCATGCCTCATTTTCCCAGGCTTCCCTGTGTTTTAGAATGAGTCCTTGTAGGTAAAGGTTGGCTGGTTATGTCTCTGCCTACATGAAATCGGGGGATGTATGTATCAACTCTTGGAATTCTCCCTTAATTTTACCGACAGATTTTACAGGTTTTTGACTTGCAGTTCTGGGAGTTTTATGGACTTTATAGATGATATTGTTTTTCTATCATTTTATTATTTTTGTTTGTTTTATATTAGTGTCAGACTGGGGAGTAGAATAATATCTTCATATTGACATCTTACACTTAATAATTACCTTTATTCTCTTAGATAAAAGTTTGCTAAATCACACATTTTTGTTGTTCAGAAGTTCTCTCTAGCCACACTCAATTCACCTACTCTTTTCTGTCTTCAGATTCTTTCCAAATAGAATCCCGGATCTTAGGGTTGAAAGATGTTTTTAAAGTATATAATCCAGCTTTCAACTGATGAAGAAATCCTTCCTGTGATATTCTCCATAACTGTTTTCTATTCTCTGTTGGACAACATCAAGTGATGAGAAATGCACTACTTCATGACATGTGCATTTTATTGTCGGCTTCTCAATAACTACCTCTTATTGCTCCTAGGTACACCTTCTTGAGGCTTACTTGGTGAGTCTAATTTGTCTTCTGGCACCACTGTGAATTTGAAGGCTTACGTCTTCTTCCCTGATCATATGTTTTCTACATGTCAGGGTAGAACATTTCTATTTCTTTTAAACATTTGTCAAATGTAATAGCTGTCTATCCCTTCATGATTTCAATTCATTCAACAAATCCTTCATTGAGTAGCTACTGTTTGAATGGTCTATGCTAGGTGTTAGGTCTATAATGACTATATAGACTAAAAACCCATCTTGGTCACTAACAGTTTCCACCTTCCGGTCTAATGCAAGGGGCTCAGCAGAGTATAAAGCAGCATAACATGTTTATTTAAATATTATGAGAATAAATAGGATTGCGGCCAAATACATTTATTGTCAGACTGACTATTTCAATGGCTTCTGTTTCTATTTAGAACAAAAATCCAAATTTCTTTTGATGATCTATTAATTCCTGTTTGATATGGCCTTTGCCACCTTCTACAACCTCATCTCTTACTGTTCTTATTCCCCTACTACACTTTGGGACTATTAGCCTTCTGTAAATTCTTCTAACAAGCCAGCTTTTTCTTGACTTGAGGCCTTTGCATGTGCTCTTTCTTTTGCCTAGAACACCTTGAATTTGCTGAGGGTTTAATGCATATTTGTTGAATGAAGGAAAGAATCAATCAATTTAAACATAATTTTCTCCCTTTAAATCCAGAACTTCGCAGAACTTTTAGTATGTAACTAGACAAGCTAAATTTTTTTTTTTTTTTGAGACGGAGTCTCGCTCTGTCGCCCAGGCTGGAGTGCAGTGGCGCGATCTCAGCTCACTGCAAGCTCCGCCTCCCGGGTTCACGCCATTCTCCTGCCTCAGCCTCCCGAGTAGCTGGGACTACAGGCGCCCGCTACCACGCCCGGCTAATTTTTTATATTTTTAGTAGAGACGGGGTTTCACCGTGTTAGCCAGGATGGTCTCGATCTCCTGACCTCGTGATCCGCCCGCCTCGGCCTCCCAAAGTGCTGGGATTACAGGCGTGAGCCACCGCGCCCGGCTACAAGCTAAATTTCTAAGAGAATGATATAGTATGTAATGACTCCCAGATTTATTTAACCATAGTTTTTTTCATGCAAATCTCTAAGGACAAATTTATCATGTACAGACTTTAGGAATTATGGCAGAGCAAAAATCACGTTTGAATCCTGGCTGCCACCAACTAATTGATGTAATCTTGGGCAAGACACTTAATCTCTCACAATCTCATGTTTGTGCCTCTGACAGAGATCAGCAGAATCTACTTTTATTTTTCCAGGTTTCTGGAAAAAATAATAAATAAAATAAGTGCCAGATAGAAATTAAAACATTTTATTTCTAATGAATGTCAGTGGGAGGACAGAGCTTAGTGTGAAAGATAAATGAACCTGCAAACTGGACCCCAGAGACAGGTATTGATGGACTATTTCAGGCTGTGCACAGTTTTTTCATTTATGAAGTATTCTATCTGTGGCTGGAGAAAATTGCCCATGGGAAACTCCAGCCCAAGTGAAACATTTTATACCATCGCAAGGAAGGAAACTTACTAAAGGGGAAGAGACATTGTATTCTAAGTTTCTCATGTGTACAATGTTGAAACTACCCTATTATACCTGTTCTAAAGAGTAAATAATCTATGTGGAGGACCTGGAATACTTAACAGAGGCTACTTTGTAAGCATCAGTTCCTCTTCCTTCTGATTTTACACATTCAAATACCTCTCTAGGTAGAATTTCAAGAACTGGAAGCCTTTAAACTAAGTCCCTCTCATCAAATACTGAATCTGAACAAGTCTTACAGAAAATAGGTTAGAAGCCATTACTAAATTTAAGTGTGCTGTCCAGAATTTTGTAGTTTTCCATATATATATGGCATATATATGGCATCTGACCTCTCTAATTTAAACCCTAGGCACCAAAGTTCCAACTAATAAACAGTTTTTTCTCACCTTCCTTGGGTTTACCCAATTTAGACAATTAACTTTCTGTCTTTATATCTTGTTTAGCACATGATTTCCATTCTAAAATTTGTCCTGGTATATTTGTTATTTAATGTGGTCTTGATCTTCTTAATCTCCATATCTGTAGATAGTTAGAAAATAGTTTTGAGGAAGAGATGACATAATTCAACTGTGATGTTTAAGTCATAACTGGAAAAGTGGTAGCTGGTAGATGCTGATGGTGAGTAGTAGGTCTCCGTTCAAGTTATCTCTTCAGAAAGGCATTTATGACCATCCTATCTAAAATAGCTCTACGTCTTAAATCACAGTCTACCTGCATGCTGTTTTCTTTTCTTTTTAAGAAGATATTCTCTGCCAGGCGTGGTGGCTCACACCTGTAATCTCAACACTTTGGGAGGCCAAGGCGGGTGGATCACCTGAGGTCGGGAGTTCGAGACCAGCTTGGCCGACATAGTGAAACCCTAATATCTACTAAAAATACAAAAATTAGCCGGGTCTGGTGATGGGAGCTTGTCATCTCAGCTACTCGGGAGGCTGAGGCAGGAGAATCACTTGAACTTGGGAGGCAGAGGTTGCAGTGAGCTGAGATGGCACCACTGCACTCCAGCCTGGGTGACAATAGTGAAACTCTGTCTAAAAAAAAAAACAACAACAAAAACAACAAAAAAGAAGAAGATAATCTCAAGAAACATATTTTATTTGCTTTAATTTTTATATCATAATCTGAGAATATATTATTGATTCGTTTGCTTATTTATTATCTCCTGTTATAGAATATAACGTCAGGAGGCCAGAGGCTTTGTCCTGCCTAATGTGTTATTTCCACACTGAATAAAAGCACCTGAGTCCTGATAAGTGCTCATATGATTGGCTCAATAAAAGAATAATAAATGAATTGGAAAGGGGAGACAGTGAAGGATATAGGAGATGTACCTGATAGCAACTTACTGCCTCTCAGCTCAAAATTCACCCTTCAAAACCTTTTCTACACCAATGGATAGAATTCCTGTCAGCATTTCTCTTTTACGTTGAACACAATGTTAAGCTTCCTCAGTGAAGGACCCTAGATGGACATTGCAGGAAGAAGGGACTTCCCCTGTTGGACCTAGAGGTTGTACCAGCATTGTAGGTGGGAGGACATCCACTGGCTCTTTGCAATAGCCATATGTCCATAAAGTATAGTTTCTCAGCAATCTCATTGCCCAAGCTAGGCTTGGCAATCACCCTCCTGCAGCCTTATCAACACATTGCTCGAGGCCTCAAGCCCACATGGCATCCTCTCACTCTGTATGTCCTCATACCTGACTGATTCGTCTGTGCCTCATGTGTTTGCTTCCTGCTTGCCTAGTAACTATAGATCAGTTCTGTCTTTGGGAAATCAGAAAACTTCTGTGCCTTCCATTGGGATGCTTCTATGCCTTCTCCAGTGAAGTGTGAAGTGTATTTTTGTGGATAGAGCTCCTTTCCATGCTTTTCCTTATTTTGGTCCTCTCCATCAGGCCTAGGGAGACTTATGGTATTTTTTAAAATCTTATAGTTACTCCTTTGTCATACCTCAGTAATTATTTATATTTAACTTATGTTTAAATCACTGCAGGCATTTTTTTTTTTTTCTGAGACAGGGTCTGGCTCTGTCATCCAGGCTGGTATGCAGTGGCTTCAGTCATAGCTCACATTAGCCTCCAACTCCTAGACTCAAGGGATCCTCCTGCCTCAGTTTCCCAAGTAGCTGGGACCACAGGCATGCACCACAGCATCCAGCTAAATTATTATTATTTTTTGTAGAAATAGAGTCACACTATGTTGTCCAGCCTGCCTTGTACTCCTGGACTCAAGCAATCCTCCCATCTTAGGCTCCCAAAGTGCTTGGATTACAGATGTGAGCCACCACGCCTGGCTGTTGTTTTAATCTCCTGAATACATCCAAACTGATTCACATTTGGTATCAGAAGTGGTTGGGTTGCAAGAGGTAGATCTTTGAAAACGGCATTTTGAGATTGTTTGGCCATGCTCTTGAGCTTTAGCATGGTGCTGAGCTTCCTTTGCCAATGGGAAATGGGTGCAATGTCATCACAGTTACTTAAGCTACTAGCTGTGGATTGACATAAAACACCAACTGAAGCACATGCTTTGGGAATTCAAGTGGTTATTAAACATGACCAAATGGCAGGACTGAATCTGATAATGACAGGAATGTGGGATGAAATTTTGTTTTGTGTGCACTTGAGTGCTTATAGAGTAAACACCAATCCCAAATCCATTATTTTTCAGCTTAAATCACAGCCTGAGAACTAGAATGCTTTAATGATATTTATAAAAGCATCTTATTTCTTATAGCCACAGGACTGATATTGGTGAAAACCAAACACAAAATTTAATTGTGTGCAAAATTACATTGTTAAATTATAACGATAGGTAAATCTACACTATTGTTAACTTTCTCATGTAAAAGTTAGAACATTGACAGGAAAAGAATGGGATTCCAACGTCTGCAATGGGGACATTTGGTTGGAACCAAATGAAACTGACAATCTTGAATCCACATGCCATTCCGAGCCTCTCTTATCAGTGAAAGTGGCTTGTCCTCTGGGGTCCAAGGAGACTGGCTTTTTCCTGCTTGAAAAGCCATGTGGTAACCACACTTAGATGCCCTGGGAGGGAATGCTTATTCTCTTCAAGATTGTTTCATAAGATGTCCATTTCACTCAGGCATTAATATAGTGAGAGGAGTACCTACAGCCTTGAAAAGCTTTGTGCTTGGTCTCATTTTTAGACCCAATATGACTGGAAGGAATTTCAACATTGGGATGGGCTCCCTAATTTTAATGGGGATGATGTGAGCCCAGAATAGCTAAGCCTAAGGGGCCACACAGTTGTCAAAGACAAGATGTGGATGTCAGCTAATAAAGGGCAGCAGAGACTTACAAAAAAATTAAAATGTCTTTGCCCATAGAAATCTTTGGTAGTGACTAATTGATCACAGAGTTCCTAGGAAATAAATAGATAGGCATCCTATCAGACTATTTCTTGAGCTATGTAATGGGAAAGACTCTAAGTCTGGTATCCAAACATCTGATTTGAGTTGTCATAGTTTTCTCACCCAGTTTCAAGAAAGAAGTCAGTTCACAGATTCAGAAGCCCTTAATTGAAAGATAAGCCAAGCTCCCTTTGAGGAAGGACCCTGCACCACTGCTACAAGTACATACTGTAAATCTCCCTCCAAGTTTTCTCCAAAGGGATCAGCAGCAAATATCACTTTAGAAAACTCAAATGTTACATATTTGAAGAACCAGAGGACAGAGTTTAGGGCAACCATGGCTACTGGAAAGTAAGGAGAGAATGTACTAGAAAGAAAGCAGCTGGAGAGGGTAACCCCAAATCAAATTTTGCATAAAATTTGCATAAATCTTTGGCTGATCCAAGCACAAGGCAAATTCCAAGCAAAATGAGACATGATTAAAGGGAGAAATAGACAATTTCATAATCATAGGTAGAGATTTTAACTCTCTCTCAGCAATTGATAAAACAGACAAACATCAGTAAAGACCTAGAAAATTGGAACAACACTATCAATTGCCTTTATCTAATTGGTACAAAACAGGGGTGTAATACCCATTCTTACTACTGTAGAGAATATGTTCACCAAGGCAGACCCAATGCTGGGATATAAAAAAAAGTGTTAATAAACTGAAAAGGATAAAAATCTTACAAAGTATGTAAATAACGAACTATGTAAGCATAGTGCCTAGAACATTTTGGTACTTAATTTTAAAAAATCTGTTGATTGAGTGAATTTATGCATGAATAGATCAGGGGTCTTGGTTATGTTAATTAACCTTTTGGCACAATATAAAGACACAATATAAACTGTGGGAGATTTGGTAATAGCAGCCATGCAGTGGATGGTATGAAGTGATGCCAAGATCCCCCTTCTGGAATGAAGGTCTTACTCCCTCTGCTGCTATAAGCGCTGCCAGGAAAAAAAAAAAATCTCTCAAGAGATCACCTCCACTGTAGAGAGTACTCTTGTTCAAATTCTGATAAACTCAATGACTACTTGAAGTGACTATTTGGGTGTAAAGATCCAAACCCTTCACCTTGTCTCAGAATAATTCTGATGGGTCATTCAGCTTCAGAATTCCCTGTAGTTTTCACTGAGGCTTCCATTTAGACTCCATTAGAGTTCAGTTTCTCCCACTGATCAATTCTACTTGCTTCCATTGCCTTCTGCAGTGTGGTTACCAAGAGTACTCCTAATGAACCTTTTGTGCACTAATCTCCATCTCTTTCTTTTTTCTTTTTCTTTTCTTTCTTTTTTTTTTTTTGAGATGGAGTCTCGCTCCCACCCAGGCTAGAGTGCAGTGGCACAATCTCGGCTCAATGCAAGCTCCACCTTCTGGGTTCACACCATTCTCCTGCCTCAGCCTCCCGAATAGCTGGGACTACCGGTGCCTGCCACCATGCCCAGCTAATTTTTTTGTATTTTTAATAGAGACGGGGTTTCACTGTGTTAGCCAGGATGGTCTCGTTCTCTTGACCTCGTGATCCGCCCCCCTCAGCCTCCCAAAGTGCTGGGATTACAGGTGTGAGCCCCCGCACCCAGCCACTGATCTCCATCTCTTTCTAGAGACAACTTGCAACAAACCCTTAAAGAGAAAAGTGCTAATTGACAGAATTAATGTATCTTCTTGTGAATTATCTTCCACTTTCCTAGCCATTATGTTGTTGTTATTATTGTTGTAAATTCTTTGCTTCTGCTCTAGATCCTTGAAGTTACCAAAGAATCTTCTGAGCAAGCCTTGCTCTATTGGTTTTCGATCATTGCCATAACAAATTACCACAAATTTAGTGGATTAAAACAGTATACATTTATCACCTCACAGTTCCATAGGTCAGAGGTCTGGTGGGCTCAACCAATTTCTTTGATTTCACAAAGCCGAAATCAAGGTAGAAGTCACTCTGGGTTATTAGCTGGAGACTCTTTCCACTAAGAATCAACTTCCAAGCTCATTTGGGATGTTGGCAGAATTCAGTTCTTTGTGTTTCTAGTAATGAAGTACTATTTCCTTGCTGGCTATCAGCAGGAAGTGTCTTCTTAAGGCTACCAGCATTCCTTGTCATGTTTCCTTCTCCATCTTCATATTCTGATTTGTCCTGCTGCATCTCCTCTGACTTTAGCCAGAGTAAGTTCTTTACTTTTAAGGACTCATGTGATTAGATTTGACCTACTGGAGTAATTTAGGATAATCTCTCTGTTGAAGTCTGTAACCTTAATTACATCTGAAAAATATTTCTTTTGCATGTAAATTAACATTTTCACAGGTTCTGGAGATTGGGGCATGATATCTTCCTTGGGCCGTTACTTGTCCTGCCACTTGGAATAGGTGCTTATAAGCCACCTCTAAGATAATGTATAACTTGCAATTTGATCCGTGATTTACATAATGTGTATGTTTTTCCTGTTTGCAAAGGCATATGGCAAGGGAGTAAAGCCAAACTTTTTACCACATGGCAAAAATAATTGTATTTTGCAACAGACTAAAAGCTTAATGCTATACAGACTTTGGGTTGGTGGAGTTACTTGAGGATTTACTCCAGCAAAACAAAAAAAAGAATGAAAGAAAGAGAAAGATAAAAATATGAAAGAAGCAACAGACCTATTCCAGAAATGTAATGAAAAAAGGCCACGAAGTTTGACAACTATGTATTAAATTTACAATCAGTCCAAATTAGACTGGTAGTCAGATTGATATGAGAAGTACATTTTCAAAAAGATGTACTATACCAAATAATATGAGTACAAAACTCTGGATGATTTTAGTAATAATGTGAAGACACATATTTCTTTTGACAATTAAAAAAAAGAAAATGAATTGGAAACTCCAGGAAACGTCAGAAAATACAAAATGCTCTGTAGGAGGTAATTGTCTAAATGAGAGGTGAAGCCAGTGGGACTTCCTGGATTGGATGGGGACTTGGAGAACTTTTCTGTCTAGCTAAAGGATTGTAAACACACCAATCAGCGCTCTGTGTCTAGCTAAAGGATCGTAAACGCACCAATCAGCACTCTGTAAAAATTACAGAATTTTTTTGTAAAAAAAATTTTTTTTTTGTCTAGCTAAAGGTTTGTAAATGCACCAATCAGCAATCTGTTAGAATGCACCAATCAGTGCTCTGTGTCTAGCTAAAGGTTTGTAGATGCACCAATCAGCACTCTGTAAAAACGCATCAATCAGCGTTCTGTGTCTAGCTAAAGGTTTGTAGATGCACCAATCAGCACTCTGTAAAAACGCATCAATCAGCGTTCTGTGTCTAGCTAAAGGTTTGTAGACGCACCAATCAGCACTCTGTAAAAACACACCAATCAGCACTCTGTAAAATGGACCAATCAGCGCTCTGTAAAATGGACCAATCAGCAGGATGTGGGCGGAGCCAATAAGGGAATAAAAGCTGGCCACCAGAGCCAGCCAGTGGCAACCTGCTTGGGTCCCCTTCCACCCTGTGGAAGCTTTATTCTTTTGCCCTTCACAATAAATCTTGCTGCTGCTTACTCTTTGGGTCTACATTACCTTTATGAGCTGTATCGCTCACCATGAGGGTCTGCGGCTTCACTCCTGAGGTCAGTGAGACCACGAACCCACTGGGAGGAACAAACGACTCCAGAAGCACAACCTTTAAGAGCTGTAACACTCACTGTGAAGGTCTGTGGCTTCACTCCTGAAGTCAGCGAGACCACGAACCCACCAGAAGGAAGAAACTCCGGACACATCTGAAATCTGAAGAAACAAACTCTGGACACACCATCTTTAAGAACTGTAACACTCACTGCGAGGGTCCCCGACTTCATTCTTAAAGTCAGTGAGACCAAGAACCCACTGGAAGGAACCAATTCTGGGCACATAAATATGCAGCAAAATACAATATGGTATGATTTTGAGCAATTGATGAATATATAGAAAAATTATTCAATCCTGATATTTGAAATATGCTACTTTGAGTAGCAGCCTTGTAGTGACCTAAATGTATTTCTGTAGATAAAATTGAACTACGTGGTACTATAGTGAATAACGTGTGTTACAATATAATAGCATGCACAATTGTATATATGAAGTTTAGAACACTTCTACAATTTAATATCTGTAATATGATTATACTCTCATATGTGTACTCAGATTTTAAAACATAATAAAATATAAATGTTATTGTTGTCTTTCTAGGAAGATGGTGAGGTTTTTTTTTTTTTTTTTTTTCAGTCTCACTCCGTCACCCAGACTGGAGTGCGGTGGCATGATCTCAGCTCAATGCAACCTCTGCCTCCTGCGTTCAAGTGAGTCTCATGCCTCACCCTCCCTATTAGCTAGGATTACAGGTGTGTACCACGACACCGTCTAATTTTTTGGTATTTTTAGTAGAGACGGGGTTTCACCATGTTGGTCAGGCTGGTTTCAAACTCCTGGCCTCATGTGATCCATCCATCTTGGCCTCCCAAAGTGCTGGGATTACAGGCATGGGCCACTGCATCTGGCCGATTGTGAGAATTTGAATAGGCCACTGAAATAGATAAACTTTAATAAAACTGATAAACTAAAAACAAATTATTTAGAGTCTGTTCAATGTCAGAATCAAGAATACAGAGGATGAAAACACAGAGCATAAGTTAAGGAATTTACCTGATACTAATTCTGGTAGGGACTTTGCTTTGAAAGCCTCAGATTTCTAGATTGAAACTCCAATTAGAATAAAGAAATATTTTGGTTAGTATGAAAAAGTGTTGATAAAATTAAAATAACATTGTTGTGTGAGTTAAAATGACCACAGAATTATCAGTATCTGATTTAGGAATGAGAGGAAATTGCTTGTGCATGAACTCTCCTTGGGTGATCATTATAAGCCACTTGGCACATGAGTGTATGGGATTAGGAAGGTCAAGAAAAGGGCAATCTCATTTGCTTCAGTTGAAGTTGGAAACGGATCATGTTGGTGAATGAGATAAACACTAGTATTTAAAAAAAAGAAAAATAAATTCATTTTAAAACCCCTTTATTGAATTATTTTTAAAGTATTCACGGCACTAACCATTTTTCCTTTTTTTCTTTTGACTTATAACTTTTCTAAAACAAGAAGCAATAATTTCAAATGAAAAAGTTTCTGTTTGCAATAGAGGAAATATACCACAGTCTGTTTGGTACAGTGGTATGTACTGTTGACATAAATCAGTGCAACTTCATTCTTTGAAACAAAAAGCCCTGATGGTATTTCTCAATACAGGTTAAGAATTCTTAATTTAAAATCTGAAATATGGCCCACATAGCATATTACGGATTTACTAGCCTCCGTAATAGTGTGAACCAATTCCTTATAATACTCTTACACACATACACACACAGACACACACAAACCCACACATATATCCTGTTGGTCCTGTTTCTCTCAAGAACTCTGTTTAATACAGAAGGTCATATAGGTTCTTGACTAGAAGACAATTCAGAGCAATTGTTGCCCATTAGGATCATCACCTTCTTGAGGTTGGCAATTGGTGTCTTTCTTCCTCAAGTTTTCTTTTTATTCTTTTTAATGCTGCAGCCATCAGCCTTCCAAAACCTCTATGATAAATACAAGAGTAATGTTCTGAGGTCAAAAACAAAACAAAACAAAACAAACCTTCCTTCTTTCCTTCCTTCCTCCCTCCTTTCCTTCCTTCCTTCCTCCTTTCCTCCCTTCCTCCCTTCATCCCTTCTTTCCTTCTTCCCTTTCTAACTTCCTTCTGTTTTAGTTTGTTTTTATTTAGCACTCTGAGACCACAAGGTCTTATTAATTTTCTATTACCCTTTTTTCTACAGAAACAAATCATTTTAGTGGATATTGATAGCTTATATATAATAATTTATATAGACAAAATATATTCTAAGTATGTGCCTCCTTTTACTTCCTACCTCATACATTTTTGTTTCCTTCTTCAAAATTTTAGGACAAATGCCATGGACTCATTCATGATTTTGAATTACCTGAATTCAAAACAGACTAAAACAAATTTTTGTGTTTTTATTTGTGTGATGAGATACTGCTTTGCCTGGGGTGCATATAGACAGGAGGATGAGGGAATATGAAGAATATGGGCAGAGAAGAAAGGAAGAGAGAAGAGTTAGGAAGAGACAGAGAAGCAGGCAATTATAAACAAAAACAAGTTTGAAATCTATGAAGCAAAAAAAGGGTATATGAGTTAGAGATGAAGAGAGAGAGTTTATTTTTCTAAGAGATGGTATCCCTTTGGTAGACATGTGCAGGCTATCCAGAACTGCCATGAGTATCCACTTGAATAAAGCCCCATCCCAGACCCCCTTCCCACTACCATAGACTTTTTCATAGGTGCCTTTGAAGTTTTTTCCTATACTATGTAACCACCTCAAAATGACTTTATCCATTAAAGCGTTTATCCTTCAGTGTTTAAAGAAAATAATAATGATTAAAATTTTAATTTAGTCAAATTTTATGATGTGTAAATTCTTTGAGGTTTCTTTGCATACCATTAGATTGCCCCCAAATAACTTGACATTTAAAGTGTTTATTGAGGTCCGTTCCAACATGGCTGAATAGGAAGAGCTCCCATCTGCAGCTTCCAGCATGATCGACACAGAAGACGGGTGATTTCTGCATTTCCAACTGAGCCTCCCCTGGTGACACCCACGCTAACCGAGTCTGGAGTGGACCTCCAGCAAACTCCAACAGACCTGCAGCTGAGGGGCCTCACTGTTAGAAGGAAAACTAACAAACAGAAAGGAATAGCATCAATATCAACAAAAAGGACATCAACATCAAAACCCCATCTGTAGGTCACCAACATCAAAGACTGAAGGTGGGTAAAACCACAAACGTGGGGAGAAACCAGAGAAGAAAAGCTGACAGTTCTAAAAACCAGAGCGCCTCTTCTCCTCCAAAGGATCCCAGCTCCTTACCAGCAACAGAACAAAGCTGGACGGAGAATGACTTTGACGAGTTGACAGAAGTAGACTTCAGAAGGTTGGTAATAAGAAACTTCTCTGAGCTAAAGGAGCATGTTCTAACCCATCACAAGGAAGCTAAAAACCTTGAAAAAAGGTTAGACGAATGGCTAACTAGAATAAACAGTGTAGAGAAGACCTTAAATGACCTGATGGAGCTGACATGGCAGGAGAACTTCATGACGCATACACAGGCTTCAATAGCCGATTTGATCAAGTGGAAGAAAGGATATCAGTGATTTAAGATCAAATTAATGAAATAAAGCAAGAAGAGACATTTAGAGAAAAAAGAGTAAAAATAAACAAACAAAGTCTCCAAGAAATATGAGACTATGTGAAAAGACCAAATCTATGTTTGATTGGCGTACCTGAAAGTGATGGGGAGAATGGAACCAAGTTGGAAAACACCCTTCAGGATATTATCCAGGAGGACTTCCCCAACCTAGCAAGGCAGGCCAACATTCAAATTCAGGAAATACAGAGAACACCACAAATATACTCCTCGAGAAGAGCAACCCCAAGACACATAATTGTCATATTCACCAAGGTTGAAGTGAAGGAAAAAATGTTAAGGGCAGCCAGCGAGAAAGGTCGGGTTGAACACAAAGGGAAGCCCGTCAGACTAACAGCGGATCTCTTGGCAGAAACCCCATAAACCAGAAGAGAGTAGGGGCCAATATTCAACATTCTTAAAGAAAAGAATTTTCAAACCAGAATTTCATATCGATTCACACTAAGCTTCATAAGTGAAGGAGAAATAAAATCCTTTACAGACAAGCAAATGCTGAGAGATTTTGTCACCACTAGGCCTGCCTTACAAGAGCTCCTGAAGGCAGTGCTAAATGTGGAAAGGAACAACCGGTACCAGCCACTGCAAAAGTATGCCGAATTGTAAAGACCATCGATGCTAGAAAGAAACTGCATCAATTAACGGGCAAAATAACCAGCTAACATCATAATGACAGGATCAAATTCACACATAACAGTATTAACCTTAAATGTAAATGGGCTAAGTGCCCCAATTAAAAGACACAGACGGGCAAATTTGATACAGTCAAGACCCATCAGTGTGCTGTATTCAGGAGACCCATCTCATGTGCGGAGACACACATAGGCTCAAAATAAAGGGATGGAGGAAGATCTACCGAGGAAATGGAAAGCAAAAAAAAAAAAAAAAAAAAAAAGCAAGGGTTACAATCCTAGTCTCTGATAAAACAGACTTTAAACCGACAAAGATCAAAAGAGACAAGGCCATTACATAATGGTAAGGGCATCAATTTAACAAAAAGAGATAACTATTCTAAATATATATGCACCCAATACAGGAGCACCCAGATTCATAAAGCAAGTCCTTAGAGACCTACAAAGAGACTTAGAGTCCCACACAATAACAATGGGAGACTTTAACACACCCCACTATCAATATTAGACAGATCAATGAGACAGAAGATTAACAAGGATATGCAGGACTTGAACTCATCCTGGCACCAAGTGGACCTAATACACATCTACAGAACTCTCCACCACAAATCAACAGAATATACTTTCTTCTCAGCACCACATCACACTTATTCTAAAATTGACCACATAGTTGGAAGTAAAGCACTCCTCAGCAAATATAAAAGATCAGAAATCACAACAAACTTTCTCCTGGACCACAGTGCAATCAAGTTAGAATCCAGGATTAAGAAACTCACTCAAAACTGCACAACTACATGGAAACTGAACAACCTGCTCCTGAATGATTACTGGGTAAATAATGAAATGAAGGCAGAAATAAAGGTGTTCTTTGAAACCAATGAGAACAAAGACACAATGTACCAGAATCTCTGGGACACATTTAAAGCAGTGTGTAGAGGGAAATTTATAGCACTAAATGCCCACAAGAGAAAGCAGGAAAGATCTAAAATCGACACCCTAACATCACAATTAAAAGAACTAGAGAAGCAAGAGTAAACAAATTCAAAAGCTAGCAGAAGGCAAGAAATAACTAAGATCAGAGCAGAACTGAAGGACATAGAGGACACAAAAAACCCTTCAAAAACTCAGTTAATCCAGGAGCTAGTTTTTTGAAAAGATCAACAAAAGTGATAGCTAGCAAGACTAATGAAGAAAAGAGAATCAAATAGACTCAATAAAAAATGATAAAGGGGATATCACCACTGATCCCCACAGAAATACAAACTACCATCAGAGAATACTATAAACACCTCTACGCAAATAAACTAGAAAATCTAGAAGAAATGGATAAATTCCTCGACACATACACCCTCCCAAGACTAAACCAGGAAGAAGTTGAATCTCTGAATAGACCAATAACACGCTCTGAAATTGAGGCAATAATTAATAGCCTACCAACCAAAAGAAAGTCCAGGACCAGATAGATTCACAGCTGAATTCTACCAGAGGTACAAAGAGGAGCTGGTACCATTCCTTCTGAAACTATTCCAATCAATAGAGAAAGAGGGAATCCTCCCTAACTCATTTTATGAGGCCAGCATCATCCTGATACCAAAGCCTGGCAGAGACACAACAAAAAAAGATAATTCTAGACCAATATCCCTGAAGAACATTGATGCAAAAATGCTCAATAAAATACTGGCAAAGCGAATCCAGCAGCACATCAAAAAGCTTATCCACCACGATCAAGTCGTCCTCATCCCTGGGATGCAAGGCTGGTTCAACCTATGCAAATCAAAGACGTAATCCATCACACAAACAGAACCAATGACAAAAACCATATGATTATCTCAATAGATGCAGAAGAGGCCTTCGACAAAATTCAACAGCCCTTCATGCTAAAAACTCTCAATAAACTAGATATTAATGGAACATATCTCAAAATATTAAGAGCTATTTATGACAAACCCACAGCCAGTATCATACTGAATGGGTAAAAACTGGAAACATTCCCTTTGAAAATCAGCACAAGACAAGGACACCCTCTCTCACCACTCCTATTCAACTTAGTGTTGGAAGTTCTAGCAAGGACAATCAGGCAAAAGAAAGAAATAAATGGTATTCAATTAGGACAAGAGGAAGTCAAATTGTTCCTGTTTGCAGATGACATGATTGTATATTTAGAAAACCTCATTGTCTCAGCCTGTAATCTCCTTAAGCTGATAAGCAACTTGAGCAAAGTCTCAGGATACAAAATCAATGTGCAAAAATCACAAGCATTCCTATAAACCAAGAAGAGACAAACAGAGAGCCAAATCATGAGTGAACTCCCATTCACAATTGCTACAAAGAGAATAAAATACCTAGGAATACAACTTACAACGGATGTGAAGGACCTCTTCAAGGAGAACTACAAACCACTGCTCAATGAAATAAAAGAGGACACAAACAAATGGAAGAACATTCCATGCTCATGGATAGGAGGAATCAATATCATGAAAATGGCCATACTGCCCAAGGTAATTTATAGATTCAATGCCCTCCCCATCAAGCTACCAATGACTTTATTCACAGAATTGGAAAAAACTACTTTAAATTTCATATGGAACCAAAAACGAGCCCGCATAGCCAAAACAATCCTAAGCACAAAGAACAAAGCTGGAGGCATCACACTAGCTGACTTCAAACTGTACTACAAGGCTACAGTAATCAAAACAGCATGGTACTGGTACCAAAACAGAGGTATAGACCAATGGAACAGAACAGAGGCGTCAGAAATAACACCACACGTCTACAACCACCTGATCTTTGACAAACCTGACAAAAACAGGAAATGGGGAAAGGATTCCCTATTTAATAAATGGTGCTGGGAAAACTAGCTAGCCATATGTAGAAAGCTGAAACTGGATCCCTTCTTTACACCTTATATAAAAATTAATTCAAGATGGATAAAGACTTAAATGTTAGACCTAAAACCATAAAAACCCTAGAAGAAAACCTAGGCAATACCATTCAGGACATAGGCATGGGCAAAAACTTCATGACTAAAACACCAAAAGCAATGGCAACAAAAGCCAAAATAGACAAAAGGGATCTAATTAAACCAAAGAGCTTCTGCATAGCAAAAGAAACTACCATCAGTATGAACAGGCAGCCTACAGAATGGGAGAAACTTTTTGCAATCTACCCATCTGACAAAGCGCTAATATCCGGAATCTACAAAGATCTTAAGCAAAGTTACAAGAAAAAAAACAACCCCATCAAAAAGTGGGCAAAGGAGATGAACAGACACTTCTCGAAAGAAGACATTTATGCAGCCAACAGACACATGAAGAATGCTCATCATCACTGGTCATCAGAGAAATGCAAATCAAAACCACAATGAGATACCATCTCATGCCAGTTAGAATGGCAATCATTACAAAGTCAGGAAAAAACAGATGCTGGAGAGGATGTGGAGAAATAGGAAAACTTTTACACTGTTGATGGGAGTGTAAATTAGTTCAACCATTGTGGAAGACAGTGTGGTGATTTCCCAAGGATCTAGAACTAGAAATACCATTTGATCCAGTGATTCCATTACTGGGTATATACCCAAAGGATTATAAATCATGCTACTATAAAGACACATGCACCTGTATGTTTATTGCATCACTATTCACAAGAGCAAAGACTTGGAGCCAACCCAAATGTCCATCAATGGAAGACTGGATTAAGAAAATGAGGCACATATACACCATGGAATACTATGCAGCCATAAAAAAGGATGATTTCATGCCCTTTGCAGGGACATGGATGACGCTGGAAACCATCATTCTGAGCAAACTACCACAAGGACAGAAAACTAGACATCGCATATTCTCACTCATAGGTGGGAATTGAACAAAGAGAACACTTGAACACAGGGCGTGGAACATCACACACTGGGGCCTGTTGGGGGGTGGGGGGCTGGGGGAGTGGTAGCATTAGGAGAAATACCTAATGTAAATGATGAGTTGATCGGTGCCGCAAACCAACATGGCACATGTATACCTGTGTAACAAACCTGCATGTTGTGTACCTGTACCCTTGAACTTAAAGTATAATTAAAAAAAAAAAAAGAAAAAAAAACGGCCAGGCACCGTGGCTCACGCCTGTAATCCCAGCACTTTGGGAGGCCAAGGCAGGCGGATCACAAGGTCAGGAGATTGAGACTATCCTGGCTAACATGGTGAAACCCCATCTCTACTAAAAATAGAAAAAATTAGCCGGGCGTGGTGGTGCGCACCTGTAGTACCAGCTACTCGGGAGGCTGAGGCAAGAGAATGGCGTTAACCCAGGAGGCGGAGCTTGCAGTGAGCCGAGATTGCGCCACTGTACCGCAGCCTGGGCAACAGCGCAAGACTCTGTCTCAAAAAAAAAAAAAAAAAAAAAAACTTGGAAAAAAAAAGAATACCTATTTTGAGAACAAACAACAAAATAAAATGTTTATCATTTAAAATGTTAAAAGAAAAAAATAATGATTAAAAATTGAAGTTACTCAGATTATAGGAATTACTATTTAGAAATGTATTAATGCTTTGGATACTTTATGTATTCTTAAGACCACACATTGAAACATATTTCTCCCTTTAATACTTACATGCACAGAGACTGTTTTACATAAGAACAAAAAGAGTGTAAATTTTTCTTTGCTTTGAACATGGTCATTTATATCAGTCCAACTAAATACGGTAGTGTCATGAGAGTTATGTAGTATACTCTGTGGATGGTAGTGCATATGGCTGGAAGCATTCAGAATCTCTGGTGAGAGGCATGTGGCTGGGCAGACCTCTGCCTCATGCTGTGTTGATCTGGTGAAACTAGCTGGATTCTCTTTCTGCTCTTCTTAACTTACTGTGGTGTTCTCAGGGCTTCTTTAAAGTTCCTGTATGCCCATGGCCAACTGATTGTTGCTTAGGAAGGTCTTTGGTTTATTCCCTATTCTAGTAGTTTATCTTATTCTGTCAGCATAGAAACACTACATTTCTATTTGGTTTTGCTGGTACTTCTGGGAATCTCAATTGCTGTGGTATGAGGAGAGTTCCTGAGAATATTTCTGCTTCAGCAGAAGTATTGGAGGGAGGGTTAAATACATTCTGTTGTTTTAGTTTTGTAAAGATAATGCCTCTGACCCTCAAACAGGTGAAACTGTGATGGTGACCATTTTCTCTCTGACATCCAGAACTTCTGCTGTGACAATGTTGATAGAAGCCCAACAAATATCTTGAAATATTTTAATGTGTTGACCCATTTTTCCCATGATGTTTCCCACAGCCCAGATGAGATGGAGAGATTCCAATATCCCATTCTGGATAGTAGTGATGATGAGGAAATGGGCTGATGTGGTGAGGGGAAAATGGAATGTAGAAGTTTTTGTATATATATGTATGTGTGTGTATATATATATGTATGTATATATATGTATGTGTGTGTATATATATGTATGTGTGTGTATATATATATGTATATGTGTACACACACACACACATACACACACATAGTGTAGCATATGAGGTTACTCCAGTCACAGATTTTGAATACCAAAGTCATGAGATTCAACCCTGGGATCAGATTGGCCTGTTGATAACAAGTAGCAGATAGCTTTCAAAGGTTTTATGCAGCTTCTTAATACTGTATGCCTCATCATTGGTGTGGAACTCAAGGATTTTTTCAGGGTTTAAAATGTTCGAATCCTGAAGCAGTGTGGTTTTTATCTTGTCCCAGCATCATGTTCAATTTTCTTCAAGCATCCTTCTCTTTTCTTGATATATCTACAGACAAGCAACTATAGGGTGATATTTTCAGAGGAATTTTTGCAGTTGGTTTGGTCTCATCACCCCCTTTCTGCATGATTTCAAGAATTGTAAGGCATGCATCAGAGGTTCCACCTGAGGTGATAGTTCCACCATAACCATGGATAGAGACAGGTTTTCCTAAATTTCAGAATTCTCATTTCTACAGATGCTAATCCAGGACAGGTTTGTTTAATACTAACCTTTTTCATCAAGTCTTGCTTTCTAATGATTGCAACAACCACTCTGTGGGGTCTATGATCTACAGAAGGGGTCCCCAACCCCTGGGCATGGACTGGTAGTGCTGGTCTGTGGTCTGTTAGGAACCAGTCCACAGAGCAGGAGGTGAGTGGCGGGCAAGTGAGCATTACCACCTGAGCTTCACCTCCTGTCAAATCAGTGACAACATTAGACTCTCACAGGAGTGCAAACTCTATTGTGAACTGCGCATGCGAGGGATCTAGGATGTGTGCTCCTTATGAGAATCTAACTAATGCCTGATGATCTGAGGATGAAAGCATCCCCTACACCCTGTGCTGAAAAGTTTGGGGACCACTGATCTACTGGGCAAAGAAATCTGTTTGGAATAAAGTTCGCCAGGAATATGATCTTGCTTCAGGTGTTGTCTTCATACTAGAAAGGATGTAAGAAATCTTGACAGAGTAGTTCCAAAACTAATAAAATCTTAGCTTCTCAAGGTATATTTTTTCTTTTTTATCTGTTGCGTATATTATAATGCCAGTGACTATTTCTATATATACTGGTACAGATTTGATCGACATTGTTTATTCCATTGAAAGCCATTGCAAGAGTCCATGCAACATGTCCCAATTCAGGTAAAGAAAGTTTTTTTTTTTTAGTTTTTTGTTTGTTTGTTTTTGTTTTGTTTTGAGACAGAATCTCACTCTGTCACCCAGGCTGGAGTGCAATGGCATGATCTCGGCTCATTGCAACCCCCGCCTCCTGGGTTCAAGCGATTCTCCTGCCTCAGCCTCCCGAGTAGCTGGGACTACAGGCACGTGCCACCATGCCTGGCTAATTTTTTGTATTTTTAGTAGAAACGGGTTTTCACTGTGTTAGCCAGGATGGTCTCGATCTCCTGACCTCATGATCTGCCTGCCTCGGACTCCGAAAGTGCTGAGACCATAGGCGTGAGTCACCCCGCCTGACCTTGAGGATTTTAAAAACAACTTTAGTAGCCAGGCTTGCTGGTGACTGACTGTATTTCCAGCTACTCAGGAGCCGGAGGTGGAAGGATTCCTTGAACCCAGGAGTTCCGTGCTGGCTTTTATAACATTAAAAAACAAAACAAAACAAAACAAAACAAAAACCTCCCAGCATTATTGAGTTATAATTGATAAACAATTGACACATATTTACCGTGTTTGATTTAAAGTTGTTTTTATTTTATTTTATTTAAAAAATTTTTTTTTTTAGATGGAGTCTCACTCTCTCACTGTCAGGCTGGAGTGGAGTGCAGTGGAACAATCTCGGCTCACTGCAACCTCCGCCTCCTGAGTTCAAGCGATTCTCCTGCCTCAGCCTCCCAAGTAGCTGGGACTACAGACGCCCACCACCATGACCAGCTAATTTTTGTGTTTTTAGTAGAGATGGAGTTTGACCATGTTGGCCAGGATGGTCTCGATCTCTTGACCTCGTGATCTGCCGGCCTTGGCTTCCCAAAGTGCTGGGATTACAGGCATGAGCCACCACTCCTGGCAGATTTAAGAAGTTTTAACATAGGTCTGCATCCAACAAACTATCACCACAGTCAGAATAATGAACATAATCCAGCATGACGTGAGGGAGGAAACATCAATCTAAACATTTTCTCATGCCATTTTTGAATCTAATTTTTTGTTCTTTAACTTTTCAGAGACTGAATAATCAACTTCTATAATTTCTCGTGTAAGTCTACATTATCCAAGAAAGTCTTAATAGATCAAATGGTGCAATTCTGATGGACATAGGTAGATTTAGCAGACCTCACTATGCCAACAGAATCTTCCTTTACTTAACTTGGACTCTGTCTTCTCTTTTGCCCTTTCTTCTTTCTTGTTCTTATTGTTGTTGTTCTTCACTTTCTCACTCTTCTCTTCCACTGTTTTTTGTTCCTCTTCTCTTCTCTTCTTCTTATTCCACTTTTTCTTTCTCTATCTTCTCTGCCCACCTTCCATTCTGGCCTTTTGTCTGTCCACCATCCATTCATTACACCTTCAGCCTGGCTATCTCCAGAACAACAAACCAAACCTCTTTCTATATTGACATAGTTTGGATTTGTGTCCCTGCCCAATTTTCATGTCAAATTTTAATCTCCGATGTTGGAGGAGGGGCCTATTGAGGGGTGACTGGATCATGGGGCCAGATTTCCCCCTTGCTGTTCTTGTGATAGTGAGTTCTCACGAGATCTGGTTGTTTAAAAGTGTGTAGCACCCGCCGCCTTCATTCTCTCTTCCTCCCACTCCAGGCATGTAAGATGTACCTGTTTTCCCTTTGCCTTCTGCCATGATTGAAAGTTTCCCGAGGCCTCTCCAGCTATGCTTCCTGTATAGCCTGCAGAACCATGAGCCAATTAAACCTCTTTTCTTTGTAAATTACCCAGTCCCACGTATTTCTTTATAGCAGTGGGAGAATTGACTAATACATATATTTTATACTGTAAGAATAGTAGGTGCTCAAATCTATTTCCAAAAGATAAATTAAAAGTACCATGCTTCCCAGAAACAAGCACTCCTAATACTATTTTGAACAAATGGTGTCATTCTCTATACACAGTTCTGCAACAAGCTTTGCTTGTTTCACAATATCTTGTACACTTAGGTTTGTCAAAATAAATACAGCTATGTCATTTATAATTTTAAAATAGCTGAATAGTGTTCATTAATTTTGTGTCAAATAACTTTTTGCATTAAACAAAGCTGCTACTAATATATTAAACATATATCTGTATGCATATATCTGTCGTATCCAATTCAAACCCCTCTTGAATTACAGTAGAAATATTATATATTTCTTTAGAGATATGGCAGATTTTTCTCTCAAAGATGTTGTACAAATGTTTACTCTAACAATATTTGTGAAGAATATGCAGTATTCCATCATTTCAAAAAATATTGAACTACATATGGTGGGTGCATCATAATAATTTCCATTAAGATAAAATATTTTGAATAGAAGAAAATGTTTCAATTTACAAAAGCAAGCCAGGCAGCTACTTCACTTTAACAAGTATTACATTTTTGAAAAGGCAGATGAGACCTGGGCAAACATTTCTACTTGCAGGTCTTAAAACGTACCTAAATGGTGGGATTTGTTGGATTATATTTGATGAAACAAATTTGTTTTTTTATTGTTTTGGTTTGTTTCATTTTGTTTTTTTGTTTAAAAAAAAAGGAATTGTGTTATGGGCAAGTTTTATAAATGAATTTTGGTGAACAGAAAATGTTTAGCTTATGGGAAAGAGGTTTTGGTTGGTAGCAATAGTTGAACCAAAAGTCAACAGTAGGAATTTGATTGTGAACCATCAGGCAAAGGAAACAATAATCTTTGCAGGTGGGTTTGAATTTTCCAAACCTTGTAGCAAATATTTAGAAGTTCATATTAGAAACAAACGGAAGCTTAAAGCTACTGTAGCTTTCAGCTGTGTTTCCTTTCTTAAGTTGTATTTCAGTTTATTGCCTGATTGCAAGCAGCATTTCAAAATATGACAGAAGAAACATTTGAGAAGTTGATCGAAAGTGTTTCCTGTTAAAACAATAACATGTTAATAAAGTATGTTATGTATATAAGATAAATTAATATAAACATTAGGGTAATATGATTATCCTCTATGTTCCTCAGAATAGAGGTGTAAACTAGGCAGTGTTTCTGCAAGATTTCCTTCTAAATTACACGTATAATAAATTTTGCCCTCAAATACACTCTATGCAAATACAGACCATAACAAGTGCCCAGTATAGACCTTATCTCCAGTTTCAAAGTAGAGACATTTCTTGGAATTACCTTCTACACATTCCTTTAAATGAAAATACTATAGGAGTAACTTTGCTTTATTTCAGGCCTCCCCACATTTCAGAATTGTATTCCTGTTCCAGATCTGGATAGAACTATTATTTACAATTTATGGGGGCTATTTGATTAAATGTATTCACACCTTCAAACATGTTCACAGTCACTTACTGTGGGCTGAGTTGTGTACCCTCAAAAATTTCATATGTTGAAGTCCTAACCCCTACTACCTCAGAATGGAGAAGAGGCTGCGATGTACTGGAGCATATTCCAGGAAGTCTTGATGTAGAAATGATAGAGCTAGTTCAGAATGGCAATCTTGATCATTATCTCAATGGCCATGTCACAGAGGCGATATTCAGAACTTGCCCAACCCTGCGGTGGTGAAGGGATGAAGTCACTGTGTCACTGGGACCCTTTCAGTGCTGGCTGGAGTGAAGACACAGATGCCTTTACTGAAACTAGGGTCATAAGAATCGTGTGGACCACCACTGTCTGTGTCTTCCTGTTTTGCTAGGGAATTAGCAGGGTTGGGTTCTGCCTGCCTCTGCAACGCTTTAACTTGTCCAGCTCCATCCTGTTTGGCAGTGACTAGCTTCATCAAGTTCTGGTGGCACACATTAGCCACTCCTTGATGATTTTCTTGAGCTCATTGCAGGACAAACAGGCAAGATTGCAGTCAGGATGCCAGAAGAGTGGGGCAGCATGGTACTGCCAATGTCAAATGAACTCTTGCATTTAGCAATGGCTGTCAGCTGGATCAGATTGTCTGCGATCTGGCAGTGCATCACCAGGATGCTGATCATCTCATCTTAACACGAGGTTCTTTCTGATTTCTTTCAAGAATTCTCCAAACACCACCTCACACAGTTTTGGAATCTCTTTGTCTTCATTTCCCAGAATTTGGAAGAGTTCATCTAGTATCTCTGGTAGGTAATCCAGCAGGTTAAAATCTGATACAGGCTCCAGAACCAGCATCCAAGTGATGATGAACTGACAGGCCTACTGGTTGTTGGACCAAATCCTCTCCAGCAACAGAAGATTGGAGCCTACTATGTCAAACTTGTTTTTCTCAATCACAATGTTCTTTAAAAACGGAAGTGTAGGAGCTCGGATTTGCTTTTCATATTGTGTGTGATTAGCAGCCAATTTAGCCCATCAGAGAGAATGCTGAGTGTGGCAGCACGGTGCCTGGGACGACCTTGATGAAGTTATAGATGTACTAAGCTCCAGTTTAGTAGTGCAGTCCACTGTCTACATCATTGAAGCAGGTCAGCATCAGATCAATCGACTTCTTCATGTAGAACCCTGAGTTTCTGTTCAGTGGCATAGAGCTGGTGATCAAACCAATGGGCCCCTTCTAGCTATGGGGATGCTAAGACAGGGCAAACTCCTGGGGCAGAGGTGATCTGCCCTGTGTTCTGGGCCAGGAACTCCCAGACGACCTTTTAGATCTCCAGTTCTGCTCCCTTCTTCCTTTCGTACAGCTTGTCAATGAGGACTCAGATGATGTTGGGCGTGATTAGTGTGAAGTCTTTCTCTGAGTTCATGGTGTCAGCTCACGGCACACCTGCAAGCCCTCTCAGCAGCAGCTTCCATCTTCCTCTGTGAGCCCCCAGTCTCTCTTCCTTTTTTTTTTTTTCTCTCAGACGAAGTATCGCTCTGTCGCCAGGCTGGAGTGCAGTGGCATGATCTTGGCTCACTGCAACCTCTGCCTCCCGAGACAAGCGATTGTCCTGCCTCAGCCTCCTGAGTAGATGGGACTACAGGCGTGCACCATCATGCCCAGCTAATTTTTGTATTTTTAGTAGAGATGGGGTTTCACCACGTTGGCCAGGATGGTCTCGATCTCTTGACCTCGTGATCCACCTGCCTCAGCCTCCTAAAGTGCTGGGATTACAGGTGTGAGCCACTGCACCTAGCCCCCCTCTTCCTTTTGTTAAAAAAGTTGTTTTATCAGAATGTGTATATCCCTGTTTGGTTTTTCCTGCCTTGAGCTTTATAACAATGAAATAATTATGTATATCATCTGCTATTTGTTTATAAAAATTCAACATTATGTTACTCGGAGTTGTTTATGTTGATTTGTGTAGTTCATTTATTTTCACTACAAATAAGTTGTGTGAATGTAACAAATTTTTTTTATCCATACACCTGTTGATGAACTTCTGGTGGATTCATATTTTTTGTAAATTTTTGAGAAGTCTCAGCTGTTATCTCTGCAAATTGCCTCTCATCCATTCTCTCTTTTTCTAGGATTCCAATTAGATATGTGATGTAGTCTCATTCTATCCATATTTAAAATCTTTCATTCATATTTTTCTCTGTTCTGCATTTTAGATAATTTCTTGTGATCTATCCTTGCACTCACTAATTGTCACTTTAGCTTTATCTAATATGCTATAAAACATGATATTTGGGTTTTTAACTACAAAATTATATTTTTTTATTTCTAAAATTTCAATTTGCCCCCTTTCAAATCTATGCTCATTTTTTATTACTCCCCTGCAATTTTATAATTACATCTTCTATTTTCTTAAACATTTTATTTGTAGAAATTTCAGATTTTGATTTTCATAATGTCAATATCTGAAATATTTTGAAATAAATCAGTTATTTGTTTTTTCTACAGACTCACTCGTGATGGCTTGTTTTGTATTGTTGGTGGTGTTTTTTTTTGTTTTGTTTTTTGTTTTATGTCTGGGGATCTTTGATTGAGAGCTCATGTTTGTTTGATCTTAATTTGTGAGAATCTTGGATACCTCTATGCAACCACAACATGTCGTGAGTGTTCAGCTTCTATTAGAGCAGATTGTATTCATGTCTCTCTACTGTTGAAACCTAAGGCTCCACTGTACCAACCTCTTCTTTCCTTCATTAAATAAGCATTTCATTATTTAGGAGAAGATTACTGACCTGAGACCACTCTAGGTTTTTCCTAGAGTCCTTTTATAATATGAGAGTTTAAATTTCAGGTCCCCTTCCTTGAAGTTAGATCAAGATTGTTTCCTGATGCAAAGAAAGTATCAGCCTGAAACTACTTAAACTTTTCTCTAGAACCTCTGGCTAATACAAGAGCCCTGGGTTCAGTACTGCTTCCTTAAGGCTTGCTCAAGACTTTCCTGATAAAAATGCTAATATTGGCATTTACCTTCAGAAAGCTCCTCAGTTCTCATTTGAACCCAATCCAAGTTTAGCAAACAGATTTTTCTCCCATAGAAGGATGGGCTTGGTAATTTCCCTTATGTATACTGTGACCTTGCAATATATAGAAAACTAGGTTTTATCATGGATCTGGTTGCTTTGTAGGAGGAAGGTTCTTTGGGCTATTTTTGGGCATGATACTGTACATGGACTTGGATTTTGCATTTTAAGTAAGTTCTTCTCCATATTTTACACATGCATACCAAAATATGAGAATCAGTGGTATAGACTAGGCATGAAAATGAATGGCCTCTTCCAGCAATGGTGAATGTTCCAGTCTGACAGAGCCCCAGCCTGTGTACATTAAATTGAAAATGTTGATTAGATTCAGAGGCTTGATGGTCTTTAAATGTAATCCTAAGGAATTTGAATTTTTTCTGGCTATGGAAAGTAACTGAAGTGTTGTAAACAGAATAATTATATTTAAAATTTGTGTTCTAGAAAGATAAGTTGGCTTAAAGAAAATAGAGACTAAAGGCACAGAAGTCAGTTTGAACAGTGTTTCTTAACTTTGGCTTCATGTTAAAATTACCTTGCAAACTTTAAAAAATACTGATTTCAGGGCACAGAACTAAATCAATGATTGTATTGTGCAACAATGGTTGTGAACCACTGAGCTAAAAGTCTGCATGAGATTTGATGAGGAACATGGCAGTGAGAACTGAGAAGTGAGGCACACTGAGGAAGCATGGACAGGACTTTGTGACTGATTACACATGAGAGGGCAGGAGAAGTTAAAGATGACTCCAAGCCCATACACTAAAGCTGTTATCAAGCAAGGCGCGGTGGCTCACGCTTGTAATCCCAGCACTTTTGGAGGCCGACACGGGTGGATTACTGAATCACGAGGTCAGGAAATGGAGACCATTCTGGCTAACGTGGTGAAACCTCATCTCTCCTAAAAATACAAAAAATTAGCCGGGCATGGTGGCACACGCCTGTAATCCTAGCTACTTGGGAGGCTGAGGCAGGAGAATCGTATGAACCAGGGAGACGGAGGTTGCAGTGAGCCGAGATTGCCCACTGCACTCCAGCCTGGGTGACAGAGTGAGACTCCGTCTCAAAAAAAAAAAAAAAAATTAAAAAATTTAAAAAAAGATAAAAAGATTTTCTTATGCCTGGACTATGTTTAACACTTCAATCATGACTTGATTATCTTGGGGAGAACTTTGTAATTCCCCTTTTCTCTCAAGAAATATAGTCCTACTCAGTTTATCCATTTTTCCTTGGCATGAGTTTAACTAGCACTTCCAATCTGATGTTTAGTAAGACTAGTGAGAGAAGACATACTCGTTTTGTTCCTATCTTTGGAAGAAAACAACTAATTTCTTACCACTGTGCTGTTAGCCATAGTTTTTTTGTGTGCATCTGTCTATGTTCCTTATCAAGTTGAGGAAGTTACCCTCTATTTCTATTTTGCTAAGACTTTAAAAAATCATGAATGGGTGTTGGCCATCAAAAAATGCTTTTTCTGCAAGTATTTAAAATTTTTGAAATAGATTTATGGGTTATAAGTGTAGTTTTTTTCTAACATGAATATACTGTGTAGTGCTGCACTCTAGGCTATTAGTGTAACCCTCACCTGGATAGTGTAAATTGTACCCGTTAGGCAATTTCTCATCCTTCATCCTCCTCCCACCTTTCTGAGTCTCCAGTGCCTATAATTCCACTTTTCATGTCTGTATGTACACATTATTGAGTTTCCTTATATATGGGAACATGTTCTGCATGTATTAATAAGATTATAATAGGATTTTTCTTCTCTAGCCTGTTAAGGTAGATTACAGTAATTGATTTTCAAATGTTGAACCAGCCTCGCATACATGAAATAAATCCCACTTACTTGTAGTATATGATTCTCTTTACATATCGTTGGATTTGATTTGTTAATATTTGACAGTTTTTGTATTTGTGTTCATGAGAGTTAATGCTCTACAATTTTCCTTTCTTGCAATATCTTTGTCTTCTTGTAGTGTTAGAATAATGCTGGTCTCATAGAATGAGTTAGGAAGTTTCCTTTACTTGTATTTTTTTGGAAGAGATTTTAGAGAACTGGTATTATTTCTTCCTTAAGTATTTGGTAGAATTCACTGGTGAAACCTTCTGAACCTGGTGATTTTTGTTTAGGAAGGTTACTGATTGTTGATTCAATTTCTTTAACAGATATAGAACATTCAATTTATTTTTGTTTCTTTCTGTAAGTTTTGATAGATTTTGTCTGTCCAGGAATTGGTCCATTTTATCTAAGTTATCAAATTTGTGGGCTCAGAGATGCTCATAATATTTCTTTATATCCTTGCTATATGCATGCTATAAGTAATGATGGTCCATTCTTTATTTCAGAAATTAGTAATTGGTGTCTTCTTTTTCCTTGCTTAGCCTGGCTAGAAATTTATCAATTTTGTTTATATTTTTCAAAGAACCAAACAAAAAATGTTGTTTTGCTGATTTTCTGTATTAATTTTTGTTTTTAATTTTTATTGGTTTATGCTCTAATTTCTGTTATTTCCTTCTACTTGCTTTGGATTTAATTTGCTCCTCGTTTTCTAGTTTTCTTATGTGGAAGCTTAGGTTACTGATTTTAGATATTTCTTCTCTTCCAATGCATGCATTCAGTGCCATAAATTTTCTTCCAAACATTGCTTTTGCTGAAATCCAAAAGTTTCTGTTGGTTGTATTTTTATTTTCATATTTTATTTAATTTTGCTATATTCACATATGCTAAGAAAATTCAGAGTCATTTAAAAATTGTATTTCTAGATCTGATATGATTTTATTATGTGGTCCTGCCTTTACTGGGTGTTGAATTTTTTAAAAACTCTTATATTTTATTCAAATATGTAAGCTTAGTCTACTCCAATAATTTAATTCATTTTTATAGGTGTATACTTTGTTTCTGGTTGGTGGAATCTGGTAAATACTATTTTTTTTGGGGGGGGGACGGGGATCTTGGAGACAGACCTTCCCCTTCATGATGGAGTCTAGGATTATTAGTACAAGTGTAGCCAGGCCCTTCTGTGTTGAAATTCTTTGCATCTTCCTTAGATTTGGCCGGGATTCACTGGTCTAATCTTTGTGGACTAGGTCCTGCTGAGTCTCAAGTGGTGCCATTCTTGGGCATTCCTTCAGCCTATGTTATTGAATCCTGCCACTAGTATAACTTACAACCTGGTCTCTTAGCTTGATCAGGACTTAGTGTTTCTCCTTGGCTGAACCAAGTTTCATTTTAGTTTTTGCTAGTCCTGTGGACCTTTCCAATTCTATGTCAAAGTCTCCATTCTGCTCCTGGCCTATGTTAGCTGCACCATAATCTGTGTTGTGGAGTTACTTTGATTCTCACCACTTAGGCCCACTTGTAGGTGTCTAAGTATCAATTTAGCTGTTTTCTGTCCCTATCCAACAGTTAAAGGAAACCCTGAGTACTTTCTATGTTATGCAACAGTTCAGAATAACTCCGAGGTATTAGCTCAGGTCTTTACTTCTATGTAGTCCTACCAAGATTTCTTTGTTGGGGCCATCTTAATACTGGCATACTTCCATTTCTTTGTAGACAAGACACTGGATAGAAACTCCAGATAGTTTAGGTGGCTAATAACATCTATGTAACCTATATTTCAGTGTTTTGTATAATGATCCTACAGAGTGTAATATTTTTTAAATGTCTTACTGTATGTTTCTCAGTTTATATAATATTTCTAATCTTGCCCAAAGAGGAAAGAAGAGGACACATCTGAATACCTGCTTTCTCTTGCACTTTCTCCTTCATCTCACAATTCATTTGTGTGAGAAGGGGATGATTTATTCGTAATCCTCCTATGAAGATCTCCCTTATATTAAGTTATATGGCCAAGCGGGCAGGCCTGTCTTTTAAAAAGCCAAGAGAGAAAATTGAAAAATTAATAAAACCTTCTCTTTCTCTTAGTGTATTCATTTCAAACCTACTTTAAAACTTGAAAATAGCTTTTAAACACATTTTGAAATTAAAATTTTATTTTAGATATCATCAGCTGAAGCTCTTTCTCTGTGCGTTTCTGTTATTAAAGCTTTTATTTCTCATTGCTCTTTTTCTGTTTATCTCTCTTTTCTCCTTCCTGCAGATGGCTGCCTTGATTCTACTGGAAAGAGATCATCTGCAGAAAAGTACAAAAGAGAAGAGCATATTAAAATATTTTTTAAAAAAACAACCCCATAGTTTAAGCAGGCAAAATACTAAAATTTATGTTCTATGGATGTCATTAGCCCCCTAGACATTATACAGAGAGTGAGAGGAAAAGAGAAGTTTTGGACATGTCATTATGTATTTTTATGTGGTGAACTAATGATTTTTATTCTGTAGCATAGACTTAGATGATCTCACTGTGACCCACCATGCTTTGTGCTAGAAAACAAAGGAAATAGTGACATAGAAGAGATGGGCTGCAAGATTAAGAGCAGCATCAGGTTTTTCCTTCTTTTTTTATTATGTTTTAAGTTCTGGGGTACATGTGCAGAATGTGCAGTTTTGTTACATAGGTATGCATGTGCCATGATGGTTTGCTGCACCCATCAACCCGTCATCTACATTAGGTATTTCTCCTAATGTTATCACTCCCCAAGACCCCCAAACCAAAACAGGCCCCTTTGTGTGATGTTACCCTCCCTGTGTCCATGTGTTCTCACTGTTCAACTCCCACTTATGAGTGAGGACATGTGGTGTTTGGTTTTCTGTATTTGTGTTAGTTTGCTGAGAATGATGGTTTCCAGCTTCATCCATGTCCTTTCAAAGGACATGAACGCATCCTTTTTTATGGCTGCATAGTATTCCATGGTGTGTATGTGCCACATTTTCCTTATCCAGTCTATCATTGATGGGCATTTAAGTTGGTTCCAAGTCTTTGCTATTGCAAATAGTGACACAATAAACATATATGTGCATGTGTCTTTATAGTAGAACAATTTATAATCCATTGGGTATATACCCTGTGGATTTATAATATCCTTTGGGTATATACCTGGTGGACCCATAATGGGATTGCTGGGTCAAATGGTATTTTTAGTTCTAGATTCTTGAGGAATTGCCACATTGTCTTCCACAATGGTTGAACTAATTTACACTCCCACCAACAGTGTAAAGCATTCGTATTTCTCCACATGCTCTCCAGCATCTGTTGTTTCCTGACTTTTTAATGATCGCCATTCTAACTGGCTTGAGATGGTATCTCATTGTGGTTTTGATTTGTATTTCTCCAATGACTAGTGGTGATGAGCTGTTTTTCATATTTGTTGGCTGCATAAATGTCTTCTTTTCAGAAGTGTCTGTTCATATCCTTTGCCCACTTTCTTGATGGGGTTGTGTTTTTTTTTTTTTTTCTTGTAGATTTGTTTAAGTTCTTTGTAGATTCTGGATATTAGCCCCCAATTTTTCTCCCATTCTGTAGGATGGGAGATGCCTGTTCACTCTGATGATAGTTTTTTTTCGCTGTGCAGAAGCTCTTTAGTTTAATTACATCCCATTTGTCAATTTTGGCTTTTGTTGCCATTGCTTTTGGTGTTTTAGACATGAAGTCTTTGCCCATGCCTATGTCCTGAATGGTATTGCCTAGGTTTTCTTCTGGGATTTTTTATGGTTGTTGGTCTTACGTTTAAGTCTTTAATCCATCTTGAGTTAATTTTTGTATAAGGTGTAAGGAAGGAGTCCAGTTTCAGTTTTCTGCATATGGCTAGTCAGTTTTGCTAACACCATTTATTAAACACTGTCTCTAATTGATTTCTTTTAAAAAACAGAAACAAACAAAAAGACTCAGAAAGGGAAAGAAAGCCATTTGTCAATCAATTTATGTAGAATAGGGGAGCAGAAATAGTGGTTACAAACACATTATGGAGACAGAAGAGCTGGGTTTGAATCCTACCTTTGCCACTCGCAAAATATGTCACCTTAGACAAGTTATTTTCTCTGTTTCTACTTCAGTTTTCTCATCTGAAAAATTGAAATAGTTTAAGAAAATTAAATGAGCTTAATTTATGTGACACACTTAGAACACAGCCTGACTCAGTGTATGCACACACACACACACACACACACTCATATACACAGACAGAGCATCTTCAACTTACAGTGGTTTGACTTATTTTTCCAAAGTTACGATGGTACAAAAGCAATATTCATTCAGTAGAAACTTTTCTTTGAGCACCCACATAACCATTTTGTTTTTCACTTTCAGTACAGTAGTCAATAAATTACATGAGATATTCAGCATTTTACTATAAAATAAACATTTTATAATAATAAATATTTCTTATAAAATAAATGCTGAATATCTCCTGTAATATAAAAGGCTTTGTGTTAGATTATTTTGCCCAACTGTTGGCTATTGTAAGTTTTCTGAGCATGTTTAAGGTAGGCTAGGCCAACCTTTGAGGTTCTGTAGGTCAGGTGTATTAAATGCATTTTTGCCTTAAGTATTTTCAACTTATGATTGGGTTTATTGTGATACAACTCCATCATAAGTTGAGGAACATCTCTCTGTCTCTCTCTCTCTCTCTCTCTCTCTGTGTGTGTGTGTGTGTATCCATGTTTACGACGATTATTACTATTGCTGTCATAACGTAACAAGGCATTTGAGGGATTACTAATTGTGACGGTATGCTAAAACAAGCTAAAGGGATTTTTTTAAATGGTGCTATTAAAGATTGTGAGACATCTCTTTAATCATTTGTTGTATAAATTTGGTTTTTTTTAACTAGTAGGAAGAATTCAGACTAAAATCCCTTTGGGTACAGTGCTCATATTTTCTTACTTAAGGCATCCTATTTACAGCACTGCGTACTGAATGATAGCATAATTTAAAGAATAGAGCACAACAACTCCGCACAGGCCTTCTAGTTTGCAATCCTAGATGTGAATTCTACTTTAACTCTACTATTTACCTAATCTTTGAAAAGGTGTTTAATCTCACTGAGGCCCACATTTCTCATCTATAAAATTGGAATAGCAAAAGAATCTACTTCCTAGAGCCTTTTTAAGGATTAAGTGATTTAACATTCATAAAGCTCCAAGGAAGTACATGTTCATTTTATCTACGACACTAATTCTGCTAATAGCAGAAATTGGAAGAGTTTATCAGAGACAACCTGTCAAATGTTAGTTTTCAAAATATTGCTCTCCAAAGTCAGAGTTTGAAGAAAGCTACAGAAATTGAATGGAAAATTGTTACATCCATATTTACAAATTCAGTAAAAGAGCTGCCATACAGTTATATAGTTTGTTTCCATAATGTAGTCTTCACATGGCCTATTTTACCTGTGTGTTAAGGAAATGCCCTTAGAGACCAGATCAACTTTTAGTATTTAGCTTCCTAAAGCAGGAGCTTAGCCCAGCTGGCATTCTGGGACTCCTTCCATCTTTGGTTTGACTTGATGATTCAGTGAAGTACATGCTGTTCTTTCATAAGAAGTAGCAGTGTTAATTTTTTTTTATGCCAAATACTTTAGCAGGAGCTCAGGCTGAGTTCCCTGGATGATAGCTTATTGCAAAGTCATCAAAGCAGCTGGTGAAAATGTCCACGCTGAGCCCTTTGAGACCTGTGCCTTTGCAAAACATTCTGAGTTTTTCTGTATTTCAGAGGAGAAAGTAACATGGTAGAAAACTACCAGGGAATCTTCTTTCGTTTTCACTGGCTTGTAGGAACTCCATGGATAGCTCTGTAGCATCCTAGACTAAAATTGACTATATAGTTTTTCATCTCAGGAGCACTGTTGAGAATGCAAGGGGCCATGGTTGATAATTAAGTTGGGACAATAGATTTAAACCGAGACTGTCTTGAGACAATCAGATTACATAGTCACTCTACTAGACTACAGTTCCTGATCCGGTTATTCCTTTGTATATACCTTCAATTTCAAACTTGAATAGCTCTGTTCCTCTACCTTCTATTTTCTGTGCAAGAATGAATGTCTCAATAGCCTATAGTTAGTTATTGCTTTCCTGCTACGGCCTTAGTTTTGCAATACTATTGCAAAAGAGTATTAATAGTTCATGGTTCTCATCAGCTAGTCAAAAGAGTTCCCTCATTTTAAAAACAGTGCTATGAACATCTTCCAGGAGCAATCCTAATCATTTATTTATTCCACAAGTATTTACTGAGTGCTTATTATGAGGCAAGTGCTGCTTTACGTGCAGGGAAACAATAATGCAAATGACTGATAATGTGCTCGCTTCGTGGAGCTTACATTCTAGTGGGTAGACACAATATACAATATAGAATAAAGCACATATTTTGGATAGTGAAAGTTATAATGTAGACAATAACACAGGGATGATGACTTGGTGGAAGGAAACCACTTGAGATGGGCTGGTCTTTGAAGGCCTGAGAGAGAAGGAACCAGATATATGGGTATAATCTTCTTGGAGAAGAGTGTTGTAGGAAGGGCAAACAGTTAAGTGCAAAGGTACTCAGTGGGAGTGATCTGAATGTACTAAAGAAATAGAAAGTGTACCAATACAGAGAGAATGAGTGGAACTGTGCTGAGGGGTCAGATCTTGTATGACTATGTAGGCCATGATATGGAATCTGAAGGTTTTAACTCTAATTGCAGTAGAAATCTATCTTAACAGTTTTAAGCATGTGAGTATCAGAATCTGATTTACAGTCTCTAAGAAAATCACTCTAGTTGTCAGGGGGAGAATGCATTGTGAGGGATAAGAGTATAGGGTGATCAGGTGAGATACTGTTGTAGTAACCCTAGCAAAAGGCTTGAATAGGTTGGTAGCAGTGGAGAGGATAACAAGTGGTCAAATTCAAGACATATTTTGCAAGTAATGATTATAGGAATTGCCGCTGATTAGATGTGAGTATTGAGGAAAGGAAAAAATGAGGACTCAAATTTTTAATTTGAGTGACTGCAGTGGCAGCTGAGATGGGGAAGGTGGTATGTCTGTGCATGCGCATGCGTGTCTGCCAGAGGGAAGTTCAGGCCTATTAGAATATATTTCCACTTCTGCACCCATCTCTGTAGTCTCAGAGGAGATGTTCCCATCCTAGTCTCTTACAAAACTTAATATAGAAGAGGGGAATAGGCTGGCCAGGGTGGCTCACGCCTGTAATCCCAGCGCTTTGGGAGGCTGAAGCAGGCGGATCATTAAGTCAGGAGTTTGAGACCAGCCTAGCCAACACAGTGAAACCCCGTCTCTACTAAAAATACAAATATTAGCCGGGCATAGTGGTGTGGGCCTGTAGTACCAGCTACTTGGGAGGCTGAGGCAGGAGAATCACTTGAGCTTGGGAGGCAGAGGTTGCAGTGAGCCAAGATCTCGCCACTGCACTCCAGCCTGGGCAACAAAGTGAGACTCCAGCTCAAAAAAAAAAAAAAAAAAAAAAAAAAGGAATCTACTACCCATGTGTTTTTTCCCACTCAAGCATTTTTACCTTTTTTCTGTTTCAAAGATATCTGATTTCTTTATCTGTACAATTGTACCACAGTCTTTGTGATTCAAACTGGCTGATTGTTAACTAAACATAAATTTAAATAATCTGTCTCTGTCTCTGTTTCTTTCTCTCTCTCATACACACACACACACACACACACACACACACACACACACAGAGAGAGAGAGAGAGAGAAAGAGAGAGAGAGAGACATATCCTTTGCTTCTTCTATATGTTTTCATTGACAAGTATTGAGGATTGTTTCCTCGGGTCATCTCTCAGGTTTACCATTTTCAGAATCAATACACAACTATTTGAATAAAAAATACCTCTGTTGTTTAATTCAATAGTCTAAAACCAATCTTGTGCCCAATCATATTTTTTCCAAAGCTTATATACAATTATTAACATAACCTCTGCCCATTATTCTGTTCGTAATGCTTCTTTAGCACTTTCTTGCTTACTTTCAGTGCTTTCTAAATAAGAACTTCTCAATCCTACCCTGGTAAACACAATCTCATTTTCATTCTCATCTTCCTTACTAGGTAAGTCTAATTTGTTAGGTGTGGCAATATGACCAGTGAAAAACAACAAGGGCAGCATTTCCTGCAGTTCGGTGGCACAGTATGGTTCAAAGAGGTATAAAAGGAAGTCACAGGGTGAGTCTTTCATAAAAGCTCCTCAAAAGGGAATGTGAAAATAACACAGTCATATCTTGCTCTTTCCTTTTCTTTTGCCTAGAATTCAGTCCCAGCACTGTATTATGGGTTGAAGACATATTGTGATTATGAGTTCTAGAGCTTTATATTATGAATCATGGAGCAGAAAGAGGGAAGGAACCTGGGACATTGATGATATTTTGGAATTCTTGATTCATAGCTCTTAGGGCTGAAACTGTTTCTAGCTGATGTGTGTGCTTTAAACATCATCTGCCAACTGGTGATCCTCTCCTGCTCATTTCATAAATGGATTCTTATTCTTCTATATGGAATCATTAGTGTAGGCAAACAAGTTTTTTTTTGTTCTCTGAAATATCACCTGTGTTTCTGCTTGTGAGTCTTGACATATGCCATTGTCGTTTGCCTGTGCATTTCCATCACTGGTGGGAGAAATCAGGAGGGCAGGCATAGTGTGTGAATCTTGTGTGTATCAAAGAAGCTCTGAGCCTCTGAGGATAGTGGCTTGCACATTGGAGACATTCAAAATTTCTTGAATGACATTTAATTCCCTTCTGGTGAGCTTATTTAGTCCCTATCCTTCCCATCAAATAATAATTACTTCAAAATCTGGCTTAAAACTATTTTTTTTTTCCTGGAAAGTTTTCCATGATTAATCCCACCTGATTCTAATTGTGCTTCCACTTGGCATTTTATTGGTACTTATATAACTCTGGTTAATAAAAGTGTTCAGCTAAGTCTTGATGTATATCCTCGTTCTCCAATACATACTAAAATGCTTTGTGGGCAGGTATCTGGCACCGCACCCCCCCCCTTTTATGGACAATTCCTATACAATATCTACATAGTATCCTATTATGAAGTAGGAGCATAATAAATATTGTTGACTACGTAAAACTGAGAGAAAGTTACTTGGGCAAATCTCCTACCTGATGTTATAATTTTCTCCCCAAAGGAATAGCTTCCTGTAAGAAGACTCAATTAATTAGATAACCACATTTTTAATTTATAAACAAATAGTTCAACAAAAATAACAATCTGTGATTTGGACACAAATCGTTCTAAGTAAGTACCATATCCATGGTATTATTATTTGTAATTATGAGATAAATGTATACGTAGGCCAGGCACGGTGACTCACACTTGTAATTCCAGCACTTTGGGAGACCAAGGTGGGCGGGTTATGAGGTCAGGAGTTCGAGACCAGCCTGGCCAACATAGTGAAACCCCATCTCTACTAAAAATACAAGAAATTAGCCAGGCGTGATCGTGGGTGCCTGTCATCCCAGCTACTTGGGAGGCTGAGGCAGGAGAATCACTTGAACCCAGGAGGTGGAGGTTGCAGTGAGCCGAGATCGCGCCATTGTACTCCAGCCCAGGCGATGGTGCGATATTCCATCTCAAAAAAAAAAAAAATGTATAAGTATACCTCATGTAAATATTGCTGAAGCGGGTGGATCACCTGAGGTCAGCAGTTCGAGACCAGCCTGACCAACATGGTGAAACTCTGTCTCTACTAAAAATACAAAATTAGCTGGGCATGGTGGCCGGCGCCTGTAATCAGCTTGGGAAGCTGAGGCAGGAGAATCACTTGAACCCGGGAGGCGAAGGTTGCAATGAGCCGAGATTGTGCCATTGCACTCCAGCTGGGTGACAAGAACTAAACTCCCACCTCAAAAAAGAAAAAAAAAAATTCCCAAAGCACATCACCTACACTGATGACATTTATATTAATTGGAATGTATATTCTTTGGATGAAGACTGAAATAATTGTATAGCATCATGTGTTTGGCATTGAATAAAAGAATTTTAAAAACAGTGGAAGAATAAGAACAAGCTGAAAAAGCAAAAATAGTTCATTTTGTTCAGGGTATGTGCAAATACACTATGATCAGCAATAGTCTTTATTCACAGACAATTGATCATTAACTTATTTTAACTTTCTGAAGTTACTTGAACTAAGGGCAGCTACAGCTGTTAGTACATTACAGTACGTATCCAATTCACTGGTTTGAATGTGTTTCAGTGAAAAGGTGTAGTACAATGCAGAATAAAGGAAATTGAGGGAACAAAGCATCATTTCCACTTAACACAAATCTAAAGGTTAAATAGATGAGAACTAAAGACTTGAATTCATTTCCCAGAACAGTGCTTTATTACCAAAATAAACTTGAGACCACCACTTAACTGCAAAGTGAAGTCAACAAAGATATTTGATAGTCATTAATCATCCTAAATAAACAGTACTTTTAAGTGTTTGATTGACACTGTTAGCATAAATTGTGTCCTTCTTTTTAAAATACGCCTCAGATTTTTATCATACACCTACATAATATAATTTAATACCTACCACTCTAGAATTTAACATCCGAGAGCAGACATTGATAGGAAAAATTTTCTAACCCTAAGAAGAGTCCAAAGTAACCATGAGGATGTTTTGTGGATGTTCTTCTAGTTTGTGAACAAAATTGTTATTTTGTCCTTTAAGAGGTTCTTAGCAATTTGAAACATTTGGCTATTTTTAACTGACTAAAGCTACATAGAGATAGCTTCAAAGTTAGTTTAAACAAATTGTATCTGCCTTGGTCTCTTTCTCAGTATACATTTCCATGGTAAATATAAGGCCATGCTGCATACTTACTCAAATCAAATAGTTACATGATTGAAACTTTATATTGTCATATGTAATTTTTAATGAATGATATGAATTAATACTGTCTCATAAACCTATAGCAAGCATATATTTTATAGCATTCTTTTTATATCTATATTCATGTTCACTAATGTTTCATAGGATTCTAAACTTTACATTTTTACCACAAAAAAGGCTTAGAATTTTACCCTTTCCTCCCTAAAATATCTAACCTTATGTATATAGGAGTAATGTGACATTGCTTACTATTCTGTTTTTTATTCTCATTCATCTTATATTTCATTAAAAGCACAATGTAGTATGTGCAAGAATTTGTAACTGCAATATGATACTAATCTGAAAAGCTGTCAACATCATTGTCATAAGTGCCAAGAATTAGTTTAATCTGCTAAGATGCCATATATTGGCTATGTATGTCCTGAAAGTTTCAGTTAATTTAATTTAGTGCATATTTACTGAACACTCAATATGTGTTTAATGTGGGTTAAAAGTTAAACAAGACACCCTGTCCTTAGGATGCTACGATCTAGCTAGTAAAACATAAATCTCCACATGTTTACCAGCTCTGGAAATCACAAGACTTTGGCAAGAAATATCAAGGTGTAATCTAAAGTCTAAAGAGTATCGAATTCTTATTTTGACTTAGCCATCAATTATTTGTCCATGAAGTTTTCCTCAATTTTATTCTATGTGAGAAAATAATATTTGTTCTCAAAAACCTTAAAATACTAATCAAGATGTATAAGGTTCTTGTACACAATACACGGAATATTTTAAGAATAGGGGTCAACATCAGGCCGGGCGTGGTGGCTCACGCCTTAATCCCAGCACTTTGGGAGGCCGAGGCAGGCGGATCACGAGGTCAGGATTTCGAGACCAGTCTGACCAACATGGTGACACCCCGTCTCTACTAAAAATACAAAAAAATTGGCTGGGTGTGGTGGCGTGTGCCTTTAATCCCAGCTACTAATGAGGCTGTGGCAGGACAATCGCTTGAACCTGGGAGGCGGAGGTAGCAATGAGCCGAGATCATGCCGTTCCACTCCAGCCTGGGCAACACAGCGACACTCTGTTTCAAAAGAAAAAAAAAAAAAAAAAGAATAGGGGTCAACATCAAATAACATATATTGAGCTCACTGGAAAAAAAATGCTGTTGATTCACAAATTATGCATATCATTATGTTTACAAGTCACTATTATATGCCTTATGTTACCATTTTAAAAATGCAAGTTAAGTAATATATGCAATAATAATGCAAATCACTACTACCCACAGTAGAAGACTAAAAGACTGTCTAACATTTGGCAAAAATTATTTTTATTAAATCAAAGTAGTAAGGAAATCCTCACTAAAAAGTTAACAGATACTTTAAGCTCTAAAAAAAATAGAAACATAAATAGGCTGCCATGATTTATGTAAATGTGGTATGATAGGAAAGCTCAGGGAATGAAAAAACAGCAGGGAATGCAACTTAACCAACCTTAAAATATCTGTGATATATTGTTTTTAATGACTCACATGGCTTTTATTGTATGATCAAAATTGAGTGCAAATGTTGTGGCTATTCAGTAAAAATAAGTGGCTGCCATTGCAACATATGCATTTCCTGGAGTATGTGTTACTTCATAATTAAAAATGCCATAAAGCACTTACAGTACTAACATTATTTTAAGGGGACACATTTGAAGGAGATGGCCATGTTAACAATTATTTTGTTATAGTTCTATCATGCAAATGTCTTTTTCCTTAAGTTTATTTGAAATCCCATAGTTAAGTTTGTTGATGGAAAACATGAGGCAAAAGGTCTTGTTTGTGGAAATAGAAAGTAGTGTATATGAGGGGCAGGGTGTGTTTTGCTTGGCAGTTCTTTTGCTACCATTTTGTTTTTGTTTTTACTGCTTGAGGGCAGCAAATTGGCAGGTGCAAATAAGGCTCTAGCTTGTTTCATACTGTATTTACAATCAGTTATTATGGGTTAAAATGTCTGTGATGCATAGGGAATTAGGCACATAACTTCTGTTAAGAGTAAAGGAAGCTTAATGCCTAATTTCCAACGGGGCAAAAGTGTACTTCTTCAGCCTACTCTTGCAATAATTTCCAATATTTATAAGGTGTATACAATGGATCATTAGGGATTTTTCTGTTTGTGTCTTATTTTGTACTTACGTAAAGTTTGAAATTTTGAATGTACATATTTATATGCATATTTTTATCTAAAATTCTAATACAGCATATAATTTCCCATAATAACAAAAACTGGAAGATAATGAATAAACATTCCTCCACAATTAACTTGAGAGAAGAAGGAAGAGGGAGAGGAGAAGGAAAGAGAGAGAGAGCTTTCTCAATGTTAAATATTATTTGTTTTACAGTATCTATATAGCATATTGCATTTTAATTTTTGAAAATAGCAAATAGATATTTGCCTATCTAATTTGATGTAAAACAGAATTGTTTTATAATATACTTTGCACTTTACTGTGATTTACATGTACCACATGGCAAATCATGTGTCAGACACATAGCAACCACTAGCAAATAAAGCTTAATGTCACATGATGACACAGAAAACAAAGGTTATAATATTTGTGCAAATATTGCTTTTTAGCAAGGAATTTTTATGCCAATCAAAGGAGAGTAAGAATATTTTTATAAAACATTTAGAATGGGTATTTCCACAAAACACTGATCCGTAGGAACTTTTTTGAGAACTCCTGGAATAGGGCTCCCCGTTTCTGTATTTGCTCTGTGCATTCAGACAAAGAACCAAGATAATCTTGACTTTGAGGAAGAAGAGTGGAAAAGGATTATAGGAGGGGAGTATGAAATAAATAATAAATAAACAAGTGACTGTTGAATAAAACAATTAGTTTTGCCGCGGGCTTCTGCAATAACTTATGAATTCTTACCAGCCTTAGTTTACAGCTGTAACTTTAGGATATAATAGGAGATTGAATCTTATACAGGCAATGAAACAGATGATCAAATTCACAAGGGATTGTGTCAGGTTTTTTCCAGTACTAAAGAAACATATTAATCCTTGTCACTGTTTTCAGAAACGCTGTGACAGAAATAAACCTGTACTGTAACTTGGCCCTTTTAATGAGCTTCTGGAGTGTGGGCTTTCCACTCAGCACCTGAAAAACACAACAAAACACCTTTTATATTAAAGATGTGAGGTTTGCTGCTGGCTAAATTTGTACACAGAAGTCTATAAACCAGTGCTCAGCCAGCTGGGAAGCAAGAAAGCAAATTCAGATTCTGCCATGAACTTCACAGACCAATTATCTACTTGGAATCATGGGAGTTTAACAAACAAATACCAGCCCCTGCTGAGCCTTTTCAGGCCAGCAGCTTATGGGTGATTCAGTTGCATCCGAGGCTTTTAGACTGATCAATTCTTAATCACAAAGCGCAAAAATTATTCTCAGACTCATGTCAGTTTCTTTGGACACCTTTGTTAACAATCTGCTTCAAATCATTTTTTTTAAAAGAAACTGCAGACACTGTTTTTATTGACTCCCCACTTGTAAAATGTTTATAGCTTGTTAATTTATATTTACCCCTTTACTTTTGCCTGCAAATCAACATCACTTAGCACAGTTTGGTTACACTTTGTCCAAAGGAAATTACAGAAGCCTGCTATGGGGCTAAAATGAAGGAAAGCTGCGGAAAATCAATACACTGCTGATTAAACAGATCGTAGCAAATTCACGGCTGTATGCTACAGCATGGAGACATCAGTGTGATGCCTATCTAGCAGTTAATGTGCTTTCAGTCAGGTGAAGAAAATTTCAGAATAAGTCAGGATCACCCAGAAAAACAAGAACTACCTTACACAAGAATGCATGTGTTTATATGAAACCTACATTTTGTATAAGGTAGTATTCCACATGGGGAATTAATGGGATGCATTTATTTTAAGAAATTAAATGGTGTTATATCTTTATTATGACATTTACACTGAGTATTGTGAAAGAAACTAATAACATTGCAAAATCATTTCTATTATTTGGTACCACAAGTCAAGTTGTTTTATCTTTTTATGGAATCTTAGGTTTATCGACATTTTCTTGTATAATATCTATTTGACAATTTGGGAATAGTCAAAATGACTGAAAGATAGTGTATTTGTAGAGGATATCCAAAAGTAATCATGATAGCCAATGAAAATAATCTAAGCAACTCGGAAAGCATCATTTTATTTCCCATTTTAGAGTAGAAAAATGAACACAAAATAAATCAGGTATAAAAAGAAAACATAGTTCATGCATAATTAATTTTTTTAAAAAAGTACTGGGAATGCATAATATTAACACAGCACAGTTATAAAGACAAACATTTGTTTTTTGAATCACAGACAAAGAAAAGCATTTGGGTTACAGGGATGATTTGAGGTATCCTGGCTAAAGCAAAGGTACTCTGAGTTAAAGCATAAACTCTCATTTCCATGCTACCCAGTTCTTAGCTTCTTCAAACTTAATGCTTTGAGAACGGTAGGAAAATGAACATGTCCTGAGGCTGGTTAAGAGGTGGTACCTCCTTCAGTCCAACTTGAAGGACTACATTGCATTGTACTGAGTGTGAAATAAGGAAATGAGGAAAAACAACAAAAAAGTTTAAACACAATTTTTTTGAAAAATACAATGAGTAATTTTTATCTCAACATCTCGTTAAGCTTTTTACTTGACAAAAATATTTATCCATTTACGTGTTATTTCTTTACCAAGAGTTTTATGTTTTGTTTTGTTTTTTAACTTAATACACTGAAGGAAAGTTTTCAGCTATATTTATCATTGTTCATTCAAGATAACTATGACTTTGATATGTTATGGTATTCTGGCAGTTAAGTTTTCATAGTAAATTCTTCTACTAAAAAAATACTTGAGAAAATTATGTTCTATACACAAGAGCCAACTTAAGTCTCAATCTCTGTTGTTTTTAATTCTCTCTTTTTCCAAATATCAAAGTCTTTCAAATGGTAACGTGGTTAAGTTCTTTGCCAAATTTCATGTGTTAAAATGAAGGTGTTTTTGAGTCATCAAAGCTTATAAAAAGACCTTTAACAAGTAAACAGCTTTTCTCCTTTTTTTAAAAAAAAACTGGAAGATGTGGTATAAGAAAACACATTCATGGACACCATATGTGAACCAAGTTTCATCCCAAGATTTTGAGATTTTTGAGAATTCCTAGAAAATGAGGGATTTAAATTTTATAGTCTTAAGAGGTCCAGTCAGTAACACTATTTTCATATGTATCTATCTGTATGTATATATATGAATATAGGTACTGTATATGTATATCTAAATCTCAAGGTGTTATGCTTTGATTATTTTATATAAAATACTTGTTAATCTTGTTTCGGGAAAAAAAAACTGGACTAGGTCTTCAATAGTTCAGGAACCTGAAAAATAATAATTATTTCAGCATTTCTAAAAAAAATCATCACTTTCTTGTATTATGATAAACTATCAAGTTTTTTCACATGTAAGATTAAAAAAAGAGATCACTCATACTCAACAAAACAGTGTTTTGTAACACTAGAAGAGTAAAGCAATGGATATCAATGGAAATAAAATATGGTTTAGAAAATGTAGACAAATATCTATATTTTAAATCCTTATTGGTTTGCTAGGTTGTGTTCTTGTGGATGTACTTTCAGATTTTTTTTCTTTGTGGCATCAAAGAAAACCTAAATTGAAGTGACATATTGGAATAGAAGGAGATAATGGAAGAAGGAAAGGCTGAATAATGTGAATATAAACTTCTAAGCAAAAATTATTTTTTAAGTCTTACAATAGATGTACATATTTTTATATTTTTATAGTTTAATAACTTAACATTGCTTGTTTGTAAACATACCTTACTTTATTGAAAATCTGTACTCTCTGTAATTCTGATAGTTGGCAGGGGTTTGAATACTCTTTGGTAGAAACCCACTTTTTCGTATTAATACGTGTTAATTTATCACCATTAAGTATAAGATCCCTCTGGAAAAAAAAGCTGATGCACATTGCTCTCTAGACTATAATTTCAATGTTCATGATATTAATCTTTAATTAAATTATAGTTATTTTAGAAATGTATATCCTTAATTAAATTATACCACGCATATAAAGAAGAAATGACTATGGCACGATTAAAACATGTTTAAAAATATACTACTGAATTTTGAATGCTGTCTGTCATCTCCAAAGTATGACTAACTAGGCTTCAGAAATGACTACAAAGTCAACTGAAAAATTGCCAAGTAAGACTGGCTCTTTAAAGAACTGTGCATTAAAATTTTGGACAGTTTCTCAATTAAATCTAAATATACTTCTTATATACAGTATTACATTTTTAAATTAATTGCCATACTCCCATTTGTTAAAGAATTTCACTCCATGGGGAAAGCAAAGTCTCACTAGACGTGAATTTTACACTGTGCTAGATCAATCCCAATACCAGTAAATGGATATTATTAAACAGCATGGGGTAGTGCAAACTGGGAAAGAAAACTTGTAGTGTGCTGCCTTTGAGCAGACCTGGCTTGCATGCTGTGACAGGGCAATTGTCGACATGCTTTTTCATGCCAATCTGCAGCTTTTTCAACTCTAGATGCTATGGCAACCAGGGTTTAACAGACTAAGCAGCTAACAAGCTTCCCTGATGGAATTGTCTGGTTGTGTGATTGCCTTGTCTTAGGGAAAATATAAAATAGAATGAAGACGCTTGTGGACATTTGTCAAACTGATTATAATTTGGACAGTTGAATCATAATTGTCTGTTGTGTACCGTACAGTAGTGACATGCTATTTTCCACGTTCCTTGCAGAGCACACCATTGCATTCCCGCATAGGCTATGCTTCCCTTGGGAACAATGGGTCCTGGTTGCTGTGGGTTTGGTGCAACATGGCAGTCCACATTGCACACCAGATCATCTGGGAAAGAAAAGAACAAGGAACAGTTCTAATTTTTTTCTCTTTGAAAAGTCTTGTGTTTGATTTGAGCTATATTTATATGAAATATAATGAATACAAGTTGATGTGAAAAGATATTTCTCTTTTATAAAATGTTCATGTTCATAGGGTAAGTTGTAAATCAAAATATGCAGGTGAATTAATTTGTTATTTATGATTGGGCATAATTTTAGTTCTTTGGGAATATTGATTTTTTAAATTTGCAACCACTTAAACATGCATTTGTGTCACCAATCATATGCATAATTTAAAACACTGAGAAAATAATCAAGCTTCTCTGATGGAATGGTCTCGTTTTAATATTGCCTTGTCCTATTGAAAATGAATAGAAGATACTCTCTTTATCATTTTAAATGATTAAAAGCCTACTAATAAAATTTAGGACTCTTTAAGCAGTCAAAGGCATTGTGTTTTCAAGATCATTTTATACCAAACTTCTAGTTTTTGCTTAGAAGGGATATGTCTTTTAAAAAATTAAAATAATAAAAAAATTCAAATGAAAAGCAAATTATTATTTTTAAAAATCTGGGTTCCATTTTACAGGCAGACATTTAAAAAATGAACTATTTTGCAAGACAACCTCACTAATTATAGAATATAGATTTTATAGGTTGTCGTGAAACATATTGTTTTGTACTTTCAAAAACATCTGTGTTATGTCTTGAAGATAAAACTTGATATTTTTAGAAGGCTCAGAACTAGTGGAAGGTTGTTAAGTTGACGGTAAGATTTTAGCTAGTGCTTGGCCTCATGGAAAGGGTACAAATGATTCCATTAGCACACTCATCTGGGCCACATGTCACCAACCACAGAGTTCTGCTGTTTTTTTATTTTTTGTTTTGAAATACTTATTTAAATTTTGAAATACTTCAAATTGGTGTCCTTGATTTGAGACAGTAGAATAGACCATCGTCCACATTGCCTTTTAAAAAAAATCTTCAAAATCATATACAATGATTTATGTCTAGATGGTGCGATTTCTAAAGCAGACCCATTTCTAGTTTGAGAGATCTATTTATTTTCTTAAACAGGTCTCAGAGTGAGAACAATGTCTTCTATGATGAGTGGCAAACACAACAAGGGTAAGAAATGAATTGGGAACATAGTGCTCACTATATAAAGAACATCTTCTAGACTAGGTTGTAAAAAACCTATTGCAGAGTTATAGTGTACCAAAATTAATAACCTAGGAATCACTGCCAAGCAAACTTTATTCGATATTAACATTAATATTTTTTCACAAAATAGTTTTAGTCACTGGGCTACCAGGTCTTCTCTTCTAATTTTATTTTAGTTTTGAAATTAGCCTTCTTTATTGTGTACCTTTATGCCTGTCACTTTCCTGTTGTTAGCTAGTGTTACAACAGAGAAACCTTTGTTCCTTCTATCTCCTTGAAGAGTATAACTTTTTCCCTACCCTTCAGGGAGCTTAACTGAGTCATATGCTGTGTTAATATCATTTGAAGTTAAGGAAAAGCATATATTTTCAATGATAATGTGGAGTCTCAGTTTTCTTCTGAGTACCAAGACTACAGATTAGGATAACAGAGATGAGGGATTCTGCCTTTGAATTCACTGAAACTCTTTTTTATTCAATGGACTCAAGCTTAGAATGTGACAAATAGTACCTACTTTGGAGTTTAAAGAGCTATACCTGAAAGCAAAGGAATACTTTAAGTCACCATAGAACAGAGGTGAAAGTCAGGGTACTTTATATTAGTTCAATGATGATTTTCCAGAGTATAAGAAAATTATAGTTGAAGGTGCAAGTATTTTTCTTCTTAAGAACTGAAAGCAAATAAGAAAGGGTATTTATTCAGTTACTAAAGAAAATTTCAGCAAAAATGGGAAGCCGCCATGCATTTGTGAAACATTTTGCTTTACGCCCATTATTTAAAGTTATTATTTATCATCTAAAATAGTCAAATACTGACAACCCCACGTTACAGCTTAGAATAAAAGAGAAACCTTGAGTTTATGGGCTTAAGAAGTTGTCAAATTATTAAAATAGGCAAAGATGAGTTTTAACCTTTCCTTTTTAAAATACTTCCCATATTTTTAATTTTTTTCTTTGCCAAGACATATAATACTTTATTATTTTTGTCACATTAAAGTCAATTCTCCATTTTGAAAGGCCCCATAAAGCTACACCATCCATAGCATCTCCTGCAGTGACTTTTCAGTGAAAAAATCTCATCATACCCATATTGAAATGGAATTAAAGTACTAAATTACTTCATTTACAATGGAACTATTATATGGAAGTCATTAACATTTTAGTACAAGTTAGTTTCTAGTATTATCATCTTGATAATATTACCAAAGTTCTACTTGGAGTTGGACAGAGGGCTATGTCTGAATCCCCACTTGGCCATCGACTTCTGCACAAAATTCATATCATGAGGGATCTGGGGGAATCTTCCTGAGAAAGATGAGAATGGCATCAATAATGGTGGTGTGCCATCTTCCTCAAATGGCTTATGAGTCTCTGACTTCTGTGAGGTGAGCAGAGATAAAGTGACACCCCTTCCTGGAAACAACTGAAGCCCTTCCTTGAGAATGCCAGAAGGTGAGCTTTGAGGAAAAGATGAAGTGTAAAATTAAATAAGCCCTTGCAACAATTTGAGTATTTGTGTATGTGTGACCATTCTTATGGTCACAGGCAGTTGAAAAGGTGTTGTTTAGAGTTTGACTGATTTTTCCATAAGCTGTAGTCGGACTGGGCTGATACTTAGATTGCTGGACCTCCATCAGCCAGAAGAGACTACTACTACATTGCCAAAAGTTGTGACTTTTAAAATTTCCCTGCTTAAGTTCCATATTTTCTCAGTGACAATGCATATTTTAAGCTGATTTTGTTTTTGTGTAAAGTTCTCAGTTGAACCAAGCTTTCTAAAAAAAAAAATGTATGAAAAAAAGTGTTATTTTCCCCGAGTTTAGAGTAATTGCTCCTAGGGTGTCTCCAAGTTTTCATGGCTACACAGTGCTCCTCAGCCTCTTGGCAGGTTCTCTTAAGTACAGAAACTTCAACCCCTGTGGAAGGTTGCACAGATCGCTGGAACTAAGTGATGGGACAACGAATCGAAAATCCAGGCAAGGCATAGCACATTTGGAGTGATCCTGCCAGAGATGGCAGGAGGATAGGGAACATTGAGGGGAGAAAACTAGAGAGACAGGGTGTGTGATCCCTCTGGGCAAGACCACAGTAGTCACTATAAGCCTTTCTTCTTCCCTGAAGTCTTTCTATTCTATTCGGATTGGCCGCAGCATAAATAACAGAGTAACAATTACACATTCACATACCGGTTCAGAGATACTGAGTTTTTGACATCTAGCTCTGAAATTTACCTACCCACAACATTGGGCTTCTTCCTGAGATTCTTCTTTTTAAGTATCTAGGGGTTGAAAATAAAATCTTTATTTTATTCTGCATGCTGGTAATTTGTGTCTTTCTTTTATTATTTTTTTTTAATTTTAATTATACTTTAAGTTTTAGGGTACATGTGCACAATGGCCGGGCTGGTCTCAAACTCCTGACCTCATGATCTGCTCGCCCTGGCCTCCCAGGGTGCTGGGATTGCGGGCATGAGCCACTGCACCTGGCCAACTTACTCTCTATACATTGATTTACTTTTTTATTTTAAAATATCTTTGCATTCCCAGTAGAAACCCTAGTAGGTAAAAAAAAAAATTATTGTTTGTAAACCCTTCTTCTTTGATGTTATGCATCTACAGCTAAAGATTTCCCATTAAGCAAGGCAGGAGCTGTATTTCACATATTATAAAATGTTTTATTTTACTATCTTTCAGTTCAAAATACATATTAATTATTCCTGTAATTTTATCTTTAACATATGGCTTTTACATAATTTTAAATAATACTTTTTAAATTTTAAATACTTTTAAATAATAAAAGTATGCTAGTTAATTTCAAAAAAAGAAAAAATATTTGATAATTTCCATGTATTGATGATTTCAGTCTAATCTATTCTGCATTTAACCAACAATTGGTAGTTCCCAAGCTATTCCATAGTTTTAGCTTAAACACATAACACATGCTTAATAAACATTAGTTGAATGAGTGAATGAATAAATGAATGAATGAATGACTAAAGACTTTCAGGACCTGGAAGGGAGGATGTAAAGAACCCAGGGCCAAGTATCATGCAAGCACCAGAGCATCTAGATCCCCTCCGGACACCAGCTTCCTTTCCCACAACCCAAATGTTCTTTTCCTTTTATGAATTTTCTTTAATTGTGACAAAATATATGTAATATAAAATATTATTTTAACTGTAAAAAAAAAAAGAAAATAAAATCTTTTCTTACAGCCAGGGATTGTGGCATGGCCCCATTGTTCTAGCTGCTTGTGAGGATGAGGGGAGGATCTCCTGAGCCCAGGAGTTTGAGGCTGCAGTGAGCAATGATCATGCCACTGCACTCCAGCCCGAGTGACAGGGCAAGACCTCGTGTCTAATACACTAAAATAACTCAGAAAGAATAACACATAAAAATCACAGGAAATTATTTTAAAATATCATGTATAATTTTAATAATGGTATTTTCTTTTAACTTTCAAAACTATTTTTGCTCCAAAGAACAAAAGCAAAAAGAATGTAACAATAATAGTAATAGTAATAATCATGTTAATGAAAAAAGCAAATGTCTGTTTAATACTGTATTCTAGGTTTGCATTTGTTTTGCTATTTTAATTTATTTAATCTTCTCAACAGCCCTAAAAGATAGGTAGTACTATTTTTATTATACAGATGGTAAAATTGAGGCACAGAAAAGTTATTGATTTGCTTGATTTTACACTTCTAAGAAGTTTAGAACCAGTAGTTTAACCCAGGATATCTTGCTTTCAAATAAAAACTCTTTGGCCGGGTGCGGTGGCTCCCGCCTGTAATCCCAGCACTTTAGGAGGCTGAGGTGGGTGGATCACCTGAGGTCAGGAGTTCAAGACCAGCCTGGCCAACATGGTGAAACCCCGTCTCTACTAAAGATACAAAAAAATTAGCTGGGCATGGTGGCACATGCCTGTAATCCCAGCTACTCGGGAGGCTGAGGCAAGAGAATTGCATCTCTATTTGCAAATAAGGAGACTGAGGTGTAGAGAAACTTTCACAAAAAGTAGTAAATAACTAGAAATGAGATTCCAACCAAAGTATACCTAAATCCACATCTTTCTCTTAAGGTTTATTTCGAAACCTAAGTTATTTTCTACTGTAGAAATCAAGAATTGTGAAAATAAAAATTTAAATCTTTCTACAATATTATTTGTGGGAAAGAAAATGGAATAAGTTATGTTATTCGTGGTTTTATGGAGGATGCACAAATTCAGTCTTTGAAGAAGTTATTTGAGAATGTATGTGGTCTTTTTCAGCACTTCAACTCATAGTGCTCCATGTCTACCTCGTATTAAGGGTGACAATTTATACATAACACATTTTTTAAAAAGCAATTTCCTTTACTATGGACTGATCTTGCTTTGGAGTCCAACTACTATTAATGAACAAAAGAAGTTTTAGTTTTTTAGCTATAGATAGTTCATCTCTTCCAGTGTAAAACAGTTGTGGTGAGTGTAAAGTATTTCCTATATTCTTTGGTACTTATTTCTTCAGAAGATGGAGCCTGATTCCCTTCCCTTGAGTGTAGGCTTACTTAGTGACTTGCTTCCAACAAAAGGAATGTGGTGAAACTGACAACGTGTAACTTCTGAAATTAAAACAGAAAAGCATTGTAGTTTCGTCTTTGTGCTTTCTCTGTATCATTCACTTTGAAGAAAGCCAAGTGCCATGTCGTGATCACACTCAAAAAGCCCTATAGAGATGCCCATGTGGCAAGGAACTGAGGCCTCTACCCAGTAACTAGTGAGGAAGTGAGGCCTCCTGCCAACAGCCATGTGAATAAGTTTGAAAGCAGATGTTGAAGCCTCAATTAAGCCTTCAGATGATAGAAGCCCTGGCTAAAATCTTACTTGCCCTTCCGTGTAAAACCCAGAGGCAGAACCACTAAGCTAAGCCATTCCTGAATTCCTGACCTATAGATATTTGAGAAAACAAATGTTGTTGTTATAAGCCACTGAGTTTGGAGGTAATTTGTTGCACAGGAATACGTAATTAATACAATCGTCTTTGTCAGCTAATATCCAGTCAATTCCAAATTCAAAATCCCTAACAGGGTTAGTTCTCCCAATATTCCCTAGAGGGTCTGTCTTTTCTCACCTCCTTTTCAAGTTGGTATATGGCTACAGAGGAAAGCTCATGATGGAGGTGTTTTGAACTGTCTTCTGGTCATTCTCCTTGGCATGAGAGGACCCTCATTCCACTTGGACTCTTTCTTTTTTCACTGAAGTCCACTGAGGGATTGCTCTCATTTGAACATGATCCTGGAATCTACACCTGTTGATTGTTAACTTGGCCATTGCTTCCGGTCATAAAATACTTGCAACCTATAGTCTTTGCTGTGGCCCCAGTTCTCCTTTTATTGACTTGTATTTCCAGCAGTTGTGCATGTGGAACTTTGCATGTCCTTCATAAGAGGTATGGGCCTCAAGGAATCTGATGCTCCACCACCAGCACAGATTATTATTAATTTGTTGCTCTTGAGGCACCATACTCTTCGATGCTATGTTTTATGTGGAGTTTCTCTAAGGTCTTTACAGTTTTTCTGGGCTACTTGAGGACCAAAGAACAAATCTGTTCACTGGGAATCTCTCAAAATTTTCCTTATTATAATTACAAAATATTGGAAGCAGCCTAAATATCCATATATAGAAAAGTCATTAAATAAACTATGGCACACAATTGAGTGTCACGTATATTTTCAGAATATATTGTTATATGAAAAAAGCAAAATCCAAAAACATCTATACTATGTGACTGTTCATCTAAGAAAGAAAGAGGTATAAGAAAATATGTATTGCTCATTTGTGGAAAAGAACTATAAGAAGGATAAAAGAGAAACCAATGAGATTAGTTACATATCAGGGGTGGGTGGGAAAGAGGTGAACGTAAGGGGAAATGGAAACATGGTATAGGGTTGGAGGAGAAACAACACTTCGTGAATGTATGTCTCTATAGCTCCTATTTTAAAACCATGGTATTACTTCACATACTCCTCCCCCTTGTACTCTCCCCCAATTTAACATTACAGGGTTAATTGTAGTCTTTTCCCATTCTCATTTGTAACCTCATTCTCTGACAGTCAGAAACAGGGGTCTTGTTATTTACATTATATTTACTTACTTGTTCGAGTGATAGAGGAATCTCAAGAGCCCACAAGAACAAAATTTAAAGAGCTCCCAATGGTAATAGCTGGGCTAATTTGGAACAACTTAAATAATGCTAGATTTGGATTATGACTCATAGAATAAAATAAAGATCATGGTTTCATATGGATATAAATATATAAATGAAAAAGTAAGTTAGTGGGAGAGAAGACACAGGTCCCTTTTCTGGTAGAATATAAATTAATAATGTAGAAGGAATACCGAAAATAGAAAATAACTGTTAAGCAAATACCGCAGAAATACATGTCATATCTATCTGTCTGTATATATATTGTTCAAACCATCAGCAGATGCTAAAATTAATGAGTGATGACAAACAGGATATTTACACAGTTTCAAAGTATTTTCTCACAAGATATTTATTAATTATGAAGGGAAAATATTAGCATTACAATAGAGAAACCTGGTAGACAGTATTTAGTGATTAGCATTAACATTACTAGTAATGAGATATTATGCCATCATATGTTTCATGATATGATGTACTGAGAATGGCATTACATCACTTCAGTTTTATTTTTGCCAAAAAGGAATAACCACAATCTAATTATGAGAAAACACCAGATTGACACAAATCGAGAGATATTCTAAAAAATATCTTGTATGAACTCTTCAAAAGTGTCAGGAGCATGAAAGACAAAACAATATTAAGGAACTGTCACAGATCACGGGCCCTAAAGAGACATGATAACTAAATGCAATGTGAAATCTTGGATCAGATCTTAGATCATAAAAAAGGATGTTAGTGGAAAACTGGCAAAATTCTAATATGGTCTGTATATTAGTTGATGATATGGTATCGTTGTTAATCTCCTAGTTTTATTTATTCAATTTTCAGAGAGGGTCTCACTCTATAGCCCAGGCTAGAGTGCAGTGGCACAATCATGGCTCACTGCAGCCTTGACCTTCCAGGTTTGAGTGATCCTCCCATCTTAGTCTCCTAAGTAGCTGGGACCACAGGCACATGCCCCCATGCCTGACTAATTTTTGTATTTTTAGTAGAGACAGGGTTTCGCCATGTTGCCCAGGCTTGTCTCAAAATCCTGGACTTAAGTGATCTGCCCGCCTCAGCCTCCCAAAGTGCTAGGAGTATAGGTCTGAGCCATCACACCTAGCCTAATCTCCTGGTTTTAATAATTGCACTACAGTTATAAAAGATGTTAGCATTATGGGAAGCAGGTGAAGGAGGTACAAGAATTATCTGTTGTATTTTGCAACTCTTCTGTAAGTCGAAATTTGTTCTTAAAAATTTGAAAAAAAAACTTGGCAAAAGTGGAACTCTAATGACTTTGCCCCTTCTAAAATAACTCAAGTGTTCTAAGAATACAATTTCAATTTGTATCAAGGTTAGTTAGTTCCAGCGGTTTGAAAAGATATATTGTATCAATTGAAGTCATTAATGATTTCAAACTAGTGTTCTGAATGTAATCAAATTACACACACACACACACACACACACACACACACACACACACACTGCATTATGTATCATTCCCAGCTCTCCATTCTTTGGAGAAGGGAGAATGTTAAGAAAGGACGCTGATGATTGACCTCATGCCAGTCCCTTAATTCTGTCTGTCCTTCGTAGCGTCTTCCCCTATGGGTGAAAGAGATTTCTATTTCCCCACCTGAAAGGAACTGATACTGTTCATTCCCTTCTCCCTCCTCAAGCAGCATAACCTCAACCTTTACTGGGAATAAAATAGCAGAAGTGTGGAAGGGCAAAAAATTCAGATGATTACTAACTCAACTCAAGATGCAGAGGCACTTAAAAATATTATTCCTGGAACACTTATAGACAGCTTAATATATTTTAATACCTGACTATCCTCTCAACTTTGTTCCCAGAAGTTTAACTTTTTTTCTGCTTACATTGAAGGGAAGTTTGATATCTTATACATCATTTGTATCCCCATAACATATTAACAAACACCAACTAGTCAATGCATATTATGGTGATGATTTGAAGTACATTCACCACAAATCATTGAGTATAGTATTAAAGAAATGTAGGGCAATAGCAAAGACATGGAATCAATCCAGGTGTGCATCAGTAGTGGAGTGAATTAAGAAATTGTGGTACATATACACCCTGGAATACTATGCAGTCAGAAAAAAGAATAAAATCACGTCCTTTGAAGCAACGTGGATGCAGCTAGAGACCATTATCCTAAGCGAACTAATGCAAAAACAGAAAATCAAATACCGTCTCTTCTCACTTATAAGTGGGAGCTTAACATTGGGTACACATGGAGATAAAGATGGAAACAATAGAAACTGGGGAATACAAGACACGGGAGGGAAGGATGTGGGGCAAGGGTTGAAAAACCACATATTGCGTATTATGCTCCCTACCTGGGTGATGGGTTCAATTGTACTCCAAACCTCAGCATCACACAATATACCTTTGAAAAAAATCTGCACATGTACCCTCTGAATCTAAAATAAAAGTTAGAAAAAGATGTGGAGGAGTGATCTATGAATAGCAAAGCCTATGATTCTCCTTCCTGCCAAAAGAGTTTGTCAATCATATGAAAAAGTTTGTCTATAGGTAACTTTAAGTTTGCCACTTTTCCTTTCAGTAGCAAAAATGTTTTCAGCTCTAGAAAATCATCACAAATACCATCTACTTAAAGCTCATACATATTATAAATAACTACAGGATCTGTGGGAGATGAAAACCTGTGTTGGAATTCGAGGGCATCTGATTGAAAATGCTATTCATGACCTAAACTTTCATGCTTCAAAAAATTCTTGAAGAAAACCCAATTTCCAGTGGTGCACGGTGGCTCATGCCTGTAATCCCAGCACTTTGGGAGACCAAAGTGGGCAGGTCACTTGAGACCAGAAATTCGCGAACAGCCTGGCCAACATGGTGAAACCCTGTCTCTACTAAAAATACAAAAATTAGCCAGGCATGGTGGAGCACACCTGTAATCCCAGCTACTTGGGAGGCTGAGGCAGGAGAATCGCTTGAACCCCAGAGGCAGAGGTTGCAGTGAGCTGAGATTGTGCCACTGTACTCCAGCCTGGGTGACAGAGTGTGACTCTGTCAAAAACAAAAACAAACAGACAAACAAAAAATTCACTATTTCTATCATGAGAATCCTATCTCCCTCATATGAAATGTGAGCAATTTAAAGACATTAAAAAAACATATGGGATCAAAAGATGAGTAACAAGTGGTGTAATATATGTGAAGATTTAATAGTAGAAAATATCTCATACAATATTAGAGCTAGTTGAAAAATCAAAGCCTTAGAGTCAAAGGTATAGGCATTTTGGCTGGTATAGGAAAGTAAATTCTGAAAATGTTGTTTACCTAGAAAATATAATGATTTAATTTTCTAATTTTTATGTGCATTTAATTATATTTTTTAAGCTATGACTTCTGTTTATGTGCTGACATGCTAAGAATGAACTTGTATTTTTTACAGGATTATGTTTCAATCTTATTGAAAATTCTATATTCATACTGAACAAAAATGGTAAACTGATTTAATTCATTAGAAAAAGGAGGACACTTCATCTTGAAGGTGTCAGCTGCTTTTACAAACAGCCTTGAGTAGTTGCTATTTTTAAATTTTCTTTTATTCACTATCTGTGGATGAGCAATTGCATTTTTTTCACTTTTCATTATTTTAGAGTTGCAGATTACTGTAAAAATACCACTTTTGGCCCATTTAATTTGGGATAAATAGTTGCAATTGGGATAGTTATTCTATTTTAAAAGGCAAAACAGTTGTTAATTTCTTGTAAAATTCTTTTGCCAAATTATGTGTGGTCATTCTAGAGAAAAGAAAAACAAAAAATCTTCTGTTGACATTACTGGGTATTCCCCATGTACAGTAATAATAATGCCAAACCCAGAACCATTATTATCTGCTCCGTTAACTGAAAGACACAACCCCTCTATCTTTTATCTGGTAGCCAACTGAATGCTCACTGAATAGTATCTTCTTATTAAGTATTGAAATATAAATTTTACTATTACTATGTTTATAAACTTCAACTTAGGAAAAGATGTGTTGTTACAGTTTTGAAATAACAATCTGAAGTGGAGTTATGATTAAACTGAAAGGGGACACGTTTGGGTGAACGCAGAGTCGGAAAAAAACAATGATTTGGCATATCGCTAGCATACACAACAAGTGTACCTGTGTGTCTCTTGATCAAAGAATTTATACTAAAAATGGAAATAAATATTAAAAATATGGCTTATATAACATAATGATAACAGCTAACATGTACTAAGATCTTACTCTGTGACAGCCTGTTAAGCCCGTTTCATACATTATCTTACCTATTTTTCATATAGGACTAACATAACATGAAGCTGCTTTCAAAGAGTTCTCTGAAACCCATTCGTTTCATAATTTTTCTAACTGTTAATATAAGTAGCCATATATTTATCTTTTCAATGTAATTCTTTTATATGATGGATGTTTTTAAAGTTATACACTCTTTATTGAGAATCAGATGCTGATATTCCATGAATCTGCTTAAGATTGAATTCATCCTTATATTCCTAAAATTTTTATTTGAAAAGCACATGAGTTTGCATGTTCAAGGTAAATAAGTCCCCAAAATAAACTTTACCTAGCATAGTAAAAAAATATATGAAAGCTTAATGGATAAAAAACAACATCGACACCTTCATTTGCAATAATTGCAGGAATAGTAGAAATGTGCTTTATATTCCGGAAACTCCTTTAACTTTTACAAGGTTTAGTCATCCTGCCTCAAACTTTAAGAGTTTATGTTTTTTCTTCTGTTAAAGTATGCCCCTGGTCCACAGACAAAATGGACTCCCTGTGGCTAACTGAGGTGCTCAAAGTTAAAACAGAACCATATGGCCATATCCGGGTAAGCCAGCAGTCACATAATCTGTGTGTTCAGGAAGATGTAAAAGTATCACAGAATCTCCCTTCTACAGTCAATCTAAACTAGTTTCTATTGGTGCTGCTGGAAACTCCTTCCCCTCATTTGAAAGATATGTAGGACAGAGACTTCTGGTTTTGGGCCTGGAAACCAACCAACCAGGGTTCACCTGCTCCAGCTATTTGGGGCTCAGTTTTATCAACTAATCAGAGCTCAGCTGTACTGCCTAATCAGAAGTCAGCTGTGCCAACCAATCAGAACTAAGCAAGCTTCAATCCTTCATTTGCATAAAGGGACCTGATTAGGAACCTGGGTGGGAGGTTTTGCTCTAACATCCCATGGCTCTCTTAGTTCTCTAAAATGCATTTTTGTTTTACATAGAAAGTTGTGTCTCCTGGTTTGCAAATTGTTCACTGGGAAAACTCTTTCCTCCAAATTCTTGTTCAGAGAACTTTTGGTCACACTTCGCTTACGATGTTTATATAAACTTTGTTTCATTGTTATTATGTATCTTATGTACTTTATAAATGTATATGCAGTTGTAAGCAACAATTATTGGTTTTAACTTTAAAGCTTTCTTCTGAGGTAAGATACACAGTTGTACAATTTATAATTTAAAATTAGTTTTGTGATATTATAAATGTCAAAACTTGTCTTTCAAATAAGATTATTTCCCTGTACTATCTCCTAAACTCAGTAAATTATTTCCTAGTTTCTAGATACCCAAAAGTGTACTGAGTTAAGTAGATTTCTGAGTTGCTTTGATAAAGAATAGACTTAATAGGAGATAACGCAAATGATGTTAAAAGTTATAACCAGCTTGTGTGGAATACTTAATATGTGCCAGGCACTGGTCAAAGCACTTAAGATTGATTATATTGGCTAAACTTAATCTTCTGTGGTAGTTAATGTCATCATCCCCATCTTGTAAATAAGGAAAAGTATTTAGAAAGGTCAAGTTATTTCCCAAGGTCACACATACCGAAAATATTAAAGCAGCCTTCAAAACTGGGTATTCTGGCTTTAGAGTACATGCTGAAATATTAACATGTGCTGAATATAGTCAAGATAAAAGTCTTCCTAGGGCTCAGATAAGATATGCTAGTCAAGTTACTACCTATAGAAAGTCTTAGCTTGTGTTAACTGTGATGTGAGGGGCAACTTAAAGCTGTGGGTAGATTCTAACAGGGTTGAATATTTATTTCTAACGAGGTGTATTCATCTTTCCCTTCAGTAGACAATAGCATTGAAGCAGCTGTTCAAAATGACAGTTTCAGTGAAATGGGTCTTGGATAGGCTGGGAGGAGTGACTTAGCAAACTCCAGAGATGCAGGGTCATGTTTATTTAGTGTATAGGATATTTCAGAAATCAAAATCTGCATTATTCCTCAGATTTGGGTCAGCCTGATTTTAGACTAGACCAATCAAACCAGTGGGGAATCTTTGGAGGACATTTTCAATAAATTAATTTTGGAGAAATTTCTTGAAAATAGTATAGTGTCTAGAGTTGTATTAAAAATGTATAACACCATGCTAGTAGTTGCCTCATGTAATTTTCCTGCTCAAATTGCCATATTTTGCTCTTCAAGGTTTCTTGCCTAAAACCAGTTGATGTGCATCTGAATAATACAAACACTTCAAAATGTAATTTGTTTACATTAATATTTCATGCAATGCAGGTGTGTATAAAAAGTTACCAAAGAAAACTAAGTTAGCAATGTGTTTTAAGGATTAGGGATTCAAGAACATGGTAAATATCCATGGAAAGTTCCTAGTTATATGCACTTAAAAATTACAGTAGAGTCCTCCAGTAGGGTAGTCTAATCTCCAGGTATTGGCTTTGGGTTTAATTAGGATATAAATTCGAGTTTATTGCCTTGCAGCACAAATGTCTGATCTACTTCCCTTTTGAGAGCAGGACTAGAAAGAGGCTTCTTATTTGCTTAAATTTAGAAGGTAGTAAATTTATTAGTAATGAAGCATGCACATATTAACAGTGAGAGGAGGGAAGTGGCAACCTACCTAAGGCCTATCTGAGAAAGAGATAATACAAACATGCTTCAAGGACTAAATGCTGAAGGGTCTGAAATACCTTAAAGCCTAGCGACAAAGGTAATGATACGTCTGGCTACTTCTTTGTGAAAATTGGGGCTTACCAATATCCACACTGTCCCCCAGTAAGTTTTTCTTTGTTTCTTTTAGTAGGAATTCATTACCACTACCATTAAATGCATTCCTACTAAAAATTAGGGAGACAGACACATAATTTGAGATTGAGATTTTAAAGTGTTTGCATTTAATGACATTTAAAAGTTACAGTTTTATTTATTTTTAAACCTGTCAGTGTCGATTTATTTCTTTGTGTTTTAAAAATTCAGTTATGTTTTACAAACCTGCAATATTTTATACCAATTACTAATAAACATCTTAGAAAAGGCAACAGTAAATCAATATTTAATTATTTAAGTAGGACTGTTATTAATTTGATACTATATAAAGGCAGAAAGAAAGAAATGCCTAATATTACCTTCATTTTCTATATTTTCATTATAGATGTGAGTCAGTTTTATATTTTAATAAAGATATCTTGACATTTGTGACATGTAAGTTTATGATAGAATAATTTTTCTTAATAGAAAATGTGTTTCTTCGTTAACAATTTTTGTCAAGAAGTGGCTGTTTGATTTTCTAAATCAGAATCTAGTGGTTTCTTCTGGAGTATTCTCTGTACATACACTGATAAAAAAAAGTTTGAAATTTAAAATCTAAATAAAAAATAGTTAATGCAGGATTGAAAACAGTTAATTTTAATCAATTCAGAGAGACTCAATTAGTCAACAGATGTCTGTGGTGCACACACTATGTTTCAGAAATGAAGTAATGTGTTAGAGACGTGTCCCTGCCTTCATGGAGCTGGCCTTGTAGAATATCTATTTGTCACAGGTATTTCTTCCAGTAGTAATAAAACAAGGATTTGTATGTCTTATAATATACAACTGTTCAATAAATGTCCTGCATTGCATAATGTAAAAGTAGTTGAGACATTTCAAATTACACTTTTCTTAAGGCATATTGGTGCCATGGAAGATTGAAATTACCTAAGCCTATTACAGAACTTTTTACAATTTTGAGACAATGGCAGTATTAAAATGTACAAATAGCATTCTGTAAGGATTAAATGTGTGAACATAATTTACAGCCTTGGAAAATTCAATGTTTTCTTGATTTTCTGAAGTAGCATGGTGTACAATGATCCCAGGTGACATCAATGTGCTCAGTGATAGAGAAGAAGATGATGAGTGCGTACTAAGAGAATTTGCAGTGTATTTTGATGATGTGGTCAATTACTTGACCTTTATGAATATTCATGGAATAATTGGTTTTATTTAATAAGTCCATTTGTGAAAATTTCCACTGCTGCACATTGGTTCTTATCAGAAGAATTTTTTCTTTGAGAGATTACACGTTATGTATCAAACTACCAATTAATGTAATTTGTTTAGAGCTGTTTTTCTTTGTGTACCATCAAGGCATTCGCTATCAAAGGTGAGTGGTAAAGTATCAAGCCAAAAATTTGTTGTGTGGCTATCCCAACAACTTAAACAAAGGGAGTAAGAGAGAACATATGTGTTACATTTACCCAGATATTTCCTTTAACTGAAGCTTTTAAACTAAGATTGATAGAAAACAGTGTTTAGGAAGAAATAATGCATACTGATTTATATAAAATGCTATTCACTGTATTTTTCTTTTTGTATTAGCTTTAATGAATAGATATGCCTTTTTATTTTGTGGTACCCCACCATTAAATGATACCATCACTTTTTTTTTCTGCCTAAATAAATTCAAATTCTTGTCACCTGCTAGCTGTACAGGAAGATTTGAAACATTATTCCTAATTGAGATTTTTACTGAATATCTTTTAAAGATAAATTTGTTTTATTCTTTTACCCACTATTTAAAAGGATTTTCACATTTTTATCTTCTAAAGGAATTGTCAATGAGAAACTAAAACTGCATAGACTATACATTAAAATCACTTTAGTTTTTAAGCTGTCATGAACTGTTTCAAAAAATGCTAAGTTGCTATTGTTTAATGTCTGTCATTTTATAATGCTTTAGAAGTTATCTATCCTGTAAAATTATTAACTGATGCTAAAATTGCCTTGTAAGTATTAGGACAATAGCAATTTTGTAACAGCTGGGGACACTGCCAATGTAAGATAAGTACATTTTGCTCTGTAGATTCATAAAGTGCTTTGAAATGGTTTGTAACTGATGGATGGATGCATTTTCTAAGTGTAGAAAGCAATATTTTGTAGAAGGAAATGGCTTGAAAGCTGACACACATGCATGCAAATGCCATTCTCTTCAGTAAGTAATTTGCTTTTTCTTTCAAAAGCATAAATGGCATAGTTAGACACATTATTTTGTATATTGCACATAACAATACAAGATGCACAAAAACAGCAAGTACAAAACATTTCATATTGATAGAAGAACCCATGGCTGTGGTATATGATTAGCATAAATGTATACACACTGAAGTAATGCCTTCAGGATTAAAAACTGAAACTGAAAAAAAATGGGAAAGTTCTACTAAACTTCAGGAAATGACAACATATATTATGCTTTCTGTCTTTTAATTTAATTTTGCTTCTTGATTGGAATACTGTGAATCTCATTTTAATTGGATATATTTTCCTTAAAGCACTAAATATTAATTATGTTGCCAATGCAAGCTTACAAAGCAATCATGTTGTTGTGCATACCTGCTTAGTATGGCTAACAGTTTTCTTTCTTTTTCTTTCTTTTTTTTTTTTTTAATAAAAGTCAACAGCATCTTTCCTACATAAAAAGTGTTTGCATAGGACTGGTTTGTATCCAGTCAAAATTGTTCTGTAACCTAAATTGGATGTTTGAATTCTTTTAAAAAATATAGTTCCTGATGTATCTTCAGTATCTAGGAACAATTGGCTGAGGGTGTGACCAATAAATATTTGTATTATAAATTTCTCAAAGCATTTGCAAGAAAGACCAAGTTTGAATTGAATGTTTTTCAGAGACACTTTATTTTAAAACCACTCCTGGGCCAGGCGCGGTGGCTCACGCCTGTAACCCCAGCACTTTAGGAGGCTGAGGCGGGCAGATCACGAGGTCAGGAGGTTGAGACCAGCCTGGCCAATATGGTGAAACCCCATCTCTACTAAAAATACAAAATTAGCTGAGCATGGTGGTGAATGCCTGTAATCTCAGCTACTCGGGAGGCTGAGGCAGGAGAATTGCTTGAACCTGGGAGGCAGAGGTTGCAGTGAGCCAAGTTGTGCCACTGCACTCCAGCCTGGGCGACAGAGCGAGATTCTGTGTCAGAAAAACAAAAAGAAAAACACAAAAATCAACAACAAAAAACACTCTTAGCACCTCTGTACTTGTTGAAGAACACAGGCTTTAGACCCAGGTTGATCAGGTTTGAATCCTGATATAAACATGTCTTAGCTGTGTAAACTTAGGCCAGTCTTCAGTTCCTGTTTGCTGTATCAATATAGAGTTATCTCTATTATTGAAGATATCCTCAGATTCTTCTTGATTTTGACACTTTCTGTGTGAAGCACTTAGACAAACTTCACTCAGTAATGGGAATTGAGTAGAAAGAGAAAATCATGCCTTCAAACTTAAGTAAAGCATATTAGAAGTAAAGTAAGTATACTTGTATGATTTTGAAATAGCTACATTATTTAATGCTTAAAAACTTTATGTTTTATTTTATTTGTACAATTTCTCATTTTACTTGGCTATACTTTTCACTGTTGGTGGGAGGGTCTGTGATTATACATATAGTTTTAGTTAGAGCTGTTCTACTTGGTGTTTATGATACCACTAGTGTTAATTAGAATAGTTTTCTTTCAAATCCCCTGTGAGAAATCCTCTGTGACAAAGGCATTTTTCTGACTAACTTCATAGCAAATGGGGATCATATAAATTTCATTACTATAAACCTAAAGCTCCTCATAAAGTATCAAAGGCATTAGTGACATATCTCATTACGGTCTTGGAGACGGGGCCACATCCTATTTTTTCTGTCATCGGTAGGTATGGATTTACTCAGGAATAATGTGCTTTTCTGCTGCTCATCTTTTTTTCTCTTGAGGAAATTTCCCCAATAGTGAAAGATTACATTTCTCTCACAGTAGCTTTTTAGACTTTTCATCTCTAAAGCCTGCTACTTACAGGCCAAACTCCTTGGGTATTTATATACTGTAACCAACCATAGGCAGGCTTTTGGCACACTTATCCTATTATTGATACTTTTTATCCTCTATCATTTTCTGCACAAATCTACTAGAACAAGATAAATTTGTTCACACCTTTTTTTTTTTAACTTTGAGTCCACAGACTGGAAGTGCCTTTGGAATAAACTGCAAGGACACGATATAAACCTTTAGCCCATGCTTATATACAACCTTTCACCATGGTGTGAGCGGGTGTTGGTAAGAAGCTTAATGGCAGATGTCGTAGTGGGATAAACTAATTTCACATTCTTCCATCCCTTCTCTTTAAGTCATGTCATACAAATTAATGTTTCTTTTGTATAAGTTGGATAAATAACTCTCTTCTATGAACAACAGGAAGATAAACATTTTTCTATATGCTGTCTATAAGATCTTAATTATAACATATTTGTAGAAGTCTTAACTTGCAAACCGCTCTGTATTTACTTCCAGAAATTAAAAAAAAAAATTTTAGGAAATACAGTGCCACAAACAAAAATGGTAAATAACCTCCAACATTAAATAATTTGTAACCAACCTGGTAATTTTACTCAAAAATATGTCTTGGAAATGTTTCTTATTAATGCACATGACATGGTTCTACTTCATTCTTTTTGACTGGTGCATGGGGTTTCACAATATGGATAGGTGATCATTTATTTGCCATACCCATGTTGATGAATAGTTAGGTTTTTTGCAATTTTGTGCTACAATGCTTGTATTCGTTCATTCTCGTCCTGCTATGAAGAAATACCTGAGACAGAGAAATTTATTTAAAAAAAGAGGTTTAATTGACTCACTGTTCCACATGGCTGGGGAGGCCTCAGGAAACTTACAATCATGGTGGAAGGGGAAGTAAATATGTCCTTCACGTGGTGGCAGGAGAGAGAAGTGACAAGTAAAAGGGGGAAAAACCCTTTATAAAACCATCAGATCTTATGAGAACTCACTCACTATTACAGGAACAGCATGGAGGTAACCACCCCCATGATACAATTACCTCTCACCGGGTCCTTCCCATGACATGTGGGGATTATGGGAACTACAATTCAAGATGAGATTTGGGTGGGGACACAGCCGAACCATTTCAATGCTACAGTGAACATCCTCATATACATCCTCTTGTATATAAGTATGGTCTTTTCTTTAGGGAGAATAAAAAAGTTTGCTGGGTGATACAGAGTCTCCCAAATGGAACTTTCAATTTATGCTCTCACACTTAGTGTAATACTCTACTCATTTCCCCATCTTTTAGCCAAACTGAACGAAATCAATGTTTTCATTCCTGCCAACCTGATTTTAGGTTAAGAGAGGTCCTCTTTATGGTTTTATTTCATATTTTCCTGTTTACTATGGGTTTGATCATCTTTCATATATTTATTTGTCATTTATGTTGACTCTTTTGCTAATTTCCTGTTCACAAAATTTGTATATGTTCTGTATTGATTATTATCTTTTTCCTTACTATTTATAGGGTGGCCTGTTAAAAATTTTTGAGTGCTGACATGATGCTGCAAGTGGAAGATTCCACACCTGACTTTATGTGACAGGTCACACTGAAAACTCAGTCAACACATTTTTCATACACAAAATTATTAAGAAGAATATTGTATAAATTTACCTTCATGCTAAGAATATGAGGTGTATATGAAACATAGATGAATTTTGTGTTCACCTTGAATTCCATTCCTAAAATATCTAATTATGCATATGTAAATATTCCAAAATCTGAAACAAATAAAAATCAGAACCACTTCTGGGCCCAAACATTTCAGATAAAGGATATTTAACCTGTATTCAATTGTAGATCTTTATTATTTGATGAAATGTCCTTTCAACTTTGGTAAAAATAGGTCCTATTAAATCATATAGACAGGATTTCATTTGCAAGATAGAATTGAATTCTATGCCTTTCAAAACTTATCTAAAGCGTATTTCCGTGAAAAATATATTTGAACATTTAAATGTTTAATATTTACACCCTCCAACCATTTACAAATACTTTAAATTTTGTCTTTTAATTATGCCAGTCTTTTAGAGAGATTTCTGTGTGGATTGAAATCTTTTGGTCACAGTCATCTGAATTGAGCTCAATTATTTTTTAAAAGTCCTGCAAAAGGTCTTACTTTGATATTATAATTGTAACACCTGTAGAAAAGTTATAGTTATGTTTATTCTACCATAATTTTAAAGTTTATGATCACCAGCATGGGAACTGGTTCCCAAATCTTGCTACCAGAAATAAATATACATTTTCTAAATAATTGCTTTTAAAAAGTATCCACTGTATAGTTTCTTTCTTTGCATTGGCTGTCACAAGGCTCAGACCAAAATTAATAGCACATCAGAAAATTGGTTCAAAGAAATGATTAACATCCCAAATGTATTTCAAGTTTCATAAACTTTATTTTTTGTACATTTATTTCCCCTATGATCTAATCTTTTTCTTTGCTTTTAAAATTATGTATAATATATAATTATATATATAGTTATATGTAATTATAAATTATATAAGGTTTTTACTAATTAATTTTACATATACATAGATACAATCTGCTTTTAAACAGATGTTATAGTGAAATTTTCTATGGTGCTAAAGATTTAAAGCTTTGAGCTCATGTCTAAATTTTATCTGAGATAAAGTATATAAAAATAGAAAATACCTTTGACTGCTAAATATAAAACCTATAAAACAAATGGTAGTTCTCTTGTTCATTTTCCTAGTATACTTATTTATAAAACATTAAGACTTCTCAAGTGTAGTAGTGAGAAGAAAGAAAGAGTAGAACAAAGAATTTAATCTGTAACTAACTGTGAACAATCAACTGAGATAAATCACCAGCTTTGGACCAGCCTATAGTTACTTTTCAATGCCATGTTAATAAGAGTTTATAAAATGTCCAAGGTTTGTGTTCACTGAAGCTATAAAACTGACTAAAAATTTTGTTATGGAGCTTTCTTCCACAAAATACACTGGACCAGTTACCATTTTTTAAATTAATATTTTAGTAAAAGTATATAAATCAACTTATTAATAAATAATGTTTAAGGTAATGATTTGCAGTGATGAGAAATAGATTTTAAAACTGGTTACTGTAGGTAGTTATGCATTGAATTGTGTCCCACAAAAAGATACATTCAAATCCTGAACCCCAGCACTTATAAATGTGACCTTAATTGAGTATAAGGTCTTTGCAGATGTAATCAAGTTGAGGTCATACTGGATTGGAATGAGCCCTAATCCAATGACTGGTCTCCTTATAAGAAGAAGAAATTTGTCACAGACACAAGGAGAACACCACGTGACTACAGAGGGAAAGACAAGAGTGATGCTTCTGTAATCTAAGGAATGCTACGGGTTGCACCAGAGGCTAGAAAGAGGCAAGGCAGGATTGTGCCCTAAAGCCTTTGAAGAGGGCATGGGTCAACACCTTGATTTTGGACTTCTAGCCTCCAGAATTGGTAGACAATAAATTTCTGTTGCTATGAGTGATCCAGGTTTGTAGTAATTTGTTGTAGCAGTACTAGAAAAGTAATACAGTGGTCATTATATCTGGACAATTATATTAGAATCTAATAACTAAGAGAGACTGTATCAGGGACCAGTAATATCTTGTCTTCTCCATTTTGTTCCTATGTAAGTTAGATCAGAAAAGATGCTTGTTTGTGAATGATGACAGTAAAATGTTGAATTTTGAAATCTATAAACATCAATTAAAAATTTAAAAATAAAGAAACTTGAGGAAGAATACTTATAGCAGAATTAAATGCCAAAAGAGCTTCAATAAGCAGTAGATTAAAAGAAATATGCAAACATATGTTTGCAAATATGCAAACATTAGGTCAGAAACATATCTGATCCCTAAAAATTGGGGCTAGTTGTTGTTTTAATTTTAAAACAGTTTTAAAACAGGGCTAATTTTAAACAGTGAGTAAGTCCTAGTGCTAATAAGGATTTTGTCCATAACATAACAAAAATAATTTACCTTATTTGTAGCTCTGCATTGATATTTTAAAAATTGACAAAGCTGCTCTTTACTTTCAATTGACTTGTTAAGAGATTATTACATTTTTCACTGAATCATTGAAGTCCAAAAAGCTGTCATGGGCCATTCTCTAATTAAATGTTATAAATGCAATTCTGTTACTTAAGTAAGGAACTGCATTGCTTTATGACTGACAACGTCAATATTCAAACAACCTTAATTACTTCTGAAAGACTGATGCTATTGGGCTTTTAAAGGAATTAATTTAAGGAAGGATGAGTCTCTCACTGACTACTAGAGTATGTTGGTAGCTATCAACGAGATAATACATAGTAGAGGGTTAATTAGCTTTTATTTTCCAGGTATAGAGGTTATTGCAATCTTTTGTAATTGTATACAACTACCTTGGAAAGGTGATTTTGTCACTTTGTAACTATATAATTTTTATGTTCAAGATGGCTTTTATTTCCCTAACAATTTATGTGAGATGTGCCACAATCGTACTTTGCCTCGAGTACTTTTACCTTTTTCTTCACAATGCATCTCAGCCATAAAACTCATTAATCAAATTAGATGGAAGAAGACAAGTTTCCCATGGCTTGATCTTAACTTGTATTCATGATGATTAATCATTGCACAACAGGGGTGAAGTCATTGGAAACATGTCAGTCTCATAGTCCACCATTTAAGTTCAAAGAGAGGAGAAATAGCAAAGTAATGGTCAGGCAAGAAGACCTTTAAAAATGGTTCAATAGTAAGAAGACATTAAATTTTCATTAGAATGCATCAATAAATACTGTAAATTTTTCTATCTTTCTTGGAATTTCTACCTATTTTATTTCCTGCTGAGATATTTGTCACTTTCAGATGCTTTCATAAAAGTTTTACATATATACATCCAGTTTATTCATATGGTTTTTGCATAATTTCCCTGGAAAGAATTTTACTATAAAACTGGTTAAGATATATTTTATCTTAGTACCTTACATTTTTATAGCACTTGCAGATTTCAAAAGCTAATCATTCTATTCCCAAATTTGATAACTTTTTTTCTCTCTCATTTTGTGAGGAGGTCAGAGAGGAAGATTCATAGTTGAGAAGTAATTTTGAATAGATAGTAGATTGATCCCAGTTTGAATTACTTAATATCTCTGACACAATAATATAATAAATCAAAAGCTACAGAAGATATATTTAATATCTGTGCATTTTACTATATGTAAATTTAATTTTTAAAAATCTACACATGAGGATTTACTAATTATCTGTTCTTACTAAACTTCTGATTTGCAAGGATGAGAGATTAAAATTTATAAATATTATCTATTACATATTCCCATGAAATACTTTAGAAATGAAGATCTGATTTCCTTGCAGGGTTGGTATGCCATTCTGAAATAATAAATTGAGACATTTGCTCACAAAATAGAAATTACTGCAATTATTTTCATGAAGAGATCATGAAGGAGAATCACAAAGAGACCTTTGTGATATGGTACCTAGTATCTCTCTAATTTCATTTTTTAAATGTTCCCTCTTTCGGTGCTTCCATATTATCAAACTACATTCTTACATTTATTTATTCTTTTATTTCTTCTACATGTGTCAAATGCATTAGCATCACAAAGTAACTGTCTATGCAATAGCCTTGTCTTCAAATACTCGACTTTTAGGAACTCTCTGTTCCCACTTCTCCACTGAAATTGCAGCCCAATGTTCTCTGTGTTGTTAGATTCAGGGGTCACTTCATAGTCTGCACTTTATCTTTCAGCAGAATTTAATGTGGATAACCTATACTTTGAAACAAAAAAAGTCATCCCTCTGTGACACTACTTTGTTCTGATTTTCCTTTTTTTCACCCTTTATCATTATTTTTTGCTAGCTCCTCCACCACTTTTTAAGTGTTTGGTGACTTTGATTTCTCAACTGTTTGTTAGTTTCATCCTGGGACTTCTCTATCCTTGCACTTTGGAGAAGATATCTGGCATTCAAATTCCAGCCTTACCACTTACTAGCTGTGTGACTGTGGGCAAGTCTCTTAACACTTTTGTGTTTTGGTTTTATCATCTGTAAAATAAGGGTAATAATACCACATACTTTATAGAGTTATTGTATTAAATGAGAAAATATGAACAAAATGCTGAGAACAGTGCCTGTGACTTAACATGTGTTTTATAAGTGTTAATTATGCTTATGATAAAATTTTCCCCCAGAGTATCTTCTCTAATGCAATGGCTTTAATCCTGTATCTCTATGCTGATAAGAATCAAATTTATATTTATTTCAAATATCACACATAGATTTCAAACAAATATTTTAATCATAAATTTGATATATCCATATGTATATGTAAAATGCATATCAAACTTTACATATACAAAATGAAAATCTTTATATCTTCCCTTCAAATTAGTGTCACTCCCTGTTTTGACACTACCTTCAATTTGGTATCTCCAGTAAAAAAATCTTTGGAGCTATTCTTCATTCTTTATTTTCTCTTAATTTCACATTCTATCCATCAGCGATTCCTATTTGTTCTATTCCCCAGCAAATAGCTCAAACCCATCCATTTCTCTGAATACACATTGCTATCAGCCTAGTGAAAGTGACTATTCCTTCTTTTTTAAAATTTTACCAACAATTAAGAACTTTTTTTTTTTTTATACCAACTATTGTCACATACATATAACGCATATAGACATATGGACACACAGAAGATACTTCTTACCTGGAGTTATATACTAGCAATATTTTCTGCTTTCACTCTTGCCCTTCTGCAGTCTATCTCTGTAAATCAGCTGTAATAAAAGAAAAAAATTGGAAGTGGTAGATACTTAAAGTGGCTGAATAAGTCTACTCTGAATAGGTATATTTTCTTTTATTTTAAATTGACAGATAAAATTGTGTGTATTTATTATGTACAACAAGATTGTTTTGAAGTATATATATTGTAGAATGACTAAATATAGCTAATTTAACATATGAATTACTTCACATAGATAGTATTTCTTTGTGGTCTGATCACTTAATACCCACTCTCAGCATTTTGCAATAATACAATATATCATTATTAATTATAGTCACTTAGTACAACAGATTTCTTGGACTTATTTCTCTTGTCTAACTGAAATTTTGATTCCTTTGACAAACATCTTCTCAGCTCTCTCCTCTGCCACTGCCCTAGCTTCTGGTAGCCAGTATTCTACTCTCTACTTCTATAAGGTCAACTTGTTTAGATTCCACATATTAGTGAAATCATGTGGTATTTGTCTTTCTGTGCCTATTTTGCTTAACACAATGTCCTCTAGACTCATCCAGGTGTTCACAAATGACAACATTTCCTTCTTGTTTATGGCTGAATAGTATTCCATTGTGTATATATGTATATACAACTTTTCTGTATCTATTCATTGGTTGATGGGGACAAGCTGATTCCATATTTTGGCTACTGTAAATAATTCTATAATGAACATGGAAATGCAGATATCTCTGATAAGATTTCATTTTCTTTGGCTATATACCCAGTAGTGGGATACCTATGTCATATTGTAGCCATATTTTTAATTGTTTGGGGAACCTCCATACTGTTTTTCATAATGGCTACTCTAATTTACATTTCCATCCAATGGGAATATCCTTTTCTCCACCTTTTCACCAACACTTGTTATATTTTGTATTTTATATGATAGACATTCTAACATGTGTGAAGTAATATCTCATTGTGGTTTAAATTTTTATTTCTCTGATTAGTGATGTTGACCATATTTTCATATACTTTTTGGCCATTTTTATGTCTTCTATTGAGAAATGTCTATTCAGGTCATTTTCCCATTTAAAATAAGCTTATGTCTTTTCTTGTTATTGAGTAGAGTTCCTTGTATGTTTTGGATATTAACTCCTTTTAAGACGTATAGTTTGCAAATATTTTGTTATATTGTATGAGTTGTCTCTTCATTCTGTTGATCATTTCCTTTGTTTTGCAGATTTTTAATTGGATGTAATTCCATTTCTCTATTTTTTCTTTTGTTGTCTGTGCTTTTGGGGTCATATTCAAAAACCGCCCAGACCAATGTCATTGACGTTTTCCCCTAAGTTTTCTTCCAGAAGTTTAATAGTTTTGTGTCTTAAATTCCAGCCTTTATTCTATTTTGAATTGATTTTTCTGTATGGTAAGAGATAAGGGTATAATTTCATTTTTCTGCATGTAGATATTCACTATTCATTGAAGAGATTGTCCTTTCCTCATTGTATGTTTTTGGCACCTTTGTTGAAATCAGTTGAGTGTAAATGCATGGATTCATTTCTGGTCTCCTTTGAATTGGTATATTTTAAATAGAACCTTGTAGACTGAGAAGGCCCTACTCTGGTGAAGACTGTGTACAAGGAATTCCAGGAGAACATCACTGGGATGGGAAAGCTCTTGCCTGTTTCACAAAACTTAAAGACAGCCAATGTGCATTGAACTTTTATGAGAAATAACTATGTTTGGAAAATTAGGCAGGAAATAGATCTTTGTGGATCTTAGTCCGGTAACTAGTACTGATTATTTTACCAGCTACAATTTTTAAGAACAGATATGACACAAAACAATTTGTGTTTATAGACAATAACTACTTCTTTAGTTTAATTAGATCTCATTTGTCTATTTTGGCTTTTGATGCCATTGCTTTTGGTGTTTTCGTCATGAAGTCTTTGCCCATGCCTATGTCCTGAATGGTATTGCCTAGGTTTTCTTCTAGGGTTTTTATGGTTTTAGGTCTTATGATTAAGTCTTTCATCCATCTTGAGTTAATTTTTGTATAAGGTGTAATGAAGGGATCCAGTTTCAGCTTTCTACATATGGCCACCCAGTTGTCCCAACATCATTTGTTAAATAGAGAATCCTTTCCTCATTGCTTGCTTTTGTCAGGTTTGTCAAAGACAGATCGTTGTAGATGTGTGGTGTTATTTCTGAGGCCTCTGTTCTGTTCCATTTGTCTATCTCTCTGTTTTAGTACCAGTACCATGCTGTTTTGATTACTGCAGCCTTGTAGTATAGTTTGAAGTCACGTAGAGTGATGTCTCCAGCTTTATTCTTTTTGCTTAGGATTGTCTTGGCTATGTGGGCTTTTATTTGATTCCATATCAAATTTAAAATAGTTTTCTCTAATTCTGTCAAGAAAGTCAATGGTAGCTTGATGGGGATAGCATTGAATCTGTAAATTACTTTGGGTAGTATGGCCATTTTCACGATATTGATTCTTCCTATCCATGAGCATGGAATGTTTTTCCATTTGTTTGTGTCCTCTTTTATTTTGTTGAGCAGTGGTTTGTAGTTCTCCTTGAAGAGGTCCTTCACATCCCTTGTAAGTTGGAATCCTAGGTATTTTATTCTCTTTGTAGAAATTGTGAATGGGAGATCACTCATGATTTGGTTCTCTGATTGTCTATTATTGGTGTAGAGGAGTGCTTGTGATTTTTGCACCATGATTTCATATCCTGAGACTTTGCTGAAGTTACTTATCAGCTTAAGGAGATTTTGCGCTGAGACAACAAGGTTTTGTAAATATACAATCATGTCATCTGTGAACAGTGACAATTTGATTTCTTCGTTTCCTATTTGAATACCCCTATATTTCTTTCTCTTGCCTGATTGTCCTGGCCATAACTTCCAATACTATGCTGAATACGAGTGGTGAGAGAGGGCTTCTGCACAGCAAAAGAAACTACCATCAGAGTAAACAGCAACCTACAGAATGGAAGAAAATTTTTGCAATCTATCCATCTGACAAAGAGCTAATATCCATAATCTACAAGGAACTTAAACAAATTAACAAGAAAAAAACAAACAACCCCATAAAAAAGTGGCTATGAACAGACATTTCTCAAAAGAAGACATTTATGTGGCCAAAAAAATATGAAAAAAGGCTCATCATCACTGGTCATTAGAGAAATGCAAATCAAAACCACAATGAGATCCCATCTCATGCCAGTTTGAATGGTGATCATTAAAAAGTCAGGAAACAGGCCAGGTGCGGTGGCTTATGCCTGTAATCCCAGCACTTTGGGAGGCTTGGGTGGACGGATCACGAGGTCATGAAATCGAGACCATCCTGGCTAACACAGTGAAACTCTGTCTCTACTAAAAATGCAAAAAATTAGCCGGGGGTGGTGGTGGGCGCCTGTTGTCCTAGCTACTTGGGAGGCTGAGGCAGGAGAACGGCATGAACCTGGGAGGTAGAGCTTGCAGTGAGCCAGGATCACACCACTGCACTCTAGCCTGGGCAACAGAGTGAGACTCCATCCCCCGTTCCACGAAAAAAAAAAAAAAAAAAAAAAAGGAAAAAAAGCTGGGAAACAACAGATGCTGGAGAGGATGCAGAGAAATACGAACCTTTTATACAGTTGGGAGTGTAAATATGTTCAACCATTGTGGAAGACAGTGTGGCAATTCCTCAAGGATCTAGAACTAGAAATACCATTTGACCCAGCAGTCCCATTACTGGGCATATACCCAAAGGATTATAAATCATTCTACTATAAAGACACATGCACACATACATTTATTGCAGCACCATTCACAATAGCAAAGACTTGGAACCAACCTAAAGGCCCATCAATGATAGACTGGATAAAGAAAATGTGGCACATACTCACCATGGAATACTATGCAGCCATAAAAAAGGATGAGTTCATGTCCTTTGCAGGGACATGGATGAAGCTGGGAACCATCATTCTCAGCAAACTGACACAGGAACAGAAAACCAAACACCGCATGTTCTCACTCATAAGTGGGAGTTTAACAATGAGAACACATGGACACAGGGAGGGGAACATCACACTCCAGGGCCTGAAGATGGGTGGGGTGCTAGGTGAGGGATAGCATTAGGAAAAATACTACATGACGGGTTGATGGGGGCAGCAATCCACCACGGCACATGTATACCTATGTAACAAACCTGCACATTCTGCACATGTATCCCAGAACTTAAGGTATTAAAAAAAAAAAAAGATAACTGCTTCTTTGTGGAAGGACTGGAAGAAAACAAGAGTGGAAACAAGTAAACTATCGAAGTAGATTGGAAGAGGTAGTAGCAAGTGGAGACATATTTTGGAGATAAAATGAGTTATCAAAATGATTTGCTGATATATGGCCTCAGAGAATAGGTAAATGATGATTACCAAGTCCCTGATTTGAGCCACTGTGTGGACATTGATGCCAGTTAATGAAATGAATGGTTGGAAGTTATATATTTCTTGATACTAGAATACAAAAAAGACATTTGAATTAGAAATACCAATTTGAGGCCAGGCGTGGTGGCTCACGCTTGTAATCCCAGCAGTTTGGGAGGCTTAGGCAGGTGGATCACGAGGTCAGGAGATTGAGACCATCCTGCCTAACACGGTGAAACCCCATGTCTACTAAAAATACAAAAAAAAAAAAAAAATTAGCTGGGTGTGATGGCACGTGCCTGTAATCCGTTACTCAGGAGGCTGAGGCAGGAGAATCACTTGAACCTGGGAGGCGGAGGTTGGAGTGAGCCGAGATCGCGCCACTGCACTCCAACAAACAAAACCACGATTTGGCAATAATCAGCATTTAGATGGCATTTATGACCAAGGGAATAATTGATGTGTCCTAGAAAGAATGTAGAAAAATAACAGAGGAGGATCCAGGATTTGATTTTGAAGAACTCCAGTTTTTAAAAGTAGATAGGAAGAAAGAGGCTAAGAAAAATGTCACCACACATGACGTCTTATTTTTCTACATCTACATTTTGTACGCTAACACCTCCATAATTTGTTTGGCAAACTCTTATTCCTCCTTTGTAGTATAATTCACATATTATCTCCACTGTCATACCTTCTCTGCCTCTATCAGAGAATTAATGGTTTTCTCATATGTAAAGCTGTTACCTATACTACAAATAATGATAATTATTTAAGCAACATTTATCACATGATTATTAAATAACAAATGCACATTAATAGGTGGTTGATGCATTATCTCAACCTTCATTACAACAACTCTTTGAGGGAAGAATTATACTATTTACAGATGAGAAACCTAAAGTAACTTAACAACTAGTTACTGATGGAGCTGGGAGTTGAGTTCAGGTTGTTAGCAGTGGAAGTCTATTTATGTAATAACTACATTGTTTTATACAAACCTAGTATTTTACTTTCACACTGTATCATATTTCTTTACATAAGTAAGGATAAACATGACAAATAAAAAACAGGAATCTAAACAGAAATTTAAATTATACTTATTTGTTTTTTTCTTTGTCTTTTTCCTTTACTAAACAGTGAGCAATTCATGGCTTATTAAGTTTTGTAGGTTCCATACCAGCATGATGACACTAAATTAATATTTGCTGTATGATTAAATAAATATAGATTCTCAATTTTAAGAGTGAATTCTTATAAAATTTTAAGTTCTTCTGCTTAATCTCTTATTTGCATATCTATATACTCACTTGCTCAATGTTAGATGTGGAATCCAAATTTGGTAAATGGAATTTGGGATATAAGCTTTCAGTAAGTTTATTAGACCTGAGCTGTCTTTTGTGCATCTTCTGTATACTGAAATTACTTTTTCCAACATACATCACTAAAATATCCTGCTGGTTGTTTATTAAATTATTTTCTGTAATTTGTTCTCAGTTGTTGTTTCATGCAATTTGTTCAGGCCTATCTTTTTTTTTTTTTTTCTGGCTTCCCCACCATTTTGAAGTAGTCTTCTGTTACTAAGAATTTAATTTCATGCTGCTCTCAAGTATCTTGAATGGAGACCAAAATGTGTGTGAATTCTGGAATGGTAAAATACTAATTTTGTATAATTTATGAAAGATAACTGTGTTAAATGTTCTTTGCTGTAAAAATTCAATAAAAAGGATAAATATTCTTTTAAAATAATATTAATTCAGCAAACTACCTTTTATTGTTAAAATTATGAAAGACTAGTTTAAAGTGGACTAGAATTATTACTGAATTAAAAGACAAATTGTATCTATTTTAACAATGACTGGGTTCGGCTTCAGAAAGGTTGACATCATTAAAATGTTTTACTTTGTCAGGCAATTTCCAATGAGACTATTTCTGTTATTAAGAAGCTTTCATTGCCTTGACACACTTTCCAAAATGCATGCTAAGTGTTTTCCTCTATAAATTAAATCAAAACACTTCAAAACAAAATATTTCCATGTAATGTAATATTACACAATCACAAGGAATGTATCAATTATTTCAAACTTACAAAGTAGCAGCTTTTTCTATGTTATTTGAAGGACAGTTTCACGCCCCAGGGATACTAAGATCTAAGCTGGGATTCCCACTTAGCAGGAGATTTTGGGGTACAGGGATAAGTCATGGAAGGCAATTTTGTATTACTTCAAGTGGGCTTTGATATGGAAATAAATTTTAAATTGAGCAATCTCATTTTACCAAGTACGTCATTTGATACCAGTCAAATTTCCACATTTTTTTTACCCAAAGAAATGAATTGATACCTGCATCATAACTTAACCATTTTCTAAGGATACTTTGTATCTGGCAAGAGGGGAGTTGCTCCTCATTTTATGTATGCTCTAAATATCTATACCCCAGATAGTTCTATCATCTGGAATACAGCAAGTCATTTATTGATTTTATATTTTGTGTTTTGACAGGATTAATTTTTTTTATTTCACCCTTTTGACCCTTTGCTTACCTTTAAACTAGCTCTCTTACCGGGCACACAAAGGAACAAATGTATTTACAATATCTAATTCTTACTTGTTATCCTCTTCCTTCATTTTGTTTGTTTGTTTGTTTTTGAGACAGGGTCTCGCTCTGTCGCCCAGGCTGGAGTGCAGTGGTGCAATCTTGGCTCACTGCAACCTCTGCCTCCCAGATTCAAGCGATTCTGCTACCTCAGCCACCCTCCTGAGTAGCTGGGGTTACAGGTGCTTGCTACCATGCCCAGCTAATTTTTGTATTTTTTTAGTAGAGATGGGGCTTTCACTGTGTTGTCCAGGCTGTCTTGAACTCCTGACCTCAAGTGATCCATGCACCTCAGCCTCCCAAAGTGCTGGGATTACAGGCATGAGCCACCGCACCCAGGTTTCCTTCATTTCTTTTTACTTTTTTGAAATCTGCTTCACATCCTCACAATGTACTTTCGTCTTCCCATTCGTTGAATACACTGGTCTATGTTTGCATACCTGGAATCTTTATTATAGTCAACCATGCAATGAAACCTTAACATTATAGAATCTATGATCTCTTTAATTTCATGAACCTCTCCAGACCTATTATTATTATCATTACCTGGAAAATTCTCCACTTTTTATGTCCTATACTTTGTGCCCAAGCTGGATAGCTGTGTGTATGAGTATTGTTAACTATGCACATAAAGCCCACTATAAATGCATGTTAACTAATTTTGACTAGATCCACATCGGAACAATTATTTGTATTTCTCAGAAAATGTTCAATTTCCCATTAAATTTTCCAACACAATGAGTTCAAAAATGTTTACAGCCTGAAAAACCCAAACTTATGTTTGTTCTCATCATGCATAGATAACAAAGTATCCATTTCCTGTGTTTAAAATCAAAAGCATTTAAATTATATTCTGCCATGTGCTATTCTCCATTTGTTAAAATATATCTGTGTATTTCACTATTATTTCATACTTAGATTCTTTCTCAGAGGAAAGGGTCTTCCTCCTACCCTGTGAGCTAGATCATGTCCCCATGCTCCTATTATGTTCCCTCTTCTTTTCCTTGTGAATTATTACCTTTCCTTGCATCATCAATCTCACTCCGTTAGATTATCTCCACTTGTCTACAAAGATACTTAAGTATCTTCTAGCCTAAAAATACTTCTATTTCTTCAATTTCCCTCTCTTTTTATTTACTATACAAATATCAAGGAGACAACTTTCCATTTGTAGATTTCTCTTTTCCACACTCAATTGCCTTTTCCCATCACTCTTCAGATACTGCTTTCTTGAAAATGACTAATGACTCTCTGGAGTGTTTGACCCTTTTCCAACTGAGTCTTCTCCATGCCATGCCTTTCCTTGGCTCTCTAATATCACCTTCTTCCACCTCTCTGATAATTATTTTTTTCCATCTTCTTTTTTTATTCTTCACTACTATTGTCCTTTAAAAGAGGCAAACCATGTAAATAAACATAGATAAACTACATAAAACAGGAAAACCTTAAAAGAGAAAAACCATGAATCTGTTCTCAGCCCATCTCTACTTTTTTTCATCATTTTTGTCTTTCTTGATACATGACCGTTATGTATATGTGTCAATCATTTCTTCATAAGTAATGTCCAAATCACTAGGTCCATGTCTAAATGCCAGGCGTGACTCTTCAACTACTTGCTGAATGCATTACACATAGGTTTCAAAACTTCTAACCTATTAAAACATTTAAGGTTTTTTATTATCTGCCTATAATGTGAATGCTATCTACATTTTGTAGTAAGTAACCCCTTTATGCAGTAGACACTCTTAAATTGAATAATTTTGCCTCTCTCTAAGTATGTCTTGTCTTTACTTTCTGTTTGCTCCTGTATTTTCTTCCCTCTGTGATACACTTTAGTATTCCTAGCTTTTCATAGGTGAGTGCACATCATATGTTTCTTACCTTGAATTCTTCCTTAACAGGATGGGATATTCCTTTCCTCTAAACTCTCAAATGTTTTCTTAGCCTTTTCATGCTTCTGATGTGCAGACTGGTCAGATCTCAAGGTTTAAGTGAAGAGTATCAGTTTCACCTGCTGAATTCTATTGCTATTGTGTTGTTTGTGTTTGGAACTCAGCCTCTGGAGCAGTGATTCCTAGAGTTTAGAAGAAGTTTTCTTACCCAAGTTTATATCCTTCCAAAGCATCTAACATAGCACCTTTTTCTTTCCCAAAGAGACATTTAATGTAAATACTCAGAGTACATAAATATTGTTTGCTACGCATGAAATTCTTAGCATTTAGTTTAGAAAAACTAAAATTGTTTTTTCTTTCCTCATCCCTACTTGATGCTCGTTTTGTACATATCTCTCCAAATTTGATATTGTGACTATTCTTTTCCCTCCTACCAATGGAAATGCTATTAAAAATACATCAACACCTATTACCCTTTCCCATAAAACATCCTGAATGTAAGTATGCAGTTAATTGTGTTATCTGGTTTTTCAAATGGAAAATAATCCAAACAGAATGTTTAACTAGTTGATTATCTATGGCTGAGTCCTGGAAAGGTATGGGCCTCATCCACACTATGTCTAATAGAACACCGTATTGCAGGAGACATGTTATTTTTAGGTGAGTACAGCTTCACAAGTTTTAATTTAAAGAGTTTTGGTGCAGGATGTCTTAAAATCAATAAATGCTTGCAAATTGTGGAGCTGCTAGTTTGGCTACAGAATCAAAAACGTAATGGGAAAATGACTATAACAGAGCAATAATCATAAAGTTTATTATATACCCAAAACAAAGTGATGAAATAAGAAAAGACTCTCCAAAATGAAAAGATATTAAAATTTTCATTGACACAGACCTAGTAATAAAGCTTAGAGCATGACTATTGAGGTCTTATACTGACAGGAATACACATCTTCAAAGAAATTGCGTAGAGGATGCTTTAATAATTGTAACTTATTCTGTAGATGGTACCTGAATTAGGGTTCTCTAAAGGGACAGAACTAATAGGTTAGATGATAGGGAGTTTATCAGGGCAAATTGACTCACATGATCACAAGGCGAAGTCCCACAAGGCTGTCTGCAAGCTGAGGAGATGGGAATTCAGTCCAAGTCCCAAAATCTGAAAGGCAGGGAGGCCGACAGTGCAGCCTTTAGTCTGTGGCCAAACGCCCGAGAGGCCCTGGCAAACCACTAGTGTAAATCTAAAAGTCCAAAAGCTGAAGAACTTGGAGTCTGATGTTTGAGGGCAGGGAGCATCCAGCACAAGAGAAAGATGAAGTCTGGAAGGCTCAGCAAGTCAAGTCCTTTCATGCTCTTCTGCCTGCTTTATTCTAGCCCCGCTGGCAACTGATTAGATGGTGCCCACCAAGATTGAGGGTGGGTCTGCCTTTCCCAGTCCACTGACTGAAATGTTAATCTCCTTTGGCAACACCCTCACAGACACACCCAAGATTAATACTTTGCATCCTTCAATACAATCAAGTTGACACTCAATATTAACCATCACAATACTTTATAAGTTGCTGTGGATTACATGAGAGAAAATGCCAAGTGGTGTACATTAAGGATGAAAAATAAAACCATTTTAATCTTAAAACCATAAGTCATAAAGAAGAACTGATTTCTACGAACTTACTCTTGTACTTAGCAGTGAATAGGAGCATTGCAATTATTACAAACTTTATTTGGTATAATTCCTGAAATTACTTATACATTGATTGAGAAGCTTTTCAAAAAGTCGGTGTACCCTTGCTGTGAACAAAGTAAACCATTTTTTATTTTTGCGGTTCAATTGTTTCTGAGATTAGGATAATTTTTACAATAATATTATAACAAAAATATTTATATTTTTCTGGTTATCTTTAAAAGTAAGGTACATATACATTATAAAACATAGTTTCCTTTGGGCTGTTGTGTTAAACAACACAATAGTATGATGAATTCATGACATAGTGGTGCTATTTTTAGGAACTTTGATTTCAGGAATTATATTTCTTAACTAAAATATATTTGTAGGGCCAATTTCTTTCATTAACCATTCCTTTTTAACATTTAAGGACACTCTACCTATTGCTATTTTGTAGACATTAACATGGATCCCATACACTCATTTAAACAGGCGTATGTTAAGTGGCTTTAAAAGTCCCTTTTCCCATGGATAAAAGGGTTTTCTTTTAAATGCAATGATTCAGAAGGCTACCTCCACTCACCATCTCACCCTATATGTGTAATAAGATTTATGTGAGATAGGTATTCTAATATGTTAGCCCAGGGCAGTAATTAAATGATGTTCTCTGGGGTAAGGCTGTGTGGCTTCAATTCGCAGCTCTGCCATTTACTAGTTGTTTGGTTTTGAGAACACTCTTTAGCTTCTTTATGTTTCACTTTTTAAGTCTTTATATTTGTGGTAATGGTACCTGTCTCACAGTGTTGTGGTGAGGACTGAATGAGTTATTGAATGTGTCTGGCCCAGTCTAGCCACTTAATATGTATTAACTATGTTTACCATTATCAAGTGAGAAATGTATAAAATATTTTATTAATTCACTAATTCAAGAAATATTTGTATTCTTGTTAATATAGGTACTGTTCTAGACACTGTCACTGCCCTCAAGATGTCAACAGTTCACAAAAAATGGCCAAGGTAAACAATTATAAAAAAGAGTAATAAAGTGCTAAATAAAAGCTGCACTTAGGGTAGTATAGCAGAACAAAGGAATTTTGACTACAAAAGTATATACATTAATGGTAACAAGAATTGGACTGCAAGATCAGAATTTGACACAACTGACATCAATAAATTTTAACAAAAAGAACCAAACATTTTTAAAAAGAGTGTATCTGACAATTTATGCATTTTTTTTCTGAGAAAATAGAATAAAAGGCTACAATTCTACTACTTAAGTAATAATGGCCCTCATTATTGATTTATGTAATCCTTACATTAAAGGAAAAAGGCTTTAAAATTTTTAGAAATAGTAAGCATGCATTTTAGATTCAAATCATACACTAATTTCATCTCCTATACATATAGTATTCCATACTATGGCAGGTGGATAACAATTATTCTGCCGAGTTCCTACGTACCGATACCTGGCATTATGATGAAGATTTGCTTTCATTTTTTACAAATACCATCAAATCCCACAGGACAGAAATAAATTTTCATTGGTCATTATTGTACTTGCTTCATCACCACCTCTCACATTGTTTATTTAAAGAAGTGGCAACAACAGACATAAATATCAGGGTGATTAAGTGTTTTATATTTTTAATAATTCATATTTGTTTCTCCTTTCTTGGGAAAATAATGTGCCTGTTGTTTCTTTCTTTCTTTCTTTCTTTCTTTCTTTCTTTCTTTCTTTCTTTTCTTTCTTTTCTTTCTTTTCTTTCTTTTCTTTCTTTCTTTTCTTTCTTTCCTACCAAGTTTTACTCTGTTGCCCAGGCTGGAGTGCAGTGGTGTGATCTCAGCTCACTGCAACCTCCACCACCCAAGTTCAAGCAATTTTTCTAACTCCTGAGTAGCTGGGATTACAGCCACACACTACTATGCCTGGCTAATTTTTGTATCTTTAGTAGAGATGGGGTTTCAACATATTGGTCAGGCTGGTCTTGAGCTCCTGAACTCGTGATCCACCTGCCTAGGACTCCCAAAGTGCTGGGATTACAGGCGTGAGCCACCGTGCCCGGCTGCCTGTTGTTTCTTAAAAACCAAGATGGCACATATACACCATGGAATACTATGCAGGCATAAGACAGGATGAGTTTATGTCCTTTGCAGGGTCATGGATGAAGCTGGAAACCATCATTCTCAGCAAACTATCACAAGGACAGAAAACCAAACACCGCATATTCTCACACATAAGTGGTTATTGAACAATGAGATCACTTGACACAGGGCGGGGAACCTCACACACGGGGGCCTGTCAAGGAGTGGGGGACTGGGGGAGGGATAGCATTAGGAGAAATACCTAATGTAAATGATGAGTTGATGGGTGAAGCAAACCAACATGGCACAGGTATACCTGTGAATCAAACCTGCATGTTGTGCACACGTACCCTAGAACTTAAAGTATATATATAAAAAAATTTTTTTAGAAGCCAGAATTTCAGTAGCTGCCCCTCCCCCCACCAAAAAAAAAAAAAGCCAAGATGACTACTGTTCCATGGATGGTACATACACATGCTAAAATCATCCAAAAGTTCAAACGGTGTGCATGGATATTTGCAATGTTTTTATTAAACCTATGTTAGGAGCTTATCTAGTTGAAAGTTTTGTTTCCTTCAAACACTACATTTGATTAGGAATGCAGCCTAATAATATCTCAGTCCAAGATGGATATATAATTTTTATTTTCGGGTTTATTATTGTGAAAAATGATTCCAAACTTTGCCCAAGAAAACAAGCTTTCCTTTAAGATCCCACTGGTTATTAGCTATATGATTTAGTTTTTTAAACATAAGTTTGACTTCAAATTTATTTCAACACACACAAAATTTTTAAATAGAATTAATTTTTTGAGAAGAATCCTCTCAAAAGGCTCAGGAGATAGATGTCATGACCTTTTACAAAAATTAAACCTCTGAGTACTTAAGAAACTTAACTCTGATTTTTTATCGCAACACTTTGTATGGCCAAAAATAGAATCTAAGATATGTATAAGTTGAACTTTTAAGAAGAAAACTCACTGTCTAACATGTTCTAGAATTCCATCCATGATATACTTGATTTTTTGGATATTTGTTTGTTTAATTTTGTTTTGTAAACATTGCATTTTTGGCACTTACAGTGAGAACATAAAACCAATTTACATTGTTTATATTATAACTATGAATATATAGTTGACCTGGCATAGGAAAATCTTTTAGGAATGAGAGCAGTTATTATACTTTGCTAAGATGGGAGACAGATTTCTTCAATAAAAAACAAAATCAACATTGCATTGGAAGTGAGATCCCTGGACTGTAGTTACAATTTTACTACAGTATTACTAGGTTCTACTAGCTGAAGAAACTTGCTCTAATTATGTTAGTTTCCTTATTGTACACATAATAAACTTACCTATTCTCCTATCTTTGGAGATGGTTTTAGAAGAAAAGGCACATGCTGTATGTTTCATGGGATAATAATCTAAAAATGACATATTTTTGTGATATCTGGAAAAAAATTAAAAAATAGCAAGATGATGATCTAGCCAACAATGAACAATGTGATATCTGTAACAAAAAAGTCTCTTAGTGGTGAGCACTTACTTCCTCAATCATATCTTGAAGACAGAGGTAGTAAAATTATAGCAGGGTTTAAAAATTAGCTATTAACAATGAGAAACTGAGATAGTCAATCAAATCTAAAAAGAAGACTTCTCGTTAATTTTAAATGAAAAGCAAGATGTTTGATTTAGTTCCTGTATTTAGTTTACAGAAGTTTTTGTGGGTTGATGAAACTACTCTTTCAGTTATAATGGTTGTGGATTTTTTGTTGTTGTTGTTGTTGTTTCATTTTATTTTGTTTTACCAAGAGCTAAGTAAATGGAATTCATTTTACTTACTTTTTAAGTTGGGATAAAATCCAATTAAAAATTACACATTAAAGCTTTAAATGAATAATGTCAGTCTTTTCCAGCTTTGACTGGATCAGTTAATTAAATATGTAAGGGGATTTAGGAATGAAATATCAAAATTAGCCATTTGCCTACTACAAATCATGTGAAAATAAGTTATTACTTTACATTATCTAAGTGCAAGAAGCAAGAAATGAATTTCAGAAAGATGCAGGCTTCTGCCTCTTGACTAATCTTACCTCCGAAATACAACAATACTTAAAATGACTAAAACAAACAAACAAAAAACAAAAACTATAACCCAGCGCCAGGAAATTAACCTTAATAATTGAAAAGCCTGACAAATCTCAAGTCCAACTACAATATTATTTCATCATAAGGGGAAGATTCTGGTACCCTGTAGAAGTTCCTTCCAGAGGTGGCATCTACGATATCATCTGAAGACAGGAAAACAAAATTACTGTCCTCAAATAAAAGTGGCATTTAAGGCTGGGCGCGGTGGCTCACGCCTGTAATCCCAGCACTTTGGAAGGCCGAGGCGGGCTTATCACCTAAGGTCGGGAGTTCGAGACTAGCCTGACCAACACGGAGAAACCCCGTCTCTACTAAAAATACAAAAGTTAGCCGGGCATGGTGGCAGGTGCCTGTAATCCCAGTTACTCGGGAGGCTGAGGCAGGAGAATCGCTTGAACCCAGGAGGTGGAGCTTGTGGTGCGCAGAGATCCTGCCATTGCACTCCAGCCTGGGCAACAAGAGCAAAACTCCGTCTCAAAAAAAAAAAAAAAAGTTGCATTTGGAAAACGTGTGTTAAACTTTCATACCCCATAAGTAGCTTAAAGAAATGTTAAAATGTAGAACAAAACTAATTCTGTAGAGTGAAAAATTAGTGGTGCTATAATCTTACTACCAAGAAGATCTTGAATTATAGTAAAATAAGAGATGATTGCAATATTAGAGAAAATGATGGAAATAGAAAAACAACAAGAAATTTCTTAGGAAATATAGCAGTTAGTAATTTGAAAATAATAATAAGAAGAAAAATGAAAATTTTCTTGAAATGAAAGACTCTCTAGACCAAGGGACAGCGAACTTTTTCTTTAAAGAGCCAGATAGTAAATATGTTAGGACTTGTCAGGTAGTCTCTGTCATAACTTCTAACTTCTTAACTCTGCCAATATAGCATGACAGCAGCCATAGACGACATATTTAAAAATGATTGACCATAGCTGTGTTCCAATAAAACTTTATTATAACAAGAAACACAAGCTAGATTTGGGCTCAGTCTATATTTTGTGGACTCTGCATTACACAACTATTTCTCAAGTTTTATAGGTTTGAAAACAGCAGTGATAATCCTTACAAGTTACAAAAAGTAAAACTAGTTATTTTACAGATGTAAGAGATAAATTGTGTCTTTAACCCTTACTTGACAATTTTGGAAAAAAAATACCAGTAGTATTACCAGTATTAGAAATATCAGTAGTATTTCTAAGTACTAAATTTAGAATAAAAATTAACTTGACAATTTGACATTAAAGTTTCACAGCTTAAAGATCACTAGAAGAGACAATGAAAACCTAAAAATAAATGAAAAACATCTACAAGAGATAAGGAAATGATAACATTGATAAAAAGTATGGTTAATAAAATAGAATTAATTTTAACTTAAACTAAAGATTAGGTACTTATATGAATATAAAAACCTCAAAAAGAAATTTTCAGGTGAATATGACACATTCAAGTATCTGGATTTCTTATCTCTCTGGGGACAGAATTTAATGTTTTTTAAGATAGTGGAAATGAATGTAAACTATTTGGGACTGATGTAAAATATATTAATGGTAGAAATATTTGAAAAATACTAGATTATTTTAAAATGAACTTTTACACTGCAGAAACCACAGAAATTGTACAAGCAAAAAGCAAAGCAAAAACAATAACAACACAAAACAATAACTATGAGAGAAGAGTGACATAAATCTATCAATTATCCCACTAAATATAAATAGTTCTCTTGGAAGAGAAAAATGATTGACTGAATAGCAAACAAGCTCTAGCAATCTTTTGCCTTTAAGTGATACTATTAAAACCAAATGGACAAATATTTTTGAATCATCTAAGGTACTTTAGCCTATGGAAATAAAGAAAAAGAGGTTACTATAATCCTTTTTGGTACAGTAGCTTTCACTGTTTTAAATATTAAAATAAATATTAAAAGAAATAAATAATTTGACAATATATTAATAGATCATCAAATAAGGAAAACCTAGTAATATTGAACTATATGTTCCAGATAGTAGCAACATAAGACATGAAAGTTAAAAAAAAAACGAGAAAGAACAGAAATATAATGTTGATGTATTTAATCCCAAATCACAATGGTAGTTTGTGCAGATATAAGCATTAGTAAAAGTATTACAGAAGGCAGCAAACCAAAAAAAAAAAAAAAGAATCCACAAAAGTAAATAATGGAATATGGCAATAAAAATGCTAATTTTTATATCTAAAGCCTTTGGACTTGAACACTAAAGAGAAAATGGAAATAGAAATAATTAAATGAGACAAAATACAAGAAGGTAAGAAAAGGAGAAGGAGGAGGAAGGAGAGAAAGAGGAGATAGGAAAAGTTGGAAGAAATATAAACTTTTTAACACCAATAAGTACCTTGTGGATGACAAAATTGATGAACTGGCTTGTTTAGTGAAAATAAAAATGAAATAAAGTGTAATGATTAATAGTAGATTCTCTCTCTCTCTCTTTTTGTTTTGTTTTGTTTTGTTTTTTGAGACGGAGTTTCGCTCTTGTCTCCCATACTAGATTACAGTGGCACGATCTTGGCTCACTGCAACCTCTGCCTCCCCAGTTCAAGTGATTCTCCTGCCTCAGCCTCCCGAGTAGCTGGGATTACAGGCACCGGCCACCATGCCCGGCTAATTTTTGTATTTTTAGTGGAGACGGTGTTTCACCATGTTGCCCAGGCTGGTCTCAAACTCCTGACCTCAGGTGATCCACTGTCCTTAGCCTCCCAAACTGCTGGGATTACAGGTGTGAGCCACCAGGCCTGGCCTAAGAGTTGATTCTTATTAGGCAACTTTTCTTCTCCAAGCTTAAGTTTTATGAATCTTGCAACAAGTATGATAATAATAATATGATCACTATCAAAATTCCAACATGTTATTGCAAAAGTGAAAAAAAAATCCTAAAATTTATATGAAACCTCAAGGGACTCTGAGCAGCCAAAACAATCTTGAAAAAGAAAATCAGAGTGGTCTCACACCTCCTGATCTCAAAACTTATACAAAGCTACAGTAATCAAACCAGTGAGGTACTTGCAAGAGACAGACACATAGACCAGTAAAATAGATGAGAGAGCCCAGAGATAAAACACTCACATATATGAACAAATGATTTTTGACAAGGATGTCAAAATCATTCATTGGGAAAAGGACAGGCAAAAGAATGAAATTTGGCTCTTTGTACCACATACGAAAATTAAAATGGATAAAAGCTCTACATATAAAAGCTAAAACTATAAAACTGTTAGGAGAAAACATAAAGAAAAAGCTTCATGATGCTGAATTTAGCAATTATTTGTTAGATATTGCACCAAACTCACAGGCAACAAAACAATTAACAGATAAATTGATCTACACCAAAATTAGAAACTTGTGTACCAAAGGACACAATCAACAGAGTGAAAAGGCAACCTACAGAATCAGAGAAAATATTTGAAAAATATATGACTGAAAAGGAGTTAATATCCAGAATATATCAAGAACTCCAGAAGTGCCTATGGCTCACAAAAATCATAAAGTATCCCTGTTAGTAAGTCTAAATGGGGTATTTTTAAGAATCTTCTCAAATGATTTTTGAAGAAGGTGGACCCCAGGCCACATTTGAGAAATTGCGCTCTTTTTTATTTGTCTTACTTTTGACTCAGATAGATTTATTTAAAAATTGTTACTTAATTTTCTAAAGAAAAAATTATTAAGAACATTATTTCTTTATATAGAAAATGATCCTAATTCAAAGAAAGAATATATAACTTATCTTTGTTACAGTTAGGAATAAAATGAATAAACTACGTTAGAAGATCAAACCAAACAAAGTGACAAGTAACTTCATTCGTAAATTGAGATATTAAAACTTTAAGTAACATTTTAGCTCATATCACAGAGTAAAAAAAATTAAATTATGTATATTTCCATTATGACTGAATAGAATTTAGCACAGCCAAGAAATGCTAGTATAAAGTAGGAGCAATTATTAATATAGTTCACATTAGTAGGAAAGATAATTCAAAAAATGTATAATTATTTCAATAAATGATGAGAAGATGATTTTTACCTGTTCTTAATTAAAACACTAAAAATTATGTTTGGTGTATTTCATTCTCAGCATGACAGAGTGTATATTTAAAACCTGTAGATAACATTATACTTAATTGAGACACAATATGGTTATTCTCTTTAAAAATAAGAATAAGTTAAGAATATGTTTTCTACTCACTCTTATTTCATAATATACCAGAGCATACTGGGACATAAACTATTCAAAAAGGAAGATAATTAAGAAACAAATATAGGGAAGTAAAAAATACAGAAAACTTTCTACAAATAAAATTATTACATACTTAAACATGAAAAAAATCATTTCAAAAATTTCCAAGGCAATACAATGATAATTAAAACCTCCATAAACAGCTCAGTATTATGGTATGAATGGAAGTGAACAGTGCCTGGAAACAGAAGTACTAGAAGTTGGTAGTTCCACTTTTTTCTGCCCACCCATTTCCAATTTGTGGTGTGTTTGTTTGATGTACTTTGAACTAGATCATGAAGCAAAGATGTAGCTAATGCATAGGCATCTCCAAATTATCAACACGAAATTAATCATCTGTCCATATGCCTTGTGGAAGAGGGGCAAGATCTGTCCCTGAGTGTTTACTCAATTACATACAATGCTTGGAATGTTTCCCTTCTAAAACTCATGTTAAAATTTAATTGCCCTTGTAACAGTATTAAGAGGTGAGAACTTTGAGAGGTGACTAGGCAATGAGAACTCCAGCCTCATGGGTAAGGGTAAGTTTGGATAAGTTTGGACTTCTCTTGCCCTCTCTTGCCCTTCTGCCTTCTGCTATAGGATGGTGCAGCAAGAATGTGCTCACCAGATGCTGGCCCCTCAATCTTTGACTTCCCAGCCTCTGGAACTATAAGCCAATAAATTTCTGTTCATTATAAATTACCCAGTCTCAGTTGTTCTGTTATAGCAGCAAAATGGACTAAGACACACATACTCATAAAAGATACATGTACATACACTCACAAGTACATACATACAATAATTAGGAAGGCACTGATGTTAAATACTATATGGCAGAGTTTGGCAAACTTACGCAAAAGGCAAGATAGTAAATATCTTGCTTTGTGGTTCAACAGGCAAAAATGAAGATATATAGGTACTTATAAACAAAAGAGAAAAAATTTCCACAATTTTTACTGATAATTTCAAAATGTAATAATAATTATGTACTTTCTAATAAATAGGATCTATGGATAGTATTTTGCTGAATTTTGATTCAAAATCAGTATTCCTCATCAAATCAATTTCACATATTTGTCTGTTAAGGTTGATCTGTAAGAAAATGTTACATATTTTATCTTTTAAAATATCTTTTTGCACAGATAAGTATTGCCAAATACTGATAGCAGTCCACTAGTTATGGCCCAAATTAAACATTTTTCACTTATAAGGCATTTATAGAATTGTTAGATTTTTCTGTTGATATTTGCCCTTCAGCATTTCATTACATTGCAGATTAGTCACTTCCAGTTAGAAGTTAGGTGGAAACTCTTCAGCTGCACAGGTAAAAGGCATTTGAAATATATAAATTTCCTTTGCACTTGCATTGAAGCCTGAAAAACACTGCTGGAAATATAGTCTGAGTTCATAAAATACAACCACTAATTTATTTTTTTCTGAGAATGGATATCTTACATCTTGTTTTAACTTGTGTCCTTGTGGGAAATGTATAAAGCAGCTTCATTTACTTGTTATCCAAACAGTATTAGTTGTCTTAAAATTAACTTTACCATAGTATATTTCTCATGAACTAACCACTGTTTTCCTTGTAATTTTAGCTTGAATTTATTAATAAACACTACCAATTCTGCAGCAAAAGCTTATTTCCAAAGCCACGCCATATTTGATAATATTGGTTGAGTATGCTTCTTCTTATTAAAAAAATTCAATCTTGACCCTGAGGTTAAACAAAACCACAATAAAACTTTACCACTACTAAGCCATGGAATTGTTGTAAACATTGACGTTCAAGTATTTGTGTGGACATGGGTTTTTAAAAACATTTGGGTGAATACCTAGGAGTGCAATTGCTGGATTATATGGGAGGTCTATGTTTAATTTAAAAGAAACTGCCAAACTGCCTTGTAAAGTGGCTGTATTATTTTGCATTCTCCAAGTAGTGAATGAAAGTTACGATTGCTCCACATCCTAGTTAGCATTTCTTACTGTTCACTTTTGGAATTTTAGGCATTCTAATAGATGTATAGTGGTATCTCATTGTGGTTTTGATTTGCATTTCTTTAATGAAATTATGTTGATCCCCTTTTCATGTGTTTATCTGCCATCTCATATATCATTTTTGAGTAAAGTGTCTGCTCAGATATTTTGCTATTTTAACTTGATTTTTATTGTTGAGTTTTAAATTATACTTACATATGCTGAGTGCAAGTCATTTATCAGGTATGTCATTTGCAAATATTTTATCCTGGCCCATGATTTGTGTTTTTATTCTCTTCTCAGTCTTTTACAGAGCAAAACTATTTAAGTTTGCCAAGGTACTACTTCTTTTTTTAAATTCAATCACATTTTTTTTTATGAATTGTGCTTTGGGTATTTTATCTAAAAAACCATCACCAAACCCAAGGTCATGCAGATTATTTTTCTAGAAATTTTAGTTTTACATTTTAAGTTAGGTCTATGATCTATTTTTAGTTAACTTTTGTTTAAGATGTTAAGTATGTGTCTATACTATTCTTTTTTGCATATTCATATCCCATTTTCCTAGCAACATTTGTTGAAAAACTATCCTTTCTCCCCTGAGTTACCTCCCCCTATTTGCCAGCAATCAATTGATTATATTTGTGTGGACTCTTTATTCTGTTTTATTATTAACATACATCTATACTTTTTTAAATAACACACTGTTTTCATTACTGTAGCTTTATAATAAGTCTGGAAATCTGGTAATGTGAGTATTCCAACTTTCTTCTTTTTCAGAATCATCTTGGCTATTTTAGATCTTTGCCTTTCCATATGGAGTTTAGAATGAGCTTGCTTATACCAACAAAAAAGCTTGTTTAGATTTTGATTGAGATTGCATTGAATCTATAGACCAAATTGGAGAGAACTGACATCTTAACAATATAAAGCCTTCCAATTTATGAACATTGTATATATCTCCACTTATTTAGATATTGTGTGTTTCTTTCATCAGTGTCCTGTAGTTTTCTGTATAGTAGATTTATTACTTAAGTACTTCCTTTTTTATTTGTGCTGTTGTAGATGGTTGATGACTTTGAATTTCATACTCTAATTGTTCATTGCTAGTATATAAGAATAAAATTGATCTTTTATGTTCATCTCTATCCTGTGACCTTGCAATTTTCACTTATTCGTTCCAGGAGATTTTTGTAGTGTCTGTGAGATTTTCTACATATCTAATTATATCATTTGCAAATAAAGGCTGATTCACTTCTTTTCCTCCAATTTTATGCCTTTTACTTCTTTATCTTGCATCTTATTCTTGCTAGGAATTTCAGTATAATATTCAAACCTTGTTTTTTAACTTACTATTTTTTTTCTCCTCATGTCCTTAGTTTGTTGAACAACTGTTCTCGCTAAAAGGCTAATAGTCTTAAATTTATTTTCTATAAACATTTGTTATTTGTCTGTTGCAATCAAATATGATTTAATTAACTCGCCATTGGTGAATCACATTCCTTGCTTGGCTAACAAATGAACCTCTCAGAAACTGTAGTTTTATGCTCATTTCAATGTGAGTGTGTGTGTGTGTGTGTGTGTGTGTGTGTGTGTGTGTATAAAAATGCTGCCGTGACAATAAATTCCATTTTGCATTTACTAATTTTTCTAACCATCATGGTGAATTGGGGCTGCTATGATGAATACTTGCTCTGGTAATGTCAACTTATATTTTGTACTTTTAGCATAGTTATAGTGTAAATAAATTTTATTTTACCAAATTCAATAACAAATCCACACTCCACTATATCTTAAAAGCTTTTCTTTTTTTTTGTTTTGATATAATGGATATGCATGGATAATAAGAATAATAGTAAAATGTCACAGTATGCAGACACATGTGATGCCTGAAATGCTGTCGATTGTTAACTGTAACACTGGGATTTGTAGTGTCCTGGGCATCACTGTGAAACACTGAGAGAGACACGTGCAGTCTCTGGAGCAATATCTCTACTTTTGTAGCTCAAAACAGCCTTAGGTAAGTATATATGTGAATGACCATTGCTATGTTTCAAGAAAACTTTATTTGTGGACACTGAAATATGAATTTCATATAATTCTCATATGTCATGAAGTATTAGGCCTCTTTTATTTTTTTCAAACCATTTAACAATGTAAACACTGTTCTTAGCTTGCAGACCCTGGAAAACAAGTAGTAGAGAGGATTTGGCTCATGGACTGTAGTTTGCTGACCCCTGCTTTAGCGCTGTAAAAAATCTAGAGAAGGTGGAGAGGGGGCATAAATCTTTTATAAAAAGACATCAAACTAGGGCTAGGCCAGTGTCCTGCCATATGTTCTGAGAAAGAGCAAGTCTGCGTGTATATGTGTATATGTACACATATATATGGATGAGTACGTGTGTACATATTTAAGTGAATGAAATTGTATGTATTTGTGCCTACATGTGTGTATTAATATGTGCATATATATGAGTGTATATATGTTTTTGTGCATATTTCTGTGTTTATGTGTGATTAAAGACTCAGGATTAAATCATGTATTTTTTCTCGTAAGATGTATATATAGATATTTGACTGTTGATAATGTAGAGATGCCAATTTTAGCTGTATCTTGGCTTCAAGATCTAGTTCAAAATTATACTTTGTTACTCAATTACAAAAGAGTCGAGATATGTCTCTTTCAGTAACACTGTTCCTTTTACCAGCTAACCAGAAACTGAATTGCCACATAACTACTCAGGTAATTACACTGCATTTAGTGCCAAAATTTAAGCATCCATGCCACCAAGACATTTTTCCTTTTTTTTTTGCTTTTAATTTCATTTAAAATCTTGTATTAAAAGATATTGCTCTTCTTGGGAGTTATGCAACTTAATTTCTTATCTAGTTCAAATTTTATTTTTCTTTTCTAAGATGCTATTCAACATTTGAAGTGTTGGATACATTATGGATAAAGGGGGAAATATCAACTATAACTTTGTTTTTGCTGTCTGTTATGACTATACATGGGGTGGGGGTAGGGTGGACAGGTCAGCACATATTTCTTGCCAATTCCATATGTGAAATTCATGGGATACTCAGAAAATATTGTGTGCCTCCATCTACTCAGCTGGAAAGTAGGATTTTAAAAAATGGCTTGCAGAGAGAATATGGAAGGTATGGTGTGTGGCAATTGAAGAGGACAGTAGGAGATTCCCAACACATTACGTATCTCAAATGATGAGCACTTCAAGTAATATAACAAGGAGCAAATGGTTATTATCAAACACTGTCTTAGACAACAAGAGGGTTTCCTACTGTCTGTAGGGATGAGACAACATAAAGTACTGTTGGCTCCAAGATATTTAGAAGTCATTTTATCATACAATTTACTTCTATCCTATAAGCTTCCAGAAACATTTGAAAGGAAAGAAAGCCTTTGGCAAAGGAAACGTCACTGGATCCATCATGTGTAAATTATTTTCCTAATTATACAATTTTTATTATTTCAACATCGAATTATTCCATATATGTGGGCTGGTATTTTGGGGAAAAACTGACTATTATTTGATATTTTATTATATTATTTCCAAGAAATATTCTAATGATTGTTTTTCACTTTTTTGAAATTACAGCATTTTAAAAAGGTTGTACATCTAGCAATACCTAACAAAATAGGAAATCAACTTGGTAAGTAATGTATTACAACTTTCATTTTTAATACGCATTTTGCCTAGTTCAAATAGGACATTTATACCTATAATTAAATCTTAAAGAAACTCCTGTCTTCCAAACACATGTATGTGTCTATTCTCTCCAATGGTAGGAAAACAAAATCAGACTCACACAAATTAAAACTAGAGTGAACATATCAATCATTATTTATAAATCCAGAGAATTAGAACACAGAATGTAGAAACAGTATATTAGGTATTACATGGGAATTTTTTTAATCCTGTAGTTATGATGGTGAACTGTCTTTGAATGTACAATTTATGGCTACTAGAATTGTTTTTATGCTAAAATTACGGATAATGTGAATCCTCAGTATCTGTGGAAAATAGATTCTGCATTGCTACTTAAGGTAGATGTTTACTTCTTTTCCTATTTAGAGCTGAAAGTCCTTTCTGCTTTAGTTCAGGCAAGCAAAGCTAAATAAAGTTAATAATGTTTCCCTGCCCACCTATATTTCTTAATTACCTGTGATTCTGTGTACCTTGGTAGTATAAGAAGGTTGCAAAACTCCACATTTTTGACATCTTGAGAAGAAAAGAAGTGGAAGCAGGAGATCCAAACAAAATCCATGCTAGATAACTACTAAATTGATCAGACATTTGGTGTTTTGAGTAAACTGTGGGTAAATTGCCCTCTTTAACCCCAGATCGGACCTTTGTAATCAGCCAGCATTTCAGAAACTTACATGACTCAATTACTGTGTCTCTGAGTGTCTTTCTTTAAATACCTCAGTTTGACTTGAAAAAGAATTGGAGATTACAACAAAAATTAAATCAATATAAAAGCATTTAATTTATATTTGAATACTTGATCTTAACTGAACCTAATTATGAGTTTTCTTTCTGTTTACAGATAAGGACATTTTCTCCTAAAACTGTTAGATTTTATCATCTGTATAACATACATTTTTTCATCTCTATAGTATGAAAACATCCATATGGATATGCATCATTGCTTTTCAGGTGTCAAAATTTGTGGATAAATATATAGTTTATAAGAAGCAAATAAGTGGCAAATAACAAACTGTGACTATTAAAGTAATATGAAATTCAAATTCAAATAAAAATACGTGTGTGACTAATAAAGCTGATAGCTCAGGGTTCAAAGTAAGAAAGAACTAGTTATATTAATGAAGTCATTTAACTTAGCTATAAAACAATAAAAAGCAAGAACTTATTGAAAATTATAACTCTGTTTAATTTCTTGATAAATCAGTCAACATCGTTTCTACTGAAATTATCTCTATTCCCAACACATTATTGTTTCCAGTTCACATTATGCTCAGGAAGGACGGATTTTCATCACATAGAATGGTTTAATTTGGTTAATTGTGTTTCTTTCTCAGTATACCATCTGTTTGAATCAGGCTTAAGTTGAAGATATCTGAAACTACTCTGGCTATTTAAAGCAGAAAGGATTTAATACAGGAATTAAGTTCATACAAATTTATTGGAAGGCCGGGATAACAGGATCCAGTACCTCAGAAGTAACCCACCCGGAGAATTTCTACTTCTGTTGTAATTAAGAATCTGTAGTACTGTCACTGCAACCATACGCTCTAGAAATATATTGCTTTAGGTATGCAACCCATAGATTAGAAAACTATGTACTGTTGACTCCAGAGCCACATTACATCTGTTATATTGGCACAAGCAAAAATGGATGCCTGGAGGCCTTTCAATATTCAGAAATTAATTACTGGGCACTGGGATCTGTGAAAATGCTGTTGTAGAAAAATCCAGGGCCCCTGTGATTATGCTGACCAACAGAAACGGTAGACCTGTGGCTTTCAAACTACCCTCCTTTCAAATATCACGTTACTATATTTTATTGTCCAAACCTAAACCACATTCTGTGTTCCATCTGCAAAAGAGACTCAGAAATGTGGATTTTAGCTTATCAGCATCAAAAGTGTAGGAAAGCTTAGTATTGATGGTGGTGTGGACAGTGAGCACAAATCCACCAGAACTCCCACTATTCTTCTGTTTGTCCATTTCCTGACCATTCATGCTTCTCTTCCTGTACATACATTTCCAAACAATATTATCTACAACAATCAATTTTCACCCAATCCAATGCAATGATTCTCCCATACAAATAAAACCTACTTATACCGTTCCCAAAAGAAGCCAAGCTTCTATTAGTCATAGACTCCTCTGGATGACGTCAATTCCTCTTCCAGTGCACTTATCTTCCTGTCTACATATTTAATAAAGTTATCAAAAAACAACACATACTATGAAGTGGGAGAATGGAATATAAAAAAGGAAATATGTCTACATAGAATAAAATACATAAAGAAAAAGGAAGTAAATATGGCATTTGTTTATCTGAATGGTCATAAATGATGATTGGTATTCAGAGCATCCTTTTTCTACTCTGAATTTCATGCTCCTGTTATATCCTTAGCTCTATGGCATTAGATGGTGGGTGGGTTAAAGCCAATCTTCATTCTTTATGGGTCTGAGCCACTGGTGGCCTTGGCTATCTTGAACTGCTGAAATTGTACGTGAATTTTTAACTCTGGACATGGTAATTTGATGACGCATCCCAACAAGTCCTGTAAAACACAGATTCTTACAAGCTGCCTGACACACACTTTAATACCAACCCTGAATCCCCTTAAAACAAAGATCAATCTTCCTATCCAACAGAGTAACCTCTTTTTTTCTCCTCTTTTTAAAAAAAACTTTATGGTCATAAGGACACCCAAATAGCCTGTTAGTAGTTTTAACTTCCAGTTGTAGGAACCAGTGTGCTATCTTGTGGAAATATTACTTTCTTGGAAATTATAGCCTCTAAATCAAAAGAGGTCAATGTTGTGGGATGAAGAAGGAAATTTTTGCAAAAGAACACACCCTCAATTTCCAGATCATATATTCTCATTACAGGAGAAAATGTACTAAAATGAATGTGCTCCATTTTGGCTTTCAACACCTATTAAGTTGGTCACTCATCACTGGGACTTCTGCTGATGCTGCCACAGAAAAGTCCAGTGTTACCATGAACATGCCAATAAGCAGAAACAGCAGAATCAGTGGGAGCACAGACCTACCATGCTCCTGCTTCCAAATCTCATGTTAGTTTCTCATATTGCTTGAGCATGGATAACATCTCAACCCATCTGCAAAGGAATCTTGGAAATATAACACGTTGAAAGGAAGATGGAATGGATATTGTGTGCCACTCTCTCCAATCCCATATGCCATCTAACTTTACTGATACAGCATTCTTTTTAACTCAGTTCATGGGTCATCCACTTCTTCCTTCTCCTTGCCTTATTTATTAATTAATTTGTTATTGTTGTTATTTGTGATAATAACACTTAAGATCTACTCTCTGAGTAAATATTTAAGTATGTAATACAATATTATTAACTATAGGCACTACATTGTAAAGTACATCTGTAGAACTTATTTATCTTGTGCAACTGAAACTTTGTACCCCTTTCCTAATATCTCTCTATTTTGCCATTCCCTAACCTCTGGTAGCCACCTTTCTACTCTGTTTCTGTGAGTTTCACTATTTTAGATACCTCATATAAGTGGTGTCATGCAGTATTTGTCCTTCTGTGTCTGACTTACTTCACTTACCATAATGTCCTTCAGGTTCATTCATGTTGTTGCAAATGGCAGGATTGCCTTTCTTTTTAAGACTTAGTCATATTTCTTGCATTTATGTACCACATTTTCATTATCATTTTATCCATTTATGAACTTTTATGTTGCTTTCATATCTTGACTGTTGTGAATATGCTGAAATGAACGTAAGAGTGGAGATATGTCTTCGAAATCCTGATTTCTATTCCTTTGGATATACAACCAGACATCAAATTGCTGGATTGTACGGAAGTTTTATTTTTGTTCTTTTGAGGAATCTCTACACCCTTTTCCATAGTGGCTATAGCAATTAATAGTGCCACCATTAGTACAAGAGTTTCTTTCTCTTCACATCCTCACTACCAATTGTTATTTTTAAAATATTAGTCATTATAACAGGTGTGAGGTTTGAATTTTATTTTATTGTGATATTAATTTGCATTTCCCTGATGACTAATGATATTGAGCATTTTTTCATATACCTGTTGGCCATTTGTACATATTCTTTGAGAAAATGTCTATTCAGTTCTTTGCCCATTTTTTCCATGATTAAAAGTGGGATATGAAGTCTTCAACTATTATGGTATTGCTATCTATTTATCCTTCAGAACCATCAATATTTATTTTATATAGTTAGATGCTCTGATTTTGGTGCATATATATTTCTAATTATTATAAGTTCTGGTCAAATTGACAATTTTATCATATAATGACCTTCTTTGCCTTTCGTGACAGTTTTGGACTAATATCTCTATTTTGTCTTATATAAAAAGAGCCACTCCTGATCTCCTTTGGTTACCATTTGCATGGAGTATCTTTTTCCAGTGAAATTCCTTCACTCTCAGCCTATTTGTGTACCTAAATGAAAAGTGCATCTCTTGTATGGATTATACAGTTGGATCTAATTTTTTAACCCATTTATCTATTCTATTTCTAATTGGTGAGTTTAATTCATTAACATTTAATTATTGATAGCTAAGGAATTATTATTGCCATGTTGTTAATTGTTTTCTATTTTGTAGTTCTCTTGTTTCCCTTATCCTCTCTTGTTGTCTTTGTTATTTGATGATTTTTTAAGGTTGCATACTTCTATTCCTTTCTATGTATTATTATTACTCGTTGGTATATGCTAGAAGTTTTTCTTTGTAGTTACCATGAGGCTTGCATAAAACTTCTTATAATTATAATTGTATATTTTAAGCTGAAAACAACTTAACTTCAATTACATACAAAACTCTATACTTCCACATCCCTCACATACAGTTGATATTATTGATGCCAGAATTTCTTTGTTTTTATATTATTATTCATTAAAAGTTTTTGTGGTTATAGTCATGCTTAATACTTTTGTCTTTTAATTTTTATGCTAGGGTAAAGTGGTTGCATTATTCTGTATCTGTCTATATATTTACGATTACCATTGAGATTTATACTCTCATGGGTTTTCATGTTGCTGTTTAGTGTTCTTTCATTTCAACTTGAAAAATCCACTTTAACATTTCTCTAAGGCATCTAGAGGTGATGAACTCTCTATTTTTGTTTGTCTGGGAAGTCTTTATTGCTCCTTCATTTTTAAAGGACAGTTTTGCTAGGTATAGTATTCTTAGTTGATAGTGTTTTGCTTTCTTTCACTGACTATATCACTCTACTATCTTCAGGCCTGCGTGTCTCTTTTGAGGAATCACTGATAGTCTTATGTAAGCTTTCTTGAATGTGGTGAGTTGCTTTCTCTTGCTGCTTTCAAAACTGTCTCTTCGTCTTCGATAATTTCATTAATGTGTCTTACTGTAGACTTTTTTAAGTTTAACTTATTTGAGGACTTTGGGACTTCAATATCTGAATGTCCATTTCCCTTCCTACTTTTAGCAAGTTTTCAGTCATTAATTCTCTAAATTAGCTTTCTATTCCTTTCTCTGTCTCTTCTCTTTTTGAAATTCTCATAATGTGTATTTTAGTTCAGTTGACAGTGTCCAGTAAGTTCTATAGAGTTTATTTCTTCTTTATTCTCTTTTCTCCTGTGACTGGATAATCTCAAATGACCTGTCTTGGAGTTTATTGACTATTGATTGAGCTGCTCTTCAAGTTATTTATTGAAGTATTCAGTTCAGTCACTGTATTTTTTAGCTCCAGAACTTCTGTTTGGTTCTTTTGCATGCTTTCTATATCTTTGCCAAAATCTTGTATTGTTTTCCTGATTTTTATTGTTCTTTATCTGTATTTGTTGTAGCTTACCGAGCTTCTTTAATATTATTACTTTGAATTCTTTGTCAGTTAGTTGATAGATCTCTAGTGTTTAGGGTTTATTATTGGGGTTTTATTTTGTCCCTTTGGTGATCTTTTGTTTCCCTGATTCTTTATTATCCTTGCTGCCTTGCCTTGGTGTCTGTGCACTTGAAGAAGTAGTCGCTTCTACCAGTCATTGTAGACCGGCTTTGGAAGGGAAAACCCTTCACCAGTCAGTCTGGCCATAGATTCTGGATGGGCAGGTTGGTGGGGTCGACAAGAAGAGGAAATTGGAGTTGGAGTCCATGAGCAGGAATTTCTATTGTTGGGGTTCATGGGTGGTCCACTTCTGAATGCCAAAAATGATAAACTGCATTCCTGCTTAATATTAAAAATAGCATAAAATCCATCTTTTCCCCCAACGGTTCCCCAATTATTAAACTGTTTTTTTTCTTGATGTACTCTAGATCTTAATTTTGCATCTTCCAGGCAGACAAGTTTTTTCTTAGATTTAATTTCTGTATTTGATATCCAAGATTGCAATATCATCATGATGTCAGGAATGAGTGATCTCAATTTATCTTGCTTCCGTGGTCCTTACTTGCATCTCCTCACTGTTCTATGCCAAAAACTGTTTATCTATATTTTAATAGGTTTTCAAATAAAGTTTTTATATGCTCACTCTCTGAGAGTCTGGCTACTAATTCAAGGGATTTATATTGCTAATTATTGTTAGCCAAACTTTACATAGATAGAATTTGTTCTAACTAATATATATTATTAAATATTTCTAAAATTTTTACTCTTCAATATTTTTATTTATATTAACTTAGTCTGTTTTTATAAGTATAATTACTGTTTTAAAAAATTCAACAAATGTTTACTCAGTGCTATCTTGTGCCTAGTAAATTACTTGGATCCACAGAGTTAGAAAATGTAAAGCCTGATAAATGTAAAACAGCACTTTCCACATAAAAGTTCACAGGCTGATTATGATTTACTGTATACAAAAAAGACAGTTGAAGGTTTGTCACAGATACACTAATCATATAAATGTAACTCATACATTTACAAGGCTATACATCACACTGCAGACTGAAATCTAAATTTAAAGAAATAAACTGGAGCTTGGTGAGTTCAATATTTTCTTTTACTTTCCATAAAGCATTGAACCTTTTAAATGAAAGTAAATATTAAATAGGTAGGTATTTTAAAAAACATTTCAGCTGCTAAAAAATTTTTATATTTTATGTTGCCAGTTTCATTGTTTAGTTCATTTGAATTGAAGGATTATTCCACAAAACAAAAAATAGTTTTTAAAAGATTGTTTAAAAAGACATTTAGGCAGTAATTTATTCTTTTATTTTTTCTTCTTGCTTAGTGGGCTTCAGGAAGTCAAATTCCTTCAAAAATGGGAGAAAATAACATAATATATCATAATATTACCATTTTCTTAATATTGCTTCTAAAATATGTAGTAATTTTTACTCCAAAATAATTTGAGTGAAAGTTATTTTCACAAATACTACTTTATTTACATCATGGTTGGTGTTTGTGGCAATTTGGTACAAGACTTTAAGAAAGAAACTGTTGGGGGTTCATATAATCTAAAAAAAATTGTATTTCTCTCTTTATATATGTGTGTTGTATATATGTGTATGTATATATGTATGTGAATGTGTGTGTGTGGGGGTGTATAACCACTCACACATATGCAGATATAATCAGTAAAAATGTGTAGTTTATTTGAAGACAATGCTTTAGGATGTACTAGTTGATTCATCAGTTGCTGCCTGCATCTATCTAGTCCTTAATGGGAGCAATCTTTAGTAACTTCCCTTCTTCCCCAAATTAAGTGAATAATTGTATGTCTATTGAACTGATTTTTCTGATCTGTCAGTCATATTTATTATTCATCTAGTTTATCTAGATTGTAAAAAAAATTATTTTAACTTTGGCAAGGAGACACACAGCCTATAGCTAAATACTATGTATGTTTTAGAAAAAGTAATATCAGACATATGATAAAATAGGAGCTCTAGATTTTCTTTTTTTATTATTATACTTTAAGTTCTAGGGTACATGGGCACAACGTGCAGGTTTGTTACATAGGTATACATGTGCCATGTTGGTTTGCTGCACCCATTAACTTGTCATTTACATTAGGTATTTCTCCTAATGCTATCCATCCCCCTGCCCCCCACCCCACTACAGACCCCCATGTGTGATGTTCCCGGCCCTGTGTCCAAGTGTTCTCATTGTTCAATTCTGACCTATGAGTGAGAACATACAGTGTTTGGTTTTCTGTCCTTGCGATAGTTTGCTCAGAATGATGGTTTCCAACTTCATCCATGTCCCTGCAAAGGACATGAACTCATCCTTTTTTATGGCTGCATAGTATTGCATGGTGTATATGTGCCACATTTTCTTAATCCAATCTATCATTGATGGACATTTGGGTTGGTTCCAAGTTTTTCCTATTGTGAATAGTGCCACAATAAACATACGTGTGCATGTGTCTTTATAGTAGCATGATTTATAATCCTTTGGGTATATACCCAGTAATGGGACTGCTGGGTCAAATGGTATTTCTAGTTCTAGATCCTTGAGGAATCGCCACACTGTCTTCCACAATGGTTGAAATAGTTTCCACTCCCATCAACAGTGTAAAAGCGTTCCTATTTCTCCACATCCGCTACAGCATTTGTTGTTTCCTGACTTTTTAATGATCACCATTCTAACTAGTGTGAGATGGTATCTCATTGTGGTTTTGATTTGCATTTCTCTGATGACCAGTGATGATGGGCATTTTTTCATGTCTCTGTTGGTGGCATAAATGTCTTGAGAAGTGTCTGTTCATATCCTTTGTCCATTTTTTGACGTGTTTTTTTTTTCTTGTAAATTTGTTTAAGTTCTTTGTAGATTCTGGATATGAGTCCTGTGTCAGATGGGTAGATTGCAAAAATGTTCTCCCATTCTGTAGGTTGGCTGTTCACTCTGATAGTTCCTTTGCTGTGCAGAAGCTCTTGAGTTTAATTATATCCCATTTGTCAATTTTGGCTTTTGTTGCCATTGCTTTTGGTGTTTTAGACAGGAAGTTCTTGCCCATGCCTATGTCCTGAATAGTATCGCCTAGGTTTTCTTCTAGGGTTTTTATGGTTTTAGGTCTAACGTTTAAGTCTTTAATCCATCTTGAATTAATTTTTGTATAAGGTGTAAGGAAGGGATCCAGTTTCAGCTTTCTACATATGGCTAGCCAGTTTTCCCAGCACCATTTATTAAATAGGGAATCCTTTCCCCATTTCCTGTTTTTGTCAGGTTTGCCAAAGATCAGATGGTTGTAGATGTGTGGCGTTATTTCTGAGACCTCTGTTCTGTTCCATTGGTCTATATCTCTGTTTTGGTACCAATACCATGCTGTTTTGGTTACTGTAGCCTTGCAGTATAGTTTGAAGTCAGGTAGCGTGATGCCTCCAACTTTGTTCTTTTTGCTTAGGATTGTCTTGGCAATACAGGCTCTGTTTTGATTCCGTATGAAATTTAAAGTAGTTTTTTCCAATACTGTGAAGAAAGTCATTGGTAGCTTGATGGGAATGGCGTTGAATCTATAAATTACCTTGGGCAGTATGGCCATTTTCATGATATTGATTCTTCCTATCCATGAGCATGGAATGTTCTTCCATTTGTTTGTGTCCTCTTTCATTTCATTGAGCAGTGGTTTGTAGTTCTCCTTGAAGAGGTCCTTCACATCCCTTGTAAGTTGGAATCCTAGGTATTTTATTCTCTTTGTAGCAATTGTGAATGGGAGTTCACTCATGATTTGGCTCTCTGTTTGTCTGTTATTGGTGTATAGGAATGCTTGTGATTTTTGCACATTGATTTTGTATCCTGAGACTTTGCTGAAGTTGCTTATCAGCTTAAGGAGATTTTGGGCTGAGATGATGGGGTTTTCTAAATATAAAATCAGGTCATCTGCAAACAAGGACAATTTGATTTCCTCTTTTCCTAATTGAATACCCTTTATCTCTCTCTCTTGCCTGATTGCCCTAGCCAGAACTTCTAATACTGTGTTGAATAGGAGTGGTGGGAGAGGGCATCCCTATCTTGTGCCAGTTTTCAAAGGGAATGCTTCCAGTTTTTGCCCATTCAGTATGATATTGGCTGTTGGTTTGTCGTAAATAGAGGAACTCTAGATTTTCAAACTTACTTTAAAATATTTTCGGTTATAAATAATAAGTATTTGAGTTCAATTTCATTAGAAGTCTTAAAACAAAATCAGGGTTGTATTAGCATATTTGCACATAACATAATTAACATAGAATTATAGACCTATATCTTTATATTTCTGTAACTGTTAATTATTAACACAGGTCACACGGTATGATTGGACCACTTCATGGTGTGAAGTGGTAAAGTCTTTTTTTTTAGGTCCTTGTACCTGTAAATCATAGCAGGTAACACATCTTTAAATTGAGGTGATGGGACTGACACACACATTCACAAACACTTGGTTTCAGTATTCACACTGTGTTCTATAGAGTGCTATAATATTCGTCAATTAATATTACTGGGACTGAAAAGCTTTAAACATTCTTTGTTTCCTCAAAGCTGCTTGTAAAATTTTTAGAGTCACAGGCAAGAGTTAATTTTTTTTTTTTTTTTTTTTTTGAGATGGAGTCTCGCTCTGTCGCCCAGGCTGGAGTGCAGTGGCACGATCTCGGCTCACTGCAAGCTCTGCCTCCCGGCTTCACGCCATTCTCCTGCCTCAGCCTCCTGAGTAGCTGGGACTATAGGCACCCGCCACCACGCCAGGCTAATTTTTTTGTATTTTTGGTAGAGACGGGGTTTCACCGTGTTAGCCAGGATGGTCTTGATCTCCTGACCTCGTGATCCTCCCGCCTCAGCCTCCCAAAGTGCTGGGATTACAGGCGTGAGCCACTGCACCTGGCAAGAGTTAATTTTTTAGAGATTTTATCTATCCATGGATTTTAAAATTCCTTTCAGATAGGCTCAAGTAACCTAGTAGATGGAGAAGAGACAGCTCTTTTTGGAACCCTTTTGAATTCTACACTTTCCCTCAAGTTCAGAGAGTCCAGTGTCACCTTGGGATCAAATGTCTTTCTGTAACTCTTTCTTTTCTTTTTTAAATTTTTATTTATTTATTTATTTTTATTTCTTGAGACGGAGTCTCGCTCTGTCACCAGACTTGATTGCAGTGGCGTAATCTCTGCTCACTACAACCTCCACCTCCCAGGTTCAAGTGATTCTCCTCCCTCAGCCTCCCGAGTAGCTGGGATTACAGGTGTGTGCCACCACACCTGGCTAATTTTTGTATTTTTAGTAGAGACAGGGCTTCACGGTGTTAGCCAGGATGGTCTCAATCTCCTGACCTCGTGATCTGCCCGCCTCGGCCTCCCAAAGTGCTGGGATTACAGGCATAAGCCACTGCGCCCGGCCTGTGTAGCTCTTTCTAATAGTCTGGTCTGATTCTTGAGCAATGTGATCAATGTGTAGCTTAAACTCAGAAAGAGATGAAAAAATTATGATTAATTTGCATATCCTCATAAGATGTATTTATTGTATTAAAAATATTTTATGTTCTAGAGTTTCAGGATATTTGTCTATGTTTTGAACATTATTCATTTGCACTGGCATTCCATGACCTATTGGTAAAAATGCAGTGGCTGGGCTGTACCCACAGATGCATGAGTATCAGAATTTCTGGGATTGGAAATTAGTAATTCTTTCATACTCCAAAGTTTGATAATTGCTAACAGAAAAATGAGAGGTGTTTAATTTTTACACAATGGGTTTTTTTTTTTTAAATAGTAAGTGTAGCTATAGTTTGAAGCTGCAGAGTTTGTTAGTCAAATTTTCTTGGATCTAGTCTCCTGGCCCAACTGATATTTTTCAGTGACAGTAGTGCTCTTTGGTCTCCCTAGTCCAGGGATTATGGAGCAGTCTAAGGATCACTCCCAAAATGGGTCCTTCAATAAGTGAATCTTAGTGTATGATACAGATCTGATATCTGATTTTGGGGCTGGATTATTTAATTAAGATTAGAGTCAGGTTTGTCTTTTCCTGACAAAAGAGATACAATATGCTGACTAATTATATTTGCAAAGAAAATAGAGGCCAAAATATACAATGAATTAAGGAGAATATTGAATATTCTGCATGCCAAAGTTAGGAACTAAAACCACTTTTGACAGATGACTGACATAGAGATGCGTTATAATTAGGATTTCTTTTTAAGAACATACCAAACCATATTAAACATTATTGGGAAGATAATTTATAGTTGGTTAGATAATGAATAGAATTAACTAAGTGTATTCTAATGAGAAAAAAATGCCCCTTTCTAAAAGAAAATTATTATTTTCTTATTTATAAAATCAAGATTCAATTAATGATGAAATTCTCGTTCTCAAATAATAGAATGGCAAGTCTCCATTAGATAACGCTAATGAAAAATAATCAATATATTGACTTGATAATTAGACATTACCTATAATTATGTGGAAAAGGTCTTTAAAAATAAATGGACATCTGTTTGATAGATAAAATAAATTGCTAAACATAGGTGTCACTTTGAGACATTTATGCCATTAATATAGAATTACAATGGAATTTTATTTTAATGCTGTGGTAATTAATGCTAAGTTATGATGATAAAAGTACAAATGGCAATGAATAGCAAATGAGGTAATACAATAAATAGCAAATGAATCGGTCCTGACAGAGAACTTACCAGATTGATAAAGTTATAATATTTTTGGTTACTTTGAAGTATTCCTCAAATTTGAAAATTTTATAGTAGTCTACAGAGTTGGAGGTAGATGCGCCATACAATTCTTGTTTCTTTTGAAGGGCCTATATTTTGTAGTGTATCTCTAAAACACATTCTGAGTCCAACCAAAATCCATCAGAATCAGACTATTTTATTTATTTTTTTATTTTGGTGACTCACAGATTCTTTGCCTTTACTGAGTTTACCTCCTCAATTATCAGTCTTTCAGAGTGCACAGAATAAGTAGAAGTTATCGTTGATCTGCTCACAGGACCAAAAAGAACATTATGCCATATCCATTTTCCTAGTCAGCTCTATATTTTGCCTCCTTGATTTTAAAACTATTGCAGTCTTTATATTTCTACCCATATACAGATTATATTATTTTCTTCTTGCTTTGTTTACCTATCTAAATTCACATTGTTTGTGCCATTTCTTCATTATTTTATTTGAAAAGCATTTTCTTCAAAGATCCTATTTGTTGAAATTGTATTTTTCTTTTTAGAATGCCAGCTTATTTTATTAATTTATTTTTCCGTGTAGCATTCATTAATTTAGTAGGTACCCTACACATACCAGGTCTAAGAACTAGACATTCCAAGTTGTCTAGACTCATAGTTCCTTAAACAATGTTTGTTGGATTCTTCTCTCCACTCAGATACAACCTAAGATAGATATTAATCTTTTGCCTTGGACTAAAAAATGTAGCATTCAATCTAACACATAAGTAACATTTTTATGGAAATGGAAGTCCTGTTGGTTGCCCCTTTTTTTTCTGTAGAACATGTGCACATTTGCCTCGTATGACATTTGCAGATAGCTGTGACACATTCCCTCTCATTCAGCAATGTATGTGATTGAATCACTGAAAATTCCTCAGGCTCTAATCAAGCATCCACTGCATACTCTGATGATGCCCTTGAGATAGTCCTCTGTTTTAGACACCATCCCCCCACCATTTTCCAGAGGCTAAACCACCTGAGAGGTACTGGCACCTGTTCGTTCCTCTATTACACAAGGAAGGACCTAGCAAGGACAAAGTTGAGGTATAAGTGACTGGTTTGAAGTGGGAAGGTCCAATGAAGAGCAGGTGAAAAGATGAGGAGGAATAGTACCTCTTCTCTTACTTATGATCAAAGTTCATAAAGCCACCAGGTAGACAATAGAAATAGCATCTTGGATACTGACATATGTTGGGATAATTGAAACCAATTGACAAACCAAGGAGGTGGGCGGGGACTGAGATCTAACTTGTAACTTTAAAAGAACTGGAGGGTGGAAAAAACAGGAAAGCCAAATGTGGGAATGACAGGACAGAAAAATGAGAAACACAATTGTAATTCTGATGCCAACATCTAGAGTTTCTTCTCATATATCCATTTCTGGGGCACTGCTAGAGTTAGCCAGGCTTACTGAAAGACTAATGTCCTAAGGACCATGACCATTTGACACATTTTATTGTGATCCCAGATACAATTTTAAACATTTCATGCTCTACTATAAATTATTGATTAATAAAATTTGGTTACATTCTCTCCCTTTCCAATCTATCTCTCGACTGCAAGGTATTGAAGCATGCAATTAGCAAGAAAAGTTCTAGCCAATAAAGGCATACATTGATTCAGTATGTTTCAAAATGGTGATTTCCATGCTCTTTCCATATTGCAAAGCATTTTTTATAGTTACATGAGTGGGAAGTACAAAATTGCAAAAAAGCCCCAAATTGGTAAGACATTTCCACTTTTATTATCTGCATTTTCATTAAAAAACATTAAATGCTTGCTCCTTTTTGAATAATTCATATTCGTTTTGTATTATTAAACTTTTGCTACTCAGATTGATCTTCATTCACAAAAGCAAATTTATATAATGGCTTGGTTGGTGATATAGCATAATTTCAAAGCCACTTTTCATAAGACTTTAAAAAGAGTTAACCAAGTTCCCTTTCAAAATATAGTTCTCCATGTATAGACTATGTTGATGTTAAATGAAGATGATAGGGCAGTTTTTAATGTAATATCGTAGTGCTAGACAAAACAATGTTTTATGTAATTAGTGTTATATATTAATAACTGCTGCTCATGATGTATCTTTTTATTATTAGTGTCATTGCAAGAGCAGTTTAGACAAGGCTACAAATCTACAAGATGACATCAGTTAATACAGTGAAGACAGCTGGAAATGCAGAGCATTCATACAGGAGACAATGTATTGTAATGGAGATTTCTGTTTCATTTCTCAGCAGAGAGCAGCCACTGTCTTTTGTGTTTGGATAGACATATGGATATAAGAAAAATTATAGAATAGGATAGAAGACATAGTAATCTAATGAGTGTTCTGACTGAATGTTCTAACCTATGAAATTATCAGTCCAAAACTACATGTTCAGAACTTATGTGCAACATTATCTTGCATTATATTAGTAAGTACATTAAAGGAAATAGTGGGAAGAATAAAATTAAGAGAAGAAAAAAGGTTTTTTTTTTTTTCTTTTTACTTGAAGAGCTTCTTTTCAGGAATGGTATGAGTTTTTCCCCAAGCCACCTTAATTTTAAAGTGGCTATAAGAACCCAGAGAGTGGTACTAAAAGTAACTGAAAGTCTCTTAAGAGGTAGTTGCTTTTCAAAGCTATTGCTGAGATTCATGTAAATTAAATGTGTGCAAAGAAAAATGTGTAGAGAATTATTTTAACACTCTTGACTGCTTCCTCCAATTTGAATTTGTTGGATTTCTTTTTACTCTCCCAAAGTCCACTTAAAGAAAGAAATGTTCAATATTAAATTAAGAAACATTAAGAGAAATACATATTTCACTGAATGTGTTCTTCACTTCATTAAGAAAGCATAACGTCCTATGCAACAGTAAATATTCTTTCAGCTTTTTGATAGTACAGCTCATGTAAACTAGAATCTTCTTATTCTTTAGGGGTTTAGAGGAGGGTGTCATACCGTAGGTTTCTGGGTAATATAACTAGAGAACGTTAATTACTCAAGGGTATTTGCATTCTTTGGCATACTTATGAATATGTAATTGTGCTGTGTTACACTAACAAATTTGTTATTGATAGAAGAACTGTCCAACTAGCTGGACAACAGGAAATATTATAAAAATACTTAAGTGCAAAATTAGTGGGTGAAAATAATATAAAGTCAATATCATTTAATAAATATTTGTTACTCCTTTGACTATCAGCTCAAACCACAGATAAATTGGATTTTTCTGATGCTATAAGGTAACCATACACTTACTGACAACAAAGGGAGAAAGAGTGTCTCTATACTTGAATATCAGGTTTGGAAGCCAATACTGCTCCATCAAGTCTAAGGATTAACCTACAAATATCACACATTGTATAGCTCTCCTTTGCACATTTACTTTCAGGCTTAGCCATTCTTTTAGTTATGCATTCATTAATTCACTCAGCAGATATTTTTTGAGTTTCATAAATCAGGCATAGGGTAAGCCACTGGAGATGTCAGACAGGTTCCTTTCCCAATAGAACTTCCATTCCAGTGGTACAAGACGGTCAAAACCAAAGTAGATAAATAAACAAGATAATTTTAGAAAGCCACAGTCCTAAAGTAAAAACAAGATAAGCTATACAAAAGAAAATGCTTAATTTAGGGGAAGGGATGCAGTAGAGCTTCTTTAGATAAGATAGTAAGGAAAGGCACTAAAATGTTTATGGGTACATAGTAGTTGTCTATATTTATGGGATACATGAGATATTTTGATACAGACAAACAATGCATAATAATCATATCAGGGTAAATGGAGTATCTATCACCTCAAACATTTATAATTTGTGTTACAAACATTCAAATTATACTTCTCTAGTTATTATAAAATATACAATAAATTATTGTTGACTGTAATCACCCTGTTGTGCTATCAAATACTAGATCTGATTCATTCCATCTAATTACACTTTTGTACCCATTAACCATCCCTACTTCCTACCCACTCCCAAATACCCTTCCCAGCCTCTAGTAACCATCCTTCTACTCTCTATCACCATGAGTTCAATTGTTTTAATTTTCAGCTACCACAAATTAGTGAGAATATGCTAAGTTTTTCTTTCTGTGCCTGGCTTATTTCACTTAATTTAATGTCCTCCAATTCCATCTATGTTGTTGCAAATGAGAGGATCTCATTCTTTTTTATGGTTGAATAGTAATCCATTGTGTATATGTACCCCATTTTCTTTATTCATCTGTTGATGGACACCCAGGTTTAGGAAAGCATTTCTTAAGAGGTGGAATTTGAGCTGAGAAATGAATGATAAGTGGAAGCTGACCATGAGAAAGCCAAAGGAAAGGAAGGATATTTGTGGCAAAGGTAACTGTGGGAGCAAAGTCATTAGACAGCAATAAGTTGGGTCTATTCAAGGAAGTAAAATGTCAATGAGAGTGGAACCAAGAGTACAGAGTGGAGAGAAGTATGAAAATGGGGAGGGAGAGGGAAGCAGAGAAGACATCATCTGCAGCCTTGCAGACTTGTAGGTAAAAGTTTGGATTCTATTTTAAGGCAGTGGGAAGCTTTTATATAGCTTTTAGCTGGAGAGTGAGGTAATCTGAATTATGACTGTTTTTATTTCTTTAATGAATTACGGAGCTGGGTCATGAGCCTAGAGTTGGGGAGGAATGTTAATGGTTTGAGAAGAGAGAAAAGGATACCAAACGGCTGTTTTGAACTGTGGAGAGTGAACATACTCAGGCAATACTGACGTCTAGTTGAGATTTCTAGTTGAGAATCGAATTACTGTCATTTCATGTAACATGATTCAGATTGTAAAGAATAATGTTCTCTATCACTCCGCAGACTCTTATATTCTGTATCAATCACTTGTACTACTTTACATTAAAATCTTTTAACGTAGTCACCTATTTTCTCAAAATTTTACAAGTTCCTTGAAGACCCTTATATGATGTACTTCATCATACATCTTGCTGTCCCTAAAATTCCGTTGAAACAGCAGGCACTCAGTAATTACCTTAAAGAATGACTTATTGTCCCATTGACCTAGGCTGTATGTAACATGTTTCAGGTACAAAATAAACAAGATCAGGGCCAAAATCTAAATTTGGAGTCACCTGGATTTTTCCCCCAAAAGAAATTGATAAATATGCATGCACAGATTGGGATCCTGGTCTTCAACTGAATACTTGTCATTACATTTTCAAATGAAAGCCTAGCAAATCAATTTCATGAGATGTTCCTGCTTTGAAAAACCTCAGCTTAATTACATGTTTTGTGTTCAAACCATAAGTTTTCAAACCCCAGCTGTATTGTAAAAATAGACACTTACCTTACCCCTTTCTGATGTTTAACCTGAACAAATTGCTGGACAGAGGATATGTTAATAACATTAGCTCAAAGAGCATGCATGGCAGTGCCAATTCTTTAATTCTTATTTTAATTTCAACACCTTCCCCTGCCTCCAGCATTTCACTTAGAAATGGAGAAAATGAGAGGGTCAGGTTGTCGTTGTGTTTGAGAGTAATCATGGTTTCCTTCCATTGTCAGTCTTTATTAACACAGTGTTGTTCTTTCAAAGAGTACATCAACCCATTTTCCTGGACAGTATTTTCTTGAAACTTTTTAAAAATTTAATTTAATTTTAAGTTTCAGAATACATGCACAGAAGGTGAATATTTGTTACATAGGTAAATGTGTGCCATGGTGGTTTGCTGCACCTGTCAACTAATCACCTAGGTATTAAGCCCCTCATGCATTAGCTATTTATCCTGATGCTCTCCCTTCCCCCTTGCACCCTACAACAGGCATCAGTGTGTGTTGTTCCCCTCCCTGTGTCCATGTGTTCTCCTTGTTAAGCTCCCACTTATAAGTGAGAGTATGTGGTGTTTGATTTTCTGTTCCTGCATTAATTTGCTGAGGATAATGGCTTCCAGTTCTATCCATGTCCCTGCAAAGGACACGATCTTATTCCACTTTATGGTTGCAGGGTATTCCATGGTGTATATATACCATATTTCCTTCTTTCCTTCCTTCCTTCCTTCCTTCCTTCTTTCCTTCCTTCCTATTTTTTTTTTTTTTTTTTTTTGAGACAAAGTCTTGCTCTGTAACCCAGGCTCAAGTGTAGTGGCATGATCTCAGCTCACTGCCACTTCTGCCTCCCAAGTTCAAGCGATTCTCTTGCCTCAGCTTCCTGAGTAGCTGGGATTACTAATGGGCACGCACCACCATGCCCAGGTAATTTTTGTATTTTCAGTAGAGACAGGGTTTCACCATGTTGGCCAGTCTGGTCTTAAACTCCTGACCTCAGGTGATCCACCCACCTTGGCCTCCCAAAGTGCTGGGATTACAGGCATAAACCATCACCCCCAGCCCCACATCTTCTTTATCCAGCGTATCATTGATGGGCATTTAGGTTGATTCCATGCCTTTGCTATTGTGAATAGCACTGCAATGAACAATTGCATGCATGTTTCTTTATAATAGAATGATTTGTATTTATTTGGTTATGTACCAGTAATGGGATTGCTGGGTCAAATGGTATTTCTGCCTCTATGTCTTTGAGGAATTGCCACACAGTCTTCCACAATGGTAGAACTAATTTACACTCCCACCAACTGTGTAAAAGCATTTCGGGGCCAGGTAGAGTGGCTCACACCTGTAATCCCAGCACTTTGGGAGGCAGAGGCGGGTGGATTACGAGGTCAGGAGATCAAGACCATCCTGGCTAACACGGTGAAACCCCATCTCTACTAAAAATACAAAAAATTAGCCGGGTGAGGTGGTGGGCACCTGTAGTCCCAGCTACTCAGGAGGTTGAGGCAGGAGAATGGCGTGAACCCGGGAGGCAGAGCTTGCAGTCAGCTGAGATCACGCCACTGCACTCCAGCCTGGGCGACAGAGCGAGACTCCACCTCAAAAAAAAAAAGCATTTCTACTTCTCCACAGCCTCACCAACATCTGTTGTTCCTTGACTTTTTAGTAATTGCCATTTTGAGTGGCATGAGGTTGGCATGAGATGATATCTTGTTGTGGTTTTGATTTGCATTTCTCTAATGATCAGTGATGTTGAGCTTTTTTTTCATGTTTGTTGGCAGCGTAAATGACTTCTCTTTGAGAAGTGTCTGTTCATGTCCTCTGCCTACCTTTTAATGGGGTTGTTTTGTTCTTGTAAGTTTGTTTAAGTTCCATGTAGATTCTAGATATTAGACCTTTGTCAGATGGATAGATTACAAAACTCTTCTTCCATTCTGTAGGATGTCTGTTCATTTTGATGATAGTTTCTTTTGCTATGCAGAAGCTCTTTATTTAATTAGATCCCATTTGTCAATTTTTGCTTTTGATGTTTTCATCATGAAATTTTTCCCTGTGCCTATGCCCTGAATGGTATTACCTTGATTTTCTTCTAGGGTTTTTATAGTTTTGGATTTTACATTTAAGTATTTAATCCAACTTGAGTTAATTTTTGTATATGGTGTAAAGTAGGAGTTCAGTTTCAATTTTCTGCATATGGCTAGCCAGGTTTCCCAGCACCATTTATTAAATAGGGAGTCCTTTCTCCATTGCTTGTTTTTGTCACGTTTGTCAAAGATCAGATGGCTGTAGATATGTGGTCTTATTTCTGAGATCTCTATTCTGTTCCATTTGTTTATATATCTGTTTTTCTACCAGTACCATGTTGTTTTGTATACAGTAGACTTGTAGTATAGTTTGAAGTTGGGTAGCGTGATGCCTTCAGCTTTGTTCTTATTGCTTAGGTTTGTCTTAGCTGTACAGACTCTTTTTTTGGTTCCATGTGAATTTTAAAGTAGTTTTTTTTTTTTCTAATTATGTGATGTGTCAATGGTAGTTTAATGGAAATAGCATTGAATCTATAAATTACTTTGGGCAGTATGGCCATTTTTACAATATTTATTCTTCCTATCCATGAGCATGGAATGTTTTTCCATTTGTTTGTGTCCTCTCTGATTTCCTTGAACAGTGGTTTGTAGTTCTCCTTGAAGAGGTCCTTCACTTCCCTTGTTAGCTGTATTCCTCTTTGCAAATTAAATGATCCTATATCTAGAAAACCCCATTGTCTCAGCCCAAAAGCTTCTTAAGCTGATAAGTAACTTCAGTAAAGTCTTGGGATAGAAATTCAATGTGTAAAAATCACAAGCATTGCTATTCATCAATAGACAAGCAGAGAGCCAAATCATGAATGAACTCCCATTTACAGTTGCTACAAAGAGAGTGTTTTCTTGAAACTTGATATGATATCAGAGCATCATTGAAAACTTATGGCAGAAAGGAAAGGACCCCTGTTAAGTCACCTATGTTCATCAGCCCCTGTCCAGTGTTGAAGGATTCTGGTATAAAGAAAATAGACTCAATTACTCTGGAAAACTGCAAATTGAAAATTGTAAGTACTTTTTTCTTCCACATATCAAAAATCTTGCTACTCTGCAGTTGATCTTACTTCTAAAATGTTTTCTACTATATAGGCTACTATTCTCTCATCAATGAAGTCCAATGTTTCTGATTATATCATTGCCAGATAATATAATTAATTTCCCTTCACCTAAGAATCATTATTTTATATATTTTATGCTAATATTACATCCATGCCTCTTCTTCTTCAAATTATTTAGGCTACATGTTCAGTTGCCCTGCATTCTTACATTCTATTTTCTTTCTCTCTGTTTGTCATCTTCTTTGTTTACTGATCAGGTTGTACAGCTGCACCTGTTAGCATTCTAGGTCCAATTATGACTTTAATTTCAAAACACTCTGTTGCTTTAGTGGGAAAAAAATCACACTGGCTTCTGACATCATATTAGTACTTGTGTGGCATTCTTCTTCCAAACAATCTCATGTTTTCCATCTTTGTGAATCCCAAACACATTCTTGCTATAGCTCATCTCACTATATCATCAATCGATAATGAGAGGAACAAGAAGGCAAAGTAACTTGATGGAAGACGTGAAAATAGCCCCACAACTCACTTACAGAGTCATAGTAGTCAAGGGTGGGCTCTGGAAGAGGTCCGACCTGACTCTGACCTCTGGTTCTGCTACTTACGTTTTTTGCAACCTTGGCCAGTGACTAAATTTTTAGCATCTCTGTCTTCTCTTTTATAAAATGTCTGCCCACTGACTAGACCATAGTAATACAGAGCTCCTTCTAAAAACATGTAATATTGTGCAAGCATCTGATAACTGTTTACCTGCTAGGTTCACATTTCTCCTTTGCCTTCTTCCTTATGCTCCATGATACGTAAGGTGGGGGGAGTGGGGAGGGATAGCATTAGGAGATATACCTAATGTTAAATGATGAGTTAATGGGTGCAGCACACCAATATGGCACATGTATACATATATAACTAACCTGCACATTGTGCACATGTACCCTAAAACTTAAAGTATAATAATAAAAAAAAGATTTTTAAGATGCTGGTATAGTGCTCTTTGGTGCTTCTATGAGTTAGTTCATCCAGTTCTTCTGTCTGGTTTCTCTTTCTAATTTTCTTTGTCTATCTCTTATTTCTTCTTTAGTACTCAATGATTAAAGAATCCTTCCTTCTCTGATGCCTTCCTAGATGGGCTAATTGTCCATTCTTTCATGTTCGCATTGCATGGAAGGCATCTTTTCCTAATTGCACTTAGCAGATTGTGTTAGTATGCCATCATTATATAGCTGTATCTCTCCTTGGAATGCAAACTCCTGATGATCATGCAGCAAATTATATTCATCTTTATATATCTAGTGCCAAGCTTAGAGTGATCTCTATGACTTTTGCTGACATTAGGGAAATTAGTAGAAATCCACCTCCTATTAAGTGACAAACAGATTAATATTAAGTTATTCAGAGATATCCTAAGTGTTTCTACCTTTTAGAGTGAAGAATAACTGCATCACCATCCTCTTGAATGGGAAATCTCTGTGTCCCTAGAATTGGATATTGTGAAGGAGCTAGTGGAAAAATTATTAGAGGATATGGGCAACTGCTCTTTTTTCCTGGAATGTGCGATCTACTTTGATCACGCTTTTAACTGTATTTAAAACCTACATATTCTGTCTTATTATTATCCAGCTCTGATTAGCTTCTCCCTGGCTTTTGCTCCCCAAGTATCTATTTTGTTCATGCTTCTATTTAGGCCTTTACCACACTGCATTGTAATGATCTGTGTATATCTATCTTCTCTTCTGGAGTGTGTGTTTCCTAAGAGCAGGAGGGGGCATGTCTTACTTATTTACAGTTTGCAGCTGTTACTAGGCCTGGCACATCATAAGCACTCAGTAAATATTGAATAAATGATTCAAATCAGCCAAGTGCTGTGTTTGGATTAGGTAACTCAATATAACCTGCTGGTCAGGAGGAATAAGAGTGTATCAAGATGCATTTCAAAGAGCAAGTAAAGACAAGGTCTTCACTGTGCTGAGTGTGTTTTCAGTGCCTTCTTAAATGTCAAAGTGTGAGTCAAGTTCACAATGTTCTTGAGATTTAAAGGAATAAACATGTTCTGTGCATGTCTTACATATCCCAGGACTCTTATTTTTCCTAATTTGGATGTATTTTTTTGTACAGTAAATAGACTCCATTGATCTGTGTATAAGACAATCTTCTGTATATACTGGACCCTCCAGCTGCTAGTGGTGCATGCTTGGAGGTTCTTCCTGTTCTCGCTTGCATTTTTTTTTAAAGTAGAATTCACCTGAAGCCAGTTTTCACACTACAGAGCTAATTGCTATGCAAAAGTGAATGATGTCTCACATTAAATATTCCTTAGAGCATAAAGCTGACATTGAATATATAATTTTAAGCAGCTCAAGCAATATTCACTAAAGGGTTGACACAAGAGCAAGTATCACAGGAAAATGTAGGTGAGAAGGGAAATGATAAGTATGTTAAGGCTTTTCCTATCACCTCAGTACAGTCATACCTTCATTTATCTTGCTTTTTATATGAGGTTTAATTTTTATTTTAAAGAACTGGGTCAGATCCCTTAGGTAAAGCTAAATTTTTGCACAGAGATTAGGGATATTTGGAGATTCATTAACTCTTCAAGGCTCCCAGGAAAACAATGTTGCAAAAAGGGCAACAGTGCAGTCTACTAAATGGCATCTTTATTGTCTGAAAGCAAAATGATAGTTCTTAATTATAAAGGTTTATAATTCAAAGTACTATCTTGTGCTAAAGGCAAAGTTTACATTAATTATTAATCAGACATATTAATGAGGGGACATATTTCTCAGTGGACTCTCAGACTTGTGGAATTCATGAGTGAGCAATTTTTAGCTTGTAGGACCAAGGAAATTCCATGTTTAATAGCATAAAAGTGTTAGATATCCCACATCCAGGGCAATTTTGAACTTAGTTCAGGCAAATGCATCATTTATTTAAAAAAATGATTTGAGACTGTTGACCTTTTGTTAAGCATATTCATTGAAGAGTTTTTAGCATTTGGCTAATTTCACATGCGGTGAGTTATGTAAATGCAGAGTAGAATGCAAAGGCAACCATGAATACTATTAAATTCATACATAGCACAATATATACATATAGATTGTCCTTTGTATTTGAAGGTGATGCTGCTGTTGTTGTCTCTGCTATTTTCTGTGTGTTCAGATCTGGCTGTTTGATTGGCAATTCCTACTGTGTACAGTCTGCATATGTGTCGAATAACAACTGCAGCCATTGCCTGGAGGGCTTGATTGCTAGATTGTTCAATATTTATTAAGCACCCAAGAAGTGCTAGGTGCTGCACTGAACAGTACAAGTGAAAGACTGCTGCTGCTCTCTAAATATTCTATTCCAAGGTGACTAGTGGAAAGCATATGCTTTTCATCTTTTATGTGAGTTGACTTAAACTGTGGAATTAGAAAACAGAACACCAGTTACCAGTTGTTGTTCTTCAGTAATATGTAAGGTAGGTGGCTACTTTCTGGAAGTGTTCACATTACAAGGCCATATTTGAATAACCCCATTACAATGGCCTAATAAATGTGAAGGTCAGAAAAGGATGATGTGAAAATGTGATATTATTAAGGGAGAATGAAATGAGAAAACAACTCAGGGTTAGGAGAATTTTAGTTTTTACCTAAGGATAGAGAAAAGAATCTAGTAATCATCTCAAAGTTTCATCATAGTAAGACTTTTAGGTCAAATTGAGCAACTCCATCTTTGACCATCATTCAAATTGAAATCGGATACACTTTCTTCATACTTTAATCATAATACTTATAATGATAATGGCATTGTAAAACAATGAAAATCAGTAAACTCATATGAAAATAACTGTTTTTAAGGTTTGGCTATACCCTGTTGTATTTCTTAATGTCTTTGACACCAAGCACAGAGTTTCCTTTTAGTAACAATAGGTTTTAAAAATAATTGGAGTGATATACAGACGTGGACCAAGATGGCCAAACAGGAAAAGCTCCAGTGTGCAGCTCCCAGCAAGATCAACTCAGAAGGCAGGTGATTTCTGCATTTCCAACTGAGGTACCCAGCTCATCTCACTGGGACTGGTTAGACAGTGGGTGCAGCCCATGGAGGGTGAGCCAAAGCAGGGTAGGGCATCACCTCCCCCAGGAAGTGCAAGGGGCTGAGGAACTCCCTCCCCTAGCCAAGGGAAGCCATGAGTGACTGTGCTGTGAGGAATGGCACATTCCAGCCCAGATACTACGCTTTTCCCATGGTCTTTGCAATCCACAGACAAGGAGATTCCCTTGGGTGCTTATAGCACCAGGGCCCTGGATTTCAAGCACAAAACTAGATGGCCATTTGGGCAGACACCGAGCTAGCTGCAGGAGTTTTTTTTTTCATACCCCAGTGGCACCTGGAATGCCAGTGAGACAGAATCGTTCACTGCCCTGGAAAGGGGGCTGAAGCCAGGGAGCCAAGTGGTCTAGCTCAGTGGATCCCACCCCTACAGAGCCCAGAAAACTAAGACCAACTGGCTTGAAATTCTTGCTGCCAGCACAGCAGTCTGAAGTAAACCTAGAACTCTTGAGCTTGGTAGGGGGAGGGGCATGTGCCATTACTGAGGCTTGACTAGGCAATTTTCCCCTTACAGTGTAAACAAAGCCGCAGGGAAGTTTGAACTCGGTGGAGCCCACAGCTCCACAAAGCTGCTATAGGCAGACTGCCTCTCTAGATTCCTCCTCTCTGGGCAGCCATCTCTGAAAGAAAGGGAGCAGCCCCATTCAGGTGTCTCCCTGGGACAGAGCAGGTAGGGGAAGTGGTGGCCGTGGGAGCAGCTTCAGGAGACTTCAGGAGAACACCACAAAGATACTCCTCAAAAAGAACAACCCCAAGACACGTAATCATCAGATTCACCAAGGTTGAAATGAAGGAAAAAATGTTAAAGGCAGCCAGAGAGAAAGGCCGGGTTACCCAGAAAGGGAAGCCCATCAGACTAACAGTGGATCTCTGCAGAAACCCTATGAGCCATTAGAGAGTAAGGGCCAATATTCAACATTCTTAAAGAAAAGAATTTTCAACCCAGAATTTCATATCCAGCCAAACTAAGCTTCATAAGCAAAGGAGAAATAAAATCCCTATAAACAAGCAAATGCTGAGAGATTTTTGTCACCACCAGGCCTGCCTTACAAGAGCTCCTGAAGGAAGCACTAAATATGAAAAGGAAAAACAGGTACCAGCCACTGCAAAAACGTACCAAATTGTAAAGACCATAGACACTATGAAAAACTGCATCATCTAACAGGCAAAATAACCAGCTAGCACCATTAATGATGGGATCAAATTCACATGTAACAATATTAATCTTAAATGTAAATGGGCTACATGCCCCAATTAAAGGACACAGACTGGCAAATTGGATAAAGAATCAAGACCTATTGGTGTGCTGTATTCAGGAGACCCATCTTATGTGTAGACACACATAGGCTCAAAATAAACGGATGGAGGGATATTTACCAAGAAATGGGAAGAAAAAAAAAGCAGGGGTTGCAATCCAAGTCTCTGATAAAACAGACTTTAAACCAGCAAAGGTCAAGAAAGACAAGGATATTACATAGTGGTAAAAAGTACTTAGAGATATACAAAGAGACTTAAACTCCCACACAATAATAGTGGGAGACTTTAACACCCCACTATCAATATTAGACAGAAATTTAACAAGGACAGAAAATTAACAAGGATATTCAGGACTGGAATTCAGCTAAGGACCAAGCGGACGTAAGAGACATCTACGGAACTCTCCACCACAAATCAACAGAAAATACATTCTTCTCAGCACCACATCACACTTATTTTAAAATTGACCATATAATTGGAAGCAAAACACTCCTCAGCAAATGCAAAAGAACAGAAATCATAACAGTCTCTCAGACCACAGTGCAATCAAATTAGAATTCAGGATTAAGAAACTCACTCAAAATCGCACAACTACATGGAAACTGAACAACCTGCTCCTGAATGACTACTGGATAAATAATGTAATTAAGGCAGAAATAAATAAGTTCTTTGAAACTGTTGAGAACAAAAACACAATGTACCAGAATCTCTGGGACACAGCTAAAGCAGTGTTTAGAGGGAAATTTACAGCACTAACTGCCCACAGGAGAAAGCAGGAAAGATCTAAAATTGACACCCTAACATCACAATTAAAATAACTAGAGAAACAAGAGCAAACAAATTCAAAAGCTAGCAGAAGACAAGAAATAACTAAGATCAGAGTAGAACTGAAGGAGATAGAGACACAAAAACCCCTTCAAAAAATCAATGAATCCAGGAGCTGATGTTTTGAAAAGATTAACAAAATAGACAGCTAGCCAGACTAATAAGAAAAGAGAGAAGAATCAAATAGACACAATAAAAAATGGTAAAGGAGAGAACACTGCTGATCCCAAAGAAATACAAACTACCATCAGAAAATACTGTAAACACCTCTACAAAAATAAACTAGCAAATATAGAAGAGATGGATAAATTCTCAGAAACTTATGCCCTCCCAAGATTAACCAGGAAGAAGTCAAATCCCTGAATAGGCTAATAACAAGTTCTGAAATTGAGGCAGTAATTAACAGCCCACCAAAGAAAAAAAGCCCAGGACCAGATGGATTCACAGCCAAATTCTACCAGAGGTACAAAGAGGAGCTGGTACCATTCCTTCTGAAACTATTCCAAACAATAGAAAAAGAGGAAATCCTCCCTAACTTATTTTATGAGGCCAGCATCATCCTGATACCAAAACCTGGCAGAGACACAACAAAAAAAGAAAATTTTAGGCCAATATCCCAGGGGAACATTGATGTGATCATCTTCAATAAGATAATGGAAAAACAAATCTAGCAGCCTATCAAAAAGCCTATCCAACACAATCAAGTTGGCTTCATCCCTGGGATGCAAGGCTGGTTCAACATATGCAAATCAATAAATGTAATTCATCACATAAACAGAACCAATCACAAAAACCACATGATCATCTCAAGAGATGCAAAAGGGTCTTCAATAAAAGTCCACACCCCTTCATGATGAAAACTCTCAGTAAACTAGGTATTGATGGAATGTATCTTAAAATAATAAGAGCTATTTATGACAAACTCACAGACAATATCATACTGAATGGGCAAAAGCTGGAAGCTTTTTCTTTGAAAACCAGCATAAGACAAGGATGCCCTCTCTCACCACTCCTATTCAATATAGTATTGGACGATCTGGCCAGGTAGTCAGGCAAGAGAAAGAAATAAAGCGTTTTCAAATAGGAAGAGAGGAAGTCAAATAGTCCCTGTTCACAGATGACATGATTGTATATTTAGAAAACCTCGTTGTCTCAGCGCAAAATCTCCTTAAGCTGATAAGCAACTTCAGCAAAGTCTCAGGATACAAAATCAATGTGCAAAAATCACAAGCACTCCTACACCAATAATAGACAATCAGAGAGCCAAATCATGAGTGAACTCCCATTCACAATTGCTACAAAGATTATAAAATACCTAGAAATACAACTTACAAGGGATGTGAAGGACCTTTTCAAGGAGAACTACAAACCACTGCTCAAGGCAATAAGAAAGGACACAAACAAATGAAAAAACATTCCATCCTCATGGATTGGAAGAATCAATATCACAAAAATGGCCATACTGCCCAGAGTAATTTAAAGATTCAATGCTATCCCCATCAAGCTACCATTGACTTTCTTCACAGAATTAGAATAAAACTACTTTAAATTTCATATGGAGCCAAAAAAGAGTTTGTATAGCCAAGACAATCCTAAGCAAAAAGAACAAAGCTGGAGGCATCATGCTACCTGACTTCAAACTATACTACAAGGATACAGTAACCAAAACAGCATGGTACTGGTACCAAAACAGATATATAGACCAATGGAACAGAACAGAGGCCTCAGAAATAATACCACATATTTGCATCTATCTGATCTTTCACAAACCCAAGAAAAACAAGCAATGGGGAAAGGATTCCCTACTTAATAAATGTTGTTGGGAAAACTGGCTAGCCATATGCAGAAAACTGAAACTGGACTCCTTCCTTAAAACTTATACAAAAATTAAGTCAAGATGGATTAAAGACTTAAACGTAAGACCTGAAACCATAAAAACCCTAGAAGAAAACCTAGGCAATACAATTCAGGACATAGGTATGGGCAAACACTTCACAAATGAAACATCAAAAGCAATGGCAACAAAAGCCAAAATTGACACGTGATCTAATTAAATTAATAGCTTCTGCCCAGCAAAAGAAACTATCATCAGAGTGAATAGGCAACCTACAGAATGGGAGAAAATTTTTGTAATCTATTCATGTGACAAAGGGCTAAAATCTAGAATTTACAAGGAACACAAACAAATTTACAAGAAGAAAACAAACAACTCCATCAAAAAGTGGGCAAAGGATATGAACAGACACTTCTCAAAAGAAGACATTTATGCGGCCAACAAATATATGAAAAAAAGCTCATCATCTACTGGTCATCAGAGAAATGCAAATCGAAATCACAATGAGATACCATCTCACGCCATTTAGAATGGCAAACATTAAAAAGTCTGGAAACAACAGATCCTGGAAGGGATGCAGAGATATAGGAATGCTTTTACACTGTTGGTGGTAGTGTAAATTAGTTCAACCATTGTGGAAGACAATGTGGTGATTCCTCAAGGATCTAAAACCAGAAATACCATTTGACACAGCAGTCCCATTGGTGGGTATATACCCAAAGGATTATAAATCATTTTACTATAAGACCCATGCACATGTATGTTTATTGCAGCACTATTCACAATAGCAAAGACTTGGAACCAACTGAAATGCCCATCAATGATAGACTGGATAAAGAAAATGGGACACATATACACCATGGAATACTATGCAGCCATAAAAAAGGATGAGTTCATGTGCTTTGCAGGGACATGGATGAAGCAGGAAACCATCATTCTCAGCAATCTAACACAGGATCAGAAAACCAAGCACTGCATGTTCTCATAGTGGGAGATGAACAATGAGAACATATGGACACAGGCAGGGGAACATCACACACTGAGCCCTGTCTGGGGGTGGGTGCTGGGGGAGGGATTGCATTTGGAGAAATACCTAATGTAGATGATGGGTTGATGGGTGCAGCAAACCACCATGGCAAGTGTATTCCTATGTAACAAACCTGCGAGTTCTGCACATGTATCCCAGAACTTCAAGTATAATTTAAAAAATAAAAATAAAAAATTGAAATTAAGAAACTGATGGAAAGACTCGAGATTTGAAAAAAATTGGTTAAAGTCTAATACAGTGCAAATTATAGTCATTGTTAACCCAAGCATGTTATTCATTGTTGAAAACTATAATCTCTATAATTTGTCTTTTAAAATTTCATATATATAGACGTACAATGGAGGTTTTATGTGTTTGTTTCCAGACCTCTGCAATATAGCAAATATTACAGTAAAGTGAGTCACACAAATTTTTTGGTCTCCCAGTGCATATAAAAGTTTTATTTACATTATATTTTAGTCTAAGCGAGCAATAGAATTTTGTCTTAAAAAAAATGTATACACCTTCATTTAAAAATACTTTCTTGATAAATAAAAAATGGTAATGATCATCTGAGCCTTTAGCTAGTCATAATCTTTTTTTTTATTAGAGGGATTTGCCTTTCTGTTGATGACTGCTGATTTGCCAGAATGATGGTTGCTGAAGGTTGACAATTTCTTGAAACAAGAAACAATGAAGTTTGCCACATTGATTGACTCTTCCTTTCACAAAAGATTTCTCTGTAGCATGCAATGCTGTTTGATAGCATTTTACCTACAGTAGAACTTCTTTTAATATTGAAGTCAATCCTCTTAAGGTCTGAGTCTGCACCAACTCAGTTTATATAAGACTCTAAATACTTCGTAGTTACTTCAATAGTGTTCACAGCATCTTCACTAGGAGTAGAGTTCATCTTAATGAACCATTTTCCTCATCTGTAAGCAACTCCTCATCTCTCCAAGTTTGATCATGAGGTTGCAACAATTCAGTCACATCTTTAGGCTCTACTTCTAATTCTAGTTCTCTTGTATTTCTGCCACATCTGCAGTTACTTCCTCCACAGAAGTGTTGAATCCCTCCAAGTCATCCATGATGGTTGGAACCAACTTCTTCCAAATTCCTATTAATGTTGATATTTTGACCTCCTCCCATGAGTCACAGATATTCTGATTGGCATCTAAAATAGCAAATCCTTTCCAGAAGATTTTCAGTTTACTTCTTTTGACCTCTCCTTCCATGAGTCACGAATGTTCTGATTGGCATCTAGAATAGTGAGTCCTTTTCAGGTTTTCTTTTATTATTATTATTATTATTATTATGCTTTAAGTTCTAGGGTACATGTGCACAATGTGCAGGTTTGTTACATATGTATACATGTGCCATGTTGGTGTGCTGCACCCATTAACTCGTCATTTACATTAGGTATATCTCCTAATGCTATGCCCCCCTCCCCGCACCCCACGGCAGGCCCCGGTGTGTGATGTTCCCCTTCCTGTGTCTAAGGACCACAGAAGATTTTCAATTTACTTTGTCCAGATCCATCAGAGGTAACACCATGTGTGGCAGCTATAGCCTTATGTATTGTATTTCTTAAATAATCAGACATGAAAGTCAAAATTACTCTTTAGTCCATGGGCTGCATAATTCTTATTGTGTGAACAGGTACTAAAACAATATTAATCTCTTTATACATTTCAGTCATAGTTCTTATGTAACTAGGTTCATTGTCAATGAGCAGTAATATTTTTAAAGGAATTGTTTTTTTCTGAGCAATAGTTCTCAGTAGGGTTAAGATATTCAGTAAACCCTGCTGTAAACACATGTACTGTTAACCAGGCCTTGTTGGTCCATTTATAAAGCACAAGCAGAGTAGATTTAGCATAATTCCTAATGGTTCTAGAATTTGTGAAATGATAAATAAGCATTGGCTTCAACTTAAAGTCACCAGCTGCATTAGCCTCTAAAAAGAGGGTCAACCTATTCTTTGAAGCTTTGGAGCCAGGCACTGACTTCTCTAGCTAAGAACATCCCAGATGACATTTTCTTCCAATATAGGACTGTTTCATCTGCATTGAAAATCTGTTGTTTAATGTAGCCAACTCCATCAATGATCTTAATTAGATCTTCTGAAGAACTTGCAGCAGCTTCTATATCAGCATTTGCTGCTTCACCTTCTACTTTTACGTTATGGAGGCAGTTTCTTTCCTTAACCTAATTAACCAACCTCTGCTAGTTTCCAACTTTTCTTCTGCAGATTTCCCACCTCTCTTAGCCTTCATAGAATTGAAGAAAGGTAGAGCCTTGCTCTGGATTAGGCTTTGGCTTAAGGAATGTTGTGACTTGTCTGATTTTCTATACAGAGCACTACAACTTTCTCCGTATCAGCAATAAGGCTGTTTCGCTTTCTTATCATTGCAGTAGTGCTTTTTATTTCCTTCAAGAACTTTTCCTTTGCATTCACAGCTTGGCTAACTGTTTGGCACAATAAGTCTAGCTTTTGGCCTGTTTTGGATTTTGACATGCCTGCCTCTGTAAGCTCAATAGTTTCTAGTTTTTTATTTAAAGTGAAAGATGTGAGACTCTTCCTTTCACTTGAACACTTAAAGGCCATTGTCGGGTTACTAACTGCCCTAATTTCAATATTGTTGTTTTTCAGGGAGTAGATAGGTTTGAGCAGAGGGAGAGAGATGGGGGAATGGGAATGGGCGGTGAGTGGAGCAGTCAGACAGACAATATTTATTGATTAAGTTTGTCAACTTACATGAATGTGGCTGGGGGTAACATTATGATAGTAACATTAAAGATCATTGAGTACAGATCTTTATAACAGATGTAATAATAGTGAAACATTAAAAATATTTCTAGACCTACCAAAATGTGACATAGAGACATGAAGTGAGTACACGACATTGGAAAAATAGTCCCAACAGACTTGTTCCATGCAAGGTTACTGCAAACCTTCATTTTTAAAAAGTGTGAAATCTGTGAAATGCAGTAAAGTGAAGCACAATAAAACTAGGTGTGCCTGTGTACATTAAACACTCTACTGTTAAAGTACTTTAAAATTCTAATCTAAGAGCTTTTATCCATAAATGAATTATTTACAAGTAAAATAGCCAATATATCAGACTGTGATGTGTTTTTATATAAAACATGGTGAAAATTTTGTGTATATTAAAAATTAATGTCATATTGTGTTGCATCTTTATTGGAACTGAAGAAAAGGGTGTATTTTAGTTTAAAGTCTAGAAATTTTTGTTTTGATACTTTTCAAATGACAAAGATGTCATCTACATAATCAAAATGACTCCTTTTTACATTCAAACAATTTGAAGGGATTTACTTCAAAATACCCTTAATAGGGTCTGATCAAGAAAGTGCTAATGCAATACCTTTCTTTAGTTGTCATTATAATAAAATGAACGTTGCACAAAGAAGAGTTGGTCAGGACATGAGTAATAATGTAGTATTGACAGCCAAACCGCTCTATCTTTTGATGATTTCAATTTTCTGAGATTTAAGTAGAGAAGTGTAAGAATGCCAACACCCACTTTGCTGCTATTCATCTAATAGCTTCTTATCTAATGGGATATGCATTAATTCTTTTAACTGACTTAAACATTATCCACATCTTAGTATAATTATATGTCCTGTAACTATGTGGGCAAAGTTAAGAAAAAGTCACTGTAGGTTTGTAGAAAATCCAGAAACCAATTAGAACTTTGATACATGAGTGAGCTGGAAAATTCAGTGGTGGAACTGAAGAAAATGAGGAGGAGGGAGGAGCGGAGAGGAGGAGGAGTGACTTTGAGCAGGTGTGAGTGAACGGAGGGGTAGTAGAAGGTATAAAGGAACCATTAAAGAATAACATATTAAAATTTTGAAATCACAGAAAAGTCTTTTAATTTAACATGTCTTTCCTTCCAATGTATGTGGGTTCTGGGTCTATATTCATAGTATCTTAATGTCCTGAGGTATAACCGTTTTTGTTTTCTGACTCATTTGATAGTCACTGGTCATGTTTCTTCTCAGATATTGTGATTTGAAATTACAAATGCAAGAATCAGTTTTAGTTCAGAGAGACACAGCGAGACTTCATATTAGAAATCTATTGGTAGATAATTTTATACATATATATGTGTTTATACACATATATGTGTATATGTGTATATATGTATGTGTATATATGTATTGTGTATATGTGTATATATGTATGTGTATATGTGTATATATGTATATGTGTATATATGTGTACATGTGTATATGTGTATATGTGTGTATATACACGTATATTCTCTTCTTTCTCTCATACATAAAATATGTAGCCAAAAAAAAGCTATGCCTTTACTAAAATAACCAAAGAGGCTATGAGCCCTGACCCCACTGTTCACTATAAACATTATCTCTATACAGCTTATCACTTATGTATGATTCCCATTTTACATATTATGTAAATATGGAATATGGAGGAAATGTATTTTGGGAAGTTTTCAAAACCATGTGGTCAATTAAAGAAGAAACCAGGGCTAGAACTCGGGTATCAAGTCTTAATTTTTAGTGTGAAGAGTTTTTTACTGACACTTGGATTTCCTTTGAATTGAATTCTTTAAAAGCAGGAATTCTTGCAGGAGATGTTTATTTTTGGTCTTATCCAACAAATCGAAACATAACTTCAGGATTCAGTAATTTTGTTTTTTACTTACTTTTTGATTGAGAAGAAAAAATTTCTAAAGCTTGGATCTTAATAATACCTTTTATGGTTTAATGTGGTTTAAAATTATCATTCTATTAAAACTCTATACATGAAAAAAGCTGAATGAAAAGTGGAGAAAAATATTTATTTGATTCATCCAAAATATTCAGCTGCGAGCATCGTGAAGATGAGAATTTTAGAACTGTAATCAACAGAGTTGTGGGATTTTGTGAAGCCCCTTTTAGAAGCAGACAGAGTGGAGCAAATGAGGGTAGCTGAGTAGGTGGGAGGGTGGTGTTCCTTGCATTCCTCAGTTCCAAAAGAGCAACTTTACTTTGATTTGCTTAATATGCTAAAGCTTCCCTGGTCTTATCTTATAGAGAAAAAGCAGCAAGGCCAAATAAATTGATACAGAAGAAATGTTTAGATATGTTTTTGCAAGTTTCTGCATATCTGAAATAGAACCAATACATCACATGGTATGTCCAGGAGTTATATAGGGTTGAGATTTTTTATGGGTTCTGATTTGCAGATGAGAAAACAGTGGCGTTGAGGAATAAAGTGCCTTTCCCTATGCCTCATGAGGAATCAGAGGCCCAGCTGCAAAGAATTTTCAAGGAAAGATATTTCTAGTTCAATGCTCTATCCACAAGACAATGCTACATCTTTCCTTTCACAGTTGTTTATATTTGGTTTAACAGCAGTTTTTATTAATGCCTTCTAAATGATTGAAATACAGTTTTAAACCTGAATTGTTACAACTGTATTGTTACCTTTGTCTTTATTAGTACAACAATCTTTTTTCTTGTTTACTCTGTTAAGTGCTAATGTAAGTAACAGCTTTTATTTAGCATATTTTTGCTGACTGTTTTTACACTTTTTTGCTACCTCTCGCCTAACCATATTTGTCCCATTCTTTTGCAAATCTTTGAATTCTAAATTAAATGAAGCTAGATCTATTCTAAAAGGAATAGTACATCAGTGTTCTTGTTTTTCAATTCTAATTAAAGCCTTCAACTCCCCTGCACTTACACTTTCTCATATTCCATTGCTGCTGCACAAATGCGATTGCAGCTTACACGAGAGTAATTTTAATATAATTAAAATGATCTAATATTTCAATTGTTTGCAGAGAAACTAAGTGTATTCTCTCAGACACTCATCAGTTTAACTTCCAGATAATATCAAAGAAAAAATGTCATCTTTCTAATCTCACTGCTGATAAAGAGAAGTTTATTTTTATTCTTGGTGTAATCATTTAAATATTTTTTTCTCCAGTACTTCCTGATTGCTTGTTTAAAATTACAATTCTGGTGTTAATAAGCTGTATAGTTCTAAGAAAAGTCACTTAATACCCTCAAGGCTTTTGTTTTCTCAAAGGAAGGCTATTAGACAACCACTCCTTGCCTTCCTTGTGGTATAGGGTTCATGGAGGAAGTGAAGGGGGCTTCAGCCTCACCAACTCCCTCCATCTCCAATATACAGAGTGTGAGTCTCCATCCTTCTTCAGTTAAAACTTTCACATAGACCAAATTAGCATCAGAGTGTAGGTGTTTGTGCAGTTGATTTCCCTTACTCGTTGGTCCTGAAGAAGTAAGTGTACAACTGAGACATGCAATTGTTGCACCCTTCTGTTTTGGGCACAAACTTTAATGTCCATTTCTTGGGGTCAATGGCCACAAGAGGTGAAAAGGATCTTCATCTCCTCAATATGATGACAAGGTCTTTAAGCAGTCAGGTCCAGTATAACTGAAAGGTAGATGTGTCAGTTCCTGAACATACAACTACCTCATTTTCAGGAGTAACATAAGTAAAAAGTTACCAATTATTAACTGACATTGTCAGGAATAACCTAAGTAAGAAGTTACCGATTATTTTCAGGAATAACTTAAGTAAGAAGTTACTGATTAACTGAAGTAACAGTATAAAGAGCAAAGATGAATCAAAGTGAAAATGCAAAGAGTGATTGTTTTCCTGTTTCATCAGACATATCACACAGGTATCACATTAGATGTGGTTCTCAGCTCCTCTTCAGGGGCTGCTGTCCTGGATCACACACAGGATAGGTGCTTAGTATCTTCCACCAGCTTGAAGAACATCTAGGCCTTCTGGCATTGCACAGTTGCCATTAAGGAAAGCAGCCCATTCCTAGTCAACCTCTATTGGCATTCCTCTCCTTCAGCACCTGTCATTTATTCATTAACTCACAAGAACAGTTAAAAACAAGAGAAACAGATGTTGTTGAGATAATCAAACTGTATACTTTTTTTCAGTTGAATCTCACCTAGCTTCAAATGGAAACAAGATGTTCTTTATGCTTTGGATGTTCTTGTACTGCTGATTTCTAATTCTAGGATTTCCCTAATTCAATGACATTAAAAGTTATAAAATCCCTGGTAAACTATGTCTAAGTGAGGGTAAGTTCTTTATTTAATGAAGGAGAAGGGCTTTTAGAAATGAATACTGATTCCTTAACAGCAATCCAGACTTCTTCAGAAAAGAAAATAAAAATAGAAACATAAAATTTTACAGCTGTTATGAATCAGAAATCTTCAGATTTTTTCCCCCATAAACCTCATTTTTCCATCAAAGCCTTGAGCTACACACACAGTCTAATCTGATGAGTATTATCAACCTTTAATTTTCTTTGCTACTAGTCTCTTATAGTCTTTGATGTAGCCATCCTGATCTTCCTATAATTTGCAGCTTTGATAGCCAAAGGAAGTATATTTTCTCTAAAGCATGAAAATTTTAGAGGAAGCATCCTATGATGCTCTTTCTTATTATCTAATTTAGTAGCATCATAGAAAATCAAATCCAATATAAATAATTTAAGGAATAACAAGAATGATTAGGAAAATTCTTATTTAAGAATGTATAATGTAACCATCATTTATTATACACCAACTACATGCAGATTCTGTATTAGATTCATGCATTCAACAAATATGTATAGAAAATACACTATGTGTCAAGCATTGTTCTAAACTCTTGGGATATAACAGTGAACAAAACAGGCAAAATTCCATACAAGCATGGTGTTTTAGTTAGCTTCTAAAATAGCCTGTAATGATCTTCACTCCCTAGTATTCACCCCCTTGTATAATGTCTTTCCCTTGGGTGTAGGCTAAACCTAGTAACTTATTTCTAATAAATAGAATATCGTATAAGTGTCAGTTCAGAGTGTAGGTTACAAACATAACGCAACTTCTGTCTTGGAAATTCTCACTTTGTCTCACTTTCTCTAAGGAAAGCCAATGGCTGTGTTTTGAGTTTATGGAGAGCCATATGTGGCAAGGAACTGAGGGTGGCATCCAGGCAACAGACTTCAAGAAACTGAGGCTGTCAGTCCAACAACCCACAAGAACTGAATCTGACCAACAATCACAGGAACAAACTTAGAAGTATACTCTTTCCCAGACAAACCTTCAGATGAGACCACAGCCCCAGCCATAAGCTTGAAAACAATCTCATGAGGGATCTTGAGCCACAGGCATGTAGTAAAGCTATGCCAGGAATCCTGCCTGCCCCACAGAAAATGTAAAAAAAAATTTTTGTTGTTGTTTTAAGCCATGAAGTTTTGAAGTAATTTGATATAAAACAATAGATAATTAATACACATAGAGAAAAATTAAGCAGGGAAAGGAGATAGCTAGTGCTGGAAGAATGAAGTGAGAAACATGGTAATTTATACAGCATCATCAGAGGTCTCAATCAGATTTTAACATTTAAGCAAAACTTTGGAGGAACTGAGAGAGTAAGCTATCCATGGGAGGAAATTTCCAGAAAAAGGAAGAATAGGTGCAAAGGCACTGAGGTAGGAGTAATTCTATATGTTTAGAGAAGGCAAGGATGCTAGCATGGCTAAAAAGGAATTCATAAGAGAGAAAGAGAATTAGCAGGAAATGAGATAATAGACATAATGAGAAGCTGTGTGTGTGTGTGTGTTTTGGGGAAAGCAGAAAAAGTAGGTAGAAATTTCAGTGACAGTGGTTCATTGTAAATATTTTGTATTTTTTAATAAAAGCAAGATGAGAAACCTTTTTATGATTTCAAGTACTACACCAAATGACGAAGCCAATCAGAGGCCTAGTTAGGTGATAATAATACATATCAAATATATTTAATTTACTCCTTAGATCAGCTGTAAGAAACAATTAACACTAACTCTACATGTAAGAAAACAATTCAGCATAGTAAAGTTACTTGCCCAAGGCCATGCAGCCAATTTAAGAGATAATCGAAATTTAAATTGATCGTCTTCTGTCTCCAAATTGAAGCCTTTATTTTAGATTAATATTCATCATTATCTCCCAATATATAAAATAGTAAAAGATATACAAGCTAGGAAATAAAGCCAGAAAAGACAAGTAAGAAATAGGGTGACATAGATGGTGGGGGGAATTATCTAATTATCCTATACAAGAGAAGTAGCCAGATAATAGTTCTTTGACCTATTGTAAAGCAAGAAACATTATATATGAAGAGCACCACCTATGTTAGGGAAGTTATCCAAAAATCATTGAAATCAATAAAGGAGAAAGAAACAGCCTCGATTTTCTGAACTCTCAATGTCTTATTGAACCACCAGAGAACACTTTTTCCTGTTCACCTTTATAAAGTACTTTGCTGATGAAAAGTGCTATTATTACCTTAGAGCTTTTAAAAAAATTAAGGCAAAAACATTTCTAAAACAATTATAATTGATTATGTCATCCTTTTACTTTGAGCTGCTGAAGTTCACCGAATTATAGTACAACTAATAAATGAAGATAGCACTTCATTAAAGACTTTAGACATTTTCTGAAATGAATTAAAATTAACAAAGCATCTAAGGATGAAGTGCAAATCTTCTGTAAGTCTTTTCTACAAAAGTGTTCAAAAGCCCAAGTGATTAATATAGCAGATTAGTATGAATTTAAAACAATACAGGAGTAAGATTTGAAATCAAGTAAATGGAGTTTTCACTTTTTAAATATCTAGACACTGTTGACTCTGAAAAAAATATTGCTATTAGCTGGATGGACATCTTTTCTTTTAGATAAAACCTCTGGTCAAGTAATACTTGAATTGTGTATAGCTCTTGACATACATTGCTTCTAATTCTTGCAAACAATGCCAAAAATATCATTAGCCCCATTTTGACAAACAAGGAAACTGAGGATCATAAAAAATTATCACACAATAATAAATGGGACGGGCAGGATTTCTATCTTGATTACTTAACCTCCGAAGTCTACATATTTCAATTAGAGAACAAGAATTCTGGGTCACTTTCTATTTATTTTTCTGTTTTTTGTTTGTTTCGTGTGTGTGTGTGTGTGTTTGTGACAGAGAGAGAGAGAGAGAGGTTTCAAAATATTTGAATCTTATATAATTGATTGTTTACACTTCCTTTTTCTCAGGTATAATACACAAAATGGTAATCAAAAGATGCTGCCTGAAGCTATAAATCTGGATCATTCATTTTACGCTATTATGAAGTTTTGTTGGTTGAAAAAAACCTGTTCAAAGAGTTCTTCCAGAAAGTCACCCTCCTGTGAGCAAATAGCTTCAAGGCACCAGCAAATTTCATAACTTCAAATTTTAGCCTGAATCTTAATTGACATTGATTTCCTAGTCTTCTCTGAAAATGTTTATCATTTATGAATATTCTATATTATCACTGCAATGTATTATTATTATTATTATTGAATCAACACAAGGCAGATCAACCAAGAAAGAGTTACCCAGTGGTTAGCCACGATCCTTTCTATATGCTACTTTCTCTTCAGAGACCTCTTTGCATCTCCAAAATGATACTCCACTCTAGTCCTAGGCAGTCTTCCTAGCTACATAACTGTCCTCTGAGAAGGGTTGACTGAATAAACAGTAAACTCCCTGAGTTTTCTTAATTTCAAATTTTTAAGTACTTTATTTTATTATTTGACTTTTTAACTTTTAAGTTCAGGGGTGCATGTGCAGGTTTGTAATATAGGTAAACTTGTATCATGGGGATTCGTTTTACAGATTATTTCATCACTGTGGTATTATTCCTAGTGCCCACTAGTTATTTTGCCTGATCCACTCCCTCCTCCTACCCTCCAATCTCCAATAGGCCCTAGTGTGTGTGATTCCCCATTATGTGTTCACGTGTTCTCACCATTTAGCTCCCACTTATAAGTGAGAACATGCAGTATTTGGTTTTCTGTTCTTGCATTAGTTTGGTAAAGATAATGGCCTCCAGCTCCATTCATGTCCCTGAATTTTCATTTTCATTTTATTTATGGGACTCAGGGGCGATGACTAGCATATTGTGGAGGCTCAAAAACTGTTTGCTAAATGAATACATGGAAAAATAATTTAATGTAAATAAAATATATATTTGCTAGGAATCAAGGCTTTGTTTTCTTTATAAAATTTGCTCCAAAGTCACTCATCTCAACCTGCCACAATGAAGAAAAATACTAGAACAAATGCACCTTCTCCTATCCCAAGACATCAGTTCTCTACATGAAGGTATTTAATACATTTAAGAAGACTTTAATTTGTTTGATGCTATAATATCACTCAACTTGTATCAATGCTAAATTCTCTTTTACAATACCTTGTATCAGTATGTCTGAAAACAATGTATCTATAAGTATATTTAAATTTTGTTCATGAAGGCAATTTAGTTTAGTTAAAATAGTTCCTAAAATTATTAAAGTTTAAGAAGTTAAATAGTTTGAGATTATTCTGACAACTAGTGTAAGATTACCAAAATTCCCTTGTATATATAATAAAATTAAAAGCATACTAACTTTTGTAGATTTGATATACTTTAAAATATATCTTTTGGAGTCTCTCTTTTTTCTCTCACTCTCTCCATATACGCATATGTTTTCTCCCAAAGTTTCTCATTACCCATCCTTTATAATTTAATTATCCTGAGTGCCTCCTGGTTGAGAATAATGTCCCAACAAAGAATATAAGAACCTTTGTTTTTCAGTCCAAAAGCTTGCTAGCTTACTCCCTACTCCATTTAATGCCACAGAGCTGATGTAAAATTAATGTCAAGAGACAAGATAGCACAAGAAACTTCCATTTTTTTTTTGTGGAGAAAAGCACTCATTTACTTATTGATAAATATTTGCTTAACACCTACTGTGTGCCAGGCCATTCTAGGTACTAGTTGTAAGTTGTCTTGTTATGTAATTACTTGTAAAGTTATCTAAAATCTCCTCACCACTTTCCCTATCCTTGACATTTATCCTGAGCAGTGTGAAATTAGGAGATTAGGCAATTTTGGCTCATAAAATCTTTAAAATCTCTATCAGTTAGGTACGAACTGGATCTCTCTCTCTTTATTTTTTCTGAGACGGAGTCTCGCTCTGTCGCCCAGGCTGGAGTGCGGTGGCGCGATCTGGGCTCACTGCAAGCTCCGCCTCCCGGGTTCGCGCCATTCTCCTGCCTCAGCCCACCGAGCAGCTGGGACTACAGGCGCCCGCCACCACGCCCAGGTAAATTTTTTTTTGTATTTTTTTAGTAAAGATGGGATTTCACCTTGTTAGCCAGGATGGTCTGGATCTCCTGGCCTCGTGATCCACCCGCCTCGGCCTCCCAAAGTGCTGGGATTACAGGCGTGAGCCACTGCGCCCGGCCTCATCTATTAATTTTTAAGCAGTTTAGCATCCTTTATTTTAAAGAAAGCAAGGCCTCCAAAGCACTGGATTTCATTTTATGAGGAAAAATTGTGATAGTTTATAATGTTTAAACATTGACAAAGTCATTAAAAATGCCGCAGAAATAATCAAAGCCCTAGGGAGGCTATTAACAATTCAGCTTTTCCATGGCATGTGGGAATATTAATTCTACTTTCCTAAGATAATTTTTGGATGTGATTAATAATATAAAAATATCTCTGCTGCCAGTAGGCATCTCTGCTGTGTGTTCCTGACCCTGTCATCTGACATCATTAACACAAGTACAAATCTTTCACAAGGGCCTTCTGTTATTCTTAAATGGTTTGGTAGACCAGCCAATTTATACAGAGGTTGATTACTTCAACTAATAAAAATAGAATTAGTAGAAAGAGTTAATAGAGAGTCCGATGGAACAGCACACTTTCCAATCTCTTAATGTCTTTGAGAGGAAAAAAATGTTTTCTAAGTTTTAGTTTTGGAACCTATGTTTTACACTTAAAAAAACCCCAACACTGATTTTGGGAATACACTTCACATTTCTAAGCTGAGTCGTGATTGATTATGCAGTAAAATCTCTAAGGTTCCTTTTGGATCTGAAATTATTTGTTATATTGTATTGTATATTATATATTATATTTGTTATTTTTACCTATTATATAATGTCATATCATATAATACCATCTTGATAATCTACTAATTCAGAAAATAATGGGGTTTTCCTGAATTGTAAAGTATGATTATACTTAAGCAAATCTTACAATTTCATGTAAAAGCATCAATAGCAAACGTGAATTTAATAATATTTAAATAATCTACATTGCCAAGATCTTTCCATGTTCATCTGATCTGAACCCCTCAAAAACACTAATGAAATACATTCTGCTATTATCCAAATATTTATAGATAAGGAAACTGAAGCACTGAAAGGTTGGGTAACTCTCCCAGTACTTATTCTCAAAGCCATTATTTGATATCTGGTCTCAGACTTCAAAGTCTACACTGCCTATTTCTTGGACCACAAGATATTGTTCAAGATAGTTTATTTCTGGAGCCCGTGTTTCTAGGTCCACGAACCAGGCTATCATCATTATGAAGGTTGGTGGAGCCATTTTTTCCATAGAGATGGACTACTCTAGCAACCCTTGTTTAGCTTCATGGCATTTAAATACTCTTTATACTTTTAAATCCAGAGGCCAAGTCATAGAGAAGCAATTCCTTCTCAGATCTCAGAAGTGGAAGGCCTCCAAATTTGTAGATGCATAATCTGACTTTGGTGCTCTCTCATGCAGAATAGGTTAAAATAAAGAAAAGACATTTCAGTTTATGTGGATAGTTTTCCAAATTTGCACTCTCTGTTATAGAGTTCTTCATTTAAAATCCTAAAATTACAGGTAATTTCCACTTTCAAACAGCAGTGCCTTCATTCTCTGATTGCCTTGGTAATACAACACAGTTAATATTTTTACCTTCTTTGAATTAATTATCTCCCTCCTAAATATTTTCTTTCCTGGATTTTAGATTGGGGCTAAATTATAGAATTTATACATTACAATTGGGGAGGAGGGATTAAAGCTCAGAATTAAATGAAGAAAAACATCACAAAGCTTCTCATTTTGTAATGTTTTCTACTTTCTGTTAAATAAATTGAAGACTGCATATTGACGATCTAAATATACATATAGTGACTGCTTTAATTACACATTTGCTACTTATAATACATTGTTACCATGGAACTGAGAAATTTTAATTAAAACAAATTTTTGATATTAATTTCCCTTCATTTTACGGATTTTTTAAGTAACGCATTTAAGGGGAAAAAATGCTACCTTTATTGTGCCATTAATATATTTATAAACATAATGATCATTTAAATCCTATTTAATGTTTTTATAATCATAAAGAGATTTTCAACTATTTAAAGAATTGTAATTTTTAAACGACTTAATATTCACCTTTCGTTTCTAATTGTAAACATTGAGAAAATGGCTCTACAAAATCATATTTTTCCTTTCTATACTGTAATAAAAAGGTCTAGTGTTCAGAAATGTGCTCCTGCTCAAGTTTATATATAACATAATTAGTTATATTTTTCAACATGATATTATTTATGAAGGATGATTTGCCAACAGACGTATTTCTTACTCTCTCATTTCTAAAATGCTCATTTGAATGTGTCTCTCCCATTCATCCTGTGCATTTCCCACTCCATAGAAACAAAATATCTTGAACTCATTTTATTAGTAGCCCTATGTATATAAAAAATTCTTTGAAATAACTCCTATTACTTTTTTTTCAAATAGCTAAGTGTTTTTCCTATAAATAATTGAAACTAAATTATTGGTCAAACTTCCAAGGTCAAAAGCAAGCAGAGAGCCAAGCTAGCTGGTAAGGGCTTGCCGAAGTGTGACACACATAATCTACTAGGCAAAAATACCATCGCAGTCTGCATTTGACTCTACTCCACAGCTTACATCCTTAAAGTAGTTTCCTTTCTCTATTCTATTCTATGTATGTGGTGCAAACATAAGACTGCAATTGGATGCTGTTACTCCATCTGCCAGTCATGGAACTTTCCTCTTTGGCTATAATGGAAAGATTGAGGTGCTAATAATCATTGTTTCTGTTATCCTTATTTTATAAAACTTACATTTTTCTTCTCCATTCCTGACTATTGGCACCTTCCTCTCTCTAGGAACTACAGTGCTGTCCTTCTTGCTTCTGCCTTTGGCTGCCTTCCCAATAGGAGAAGATAGAATTAGTGCATACTCCCTGAGGAGGACGAGAGGGGACTCAGCAGGGGTGCTTCACTAGTCTCTTCAGCCACTGGCAGGGAGTATTCACAAAGGCAGCCCTGGAACCAGCTACCACTGTATTTTGTGATGAGTAGTACCAGTGCCTCTGTATTCATGTATAGCCAGATGAAGGGAAATAATACACAAATATTAATTATTTGGAGATAATAATGTGTGTACAGCTCTTGATCTGTGTGTACAACTCCCACTGATATTCTATTAGGAAAACAAAAACACATTCACAGTCGGTGTTCGCCCAACTTATTTTTAAAGAAGTGTGGGTGTCCTCTAAGGGGAAAGGTATAATGAATCATTGCTTAATAAAGGAGAAACACATGCTGATGTATAATTTTAATAGCTGAAGCTAGACTCTAGGCCTTAAGTCTTTTGAACTCTATTAATAAGAAAGAATGCGAACCTACTTTTTCTACATAATTAAAATCTTCAAATTAAATGAATGAATTTCATCAGATTTTGCTCATATGTGCCGGATCTGTAGAATAATCAAGAGGTAAGAAAGTGAGTTATAAGACAATTATTCATGTTATTAGAGGTCAAATCAGATGAAGATATTTTAGTGTATTTTTTCCAAGGGTATGGGGTGGCTGTGTTTTCTAAATGGTGTAGATTGTTTTTTATTTCCCTTAACTTCACTTTCTGGGGATGAGTGATGTCGTATGGTTTGCTTCTCTGCCAGCACTGATAGATTCTTCCCCAGATCTTCCCACTAGGTAGATATGTAATCATTCTATTTCACATCTTTGCTTCAGCACAATTCCGTGCTGACACATCTTCTCTCTGGAGGGAAGAGTGTGGCCTGGTGGTAGCAGCACACATTCTGAGAGCCAGGAATCATTGAGTGCTAATCTCAATGTTAGGTTCCTCAGTGACTTAGGCAAGTCACTTCCTTATCCCTTTGTTCCATATCTGTAAAAGAGAGATGACAATGCAACAGTAATTTGGGTAGTAATTAGTGTTGGTAAAGTGTTACAGTAACTCTAAATATTATTGTCATTACTTCAACACAATCAGCTAATTGGAGCAACCTCCCATGAATTCAAGCCTGCTAGTTAATTAAACTATAAATGTAAGTGCACATGGTATGTATTTTCTGCAATCAGGTATATGCCAATAGTCTTACAAACTTATAAAGAGACTGTATTTCAAAAAATTAATGGGAATTTACTTATTTCTAATTTGGAACATATTTCCATGTATAAACAGTATCAGTAGTCATCTAGGCAAGCCTATGATGTTATGTTCATCTTGTGATAAGCACTTGCAATGAAAGTATTGGAAAATTATATTGTTTTTATTGTGAAGAGAAGATAATAAATTATCTTGATGTTCATGTTTAAGAAAAGAAGAATGGGAAAACAGCAAAAGAACCATGACTATTTCAAGAAGGTATCTAATGAAACTGGTTTAGAAATCACTAATTCAACATGCATTCTTTCATTTATTATTTAACAATTAATACTTGAGTTTACCTCTGTGTCAGAAACTATTCTAGTGCTAGGGACATAACAGTGAACAAAACACTGTTCTCAAAGTGGGGGAAAGACGTCAAGCAAACAAATACATACTATTTCAGATGGACATAATGTGCTATGAAAAATAGCAAAGCAAGATAAGGGGTGGGTGATTGACAGGAGAGGTTGCTGTATCTCATGGGGTGCTCAGAGAAGACCTGCGGTCAGATAATACGTAATCGTAAACTGGAATGCACTTGGAAATCCAAGCATGTGAATATCTGGAGGTAGAATATTCCAGGCAGAGGTGAGAGCAAGTGCAAAAGCGCTGATGTAATCACACCAATCCTTACAACAAGTAGTGAGATCAGGGCCAGTAGTAGGTGATACGACCATGGGAGCATGACGTCAGAGTGATGCAAAGTCATTAGCCAAGGAATGCAGGCAGCCTCTAGAAACTGTAAAAGGAAAAGAAATTAATTCTCTTCTGTGCTTACTGAAGGAACCAGCCCTGCCAGTACCTAACTTTCGCCCAGGAGAATAAGTTTGGATTTCTGATTTTCAGAATTATAAAGGAATATGTTTATGTTGCTCTAAGCCACCCATTTTATGGTAATTTACTACAACAGCCACAGGAAACTAATACAGGGAGCAAGGGTATAAACTGGAAGTCCAGCTAAGAGCCTGGAGCCTGGAAGTGATGATAGCTTGCACTAGAGTGATAATGGTGGGCCTGCTTAGGAGTCATAATATTCAGAAATTATTATGACTGGTATGCTAATAGGATTTGTTGATGACCTGGATACAGAGTGTACAAGAAAGACAGGAATCAGGGATGACTTTAAAGATTTGGGCCTGAACAACTGGTAAATTGAAATTTCCATTTGCTGAAATGCCAATGACTAGGGATGTGAAGAACAAATATTTTTGATTACCTACTAAATTCTAGCCATTGTTCCAGGGATGCAAAAGTCAAGATATCCATGCCTTCACAAAATTTATAATCCAGCATGGTGTTTCTCAAGTGTATCCTTGGGTTCCCTGATATTTCTACACTTCCTGCTCTGCTCTTGCAATATCTGGGGCACAGTAGGTTTTCTCAATCCCTGCAGTGTAGATACCTACTCTAAAATCTGTGACTCATATATTGAAGAATTCACTACAAGTTTGCTGGGAAGAGGTTCCTTATCCCTTTATCATTTTCTTCAGTTATCAGCCCCCCTTCCCCTCTTGTCACCACCAATGCCATTTTCTATCATACAGTGTAGTCATCTTCCAGTGATAGGCAGATATATTTTCAAATATATCTCACAGTGCCACTGAAACATGATGGTTATTCTGTTTAACCTATATCATTGTACTATATGCACACTAGTCCTACAGCAAACGAATTTAAAAGCCTCTGAAGTATCTCTGAAATCAAATGTACTGCTTCACCTATGTATACACAACCTGGGTACTAGAAAATAATCAACCTCAAGGCAGATTTATTTTTTCAATTATAGCTTCAAATTTATAATTGTATGTTAATTGCAAAAATCTTTATAGGTACAAGAGATAACACAAAGAGAGAAAGAAAACTAATATTACCTAGTAGAGGCCATATTAGGTTACAGATTTGCCTGCTTTAAAAAGTGATTCCAAAAAGAGTATGATTTAGTCACAATAGAAATAAACTTATCTCTCTTGGTCACCACTCAGGAACCCTATGACACTTGGGTAGTATCAAGTAGTATCTTTCCATCAAGTAGTACCTTTCCATCTTGTTGCTCTGCCATTGCTATAGTTTGTTATCATACATGCTACAGAAATGCCTTCCCAAAGTGTCTGTAGGCCAGTGTGATGGAAAGAAAAGAGAAGAGGAAGGCGTATTTATTCCTTTAGAAGTATATGCCACAAATTGTACATATCTTTCCTCTCATTTCATAGATAAGAATTTCCTCCTGTTGTGACGCTTAAACGCAAAAGAGGTAACACAATGAAGTTTGCGGATAGGTTAACCTATGCCCAGCTACAGCTTCTATTGCTACAGGAAAAGAAGAGAACAGATGTTTGAATAATAACTATTAGTCTTAGCCACAGAGCAAATAGTGGACATTTCTTCATTACATACCATGATGTTCTCTTGTTTTTGTGCGTTCACTCTTTACTTCTAATGTGCTTTCCTCACAATTCCATTTGTCAAATTTGATGTAGCCTTTAAAGCCCAGCTTAAATTTCATCACCTTTCTGAAACTTTCTGTGGTAGAGATAATAACATTGATCAAATATTATACCTATTTGTCCATATTTGTCAACCATCTTGCAGTGGGTGGTAGGGGCTCGAGGAGGGTGACAACTACGTTTCTGGCCAGTGGCCTCTGAGATGACGTGATGTAGACTCTTCTACTGCCATGATGAATATGGAATCTTCTGTTCTAAATGAGGAAACTATGAAAGGGTGGAACCGTTTTTATTCTGGATTCTTGAGTGACGACCCAACTTGAGCTGAATATATATATTGTGTGAGAGAAACCTTATTTGTGGAATATGGGATTAAGGTTTTGAGGTTGTTATCACAATAGGGTGAAGTCACTTTCTTTGACTCTTCCAGGCAGATTTGATTGCTCCTTCCTATCTGTTCTTTGTATATGTATAGACTTTTGCAAGTCACAGTATACTTTTTGATCTGTGTACTTCTGATTTCCTGGGAAAGTCAATGACTTTCTCAACGGATTCTAGTGTACAGTAGAGCTCAATAAAAGGGTGATTGTTTAAATTATATCTAGAGCTAAAATAAGTAGCAAGAAGCAGGGAGGTATCAGGAAAAATGAGACAGACTGAAAACAGAAGAATTTTCTGCAATAAGCGTATGGCTGGGTATAATACATTAGATGCTGATATTTGGCTAGAAAATAACTGTCATTTTATGGCTTCTGCACGTATTTTTGAAAACTTTCAGACAATTTTATGTTTTCTACCATTTCTTATTGGATAAAATAAGGACAGAGTGGCAATCTGTATAAGGAAGCAAAACAATGGTATGTGTCTTAAAGATACACATGGAATGACACCCATTTCACATTCAATGACATCTATGACTCAAAGGAATGGAGAAAAATCTACCAATGAAATGGAAAACAGAAAAAAGTAGAAGTTGCAATCCTAATTAATGACAAAACAAACTTTAAACCAACAAAGATCAAAAAAGACAAGGAAAGGCATTACATAATGATTAAGGGTTCAATTCAACAAGAAGACTTAACTGTGGTATATATGCATATATGTATATATACACACCCAACACAGGAGCACCTAGATTCATAAAGCAAGTTCTTAGAGACCTTCAAAGAGACTTAAACTCCCACACAATAATAGTGGGATACTTCAACATCCCACCGACAGTATTAGACAGATCATCAAGGCAGAAAATTAACAAAGATATCGGGACCTGAACTCAACACTGGAACAGATGAACCTGATAGATTTCTATAGCACTCTCCACCTAAAAGTAATGGCATATACATTTTTCTCATTGCCACATGGCACATACTCTAAAATCAACCACATATTTGTACATAAAACAATCCTCAGCAAATGCAGAAAGCTGAAATCATACCAACCACTCTCTCAGATCACAGTGCAATAAAACTAGAATTCAAGAATCAGAAAATTCCTCCAAAATATATAATTACATGGAAATTAATCAACCTGACCCTGAATGACTTATGGGTAAATAATGAAATTAAGGTAGGAATCAGGAAATTCTTTGAAACTAATGAGAACAAAGATACAATATACCAGAGTCTCTGAGGCACAGCAAAGGCAGTGTTAAGCAGAAAATTTATAGCACTAAATGTCCACATCGAAAAGTTAGAAAGACCTCAAACTAACAACCTAACATCATAATTAAAATAACTAGAGAAGTAAGAGCAAACGAATTCTAAAGCTAGCAGAGACAAGAAATAACCAAAATCAGAGCCAAACCAAAGAGATTGAAATGTGAAAAATAATTCAAAAGATAAGTGAATCCAAGAGCTGTTTTTTGAAAAATTAATAAGATAATAGACCACTAGCTAGACTAATAAAGAGAAGATCCAAATAAATATAATTAGGAAAGACAAATAGGATATTGCCCCTGATTCCACAGAAATACAAATAACCCTAGAAGACTATTATGAACACCTATATGCACATAAACTATAAAATTTAGAATAAATGGATAAATTCCTGGACACATACACCCTCCCAGGATTGAAACAGGAAGAAACTGTATCCTGGAACAGACCCATAATGAGCTCTGAAATTGAATCAGTAATAAATAGCCTATCAACCAAAAAAAAAAAAGCCCAGGACCAGACAGATTCATAGCCAAATTCTACCAGATGTGCAAAGAAGAGCTGGTACCATTCCTACTGAAACCATTCCACAAGATTGAGTAGGTGAGACTCCTCAACTCATTCTATGAAAATAGCATTCTGTTATCAAAACCTGGCAGATACACAATAAAAAAAGAAAACGTCAGGCCAATATCTTTGATGAACATTGATGCAAAAATCTTCAACAAAGCACTGGCAAACTATAGGACAAGGCACGGTGGCTCATGCCTGTAATCCCAGCACTTTGGGAGGCCTAGGCAGGAGACTCACCTGAGATGATGAGTTTGAGTCCAGCCTGGGCAATGTGGTGAAACCCCATCCCTACTAAAAATACAAAAATCAGCTGGGTGTGGTGGCACGCACCTGTAATCCCAGCTACTCGGGAGGCTGAGGCAGGAGAATTAGTTGAACCTGGGAGGTGGAGGTTGCAGCGAGCCGAAATCACACCACTGCACTCCATCCTGGGTGACAGAACTTCATATCAAAAAACAAACAAACGAAACAAAACACTGTCAAACTGAATCCAGCAGCACATCAAAAAGCTAATCCACCACGATCAAGTAAGCTTTATCTCTGGGATGCAAGGTTGGTTCAACATATGCAAATCAGTAAACATGATTCATCACATAAACAGAACTAAAGAAAAAAAAACATGATCATCTCAATAGATGCAGAAAAGGCTTTCAATAAAATTCAACATTGCTTCTTGTTAAAAACTCTCAACAAACTAAGTATTGAAGGAACATACATCAAAATAGTAGGAACTGTCTATGACAAACCCATAGCCAGCATTATACTGAATGGGCAAAAGCTAGGAGCATCCCCCTTGAAAACTGGCACAAGACAAGGATGTCTTCTCTCGCCACTCCTATTCAGTGTAGTATTGGAAGTCCTGGCCAGGGCAACCCGGCAAGAAAAAGAAACAAAGCGCATCCAAATAGAAAGAGAAGAAGTCAAATGATCCCTGTTTGCAAGTGACATCATTCTATATCTAGAAAACCCCATAGTCTTGACCCAAAAGCCCCTCCAGCTGATAAACAACTTCAACAATATCTCAGGATACAAAATCAACACTAGCATTTCTATACACCAACATCAGCCAAGCCAAGAGCCAAATCAGGGATGCAAGCCCATTTACAATTGCCACAAAAATAATAAAATACCTAGGAATACAGTTAACTAGGGAAGAGAAAGATCTCATCCTTGTGCAGGAGCCATGCTAATCTTCTCCATACTGTTCCAATGTTTGTATATGTGCTACTGAAGCGAGCACAGAAAGATCTCTACAATGAGAATTATAAAGCACTGCTCAAACAAATCACAGATAACATCAACAAATGAAAAAAATTCCATGATCATGGATAAGAAGAATCAATATCATTAAAATGGTGATACTGCCCAAAGCAATTTACAGATTCAATGCTATTCCTACCAAACTACTAAAGACATTCATTACAGAAATAGAAAGTTTTGCTTTAAAATTCATATGGAACCAAAAGAGTCCAAATATTTAAGGCAATCCTAAGCATGAAGAACAAAGCAGGAGGCATCACACTACCTGACTCAAACTATACTGTAGGGCTATAATAACCAAAACAGCATGGTACTGGATGGTACTGGTACAAATACAGACACATAGACCAATGGACCAGAGTAGAGCGCCGAGAAATAAGGTCACACATCTACAACAATTTGGTGTTCAATGTAGCTGACAAAAACAAGCAATGGAGAAAGGACTCTCTATTCGATAAATGGTGCTGGGATAACAGGCTAGCCATATGCAGAAGATGGAAACTAGACCCCTTCCTTACACCATACACAAAAGTCAACTCAAGATGGATTAAAGATTTAAGTTACAACCAAAAACTATAAAAACCCCAGAAGACCACCTAGGCAATACCATTCTGGACATAGGAGTGGACAAAGATTTCATGATGAAGACGCCAAAAGCAATGACAACAAAAGCAAAAATTGACAAATGGGATCTAATTAAACAAAAGAGCCTCTGCACAGCAAAATAAACTATCATCAGAGTAAATAGTAAACCCATAGAATGGGAGAAAGTATTTACAAACTATGGATCTGACAAAGGTCTACTATCCAGCATCTATAAGGAACTTAAACAAATTTATCTAAAATATACAAACAATCCCATTAAGACATTTTTCAAGACAAGGCATACATACAGGCGGCCAAAAAGCATGTGAAAAAAAAAAAGCTTAACATCACTGACCGTTAGAGAAATGCAAATCAAAACCACAATGAGATACCATCTCACACCAGTCAGAATGGCTATTATTACAAAGTCAAAAAATAGCAGATGCTGAGGCTGACGAAGATGCAGAGAAAAGAGAACGCTTATACACTGCTGGTGGGAGTGGAAAGTAGTTCAACCACTGCGGAGAGCTGTGTGGTGATTCTTCAAGGAGCTAAAAACCAAACTACCATTCAACCCAGCAATCTCACTACTGGATATATACCCAAAGGAATACAAATGATTCTGTCAAAAAGACACATGCACATGTAGGTTCACTGTAGCACTATTCACAATAGCAAAGACGTGGAGTCAACCTAAATACCCATCAATGGTAGACTGGATAAAGGAAATGTACTATGTATACACCATGAAATACTATGAAGACATAAAAAGAATGAGATCATGTCCTTTGCAGGGACATGGATGGAGCTGGAGACCATTATTCTTAGCAAACTCACACAGGAATATGAAGCCAACCACCGCATTTTCTCACTTATAAGTGGGAACTAAATAATGAGTATACATGGACACAAAAAGGGGAACGACAGACACTGGGGCCTGCTGGAGGGTGGAGAATGGGAGAAGGGAGAGGAACAGAAAAAACAACTATTGTGTACTAGGCTTAGTCCATGGGTGATAAAATAATCTGTATACACACCCCCATGACATGAGTTTACCTATATAACAAACCTGCACGTGTATCCCCGAACATAAAATAAAAATTAAAAAATTACTTTTTAGTGCAACATTTACTTTTTTTTTATTATACTTTAAGTTTTAGGGTACATGTGCACACTGTGCAGGTTAGTTACATATGTATACATGTGCCATGCTGGTGCGCTGCACCCACTAACTCGTCATCTAGCATTAGGTATATCTCCCAATGCTATCCCTCCCCCCTTCCCCCTCCCCACCACAGTCCCCAGAGTGTGATATTCCCCTTCCTGTGTCCATGTGATCTCATTGTTCAATTCCCACCTATGAGTGAGAATACGCGGTGTTTGGTTTTTTGTTCTTGCGGTAGTTTACTGAGAATGATGGTTTCCAGTTTCATCCATGTCCCTACAAAGGACATGAACTCATCATTTTTTATGGCTGCATAGTATTCCATGGTGTATATGTGCCACATTTTCTTAATCCAGTCTATCATTGTTGGACATTTGGGTTGGTTCCAAGTCTTTGCTATTGTGAATAATGCCGCAATAAACATACGTGTGCATGTGTCTTTATAGCAGCATGATTTATAGTCATTTGGGTATATACCCAGTAATGGGATGGCTGGGTCAAATGGTATTTCTAGTTCTAGATCCCTGAGGGAAATAGGAACACTTTTACACTGTTGGTGGGACTGTAAACATTTACTTTTTTAAACACATTTTCATATTGCTCTTGTTTTGTAAGTGTGTAACAAACTTTCTCAGCTTGTTTAGTACCATAAGGATTTATTAACTATCATATTTTAAAGTTATAGAATTGTTTTGTCTAATAAAAAGATGAGAGCACATGATATAATATTCCAAATAAGTATAGTATACTTTTTGTATAATATTCTTCTCTATTACTCACTATGATCCAGTGATTTAGAGGTTATCATTATCTCATTCCACAAATCAGGGAAGTGGGTGGATTTTAATGCTATGGATTAAGTGTCTATATTATCATAAAACCATTCAATATTTTGTACGATTACTTATTTCATGCAATAATACATAAATTTACTAAAATATGCATTCCAACTTTTGAGGTAGGATTTTATTTTCATTCAGTGCTGAACATATTTCAATCATTAATTTACATTTCTCTTTGTCAATAATAAAGTTAAATTTCTGTACTTTGATTCACCATTTAGAATTGAAATCTGAACTACTTTCTGTAGGAAGATCCACATATGTAATGAAAAGTACAGGACCACTGTCTGAAAGAGTTGTGTTTAAATTACTTATCACATTGAAGTCGTTATTCATGGATAGCCAGAAGAGTAAAAAAAAAGTAATCTAAGAAGTTAAAATAATCTTGGTCACAGACATTTAAAAAGAGCAAAGAAATGTAGATTAGATCAAAATTTGCCTGGGTTTATCCACTCTCTGTACATAAGTGGATTTTGTAACTTGTATTTACTTAGATAATGTAGTAGGAAAATCACAGTTTACATTGATGTTTTATCAGCAACAACACAGTTGTTTAATGCTAAAATTAAATAGAATTTGGAACTGCTTTTTAAGTCAGAGTAGAAGAAAACATTTGAGGCAATTGAGATGTAATAATTTAAACATAAGCTTGCAAAAACAGAAAGATAAATCAGTGATTTCACCTGGTTTCTTTTACACATTCATTTTATGTGACATGAGAATTGGCCTTCAACACTATTTACATCTATCCTTTCTATTCTGTAAATGTATTATAGTGTGTTGAAAAATTATTGTTTGTAGCATTTCCACAGAGAGGAAGAGAGAATATTTCACTCAGTATAAGATTTATGCTTGCTGAAGGCAGCAAGAATTGCTTGTGTGCATTTTACAGAGAATTTGACTCCTTGCCATAAAAGTTCAAGTGACCACTTAGGATTTCTCATTGAGAACCACTGTATGCAAACACATGAGCTGTGGATTGATTCTTACTTAATTACCAGACCACCAACTTTGCAAGTGCCATTAACTGCATTACAATCTTGGACATTGTGCAAAACCATCATGATTTTCCTTCTGATCTCTCCAGTGTGTTTCAGACCATCTAGGAAGGCTCAAAAGTACTACATAAAATTTCACCCTTATGTGTCAAGTTGATGAAAAAAGTGGGCATGCTACAATCCTTTCAGAGTTACAATTCAAGTGAGAAACCCAACTATGTATTAAATTCATGGATAAACAATGGGAACTTGAAAACCATAATTTCAAGTTTTATTTCTGCAGGCATTGGCATATGACACTAAATTATTAAATTTTGCACAATACAAAATTGAACACATGAGAGATTTACATAGGGATAAGAGAGCTTCATGGAGTTTGGGAATGTGCAAAAGCTATAGAATATTTTCATAATAGTCTTACGAAGTACGAACTGAACAATAGTTGTCAAATATGACCCTCACCTAATTTGTATGGTAACTTTAATATGTGTAACCATCACATAAGTGGGTAAGAAAGTACTGAAATGCAGAAACCATGTGAGATAGCAGGTAGACGCTTGTTAGCTTTGGTTGCTGATGCATATGGAAAACTAATAATCCAATACTAAAAGCATCTTTAGCATGTAGAATTGTTCTGGATGAGGTTTGGGGAGGGGGATATAGTGCATTTTTATAAGTAGCTCCTGTGCAGAAGTTGTTTTCTTTACAACATGAACTAGGGAAGTTTGTAAATCAATCCTCTTATTTGTCGACAAGATAAAAAGCATGTCATTAGAAGGAAATACTCTGTACTTTTATAAGATGGTGATATGGTTTGGCTCTGTGTCCCCACCCAAATCTCATCTTGATTTGTACTCCCATAATTCCCATGTATTGGGGGAGGGACCAACTTGTGGGGGAGGGGGAGATAATTGAATCACGGGGGTGGTTTTCCCCATACTGTTCTTGTGGTAGTGAATAAGTCTTATGAGATCTGATGATTTTTTCAGGGGATTCTGCTTTTGCATCTTCCTCGTTTTCTCTTGCCGCTGCCAAGTAAGAAGTGCCTTTCACCTCACGCCATGTTTCTGAGGCCTCCCCAGCCATGTGGAACTGCAAGTCCAGTTAAACCTCTTTTTCTTCTCAGGTATGTCTTTATCGGCAGCATGAAAACGAACTCATACAGGTGGCCTGGCAGGTATATTTGCACTACAAATAAAAAATCATCTCCTAAGGAATTGCAGTTGACAAAGACATTAAGGCACAGATCATAGATCAGAAGACTTAAATGTTTAGGAAGGCAGTATTCCCCAAAGTGATCTACAGATTCAAGGCAATCTCTGTCAGAATCCTAGCTGACTTCTTTGTAGAAGTTGATAAGCTTATTCTAAAATTCATGCAAAATTGCAAAAGATGTAGGGTAGCCAAACAGTCCAAGAAAAGAAGAAAAATGTATGGGTACTCACACTTCCTAACTTTAAAACTTACTACAAATAACAGTAATCAAGAAAATATAATACTGGTACAAGGACAGGTATGGAAATCAGTGCAATAGAATTGAGTGTCCAGAAATAAATGCACATAATTATGGTCAACTGATTTTTGATATAAGTGTTAAACCATTTGTTGGGGAAAGAATAGTCTTTCCAACAAATAATGTAGGAATAGGTGGATATCTATATACAAAAGAATGAAATTAGACTCTTAAGATCAGAAGCAAAAATGAAATAAAAATCAATAAAAAACTTGAATGTAAGAGTTAAAACTATTAAATTTTTAGGAGGAAACACAAGAGTAAATCTTCCATACTTTGGATTTGGCCAAGGGTCCTTACATATGACACCGAAAAGCATGAGCAAACAAACAAATAAACAAAAGATAAATTAAACTTCATCAAAATTAGAGCAAACAAACAAAAGATAAATTAAACGTCATCAAAATTAAATACTTCTGTGTTTCAAAGGAAATCAAGAAAATGAAAAAAAGCCACAGAATGGGAGAAATATTTGTAAAACATATCTTTGCTAAATTACTTACATTTGGAATATATAAAAACTTTTAGCTCAATAATAAAAGATAAAAACCCAAATAAAAAACAGGCAAAAGATCTCAGTAGACACTTTTCCAAGGAAGATATGCAAATTACCAAGAAACACATGAGGAATGCTCCACATCATTAGTTAGCAAAGGAAAGCAAATCAAAACCACGGTGAGATGCCACTTCAGATACACTAGGATGTCTAGAATCAAAAAGTAGGATAATAACTAGTGTCAGTGAGTCAGAAACCTTATATGATGCTGGTAAGAATGTTAAATGGTGCAATCTCTTTGGAAAACAGTTTGGCAATTCTTCAAACAAACAGAGTTATCACATGACCCAACAATTCCACTCCTAGGTTTATATGCAAGAGAAATGGAAACATGTCCATATTAAAACTTATACATGAATATTTATAGTAAGCATTGAATAATCATTCATAATAGCCAAAAGGTGAAAACAATCTAAATATCCATCAACAGAAAGATGGATAAACAAAGTGGCATGTCAATACAATGCATTTTTGGAAGGGGAGAATAGAAAGAAATGAAGTACTGATATATCTGCCGATTTGGATGAACGCTGAAGATACTACCTTAAGTGAAAGATGCCTGTCACTGAAGTCCACATAGTACATTATTCCATTCATATCAAAGTCTAGAAAGGAAGTCTATAGAGACAGAGTGTAGATTAATAGTTGCTTAGGGCTGAGAATGGGGGTTGAATGATGAGGGGATGAGGAGATAATAGCTAAAGGGTATAGAATTTCTTTTTGAGGTGATACAATGCTCTAAAATTGATTGTGGTAATGGTTACAACATCTGTGAATATATGAATACTTTTAAAAATTGACACATAAAATTACATATTTTTTAATATACATGATGTTTTGAAATATGTATACATTGTGGAATTGCTACAGTGAGTAAATTAACATATGCATTACTTCAAATGGGTGAATTTTAGCCAGTGAATTTTATGTTAATAAAGCTATTTTTTGAAAAAAGGAAACTTTGGTGAGTTTGTTAACTTATGCTCTACATTTAACTCTAAGGCTAGATAGCAACTACACAACAGACGAATAATATAACTTCTGGAAAAAAAGGCATATGGTAATGTGTCAAATCCTTCGGAACTGAATATTCAGTTCTTATAAATGAATAAAAATACAAAATATTCGGCTTTATTATACTGAAGCAAATTATTTGCCAATGCTAACTAAATGAGGTAGGAATGCGAACAGGCCAAGGATTCTATTTCTATTGAGAAAAATAGTCTTAAGCTGGAGGCTATCATAAATCCTTATTAACTTACAATGAAATTCAAAAGAGCAATCAACGGTAGCCTTTGAAACATTTCTTTCCAAAAAAAAACTCTAGAGGAGGGAAATAAAGAGAAAAAAGAGATCAGAGAGTAGACTCAAGATAGAAATGAAAGAAAACATAGTTGAGGTTTACATACTATGTAGCCACTGAGATAGTCACATTCAAGAGTACATAATTGATTTTTCTAGACAAAGTAGACTAGAAGATCAAGCACATATAGTGTAACTGAGAAAAAGAAATGGAAAATTAAGGGTTTCCAAGTCAACATATAAGCATGAAAAGAAAGAGATACATTTAACATTATCAGATTGCAAAGTAGTAAAAGTTACCTGTTGCCTAAAAATTTGAAGAAACACCTGGAATGACTGAGGCACTCCAAATTAGGATGTTGGGTTTTTGTTTGTTTGTTTGTTTGTTTGATTTTTTTTTTTTTTTTTTTTTTTTTGAGATGGAGTCTCACTGTGTCACCTGGGCTGGAGTGCAGTGGCACGATCTCGGCTCACTGCAACCTTCGCCTCCCAGGTTCAAGCAATTCTCCTGGCTCAGCCTCCCGAGTAGCTGGGACTACAGGCGCCTGCCACCATGCCTGGCTACTTTTTTTGTATTTTTAGTACAGACGGGGTTTCACCGTGTTGGCCAGGATGGTCTCTATCTCTTGGCCTCATGATTCGCCAACCTTGGCCTCCCCAAAGTGCTGGGATTACAGGTGTGAGCCACCGCACCCGGCCTGGATGTTGGTATTTTAGGGAGAGTCTAGTTTTGTTCAGAGGATAAGGTAGACCTATATTTAAGACTGTTATTCTTTTATTTATTTATTTATTTATTTTGAGAGGGAGTTTCGCTCTTGTTGCCCAGGCTGGAGTGCAGTGGCACAATCTCGGCTCATTGCAACCTCCACCTCCTGGGTTCAAGCGATTCTCCTGCCTCAGCCTCCCAAGTAACTGGGATTACAGGCATGCGCCACCACGCCAGGCTAATTTTGTATTTTTAGTAGAGATGGGGTTTCTCCATGTTGGTCAGGCTGGTCTCAAACTCCCAACCTCAGGTGATCCACCCGCCTCGGCCTCCCAAAGTGCTGGGATTACAGGCATGAGCCAGTGTGCCCAGCAAGAGTGTGATTCTCACAAGCAGAATTTAAAGCTCTTTATGAATAAAACAGAGGACATTGAAATATTATTATATTTTTGGTAATAATTCAAATGCATGTTGAAAATAGTTTTATCTAGAATGATTCTAAGAAAGATGAAAACAAGAACAGCATATAGCTTTCATTATAGAACTAGTGCATATGTATATGTGTATATACACACACATACATTATATATTATTTTATACATATACATATGTGTGTACATATATATATATTTTTTCACAAAATTGGTGAAGGTTATATTGAGGAGAGCGAATAGAGGTAAAAAGACAGTGAAATGTAGTATAAAGTAGTATAAAGAGAAGGACCCGTGTAGAAAAGAACATCAATATGCAACTTCAGAAGTATTGCCCCACTATAATTAATGTGTATAGATTTTCTCAAGAATGTAGGCTAACACTAATTTAATTCAAGGCCAGCTAAGAGCTTGATAAATGTAAGTGGAATGAATGCATTTCAATTAATATACTAGAGACATCCTGTGTATCAGAATTCATTCCTTCCATGCTGTTTCACATTGTTTGTCTTCCCTCTCAGCAGTGGGGTGTAATAGAAAGCGTACTTGCTTTGGATCATACAGGCCTAAATTTAAATTTCAACTCTGACTTATTAGTTCTGTGATCTTAGTGGTCTCAGTAAGGAATTATTTTAGCATGGTTCTATTCTCACTTTCTCTTTATATAGCAAATATAGTTGAGGTAGTGGTAAGGTGAGGATCAAGGTCAGAAGGGCCACGGAAAAATGACAGGATGGAGTTGAAAAGAGTAAGACAGGCCCTTAGATTAACTAAGAGTTCTGATGTGTGGGGGTCCAACTAATTCCTGTCTTCTGCACTGGTTTCTGCTGACCCCACAAGATCATGACACCACACTTCAGTGATGTATTGAGGCCTTTCTTTTCCTCCCCCTTTCCTCACAGGAGCTCCAAACTCTTTGTTGGAATGCTTTTCTTTCTTTCATCCATAGACATTTTTGGCTCACCCTTATAAGTAGTATAATAATATAATATCAATTACTGTGTGAATTGATAAGAAAGCTAAAGGCTATAGCTCCCCGTTACTGTTATGTGGTTATGCCTTAACAGTGAAATTTAGAGACAATACAGATGCCTTTGCTCTCTGTCTTCAGGAGTGATGCCACTATTTGAAGTTAGGGTAGAAAGGTGTTAACATGGAGGTGGAGATGTAACAGCTCTATCAGAGCTGATGGGGACTTGCTGGTGTCCCATAATCATATCATTTATAGGGCTATTGCTGCTCTGATTCTCTCTAGGAGAATATGATATAGATGATCTTTCTACTATCGGGTAACCAGAGACATGCAAATATCAAACTTTTTGCTTAGATTTAGAAAAATTTCTATTAAATTTTCTCCAAGTCAGAGACTAGATGAAAATGGAAAGCACCGATACGCACTTAGAATGTGAATAGCCATCTGTGAAAGTCCTGCGAATTATTCTCCAATTTTGCTAATCAAAATAATGTTTGGCAAGAGCTAGTTGATAGTCAAGTAGCCTTTTAAATGATATTACTTAAATCAAGGAAGTTGACTTGGAAAGCCTGTGTTATAACACCATTGAAGTGATTAATGGTATTATATACCTGCTCTAGCAAAATTCACCTCTGAGACAAAGTGCTATTTATATAATATCTCTTTTCATTTTCGCCAAAGTATTTTAACACAGAAAAAGCAGAATTCTAGCCTCAAGACTCATTTTTGCAAGGTGTGATTTTTTGTATTGGGTTTTAAGTTTCCGTTATTTAAAAAAACTCAATAGATGGTATAATTTCAAGCTACTATATACATAATACAGAAATATTTTTTGAAATTATGAACTTTTTATAAACAAAAGGTGAAACTCATTACTCTTGCATCAATGATAGAGCAAAATTCAGATGCTATTCATGCAAGAATTGAAATTAGACAAAAACTATATCTGCTTAATGTAATTCCATTAGAAATGTATGTGCTTATACAATATAATTAATTTTAAAAGTTTTTAACAGATTTTTTCCAGCTCTATTTAAGTTTGTGAGATTGAAGACATATGTACAGTTAAATTAGAATCTCAGATAAATAACAGCTATTTTTCAGCCAAAGTATATTGCATGGGTTATACTTATATGAAAAAAATATTGTTTATCTCATATTGGAATTTAATAGAGTGTCTTATATTTTTGTTTGCTAAACCTGTATCTCTCTAATGGATAATTCCTTTATTTAGAGAATGATTTTTTTACAAATTCAAGGAAGAAAGATGTTTTATAATCATTCTAAATAGGATATTTGTACAATGACTAAAGTGATACTTTTTATTTTGAGTCATTTAAAAAATGGAGTGAGTTATGAAGATTTCCAAAAATCTGATGTTAGATTAGAATTCCAACATTTAGGGCAAATTAACAAAATTATTTTGGGATTTAGTTCACTAAAGTAGTAAAGTAGTGGTAGAAGATATTCAGAAATAGGAGAGAGGGAAGAATTAGTAAAATAGAGAAGGCCGTGATCTAAGAGAGGAACAGGAACCATCAATTTAAGGAATAGTAGATATGCTAATATATATGACTTAAAGCTCATTTTCAACTTTACTCATATAACAGTTACTATAGTTCAGACACTGTTATAAATACGTTTACTGGATAGTGACTCTTTAATCTTTAAAACAAGCCTTTGAGTAGTTGCTAATATTAGCCCCATCTTACAGATGAGAAAACTGAAGCAAGAAGAAGTTACTTGCTTAATGTTGGACTACAAGTAATGGTGGATATGGGATTTGAAACCCACCAGGCTGCTTCTGCTGTCTATACCAAACCACTATTCAGTACTACTTGCTGCCTATACCAAACCACTATTCAGTACTACTTTTACAACTAATTCTATTTTATGAATAAGATGTTGTAACAGAAATTAGAAACTAATATGTATATTGACGTGCAATACATCTTTATAAACTGAAATAATTAGTAACAGAAAAAAAGAACAAAAATAAATCTGCTATAATTGAATAATTATGTTTTCATGCTACCAAATGAAAAAATGGTCGGTGTCTGTCATGAGAAATTAAATCAAAATTTATGAAAATAAGCATATTTACCACAAAACAATAAAGCTATTGCCACTGCATACTAATTTTTAGACATGAAAAAAGAATTTGTGAATTTTGGGGGATGAGTTAGCACATAATTTTTCAACCATTCTGTAAAATCACATGTGGCAACCTTTACTTATCTTTAAACTTTTCCAACGTGATCTTAATGAGCTTGAGTTTTACACACATATGTATTAATTCATTAACTTTCCAAAGAGTTAGTTTTTTTGTTCTTATTTATTTATTTATTTATTTTTTATTATACTTTAAGTTGTAGGGTACATGTGCACAACGTGCAGGTTAGTTGCATATGTATATATGTGCCATGTTGGTGTGCTGCACCCATTAACTGGTCATTTAACCTTAGGTATATCTCCTAATGCTATCCCTCCCCCTCCCCCAACCCCACAACACGCCCTGGTGTGTGATGTTCCCCTTCCTGTGTCCATGCGTTCTCATTGCTCAATTCCCACCTATGAGTGAGAACATACGGTGTTTGGGTTTTTGTCCTTGCAATAGTTTGCTGAGAATGATGGTTTCCAGCTTCATACATGTCCCTACAAAGGACATGCACTCATCACTTTTTATGGCTGCATAGTATTCCATAGTGTATTTGTGCCACATTTTCTTAATCCAGTCTATCACTGTTGGACATTTGGGTTGGTTCCAAGTCTTTGCTATTGTGAATAGTGCCACAATAAACATACATGTGCATGTGTCTTTATAGCAGCATGTTTTATAATCCTTTGGGTATATACCCAGTAATGGGATGGCTGGGTCAAATGGTATTTCTAGTTCTAGATCCCTGAGGAATCGCCACACTGACTTCCACAATGGTTGAACTAGTTTACAGTCCCACCAAGAGTGTAAAAGTGTTCCTATTTCTCCACATCCTCTCCAGCACCTGTTGTTTCCTGACTTTTTAATGATTGCCATTCTAACTGGTGTGAGATGGTATCTCATTGTGGTTTTGATTTGCATTTCTCAAAGAGGGAATCCTCCCTCACTCATTTTATGAGGCCAGCATCATCCTGATACCAAAGCCTGGCAGAGACACACACAAAAAAGATAATTTTAGACCAATATCCTTGATGAACATTGATGCAAAAATCCTCAATAAAACACTGGCAAGCCGAATCCAGCAGCACATCAAAAAGCTTATCCACCATGATCAAGTGGGCTTCATCCCTGGGATGCAAGGCTGGTTCAACATACGCAAATCAATAAACATAATCCAGCATATAAACAGAACCAATGACAAAAACCACACGATTATCTCAATAGATGCAGAAAAGTCCTCTGACAAAATTCAACAACACTTCATGCTAAAAGCTCTCAATAAATTAGGTATTGATGGGACATATCTCAAAATAATAAGAGCTATCTATGACAAACCCACAGCCAATATCATACTGAATGGGTGAAAACTGGAAGCATTCTCTTTGAAAACTGGCACAAGACAGGGATGCCCTCTCTCACCACTCCTATTCAACGTACTGCTGGAAGTTCTGGCCAGGGCAATCAGGCAGGAGAAGGAAATGAAGGGTATTCAATTAGGAAAAGAGGAAGTCAAATTGTCCCTGTTTGCAGACGACATGATTGTATATCTAGAAAACCCCATCGTCTCAGCCCAAAATCTCCTTAAGCTGATAGGCAACTTCAACAAAATCTCAAGATACAAAATCAATGTGTAAAAATCACAAGCATTCTTATACACCAATAACAGACAGAGAGCCAAATCATGAGTGAACTCCCATTCACAATTGCTTCAAAGAGAATAAAATACCTAGGAATCCAACTTAAAAGGGACATGAAGGACCTCTTCAAGGAGAACTACAAACCACTGCTCAATGAAATAAAAGAGGATACAAACAAATGGAAGAACATTCCATGCTCATGGGTAGGAAGAATCAATATCGTGAAAATGGCCATACTGCCCAAGGTAATTTATAGATTCAATGTCATCCCCATCAAGCTACCAATGACTTTCTTCACAGAGTTTTTTGGTTCTTAAGTAATTCTATTATGAAGTAACAACTGACTCATCACCCTTGCTATTTGCTTTTCTTCAAGTTCTAACTTATCTAACTCTGAAATTCTCTCCCTTGTCAAAGGCTTTGGGATATGGTTTGTCAAGCAATTACCTAAACTCACTTTATCAACACTCTATAATACCATGTCTATTGCAAGATTTATGCTTTTACTTTTTAAACAATTTATCACTAAAGATTTATACTCTTACTTTTTAATCACTTTTTGGCTGTTTTAAAATTACTTCATCAATTTTTTTTGCAAGATCAGACAACCATGTAAACATTGATCAAAGCCTTATGTAATGGGCAGATAAAGATTTAAATGGGGAGAGATGCTTGAATGGGTATTAATTTTAGAAGTGGTGAGTTTATCAGATAATATTGTCTGATATGGGAAGTTTTGCTTCCCAATGTGAGCAACATAGCTGTATGGAAAGAATAAATAAGATAAATCCCTTTTAATTACTCTTATTGGTATATTTGGAATATTTTTCAGATGTTATTATTATCCACTAAATTCTCCCATATGGATAGTAGCTATTGTCATTAAAAATTTTTGCACAAGTGAAAAGAGTCTAAAGTACGTGTATTATTTTTTCAATGCAAAAGAATTTAAGAAGTCATAGTTTTTGAGTTTGAAACTTAGTTTATTGATTTGTTGTATCAGCTACGTTAAAGCTCGATTAGCGATACACCAAATCAAAAGAAATCTTATTAAAAATACCACTGAATATGATCTATTTAAACTATAAAATCTTATTGATATCTAGTACATACCTTAGTGGGAAACTTATTTTTACCTTGCAAATTTTCAATGTCCGTCTTAAAACTGTAACCCAGATGCCAGAGTTACTTCTGAAAGATCGAGTCTGCCTCTTTTGGAAGTGGCTGAAACTAGAAACCTCTTCTATCCTTCTCCAGTTCACTCCATGAAGAACAAGTAAGTAAAAAACAAAATTCTAAAACACAAGTCTGCTCTAAATAGGTGCTTCTCTATCTACTAAATGCCTGCATTACATACATATCTCTGCCTTTATGTCTATGTAAATTTTCTTTCATTTCTGCTTTCTGCCTTCTTCCCTATTTCCCTCCCTTTCTCCTCATCTTTCCTATCTCTCTTTTATCTACTAATAATGAGTTTCATTCTCTCCTCCACTCATAAAGAATCTACCCTTTTTTCACATGTAATTAGTTCCAGACACACCTCCTCAGTTTTTCCCTTTCTTATGAATTCATTAATTGCTGAGAAATATTGGCTTTACTAAACTTTACCATATATTAATTTTTCATTATAAAAGGGTCTTACTATAAGATGTTAAAAAAATAAGAAATTTTACCTAGACATATAGCTAACCAGGGAAGTAAAAGATCTCTACAAAGAGAATTACAAAACACTGCTAAAATAAATCAGAGATGACACAAACAAATGGAAAAATATTCTAAGTTCATGGATAAGATGAATCAATATCACTAAAATGGTGATACTGCCCAAAGCAATTTACAGATTCAATGCTGTTGTCATCAAACTACTAAAGACGTTCATTACAGAAATAGCAAATAATGTTTCAAAATTCATATAGAACCAAAAAAGAGCTCAAATACTGAAGACAATCCTAAGCAAAAAGAGCAAAGCAGGAGGCATCATGCTATCTGACTTCAAACTATACTGTAGGGCTACAATAACCAAAACAGCATGATACTGGTACAAAAACAGACACATAGACCAATGGAACAGAACGGAGAGCCCAGAAATGAGGTCACATATCTACAACAATTTGATCTGCAACATAGCTGACAAAAAAAAGCAATGGAGAAAGGACTTTCTATTCAATAAATGCTGCTGGGATAATGGGCTAACCATAAGCAGAAGATTGAAACTTCCTTACACAATATACAAAAATAAACTCAAGATGGATTAAAAATTGAAAATATAACCAAAATCTATAAAAATCCTAGAAGACAACCTAGGCAATACCATTCTGTACATAAGTATGGGCAAATATTTCATGATAAGGATGCCAAAAGCAATTGCAACAAAAGTAAAAATTGACAAATGAGATCTAATTAATCTAAAGAGCTCTGCACTGCAAAAGAAACTATCAAGAGAGTAAACAGACAACCTACAGAATGGGAGAAAATATTATATTTGCAAACTATGCATCTGACAAAGTTCTACTATCCAGCATCTATAAGGAACTTAAAAAATTTACAAGAAAAAAAGCAAACGACCCCATTAAAAAGTAGGCAAAGAACATGAACAGATACTTTTCAAAAGAAGACATACATGCAGCCAACCATCATATTAAAAAGAGCTGAACATCACTGATCATTAGAGAAATGCAAATCAAAACCGCAATGAGATACCGTCTCACACCAGTCAGAATGGCTATTACAAAGTCAAACCATAACAGATGCTGGCGAAGTTGCCGAGAAAAGGGAATGCTTATTCACCGTTTTTGGCTCAGTTCAACCATTTTTGGTTAGTTCAACCATTGTGGAAAGCAGTGTGGTGATTCCTCAAAGAGCTAAAAACAGAACTGCCATTCGATCCACCAATCTCATTACTGGGTATATATCCAAAGGAATGTAAATCATTCTACCGTAAAGACACATGCACATGTATGTTCATTGTAGCACGGTTCACAATAGAAAAGACCATATTCACAATAGAATAGAAATGTAATCTACCTAAATGCCCATCCATGAGAGACTGGATTAAAATAATGTAGTATAAATACACCATGGAATACTATTCAGCCATAAAAAGAATGAGATTATGTCTTTTGTGGGGACATGGATGGAGCTGGAGGTCATTATCCTTAGCAAACTAACTCAAAAACCAAAAACCAAATACTACATGTTCTCACTTGTAAGTGGGAGCTAAATGATGAGAATTCATGGACAGAAAGAAGGGAACAGCAGACACAGGGTCCTACCAGAGGGTGGAGAGTGGGAGGACGAAGGCAGCAGAAATAACTATTGGGCACTAGGGCTTAGTACCTGGGTGATGAAATAATCTGTACAGCAAACCCCTGTTACATGAGTTCACCTATGTAATAAACCTGCACATGTACCCCTGAACCTAAAATAAAAGTTAAAATAAAAATAAAAAATAGAGTAGAGAAAATGTTACCTTGGTGAATGAAAAGTAGTTAAGACCCTACCTCAAAGATGATCAAAGTTAAAACAAAATAAACCTAGCTTTTGTCACTTTATACAATGTTAATAAAATATACCAAAAAAGATATATTCAATTTTCCTTTTATAAAATAACATGTATTCATGAGAAGGAGATAGATGAGTGTGAACTATGAGCTTATATTCATCCCTGCCCTTGAGCTGATTTCACACAGCACAAAACAATGTCTCTTGATATGCTCGCAAAGATCAGAAAAATGTAGTTCGCAGATTTGAGACTTATTGTCATTATGCCTCCTTTGTTACTTTTGCTTGGGTAAGACTCTAATCCATCTTCAGTGTATAAGGAGACTTTCTTCCAGGTAGTTCTTTCTGAACACAACTTCGGGGTTACCTTGGACTTCTAACTCTCTGCCTTACTTTCAAACTTAAGGTGACAGTATGTTCTGAAGAACAAATATGAATTCAATTTTACTATGTAGTCAAGCCCCCACCATCCCTTCTCACCCTAATCTCTCTATCTGCCTTATAAAAGGTAATTGTAGAAAAGAGCAAAATTAAGCCAAGAGAAGAGACTCTATATCTAGGTACAATGAACCAATATTGCTTCTGTTTAGCTTCAGGCTCTTAGGACAGCATACAGATATGAACTGTGAGATTACTCTGTAGACCACCCATTTGACTTGGTTTCATGATCAGTTTAACTGTAGTTATCTATAATCTGTAATTAGTTATATGACCTAAGTAAATTATGAGTGAATTAACTTATCCATATTCGTTATCAATATTACTCTTAATTGACATAGTAGTGTAGTTTGAAAGACTAAAGCTTCTTTTTCATGGCATGGGAGTATTGTATAAGTAGATATAAATCTTGCTGCTGTGCCTGACAGCATAGCTGACAGATTTTACTAACTTTTTCAAGCTCAAATGTCAGAGACTTCTGCTTGAAGAGCAAAATACTCTTCAAAAACTTCATATACATAAGTATTATAGAGTATGACAATAAGAGACATTTGAAAATTATTTTAAAACTATTAAGAGGCCAGGCGTGGTGCCTCACACCTGTAATCTCAACACTTTGGGAAGCTGAGGTGGGAAGATCACTTGAGGCCAGGCATTCAAGACCAGCCTAGGCAACATAGTGAGACTCCATCTCTAAAAAAAATAAAAAAAAAAATAGCCAGGCATGGTGGCATGTACCTGTAGCCCCAGCTATTCAGGAGGCTGAGGTGGGAGGATCTCTTGAACCCAGGCAGTCAAGGCTGGAGTGAGCCATGATCACGCCACTGCACTCCAGCCTGGGTGACAGAGTGAGACCCTGTAATTAAAACAATAGAAATAAAACTATTAAGAATTGAAGAGGAATGTACATTACAAATTAAAATATGGAAGGAATATATCACAATCCTAAGCAATTAGACTGATTCAAAATTATCTTTGCATTATGATACAATTTGATATACTTCCATATTTAGGCTCATGCTATTTGAATTTTCAGCTATAATAGATAATTCCTAGATTTGTAGGCGGCAGGGAGCTGACAGTTGTTAAGCAATTCATATTTCCTCCAAATGAAATATAAGGCAGCTTTTTAAAAAATCCACGTTATAGATAAAGAAATTGAGGCCAAGAGAGTTCAGTTAACTTCTCCAGGGTCACAGAACTATTAAGCAGCAAAACTGGATTTGGATGGAGCTTGAGCACATACTTTTTCTTCTGTATAATGCCAATTCTCTATTTCAGAAATGGAGTGGAATGAGGAAATACGGAATAAGAAAATATTCAAGTGGTGAGAAGAACAGCATGTTTGCCATTTGAGATATGAATATTTCTGACATATGTGACCAAGAAGGGAATACATGGATGAGAGAATCCTTTCTCTTGCATTCTCTTTTCTAAGGATCAGTGGACCTGCAGGATGGGAGCTATAGCTAGAAAAAGTCCACAGTTTTATTGTTAGAAACAATTACCACTGACAGATTTAAAACCTTTTAAAGCCGTTTCTGTATATTGTGAAAAGCATGACTTTTTTTGTGCTTGTGTGTACATGAGATACCTATAACTCTTTTAGTATGGGCATGAAAAAAGAAGATGTGAGATTTCTAAGTGGAAGCTAAAGCTTGAGTACACATGGACATAAAAAACAACAGGCACCGGGGACTGCCAGGGCAGGGAGGGAGGTGGCAATGGTTGAAAAGCTACCTGTCGGGCACTATGCTCACTACTTGGGTGACAGGATCAATTGTACCCCAAACCTCAGCATCGTGCAATATACCCATGTAACAAACCTGCACATGTACCAACTGAATCTAAAATGAAAGTTGGAATTTTTTGAAAAGTGAAACAAAGATGTGAGAAAAAGATAAAGGGAGAAGAAAAGAGAGAGAAGACAAGAAAATACATAAATATAGAAATGATGCATAGGGCCGGGCATGATGGCTCACGCCTATAATCTCAGCACTTTGGGAGGCCAAGGCAGACGGATCATGCCGTCAGGAGATTGAGACCACCCTGGCTAACACGGTGAAATCCCGTCTCTGCTAAAAATACAAAAAAAATTAGCCAGGCCTCGTGGCATGCACCTGTAGTCCCAGCTACTCAGGAGGCTGAGGCAGGAGAACTGCTTGAACCTGGGAGGTGGAGGTTGCAGTGAGCCAAGATCACACCACTGCACTCCATCCTGGGTGACAGAGCAAGACTCTGTCAAAAAAAAAAAAAAAGATTCATAGGGAAAATATTATTATTTTAAAAATGTTTTTAAATGGTTCAGTAAATGTTATAAATTACAGTGAAATAAAATTTAAAGAAAGCCTGAGAAGATGTAGGTTCTGGGCCTATTGCTGTGAATTAGACAACAAACTTTCCTAGTGTTACAGGAATAATTAAGGAAAAGCAGTAATTGCTACTAGTTTCTTCCACCTGATGTACTGGCAGAGGCTATAGCCAGCCAGCTGGGAAAGTCAGGAAGGTAACAAAGTCACATGAGGAAGGTAGAGGGGACAACTTGAAGGCCTCATGAAACTCATGCTGAGGGTCTCTGAATGCCAGGAAATCCTTTTCCTGGCTGGGTGCAAGACTGCGTCTCTTACTCTGCAGAAATTTGCTGGCATCTTTCTGTCAAGTTCATAATTTCCTAGTTGTGCCAGCTGCATAGGGCTGCAGAGGACAATGCCAAACTCAGTGGAGCCAAAAGTAATCTCAGAACGTAAGGAAACATCAATAGTAGGCTTTACTTATGCTCAGGGATCATTTATGATTCTCCCACTACCAAATCAACAGACTTTCTCCCTGTTATTCCTGCCCATAACCTTCGATACTCTTCCTGGAGAAACATTGCCAGTTGTTTCCGTATGCAAGGCTGTCCTTATTCCTCATTTACCTCTTTGAGTCCTGATTTATTGTGTACTCACGACTGTGGATGTTTTCCAAAAATAGGTCTCTCACCCTTTGATCTTTTCCCTTTATATACTTAATAAAATATTAATAAAATTAAAATATACTCCAATAAAAATGTCAGGAGGCACACAGGAGATACACAAAATAAAAAGGGTAAATAACTAATAAGCATAAAATAGTCAAATCACGAATTATCCAAAAAATGTAAATAAAAAAGCCATACCATTTACACCTATCACGTTGTCAAAGACAATATGTGAAACAAAGTTGTAATACAGAGTATTGTGAAGAGTGTAAGAAATTGGTCACTCATTTATTGAGAGTTTTTAGCATGAAGGGTTGTTGAATTTTGTCAAAGGCCTTTTCTGCATCTATTGAGATAATCAAATCATGTGGTTTTTGTCTTTGGTTCTGTTTATATGCTGGATTACATTTATTGATTGACGTATATTGAACCAGCCTTGCATCCCAGGGATGAAGCCCACTTGATCATGGTGGATAAGCTTTTTGATGTGCTGCTGGATTCGGTTTGCCAGTATTTTATTGAGGATTTTTGCATCAATGTTCATCAAGGATATTGGTCCAAAATTCTCTTTTTTGGTTGTGTCTATGCCCGGCTTTGGTATCAGGATGATGCTGGCCTCATAAAATGAGTTAGGGAGGATTCCCTCTTTTTCTATTGATTGGAATAGTTTCAGAAGGAATGGTACCAGTTCCTCCTTGTACTTCTGGTAGAATTCGGCTGTGAATCCATCTGGTCCTGGACTCTTTTTGGTTGGTAAGCTATTGATTATTGCCACAATTTCAGAGCCTGTTATTGGTCTATTCAGAGATTCAACTTCTTCCTGGTTTAGTCTTGGGAGGGTGTATATGTCGAGGAATTTATCCATTTCTTCTAGATTTTCTAGTTTATTTGCATAGAGGTGTTTGTAGTATTCTCTGATGGTAGTTTGTATTTCTGTGGGATCGGTAGTGATATCCCCTTTATCATTTTTTATTGCATCTACTTGATTCTTCTCTCTTTTCTTCTTTATTAGTCTTGCTAGTGGTCTATCAATTTTGTTGATCCTTTCAAAGAACTAGCTCCTGGATTCATTAATTTTTTGAAGGGTTTTTTGTGTGTCTGTTTCCTTCAGTTCTGCTCTGATTTTAGTTATTTCTTGCCTTCTGCTAGCTTTTGAATGTGTTTGCTCTTGCTTTTCTAGTTCTTTTAATTGTGATGTTAGGGTGTCAATTTTGGATCTTTCCTGCTTTCTCTTGTGGGCATTTAGTGCTATAAATTTCCCTCTACACACTGCTTTGAATGCGTCCCAGAGATTCTGGTATGTTGTGTCTTTGTTCTCGTTGGTTTCAAAGAACATCTTTATTTCTGCCTTCATTTCGTTATGTACCCAGGAGTCATTGAGGAGCAGGTTGTTCAGTTTCCCTGTAGTTGAGCGGTTTTGAGTGAGTTTCTTAATCCTGAGTTCTAGTTTGATTGCACTGTGGTCTGAGAGACAGTTTGTTATAATTTCTGTTCTTTTGCATTTGCTGAGGAGAGCTTTACTTCCAAGTATGTGGTCAATTTTGGAATAGGTGTGGTGCGGTGCTGAAAAAATGTATATTCTGTTGATTTGCGGTGGAGAGTTCTGTAGATGTCTATTAGGTCCGCTTGGTGCAGAGCTGAGTTCAATTCCTGGGTATCCTTGTGGACTTTCTGTCTCGTTGATCTGTCTAATGTTGACAGTGATTGATGGGACGTATCTCAAAATAATAAGAGCCATCTATGACAAACCCACAGCCAATATCATACGGAATGGCAAAAACTGGAAGCATTCCCTTTGAAAACTGGCACAAGACAGGGATGCCCTCTCTCACCACTCCTGTTCAACATAGTGTTGGAAGTTCTGGCCAGGGCAATTAGGCAGGAGAAGGAAATAAAGGGTATTCAATTAGGAAAAGAGGAAGTCAAATTGTCCCTGTTTGCAGATGACTTGATTGTATATCTAGAAAACCCCCTTGTCTCAGCCCAAAATCTCCTTAAGCTGATAAGCAACTTCAGCAAAGTCTCAGGATACAAAATTAATGTACAAAAATCACAAGCATTCTTATACACCAATAACAGACAGAGAGCCAAATCATGAGTGAATGCCCATTCACAATTGCTTCAAAGAGAACAAAATACCTAGGAATCCAACTTACAAGGGATGTGAAGGACCTCTTCAAGGAGAACTACAAACCACTGTTCAATGAAATAAAAGAGGATACAAACAAATGAAAGACATTCCATGCTCATGGGTAGGAAGAATCAATATCAAGAAAATGGCCATACTGCCCAAGGTAATTTATAGATTCAATGCCATCCCATCAAGCTACCAATGACTTTCTTCACAGAATTGGAAAAAACTACTTTAAAGTTCATATGGAACCAAAAAAGAGCCCGCATCACCAAGTCAATCCTAAGCCAAAAGAACAAAGCTGGAGGCATCACGCTACCTGACTTCAAACTATACTACAAGGCTACAGTAACCAAAACAGCATGGGACTGGTACCAAAACAGAGATATAGATCAATGAAACAAAACAGAGCCCTCAGAAATAACACCGCATATCTACAGCTATCTGATCTTTGACAAACCTGAGAAAAACAAGCAATGGAGAAAGGATTCCCTGTTTAATAAATGGTGCTGGGAAAACTGGCTAGCCATATGTAGAAAGCTGAAACTGGACCCCTTCCTTACACCTTATACAAAAATTAATTCAAGATGGATTAAAGACTTAAACGTTAGACCTAAAACCATAAAAACCCTAGAAGAAAACCTAGGCATTACCATTCAGGACATAGGCATGGGCAAGGACTTCATGTCTAAAACACCAAAAGCAATGGCAACAAAAGCCAAAATTGACAAATGGGATCTAATTAAACTAAAGAACTTCTGCACAGCAAAAGAAACTACCATCAGAGTGAACAGGCAACCTACAAAATGGGAGAAAATTTTTGCAACCTACTCATCTGACAAAGGGCTAATATCCAGAATCTACAATGAACTCAAACAAATTTACAAGAAAAAAGCAAACAACCCCATCAAAATGTGGGCGAAGGACATGAACAGACACTTCTCAAAAGAAGACATTTATGCAGCCAAAAAACACATGAAAAAATTCTCACCATCACTGGCTATCAGAGAAATGCAAATCAAAACCACATGAGATACCATCTCACATCAGTTAGAATGGCAATCATTAAAAAGCCAGGAAACAACAGGTGCTGGAGAGGATGTGGAGAAATAGGAACACTTTTACACTGTTGGTGGGACTGTAAACTAGTTCAACCCTTGTGGAAGTCAGTGTGGCGATTCCTCAGGGATCTAGAACTAGAAATACCCTTTGACCCAGCCATCCCATGACTGGGTATATACCCAAAGGACTATAAATCATGCTGCTATAAAGACACATGCACACGTATGTTTATTGTGGCACTATTCACAATAGCAAAGACATGGAACCAACCCAAATGTCCAACAATGATAGTCTGGATTAAGAATATGTGGCACATATACACCATGGAATACTATGCAGCCATAAAAAATGATGAGTTCATGTCCTTTGTAGGGACATGGATGAAATTGGAAATCATTGTCAGTAAACTATCGCAAGGACAAAAAACCAAACACCACATTTTCTCACTCACAGGTGGGAATTGAACAGTGAGAACACATGGACACAGGAAGGGGAACATCACACTCTGGGGACTGTTGTCGGGTGGGGGGAGGGGGGGAGGGATAGCATTAGGAGATATACCTAATGCTAAATGACGAGTTAATGGGTGCAGCACACCAGCATGGCACATGTATACATATGTAACTAACCTGCACATTGTGCACATGTACCCTAAAACTTAAAGTGTAATAATAATAAAATAAAAAAATAAAAAAAAAGAAATTGGTCACTCATATATTGATGGAAGAGTAACTTGACAACAATTTTCTGAAATTTAAATTTGGTAATATGTATCAAAAGTTTTAAATGGTACAGTATTTATAATGCAGTAATTCCATATTTATTAGTATTTTAGGGTAAAATGTGTGATATATAGATGCAATTTTATATACACTCATAAAAATGAAAATTAGAAATAATATAATTGTAGAACAGAAGGCAATTGGTTAAAACTAACGACATATTATTTTTACTACAAATCCGTGAGCGTTGCCAGCTTCCTGCCCATTGTTGCAAGACGTACCATTTGAGTCCTTTAGTTACTCCACATCTGTGCATAAGTTTGTCCCTTTGCCTCCCCTCTCTTCTCCTTCCTTTCCTACCCTTCCTTTCTTTTCCACTCTCTTCTTGCCCTTTTCCTCATTGTCTTTCTTTCTTTTTCATTCACATAAAGCAGCCGGAGTAATTCTGACACTTTGCTCAAGTTTATTCAACTAGAGCATGTGTTTGGGCTGAAATCTGAACTCAAGTAGATGACTCCAAAGCTTGTGCTCTTAAACACTGTTTCAGAGTACCACTGAGTGCTCAAGCCCAACTCTGATTCTTACTGCTGAAATGCGTATGTGTCTACTTTTATCAGATTTTGCACGTCACTTTTCCTATTAAGAAATCCTTCCTTTGCTTTCCTTGATTACTTCCAGTTCTACTTAAATCCTTCCAACAACCATGAGAATATCCACTTCTAAAATATTCATTAAACCCTGTAAATTATAGAGACATTCTCTTCATGACACTTCCTGTTTACTGGTGGAATATGAGACACTGAAGAATCAAAGCCAAGAATTACTCTCCAGCTTGAAAAACCACCACTGGCTCCCTGTGACTTACAAGATAAAATCTAAGCCTCAGAAACTTCGCATCATGTAGACATTTTTTTTTTTTGTCTGGTCCGAACCTACTTCCCTAGTGACATCCTATGCCACCTGCTCCTGTTTCTCCTTCTCCCCAGCATGTCCTCCCTACCCAATCCTTCATCCCCCCTCTCCAGCAACACAGATCAGCTTCCTCTCACCTCATCAGGTGAAAATTTGGCAGCTGTTTGACATGATGCCTTGAAAAACTTTATTTTGTCCATATGGCTAACATTAATTTGTGTAAAATTTTCTTGTGACAATCTTTTTCATTGTCTTGCATTTTTAAAAATGTACTTTTATTTGTAGTGTAGAGCAAAACACACACAATTCAGTCAGTGAAAAGACCTGTCTGACTTAGTTAATCTCTTCTGATTTGAGACGATTCCTAAAGGAATCCTTGTATTTTTGCCACTGAGGTTTATTTATTTATTTATTTTAAAATACAGGGAGAATGGCTGCTATCATAATAAATCTGCGTTCTGCTCAAAGGAATATTTATTGATACTATAACAAAATTGCATTGTGTCAGTTTAAATCCATGGAAAATACTGTAACTGAAATAATATATAATTTTATATATTTTGTTTGATTTTTTAAAATAGTTCAAGACATTAATGTCATTATTCTGATATTTTGCTTCAATATATTTATATTCTGAATATAAAAATTACATCGTACAAAATAAGATGGAATACTCTTTCTGTAGGTTAGAAGGATCATATTGCACACTGCTGGAAACAAAAAATTATCTGAGAATAAAAATATTAGGAGATAGGAGATACAAAATGCCTTTTTTTTTTTTTTTTTGAGATGGAGTTTTGCTCCTGTCACCCAGGCTGGACTGCAATGGCGTAATCTCGGCTCACTGAAACTTCCACCTCCCCAGTTCAAGGGATTCTCCTGTCTCAGCCTCCCAAGTAGCTGGGATTACAGGCACCCACCACCACACCCTGCAAATCTTTGTATTTTTAGTAGAGATGGGGTTTCACCATGTTGGCCAGGCTGGTCTCAATCTCCTGACATGATCCACCCACCTCGGCCTCCCAAAGTGCTGGGATTACAGGTGTGAGCCACCATGCCTGGCCACAAAATGCCTTTTTTATGCTTACAAAGAAAGATGATATCAGGTGTCTCATGTTTGTTGTTAATAGTTTATTTGATGTTAAATTCAACATCTCAACGTACCTCTGAGACACAGTGGCCTTTTACCTTAAGTTTTAATGGTTAGCTGCTGCCTCTTTTCTCTACTTTAAGATAAGATAAAACAAGTTTTTCTGCTTTCTTAATTTGGTACCAATTCATGTAGATATTGGTGTATTTTAGGTTCCAAAATTATTTTAGGCATGGGATCAAAGAAGAAACTTCTTTGTAGCAGCATCCCCAGTACTAGGACTTTTTGTCTCTGCATGGAAATCTGAATATATTTATATGTTGGAGTGACATCTCCACAGGAAGCCTAGAGATCTATCTGTTTGCTACATGTCACCAAAGTTAAAGTGTAAGTGTGGGCAAATTTCATTGCTTGTTTAGACCTTACAAATATAATTACTCACTGTTAGACAATAAGAAATAGAAAACACTCAAGTGGCTTCCTTATACCTGGGTGTGTTGATTTTGTTTTGTCAATGAGGGCTTTCATTAAGAGCCACTAAAGGTAAGCTTCTCTCAATTGATGTAGTGGTAACAATTTACTCTCTCCTGTCATAGTGAAGATAGAATGAAAAGAACCTGTCCTTCAATCTGTTTGTGGTAGAGATTTCTTTTTTTTTAAAGTATAAACATTGAATTCCTCTGCTTACTTGGAGATGGAAGGTCATTAACAGGGCACTTGAGCAGATTGGAATTACAGTCAATTGAGACGTTGAAACATCCTAAATGGCCTAATGCACCAACTAAGTGCTTCTTAAATTCCAAAACTTTTACTTGAGCACAGCAATCATGATTTTCCATTGCCTTTAGTAAATGTTGTTTTATATCATTTTATGCGAGGCAGCAACACAAATTTAAACCAGTGTGTTTATGTTTTCAGCTTAGCAACACTGCTTTGTCAAGACGTAAATGTAAAATTTGATTATCAGTTAATTATGTATGGTTACTTATTAAAATTAACAGAAAAATTAATGGAAGGTAAGTTAGATGGTACTGCTAATGCCAATGCAATTTATTTCAAGATTCTATACTAATTTGAACTATTACTGCTATATGTGTGTTAAGTTTTGCGCACTCTCTCCCTATTTTTATATATATATATGTGTATATATATATATATATGCACACACATACAGGGTATTTAGCAATCAAATGTATCTTAGGCCACATAACATGTAGTATATGAAAATAATGCATATGCAAGACTTTTTTTAGTCTGGTCTGAATCTCCTTCTCTAGTGACATCCTGTGCCACTTGCACATATTTATTATGTGATAATAAATAACCACAGCAGACACAATGAAGTACTAAGAAGACGTAAACTTTAGTCCTAGTGTTGTCATTTGTCATCAGTAGGATCAAGGTCACTTGAGTTTTCTTGCCTTAGCGTTCCACTAAGAGATGTCTCAATAATAATAATGAGAGTCTCAATAGATGACCTGCAAGGTTATGTATAGCTCTAAACTTCTGTAGTGTTATGTGTACTTATAAATTCCTAAAGCCATTTTTTTTTTCATTTATGCACAAATCCCAGTTACTAAGGTACATGAGTTAATAGTAAGTTGGGACAATTTTTACAATATGAATTAGAGAATGCAGGCTCTGTTAAAACAATAAAAGAGTGAGACAGGAAGAATGGCAAATTGTGAGAAAAGAATATTTAGTCTTCTAAAACAAACTCAGAAATTGAAGTGATATATGGTGATAGACAGTATAGTGGTAATTAGTTCAGTGCTATGAGATACTTGAAAGTCTAGACTTTAGAAGGTGGAAGCTAACTGTGAACTAAGAAATAGGATGCCAGTGGTACAGGTGGAGACATCTTTCTGAGATCAGAGTTACAGGAAAAACAGGAAATGAGGTGGCAATTAAGTAATTGCTGCTGTCAAGACTATATTTTTTTTCAAGAAGACAGTCTAGGGCAAGGTCAAAGGTAAAGGTAAGGTTGAAAAATATAGGAATAAGATTTTTTTCCCTAGAAAAATACATCTGAGAAAACCTCCATAGAGTTTATACAGGGGCAGCAATGCATACTTTGGAAACATACAAATTCTCAAACCTCACACTAGTAAATAATATGTTTTAGAATCACTTGTGAATACCTGCAATGGCCCCAGAATAGTACTAAGAAAACACCTTTTTCATCATGCTTTGGTACAAAGTATGCCAAATAATAAAATACAGTCCTTGAAATTATTAAATATGTGCTTACACAGTGGACTATTCAAAGCCATTACAGGCTGGTAAACAAGTAATAAATGATCAAAAGTCCATAACTACACATTTATGTAATTCACGGCTGTCACCTTCAATGGATTAAATAATGTGACTTCTCAACCATGGTCTTTTAACCAATATTTATAACAGCTTAAATAGATTTTTGAAAATCTAATTTTGAATAAATATTAATCTTTTGCAAAAGTTGCTAAAATTAATATTTAGCCACTGTTTGTAAAAGCATTTCAGTATTGAATACTATTGTTGCAAAAATATTCTTTTATTGCATATAAAATATTCTATTTAATGATTAAATTAATCATAAAATAAAATTTTAAAAATGCAGGAAGATCATCACTTTTAATGTGTTCATTAATATTCAGTTGGGATTTATTTAAAACAAAATTGTTTCTTCAGACATTGTAAACTTTATTCACTACCTGGCAGTAGGTGTAAAATAAGAATTTACTTGTCAAGAGGGAAAAGAACATTAGAGTGGGTATCTATCTTTAAGAATTTAAGAGGATGCATTTCCAGTCAAATTTTCAAGGGTGATTAAAGCATTTAAGTCTTAGAGTATTTTTAACTATATTTAAGAAGTTTATTTTATCATTTCATTCTTAGAATTTGTGAATAAGTCTCATTACTCACATTTCATGACAGAGAGTCAAAAGATCAAGCTGCCTTCTTATAATTTAAAAAGTCTCCATTATTCCTCCAGTAGACAGTTGAACATTTTTTAATGCTCTCTCTGGGGGTAAAACAATTTTATTCATTGCGTTATCTCATCTGAAACTCTGTGTGGTAAAAGGTGGTACGAAAAGGATAAAATGTTGTGAGTCATTTTCAATGACCTCTTAACCATGCTGCCATTTTGCTTTGCTACCATTTCAGGTGCAATACTTGGTTATTGTTCTAGATTTTGGTTTTGCAGTACATAGCTCATGCCTTGAATGAACATAATAAAATATAGAAAGCAATAAAGCGTATCTGCCTGAACTACCTTTATCAGAGTAGACCCTCTCTTTTTACTATAACTTTGCCATTTGGACTTTGCTATTTTAATCCTATATATAAAAACATAGGAAATGTTGTTTATTAAGTTAGAAAATGTTTTTAATTTCTAATAATTAGAACCCTTACCAATGGCAATATCATACAGCAAAAAACTTTGTTTCTATTTTAGGGAGGAAGTTAAGGCTATTCAGAATTATGTCAAGCACACATCCATTCTTTGAACAACTCCTTCCTTTCTCCTACTCTCTCAGATTCTTTCTCTAGTGGTTCCTTTCCCTCAGTTTAAAAATATTTTTCCTTCACTAAACTTTTCTCTTGCTCTAAAACTATTTCCTTTCATTCTTCTGACAAATTTTGTCCACTTTCTCTCTTCCTCTCAAAGACACTTACTGAGCAATTGGTTTCATACCAACTGTCTATTGACTGATCCCATGTTCATTCTTCCATCCACTGCAACCTAGCTTCTGCTCCCATTTCTCTGCAGAGACTATTCTTGCTGAGGTCATTAGTGATTCAACCCAATGAACAGTTTAGTCCTTATCTTACCAGTCATTCCTGCAGTGAATATTAATGACCATGTTGTCTCTTGCAGATTTTCTGTTCTTTTATCTTTCATGGCATGATACTCACTTCTTCTTGTCCCCATTTTTCTTTCTTCTTCTGTCTCTCACACAGTTTGACCCTTATGTAACCGCTATTTATCATTATATTGCTTTCTGTGAGATTTCATCCATTGTCATGATTTCAAGCATATCTAAACTATGTGTACCTGATTCCCAAGTCTCTACTTCAAGCTCAGACTTTCTTCCACAATTAGACTATATATTACCTTGGACAAATGTTCTACAAGAGCCTGAAACTCAACAAGTCCAAAATGAAACACTATCTTTACCCTAAACGGGCTCATGTCTTATATTCTCTGCCTGATTTGGCAAGATCAATTTCTATTTCACCACTATCACTAAAAGACTAATTCTTAACCTCTTTCAGTCTCTTTTCCTCTCTACACTCAATACCTCTAAGTACTCTTTTCATCAGTTGTAGATGCATATTTCTGCATGTTTTAACAACTCTGAAATCAGGATGTATCATAACAAGCCACAATCAAAGTATTGTTCCAGTTTGATTAGCAGATATTTTATTACCTATTTGTAACACAAAAAGACATATTGTGTCCTATGGTCCACTCCATGTGCCTTACATTAGGTGAAATCTGGTACTTCACATATATATCTCAATATCTCCGCTTCATGTCTACTCCTCTAATTCAACAGTCCTTACACTGAAAATTATAGAACACTGATGAAATAAATTAAAGCACACAGAAATAAATAGAAAGATACCCCATGTTCAGGAATTGCAAGAATTAATATTGTAAAAATATCTATACCACCCAAAGTGATCTACAGATTAAATGCAATTCCTACCAAAATTCTCATGGTATTTTTCACAAAAGTAGAAAAGTAATCCTAAAATTTTTATGGAAGCACAAAGCAACCTCAGATAGGCCAGACCAATTTTAAGCAAGATTCACAAAGCAGGAGCCATCACATTTCCTGATTTCAAAATGTATTACAGAGCTAAATAACCAAAACAGTGTGGCACTGGCATTAAAACAGACATCTAAAACAATGGAACAGAATATAGAGCCCAGAAATAAACCCACGCATATAAGGTCAACTGATTATTGACAGGGGTGCTAGGAATACACAATGGGGATAGAACAGTCTTCAATAAAAGGTGTTGGGAAAACTGGAAATCCATATGCAAAAGAATGAAATTGGACTCTTTTCTTACACCATACAAAATGTCAACTAAACATGGAGTGGTAAACACTTAAAATGTAAGAGCTGAAACGGTAGAACTCCTAAAAGAAAACACAGGGGGAAAACACCTGGATTTTAAGTTTAGCAGATTACATCAAACTTTAAAGTTTCTCTACAGTAAAGAAAATAATCAATGAAATTAAAAGGCAACCTTGGAATGAGAGAAAATGTTTGCAATCTGAATATTGGATAAAGGGCTAATATTCAAAATATATAAGGAGCTCCAACAATGCAATAGCAAAAATAAGCAAACACACAAGGACCAAATAACCAGATTAGAAAATGGTAAAAGGACATGAATAGATATGCAAAGGACCAACGGATATATGGAAAGGTGCTCAATGTCACTAATCATCAGGGAAATGCAAATAAAAACCACAATGAGATATCACCTCACACCTGTTAGGATGGCTTTAATTAAAAAAAAATAGATGCTGGTGAGGATGTGGAAAAAGGGAACCCTTGGACACTGTTGGTGAGAATGTAAATTGGCATAGCCTCTATGGAAAACAGTAAGACTCATGCAGTTTCCTTGCATGTGGTTGGCCTTCTCTCTCAAACTTCCGTAATCACTCATTCCCCACTTCTTACCTACCTGCCTTGATGAGGTGATCTCTAAACTAGGACCTGAAGGATGTTAATTAGATTAAGAGAATAGCAAAGAATATTTTATACAATCTGACATCTGCAAAAATCCTGTGGCAGGAAGGATTGTAAAAAATGACCAGTGTAAGGTTGAAGTAGAAAGACAATGGGTATAAGCAGAGACTGGAAAGTAATATTGGCACCATAGAATGCAAAGCTTCATGGATCATATTATGGAGTTTTCCCCTTAACCTTAGGGCAATAGAAAACCACAGAAAAGTTTTAAATGTTGGGCACAGGAGGTTATATGGTGAGATATGCATTTTTTAAAAGTCCTTCTGTCTCAATTGGAGGGAAACTAGACTGAACACAGAAGATCAATTATGTTTCTTGCACAAATTAGGGGAAACAACATGGTGTATAGGAAGAACACAGAACCTAGAGTTGAGCAGACTTGAGATCAATCCAGATCCCAGCATTTCTATAACATTGTGAGGATATGTAAGAACATATAAAAAGCTTAACAAACATTAGTTCTCTTTCACCTCTCCCAAATTGGATTCTCCCCAACAAGGTGAGCAAATAACTATATGTTATGCAGAAAGCACATTCACTTTCAAATTTAAAACTTCACCCCAAGGCTTACATTTTTATATCTCAACATATTGTTTTTAATAGCTATAGTATTTCTTATCTTTATACTTTTTGCTTAACATAAAAAGTAAATTCCAGGCCTAAAACTTAATAAGTAGGTAGAGGTAAGCAGAGAAGATTACAATTTGGGCCAACCAGCATAAACTCTAACCCCTTAAACAATGCCTCCTTTTATGTACTGCACTTCATATGGGTATCAGAGTAGAACTGTGTAATGACAGCCCTAATAGCTACCAGTCGTAAAGAAACAACAGAAGAACAAATGTTGAGACTTGAAAGTTGGAAGGATCAATAGCTAGATAGCATTTGTTATATGAGAGCTGAAATTAGATCTTCAAAGAAATACTGCCGAAAGCAAAATTAATTAGGTAATTTAGTATACCTCCAAAATAACTTACTTTAAGATTTGAGTCCCAACATACACTATATATTTCTGTCACTACTAATCTGGTTTAAAGGATTTATCCAATCCAAACTTTGTTTATCTTCTGGCCATTTTATAGTTTAGGATACCCTCTCTAGTATAACTTTTATTAAATATCCTCTTTTTTGAGGATGTGTGTGTTTCAACTTCTCTGTGTAAGTTTCTTGAAGTCAGATAATATTTATCTTTTTATCCCTAGCCTCTAGAAAATCATGTCGAACGTGGTGAATACTTACAGATATCAGTTGGCCAGGTAAACATGTCAATTAATTTGGAGAGTCTCTGTTTAAATACCATTCAAGTATTACCTCTTCTGAAAGTCCTTTACTATCTACTTTTATCTTTCTCTTTTTTTTCTCCATGGTGTGTATTGTTTTCTGCATTTCTATTCATTGTGCACTTATTTGTTGCCTGTTTCCCTGACCAGAACATGTACTGCATGAGGGCAAGCACTTCGTATTCCTCTCATCTATATTCCCAGGGACTCACACAGAATAGATGCTCAAATATATTTGGTAAATGAATGAAATACAGATTTAGTGTTTTCTCAGTGTTAACTTTTCATATTTGTCAGTACTTGAAAATATGACAGCATTATTCTAGGAAATTGATATTATCTCGTTATGATATATTAGGGCTCTCTAGAGAAAAAAAAATATATATAGTTTTTGTTATTTTTTCTTCAACTTTTATTTTAAGTTCAGAGGTACATGTATAGGACATGCAGGTTTGTTACATATGTAAACAAGTGCCATGGTGGTTTGCTGCACAGACCAACCCATCACCTAGGTATTAAGCCCAGCAACCATCAGCTGTTCTTCTTGATGCTCTCCCTCTCTCCACCCGACCCCCGCCTACAGGACCCAGTGTGTGTTGTTCCCTGCCATGTGTCCATGTGGTCTCATTATTCAGCTCCCACTTGTAAGTGAGAACATACCGTGTTTGGTTTTCTGTTCCTGCATTACTTTGCTGACCATAATCGCTTCCAGCTTCATCCATATCCCTACAAAGGACATAATAATCCATGGTGTATATGTGCTACCTTTTCTTTATCCAGTGTATCATTGATGGATATTTAAGTTGATTTCATGTCCTTGCTATTGTGAATTGTGCTGCAATGAAAATACACGTGCATGTATCTTTATAGCAGAATGATTCCTCTGGGTATGTACCCAGTAATGAATGACATTGCTGTGTCAATTTTTTCTGCCTCTAGGTCTTTGAGAAATCACCACACTGTCTTCCTCAATGGTTGAACTAATTTACACTCCCACGAACGATGTAAAAGTGTTCTTTTTTCTCAGCAACTTCACCAGCATCTATAGTTTTTTGAATTTTTAATAATAGCTATTCTGACTGACATGAGATGGTATCTCATTGTGGTTTTGATTTGCATTTCTCTAATGATCAGTGATATTAAACTGTTTTTCATATGTTTATTGGCTGCATGTATGTCTTCTTTTGAGAAGTGTATGTTCATGTCCTCTGCTTGCTTTTTAATGGGGTTGTTTTTTTCTTGTAAATTTGTTTAAGTTCCTCATAGACTCTGGATATTAGACCTTTGTCAGATGGATAGATTGTGAAAATTTTCTTCCATTCTGTAGGTTGTCTGTTCACTCTGATGATAGTTTCTTTTGCTGTGGAAACAATGTGTGTGTGTGTGTGTGTGTGTATATATACACACACACACACACAGAGATGTATATATATAATCTCTGTGTATATATATGTATGCATGTATATATATCACACATATACACACACAGTCTGTTGGTTCCCCCTTTCTCTCTCTCGAGGTAGATATAGGGAAAGATTTAGATATATATCTCTATCTGTCCATCTAGAGACATTTATGTTAAGGAAATTATTTATGCATTTATGAGACCTGGAAAGTCTGAAATGTCCCAGACAGGCCCACAGGCCGCTATTCTTGCAATTCCTTCTTCTTCCAAGGATCTCAGTCTTTTGTCTTAAAGCCTTCAACTGATTGGATGAGGCTCACCCACATTATGGGAGGTAATCTGCTTTACTCAAAATCAACTGATTTAAATACTAATCACATCTCATACCTTCAAAGAAACATCTAGCCTGGCATTTGGCCAAACAACTGAGCACTATAGCCTACCTAAGTTGACACATAAAATTAACCATCACATGGGAGAAGAAACCTAGTATCTAAGTCTTCTTTCTATCCCCTGAATTGCCAACAGGGAGCCTAAAAACTACTTGCACAGCTGCCGCCAGCAGAGGGCACCCTGAGGCACAGGTTTTGAGGGTCTCAAGTCTGTGCTCTACCTACTCTGCGTGGTCTGCAGCCCAACAGCACCTACACCACCTGGGACCTTGTTAGCGGTGCAGAATCTCAGGCCCCATCCCAGATCTAGTGAATTAGAAACTGCATGTTAACAAGGTCGCCACGGTATTACTATGCACGTTAAGCAACTGCAATGTTCTTCCCAGGAAATTCCAGACAAAGAAATCTATCTTAATATTCCACACTCTCCATTTTGCATTATGGGCCACCACATAGGATAGAAAAGATACTTGTGCTGGTTGGCCTGTCTGCCTTTCTTTATTTAGGGAGAACACTTGGGCTCAATGAAAATCAGACGCATGAGAAGTAGGCATAGCCTTCACTTCAAGATAAGCCTTCAAGGAAGAAGCAGCCGGGTAGAAGGCCGACTGTGTTGCCTGTTGAAAGACAGGTTCTTGATATGAGTGCAACAGTTTCTAGCCACTGTGGCCTTGAAAAGTGTTTTTCCTTTGGATGTAGCTTCCTTATCTATATATTGGGACATTTGGATTAGCTCATAATCTTTAAACTGACTTCAAGCCCTGATATTCTGCTATTAGATGAAATGATGTGCAGCAAAAAAAAAAAAAAAAAAAAAAAAAAAACCTGTGAAAATGTATGGTAAAAGGTAAGGTAATGATGAAGAGGACAACTGAATTTAGCTGCTGGGTGTTCTCATGGAAGAGGTAGCTTTTAACATATGGTATTATAGAATCACTGGTGTGCTTTGTTGCACAAGAAGAATTTCAAAGTCCCACAAAATGTCTACACATAAGATTTAACAAATTCTGAAATTTTATCTTTGAATTAAGAAAAAGTCAGTTTTTTAAACATATGCATACACTGATGAAGAGGCTTTTTTGAGAGACAATTTTTGCCTGGGTATAGATGGAGAGAGTATGCACACACTTTGAATGAGATGGAAGAAGAATGAGAGTTTTGGAGCAAATAAAATGGCTGAAAAATTAGATTTATATATATATATGTATATGTGTATATATATGTATATGTGTATATACATGTATATACGTATATACGTGTGTATATACGTGTATGTGTATATATGTATATGTGTATATATAAGTATATACATGTATATGTGTATATATAAGTATATACATGTATATGTGTATATATAAGTATATACATGTATATGTGTATATATATGTATAAGTATATACATGTATATGTATATATGTATGTCTATATGTATATATGTATGTCTATATACATATGTGTGTGTATATATGTATATACATACGTGTGTATATATACATATATACGTGTGTATATATACATATATACGTATATACATGTGTGCATATATACATATATACTGCATACATATATGTACATATGTATACATGTATGTATATGTACACATGTATACACACATGTATACATGTATGTATATGTACACATGTATACACACATATGTATACACACATATGTATACACACATATGTATACACACATATGTATACACACATATGTATACACACATATGTATACACACATATGTATACACATATGTATACACACATATGTATACACATATGTATACACACATATGTATACACATATATGTGTACACACATATGTATACACATATATGTGTACACACATATGTATACACATATATGTGTACACACATATGTATACACATATATGTGTACACACATATGTATACACATATATGTGTACACACATATGTATACACATATATGTGTACACACATGTATACAGATATGTATATATGTGTATATACATACATGTGTATACATATATGTATATACACATATGTGCGTATATATACATATATAGGCACATATGTGTATATACATAAATGTATATATACACATGTGTGTATATATACACATATGTATATATACACATATGTATATATACATATGTATATATACACATATGTATATATACATATATACATATACGTGTGTATATATATACATGTATATGTGTGTATGTATATGTGTGTATGTATATGCATGTATATGTGTGTGTATATATATGAAAGAAAGTGCCAATCCAGGGTTTTGGGTTGAGTGCTTTGGGATATGCCACAATATATGAATATGAGGTATGATGAGCAAGTGCTGGTCTCTAGAGTCTCAGAATTAACTGAAACCTAATTATTATATGATCTTAGGCCTGACTGTGATTGGAGACACTAGGATCTTAGATTGAGTTATTCTATGTAAATTTAACAAAATAAAGCTTCTAAGAAGGAACTGCACTAAAGATTTGATGGGTCATGAGATGAGGTGGTATAATTAATACATTCACCCAGGTGCATTGACTTCAGTGTGGGATTTCTTTCCTTCATCAACCACATTTATTCAGTTAGCAAATCCCTTTTCTTCAAAATTGACCTTAATTCTCTCCTTAATTCTCTCTCTCTCCATGTTCCTCTATGTACAGCGCTACCTTAATGAGCAGACAGGATGCCATCATCTCCGACCTGAATGACAATAACCTCCAAACCAGCCTTTGCATACTCCTTCCTGCTGCTCTGCAGTCCACTTCCACAGACCAGCCAATTGAATCTCCTTATAGGTAAAACCCTGGCACACCTCTCCATTTTAAAATTTCCTATCAGACTTAGAATTCTAATTAAATTTGTTTCTGTGGCCAATCCTGTCTCTAATATCAGATTTCAATTTCCTGATCATTCAACATTTTATCAGACACATCGACCTCTGCCATTTGCCACATACTAGATTCTTCTCTGCCCAAGAGTGTCTTCTTATGTAGGTATCTGCCCAAAACATCCTTTGCTGTTCTCCGTATGGTGGGCTACTTCTCACCTTCTAGGAAATATTGTGCTTTAAGCCATCAAATAATCTATTATTAGAAAGGATTTGAACTCACCATCCAACATGTCTTGAGTAAAAGGATAGACAACTATTTAATTCCAAATTTCCTTAGGCATATTCTGTTATTTATTTGGTTATCTTTGAAGTATAAGTCCAATATTTTCCTTTCTATGCACTCATTTCACTCATGAAAACTATAAATCAACAATGTTTTTGCGCTGTGTATTCATATGTACTGAGACTGCCATTTTCTCAAAGTACTCAGTGTATAAAAGCCAGGAATGCATACAAACTATTTAACAAGGAAAGAGGCTATTATGATTTTCAATCAACTGGCTGGATCCTTTGTTCTCTAAACACCTTTAAGTGACTTTTCTAAGAAAATTTTCCCACCCAAATTAGGGTAAGAGCTATGAATGTATAAAACAGGGAATGGGCATGGCAGAAGGAACCAGATTTACATTGATTTCACGGAAAGCCTTTCTGAGTGACATTTAAGCTTAGACCTAAAGTTTGAGAGGGTGTCAGCTAAGAAATAAGAAAACGGAAGAGCATTTCAGACAGAGAAGAGCATGCCTAAAGATATTGAGGGAAGGAGTCTGGTATTTCCTAGGAGCTGAATGAGGAGGTGTGGGTGAAAAACAGCAAACATAAGGGGTGGAGGAGACAGGGCTAGTAGATGAGAATAGGCAGGAGATAGATCTTTCAGTACTTGAGAGGACATGTTAGGAGACTTGGAGTTTATTTTAGCTGCCCTGGTTAGCCACTGGAAGTGTTAGGCAGGGAGTGACACGATCCTATTTGCTTTATAAGAATCTCACTATATTTACCCATATTCTACACAGATAAAAATATGTAAATTGATTTGCTCTGATCTTTCATCATGATTTACATGTTAAAGATTTCTGTGTTAGATATCAATTACTTCTGAAAACTAAAATTTCTTCTTTAATATTTAGTGAAGATCTTTGAGTGAAAGCAATACATGTAAACAGCTAGGGAAAGTAAGGAAGAAAGTTATATTGTCACACTCAACATTTTAGACAAAACCATCTATGCTATCATTGTAGCACCTAAACAAGTCTAGACAGTTTCTATGTATTTCCAGATTTCTGTTTTTTGTTAATGTTTTAATATAATCATTTTCCTGTATTTAATAATTCTTCTTTTAACTAACACACTGCACAGCAATTTATTATATGGTTAGGTTATACATTACTGGGCAGTTAGGTTGTTTCTTTTTAAATTCTTTTGATTAAAAACATTTGGTGAGTAGTTTATTTATATATAGATATTTGACTATATTTCTAATTATTTTATTGGCTTAGATTCTCAGAAGTGGAATTATTGGGTTAAATACCACAGATGCTTTTAAAGACTTTGTTACGCTTGTGTTTGGGCATGCTTGTTATACTATCCCAATACATGCATTGAACATTACATCTATTTCAAACCTTTAAAATTAGAAAGGTTGCTTTTGGCGTCTTCTAGAGTTTTTTTTATTATTGTTTTAATTTTTATTTCTTCATTACTTTTGGTTTAAAAATTTTGTTTGTTAGTGATTTATACTACTTCTTTTCTAAATTATTCATGTCCTTTGAATATTCCTGTAAGGGGACTTATTAACATTTTGTTTGTTGATTTGTAAGTTCGTTATAAATATTTTCAAGTTCTTCTTTGGCTTGTTAATTTTGCTTGTAGGTTTTTGTGATTTGCAGATATATATTTTATATTTGAATGGAATCAGATCTAGAATTCTCCTTTATGAACATTGCTGTAAAGTCTAGAAAGTTTTTCTCCATCAAAATATTCAATGAGTTTTCATATCTATTTTCTTAGTTTTTTTGAACTATACAATTTAGACATAATCTTAGAATAATGTGTGATGTGATGATCAAAAATAAACATCTCAAGCAATTTTTTATTCAACAGATTCATAATGGCCATCAGCACAAAGATGTTTTATCTGCACTCAACCAGCCATGTTTCATGATGGCATCAAAATGTGAGTACATTTTGTCTATGGGTTCCTGGAAATATGGTACTCTGGTGACCCCATAAAGAGCCAGTGTTCATTCTATAGGTTAGCACATATTCCCTTGGCAAAGACATCCACACAGAAGTGAGGTAGCAAGATCTCAAAATGCAAAAGATAATGAAAGAACAAGACTTGTAGAACACAGCCTTGGATAATACTTAACAGGAGTGGATCAAAATATGAGGTCAATAAAAGATATTTAAAAAAGATTAGCAAGGAGAATGAAAATCAAGAGAATATGTTGTCATTATACAAAGGGAGAGATAAGAGCATGTAATCAACAGAGCCAAGTTGATGGTCATGGATGGTGCGCTTATCATATGATTAAAGAAAACAGCATCTGCCTTCATGGTGAAATATGCTTAAAAAGTGATTACATTTTTATTTTAAAAGGTTATATTTCATGTCTTCTTAAATAAAATCTTCTTATATAAAATATTTAACCTGGCTTTCAATATTGGGAAGAATTAGTGTGGGCGGAAGGAAGTTAAGTGGTGTTCTAAGGGAAAGATGGTGTATCCAAATGTGTATGTATACCCAGAATAGAGAACAGAATGAACACAGAACTAAACATGTTCTGTCTGTGGACTATAATTTTAATTTCAAACCCCCTTGAAAGGTCCATGAAAGAGAGACATGCAGTGCAGACTTCAAATATATGACATGTGAACATTTATACATAAATATGTATTCATTTATTAGGACAATAAAGAATTTTTTTTCTTTCTTTTTTTGTAAATTATACTTTAAGTTCTGGGATACATGTGCAGAATGTGCAGGTTTGTTACATAGGTACACATGTGCCATGGTGGTTTGCTGCACCCATCAACCAGTCATCTATATCAGGTATTTCTCCTAATGCCATCCCTCCCCTTGCCCTTGACGCCCCCTGACAGGCCTTAGTGTGTGATGTTCCCCTCCCTGTGCCCATGTATTCTCATTGTTCAACTCCCACTTATGAGTCAGAGCATGCACTGTTCAGTTTTCTGTTCCTGTGTTAGTTTGCTGAGAATGATGGTTTCCAGTTTCATCCATATCCCTGCAAAGGACATGAACTCATTCTTTTATTTTTATGGCTGCATAGTATTCCATGGTGTATATGTGGCACATTTGCTTTATCCAGTCTGTCATTCATGGGCATTTGGGTTGATTCCAAGTCTTTGCTATTGTAAACAGTGTTGCAAGAAACATACATGTGCATGTGTCTTTATAGTAGAATAATTTATAATCCTCTGGGTATATACTCAGTAATGGGATTGCTGGGTCAAATGGTATTTCTGGTTCTAGATCCTTGAGGAATCACCACACTGTCTTCCTCAATGGATGAACTAATTTACACTCCCATCAACAGTGTAAAAGCGTTCCTGTTTCTCCACATACTCTCCAGCATCTGTTGTTTTGTGACTTTTTTTTTTTGCTTAATCTTTGTAATTTTTCAATTTGAAATTTCTTTTTTTATTATTATACTTTAAGTTCTAGGGTATATGTGCACAATGTGCAGGTTTGTTACATATGTATACATGTACCATGTGGGTGTGCTGCACCCATTAACTCGTCATTTACATAAGGTATATCTTCTAATGCTATCACTCCCCCCTCCCCCCACCCCACAACAGGCCCTGGTGTGTGATGTTCCCCATCCTGTGTCCAAGTGTTCTCATTGTTCATTTCCCACCTACAAGTGAGAACATGCAGTGTTTGGTTTTCTGTCCTTGCGATAGTTTGCTCAGAAGGATGGTTTCCAGCTTCATCCATGTCCCTACAAAGGACATGAACTCATCCTTTTTAATGGCTGCATAGTATTCCATGGTGTATATGTGCCACATTTTCTTAATCCAGTCTATCATTGATGGAAATTTGGGTTGGTTCCAAGTCTTTGCTATTGTGAACATTGCCACAATAAATATATGTGTGCATGTGTCTTTATAGCAGCATGATTTATAGTCCTTTGGGTATATACCCAGTATTGGGATGGCTGGGTCAAATGGTATTTCTAGTTCTAGATCCTTGAGGAATTGCCACACTGTCTTCCACAATGGTTGAACTAGTGTAAAAGTGTGTTCCTATTTCTCCACAGCCTCTCCAGCACCTGTTGTTTCCTGACTTTAATAATCGCCATTCTAACTGGTGCAAGATGGTATCTCATTGTGGTTTTGATTTGCATTTCTCTGATGGCCAGTGATAATGAGCATTTTTTCATGTGTCTGTTGTCTGCATAAATGTCTTCTTTTGAGAAGTGTCTGTTCATATCCTTTTCCCACTTTTTGATGGTGTTGTTTGTTTTTTTCTTGTAAATTTGTTTGAGTTCATTGTAGATTCTGGATATTAGCCCTTTGTCAGATGGGTAGATTGCAAAAATTTTCTCCCATTCTGTAGGTTGCCTGTTCACTCTGATGATAGTTTCTTTTGCTGTGCAGAAGCTCTTTAGTTTAATTAGATCCCATTTGTCAATTTTGGCTTTTGTTGCCATTGCTTTTTGTGTTTTAGACATGAAGTCCTTGCCCATGCCTATGTCCTGAATGGTATTGCCTAGGTTTTCTTCTAGGGTTTTTATTGTTTTAGGTCTAATATTTAAGTCTTTAATCCATCTTGAATTAATTTTAGTATAAGGTGTAAGGAAGGGATCCAGTTTCAGCTTTCTACATATGGCTAGCCAGTTTTCCCAGCACCATTCATTAAATAGGGAACCCTTTCCCCATTTCTTGTTTTTTGTCAGTTTCCTGACTTTTTAATGGTTGCCATTCTAAATGGCATGAGATGGTATCTCATTGTGGTTTTGATTTGCATTTCTCTAATGACCAGTGATGATGAGCTTTTTTTCATATGTTTGTTGGATGCATAAATGTTTTCTTTTGAAAAGTATCTGTTTATAAACTTTGGCCATTTTTTGAGGGAGTCGTTTTTTTTTTTCTTGTAAATTTGTTTATGTTCCTTGTAGATTCTTGATATTAGCCGTTCGTCAGATGTATACATTGCACAAGTTTTTTTCCCATTCTGTAAGTTGCCTGTTCACTCTGATGATAGATTCTTTTGCTATGCAGAAGCTCTTTAGTTGAATTACATCCCATTTGTCAATTTTGGCTTTTGTTGCAATTGCTATTGGTGTTTAGGTCATGAAATCTTTGGCCATGCCTATGTCCTGAATGGTATTGCCTAGGTTTTCACCTAGGGTTTTTATAGTTTTAGGTCTTAGGTTTAAATCTTTAATCCATCTTGAGTTAATTTTTGTATAAAGTGTAAGGAAGGGGTCCAGTTTCAGTTCTCTGCATATGGCTAGACAATTTTCCCAACATAATTTATTAAACAGGGAATCCTTCCCCCATTGTGTGGGAATCCATTCCCACACAAGCAATGTGTGGTGTTATTTCTGAGGCCTCTGTTCTGTTCCAATGGTGTATATATCTGTTTTGTTACCAGTACCATGCTGTTTTGGTTACTGTAGCCTTGTAGTGTAGTTTGAAGTCAGGTAGTGTGATGCCTCCAGCTTTGTTCTTTTTAAGTAGGATTGTCTTGACAATATGGGCTCTGTTTTGGTTCCATATGAAATTTAAAGTAGTTTTTTCTAATTCTGTGAAGAAAGTCAATGGTAACTTGATGGGAATAGCATTGAATCTATAAATTACTTTGGGCATGATGGCCATTTTCATGATATTGATTCTTCCTATCCATGAGCATTTTCCATTTGTTTGTGTCCTCTCTTACTTCCTTCAGCAGTGGTTTGTAGTTCTCCTTCATGAGGTCCTCCACATCCCTTGTAAGTTGTATTCCTAGGTATTTTATTCTGTTTGTAGCAATTGTGAATGGGTGTTTGCTCATGAGTTGGCTCTCTGTCTATTACTGGTGTATAGGAATACTTGTGATTTTCGCACATTGATTTTGTATCCTGAGACTTTGCTGAAGTTGCTTATCAGCTTAAGGAGTTTTTGAGCTGAGATGATGGTGTTTTCTAAATATACAATCATGTCATCTGCAAACAGAGACAATTTGACCTCCTCTCTTCCTATTTGAATACGCTTTATTTCTTCTTGCCTGATTGCCCTGGCCAGAAATTCCAATACTATGTTTAATAGGAGTGGTGAGAGATGGCATCCTTGTCTTGTGCTGGTTTTCAAAGGGATTACTTCTAGCTTTTGCCCATTGATATTCCATCAATATCTAGTTTATTGGGTGTTTTTAGCATGAAGGGGTGTTCAATTTTATTGAAGGTCTTTTCTGCATCTATTGAGATAATCATGTGCTTTTTGTCCTAGGTTCTGTTTGTGTGACAGGATTACATTTATTGATTTGCGTATATTGAACCAGCCTTGCATCCCTGGGAAGAAGCTGTCTTTATCGTGGTGGATAAGCTTTTTGTTATGCTGCTGGATTTGGTTTTCCAGTATTTTATTGAGGATTTTTGCATCGATCTTCATCAGGGATATTGGCCTGAAATTTTCTTTTTTTGTTGTGTCTTTGCCAGGTTTTGGTATCAAGATGATGCTGGCCTCATAAAATGAATTAGGGAGGAGTCCTTCTTTTCATATATTTTTAGAATGTTTCAGAAGGAATGGTACCAGGTCCTCTTTGTACCTCTGGTAGAATTTGGCTGTGAATCCGTCTCATCCTGGGTTTTTTTTGATTGGTAGGCTATTAATGGCTTCCTCAATTTCAGAACCCATTATTGGTCTATTCAAGGATTCGACCTCTCCTGATTTATTCTTGGGAGGTTGTATGTGCCCAGAAATTTATCAATTTCTTCTGTTTTTCTAGTTTATTTGGGTAGAGGTGTTTATAGTATTATTTGCTGGTAGTTTATAGTTCTGTGGTTTCAGTGGTGATCTCTCCTTTATCATTTCTTACTGTGTCTATTTGATTCTTCTCTGTTTTCTTCTTTGTTAATCTGGCTAGTGGTCTATTTTGTTAATCTTTTCAAAAAACCAGCTCCTGGATTCATTGATTTTTTGAAGGGCTTTCATGTCTCTATCTCTTTCCATTCTGCTCTGATCTTAGTTATTTCTTGTCTTCTGCTAACTTTTGAATTTGTTTGCTCTTGCTTCTTTAGTTCTTTTAATTGTGATGTTAGGGTGTCAATTTTATATATTTCCCACTTTCTTTTGTGGGCAGTTAGTGCTATAAATTTCCCTCTAAACACTGTTGTAGATGTGTCCCAGAGATTCTGGTATGTTGTGTCTTTGTTTTCATTGGATGCGAAGAAGTTACTTTTTTTCTGCCTCAATTTCATTATTTACCCAGTAGTCATGCAGGAGCAGGTTGCTCAATTTCCATGTAGTTGTGGGGTTTTGAGTGAGTTTCTTAATCCTGAGTTCTAATTTGATTGCACTGTGATTTGAGAGATTGTTTGTTATGATTTCTGTTCTTTCGCATTTGCTGAGGAGTGTTTTACTTCCAATTATGTGGTCAATTTTAGAATAAGTGCTATGTGGTACTGAGAAGAATGTATTTTATGTTAATTTGGGGTGGAGAGTTCTGTAGTTGTCTATTAGTTCTGCTTATTCCAGAGCTGAGTTCAAGACCTGAATATCCTTGTTAATTTTCTGTCTCATTGATCTGTCTAATATTGACAGTGGGGTGTTAAAGTCTCCCACTATTATTGTGTGGGAGCCTAAGTCTCTTCGTAGGTCTCTAAGAACTTGCTTTATGAACCTGGGTGCTCCTGTATTGGGTGCATATATATTTAGAACAGTCAGCACTTCTTGTTGCATTGATCCCTTCACCATTATGTAATGCCCTTCTTTGTCTTTTTTGATCTTTGTTGTTTTAAAGTCTGTTTTATCAGAGAGTAGGATCGCAACCCCTGCCTTCCTTTTTTCTTTCCATTTGCTTTGTAAATATTCCTGCATCCCTTTATTTTTAGCCTATGTGTGTCTTTACACATGAGATGGGTCTCCTGAATACAGCACACCTATGGGTCTTGACTGTTTAATCTGATTTGCCAGTCTCTGCCTTTTAATTGGGCATTTAGCCCATTCACATTTAAGTTTAATATTGTTATGTGTGAATTTGATCCTGTCATTATGATGTTCACTGGTTATTTTGCCCGTTAGTTGATGCAGTTCCTTCATAGTGTCAATGGTCTTTACATTTTGATTTGTTTTTGCAGTGGCTGGTACCGGTTTTTCCTTTCCATATTTAGGGCTTCCTTCAGGAGCTCTCATAAGACAGGTCTGGTGGTGACAAAATCCCGCAGCATTTGCCTCTCTGTAAAGGATTTTATTTCTCCTCCACTTATAAAGCTTAGTTTGGCTGGATATAAAATTCTGGGTTGAAAATTCTTTTCTTTAAAAGTGTTGAATATTGGCCTCCACTTTCTTCTGGCTAGTAGGGTTTCTTCAGAGAGATTGCTGCTAACATCTGATTGGCTTCCCTTTGTTGGTAACCCGACCTTTCTTACTGGCTGCCCTTAACATTTTTTACTTCATTTCAACCTTGGTGAATCTGATGATTATGTGTCTTGGGGTTGCTCTTCTCGAAAAATATCTTTGTGGTCTTCTCTTTATTTCCTGAATTTGGATGTTGACCTGTATTGCTAGGTTGGGGAAGTTCTGCTGTGTAATTTCCTGAAGAGTGTTTTCCAACTTGGTTCCATTCTCCCCATCACTTTCAGGCACACCAATCAAACGTAGGTTTGGTCTTTTCACATAGTCCTATATTTCTTGGAGGCTTTGTTCGTTCCTTTTCATTCTTTTTTCTCTAATCTTGTCTTCATGCTTGATTTCATTAAGTTGATCTTCAATCTCTGATGTCCTTTTTCCACTTGATCTATTTGGCTATTGATACTTGTGTATGCTTCACAAAGTTCTCCTCCTGTGTTTTTCAGCTCCTTCAGGTAATTTAGGCTCATCTGTAAACTGGTTACTCTTGTTAGCAATTCCTCTAACCTTTTATCAAGGTTCTTAGCTTCCTTGCATTTGGTTAGAACTTGCTCCTTTAGCTCAGAGGAGTTTATTACCCATCTTCTAAATAAAGCCTGCTTCTGTCAATTTGTCAAACTCATTCTCCAACCAGTTTTGTCCCTTGCTGGCGAGGAGCTGTGATCCTTTGCAGGAGAAGAGGCATTCTGGGTTTTGGCATTTTCAGCCTTTTTGCACTGGTTTTTCCTCATCTTCCTTGGATTTATTTACCTTTGGTCTTTGCTGTTGGTGACCTTTGGATGAAGTTTTTGCTTGGTCATTTTTTTTAAAGTTGATTCTATTGCTTTCTGTTTGTTAGTTTCCCTTCTAACATTCAGGCCCCTCTTCTGCAGGTGTGCTGGAGTTTGCTGGGGGTCCACTCTAGATCCTGTTTGCCTGAGTATCACCAGCAGACACTGCAGAACAGCAAAGATTGCTGCCTGCTCTTTCCTCTGGAAGCTTCGTCCCAGAGGGGCACCTGCAAGATGCCAACCAGAGCTCTCCTGTATGAGTTGTCTGTTGACCCCTGCTGGGAGGTGTCTCCCTTTCAGGAGGCTCAGGGGTCAGGGTCCCACTTGAGGAGGCAGTCTGTCCCTTAGCAGAGCTTAAATGCTGTGCTGGAAGATCTGCTTCTGTCTTCAGAGCCAGCAGGCAGGAATATTTAAGTCCACTGAAGCTGTGCCCACAGCAGCCCCTTCCCCCAGGTCCCAGGGAGATGATGGGAGTTTTATCTATAACCTCCTAACTGGGACTGCTGCCTTTCTTTCAGAGATGCCCTACCCAGAGAGGAGGAATCTAGAGAGACAGTCTGCCTAATTTGGCTTTGCTGCGCTGCAATGGGCTCCCTCCAGTCCAAAGTTCCTGGAGGCTTTGTTTACATTGTGAGGGAAAACCTGCCTACTCAAGCCTCAGTAATGGCAGACGCCCCTCCCCCCACCAAGCTCCAATGTCCCAGGTCGACTTCAGACTGTTGTGCTGGCAGCGAGAATTTCAAGTCAGTGGATCTTAGCTTGCTTGGCTCTGTGGGGTTGGAATCTGCTTAACAAGACCACTTGGCTACCTGGCTTCAGCCCCCTTTCCAGGGGAGTGAGTGGTTCTGTCTCACTTGCGTTCCAGGCACCACACAATTGGAAATGTAGAAATTACCTGCCTTCTGCGTTGGTCTCCCTGGGCGCTGCAGACTGAGGCTGTTCCTCTTCAGCCATCTTGCAGGGAATCACAATAAAGAATTTTTAAAAGGAAGAGAAAAGCAATCATCACTATTTTGGTTTTGTTTTGTTTTAGGAGTAACTGACTACTGAACAGTACTGCATGTTTCTGAGGTTCCTCTGTTATTCTTGTAGTTCACTACCTCTGCATCCTCCCCAGGACAAGAAATTCATTTTTCTTATTGTATTGTGTTATGCCAAGAATATTACTATTGTTCGGTGAATATAAAATAATCATTACAGCAACAATTTTTTTGGCGTCCTAAATAAGGCTGATCCATGGCAACGGTACTATGCAAAGAAAAGAATAAAGTCAAAACACTTGTAAAACCTTTTACTTATTGGTATCAGACATCTGTTATTTTATTAATCCTCACATTGTCTTTTAGAGGTTTTGTTATTTGTATCTACAATCCGGGGAGAAGAAACTGAAGTACAGAGGGGCAAAACAATTGTTACCTAGTTGAATGACAAATTAGATGAGAATCCAATATCCACAAGTTGTTAGGCCCTGGAAACATTAATCTCATGTTTTATTAGGTATTCTCACATACATATAAGCGATCTTTCAAATGAAAAGGAAACATAACCAAGAATAAAAATACATTTTTTTTTGTTTTCAAAGAGCTATCAATTTCAATTAAAAACCCTTACATGAAATGTCTTAATGTACCTGTTACTCAGTACCAAAAAAAAGTAAAGAAAAATTTAGTAGTCTAAGAATTAGAACAAGAGATAAGATGGTCCTGGGATGATTCCAGTACGTTTTGTTTATCTACAGGAGATTATCTGCTTTGCGAATATTCATGACTAATTTTGAATCTTAGAGCTGTATTGCCCCACTGCCTGGTTAGCTTTGAGGCCCTTTCCTCCCACTACCCAGCTGGTGTGTGCTCAGGGAAGACAAACTCTTTTAATACCAATCCAAGCAAAACACAATTAGGAAAGCAAATGTGTTGGGAAAATAACAATATCATGGATTACAAAGCCAAATAAGAAAGATTTGAATGTCACCTACCCTTTGAAGTATTGAACTATTGTTTCTACGTGATGCTTAGGCAATTGAATTGGGCCAGTCATATCACAAAGAGGTCTTTAATCTGTAAGAGGGTCCCCCTCCTTGTTTGTTTTGCACAGAATAATTGAATTGGAGAGTTTGGCTCTGTCAGAGAAGTAGCCACAAGCCTGATTCTTTTGCAATGACCTGCAGATAATTCCAGAAAAAAATTGAAACATCTACCAGGAAAAGCTATGGCCATAACTTAAAAATCACATTTCTCTTCCTTGTTGAAAATACCCAGATCTCAAGATGATCTTATAACTACATCTGAAAGGCTGTTGAGCCCCCATCCTCATCAGAGTTCATCTCTTCCAATGCATGTACATGTGCAGTCCATCCGCCAGGCATGAAGTAAATATAAAATTGACCTTCTTCAGAAAAGAAGGAAGACCCAGGTTTGAATTATTTTCTCCATGTTTACATAAACTTTTGAAAGGCAAGATGATTAAATAGCACTTCCTGGATAGGATAGAGATATATGTTTGTAGTTTCCATTGGTTAGCTAGTATACATAAATATCATTCTTAAAAAGAAATCAAATTCTAACGCATTCATGAATATCATGCCCATTTCCATATGACAGAAAGCTTGCAGAGTTGCATCATCCAGATGATTCAGCTCCTTACAAATTAATGATTTGCACATACAGGTGTTTGGATAAAATACAAATTTCCAGAAGGTTTCCATTATGCAAGAGTACCAATATTAAAAATGCTCTGTAGAAATTAGGAAAACAAACACGCTCATTGCTAGAAATTAAACTCTGAACCCTATTGTAATTGTATTAATCATGAAATTTACCACATTATTTTTGTAAATAAATTGATTCAGATGAATACTTAAAATTTCATCAATAATTTTAGAATATATTTAAATAAGTAATCACTCTTTATATTACAGCTTTTCTTTTGCAAACGAGATACACACTATCACTTAGTGTTCATATTTAAGTTAATGTTTATTTACAAATTACAAGTGACTGTCACAAGTAGAGTTTTATTAAATGACTCTTGTAATGGAAAGGACTTGAATTAAAGCATGTACTGTACTTCTTTATATAGTTTTTTCTTCATTTGCAACAACAAGCCTAGAAATTAACATAATTTATTTTTAAGAAATTGATGTTCTTCTGCAGAATAATAACCATTCTCATTTTGACCTATTGAACTAGCTTTCTATTTACAAAAAATAATTAAATGTTGATCAGAATGTGGCATCTTCTGAGGTTTTCTAATCACCAGCTTTATCAGTCCAGGCCATTTCTTTGCCAACCCTACATTAATATACTTAACTAATGAGTTATGAACCTTTAAGAGCCTTCTCCTTCTGCACTAAACTTTCCTAAGAATTACTCCAAATGCTTTCTCATCTTTTCATCTGTGTACCTTTTTCTTGTTCTATCTCAATCTTTTGTTTTTTATTTGTTTATTTTTTTGGTTGCTCAAGGGAACTATCTGGCATTTTAAAAAATTCACATTAATGATAAAAATTATATCAATTTTTATCCCACCAAGTTTATGGAGGTATGCCCACTTTATTTACATTAATTAGAAATCTTCAGTTTTAATTGTAATTTTTAATAGGAAAATTTTCTTTCCTGCTAAATGTTCTACAAAATTTCAAGTCATCTTTAACAGCATTGAAGCACAGAATGTAAAAATGGAAAGAACAGAAGATATCAAATTTAACCCTGCTTATTTATATATGTGTCAACTGAGGCCCAGAGAAATGAAGAACTATGCATAAAGTCAAACAGCTAATTAGTATTAGACTGGTATGCTATACAAATATAGATTTAAAAAAGTATTTCTTATATTGTTAGCCATTAAAGTCATTTGTATATATACAGGCATATGTGCATATAATTGTTTCATTAACTTTGCCAATCAGAAATGACTATTGTCTCTATGTGATATTGTATCCTGGATGTATCCTGGAACAGAAAGAGGCAATTAATGGAAAAAGTGGTGAAATTTGAATGAAATCTGGTGGTTAGTTAATAGTTATGCATCAAGGTTCATTTCTTAGTTTTGGCAACTATACTATGGTAATGTAAGGTGTTAACATTCGGGAAAACTGGGTTAAAATATACAGGAACTCTTTGTAATATTTTGCAATTTCTCTGGAAAGCTAAAATTATTTCAAAGTAAAAATTATATTAAAATACTCACTTATAATTCAGGATTATACATAAGGCCATTTACTTTAGATACCTAAAAAAAGAAAAAGATTAAGATTCTCTTTATGCACAAACTACCCTTTCATTGTAAGCTGCAATTCTGTTATGTGCCTTACAGATAGCATAAGTTGAGTTCCTCAGGAAAAAGACTCAGAACAGAGATCTATCTGCAGGAGGATTACTGGGGAGAGCTCTTGGGAATAACATATACTAGGTAGAAAGGAAAATAGAGTTTGCCAAGGGAAGAGTTAAAATGTAGTAAAGGTGTAACAGAGGCCCCAACACATCTGATGGGGATAGCAGTTCAAAGATATTCCAAACAGAGGCAAAAAGAGGCAAGGCCTTTGTACCCACCATGCCCACAAGTCTTTGGGAGTAGGCTATCCCAGGGAAGGGGCAGACTTTGAGCAGGCATCTCTCTTCAGTCGAGGGCAAATCCTACGGAGAGACTCAGCTGTGAGCTCTCAGCAGCAATTCTCCTGCAGCTGGAGGAGTGAGCACCTTAGTTTTAAACAAGGGATTTATCTATTGTGCCACAGCATCCACTGAAGTGAAGGTAACTCTTGAGCACAATGATTGGTCATAGGATGAATTTAAAATTAGACAAATGTGGCAGTTTCACTAGGCACAGGTAGTCAAAGTTACATGAGTTTTACTGAAATTTTTCTTGTTCCAAGAAGCTTTCCTCTTGAATTTTTCTTCATGTTTGTACCTGTAATTATCTATATATTTCATAACATCTATTCCAAGATGTTAATTATTTGGGTTGAAGAGGAAACAGAAAAGGATTTTTTTTAAGTGTACTTTTTTGGTTATTTAAAGGATGTGATTTTAGATGTGGGAAATATACACAGGAAGTCCACTGAGTTTGCTTATCTGAATGTATAATAAATTCTTACACCACCCCTATCTTCCACATTTGTCTAAGTGAAATTCATCTTCATTTTCATTAAGCATGGCTAAGTTATGTTGTAACAAATCAACCCCAATATCTCGATGCCTTACCACATCCAACCTTACATGTCTAATAAGAGCTGGCAATGGTGCACAGAGGGCCCTATTATCTTGTAGTCCTGGTCTGGAACAGAGAGACTGTAAAACCACTGGAGGAGAGTCAGAGAGAAATGGAGGTAACACGTCTCTGAAACCAGAAGTGACTCTTCTGCTCATAGTCTAGTGTCTAAAACATGTCACATAGTTTCAACCTAACTGCAGGGGAAGCCAGGAAATGTAAAGGAATACATGGAGAACCAACAGACTCTGTCAAAACTGGCTAGTGAACCTTCTGGAATATTCTCATAGATCGCTCCAACCCAGCAAAGACAAGACACAATTTGTATTTCAATCTTCTTTATTTCAATACTGGCTAGAGTCTTAGCCATCACAGAAGCTTCTCTGAGCAGAAGAATAAGGTCAATCTTTGTGCCATATATATTTTTATATTAGCTATATTGGTTAGTGAAGCAACAACTTGAACATTCAGACTGTTAACATTTTTAAGGACACACATAAAAATGCTTTGGTGAGTTACATAATTATGGGAAGACAGAAATTTCATTTTAAAAATCTTTTGAATCTATTATGGAAATTAGCTTTACAATTATAAAATCCTAGACTTAAAATATCTAGGCAAGGATGTTTTATGTGCTGGTTGCTTTATAAAGATCCACAATGTATTAGGGCAAATAGGACATACAAAAATCATCAGCAAATATCCAAACAGAACATCAGTAAAGAGCATTAGAGGGTGAGGCTTTTATACAGAGGCATGTATTTCCTTGCCATATGGTACTGGTTTTTCAGTTAAAATATTTTCCTTTCTGAGAAAAAAATGCCTCTCTCTGTTAATGGTAGAGTAAACCTGTTTTTTTTTTTAATTAGAATTACCATTTGTCATGAATACTGGTCACAGGAACCTCAGTCTTCTTATTAAAGATGTGTAAAGTTATAGTTAAAATTCTGGGCCCTAAAATCACACCACCTGAATAAAGTTACTGGCTCTGTCACTTACTGTTTCTGGGCAATCAATTAACCTCTCTGTGGCTGAGTTTCTTCATCTATAAAACAGACATAATAGTTTTATCTACCTAACAGTGTTGCTGCAAGAACAAAACAGTATTTGTAAAATGTTTATTTCAATGCCTGGCACATAGTAAACTCTGGATTTGCTGTTGTTATAGCTACTGTTCAACCACTTCTAAAAAACAACAAATTAGTTTTATAACAGAGGAAGCCTTTATAATGAATAATTTTAGTCCAATAGAAGATTTATTTTAAAAAATGGCACCAATATACATTTTTGAACTCTAAAATAAGTTTTATGAACATTACTCATTTTTTTCCTTTTCTTGTACTTTAACTTTTCCAACCAGAAAATCATTTCAATGGGAAAATATGTTGGCATGTTTGTTTTATTAGCTAATACATTTTCTCATGTGATATCAGCTCACGGCAAAAGTTAAGGAATAAAAAAAGAAAAGATCTTTCTTCTTTCCACCTACTGAATTCTGCATGAACCTCTCCCACTCCCGTACACACACCAACACGCCCACTGTTCCACAGCAATATACTGCTTGGCATTCTGGCAGGGAACAGAAAGACAAAGCATCATGGGAAGAAAGGGTTAGAAGAAAATAACTGAAAGATGTGGAAATTTTTATGCTCAGAGGCTCTTGGCAGTCAATGAGAAATAGGAGATTGGAATGGAAACTATAAAGGGGTAACTCTAATTTCTTTCCATTCCTCTTTATGTCTTGCAGTATTCTCTTCTAGCAGTGGAAGGAGGAGACACAATCAAATCATTTATAGCTTTAGGATCTTCCAGTTGTGCTTCCCTTTACCTGATATCCATAGATACGTTTTCTTGATTCTAAAAATGTATAAGCAAGAAGAACCCCACTTCTAATTGCTACTGAGCATTGCCCAGATCTTAGCACCTAAAGTTATAAGCAATCCAGAACACATGTTATTGGGTGAACTGTGTCCCCCAAAATTTCAGATGTGGAAGCCCTAAACCCCAGTACCTAGAATGTGGCTGTATTTGGAGATAAAGGTCTTAAAGGAGGTGATGAAGTTAAAATGAGGCCATTAGGGTGAGAATCAATACAATCTGATTGGTGTCCTTGTAAGAAGAGGAAATTTGGACAGAGAGAGAGGGATACAGGAATGCAGGTGCACAAGAGAAGGACCATGCGAGGAGACAGCAAGGAGGCAGCCATCTACAAGCCAAGGAGAGAGCCCTCAGAGGAAACCAAACCTTGAATTTGAACTTCTACCTCCAGAACTGTGGAAAAAATACATTTTTTGTTGTTTAAGCCACCCAGTCTGTGGTATTTTATTAGGGGGGCTCTAGCAAACTAATACAACATATTTTTTTTGATTCAGTAAAATCAAATTATTGGCTTCTCCTTGCACACGATTGGCTCAGTCTTGCCAATATGTGTACATATTAGTCCTTATTATGTCCACCAATCTCTCCTTCAAAATGTAGCTTAACATCTACTTTCTCCAGGGACCGTCTCCTACTTATTCCATTCCAATTGATTACTCTCATAACATCTGAGTCTTAAGAAAGTCATGTGTTTGTATATCTGTGTTACTTCAGAAATACTATCATTTGTTGGGGTTGTTGCTGTGCTGTGTGTTACTAGCTATTGATCAGGCTTCCTAAAGTCAGGAAATATTCTTCTCCCTGATGGCATGATTCTCCTCTTTCTATTTCAATGGTTATGAAAAAAGGCAAAATTCACTCTCTGCCAGACACTCTTATAATACATTATATGCCTTGTCTCATTTAACATTAGTCTTTGTGTTAAAGAAAATAAACTACATAAAATGTATGTACTTTATTGGTCTACTTCAGAGAAAACATTCCCACTCTGAAACTTTGGGGTGGTGATAAATAATTACAGTTATGTTATTTAAACTCTATCACACATTTATCCATACTAATTTTTAGTTTTGGAAGAAGTGATGTGGAAATGGTATTCAAATTAACATTCTTTGCTCCTTTTCTTGTACTCCCCGGAGCTAAGTTTATTAATATCAAAGATTTCTATTCATTCTATGTAAATTTACTAAAGTCTGTTAAATCTCCTGATTGCTGACATTTTAGAGTTTTATACACTTTTTGTCTCTCTTTTGACAAATCACACACATATCTTCAGGGACTCTTATTACAGAGCTAAGTACATTGTCTGACAAAAGCTGAAGAATTTTAATAGATAAATGACAAATTTTAACAAAGAGTTCTAGTGAGTTAATTTCTGAAATCGTTTACTGTATGTATAGAAAACTGGCAGAAGTAATTTGATGAAGTGCAGGTTTTCTATACATAATAAAAGAGAAAAGTATTAGTCTATATATTTGATAAGATCCATCTATTTGATGGATAATCATAAAAATAACCTACCAATACAAATATGGCTTCTTGTTTTTTTTTCTCTGGAATAAAAAAAAGTCACCACTTATCAGTATCTATAATCTCCATCATTTAGATTGCTGCCTAAGTAGCATTTAGAATGAATCCAGAAGGTCAAGTTCAGATGAGAAACAGAAGCACTTCTACTACTGAAAAATCAAGGACACCTTGGACTCCAAAAATAAAAAAAAAAGCTTTATAATTTAAATATACACCTATGAGTAGTTGCATTTTTCCTTGAACACTTAGTTTACATTGTGGTACATGTGTGGGGGTGCATGTGAAGGAGTGTGTTTGATCAGATTATTGCATGATCTGTTCTCTGCAGGTGCTGGAAAAGGTCAAACAGAGAAAATCATCATCATAAAGTGAAGTGATTTTCTTCTTTATGAGCTCCTGATGTAAACAGACTGATGAGCACAACACAATCCTTACTCACCCACATGACATCATACACAATCACAGCTAAATGTTTCTATCTGTCAAAGCCTGAAGAGTGACTACCAGACTGTTGCCTGATTGGTATGTAACCCCAAATGGTATTTCCTTGGTATCTAGTTGGTAGGGTATATTTTGTAAGATTTCTGGGCCCTGTGGGGGTGGGTCAAAGACAGTGAGCACTGAGCCAAGGTTAGAGTTTACCAGCTCAGAAAATGAGCAGGCTGTGTTGGTAATGGAGCAGCAACATTATTGAACATTTATTGACTGAAGAACAAGGAAATTAAAAAATGAATTTGAAACAGACATTTCTTATTTTAAAATCAGAAAATACATATCACATTCTTTGGAAAGCAAGGGTTTGTAAGCATGTGGCACTTAATCTTTGTTCATAATTTATGCCCATGTTCAAGACATTTTTAAAATCCATTTTTTACAGACACTAATTTTGCTGCCAGGCTCCATTTACTGCCAGTTAAGCAGCAGCTTTTAGTATATGGAGGCCTCACTGAAGATTCACCTTCTGAGTTTTCCTACCCAAGACATTTAAGTCAGAGTCTGGACCCAATCTGCCACATCAGAGCTAGCAGCAAGTGAAGAGGACTCAAAGATTCTGCTGGTATAAACATACTCTTTGAGGGAGCAGCCAAATAGTTTGGAAGTTCAGATTTCTTTCTTTTTGGAAAAAAGAAACAACCGTGGTTAAATAACATTGCAGATTATCTTGAAGAGGAGCTTTATATACGATCTGGGACAGATATATAATTACTTTTAATTAAAAATGAAATTATAAAATTTATTTAAAAGTCTGATTAGAAGGGAATGGGAGATAAATTTCCTAATAGTGTAGGACAATACTGTCTTCTAATTAGACCTTAATTTCATGTAATTACTTACTACATACAAGAGCTATCAGCAGTAGAACACACTCCTGTTTTTAAGACATTATGGAAAAATAAGATACAAAATGTCAGCAATTGAGTTACATAGTCCACTTCAAGCATGTGCCAAAGTTTTGTTTTGCTGTCAAATATCACTATTTAACTAAACACTAAAATATAGCCAAGCAAACAAAAAGTGCAATGGCACACATCATACATGAATATGATTGGATTAAAGCACTATGCATATTATTTGCTTTCAAAAACAAAGCAAACAAGCGTACATTTTTTCTTGTGTATTCATGGCCAAAAAAGAGCTTATCCAACATATGTGAAGGTACTTTGCATTATCACATCATAATCTATGGTTATATCAATTTGTTGGGTATCTTTCTTACAATTCTTAATGGTAGCTTTCTCCATTCATAGATTTTTTTTCACCTTTAGCAAGCTGCACCAATTTCTTAGAATCAAAGAGTGGTTGCCAGTGGTCTGAACTTTTGATTGATCTGAGCTGTGTTTAGCTTTAATCTATCTCTGCACATGACTAGCTAAAGAGATGTTCTATCAGATTCAGTCCTTGTAGCTTCAAGTCTTTCTCTATATGCATCTAAAGTGAGAAAAGTTTTCAAATGCAAGTAGGGTCAGGATTTAACCCTTATTTGGATTTTATTGTGACTGTAGAGGGAGGACTGACAATTTCCACAAAGGAAGGGGTCAAGATCCAGAGGAAAACACAGAGGATTTAGGTGAGGTTGTGACTCTTGACTTGAGCAAATACAGATTTAATGGCTTGGAAATGGATTTCAACTTACTCTGGTATGAAATTCAGTGCTGAGTCACAGAGAGCCAGAGCTGACAGCTCCAAAGAAGAATGGGTTAGGATCAGGGCAGAAAGGAAGTTGATGCTAAATGGAGAACAGCAGGAGTTTGATGCGTGGCTGGAAGAGATAGACAGAGTGTGTTATGAGTTGGGGGAAGAGCAGATGGGGTGTGACTGCCAGCCTACCAGCTAATTAGAAAATACTGATTTATTAAACCTGAACTCTAAGAGAAAAGCCTGTAATATGTACAGCTCTGACAGAAAGGACAGAAATGTGGTTTTTCTTATGACCACATTCTGAATTATTTCATAATATTACTTTTATTTATGAACTATATGTTGTTATCACTTGAAATGACAAGAAAGGTCATTTCTCCTTAGCAAAGAAAATCCTTTCAGAAAATTTTCAAAATAAATTACCAACTAGAATTTGTAATGAGGCATGATATCCCAAAATATTAGACAAAGAGTAAGACAAATACAATTCAGAATCATATTCTGCTTGTTGCTGGCCTGATAATAAGCCTTGATTCATTTGGAAATAATAGTTTATAGTCAGAGATAAACCATTATTTTTGGAAAAATGGGTCCATCACATCACTTTTATGTGTTATCTTCATAACAAATCAGAACATAACCCATTCTACAATAAAACACAACTTGATTTTCAACCAGGCTGTCTTCCAGCAGCATAATTCTATCTGCTTTACAAGAACAATGGTTTAATGTTGACAGATCTGGGGCCACATGAACTGTGGGCAGATACTTGAGTAAAGCATTGCTTAGCCATTCTGTTTTCACTCTGTTGAAAGGTAGACCTTATCCAAAAGATCACTCTAGCCTGACCTACTCTTTGTTATTATTAGTAACATTAGTAGTAGTCCTAGTACTATTGGCTTGGGTGGCCAGAGTTGTTAGTTGTTTAATACTCAGTCTATGGAAGAAATAACCTAAGCAGGAGGCTTTCATTCTGTTATTTCCGTGATAAGTAATTCACTGACTTGGATGTTTATGGTACCAAGATAGAAATATCCTCTAGAGAGCTATGTTTAAAATGTTTAACTGTTGAAGACCATTGTCCATTTTGGATCAGAAATGAGAAGCCTCTTATCAACTCCCCTCAGGCTATGTTAGATATATTTTAAAGTTTCTTTGCAATGCTACTAATTATTACACTTTTCCACAGATGTAGCTCAAGGCACTAGTTTTCTGAGAATAATTTATTAATAAAATATTGAGCATTAGGAAATAAATATATTTTCCTTTAATGGCAAAGAATCTAAACAGCCTAAAATAATCTAGCAGGTAAGGATGTTACCTGAGTGGTGAAATTGAAAAGATTACTCCTGGGGAGAAATCACAAATGTTCAATAACTTTTTCTCTCTCATTTACAATTGCAGTGGAAGGGAATGAAATGAACTGGAAATTTAGGGTTTGAGAAAATGACATGCGAAGAGTTCAAACTCATAATAAAAATGTGAAAATTGTTTAGATAGAAGAAACTCCAAATTATTAGGATCATTATGCATTTTATTAATAAGGAAACAAGTCTCAATTAAATGTCTTGCTTTTATCATCTCTTCACTTATTTTCCCCTCAACCTCTCCAGTCAGGCTTTGTCTCTACTATTCTACTGAATCCTTGTAGAGGACATTATTGAACTACCATTTGCCAAATCCAATAGTCCTCTTCATACTTGATCTCTCCACAGAATGTGATAGAGTACTACCTCATTGTGGACATACTCTTTTTACTTAGCTTATGACCACTACACTGCTTGTTTTCCTGTTTCTCCTCTGTACTTCATTTCCTGTGTGGGCTCCTCTTCTTCATGCTAGTCTTAGCTCAGTTCTATTTTCCGTTACAGCCAGTCCCTATGTAATATCTTCTAATCCCATAATCTTAAATATGTCATCTAAATGCTGATGACCTCTAAATCTTTTCCACCAGTACAGACTTCTCCCCTGAGCTCTACGTTTTTATTTTCAACTACTTACTCAATATTCCTTTTCTGTTGTTTATTGCACATCAAAAACTCAACGTGTTTATTGGAATTATTTTTTCTTACCTTCTTTCTCCTTTCCGCCTGTTCCTTTCTGGTTTTCCTCACCTCAGCAAATGATGTCACTATTCAGCCTTCTATTTGGTCAGATCAGAATCCTTGGTTTAAAATTTTAAACCAGTTCATATCTCTCCTCTACAGAGAAATCTCTAATGATTTTCCATCACATTCAGTACAGAAGTCAAAGTCATTACCACAGCTTGTGAAACCTAGTATGATCTAGCACTTGCTTAATTTCTACCATGTCTTCCTTTCATTCTCTGACTAGCAACAGTGACCTTTTTTGCTTTAATGCCAGAAAATAAGCTTATTTCTAATTCAAGTCCTTTATATTTGCCATTCTTTTTCTGGAAAATTCTTTCTAAGATCTTCACAAGGTTCACCACCTAACTTCCTTTATGTTTCTCTTCAGATTTCACTTCCTCAGGTTGGCCTTTACTTATCACCCAATAGGAAAGAGTGCCCACCTCCCCCAACACATGTTATCAATATCTGCCCCCTTTCCTCCTTCATATTTCTTTCTAATCTTATCACTTCTTGAAATATATTGTGTATTTATTTGTTTACTTATTTATTGTACATCACCTGAATATCAGCTTCATGAAGGCAAGGTCCTCATCTCATTCAAGATTATAGCTGCAGTGCTAGGAATTTATCTTGAACACAGGTTGTTCTCAATAAACATTTGTAGGATGAATACATGAATGGATGAATAAATGAGTAAAGGTATATTACTTGATTGTTCTACTTGACTCAGTTTTGTAATTAGGTATGGAGGTATAGATGTTTCTCAGGATGAGAATTTTGTTGACATTGAAATCATCACTCTTTAGAAGATAGCTAATCACTTTTGACATTATTTTCTCCTCACTTCTCCTTATACACCCTCTGTCACACACATAACTAGTATAATCTCTGGCTTTCTGCACCAACCCGATGATAATATTTCTTTGACTATTAAATGTATGGGAGAGTAGAATAAAACTGCCCTGTTTAGCATGAGTGGTAGTGGCATTTCAGGCAGGACAGAAAGACTTTAGCTCTGAACTCTCTAGTCCCAGTCCTAGATGATAGATTTTTTGGGCCCACCTACACAGTGTTCCTCAACTTCTCTGTGCCTGCCCAAAACAAGTAGTGCATTTCAGTTTCTGTGAGTTAACCCCCACCTTTCCTTTCCAAAGTTTCTGTGTGTGTGTTTTTTCCATTGCTGCACATTTCTTTAAAAAACTCATAACAGAAAATTGAATTCCCAAACAAAATCCCATACCATATGTAAAAGAGCATGTCCCTCTCTCAACCGGAGGTGTATTTTGAAATAAGAAAGTAACAGCTCAGCAGTCACTTGCCATAGCTAGCTGAGTAAGCTGGGCTCAGGTTAAAAGGGGGTTATAGGCTGCCAGCCAAAACACTGACGGCATTGCTGAATTCAGAGATTCAGAAACTCTATATGTCCCAAAGATTCTGTATGGCTGCCATTAATTACACTCTCTTATGCTCTATCATTGAAAGTATCTCAATCCAGTTCCCTCATGTGGATCAGAACAGGTAGGAATTTTAATATAGAACTTGTTAACTTACATTTTAAAAATATATTCAATATTAACATTAAGAACATTGAAGAGTATTGCCATCACAGTGAAACTGAATCAATCAGAAATAGACATAATCACACTTGTTTCCCACAACATTTATCATCAGATTGGATGGAAGGTGATTTATATAGCTCATGTAGGTTGGGTCAAAACTTACCCAATAGTAGCTCTTGAAGATGTTAAAGATGTTGTTACTTGGAGAAATCATAGAAAATAAATCAAAGGGATATAATTGTAAAAGTATATATTGTATATGTGAAAAAATTACTAAATATAATCAATAGTAGGGGCTTAAATTATTATTTTTTACTTCATTAATTTTTATATAAGTTATTGCCACAGGTTTGGAGGTATCCATGATTCCAGGGGTACATCTGCATGAGTCTATGTTACCAATAAATGATGCCATTCATTGTCATGTGCGATTCTGTGCGTAGTAAAGGTCTTTGGTTTTGAAAACATACTACTTATTTCTTATAAAACTTTTGATGACAAGAATTCTTCAGGGTTTTTTTTGTGCCAAAAATACACTAATGTGGTAAACTTTGAAAGATTTGAAAGTGAAATTACATTTTGTAGAATCTTTTAAGCTGTTTCCAATCTGTAACACAGGGACATTTCAATCAGTGTTTACATTTTTAAAAACTGATATATTAAGAAAATATTTTGCCTTCCTATATACCCAGATACTGTGGTATTTTCTATTTGAGATAATGCTTAAAGGATAATTGAGAGGAAAATTATTCTTGTGAATCGACACTTTTGTGATCTCTACGTAAGATATTTAAAAAGATTCAATTTTTTATCATTATAATCAAGTAGAATTTTTTTCTCCATAAGGTTACATCTGTTTATGCTATTTTATTATCTGTTGAATGGTATGATATGAAGTCTCTTTATTGCAGCTTAGCTAAAGAAGCACCAAGCCTGTGATGGAGCTGTCAATCAGCATTTAGTCATACAGTATCTATTTCTATCCCTGTTCTTCTTAGCACAGAAGGGCTATTATAGTCTACATTACGGCATAGTATCTTTGGATATAGATATCCTTGAGGGGCAGGATTTATTTTGAAAGAGGATACTCAACATAACATGACACATCATTTAGACATTTTTAAAAAGTACACATGCAGGTATTTCAAAGTAAAATATAGCAAAAGTTAATTTTAAACATTCAATTTAACATTTTGTGGATTCATTTCCTTTTTTTCTTACCTTAATAGCACTGAAAAAGATCAAATGGGGTCATGTGACTCTTTAGTAATTGAAAGTGTCTATTTAAAGGCATCCCTGTGCAAACCTTCTTGCATTATCACCTATGAAAGGCTAACTGTTGTAAAATAGTATGCCTATCGAAATTAGCAAGAGAAAAACCATTCAAGGCCAAAAAGAAAGGAAAATTGTGCTGAAATGCATTTATAAACACCTGAAAATTGAAACTTTTCCAGATGTCAATAATATATATTTCCAAGTACACCAGTATATATGGAATATGACTAAAAATTAACGAGACTGATTACAAACCACAAACATGAAAATCAGTAATGCAGCTGTATATCACACTGGATGTGCTTCCAGATGTGATGATAAAAATGGATACAACCTTTTAAAGCATGAGCTTGGATATGCTATGCATGTGGCACTCATTAGCTAAGCAAATGGATGTTAATCTTTATGACAGTCAATTGCTGTGCTGCATTTCTACTGAGTGCTTATCAGCTGGTCTGACCTGATCATCAAGAGCATCATGACTTAATTTACAGGAGGATTATTCTTCCTTCCCCTGCAATTCCATGGGTTTAAAATACACAAAAAAGTTTTTAAAAAGAAATGGCTGAAGCATTTAAACTTCCTGATTCCCCATAGCTTTGCAGTACGTAGGTAATGGTGTAAAAAGATTTAGATTCACAGATCTGGAATTGAGCATCATTGAGTATCTAATTTTCCATGTTCAGGGCTGAGAAATTAACCTCATTTCTCCAACTGATTTGTTTTCCTTTGAATAGTTAAAGATGTTCATATAAGAAAATATTTAGTTTTTTAAAAGAATAGGCCTTTTCTACCCATAGTAAATGGTATCTTTAGTAAATGGATGAGAAATGTCATGTTATACATCCAGAAGAATCAGAAGCATCTCTAGAGCTCTAACAAACATTGCCTTTCTTAGAAAAGTTATCATGTTACTATATTTGCCTACATACTCATGGTGTTACCATCAGTAAACTTGTTGATTTGGACTACCTTGAGCTAATTATGAAAGACATGGGAGAATACCAGATCTACCCCCATGAAATGGAGAGCTTGACATGCTAGACGTCATGTAGGAAGAAGCAATTCTAGCTTCTCACATAACTCTGCCAGCACCCATCAACCTATTAGACAGCAACTTCTGTTCCTTAGGCAATTTTAGCTGGAGACAACCATTGTGCCAGTATTTTCTCTATGCTATACGCTTCATTGTCCCCCAGGGGTGGCATAAACCAATAAACCACATTCATATTCTAATAATAACTATGAGATAGAAACTGAAGTTTGTCTCTTCAGAAAGAGGCTGAACCATCTCTATATTTGATAAAAGCCTAGAGCATTGTAAGCACTTAATTAATGGACTCATGAAAGTAAATGTATCTATCACTTCCTCCTAGAGTTTTAGGGGATTGGGGAATAGATTTAACTCATTCAGTTCAGTATGGAACTATTTATCTGCTAAAATTTTTACTATGATTTCTTCATAACTTGATTAAGATCTTTTTCAAAATGTCTGACAGGTTCATGGACATGAAAGATATGAATAACATCTAGATCATTACATATTAATTTTAAAATCCATATTTCAAAAGTAGTAAGGTATTACTTTTTAGTTAATCCATGAAGAACAATGAATTTGAAATTGTTAAGAATTTATAAAATATTTAAGGATTAAATGGATCGTGATTGTCATCATGGAAAAATAAAAGATGAATGAGGCAGGTTGTTCTCTCCTAAACAACTATTAAATATTGAATGGACTTTGACGCATGGTATAGTGAGGACTTTCAAGGGTAAAGACAGGAGGATTAGTCCTGCGGACAGTGAGGAGATGGGAGGAGCAGTTTTAGCAACTCCAGCACACCTTTTGCAGATGTGTATGCCAGGGAATATATAATTGAATAATACATTCTTTTTTCTTTCTTTTTTTTTTTTTTTTGAGACGGAGTCTCGCTCTGTCGCCCAGGCTGGAGTGCAGTGGCGCGATCTCGGCTCACTGCAAGCTCCGCCTCCCGGGTTCACGCCATTCTCCTGCCTCAGCCTCCCGAATAGCTGGGACTACAAGCGCCCACCACCGCGCCCGGCTAATTTTTTGTATTTTTAGTACAGACGGGGTTTCACCGTGTTAGCCAGGATGGTCTCGATCTCTTGACCTCGTGATCCACCCGCCTCGGCCTCCCAAAGTGCTGGGATTACAGGCGTAAGCCACCGCGCCCGGCCGAATAATACATTCTTAAACATGTTACTTCTTAGAGCCTTTATTTGCTAATATTTGTTATGCTTCTTCCGAAATAGGCTGTAATATGTAGCAGTACTCAAAACTTTTTGGACCCTTGAATGGCTTTAAGGAATATAGATCTCCTGGTATTAGTCTTCTATTAAGATCTCAAGGAAGATACTACAAATTTCCATCCATTTAGTCAATCAGCCATATTTTTGAGCATTTGTCAACTATAAGTACTTTGCCACATGATATGAAAAATACAACCAGTTGTAAAATAGGGTCTATACCCAATGGTACTATGCTTAATCTGATGAGATGAATCAAAATGTGTGTGTGTGTATATATATATATGTGTGTGTGTATATATATGTGTATATATATGTATATATATATGTATGTGTGTATATATATATATATATGAAATACAAAACTATCATAATGCATCTGGAACTTAGGGCATTGTCAGCTTCCACTTTTTGGAACACAGCTTTGAGTCAATAGAGGGCCAAAAGGAACGATAAAAAGAATTTCTTCATGGGAAAAATATCTGTGAAAAAACCCAAGTTTTTTACTTCATAAAAGGAGATTTTGGACCTTGTTATTTTTATTGTTTATTATTATTTGGCCAAGAAGTCTATGTTGTTAGACTTCTTTATTTGTGTTAGTACATATAAACAAAATTTTAATATAAGATAAAATATAATAATATAATATAAAATCTTTATGGATTGGCAATTTTACTATAAAAGTTCTCTATTGCTAGCAATACCACTAGTCTTAGAGTCTATTTTGATTGATATAAATAAAAATACATCAGCTATACTTTTGCTTGTTATTTACATGGTATATCTTTTAACTCCCTTTCTTTTTAAATGTATCTGCAACCTTATATTTAATGTGTGTATTTTATAAGCAGCGTATAGTTTTGTTTTTAAATTACTGTATTTTGATTTAGTTAAATTTAAATTAAATATAATTCAATATATTTAAATTCAATATAATTAATAATATATTTGAGCTTATATACCATCTGAGTATTTTTCTGTTTGTACTAACTGTTCTGTGTTCCATCTACTTTTTTCTTTCTTGCCTTCCTTTTCTTTCGTGCCTTCCTTTTCTTTCTTGCCTTCCTTTGCATAATTTGAATAGATTTGATTATGCAACTTCTTCAATGCTACTATCTTATACACATTTCTACAACTATCTTAATCTTTAGAGATTATATTTATCCTTGACTTGTTAAAGACTAATGTACACGAATACTTTTACTTTCCAGACAATGCAAGGACTTAGAATACGTAGAGCATTTTAATGCTATTTATCAATTTTCTGCTTTTTTGTTTGTGCTATTATGAAATTCTTCATATCTTTTAGCCTTTGAAAATTTTTATTTTAAGTTGTGTAACATAGAAGAGCTTCTTATAACAACTTCCATCACTATAGAAATATAAATATTGAAAATGTTTTCCTGGGAGGGAATCACTATAAACAATTTGGTTCTAGAGTTTTTATTCCACATTTTTAATATGATTTAAAAGAGTATTTAGCACTTTGTCACTTCCCCACTCCTGGACAATACATTTATTCCACTCTACCCTGTTTTTATTGACCATGTGTAGGATGTCTTCTAGTTGGATGTGAAATAGATGGAAAAGAAAAGTTATTACTGTCTCCTTGCTCACAATAAGCAATTCTGAACTCTATTGATAACTTAATCACAGGCCAAGTTCTTTTAACTGTTTTACCTTCTGCAGAATGAAGGATTAGCTGTAATTAACTTGAGTTAGGTAAGCTGTTCATTCTGGTCTTATCATTTCTGCCTCCATTTCTTCTACAAGCTTCAATTTTGTCCAGAAGCCCCTTCTAGTTCTATGTATGCTTGTGTATGTGTATGTATGCATATTCATGTGTATGTATGTATATTTATATCACTCTGTCTAGCTAGCCATCTACAATCTATATATCAATCTGTTCATCTATATATGTCTTTTGTATGTGAGCACTCATTTTTTGTTAGGTATACATACAAAAGTAGAATTCCTGGATAATAGACTAGGCATATATTTAATTTTAGCAGATAATGCCAAACAAATTTCAAAAGTGCTTGTACCAACTTTTACTGCCCTCAGTGATATATAAATTTACAATTGATCAATTCTTCATGTTATTTAGCATTGCTCATCCTTTTAACTCTAACCATTCTTGTGGGTATATCATTGAATAGCATTGTGATTTTTTGTTTGTGTTTCCCGGTTCATTAATGATGTTGAATATGTTTTTACATGTTTATTGTCCATTTGAATATTGTGTGTGTGTGTGTGTGTGTGTGTGTGTGTGTGTGTGTGTGAAGTGCCTGTTGAATTTTTCTAGCCGTTTTTTAAATTGGGTTATTTTATTTTGGTTATAGCCCTAAATATGTTGTGGATTTGGGTCTTTTGTTTGGGTCTTTTGTTAAACTATGCATTGCAAATTGAGCTTTTTCTGGCTTATAATTTGTCTTCCACTCACTTAATGGTATATTTAGATGAACAGAAGTTATTGACTTTTGTGAAATCTATTTTTTTTTATTGAATGGATAGTGGTTTATTTATTTTATGTCTTCTATAAAATACTTGCCAAAGTCATAGAGGTAATTTCCTTTGACATCTTCTAGAAGATAGAGTTTTAATTTTCACATTTCTTTATGTTCCACCCATTTTGAACTAATCTTTGTATATGGTGTAAGACAGGGAAGAATTCAAGTTTTCTTTGCAGATACCAATTGATTCGCCATCATTTATTTGGAAAGACTGTACTCTTCCTTCCTAACGGTGGGAGCACTTTGGGTCAATCCTGTGCTAATACTACACTGTCTTAATTATCATAACTTTCTAATAAGTCTTAATATCTGGTAGTGGAAATCCTCTAGTTTTATCACTATTCTTCAAAATTGTTTTGAGTATTTTGGATTCTACGCATTTCCGTAGAAATATTAGAATCAGGCTTTAAATTTCTACACAAGAAACATTCTGCAATTTTGATCAGGAATCTATTGAAAGACCACTTTGAGTGACAATTGGCACAGTATTGAGTATTTTAACTGGTAAAGACACATATGCCATCATTTAATTAAGCCTTCTTTCTTTCAATAGTGTTTTGTAAATTTTAGTTTGGAGACCTTACATCCTGTATTAGATAAATATATTTTTAAATCCCACAAGATATTACTATTATTGATTTAGACTTCCATATTCATTGGATTTATCAATAGTTTTACTCCTTTTGTTTTTTATATTTCTTTTTGTAAGCCTTTACTTCTGTCTTTCTGAAGAATTTCCTTAGGTTTTCCTTTAAGATGCATCTGCTCAGTTTATGAGTATTTATTTACTTAACCTTTATTTATGAGGAATATTTTAATATAATTCTAGATTGATACACTTTAAAAAAGGTCATTTCACTGTCCTATGCTTTCCATTATAACTGTTGAGAATAAGCTATTAATCATTCTGTAACTGTTTTGAATATGAAATATTCATAATATCTGGATTATGAATAGTCAATCTCTGGATGCTTTTAAGATGTATACTTTGATTTTAAGCAGTTAACGATATACTGAAGTGTGGTTTTCTGTATATTTATTTTATGTCTCAGTGTCTGTCTTCAGTTTTGGAAAATCCTCTTCTATTGATTCTGAATATTCCTTTTATATATTGTCTTTCTTCTCTTTTTCTGATACTTCATTTGCATATACTTTAGACATTTTACCATGTCCCATATGGTTTTTATGTTGTTTTCTGTATTTTACATCCTTCATTGTCTCTGTGCTTCAATTTGGATAATTTTTCCTAACCTAAATTTTTGTTCACTAACCCTCTAACCTGCAGAAGTTATGTCTTGTTTAAGAAATCTTTACCTAACTCAAGTTAATTACAGCTAATCCTTCATTCTGCAGAAGGTAAAACAGTTAAAAGAACTTGGTCTGTGATTAAGTTATCAATTGAGTTCAGAATTGCTTATTGTTATTTTTCCAGCCTTAGAATATTCATTTGTTTATTGTACACAGACTAGGTTTTGCTGAAAATTTCAACAGAGTCTCCTATTTTCTTGAGCATGTAATTTACATTTACTTAAAAACTTGTCTAACAACTCCAGTATCTCATTTGCCTGAGTGTCTAATTCTATTATATGTTTGTTCTCTTAATTTTGGGCCCTTTGATTTTTTTCTCCTGGTGGTACACCTGAAAACTTTATATTAAATGTTACAGGTTATGTATACAACACTGCAGAGATAATCTGTGCCTCAGGATCTGACTAATGTAGTCTTCCTCCAGAAAATATTCTAATTCTAGCAAGGCAGTCAGGCTAGGGGCAGATTGTCCTATTCCAATACAACTATTGGCCTCCCAACCCTGTAAAAAAGCTTCCCCTTCCAGGTTAGAAGAATATTAGACTGTAATTAAGATTCAGATAATTTGTAGCTGGGTTTTGGTCTTGTGAGAGATGATTTATTTCTGGTGTGCTCTTAGTACTTGAGCATATACTTTTAGAACCCCAACCAAAAAATTAGAGATAAGGGTCCTTTTTTCCTTGATTGGGCTTAATTCCAATTTTGTTTCCTCAGCCCCATGATACCTCCAATATCTCTGACAAGCTTCTTAGTCTCTCAACTGCTTATTGGTAGTTGACAAACGCCTCAAGGGGAAAAGCAGTGCCAAAAACAAGGCTCATCTTTCACCGCTTTCTGTTTCTCCAAGGTACTGACTCCTCAAGTCCTAACTGCTTTGGTTGTTCTCCAGTGTCCTAAAACACACACATACACATGCACACACACACACACACACATACACACACACACATTCCATACAGTTTTTCTTGTAGTTGTTGGTGGAAGAATGAATTGGTACAAGATACTTTATCATCATCTAAATAAAAATTCAATACATAATACTTAAAGTTTAGATATATCCATCTATATAACCCCAAAGGTCCAAATTAGAAGGATAGAGAAGGGAGGATTACAAAGAATGAAAGAAATAGAAGGGTAGAAGAAATAAAGAAATAGAAGGATTTAAAAAATGCAATTAGGTGAAAACATTAGTTCTCTGACAACAATAGATGAAAGAGTTTTTATAAGAAAGTTTATGCCTAATAAATAGCATGTGATTATGGAAAACGTGTGACTGGGACAGGTATTGAGTCAGCTTAATACATGAAAAGAGAGACATATTGTGAGAATGATCAGGAATAGTTCTGAAGAGGAGATGACCATTCAGATGAGGCATAAATCTTAGTAGAAGTTAGACACATGACAAAAAAATGTAAAATTTATAGTTGCTTGAAAGCTTTATTTTTCTAGAAAGAAAAGAATCATTTCAATATTTCAAAACATTATGCCTATAAGAGTTTGAGGTTTAAATTGCCATACACCAGTTAAACTTAAAATCTCAGGTTTTATCTTTTCATTGATCAGTCAAATCTGGCACTTACTTTAATTTTCATTTCTGTTCTGACCTGAATATAAGACTGGCCTACTAAATTTAATTGCACTCAGCTTAATTGCTCCTCGATTTTTGACTCATTATTTGAGTTAAATAAGTCAACATTTTAGAAGTGGGCAGGGAGCACTGATAAGTGAAACACTGAAAGCATGTCTCTTAGCTATGTACTGAATTGGACAGACAGCACTGATTGAGGTCAAATTTGACTCTACACATTTTTACATATTTGGAAACACATTAAACATTAATATTTACTTTTCTTGACTCTATCCTCTTTGTTGATTATCACAGTAATGCAAATATTATATATCATACTGATATATGACCAGTGGTAGATGTGAGTGCTAATGCAGAATGTGCCCTACCAACATATAAATATGTCTTCACTACTAAACAATATAGAGGTTTCTAAACCCCCGATCAGTTTCTAGACTTTTTTCTTGTATCTATGTTCATAAATTGGAAGAAAACAAGAAAATACATTTATAATTATGTGATTAGTAAGACTATAACTGAATTTTGAGTATAACTACAAAAGAATTGAGGGACAACTTGATAAAGCAATTTATTAATTTAACTGGTTGCTGTAAAAAGAACAATAATCAGTTAATCTTCACATCCAATGGGACTGAATTACCAGATTTGAATCAAATGTTGTTTAAAAATTGAATGATGATTAAAGTACTACCTGATGAAGAAGTCTGTAATACTTGGGAAATTGTCTATAAGTTTATCTAGGACTGCTCACGATACTACAATCTGAGTGACTTAAAGGATTATCTTCTTGGCTTTGGGCAAACAGATGTCAATGCAAAGCCCAAGAATTTCACTTATATGAGATGGAATTGAGTTCATGTTTAGCAATAAATTGGAAACCTGTAGATCAAAAAACTAATACAAATATGTGGACATCTCTTTGTCAAATACTAAAATTGTTCAGTGAAAAATAGTGCAACTTGTGAAATAGAGTACTAGCTTGAAAGAAAATAATCTCCACACATTTTAAATTATTCTTTTTCTGTGTGGACTGTCAACTGTCAACTAATATTTCTAAGGACAAATGATTGTGTGTTTGTGTGTGTGTGTGTGTGTATGTGTGTGTCTGTGTCTGTGTGTGTGTTTGCTTATTCAGATGAGGAACAGGCAGACAAGATGAAAAGTTTATGTAAAAACAATATTTTTCTTGATAAACAAGAGAATGCAAATGCACAAATTTGGGCTAACTTTTCACAAATCAATTCTAATCATTGATGAGAATATTTTGTTGTTGTTGCTATTGTTATTAATGCATGTCTTCGATGCAAATTCACTTAAGTTTTAATATCTTCCTGCTCTTGTTAAGCTTTACCCCACAGGACAGAATTAACTTTTTCTTTCCTTTTGAAATACTTATCTTTAGATTGGTCATGCCTATCACATGGAGCATTGTTCATATGAGAATCATGGTATCAATTCTTTTCAAAAACCTCTCCTTTTATCCCACTGGCAATGGATAACACAGTATGGAATCTGTGCAAAGGGAAACTCCAGAAACCAAATTCTTCTGGATGCTAACAATGCTTCCCCTGGGCATAGTGAGAAGGGTCTCAATTAACCTGCTCTCCATGTTCTAACTAGACACAGGAAGCCCTTTAGTCACCAGCAATGGAGTTTCATTAAGACCACTTCACTGGGTGTGTAACAAAGCTCCTTCCAGGAAGCAAACGAGAAACTCTAGTCAGATTGTAGAATTGCCCCAACATTGGGGTCCCTGCTTTTACAAAGCAAAAATTGTGTAATGGCACCAGAGGCTCCTTAGTAAGCTAACAACCCTATGGAGCAACAAAGATCAGGCTAAAAATCATGGAGTTTCTGATTGAAGCTGAATTTGAATTGCCATTTCAATTCTTTCCTCAAGAAAACTATTCAATTAATCTGCATGGATCCTTTTGGAAAAAAAAATGTTGTTCAAATGATTGCAAGGGAGGATGAATGAAACTTTTTTGTTAAAAAAAAAAGATGCATTTTGAAACTTTTACTTCTCAGGCCCATCAAGGCTGGAAATTTCTGAAAGGGATATTTCTCAGGCTTCTCTTAGTACAAATAAAGTCATATAGAATCCTTTAGAACCAGTAAAACCTGAGAGAGAATTAAGAAATTCACAGGGGTCATAGATGTGCACCAAATAGGCCTTCCTTCTGTTAATCGGACTTCAAAGTGAGTCCCACTGTGGAGGGAGTCAGCATAAATTTCATTTACCTAAAAGTCCCTATTTCTTGTTAAGTCCTCTCCAAGGAAGAACAGAAGCTAAATGATGACCGGCATGATTTATGTTAGAAGCACTGATATCTTCTGAAGATTAGGGATCCTGGAACAGTCATGTAAGCAAGGAAGTCAGCCAGTGCCTTATTAATAAAAAGAAAGAAAGAAAGACAGTGAGGAAGATCAGGTTACAGCAGCACTTTACTGAGGGAGCTTTTACTGCATTTTGCAAAATATCTCATGTCCTAGCTCCTCCCCATCAGTTCTTTGGTGTATAGGGAGACCATTTACCTCCCCTTCCCCAGGAGCCAAGTGCTTACTTGGTATCAGTTCCTTGCCTCACTTCCTTTCTTAGGTCAGAGTGCAATACATATATTACAACTTTTTAACTTCTACTGTTAGGTAAGGTAGGAAAAGTAAAAGTGTTACCCTACAGAGGACATATACATTGGTAATTTACTTTAGCAAGTAGAAATGTCATGAATATTAATCTGAAATTTTCTATTCAGCTTACATAACCCATGCTCCTTTATAGCATTTCTTCCTCATTCAGTGTATATCCAACATCTGGAAATTTATACTAACATTTTGAGAAAAATAGCTTCCTGTTTTTTGGTTTCCAGGATCTGTTCAATTTGCAAGACTCCATCATGTTCTACTCTGAGATATTTGCTTATGTAGAGCATTGGAGTAATAAAAAGACATATTGTTGAAGTATTTATAAGATATTTTCAAGTTATTCATAGTGCTATGAAAATTAAATTCTAACCAACACCTAATTTTCAACTATTAAAACCTAGGCAGTAGTGTAACACTACATTTCAGTTAGGGTTTTGACAATCCTACATAGCTACACAATAAATAAAAAACAAAAGGCATATGTAAACTATTTAAGTACAGGATGCTTTTGTTCCTAAAGTGAAAGATAAGTGTTAAATCATAAAGAGATTTTATAAGTGCGTATTTTAAAAATATGATTAAAAGGTACATATCACACATATCATGTCTTTTTTATTGTAAACAGCAAGTAATCCATGATTACAACTGTTTTCCCTGAGAAAGGAAAAGATGCAGTGCCTTCTATTTGTAGAAACTAAGGTGACATGATGTGATGGACTTGCTTTAGGTCATATATTTCGACCAGGGTGGAGAAGCTCTATTTTTTGCCTTGCTGCTCCAGGAAACAAAATAATCCTATGCACTTTCTTAATTTTTTAACATTTTAATTGACAGGTAATAATTATACATATTTATAGGATATATTGTGATGTTTCCATGTATGTATACATTGTATAATTACCAGGGTAATTAGCATATCTATCCCCTTAAACATTTATCATTTCTTTGCAGTAAAAACATAGAAAATCCACTCTTTTGGCTATGTTGAAATACACAATACATTACTATTAACTACCATTACCCTACTGCGCAAGAACACCAGAACTTATTCTATCTAATTGTAGCTTTGTACCTGTTGACAAACCTCTCCCCAGTGCCCCTGCCCCACCCCTCCCCAGCATCTGGTAACTACTGTTCTACTCTCTACTTCTATGAGATCAGTATTTTTAAGATTCTGTATATAAGTGAGATCATGCGAGATCCTACCTGCTCTCTGTATTTGATATACCTAAGTCTGTCAGTGAACTTCTCCTGGACAATCGCTATTGAATCAAAAGCCCTGATCAACTGAATTTACCATGTTGCTACCTGGTAATTTTAAGCAATGGAAAAATAAATGACTGGTATGACTGGTTATAACCATTTTTTTCAGATGATATTAAAATGCTAAGGTATTAGAGATGTTTTTTCACAATAAGAGTCTTCCTTTTTTCTGGATCAGATACAGTAAACAAGAATCAAACACATGCAGAAATATGTAATTTAAAATTTTATGTTGCATTTCGTTGAAATGTTAACTGAATAATATTGCTTTGGCACATATGTTATATTCATGTCAATATGTTTCATATGCTAAAAAGATCTGTGCAAGAGTGCCTAGCCTTCCCTGTTTACAAAAGAACTAAACAGCTGTGTAACTTCATGGAAGAAGAGACGAAACGAATTAAGAAAGTTTCAGGACCAGTTGAGATATTCAACCACACATATCTCATGAATGCTGTGGTCAGCAAATAAAATATACTTTTGAGGTTAATATTCACTGGATGCTCTAATTGAGAACAAGAACCATTTACTTGAACTAAATGTCAACTCTTTCGTTCTCTTTGTAAACCCACGTTAAATTTCTTCCATTTAGATTCTTTTTTAGACTCGATTTTGCCAACAGGTTAAACATACAATAATATTAAACTTATAATGATATATGTACTCACTAAATTACAGTGAACATTATGAAATGCATATTAATGTATGGCACTTGAGTATAGGAAGAATACCAAGGCTTTTTATAATGCTATATTTAGGTCCAGATTCTTAAATCAGTTGCTAGATTTAAAACCATATAAATATCCACAGCAATGGAGGAAAAAGCTACTGGGAATATTGTAAAAGCCTGTTAACTTCTTATAAATGCTAAATTCTTTTGAATAGCATTAGATTCAAATTTGGCCATAATATCTTAAGCTTTTTATTGCCATTATTTGTCTAACTTTAGTCAATATACTTTTTCCTTCTATTAGTCTCTCATCTTCGTAAATTAATTTTCGTCAATTCCTTAGCAAAACAAAACAAAACAACAACAAAAAAACAAACAAAAAACAAAAAACCCACAGCAGAAAGGACAGCTCAACCCATAAAGTATCTAGAGAAGTTTGGAGTTTTTTTTTCCATCAAAATGTCCTCCACCTGGCTGCTGTAGTTCCTGCAGCCTACCGTAATGGATGAAATATTTCATTACAAAGATTTTTTAGATGTCTATGTTACCAGAAAAAGACATTAAATACCAATGGTTTGTGCCTAAATATTGCAAAGATAAAATGGTTTGCATTACAAATCATGTTGGCTCTGCAGTAAATTTAACTCAATATGTAAAGGAAATAAAGTTTATGCTATAGTTTCTTTATAAGCAGTTTGTTCTTTTTTCCTGCATAGTCAAAGAAAAGTTAATTACCTTTTTCATAAGCATTATTGAATACGTAAAATGTATACTGCTTTGTCAGGAGTGTCTTTATAAATGAAACCTATTCAGACATATTGGACAGCAAAAGCAGTAACTCATATCTTTGGATCTGAATAGCCAATTCTTGTTTGTGATCCTATAGGATAGGATTTCCTAGCTGTTAAGTGCCTTTTTATTTCTCTGAAGTGATCTTGGAAATGGAGTGCTTGAGATTTTTAGTTTATCTTGATACAAGCCAACATATTACTGCAGAACACTTTGGTTTTACATCTGAGGGCTAAATTACTATATCCTAGTAGATGTTGTGCTATCAAATTCTAAACAATGGTGACAAGATAATTATAAATGGGACTTTATATTATTATCTAATACATCTTATTATCTAATATATCCCATATAAAGTTTGGATTTGGATAAAGGAAAATTGAAAAATTTACTGAGTGATATTAATGGGGATATGAACATTTTATTTTTTGTTACCACTAAATATTGAGTAATTAATATGTTGATAGCATTGTGATATGTATAAATGGATATTGTTTTTTGTTATGTTTATGATTATAAATGTTATTCCAAATATGAATCAGACAGTTTATGTTTCTAATTTTTAAAACTCGAATTGGTAATTGCACAGATACATTTTGTTTTTATTTGCAGTAAGAATTTCTTTCTATAAATATAACTGATAGAAAGCAATTTATCACATTTAAACACATGGATGAAAATGCTGCCACATACAGTGATTGGGACTTATTCTGAAAATAAATTACTTTAATGATGGGGGAGAAAACCCCAATGAGGAATTCATGAAGTGGAACCAGACAAAACTCTCCTAGACAACAGTGAAAAACCTTTTAGGTATGAAGAAACTGTAATATAATGTGGCACTTGTAGGTGCATTAAGATAAAACATCCAGGAGCCAGTACATTTTTTCATGCTGTCAGAGTATTCAACGATACATATGAGCTGTCGTACTTCAGCCATCAACAACCAAAAAAGCTTAGCATTTTAGAAAACAACTCTCCAATAGAAACAATTCAACTTCATACTTACAGGCATATGGATACTAACAGATTAAGTAAAATAGCAGTTGTCATCTTCTGAATCTTTACTACCTTTTTGTCACCTCTTTTTGACCAGAGCCCTATAGCCTATAGTCTCAATATTCTCATTTTCTGTTTCATAACACTGAGAGAGTGAGAGAAAGAGAAAGATGGAAGAGAGGGGGAAATGAAGAATGAATCAGAAAAGTCAAGTACTAAAGGGCAACAAGAGTGTGTGCCTCTCAGAATTCTTAGTGATCCTCTCAGATTCCATTAGCATTGGGATTTACTACCGGTCAATTGGGGAAAGAGAAGCAGGAAAGAAAAATATTGAGAAAATGTGTGTGTGCATCACATTCCCCATGTTATGCTTTAATTTGCAGGAAATCATAGAATCAGTTTGCATATAAAGCATTAATATGATGCCATCTTCTGCACATGAAGTCAAAAGAATCCATGAATTTATTAAATGGAAATAAGAAGGCTCTATTAGTTTGGGCCTCCTAACTTCATTCAACCCCCACCAACACACACACACAAATGTTCTAATATACAGGATTTGGGTTTCCCTAATGTTTAGTGTTAATTCTATTTTATGATTCTAAGTTCAAAACTAGGAAAAAGTTTAGATTGGTGAGCTAGATAGTTAAATTCTATTAATACAATTTCTTTTATATTTCATAGGAATTCATTCAATATCTTAAACTATAATGATATATATCTAACAATTATCAATGCTTCAACATTTTGCCCATTATATCTTCCTTCCCTCTAAGAAAAGGCATTTCATACTTATTGTTTACTTTTCATTGCAATGTAGTTTTACAATGCCAGTGTTTACAGATAAAGCATTCATGAGATATGATTTCACCATGGGAATTTCAATACAGTTGTTATAAGGCTAAAATTATATACATATGTGTATATATGCATGTGTATAGATACACACATGTATATATAAAGCATTCATGAGATATGATTTCTCCATGGGAATATCAATGCAGTTGTTATAAAGCTAAAATTATATACATATGTATATACACATATGTGTGTATATATGTGTGTATATACACACGTGTATATACGTATATATACATATATATGGTGGAAACATACACATACATAAATTTAATATGGTCAAAATATATTATTTTATGTATAAAGATATTTTGCCTTTACAGTTCTCACTCTTCATGTATAGAAAGTTAACAATTTTTCTCAGAGCACGGGGAGTGAATGGTTAGAACAGTTATGTAATAAATGCTTCATTGAAGTATATTTACTAATGCCACATATCAAGATGTAAGCAAGACCCAGTTCTTGTCTTCAAGAAGCATATACTTTACAAGGAAGAGAGATAAAATTTTTAATTCCTTGCTATTCAGAATTTGATCTATAGACCAGCATCTGGTTATCACCTGAGAGCTTGTTAGAAATGCAGAATCTCAGGGCATACCCAGACCTACTGAATCAAGTTGCATTTTCACAAAATCCCCAGGTGGTTTGTATGTACATTATTGTTAGAGAAGCACCACTATAATTTGAATCTGAGTAGGGTTACTTCCATAATATCTAGGAGAAAGAGAGAGATGGAGAAGCTTGAAGAAGGAGGGGTGGCATCATGGGAAAAAAATACCCTGTTATCTGAACTTTGTTCTTCACAGAGAGAGACCGCTAGTCAGGCACCTTTTACTAGCAGAAAAATAAATGTTTTCAAAGAAATATATTTTTTAAATGTTTTGGTTTACATATCATTGGGGAAAACAGTCATATGACTGTTACTAATATTTCAGTTTGACAGAAATATGTTTATATAGATCCAGATATAAAAGACGTTTTACCTTTTGTTTTATTCATTGTAACTTTTATAGGGGAAGGAGTTGGCCAGGGTGGCTTCTAAGAATAGCTTTGCCAGCTAATGCAATTCCTCAGTTATGACTGTGGTGACAATATAGGTAACTTTTCTACTTCAAAATCTCTTGCCAGATTATATCTAAGTAGAACTAGTTCTCATAAAAATATCATTTGGAAACTAAGGCATTTCAAGTTATTTTCATGTGTTTGCAAAGCTTCAACTAGATATAGGAATCAAGAATGTCACAGCAAGCTGGGTACAGTTGCTCATGTCTGTAATCCCAGCACTTTGGGAGGCTGAGGTGGGAGGATTGCTTGAACCCAGGAGTTCAAGACCAGCCTGGATGAGATAGCAAGACTCCATCTCTACAAAAAAAAAAAAAAAAAAAAAAAAAAAAGCAGGGCAGGGTGGTGTGCACCTATAGTCCCAGCTATTCAGGAGCCTGAGTTGGGAGGTTCTCTTGAGCCAGGAAGGTTGAGGCTGCATGTTGAGCCTCCACTGTGCTCCAGCATGGGCAACAGAGTGAGATTCTATTACAAACAAACAAACAAACAAAACCAATGTCACAGCAACATATTTTGATCAGGTCTATTTGCACTATCCCTCTGCTTCTTTCCATTGCTTTAACCATCCAGGACACTGTAACCAGAAGGGAGTCATCCTGGGAATTGGCCATATTTTCTATTTGCTTTGACTCTGCATATTATATCAGTGTGTTTGAACTTTATCTCTTCCACATGAAATACCAAGTAAGGGATTCCTTCTGAAATGTTTTTCTGAATGTGACTGTATGTACATATAAGTGACATGTAAGAATCATATATAAGGGGTGACAAAAATGTATATTAATCTATGATTCCATGGGTAAAATACAGATACAAAAGTAAAAACAAAATCTTTACTTCACAGAAAACGTTGGGTATTATGTTATTTTGAAATAATTCTTGCTAGGTCTTAAGAGTACTAAATTTACTTGTGATACGTTCTAAAAAGGTGGTGATCTTTTGTGATATAATAACAATTATTATTAGGAGCCAAATTAGGAAAACAAATAGTTACAAAAGAAAAACCCGTATTGTTGGAATTAGATCCAGTTATTTTATTAATAATGATTTAATTAGGCATAGGCATTTTTAGCTTTTGCATGTCTTTTATTCAGCTTTCAGATCCAGTTTTAACTGGGTTATAATTCATTGCCACTGTTTATGTTTTACATCAGTTCAATTGGGGGTTTCTTCCTGGGATGAAAAAATTCAGAGAGATTTGCTTGAACACAAAAACTGAATCTATAAATCAGAAAAGCTTACTAAGCTTTTACATACCATATAAGAATATCTTACAAACATCTCAATTTATTTTCTAACAAATTTTAAAAGTCTCAATAATTAATATATATTTCTAAATATCAAGTCCAATTACTCTTCTTCTGAATTACAATACCGTTATTTTATACTTTTGTAGGATTTTTCTAAGCAGTGACTTTTATTGTAAATATTTGATTAGCATTCATTCAGATGATACAATAGGCTTCATAAATTTCTCTTCTGCAAGTGCCAGTCATAAATTTGTTAAAGTTAAAATCTCTCTATTTATATTTAGCTAAGAATTGATACTTGTTCAACTGGGATCTATCCAGAGAAACATAATCCACTTCAAGAATTTTCTGAAAAGGGAATCTAATGCAAGGAATTAATTGCAAAGATGATGCAATATCTGAGAATGATAGGTAAGAATAGTGTGACCTACAGATTAACAATATCCTTACACCCGGGGTCACCTTTGATGATACAACTATGCTGGGCATATACTGTGGAGGCTGGAATCACAGAAGAGACAAACTGCTTAAGGAGGGTTATTCTAACCACTTCCCTCCTCCTGCCCTCCATCTTCCACCTTCCATCTCCCATTGACTGACCCAAGACAGAAGTCAGCTGGCCTAGGAGCCCAAGGAAACTAGCCTTCAGGGACCAGAAGGTTGAGGAATGGATTTGCTGGCCAACAGGCTCAAGATCTGAAAAATAATCTTCCAGGGTTTTATAAACACATGTAAAAACTCAAGCTTTAAAAGCAATTTGTGGCAGTAGGAATGCACACTTTGCCCTCAAACCTAGCCCTCCTAAGAAATCTAGCACCTGCATTTTTCATTCATCAAAGAGGGCAGTGACTAGCAAAAGAAATCATAGCAGAAAGAGAATTATATTAATCAAAGCAATTTCTGGTGAAAGGAGGCATGGAAATCTCTAGGCAAGTTATAGAAAGAAATCTACACTCTTCGAACCTCTGAATTGAAAACAAAGCTTCAGATAACTATATGATTTGACAAAGATACCTCAAATTGCTCAGGAAAATCTCTTTCTTTAGAGTAATGTTTCAGGCTATTTAAAACAGAATCTCAGTCGAGGAACTAAACAAAGATGCTAGGATTGGACATAGAAGACAGATGAATTTGGCTGTTATCCATGTAAGAATAGAAGCCAAAATTATGCTGACTAAAAATGGAGCCAAGCGATGTCATATAGATTTGAAAACGATATTGTGCCAAGGAAGATGTTAATGTTTTTCAATTTGCAGGTTTAGTAAGGATCATAAATTGTTTGATTTCTTAATCTAGTTTACATATCCTAAATATCTCTGCAACTTTGCAAGGCCCTAATTTATTTCCTTTTTTTTTTTTTAATTCTAGATTTGACAGTTTGGTCTACATTTCAAGGCTGGTTAGATGGGAGGTATGTCCTGGTATATTAGTTAATTTAGGTATATCTTACTGATTTACATTGCATGATTTATCAGATGCTATTGACTCATTCAAGTAAATACATTTAAAAATTATACCTTTTGCTCATACTAGTAATTGGGTCAGTCATGCTCTTGAAGGAGGCATACTGGGAGCCATACATTACTAGAGGCAGAGGATTCAATGGATGTTTTCTGTTTTCTCTTCTTCGTGCTCTGTAATTGAGACACAGAACAAAGGTAATCTTTGCTTAGCGTAATAATGGAGAGTGACTAGACCAACAAAAGATATGTCAGAATCATTTGCAAGGGTAAAACTTACGAGTGTATTTGTGAACCTGCTTGAAAGCTCCAATGCACATGTGTCTGTACACAATTTGTGGCCTATTAACATTTCCTAATATTTTAAGCCTCTGAAATTATTGTTATAATATTTGGTATCCTTGGGTAAAAAATGACATTTAACTATAAAAAGAATATTTCATCAATCATTTAAAAGTTGCCATTATTTTCTTTATAAGTCTATGGATGATAACAAAAATAATTAAAATTTTCCAGAAAATAAACTTCATAATTACTAATATTATATAATTAATTATATAAATAATTATAATTATTATATATATGAGTACTAAAGGTATATAAAATGGAGCAAAGTAGCAGAATTTTAAAAGTAGCATGACAAAATAAAGTAAATGGGATTAGAAAAATACGTGTGTGTGTACTGTTGTTTGTTTTTATTGTTAGCAAAAGCAAAACAACCCAGAAAGTACCACTAAATGTTCAAGTTATATAATGCAGTGGTAATAATAATAATATATGCCAACATATTTTGTAATTGTTATAAAATGATGCACATGCTAGTTATAATTATCTCTTTTGAGCCTAAAAATGCCCAAAAGAAAGAAAAACATTCAATAAACATTCAATTCTGTTATTTATTTCAATTGTTCTGCAATCAGAAATTCTAGCCAAGATTTGGAACCAATCTAAGTGTTCATAAACAGATGAATGGATAAAGAAAATGTGGTATGCATACACAATGGAGCACTATTCAACCATAAAAAAGAATAAGATGCAGTCAATTGCAACAACTTGGATGGAACTGAAGATAATTATGTTAAGTGAAGTAAGGCAGGAACAGAAAGACAAACATCATATGTTCTCACTTATTTGTGGGATCTAAAAACCAAAACAATTGAACTCATGGTAATAGGAAGTTGAAGGTTATACCATTTTATCTGAAAATAGAACTTTAAGCCTTCTCTTCCACTTCGCCAAATCCCTGTTGTTAATGAGGCTTTATTACTATATTTCACATTAATAGAATTCAAACCACTTATCACGGATTGGATTCCCCAATTTAAGAACCTGAAATCTACCTCAAAGTCTTAAGACACCATCTAAACCATATCTGCTATCTGCTATTATCTACTTATCTTAGTCTATTTGGGCTACTATAACAAAACACCATAGAATAGTGGTATGTAAATAACAGAGAGTTATTTCTCAGTTCTGGAGGCTGGGAAGTTCAAGATCAATAAGTCCAATAGATTCAGTGCCTGGTGAAGCTCTGCTTCCCGATTCATAGACAGCTGTCTTCTCAGTGTAACCTGACAAGGCCAAAGGCCGAGGCAACTCTCTCAGGCCTCTTTTGTAAGAGTGCTAATCCCATTTATGACAGCTCCACTCTCATGACCTAATAATTACCTCTCAACAGCCCTACCTCCTAGCAACATCACCTTGGGGGCTAGGATTTCAACACATGAATTTGGGGGAACACAGATATTCAGTCCATAGTGCTGCTCCTTATCAACTTGTAGTTAGTAAGGACAAAGTATATCAACGTTACCAGACCACATCTCTGGATTATTCAGAGTCTGCTATTTCTGTTTGTACTACCAGACCTGAGAATATTTATGGTAATGTCTGTGGTCCTAGCTTCTTGTCTTGCCCATCTTCTCTCTCATCCTGTCTAATCATTTACAGGTCAATTCTCCCACTCTTACTTGTTGCAGCTCCCATTCCTGCTGACTTCTGCTTTGGGTCAATTGTGTGAGTATACCAGCAGCAAGCTTCTCAGTGTTTACTCACCCTCTGTTGCCTCATCTGACTGAGCGTCCCTAATTGTACAGTGAAGGTACAGGCTTGGAAGGCATGAAAATGTTGACATATAGAGAAGTGTCAAATACCTAGGGGTGATAAGAGTGCTGCGTTTAGAAGACAAATGATAGGAGATAAATTGGTCCTGTAGGTTGGGGCTTCTTACAGAATTGGGGGCCTCTGAATCTAAAACTTGTGCTCTTAACTGTTCTCCATTATTTCCCCCAGCTGGCCTACTAAACATAAAAAAATCTATAATCTAGTTTAGAAACTAGCTTACTCAACGACACAGAAGTTTGCTCTACCAAAGGTTACTAGGCAGGCATTGCAAAGTTATCTACAAAGACTAGATGGTAACATAAATCTGTAACTCTGTTAGATTCAGTGATACAGTAGCTCCATGATAAATATGGAGCTTCAAAATCTGGAAAATGGACATACCATCTAAACACAACTGCAGATTATTGTCATGGGAAATGCCAACCAACATTGCCTGATATTCTCCTTTCACAGAGCTCCTGGAAGATCATTCCAGAAATCCTGGAAATCCAGATGTTAGTTACAAACAAACATTTAAAACTGGGCCAGCGTATTGAAAAACAAATAAATGTCTGTACTCCATATTTGACTCTCCAAGAGGCAGTTTACAGCCTCCGTTAGAAGACTTAACGCATTTCTTTGTCTAAGACTAGACAAAGAGCTTAGTCCACAACTGAAATACACTTAAAAACAGCAACAAAAACAATCATGCTGCTTAAAATCCTTCAATGGCTTTGAACTCTGATTGATGTGAAATCCAGCATTCTTCATAGCCCAAGTCTTCACATGATCTGGCAACTTCCCGATTCCCCAGCTTCTGGGCAAGCTGCTGTCCTCTTTGCTTGCCATGGTCCACCTATAACAATCTTCTCGCTTTTCAGAAATGTTAAGCTCTTCCCATCTCAGGTAGTTTCACATTATTGCCTCTGCTTAGAATGCCTTTCCTCTTTTTTCAACTGTTGAAATCTTTTTTCTAGTTTTAAATTTCTTATTGATGCACAATATTTGTACATATTGAGGAGGCACATGTGATTTTTTTACATGCATGGAATGTGTAATGATCAGGTCAAAGTATTTAAGATAGGCCTCCTCTAAAGCATTTATCATTTCCATGTGTTCCAAACATTTCAAATCCTCTCTGCTTGTATTTTGAAATATAAAATACATTGTTGCTAATTATAGTCACCCTATTATGCTATAAAACATTAGAACTTATACCTTCTAACAGCTTGGTACTCATTAATCAATCTCCCTTTATTCCTCCCTCCTCTCCCAACATCCTTCTCAGCCTTTAGTACCTATCATTCTACTCCCTACCTCCATGAGATCAACTTTTTTTGCTCCCACATGTGAGTGAGAAGATGAAAGATTTGTCTTTCTGTGCCTGGCTTATTTCACTCAACATAATGACCCCCAGTTCCATCCATATTACTGCAAATGACATGGTTTCGTTCTTTTTCATTACTGAATAGTATTCCGTCATAAATGTAATATATGTAAATACACACACACACACGTGCACGCTTGTTCTATAGCTGTCCTCACTGTTCTATAGCTCCATAAGGACAAGGACTGTCTTCATGGAGTGGTGTGCCTTCCACACAATTTGTACTCATGATTAGTTGAATAAATAGATGAGGGATTTATCTGTTTCTAAATTCTGCATGGCATTTAGCATTTCTTGGGAGATTTAAACAAGTCAGTTCAGGTAACAAGTTTAGCTCAGTGCTAGGAATATAGTAGTGGCTCAATTAAATGTTAGAAATAATTAGATGTCTGTTTTAACTTCCCTGATCAGAAACAGAAAATAAAAATGATGACACAAAAATGCAACTTATATTTTATAATGCGATTCTCATGATATCTTAGAGTGGATTTGCCGAAAAGCAGACCCTGAGGCAGGATGTAAGTGCAAGGTGATAAGCCTAGGAAGCATAGTCATGGAGTAGGAAGGTGAGCCCGGGAAAGGAGGCAAGCCAGCAAAGGGCATGTTAATTGAGTAGATCACCCCTGGGCTCAATCCTCCTTGGGGACCCTCTGAGAGACTGTGTTGAACCTAATCTCAGAGTTGTTCCATGAATGAGCAAGAAAACTAGCTTATTTAAGTACCATCTTCTGTCCCTCACTGGCTGGGAGTTGCTCTTTGGAGGCCCCCCTGCCACTAAGGAGCGTCAGATGCAAATCTTTACGCCTTTTTTTTTAACTGATTGATTTAGCTCTGTTTTTGCCATGATCTTTGAAGTTCTTTTTAAGAATCACATGTGCTTTCTTCATAATAAATGTTTATTTTTGCTAGCATTATCTTAAATTTGTACAATATTTTTGTAAGGAAATTTGGTAATGTGTAGCAAATAAACAAATGCACTTTGATCCACATAAGTCTACCTCAAGATGCTTTTCCTAAGGCGATAATTATGAATATGTGCTAATATTTTTGTCTTATTTTACAAATATTATAATTCTTGTAGACATTTAGAAAACACTGAAAATATGTACAAATAAAGTTATCAGCACTGCCACAGCACGAAAATACTATTTATATTAGAAATAATTTTTTTAATTGAAATGACACTATATATGCTGGAATTGTCTACATTTTTAAATGATGAACATTTTCTCATGGTTTTAAATATTTTTCACAAAGTTCGTTAGTAATAATGTATTGTCCTGAAGCATATTTAAACAGAACATACCAAATTTTCAACAGATACATAGCAGTTCTGTAACATTCTATCTAGGGCTTGAGTACTCAACAAATGGGGGTGGGGAAGGGCAATTAAAGAAGAAGGGAGTTAGTTTCACACCAAAATATTTATTTCCTTGATAAATCATTCAGTTTGACTCTAGATGTTTGTCATGATTGGGGGTCTCAGGTAGTCTTGGTTAAGCAGCCTCCCCTGGGGCAATTTCTCTTCTTTGGTATGATTCATGGGAAAGATGGGTCTTAGACACCATCTGCCGCTCCAGTGGTTTATTTTGGCAGTGCTTTTTCAAGACACAAGAGCAGGCTGGTGGCATGGGCTAGATATAATCAGGTAGTCAGATGACCAGCTGACCAGGAGGATCTCCATTTGGAGACCATTTTCAGAATTTGGGGGATTCTTTTCCTTTTCTTATACCTGTATGCAATCTAAGTCAGTTTCCAGGTGTTTCTTTCATAACGGGAATTTAAGCCTATTCTTGTAAGGGTGAGCTTGTTTTAAGGTTTATAAAAGTTGCAGCTGTGCTGAGATGGAGTCGTCTTCTGGAAATCCCCCACTGAGTTTCATCATACTGCTAAGTGACATGTAATGTCATCCCTGCAAGAAACTTGAGTGGGGCTTATGGCTATCATTAATCTTACAGCCATGGACATCTCTTGTAGTGTACCATAATATTTGTGTATAATGTTCTTGGTGCCAAGCCTACATGACCTACAGTACGTCAGTGGTTTTATTATGATGTATTTCCATGACTTCCTCCTTTTCCCTCTTCAACTCCATGTTTTGTCATCTCCCATACCAATGACAACTCAGCATATGGTATAAAGACATCCATACTCGTCTTGTCTTATTTTGTACCTTCTACATTTTGTGCACATTTCTGACTCCCACTTTTCCTCCCCCTCTTTCATCTAGGGCTAGTTCCTCCATCTTTGCTCTGGTTCCCTTTCTTTGTACGTAGGATCATTGATTCTCTCTAATCAGCATTTAAACTTGTGAAGTATCTTCTGTCTTAAAGCAAAAGAAACCAAAATTCTCTCCTCATATTCAAGTTCTCTAGTCACTAACCCAATTGTGTTTCTGTTTACAACAGAAAAATATTTTTTGTTTCCTTATTATTTATTTTTTCTGAGACCAAGTCTTGCTGTGTCGCCCAGGCTGGAGGGTAGTGGCAGCACGATCTTGGCTCACTGCAACCTCCACCTCCTGGGTTCAAGCAATTCTCCTGCCTCAGCCTCCCAAGTAGCTGGGATTATAGACATGTGCCACCATGCTGGCTAATTTTTGTATTTTTAGTAGAGATGGGGTTTCACCATGTTGGCCAAGCTGGTCTCAAACTCTTGGGCTCAAGCAATCTGCCCCACTTGACCTCCCAAAGTGCTGGGATTACAGGTGTGAGCCACCGCACCCAGCTGGTTTCCTTATTTTTTAATTTTTTCAATTTTTAATTGTTATGGGTACATAGTAGGTGTATCTGTATATGGGATATATGAGATATTTTGATACAGGCATACAGTGTGTAATAATCACAAGGTAAATGGAGTATCCATCACCCCAAGCATTTATCATTTCTTTGTTTTACAAACATTTCAATTATACTTAATTTTAAAACATAATAAATTATAGTTGCCCTGTTGTGCTATCAAATACTAGATCTTATTCATTCTATCCAACTATATTTTTGTACCCATTAACCATCCCCACTTTCCCTCCAACCCCCACCACCCTTCCCAGCCTCTGGTAATGATCATTCTACATTTTGTCTTCATGAGTATAATTGTTTTAAATCTTAGCTCCCACAAATGTGTGAGAATATGTGTAGTTTGTCTTTCTGCAGTTTTTGAAAGAGATTACTCCATTTACTGTTCTCAACTTCTCATCTTTTACTCATTCCTCAACCTTTCATGATATGTCTGCTCCTGTCTAAGCAACCTGCTTCCAGCAAGACCGCTAATCACACCCTTACATTGAAATTCATTTGTAGCTGACAGCGTTTTTTATTCCTCTTGGCTACCATAATACTACACTTCTTGTTTTTGTTTGTCTTGTTTTGTTTTGTCTTGGGAAGGCTCTAGCTTCTGAGCTCCCTTTGTATCCTGTTGATCTCCATATATTTTATGATTTCTTCCTCTGCCTGCCCCTTACATCTGTCTGGTCCTCAGGAATCAGTGCAAGGCCCCTTTAAGTCTCATTTTACACATATTACTATACTTTCAAAACTTCAGCTCTTAGTTATTTGTTAATGACTCCAAAATCTGTAATCCTATCCCAGTTGCTTTTTGTGAGCTCCATGCACGTCTATTCATTCATTCATTCAAAAAAAAATTTCCAGCGAGTGCCTATTCTGTGCAAGCAAATTGCTACATGCTGAGAACACCATGATGAGGAAGGGACAAACGCTTCCATGTTGGTGGTGAATACAGCCAACAAATAAGTAAGCAAATAAATAAACAAAGGGACTAAGAAGCTGCTCTGGTCAAATAATCAGGGAGATAGTTTGGATAGACTGTGCTTGAAGCTGAGAAGAGTTAAAACCAAGTAAAAATGCCTGTTCAAGAAGATCCCATGATGAAACAGCAAGCTCAAATGCTTTGAGGTGAGAAAGAAGTTGATGGGTTTGGGGAAGTAAACAGAGATCCAAGCCTGGATATGGTAATTAGAGTAGGAGTAGTAGGATATGATGTTGAAGAAGTAGGTAGGAATCACGTAAGGGCGTGTGGGCCATAATCTGGAATTTAGATTTTACTTTAAAGACAATGCAAAGCCACTGAATCATTTTTGGCAAGAGAATAACACTTTGTTATTATTGTTGTTAAGTATTTTATTCTCTTTAAGAGGTTTTATATCATAACAAACTTGAGAGAAAGGTACAGATATATCCCCATATACCCTCTGCCCCCAAAATGCATAGGTACATTAAAATAAAAACTTTTTATTTAAGTAAGATTAAGCTAGAGAAAACTACAGATGCCACTGAGTTTTTGTAAGTTTTGTGAGTACATCCATGTAGCTAGTATCTGGGCCTAATAATGAAACACTACTCCTATCCCAGATGTCCTCTCATGTTGTCTTCTAGTCACTACCTGTCCCCTGCTCAGAGTAAGCACAATCCTGACTTCTAACATGGATTAATTTAATCTGTTTTGTACTTTATATGAATGATATCATACAGTATGTGCTATTTTATGTCTGGCTTCTTTCTATATTCTGTCTCTGAAAATATCCTATGTCATTATGTCTAGTGGTATTTTCTTCATTCCCATGCTGCAAAGCAGTCCATTATGTGAGTATTCTGCAATTCATTTATCCATTCAAATGAAAATGGGCCCTTGAGTAGTTCCCAGTTTGGGAAAATTATAAATACTGCTGTTATAATCAACCTAGTACATGTCTTTTGTTGAACATAAGCATTCATTTGTTGGAAATATACCTAATAGTGGATTTGGGGATAAAATTTTATGCATATGTTCACTTTTATTAAAATCTATCCACTTTATGGAAAAATTAATATATGTGTATATATGGATGTATATTTAAATGTACAAAGATATATGTGTATATATTTAATTATTTATGTGGAAAGTATTTCAAATGTACAGAAGAGTTACAATAATGTTTTAGAGAATATCCATACTCCTTTATTTAGTATCAAATATTGCTAATATTTTGCCCCATCTTCTTTGTCATTTGCTGTCTTTATTTATATAAATTTTACTTTTTCTGTACCATGTGAGGGTAACTTACATACATGATTGTATTAATCCATTCTCATGCTACTATAAAGAACTACCTGTGACTGGGTAACTCATAAAGAATAGAGGTTTAATTAACTGACAGTTCTGCATGGCTTGAGAGGCCTCAGGAAACTTACAATCATGCCAGAAGGGGAAGCAAACACATCCTGCTTCACAGGACGGCAGGAAGGAGAAGGGCCGAGCAAAGAGGGAAAAGCCCTTTATAAAACCATCAGATCTCATGAGAATTCACTCACTACCATGAGAACAGCAGCGCAGGGATAACTGCCCCCATGATTCAATTACCTCCCACTGGGTCCCTCCCACAATATGTGGGGATTATAGGAACTACAATTAAAGATGAGATTTGGGTGGGGTCACAGCCAAACCATATAATTCTGCCCTGGCGCCTCCAAAATCTCATGTCCTCACATTTCAAAATCAATCATGCCTTCTCAACAGTACCCCAAAGTCTTAACTCATTCCAGCATTAACCCCAAAGTCCAAATCCAAAGTCTCATCTGAGACAAGACAAATGCCTTCCACTTAAGAGCCTGTAAATTCAAGTTAGTTTCTTCCTGGATACAATGGGGTACAGACATTGGGTAAATACACTCATTCAAAATGGGAGAAGTTGGCCAAAACAAAGGAACTACAGGCCCTATGCAAGTACAGAATTCAGTGAGGCAGTCAAATCTTAAAGCTCTGACATGATCTCCTTTGACTCCATGTCTCACATGTAGGTTACGCTGACAGAAAAGGTAGACTCTCACAGCCTTGGACAGCTCCACCCCTGTGGCTTTGCAGGGTACAGCCCCCATCCCAGGTGCCTTCATAGGCTGGCTGGGTTTCTGTGGCTTTTCCAGGTGCCCAGTGCAAGCTTTGGTGGATCTACAATTCTGTGGGCTGGAGGATGGTGTCCCTCTTTTCACAGCTCCACTAGGCAGTATCCCAGTGGGGACTCTGTGTGAGGGCTTCAAACCCACATTTTCCTTCTGCACTGCCCTAGCAGAGGCTCTCCATGAGAGCTCTGCCCCTGCAGCAACTGTCTGCCTGGACATCTAGGTATTTCCATACATCCTCTAAAATCTAGACAGGGGTTCTCAAACCTCAATTCTTGACTTCTGTGCATCCACAGGCTCAATACCACATGGAAGCTGCCAAAGCTTGGGGCTTGGACCGTCTGAAGACATAGCCCAAGCTATACCTTGGCCTCTTTCAGCCACATCTGGGATGCAGGGCACCAAATCCCTAGACTGCACAAAGCAGCAAGGCCCAGGGCCCAGCCCTCAAAGCCATTTTTCCTCCTAAGCCTCTGGGCCTGTGATGGGAGGAGCTGCCATGAAGGGCTCTGACATGCTGTGGAGATATTTTCCCCATTGCCTTGGTGATTAACACTTGGCTCCTTGTTACTTATGCAAATTTCTGCAGCTGGCTTAAATTTCTCCTCAGAAAATGGGTTTTTCTTTTCTATCACCTTGTCAGGTTATAAATTTGCTAAACTTTTATTTCTTTTATTTATTTAACTTCCCTTTAAACATAAATTCCAATTGCAAATCATATCTCTGTGAATACATAAAACTGAATGCTTTTAACAACACCCAAGTCACATCTTGAACACTTTGGTGTTTAGAAATTTCTTTTGCCAGATACCCTAAATCATGTCTCTAAAGTTTAAAGTTCCATACATCTCTAGGGCAGGGGCAAGATGCCACCAGTCTCTTTGTTAAAACATAGCAGGAGTCACCTTTATTCGAGTTCCCAATAAGATCCTTATCTCCATGTGAGTCCACCTAAGCCTGGACTTTATTGTCTATATTACTATCAACATTTTGGTCAAATCCATTCAATATGTCTCTAGGACGTTCCAAACTTTCCCACATTTTCCTGTCTTCTTCTGAGCCCTCCAAATTGTTCTAACCTCTGGATATTACCCAGTTCCAAAGTCGCTTTCACGTTTTCGGGTATCTTTACAGCAGGACCTCACTACCCAGTACGAATTTACTGTATTAGTTCATTCTCATGCTCCTATAAAGAACTGCCCAAGACTGGGTAATGTATAAAGGAAAGAGGTTTAATTGATTCACAATTCTGCATGGTTGGGAGGCCTCAGGAAACTTACAATCTTGGCAGAAGGGGAAGCAAACACATACTTCTTCACAGGATGGCAGGAAGGAGGAGTACCAAACAAAGAGGGAAAAGCCCCTTATAAAGCCATCATATCTCGTGAGAACTGACTCACTAACACTAGAACAGCAGCATGGGGGTAACCACCCCCATGATTCAATTACCTCCCGCCGGTTTCCTCCCACAACACGTGGGGATTATGGGAACTACAATTCAAGATGAGATTTGGCTGGCAACGCAGCCAAACCATATCAATAATGTTCTTTTACTTCTACATGCTATACTATATATTACCTAAAATAAAGACTTTTAGTATACAACACCATGGGACAGTTATCCATTCAAGTAAATTTAACATTGATACATAATATTTTTCCTAATCTTTTGCTGGTATTACAGTTTTGTTAATTTACTAATAATGTCTTTTCAGCATTTTAAAATTCCAACATAGGCTGAAATATTGCATTTAGTTTTTATCTTTTATACTCCTTTATTCTAAGACAGTTACTCTGCTTCTTTTGTCCCATATGACACTGAAATTTTTGAAGTACACAATCTCACGTTTTAGTAGAATAATTATCACTTTTGAGTTGTCTGATAATTCTGCATGGTTAATTTCAGTTTATGCTTTCCCAACATGCATAAGTGATATTGTATCCTTTTCAGGTTTTCTCACAGAGAGATACACAATATATATTTGCTCCACTCAAGATTGTCTGATTTCTTCAACATTATAGTTATTAGTTTTTCCTTGCTACTAAACAATGTGGGGACACATTTTAAGATAATGCAAGTACCTGTCTCCTCATCAAAATTCAGAAAAAAAAAATGGCCTGGTGCAGTGGCTCACACCTGTAATCTCAGCTTTTTGGGAGGCCAAGGTGTTGGATCACTTCAGGCAAGGAGTTTGACTGGCCAACATGGTGAATCCCTGTCTCTACTGAAAATACAAAAAATTAGCTGGACATGGTGGTGCGTACCTGTAGTCTCAGCTACTTGGGAAGCTGAGGCATAAGAATCACTTGATCCCATGAGGTGTAGGTTGAAGTGAGCCAAGAGTTGGCCACTGCACTCCAGCCTGGGCAGCAGAGTAATACTCTGTCTCAGGAAAAAAAAAAAAAATCCACGCCCTCTAAATTTAGCATCAGTTGATGTTTCCTGCCTGAAATAATCTTTAGAGTGATATTTCCAAGGTAATAATTTTACAGCTCTAGCACTCCCTTTGTATTTATGAATCAGCACTCAGCATTCTACTATAAACAAGAGTCTTTTGTCTTTTATGTTTATTTATGATTGCATGATATATATTTTTAAAGGATAACTTTGCTGCTCAGAGTATGTTTTAAATGGAGCAAGAGTAGAAGAAGGAGAGATCAATTATCTGGCTATGATAAATGTTTAAGAAAGAGATAATAATATCTCCAATAAGAATGGCAGCAAATCAGATGGGGATAAATGGGTCAATTTGAGATATATTTGGACTTCAAGTAAATAAGATTTGTTTAGATATATAGGATGAGAGATAGGTTTCATTCCTCAACAACTAGATAGAGTTGCCATTGCAGGAAGATAGGAGAAAAGCAGGGTTTGGCAAAGAGAAGACTGACTTCAGGTCTGCCAAATTTAAAACAGTTATCATACACTGAAATGGAGACGTTAAGTAGGCAGTCACATAAACTAGTTTGTAATTTAAGGTTTTGTCTATACTGGAGATATATATTTAAGAGCCAAGATCCTATCGAGGATATCTAATTATTAATGGTAAGAAGGTCTAGGATAGACCCTGAGCAGGGTAGAGAGAGAGTCAGCAAAGAAGTCTTAGAAGAGCATCCAATAAGGCAGAGGAAACTAGTAGAGTACTTTCTTATGGAAGTGCAAAAAGGAGAATGTTTCAGATTCAAGCCAACTGGGTGAAATATATTGAGTTCTGCTGACAGCTGTTGAAATATTCAGTTGGCTACATAGATATGCCCACTTGGATGTATCACAAGTATCTCCAGAAAGTTTGAGTTATCTTAGTCTTTTCTACATCCACCTTTAATCTATCATAAAACTCCTTTTGACTCTACTTTCAAAACATATACTGAATAAAACATCTCACCACTTCTGCTACCCTTTCCATCTAAGCTATTGCTATTACTCAACTAATTGCACAGCTTCATAGTCTCCATCTTTACATCTTATGTCCCTTTGGTTCATGTTGAACATTGAATGATCCAGTTAAAATATAACTCATCTTATACCACTTATCAGTTCTCACTCAGGACAAAAGCCAATGTACTTAAATGACCTAGAATACATGAGCTGGCACGTGCCACACTACTTCACTGACATCATTTCCTGCAACTTTACCTCCCATTATCTTTTCTCCAGCCACAATGGCTGTCCTAGGACATGCTAGGCAACATCTCACCTCAAAGCTTTTTAGGAAATCTTTCATATGGATGGCAAATAAACACATAAAAAGATGTTTGACATTACTAGCCATTAAGGAATTGCAAATTGAATCACAATGAGACAACACTATACAACTATCAGAATGGTTAAGCAAACTGTAATGGCAATACCAAATGCTGGCAAGGTTGCAAAGAAACTTGATCACTCATACATTGCTTGTGGGAATGTAAAATGGTACAGACATTCTGCAAAACAGTTGGGCAGGGTTTTATTTTTATAAAATTAAACATGCAATCCAGCAGTTGCTCTCTTGAGCACTTTTTCCCAGAGAAATAGAAACTTATGTTCAAGTAAGAACCAGTATACAAATGTTTATAGCAGCTTTATTCATAGTAGTTAAAAACTGGAAACAATGCAAATCTCTTTCAATGGAGTGAATGTTTAAACAAACTGTGGTACATCCAGATCAAAGAATATTACTCAGAAATAAAAATGAACACGCTATTGATAAATGCAACAACTTCAATGAACTTTAAAAGGATTATGATGAATGAAAAATGCCAATCCCAGAAGGTAATATATTGTATAATTCTGCTCATTTAACATTCTTGAATGGCAAAATTATAAAGATAGAGAGCAGATTAGTCATGGTCAGAGGTTAAGAATGGGAAAGATGGCAGAAGGGAGGTGGATGTGATTATAAAAAGGAAGCACAACAGATCCTTGTGGCAATGGCACTATTTTGCATATTTAATATGATGGCATTTACACAAACATACATATCTGTTAAAATTGCATACAGCTAAGTAAACACATGCACATACATGTGTATAAAATTGGGAAAATATGAAAAAGATCAGTGGATTATATTGTGTGTGTGTGGTTTTTTTTTTTTTTTACTTGTGACATTGTTCCTTATTTTCACAAGAGGTTATCAGGGATTGAAATTGAAATTGAATGAAGAGTACACAGGATCTTTCAATATGATTTCTTAGAACTTCATGTGAATCTATACTTATCTCAACATTTTAAAAAAGGTTAATTCGAAACCTTTATGTTCTGTTTTTTTTTCTGTGTAGTATTCTAATGTATGCATATATCTCAATTATCAATTTGAATTGTGATATACGTTTGCTTTTTCTTCCACTTTTGACTAATATGAATAATGTTTTAAATAAATAATCTATACATATATTTTAATGTACATCAGGATATCTCAGCCTTGACACTATTGCCATTTTGGTCTAAAAATTCTCTTTTGTTGGGAGTCTCTACTGTATGTTGTCAGATGTTTAGCAGCATCACTGGTGTCTACCAATTAAATGCCAGTAGCACCTCCTCTCCAAATTTTGAAAGTCAAATATGTCTCTAGATGTTACCAGATACATTTTGGGGACAAAATCACTCCTGAATGAGCACCACTGATTTACATAGCTGTACACTTTTCAACGGTGTAAAAGTGGAGTGGAATTGCTCTTAATCATTACCTTTAAATCAAGATAGAGAATGTGATTTTTTTTTCCAAAATTATTTCACCCATTTGTATGCCCATCACCCATTTGTATAAAAATTACCATTTTTTATATCCTTGTCAGCATTAGGTATTATCAGACTTTTAAATTTTATCCATTCTGTTATACTGGCAGTGAAATCTCATTATCAATTTAATTTGCATTCTTTCATTATTAATGAAGTTGTCCATCTTTTTAAAAGTATCTTTATTGGTCACTTGAATCTACTCTTTCATAGTGTCTGCAGATCTTTTGACTGTGCTTCCATGGGTTTAAATATTTATAACTTTTGTAGCAGTTTTGTAAAAAATTATTTTAATGCATTTTGGATATAAGCACCCTGTATGCTGTGTCTGCACACACATACACATACACATACACATACGCATACACACATATCATATTTTCTCCCACTCACTGGTTTCCCTTGACAATGTGGTTTCACAGTAGGAAGATGCATAGACCAAGAATAGCTAGAACATTCTTGAAAAAGAAGAAGGTGGAAAAACCTGTTCTATTGAATATCAAGAACTACTGAAGCCACATTAACCAAGAGAGTCTGGCATTGGCCCAACCGTAAATAAATAGACCAGAGGAAGAAAATAAAAAACCCAAAACAAACTCACACATATTCAGATGCTTGATTTGAGAGAAAGATCACATTACAGAGGAATGTAAAGACTCATATTTCAATAAATGGACATGGGAAATTAGTATATATTTGGGAAGATGAAACATAATTCCTACAGTATACCATACACAAAAATCAATTTCTGATAATTTATGAACCTAATTTGAAACAATAAAGCATTTAGGAGATAATATTTCTAAAATCTTAATAAACTTGGACTTCCTGTTGGAAACTAAAACTCTAATAAACTTGTTGGAAACTGGCTCTTAAATGGGACACAAATTTGACTACTTTAAATTAGGAAGTATTTATCAGCACTTCATTACTTGCTGTTCCCCTGCCTGTCCACATAGCTCACTCCCTCCCTTTCTTTACTGTCTTTCTCTCAGTGAACCTGTTCTTGACCTCCCTATGCAAAATTGTGGTGCTCCCTCTCCACCACCATTCACAGTCCCCATCCTCCGCTCCTGCTTTGTTTCTCCTCAGCATTCAACACCATCTAACATGGTGAAGCTCCTGGATGGAAGACATTTTTGCCTTTTTTATTTTAATGCTGTATTCTCAGTACCTAACTCAGCAGTAATTGGCAAATAGGAGACACTAAATAAACAGGAGTTGAAAGAATAAATCATTAAAAAGTCAGGAAACAACAGGTCCTGGAGAGGATGTGGAGAAATAGAAACACTTTTACACTGTTGGTGGGACTGTAAACTAGTTCAACCATTGTGGAAGTCAGTGTGGCAATTCCTCAGGGATCTAGAACTAGAATACCATTTGACCCAGCCATCCCATTACTGGGTATATACCCAAAGGACTATAAATCATGCTGCTATAAAGACACATGCACACGTATGTTTATTGCGGCATTATTCACAATAGCAAAGACTTGGAACCAACCCAAATGTCCACCAATGATAGACTGGATTAAGAAAATGTGGCACATATACACCATGGAATACTATGCAGCCATAAAAAATGATGAGTTCATGTCCTTTGTAGGGACATGGATGAAATTGGAAATCATCATTCTCAGTAAACTATCGCAAGAACAAAAAACCAAACACTGCATATTCTCACTCATAGGTGGGAATTGAACAATGAGATCACATGGACACATGAAGGGGAATATCACACTCTGGGGACCGTGGTGGGGTGGGAGGAGGGGGGAGGGATAGCATTGGGAGATATACCTAAGGCTAGATGAGGAGTTAGTGGGTGCAGCGCACCAGCATGGCACATGTATACATATGTAACTAACCTGACAATGTGCACATGTACCCTAAAACTTAAAGTATAATTAAAAAAAAAAGATTTTTATGTAGGGCAAGAAAATCTAATCTTTCCTTGAGAATTCTTGCTTTAATTTATTGTGCTTATTATTTTAAAAATATATTTGAATGACCTCAAAAAAATGTATAGCTTATTTTTGTTTTATAATCACTGTAAATTTTTTAAATAAAACTGTCCAAGTGCCTAAAAAAAAAAGAATAAATATTCCACTTACATACTATCTCTTATTTTCATCTTTTGTTTTTCATATACCCAGTGCCCAAACAGAAACCTGTGTATGGCATCAGATGGTTCTCTCACCTGCCCTTCATAAACAACCAGGTTTCAATGTATCTTAAATGTGTTTCTATTTTTATCCACTGATTTCCCCCAGTCCAGGATGTTGTCATTGCGAAGCTAGACTACTGTAGCCACCCTGGTTGGCCTCACTCCATTGTACTTCCCCCTTTGAAATAATCCCCTCTCTGCAGTCTGAATGATAACATTTCTTAATACTGACTAAAGGAAAACCTCGAATGCAATCTCACCCATTGTCCTCAAGATGAAATTCATGCTCTTTACTGTGGTTCTCAAAGCCTTCATATCTTCATTTACCAGCTTCATCCTTAACCTATTCCTATTCCTTTTCCTACCCTTCCTACTCTCACCCTACCCTATTAGATTCTTGTTCATCCCCCTATCTTTGCTCTTGGCAGATCTCAACTTGAATATTTCTTCCAAGCTGTCTTCGCATTCCGCTGAAGTCCTGGTTGAGTTGTTTTGCTCTTTTCCTGGTATACTCCCAGAGCCACCTGAACTTCCTCCCTGACACTTTATCACACAATATTTGATTGCTGGATACTTCCCTGTGGGTGTGTCCCACACCGAATGTAAATAAGATGACCATAAGGACCATGACTGGCTTGGCCTTGATCCTAGCAGAATCCCGGGTTATTTAGGTCTCAGCAAATATTGAATAGGGTCTGCTTTCCTCTATAGAAAACTCTGAGTTTGCAACAGAGAGAATCTACTTAAAATAGTGTGAAATTTAAAAGAAAATAGAGCACTAAGGCCAGAATTGATATCTTTGTGTAGATAATTACATGAACATATGTGATCCACATGGTCAAAATAAGAATTTTCTAGAAATCATTAATAATTTTAATATTAAAATTCTTATAATTATTGTTAAAGAAGACAGCATTGAAACAAATTGATAGGGTTATTTTTCTTTTATGTTTTCTCAGTATTATCATTACTTTCAACACCCAAGAATGGCACAAATGTAGACATAAAATGTTAATGATCATGCAATTTGAATTTCAAGCAATTTGGATTTTGTCTATTCTCGGAAAAATTATTTTGAATTTAAGTAAAAGTTTAACCTGTTTGAAATAGACCTCATAGTAATGGATTCGAAATAATGTCTAAATGTAAAATAGTGTTTCTATTTCTGGTTATCATTAACTTTGGAAATCAAAATATACAATTGCTTGCAAAGAGATGACCACCTCAAAATATCTAGGTAGGCTGCTTTCAAGGTGTGTCCTTTCTTCTAATTTGCTATTCCAGAAAATATGAGAAGAAATTAATTCAGTGCAATTCATAACTGCAGGTAAAAGAGATGTATTAAATCAAGGCACTTTCCAAAACCATATCCTTCCTAAAACGTGGCATATTTCTCCTAAACTGAATATGGCAGCAAAACTAAAGGCAAAAGTCATTTTGTATACTCCTGAATATGGAACAAAACTGCTCTTCAATTCAGGGCTTACTCTATAGTAGTAGTAGTGTCTGATAATAGGGAAATGCTTGACAACAGTTCTGACAATCACTGAGGAGGATGCAGTGACAAGGGTATACTTAGGCACATATGGTGGGAACTGACCCTTATTCAGAGTTTCTGGAAATTGATATGATCCCAGATTGACAAAATTGCAGGGTATGATCTGCCTCTGGAGTCCAGGGAGGTTCCTCAGGGAGAGCCTGGTGCTAGGACATATGTATCATGACACTTGCAGAGGACAGCTGAATGGGCGAGTGTGATACAAGTTGTCTGACCGTCACAGAAAGCAAGACATTTTTCACCTTTCAGTGAGTGAGGGGCATCCCTCATGCAGAAACATTAGCAAATCACACCAATGTAAATGGTCACCCTGAACACTGGTGTCCACAGAATAAGAATCTCTGTCACCCAAACTGTTAGAAACCATATTTTTACTCCTACTGATGACTCTAAGCTGTGCATTACATGCTAAAAGATAATATTTAGAAGAGAATTTAAGAGAGGTGGAGTGAAATGGCCTAATGTGTATTTAAAAGGAACTATATTTTTTCAGTGTTCACTATTATACCAAAAGGAAATTCTGAAGGTAAAAATAGTGCTGTTCAAGGTCCTGAAGGATAAATTTGACTGTTTCTACAGAAAACTCACACTTATTTTGGCAACCAAGCAGTGTTAAATTTAAAAGAAAGTTATGTATGTTTTTGTATGTGTGTGTATATATGATTCATATATGACACATAAAACAAGGACTGCTACAAGAAATTCCACAGAAATCCAAATGTTTTTATTGTTGTGAAATGCTGTGGAAATGACAGTACTTCCAGAGATATCTCATTCCCAGCAGAAAGGAGTTATGGGCAAACTAACAGAGCCAGAAGAAGGAAATGCCAAAACAAACAAACAAACAAAAATGTAACTAAAGGGAAGTGCTATCCAAATCCTGGGCATATAGATAATACTGTCAAGGAAGTTAGGTCCATCAGTTGCCCTCTACCATATCTGGCAATTCAATAAAAAGCTGGACTTTCTTTTTTAGCTCTATTTCCTTCTAGCTCAATCACAAGCATCTTAGGACATTATAATTAAATATATTTAAAAAATATATATGTATATAGATATAGCTACATATACACATACACACATAAATATATATATACATATACACATATACATATATATTTTATATATATAATCTCACTGTTTTGAATTTACAAAATATTAAAATTCATTTTTTTTCTCAGAATGGTTGGAACATAAGCTACTCTGATTAAGTAAATGCTATATTTGGCTTAGCCGAGATTTATTACATATAATGTGTGATATATCCAATTTCAAAGACTGTGAATCTGGTAAATAAACACAATACACTCATATCTTCAATATCCTTTAGTTTTTTAGATGGTCTAGAATATGCTTAAGTATTTTTCAGTAAATGTGTTATTAGAAAAATATTTTAAACACTTTACTATTTTAAAGTATTACTAATAAACATTAAAACCAAATGCCATTTAGAGTTCAAAATTCTAAATAACGTAATAAAAATATTTTTATGATTTGAAGCGTGCTTGTATTATTTATACTTATATTTGCAATTGGCCTGTTTACAAATTTTGGTCATATAGGAGGTGATTACTTAACCTCAGATTGTTCAAATTCCAATCCTTAATATCTTAATTTTTCTGTCGGCTTTTGAATAATGTCTCACCACAATCTCTATTAAAAGAGTGTGAGGATATGTAAAAAAACACACACACAAAATACAACTTACAATATATAACGTATTACACCTACTGTATTTCCCATTTTATAGATAAGAAAACTCAGTTCTGGGATTTTAAGAGACTTCTTTAGATGCACAAAGCTAACAAGTGGTAGACTTCTAGCCCATCAGGACTGATTGAAAAGACAATATTTTTTGTCATGTAAAACAGGCTAATAGAAAATTTTATACTGATTTGGAAGTTTAAAAGTAAAAAATAAAATTAATGCTAAATTTTAATAAAATGGTTTTCTCTAAGTAGTAATAAAATGTTTCTTTAAAAAGGACATTTCCAGATATTTTGCATTCCCAATAGGAATGGGTGATGGGCCAACCACTGCAGCTAAGGTCATCACAAAGCCGGCGGTATGAGATGGGATTTTTACCCAGGTCCTGTGGCTCCCGAGTTTTGTACTCGTAAGCACTTTGCTGTAATGCTTCTACTACTAGTTAAGTTTTGCCAGTTACTAGAAATGGTGCTGAAGTGATTGGTAAAAATTTCTTTACACTACTGATTAATATTACATTTGTGAACTCTCCCTACACTGAAAAAAACCTGTTCCTTTTCATATTACAGACTATTGGCAATCAGCTATAATTTTATCTAAACTGATGCAGACAATTAATTATGTAAAATTAATAACTACGAATTCAGTGATTCAATATTAAGTAATAGAAAAGAATGAGTTATAATTACTATATTAATTGGCTGAATGTAAATAATTGTAAAGGTATTAAAGGTAATTTATTCTCCCAATTAGATAATCATTTTCCTAAAATTATTAATTACATTATGAATTTATTCCACAAATTTGTTTAAAATAATTCATATACAGGTAGCCCAACCTCACTTAAATATGAGTTACTTTAAATTTCACATAATAGGAATCAAATTAGCATTTTCTTTTACTTACCTTACCATAAATATGCAGATAGTGCATATTGGAAAACATTTACAATTCTTTAGCTATTAGAAGAAAGAAACTCCGTCAAATATAGTATAATGATGCCCTAAGACAATTATAATGAAGTAATAACTGACGTTAGCCATGTACTAAAGTGTGACATCTTGAATTCAGTTGCCAGTATAAACTACAATTACCAAATCACTCAGTGGTTTAGAAAATCAAACCATATTCTCTCTAGCTATTCTTCTGTCTTGGCATTACCTTCTAAATTTCAGGCTTACCCAGGTCTGCTGTGGTGTAGCAACTGCCTACATTTATTGATAAGCAAATATTTTCTGATCTGTTGCCACAAAGGAAGGAACACCCAAACTGGGAGGCCAGATTAAAAATTGAAATCTTGTCAAATGTCCAATTCTCAGCATGACTTATTATTTCGTATTGTCATTTTCTGTACCCACAGAGTTAAGTCTTGTTAATTTTAGCACATTTAAAAGAATCCTAAATCATGGGTTTAAAACTAATGGGGTTGAACAGACATTTATTTATCCTGCAAAGCAGGCCAATAAACAATTTTATGTTTCCAAATGCTAATTTGGAAGTTTGAAAGTCAAAGAATGTATTGCTAATGTTAAGTAAAAAGGATTACATGAAGTAGATAGAAAAACAAATATACGCATGCTGAAAAAACATTCCTTCATGATCCATGTGATGCCCACTTTTAAAACTGAAGAGAAATAACAGAAAATATTGAGCTTCAGTTCTTCAATTGGCACTTAAATTGCAGGGTCTTGAGAGGTGAGAAAAAGGCATGAAACAGTCTGTGTTGCCTCAGATCCTTAGGTCAGAAACAAAATTCTTATCTGAAAACATAAGTTGGAATTTGTGGTCCAAGAGACTGTCATGATTCACCTGGCACATTGGATTCATCTTTTGCTTACACTTAAATCTTTTCTAGTATTCGTTTAAGTCAGTAACATATTAAGTTTAAAAAAAAAAAAAAAGACAGTGAACATTGATTCCCTTAAATGGAGTTCTAAGAAAGTTGAGAATTTACCAAGTCAGGCACATTTTCAGTCTTCATAAGGAAAGCTTTAATTTACAATCACTGTGAAACCCCATGATACACTAAAATAGTACATTGTCAAAAGTACCAAACTATTGGGAAAAAGATGTTAATGTGATGATATTTCTAATTTTAGTCTATCCCTATATTACAGTCCTATAGCACCTTTTCTCCAAGGAGATCAGAATGCTTTATATTTAGAATAAGACGGAAATACAAATCAAAGTGAAAGTTCCCCCAGAATTATGTTGTAAAGATTAAGAGCCACAGAAGAAGAGATAAAGGGGATCAGAAGAAAATAGAAGCATGAGCAATAGGAATCCATGCAGACCCTGGCAAGTTGTCTGACTTAAGCGTTGCTGCTGCTACCTTCTCTAAATTTAGTAGTAAGGACAGACAATAGGGGCTATTCAAGGGAAACCTCTTGTTTGGTCCAGTCTAATACATCTTGATGTAGCACCATATTTTAACCATTTCTATCCTTCCCCAGTGTCATTAGGGCTTAGTTCTCCAATTCCCTCAGATTATCAAAGGTTAAGGCTTGTCTTATGAGTTGTATTTTGTACATGTGGTTTAGTGACTGATAATAGTAAGAGGGAGGGTCATTCAGAGAGTACCCGCAACTATTACAAACATCTTCAGGATATCTTTATTCTGGTACTTCTCAGAAGAAGGTATGGCTTTATGCAAGTATTTTCTTTCTATTTGATTATGATAAAATGTTTTTTGATACCAATGGATGCCAATGTAAAACTTCCAATAATTCAGAAACAAACACAATTTTCATTCTCGCTTATCGAATTCTATTAATATATATAGACAGGGAATCTGAATTCAGATGTGTTATGTTCAAATCATGGCACATTAATGCCACTAATTACTACCTAAATTAGCAAGTTATTTAATCCCTCTGTGCCTCAGTTTTGGCATTTTTCCACTGGGTATAAAATGCTTCCTACCTCAGATTGTTCTGAGGGTTACTATGTGGCACATAGAAATAAATCAATACATTTATCTATTAAGTGCATGGGAAATATTTTTTATTCAGGGTCCTAACACAAGCAGAAAAATATCTAGACTCATTGACAGCTGGAAACACTCCATGCCCTGCCTCTAGGGACCAGAAGCTCACCTTTGGAAACTATGGCTATATTATAGGACTTCCTGTAGGGAGTGTTGGGTTAAATCCTGTCAAGTAATAATTTGTAAGGATGTTTTGAGAGATCATCAAAGGAGGTATGCCATTATGTTGGAAAGATCTTGATTACAGCAGAGTTGCTTATTCAACATTAACCTACATAGCCTAGTGCAAAAATAATAGTAAAGAAATAAATATTTAAAAAGAATAGCACTCATTTATGTGTTCTCAACAACTTTCTGCAGTGCTCTGAAGTAAGGCACAGGTTCATCTGACCATCACAAAAATAAAAATTGAAATTGTATTATACTTTTTAGAGGACTTTTAATACAAATTTTATACAAAGTTTCCAAGGAGAAGCTACATATATTAAAATATTAATTATTATATCAGTTTGATACCTTAGGATAGTTAGAAAACTTCGATCAAGTTCCTTAAAAAACAGAGCAAACTGCATGTAACACAAGACCTCTTCTCTTCCGTGTCTCTGCTACAAGTTCCCCTAGAGGTAGGGCTGAGAATACCAGGCTATGCAACTAAGTCTAGAGTCCCTGGGAACCCACAGAAGACACTATGATCTGGGGTTTGTTCTGACACCCTACACCAATTTAGCATAAGGCTGATTTCAGGCAGGACAAAAATAGTAATAGAGGCTCCAATTCATGTCAGGCACAGTAAATCTATTTTGGATTCTCACTGTAAATAATAAACAAAGTAATGAGACATAAAGATTTCCATGTCTTAATTATGCTGAAATCAAGAAGTAGACCTGAGCTGATTGACAGAATATGCCCACGGGAAGGTATCTAATGTGTTCAGAACAGTATGGAATACTATGAAAGTTCAAATGTCCATTCCCCTTCCCCACATGCTTTCTGAATTGGAAGTTTTATGTGCAACAACAATTCTTAAGCAATAATTCTAAATATACTTTCTATTGGAAAATAAAAAATAATTATTATCTTTACTATCTGGTCAGATGCTATGATTTAAAACCTGGGCTACTTCATCTCTTAATTCTCATTCTATTTCTCTCATTCTATTCAATTATTCCCTTATTTCAAAGACTTTCCTAAGTTAAATGAACATTTTAAATTTTCTAACAGCTATTCTCAGTCTGGCTTCCCTCCCAGGTCTGGAGTCAGCACATTGAGACACTGCACTTTTCTTCATTATTGATTGATAAGTGACACCACTTTCCTGGGTTCACAGTCAGAGACGCAAGAACAGACAGTCCGGCTACACCGTGGCGTTTAACACACACACACACATACACACACTACTGAAATTACAGTTCCTTTTTAAAGTAGGAAAGCAATCTAATACAGGTATAAACTATTAAATATTTCACATATCTAACAGTTTCAAAGGAACAGTTGAGTTTTTCTACTATTGATTCTAGTGGTTTGCACCCAATTATTCATTCATTCATACAGTCAACATACTTGAGTGCTTATCAGACATCAGGCTCTATGGATACGCTAGAAGTTATGAAAGTGTTTGGTGTACATGGAATGTCTGAGCTGGACAGTGGGAGAAAGAAATGGTGATAGCCTGAGTGGGAGGAGATGAGACCAGAAGAACACATGGAGGCAGATTTTGCACACCCCAGATGCACAACTACATAATTTAGATCATATCCTACAGACATCTTGGAACCACTGGAAATTTTCAGATTTGAAGATGATAGATTTATCTTTGATGATTTTGGGGCAATAATTATGAGTGTTCTATGGAGACTGGATTGGAGTAGACAGAGAGGCTGGGGATTCCAGATCAAACAATGTTAAATGCAACAAAGATAGACAAGCTTAGATTAAAAAAAAATGCCTAGAAACAAATTTAACCACGGAGGTGGAAGACCTTTAGAGGGAAAGGTTCAAAGCACTGACAAAAGAAATTGAAGAGGATGCAAACAAATAGAAAGGCATCTCATGTTCATTCATCAAAAGAACTTATATTGTTAAAATGCCTATACTACCCGTAACAGTCTACAGATTCAATGCAATCCCCATCAAAATGCCAACATCATTTTACACAGAAATAGAAAAAAAATCCTAAAATTCATATGGAACAAAAAAAGAGTCTGAATAACCAAAGCAAAAGAAACACAGTGGAAGGCATCATGCTATCTGACTTCAAAATATATTACAAGGCTATAGTAACTCAAACATCAGAGTATTGGCATAAAAACAGACACATAAACCAATAGAACAGAATAGATAACCCAGAAATAAATTCATGTACTTACAGAGAACTGATTTTTGACAAATGTGTCAAGAACATACATTAAAGGAAGGGCATCCTCTCTAAAAAATGTTGCTAGAAAAATTGAATATTCATATGTGGAAGAATAAACTGGGCCTGTGTCTCTCACCATACGTATAAAACAATTCAACATGAATTAAAGACTTAAATGAGAGACCCAAAACTGTAATACTACTAGAAGAAAATGTAAAGAAAGCACTTCAGGACATTCATCTAGGAAAAGATTTTGTGGCTAAGACCTCAAAAGCACAGACAACAAAAACAAAGAAAAATGGGAGTATAGTAAACTAAAATGCTTCTGCAGAGCAAAGGAAACACAGGATGAAGAGATAACCTGTTAAATGGAAGAAAATATTTGTCAAACTATTCTTCGAATGAAAGACTAACATTCAGAATGTATAAGAAACTCAAACAAATCAACAATTAAAAAATAGCAAATACTATTAAAAAGTGGGTAATGGATGTGAAAAGAAATTTCTCAAAAAAGACATACGAATGGCTAACAGGTATTTGAAAATATGCTCAACATTACTAATCTGGGAAAGGCAAATCAAAGCTGCAATGAGATATCAATATCAATGAAATATACCATATTAATGAGATATCATTTCGTCCGAGTTAAAATGATCATTATTAAAAAGACAAAAGAAAACAGATGCTGGCAAAGATGTGAAAAAAAGGGAACCCTCATACACTGTTTGTCATAATGTAAATTAATACAACCATTATGGAGGACAGTTTGGAGACTCCTCAAAAAACTAAAAGTAGAGATACTGTAGGATCCAGCAATCCTACTTCTAGCTATATAACCAAAGGAAAGGAAATCAGTATATTGAAGGGATATCTGCACTCCCATGTTTATTGCATCACTATTTACCATAGCTAAGATTTGGAAGCAACCTGTGTCCATAAACAGATGAATGGATGAAGCAAATGTGTTACATATATACAATGGAGTACTATACAGTCAAAAAGAAGAATGAGATTCTATCACTTGCAAAAACATGGATGGAACTTTCATTATGTTATGTGAAATAAGCCAGGCGCAGAAAGTCAAACTTTGCATGTTCTCACTTATTTGTGGGAGCTAAAAATTAAAATAATTAAACTCATGGAGATAGAGAGTAGAAGGATGGCTACCAGTCGCTGAGAAGGGTACTGTTGGGGGGGTGGTGGAGAGGGGAAGTGGGGATGGTTAATGGTTAATAAACAAAAAATAGAATGAATAAAACCCAGTATTTGCTAGCACAACAGGGTGACTATAGTCAAAAATAATTTAATTTTACATTTTAAAATAACTAAAAGAGTATAATTGTTGTAACACAAAGGATAAATGCTTGGGGTGATCAATAACCCGTTTACCCTAATGTGATTATTATTATGCATTACATTCCTGCATCAAAATATTTCATGTAAACAAAATATATAAAACTGCTATGTACCCACAAAAATTAAAAATAAAAAGTATCCCAAAACCCAAAGAAACAAAAACTATATAGCTCTAGGTCTACCCTGTATCATCAGCCCTAAATACACAATAAAATTCCCTCGGGACCTCTCCACCTGATAGCTCCTCAGGCATCTCAGACACAACTGCATCCTATACTCCAGACCAGGGTTACCTACTTACTCCCTATTTACATTTTGTGCTGCATAATTCTTTTTCTTATGTGACTGTTTTGTGTACTGTAGGATGTTTAGCAACAGCCATGGCCTCTATTCAGTACACATGACTAGTGCCCTGATATGGTTTGCCTGTGTCCCCACCCAAATCTCATCTTGAATTCCCACGTGTTGTGGGAGGGGCCTGGTGGGAGGTAATTGAATCATGGTGACAAGTCTTTCCTGTGCTGTTCTCATGATAGTGTGTAAGTCTCACGAGATCTGATGGTTTAAAAAGAGGCATTCCCCTGCACAAGCTCTCTCATTTTTTTGCCTGCCGCCATCCACGTAAGATGTGACTTGCTTCTCCTTGGATTCTCCCAGGATTGTGAGGCTTCCCCACAAGTGGAACTGTAAGTCCAATTAAACCTCTTTCTTTTGTAAATTGCTCAGTCTTGGGTATCTCTTTATCAGCAGCGTAAAAGCGGACTAATACAGGTCATTTCCCCCAGTTGTGAAAAGCCAAAATATCATTCAATATTGCCAAATATCTCCAGTGGAGAACCAGTGCTCCAGACTGACCTAGATAACATGATTCTCTAAAAATACGATTTTACACACTCTGTCCCCTGGAGGAGATAGCTCCCTGGTTTCCTACCAAGATGTCTCTTCTATCCATCAGTAACCATGTTGAGTGTTAACATTGCCTGAGAAATTCTCCTTTCTGACAACACAGTATCATTTCTACACTGCTTTTATTCCACAAATATAATAAAAAAGATTTTATCATAATTATTTCTGTGCATTTGTTTGCCACAACTAAACTCTTACAGGTTTCTGGAGGCCTGGCACATGGGAGTTGTTTGTTAACACTTGTTTAAATAAATAAATAAAAGTTTCCACATATAATAGTAACATTATCTATTAAAGTTTCACTGTTAGAGGTTATCTTTTAGAAGCCAACAAGATATTTCTCACTGATTTTTTCCTGTGTTTGTTTATTATTTTTAGTGTATGCCTTTTTTCATCAATTTATTTCAAACTAAGACAGTATCAGTAACCAGCTTTAACTTATTATTTTAATAGGTTTCAAAATTATCAATTACTCACACAAGATATTCTAGATATACTTTACTATTTTAGAAGATGTATATTGAAAATACATGTGGGATTTTCTTTTTTAAAAAAAATTTCAACTTTTATTTTAGGTTCTGGGGCACATGTGCAGTTTTATTATATAGGTAAACTTGTCACCCTGGGGTTTGGTGTACAGATTATTTCATCACCTAGTTACAAAGCATAGTACCTGACAAGTTTTTTTTTTCTTTTCTGAACTTCTCCTTCCTCCCTCAAATAGGCCACAGTGTCTGTCGTTCCCCTCTTTCTTTTCATGTGTTCTCATTTTGTAGCTCCCACTTGTAAGTAAGAACGTGTGGTATTTATTTAGTTTTCTGTTCCTGCATTAGTTTGCTGAGGATAATATTTTCAGTGCTCTTAGCAATATAATAATGTTCTTCATTTTTATGTCATCTTTTATCAGGAGATTACAAAAACATTTAAGTTAATTCCTACACCTCTTACTAAGGAAGGTAAGTGAGTTCGTTTCCATTTCGTTTGTTTGAATAAATAAAACTCAGTACTTTTTCTAGAAAATTTTTGACAGTCCTGAGATTAGCAGTAGGAGTGCCTGTCACCAGACCTGCTCTCATGTTGCAGAGCTCTTGGAACTATTAGCTGGAATAACTAGGTTTAGTGGACTAGACTTCAACTCTGTGGTAACACATTGAGAAGAACCACATGTGGAACTTGTCAGAGATTTTCGTCAGGTCTCAAATTCATGCTGAGCTAATAATATAAGACTTCTTCCTTCTTAATAGTCTCAATGCATTACGTCTGTTGTCATCATAGACTTCTATTAAGATTTTTAGTAGAGATTAGAGCAGGGGTCCCCAACACCCAGGAAGCAGACCAGTATCGCTCCATGGCCTGTTTGGAACTGGGCCCACAGCAGGAGGTGAGCTGCAGCAGCATTACCACCTGAGCTCTGCCTCCTTTCAGATTAGAGGCAGCATTAGATTCTCATATGAGCACGAACCCCACTGTGAACTGCTCATGAGAGGGATCCAGGTTGTGCTCTCCTTATGAGAATCTAACTGGATTAGATTAGTTAGATCTAGAGGTGGAACAGTTTCATTCCAAAAGCATCCCTTCCCCCACCCCCACACCAGCTGTGGAAATATTGTCTTCCATGAAACTGGTCCCTGGTGTCAAAAAGTTTGGGGACTACTGGGTTAGAGCGTTCTAGATGGTCCCAAGAGAAAGGTGTGTGTGTGTGTGTGTGTGTGTGTGTGTGTGTGTGTGTTTAAACAAACAAAATGTTTCTCATTAATAAGATACTTCTTCCTAATTGCTTTTGTAGTTTTAAGCCTGGGAGCATCAGTCCACTACTAGGGGATTACTACAATGGCTTTAAATTCTGAGTCTTAACTGATAAAATTCTCAACAAATAAAGTTGAGCCTAGAGTAAGATTTCCAATTACAGTAATATAGTAGCGAATTAGCACTAGGCATGCACTATGTTATATGCAAATTGAAGCCAAGTCCTTGGGTCAACTTCTCTGGTATACAGGGGGATGAAGCTGTCCATCAAATTGGCAAGATCTCTAGAGATAAAAACCTTCAGGTTGGGGAGATAACAAACCACTGAAACCCTTTTTAAAACAATAATTTTTCATTATGACTTAAAAATATGAATATACTGAACATAGCAATCTCACTAGTTACCTGTTATAGAAAAATGAGAAATCTTTTCTCAAAAACAAAATCATATGTATGTAGGGACCAATGGACAGTGATGCTTATCACAGCATTTTATTTTGTAATAGCAATAAATTATAAGTGATCTGGATGGCCACTAATGGGGGAATAGGCTTAATAAAAGACAAATACAGGACAGGTTATTTTGAACATTTCCAGTTGCCAAATTTATGGAACCATAGGTATATAACATTTTAAGTGTAAACCTAATATTCATTACGGACTTAAATTTCTTTCTTGGCTCATTGCTTTGGATCTGGGTTCTTCAGAATAATGAAATAATTCTGTTTGGGAAACAGTTTAGAATTGAAGTTGGTTGTGGGTTGGTGGGGGGGCAGGGATCCTTTCTGGATCCTAATTTATTATTCCCCAAGGCAGTCTCCTGAATGAATCTTTTTCCTTTGTTGTATAAGAGCCTTCAAAAGCAGCGAAGAACGTTCATTTTTCTCCTTAATCTTGTTACTTTGCCAGGAATAGCACAGGGGTCCCTTTAGCGAGTGAGACTAAGGGTACTAAAGTGGTTGGAAATCACTGAAAACAGTAGCAGGTTTATTTGAGCAAAATCGGCAGGGTGGTGTAATATACATTTTTAAAAATGCATTTTCATTAAAATTAAAAAATAGCTTCCAAACAAACTCTGGAAAGGGCTCCAAATGCAGCCTTACAAACCCCAAATGAAATCAATAAAAAGAAACCAGCCAAGCAGCAAGTTGAGAAAACACCAATTAGAGTTTTTAACAAACAGAGAAGCTCGCTGTGGGGTACAGTTTTTAAATCAGACAAGAGAAATTTGGGCTTTTTTCTCTACCTCGGCTCTGCTGTACTGTGCTCTTGCTGGAACTGAAATTTATGGGATTCAGAATGCACCCCAGGAAGAAAACACAAACAAGTGGGTGCTCTGGGCATTGTATCTGAGCAGATGAAAGCAAATATTATTCTGATAGCTTTTCATTTTGCCCTCCAAGGAGCTCTGCGTTATTATCCACGACTAGGGATTTTAATAGTCAAACTACCACAAATTTGTCAACACTCAATTTCTGCCTGGTTACAGAGTACAGCTTCCATGCATGGAGGTTAACACAGGTTTCTCTAGCCAAGGAATTTTTTGAAGCAAATCATACGTGCATAGTCTGTTGCAGCTAATGTGCCTCCATTGATGACGCCACACTACGTTGGCAGGTAGGTAAAGTTCATCTTCAGTCATACCTCCCATCCCAGGCCTCAGCTGGGCTAAACACTTCCGGATATAGTCCTGTGCCTGCCTGGCTGGCTCTCTTCGGAGCTTTATTTACCTATTTCCTATCAAAACTACCCTATCTTCTTGTACCCCCTGAAATAAGCTTTGTGCTTATTTAAGGTAGTCATGAAAATATGATAGTCATGAAAATAGATAGACATGAAAAGTCACCCTGTCAGTTCTTAGGAAGCCAGTGCTTTTGTTTCACTTCCACTTAAAAAAGAGGCATTCACAAAACCCGAAGAATAATAAAGCAATTTCTATGTGTAGAGTATTTTCTCAATTATTTGTATTTCTTTATATAGATATGTGACTATATGCATATGCATGTATATATGTATATGTATGTACATATAAATGTACATATAAACATATATGTATATTTATGTATATATTGTGCATGTATGTATTTTTTTTTGTCCTCAGACCCTAAGGCTGAGATTGTGGTTTTATGTTTCTATACAATTCTGGTTGTTAAAGAAACATCCTCCATGTTAATTATGTAGCCACATAACCAGGAGCTTTAAATCAAAGCTCATAATCCTTGCTGCTATGATAGGTTATAAAGATGTTTATATTGTATAAGGCCCATTGATCTAAGAATGAAACTTCCGAACTACATCCAGGATCCTATCATTTTCATCACCTCAGCTGGCACCACCCTCACTCTCAAGTCACCGTTTTTTCTTTCCTAATTGTTGTCCTTGCATATATCTTATGTCTGTTCTCAACACATAATCTTTTTAAAATTGTTAATTATTTAAAATCACAAAATCATGGAGTTGTAGTAGATAATCCTTCAAGTTTATTCCATACATAAAATTTTAGAGTACTTAAAATTTAGAGTACAATTTCTTTCTATATAGTCTGTGATGACCACTTCTTTTTAACCTTAGACCTAAGCTTTCATGGTTGGCCTTTTGTAGTCTTTCTTGGTATTGATAGTTGATTTTTTTTTTAATTTTTAACTTTTATAACCTCAGACCTAAGCTTTCATGGTTGGCCTTTTGGTATTGATAGTTGATTTTTAAAATTTTTAACTTTTATAGATTTTAAGAGTACAAGTGCAGATGTGTTGTTACATGGGTATATGGCATAGTGGTAAAATCTGGGTTTTTAGTGTACCTATCATCCAAATAGTATACATTGTACCCAATAGGTGGTATTTCATCCCTCACCTCTCTCCCACCCTCCCACAATTTGGAGTCTCTAATGTCTATTATTCCACTCTGTTTGTCCAGTTGTACCTACTGTTTAGCTCTCATTTATGAATAAGAATATGGAGGTTTTGATTTTCTGTTTCTGAGTCATTTCTTTAAGGAGAATGGCCTCAATTTCCATCCATGTTATCGCAAAAGACACAATTTCATTCTTTTTTATAGCTGAGTAGTATTCCATGCTGTGTGTGTGTGTGTGTGTGTGTGTGTGTGTGTGTGTGTGTGACTTTTAAAACTTCAGTCATCTGTTGATGGACATTTAGGTTGATTCCATGACTTTGCTCTTGTGAATACTGCTGTGATAAACATGAGTGCAGGTGTCTTTTTCATATATTGAGTTTTTTTTTCCTTTTGGTATATACCTAGCAGTGGGATTGCTAGGTAAAATAGTAGTCCTATTTTAAGATTTTTGAAAAATCTCCATTCTGTTTTTTTATACAGGTTTTACTAATTTACAGTCCCAATCCCAACAACAGTGTATAAGTGTTCCCTTTTGTCTGCATCCTCACCAATATCTACTTCTTTTTTTTTTTTTTTTTTGAGACAGAGTCTTGCTCTGTCGCAAGGCTGGAGGGCAGTGATGTGATCTCGGCTCACTGCAACCTTTGCCTCCTAGGTTCAAGCGATCTCCTGCCTCAGCCTCCTGAGTAGCTGGAACTATAGGCACACACCACCATGCCCAGCTAATTTTTGTATTTTTAGTAGAGATGGGGTATCACCATGTTGGCCAGGATGGTCTCAATCTCTTGACCTTGTGATATGCCTGCCTTGGCCTCCCAATGTGCTGGGATTACAGGCATGAGCCACCACGCCCGGCCTATCTGCTGTTTTTAGACTTTTTAATAATACCCATTCTTACTGATGTGAGATGATAATTCCTCGTGTTTTTAATTTGCATTTATCTGATGATTGGTAATGTTGAACATTTTTTCATATCTTTGTTGGCTGCGTGTATTTCTTCTTTTGAAAAATGTCAGTTCATGTCCTTTTAACCACTTTTTAATGAGATTATTTTTATAACCACATTTTAATGAGGTTATTTATTTTTTTCTTGTTGATTTGTTTGATTCTTTGTAGATTCTGGATATTAGCCCTTTATTGGATGCATTGTTTCCAAATATTTTCTTCCATTCTGTAGGTTGTTTACTCTATTGATTATTATTACTTTTTTTTTTTTTTTTTTGCTGTGCAGAAGCTTTTTAGTTTAATTAAGTCCCATTTATCTATTTTTGTTTTGGTGTGTTTTTTTTTTCTTAGAACTTAGTCATAAATTATTTGCCTACACCAAGTCCAGAAGAACCTTTCCTGAGTTTTCTTCTAGGATTTTTTTTTTTTAATTTCAGGTCTTCTATTTAAGTCTTTAATCCATCTTGAATTCATTTTTGTATACAGTAAAAGACAGAGGTACAGTTCCTTTCTTCTGCATATGGCTATTCAATTACCCCAGCACCATTTATTGAATAGAGTTTTCTTTCCCCAGTGCAGCGTTATATTTTTAAAAAGTAAATTACCTCATATCATTCAAACCTTCCAGTGGCTCTTAATTTAACTAAGGTTGAAAACCACCAGAGTCTTTGAATTGTCCAACAGGCTCTAAATGATCTTGTTCCCCTCACCTCTCTGCCCTACCATCTAACTACTCTCCCTTTACTCATCTGGATCATCCATCAGTATTGAGCCCTTACTGTTTCAGGAGCATACCAGTCCTTCTTCCATCTATATCATTCCCTTTGCTTGTAATGTTCTTTTTCTAGATATGCACTTGTTTGACATCTCCACCTTCAAATCTTTACTTATTCAGGCTTATTTTGACCCTTCTATTTAATACTCAACCTACCCACTTCCTCCCTCCCACAAACATCATTCCCTCTTCCAGGTCTGTTAATTATTATTATTATTATTATTTACTATATTTTTGTAGCATTTTCTACCTTGTATACAATGGAATTTAGTTATTTCTTATTTTCATTTTTACTTTCTATCTTCCTTGCCAAAATATAAGCTCCCTGAGGGTGAGGATCTTTAACTTTGTTTGCCAGTCCCTATGTTTAGAAACTGATACATAGTAGATGATCAATAAATATTCAGTAAAAAATGAACACTGTTCAAATACATTCAAAATCATAGATTGCATTTTTCATCTCTAATCAGCGATGCAAGTGTATATGTGGGCATAATTATAACAATTTAATTATAGATTTCTTATTTGAGAGTGTGATGAGATGGATTATATTATTTTTTGATGAGATATGCTTAAGAAAATGTTAGAATGTTTAAAAAGAGAATGTTTTGATTGATTGTTTCCCCTGGCACAACAAACATTTAATGAACAACTACTTTCTCTTACATATTTGAAGTACAACACTGGTAGAGTCATGTCGCAACAATACCAAAGTTGGGTGGTTGAGGCTGACTTGGAAACAAAAGACCACAGTATAGATTGGTGAGTGCAATAGCAGAATCATGCACAAGGAGGAACAGTAACATGCAAGAGAGTCATTCACAAAATGGTAGACACTACTGTGGTTAGATCATGATCCAGGTGAATTCAAAGTAAGTCTTGAGAGCCACCCTGTGTTTTGATATGAAAAGAAATACAGGGAAAACGTAGAGAGGAAATAAAAGGAAGCCATGTATGAGGGCTTGAGATTTTGTTGTCTGTTTTATCCCAGGAGGAAGACTAAGTGCTCTGCCTTCACTCAGGCCAGGCTGTGGGCGCAAGTGCACCAACGGCTTTGAGACTAACACACAGCTCAGAACAAGGTATGACAAGTGAAGGAGGAAAGAAATAAAAAAGACAAAAAAACCCCAAAAACCAAGAGGAAAACAACTCTCTCGCCTTTTCTCTTCCCATAATCTATGAGGAAAAAAAAATCCACAGGGCCCATTGTGGATACATAAGAGAGGGTAAATGCTCATTCATACTGTAGGATCAGAGATTTAGCCCACTGCTCACAGGATGGAGAAAATTGACATAATTGAGTCTATAATCTAAACATCAATTTTGACCAAACAATAAGCAGAAATTGTTTCTATTTATTTATTTAGTTTCAGGTCAAGTTTTGTGCTTGAGTTAAGTTTCCATGGAAATTCTTACTCCATGCTGTTGTGAAGAGGCAACTCTGTTTCAACAGGCTTTGGATTCCGGTTCAGGCTCCAGCCTGTCTCAAAATCTAAACAGAATCCTAAAATCTGTTCCTGCCTCTACCAGAACTTGCTGTATTTTCTTTGCCTCCTGCCACCACACAGTTGGATGGACACCAAGTTTAGAAAATTTCAGCCTCAAAGAAACATTTTAAGAAAGTTATGAGCCAGATTCAATTATTTATATAATAAAAAGTATCTCTAAAATAATATTATTGGAATATACCTTTCAGCACAACTTAAAATAGCTACAAGTGTCAGCTCTAGAAGCAGATGGACTTGGGTTTCAATTCCAGTTTTGCCATTTATTAGCTATTTTAACTGTGACTTAATTTTCCTATCTGTAAAATGGGGGTAATAATTAGAATGACATCCTAGAGCTATTGAAACAGTCTAATGAGATAATTTATGTGCAGTGCTGAGCAAAGTGCCTGGTTCCTAAATAATGCTTAACAAATCCATCATAATTGCTGTCATAATGGTTATAATTTCCAACCATCAACTCTCAGCATATACATTTTATGAGTTTTCAAACAGTAAACTAACATCCAAGCATTCGTTTAGTTTTCCGTGAGCACAATGAACCCATTGGTTCCCATCATCTCCGTGGCATATCTTCTTTCCCTGGAGAGAAGAGCAGTAAATAAAAATGACAATGACAATTATTTTTGCAAGAGTTTCCTGAACAAAAGGATAAGAGTGAAATGTTTGTTAGTAAACTTCAGCTCCATGGTGAGAAGATGTTATTAGCAGAAGCTGATTAAAAAACAAAATTTTGATAATTTTAAAAGCTAAATCATTTAAGATCCTTCACGCTGTAGTATAACATAGGCAAGTGCATTGATTTGGAAATAACAGTCTTATTTACTAATTACAGAAGCTATTCATTTTGTACATACTGCACTCCCTTTCTTTCCCCTCTCTTTCACCCCCTCATTAATAGATTTAGAACTGACAGTGCTTTCACTTCTAAGTATAAAGAATAATTTTCTTCTGAACATAGAGACAACGATGAAATCAAAGTTTAAAATATAGTCCTCTTCTAACAGCGATTCAGATTTCCATTAAACCTCCTCCCACCCTCTCAAATTAAAGTTTGAAAAGCAGAGCTCAGAAATAAACTGACAGGCACTAGTGCTTCGTTCATTTCCAGCAAGGAAGCACCCATTTGATTCCTACCATAACAATTTTTGCTGTTGCCAGTGCATCAGATTTTTTTAACACAGCTTCTCAAGTGATAGAAATCATCCCGTCACTTTGTTTCATAAAATTGACACCCTGGGGAAATGCAAAATATAGTAAGAACTTGAGCAAAGCTTCTCCTCCAACCCCTGCTAGGTATTCCTGAAATCCTTTTTCTCCTCTTAAACGAATGTCATCAATCCCAATTGCTTGTTGTTCTTTTCTCCTTGTTCTGCTCATGTGCTACAACATCCCTTGGCTTCCCTGAGCACAAGAGTTGGTGTTTTTAAAAGTGTTACTCATAGATCGGATTCTACTGCTGGCTGATTGGAATGCAGCGACAAATAAAAAAAAAAGAAACTTGATGAAATTATTTCACACACAGAGCAATAAACATATGGAATAAATTACTACAGAAGACGATTCAAAGAGTTTAAGAAACACCTGGATTTGTTTCTGGAGGCAGTCGATTGGAGAGTAGCATTAGAAACAGGAGGGTGAAATAAAAGCAACACTCAAGAAGCCAAGAGGCAGGGCTCTAACCTCTTGTTGAAATGGCACCTCCTCTTGCAGTTGCTGCACAGGAGTCTATTAGGGAAAGACTTCTCGAATACACTGGGAACAAGTCAGACTAAGTCACAGGAGCTACCTTTCTAAAGGGGCTGGTAACTGGATTTCACTAAAGGAAGTAAATGCTGGACGATTCTTCTCAATCCAGAAAGAGGGGAAGAATATCTGAATATGCAGGAACTGAAACTCAGCAATTGGTTTGAGATCTGGTGAAGGCTTACCATTTTAGCCACATCTCAGACCTCTTTCCACCACCCTTCCTCCCTATTCTCCAGGCATATTCCGACTGTTCAGACATGATTGACGCCCCTCCCAATCTGTACGCATGTTGCTGTTACTTTTCCCAAATCTTCCCTTCATTCTTCAGTACCGAGGTCACCCTTTCTGTGACATCTCAGTTTATATTAATGTCTCCCTCTGTGTCCTATACCAGATGCAAAATATGTTTATGTGTTTATTAATCTTCACCTCAGCACTCCACAAAGTGCCTGGCTCATAGGAGATGTTTAGCATATAAAACATTTATTTTGTCTTACTTTGTTCCAGAGAAGAATTAAAGTGTTTGATAAAATAATAGCTAACATTACCAAGCCTTTAACATGTGCCAGGCACTGTTCCAAGTGCTTCGCATGTTTTAACTCATTTGGTGCTCATAACAGCACTGAGGATGAGCAAGTTTGCGATGTAGGTATTAATGTTATCCCTGTTTTGAAAGTGAGGAAATAGAGGTGCAGAGATTTGGGCTAACTTGCCCATGTTCAGCCAGCTAGGAAAGAGCAAAATTTGGGTTGGCCTCAGCCAGAGGTTAGTTGGTTCCAGAGGCAGTATTCTTGACCATGACTCTGACTACCTGAATGCCTAACGTAGCAAGGAGACAAAAATAGGAGACAGTGATACGAAATAAACAGCTGAGGTCACAAACAAACTCTTAATTAGGCTAATTAAAAAGGTATATTGTAATGCCCTATACACATTTTATTATTCATAATCCAATTTAAGAGATAAACTTTATCAATTCATTAGTTAAATGATGAAAAAAAGCAAATCAGTTAGGAGGTTATTCTTGATAACAAAACCTGAATTTTTTTATCCTATGCGGTTCATAGAAGACAATGGTGCATTAAATTGTTCCTTTATTAAACCATCCAAGTGTTCACCTATCCAAATAGCAGACCTAGGTATTTAAGCAGATAGGAATAGTGGGTTTCAGGACAAACACTTTGTAAAAGTATATATGACTATACAAAATGATATGCACTGATTTTACATATCTAAATGGACAGTAGACATCCAATCATTCAACAAGTAGACGTTGAACCTCTACAGTGTGTCAGGTGTTATTCTAGGTCCTAATGACTCAGTGATGAACCAAAAAAAGGTATCATTCCCCTTTTGGTTCATCATATTGCCCTCATGGAGCTTAAGTTCTAGATGAAGAGGCAAATGATAAACAAATGATAATGTCAGGTGGGGTTAACAGCTAGAAATTAAATAAAACATTATGAGGATAAAGAATAACTAGGGAAAGGGGGACTCTCTTTTAGAAAATATGGTTAGGAAATATCTCTCTGAAAAGATAATAACTAAACAGAGACCTGAGTCAAAAAAGATATCAGAGACTGTTTTCTACTTTTTCCTTAATTATTCCAGCTGGAAATCCAGACGAAATGTTATCACTTATTTGTGTAACTTCAGGCAATAGAGAAAAAATGTATTTGATGATTTGTTCTGTAAATCATCCTTTCTTCCTGATATGTTCCTTTATTAGTGGTAAATACAAATTTTTTGGAGGCCTGAATATAAGCAAATGAAGAAAAAGAATGGGGTAAATTTGATACCCACCAATCCAGCAACAGTCTGTAGAGTGGTGTGATTAATTTAGTCTAATAAAAATCCAAAAGCCTACACTGACCATCAAAAGGAAGACAATTAGAAAAATAATTAGAAATCTTAGAGGTGAACTATATCACACCTATTTCAAAACACTTGTTCAATTTGATTTTCAAATAATAGGATTTGGTGGGGCCTGATGACTAAGAAGTATTTTAATAAATGGTCCAACTTTGGGAAATATAATGTTTTGATCAGATGCTACAGGTTATTATATTCAACTTATGAAAATATTTAGGAATTCTAGACCTGTGTGTTTGTCATACCTGTCAATGCTGGTCATTTCACATGTGAGTATGGAAAATCTGTATGACCAAGGGAAAAAAATAAAAGTGTTAATTTATTAATGCATGTGTTTTTAACATGTACTCTAGATTAATTCTGCTTTTCAGAAGAGTCACTCATTCTTTTTTTATTTCCTCCCACCTTGTACTTTGTCGAGCAATCAGCTATCTATTTTCTAACACTGCACACTAAAACTAGGGAAATTCTTCCTATATTATGATTCAATAACTGTCAGATATCAGATTATTTTAAGAAACTGAAGTTTTAGTCTTTAAATGTTACCAACTTTCCCCTCTATACCTTACAAGTTTGTGTTTCATTTGGGACCACATTAAGTGAAGATAGCTCCAAACTGCATGTCATTATTTATGTAAAAAAGGATGTCGTTGTACATTTTTAGGTGCAAGTGGCTGGACCTTCTATTATTTTAATATTAGCGGTGTTTCTGTTCAATGCGAATTTCAGGAAGAATGCTCTGTAGTGAAAGGGAACGAAAAGCATAGACATTTATTTTCTTCTCCAGAATAATAATGCCCTATGGGATTTTGTCATTGGAAGGACCTGGGTCCTAAGTATTAGAATGCTCTGAGATAAACAATACAAATGGAACCAAAAGCCGAGGGAGAAAAAGATTTCAAAGCTGACAACCTAGACTAAGACGAAAGATTTTAAGTGTGTGTCTATTTATTTGCTAGGATACATACTAGAACCATGATACTTTCTTTGCAAAGTTAGAGCATGTGCTTAATTTAGACGCACTGTTTCAGCATCCAAGTAACTACCATATATGGGTGGGGTAGTGAGGCAAATTAGGTGTTGGAATCATACGATGTTACATAGACCCCAGCATAAGGAAGAGGCTAGAGCTTTGTGAGTGCAGTTGCTTATGTACTATATAGTGCTTTCCGTATTTATAAAACTGGAGCATACGTTCTATTGCTCTTGTTCTTAGATTTTCAGACAGCCATAATTTCCGGTCTTTTGTTTGAAATGAAGGCCTGCCTGGAAAAATTGAGGGTGCTGCCAGGCTTACTAAAAGACATATTTTGTAGCACACTATATTCTTTACTCCGCTATTCCCCATACCCCTAACTCTCGGGTGTAGGGGGAAGGGCACAAGGTTTGAGAAGGATGTAAATTATGAAACTGAAAGCACATTAAAGCAATTTATGGACAGAATCTTTTCAGATGGCCTCTTAGCCAGAAAACACGGACATATACTAGTGTATTCTAATATATTATCCATGCATACGTTGAAGACTATGTTCCTGGAGTGAAATTATTTGTGAAATGCAAGTTACATTTGGATTCCTTTTGGAGAAGAAAATAAAAGTTAAAATTTAGGTTATATATCTGGAAGATCAAAGTAGGCAATCAAAATCAAACTTTTACATCAGATTCATTTGACACGATTTCAAAATAAACTAAGTTCAGTAAACCTGTTGGCAGAGAAGTATCATTTGTCAAGCGATTAACAGAGACACAATCTGTAATTACAAATTGCAGAAAGCAGGCCACTAATGAGAGAATGACTCACATTTTGGGGTGAAGAGGGAGGGGTCTCTCAGAAACTGCCATTTGATTTACAAAACTCTAAATAGCTAATGGCAGGTAACTCTTGCCAGCTAACCAGCCAACTCTTTCAAGCTCATTAACAGAACTCCATGGTCTCACTAAAGGATAAACCATATGGAGGTGTCACTAAAAGCTGGAGATGAGAGACTGTAATTTATGTTCAGTCCTCCTGTGAGTCAGTCATATGGGCATTGATTTAAGCCTTTGTTTATCTGACGTGACCTGTTCTTAAGTAAAAAGAGAAAATAAATTTTGGGGGTTATTGTTTTTTTTTTCTATACTATCTTAAACTGCAGTGTTCAACTCATTATTAAACTTTCTTTTTTCTGTTCTTGTTTCTCCAGCTTCCCATCTTTGTCACATTTTAGTTCTAGCAAAACAATTGAATAATAGCATTATACAGCCCTAATTCATTGTTTGCTTTGAGCTCTGCTCTTAGAGGGTTGTTAAATTGCTATTCTATGATTTCCCTCGTGATTGCAAACCTGCTGCTCTAAGGTCATTTTTAACTCTTTATTCTCACGGACCTTGTGAATGTTTGAGGAAGCATAATGTGTGGCAGTATGCCTAGGAATGCACCTTTATAAAGTGTCATTTTGTAGGGGAATCTTTTTATTGAGTCCCTCTAATCTGAGTACCACAGTAGTGTGCATATATGCAACTGCGATTTCCACCTGATATCCTTATGATACAAAAAATAAAATACCACATGAAGATAGTTTAAAAAAATAGTACTGATGGCTATTTAATGATAAGCAAGTCATCTGTTCTGTCTTTCTATCTCAGTCTTCCCTAGAGGCAAACAGTTTTAACCAGTTTTTCTTGAGGGTTTCATTGTGATTTTGTTTCTGTTATATTTCTTTATTTTTATTCATCCATTCATTTGCCCAGAAAATATATATTGAGCACCTTCAACATAACAAATTGGCTGGGCACTGATGGAACAACTATAAACAAGCCAGACAGCATCACTGTGTTGATGAAACTCACTCTCAAAGGGGAAAGAAAGTGCTTGAAGCAAGGACAATACATTGTGAACAATGCATAATGAGAGCTGGCATGCTTGTCAATGGAAGTCATACACAACATCTGCTTGAGTGGTGAGTGGTCAAGGGGTAGAAGAGGTTTCATAGGGAGGTGATATCTAAGCTAAGTCCTCAGGAATTAGTAAGTGTTTTAAAACACAGGACGGTAGAAGTTCTGGGTTAAGTAGTGAGAAAAATATGTTCAAAGGCCCAGAAGCCAGAGCACATAGAATTTTAGAGAATTAAAGTAATTCTGAATGAAGAATTCATTTCAAGAAGCAGGAGAGTGGAAATACCATGGAGGCTGAATAATTTCCTATTCAGATTTATTGATATTAAAAGGTGTGTGTGCTTGTGTGTGCGCACACACACTGTGGCTCGGGAGAGCCATTGAGATACCTGCATGTTGAAACCACGTTGATATTAATCACCCAGAATAATCTGGGGAACAAGAAGGTTGATATTCTAGAAGGGGACACCAAGATGGGAGGGACAGGCTGCAATTTAAGGGTGATCAAAGAAGACTGATTTGGGTGACACCATGCCAGAAAAGTGGGATGGCATGGATATCACAAAATAGATTTCAGCAATTACAAAGGGATCAGAAGTGTTAAATGTTTCTATATGGAATGTATTTTGATAGACTACTATCAGTTAAAATACATGTATACCCTCCTAATTGTCTTGAACTACATACTCGTAACAAAGCATGGCTGTGCCTGGCCTGCTTCTTCGCATTGATGTCCACCAAAAAGTCTTGCTGTGTTAAGCAGATGTCTTACCACACTGCAGGCTTTCTCCCGTTGACACCCATGTGAGAACTCCAACATCTTCTTGGGTGGAAGCTTTGAGTATTTTGTTCTGCCGTTGTGAAAGGCATAATTTTGGGCACTGCTCATTCTATCAATGGTTGCTCTTGCCCTCAGGCGTCACATCTCCTAGTAGAGATTCCTTTAAGTCTTAAGCCTGAGTGTCATCTTTAGTGAAACACTGCTTTCTTAGGAGATAAATCTGTAGATTTCTCATCTCTTCCTTTTGAGTTAGTCTTGCAGTACTAGAAGAAATCCATCAGAATTTCTAGCATGTGGGTCACACTCTACTAGTTTCCAATGATGGTACACATTTTTACGTTATTAAAATTTCATCCTATAGATTATTTCCAAGAAAACGTGAAAGAGGGATTATTAGAACAGGCATTGTCATTTTACCTGGAGATGTTCAACTATTTTACTATATCAAACCTGATAGGTTCAATTTAGGACTCCATAAGTCAGCAAAATGACTTAACATTGCAGAGAGGTAAATTAAAATATATTTCCTACAGATTAATGCAAACTAAACGATATTCTAGAATTCAAGTTAAGTTTCCCCTCAATTAGCCAGATAAAACTATGGACATGGCTCTTCTTGATCTCCTTCAGATCCCTTCTCCCCTTATTATTCCAGTTTCAGGGTCTCTGGCTGCTCCTCATGTGCTTCACATACTTCCTGCAGAGAACTTGCTATATCATATTTGGTTCTTACATTAGTTGTCCAAATATTTTGAATCTCTCTAATTGCAGTTGCTCAATTCATGATTAAATTTACAAGGATGTTGCATTATACTTACAAGGATTTTTATTCTTCTCCAGTATATGTTCTTATAAGACACTGGCTAGATCGCTTCATCTCTCCATTTTATTTTATGAATATGGCATTTGGGCAGATGTATTTCAGATTTTGGATTGAGAACAGCCTTTAAAGTCTCCACCATTAAGTCCGTGAAACTCTCTCTCAGGTTATTAGCCATCCACCCTATGAATGATAATCCAGTGTTTTATTGCTACCCAGGTGAGTGGGTCCTCTATTCTTCCATCTCAGTCTCAATGGCAGCTCCTCAGAAAAGCCTTCCCTGACCACCTTGTCTGAGTAAGCATTCTCTTAGTGTCTTGCCTATTATTACGCAATGCTTATTTTCTTCATAGAACTAAGCATCATTTGTAATCATTAGTTGCTTTTTTGTTTGTTTGTTTCTCTCACTAACCTTTAAGTTGTGTGGGTACAAAAATGGTAACTTTTGGATTGCTACCATATTCTAGATAATACATCTTTAGAATGTCTTGATATTTAAAATGTATTTGTTCAATAAATGAAGGAACAAATACATTGTGTAGAATGGCATATGTTGGTGATATGGTTTGGGTCTCTGTCCCCACCCAAATCTCATGTTGAATTATAATCCCCAATGTTGGAGGAGGGCCCTGGTGGTAGGTGAATGGATCATGGAGGTGGATTTCCCCCTTACTGTTCTCATAATCCTGAGTGAGTTCTCATGAGATCTGGTTGTTTAACAGTGTGTAGTACGTCTCTCTTCACTCTCTTCCTCCTTGTCTGGACATTTAAGAGGTACCTGCTTCCCCTTTGCCTTCTACCATGATTGTCAGTTTCCTGAGGCCTCCCCAGCCAGGCTTCCTGTACAGTCTGTGGAATTGTGGGTAAATTAAACCTCTTCTTTTATACATTATCCAGTCTCAGGTAATTTTTTATAGCAATGCAAGAATGGACTAATAGAGTTGGAGATAATACATCTCCAGCTGTGTATTTAATTTTCAACATATCAACTTAAAATTTTATTAAGCAACCATGACCGTATGTGATTTTTGGAATATACTATCAAAAGCAAAATATCTATGGAATAAAATAAGACGTTTATGCTAACAGTTAAATGCCTTAGTTGGAAATAAGAGGGCATCTTATGTTTTATTTTAGATGAAATTAATTGAGCAATAAGTTGATAGGAGGCTTTTCAGTCTGAGGTATATAGAGGTGCCTGTTCACCCACTAAGATTCTCATACAGTTTAAAATCTGATTAAAAATGCACTCCTCATAATTTAATTAGGCTTTTAGAAAGTTAACACATCATCAGCATACCATACTCATTAATGAGCAATTATATATGAGAAAAACCATGTGGTCCAGTAAAAAGGTCCATGATTTGAAGATAGGTATTCAACCATCCCTCTACCCATCTACCCATCAATCCTGCACTCCTCTTTTCATTCAACAAACACACTGAATATTCAATGACCACAGTTACATGCTGTGCCACTTGCTAGATTTGAAAGGATAATGTTCTGCATACTAGATATGTACCCTGGGCAATTACTTAATATCCTCAGTTACAAAATGTTATGCATGATTGTAAGAAAAGATGTATAATTAAAGCACAGCATCCGATACTCAAAAAGGCCGTGAGAATATGGAAATGCCTTCAGTTTTCCAAGAAGATTTTAATTCTATGGTTACATCATGGAGTCTACATACAAAGAATTCCAAAACTGAAACAACATTGGCTAGCAATTTTTAAAATTTATTTTAAAAACTAGTATTTACAAACTAATTACAACATAATTGGATGGCTAGAGAACTTAAAGTTTACCATTTTTGATGAAAACTCAAATCAGAAGCCTTGAGTATTACTTGTGGGCCATCTAATTGGACATTTTTTGATACAAAGGCAAAAATGAAAACCAACATTGAATAAGAAATGTATAGAACAAACATACTAGTTTTCTCTATCTCTAGGTGGACTGTAAGGGAATGAAAGAGTATTGCTTTTTCAGTAGGAGCTTTGCCTTTTGCTAAATCTTTCCAAGCTGTCAACTTTTGCTATTGCTTGAAATTTGAGTATTGCTGCTTTTTACTTATCATTTTCCAGCATCTTCTAGCAATATTGTGCAAAAGACAAATAATTCTGATGAAGACATTGTAGAATTTCTCAAAAAATAAATAAATTGCTCATTTTAAGATATAAATAGTTAAAATCAAGCATATATTTTTGCTATTCAAGACTCTATATTATTTCCCTTGTATAATAGCCAGATAAATTGTGAAAGAAATGTCTTTCCTTTAAAAATTTTTAAAATTTCCTTCTCTAATATTTCAAACAATGAGAAAACTACTAAAAGTCATATGCCAGATATGAATGTTAATATTTTGCCATGTTTACTCCTGCCTCAGCCTCCCAAAGTGCTGGGAAAACAGGCATGATTCATTGCACCTGATCTCTTATTGTTTTCTTAAAAAAGGAAATAAAGGGACACAAATAAAGTTATAGACTCATTTCTTCCAATCCATTACCTTCCCTCTCTTCCAAGAGACAAATGTTGTCATAAAACTGATAGGATTCCAAAACATTTTAAAAATATTTTCTGTATATGTATGTATCTATAAACCATATATTCTATTTTTGTGTTTAATATTATTCATAAGTGGTGTGTTTCTAAATTTTATATTTTGTAATTTTATTATTTTTTTACGTTGCATTTTGAGGTGTATCGATGTTGCAACATGTAGATAAAGTTACTCATTTTAACTTCTAGATTCCACTATTTCCCTGTATGCATAAATCTGAGACAATAAATTTGTTTCTGTTCTGTCACGTTAAAAACAGTCTTGCAATGAACACCATGGATTTGTCTTTAGTTACACATATGCGAGAGTTTCTCAAGAAAGACCACATGCCTGTAGTCCAAGCTACTCAGGAGACTAAGGTGGGTGTTGAGGCTGGGAGGTTGAGACTACTGCTTGGGCGACACAGTGAGACTCTGTCAAAAAAAAAAGAAAAGAAGAAAGAGAGAAAGAAAGAAAAAAAGAAGAAAGAGAGAGAAAGAAAAAGAAAGAAAAAAGAGGGAGGGAGGGAAGTAGGAAAGGAGGGAGGGAGGAGAGAGACAGAAAGAGAAAGAGAGAAAGAGAAAGAAGGAAACAAAGAAAGAGAGAAAGAAAGAGAAAGAAGGAGAGAAAGAGAGAGAAAGGGAAAGAAAGAGAGGGAAGGAGGGAGGGAGGAAGGAGAGAGAAGAAAGAAAAAAGAAAGAGAAAAGGGGAGAAGGAAGGAAAGAAAAAGAAACAGAGAAAGAGAAAGAAGGAAAGGAAAGGAAGGGAAGAAAGGAAGGAAGAAAGAAACAGAGAAAGAAAGAAAGGAAGGAAAGAAAGAAAGAAAAGAAAGAGAGAGATCGGAAGAAAAGAAAGGAAGAAAAGTAAGAAAGACATAGGTATTGGTGGTTGTCAGATCTAGGGTATGTATGTTTTTAATTATGCTGATTTGCCTTTCCATCAGGATGTATAGAGGTTCTGTTTTCCCCACATCTTCTCAACAGTTTGTGTGACAGGCTATTGTGAATGGTTTCCTACTGTCATCTAATTGATCATTTCACAAATACTAGTGAGGCTTAACACATTTTTATGTGATTATTTGTCATTTTCTATTGTGCTTCTGTGAATTTCCTGATGTCCCTTTTTCAATTGGGTTGTTCTTTTAAATTTGTAGGAATTTTATTTTATGTGGAATATTAACAGATTGCAAGTTATATGGGCAAAAAACATAATTTTCAGTTTATAACAGGTCTTTTCATTTTTATTATAATGGTCTTTGTCATAAAAAAGTTATTTTAATTTTAATGCAGGATTGGATTTTGTGTGCATGTGTTTATATCCTGTAGCTATTTTAGAAAACTCTTGCCAATATCAGGAATGAAAATAAGAATTCATTTTTTTCTAAAAGTAATGCATCTAGATTTTTAATCCATTTAGATTTTATTTTTGAGTCAGCATTTTTCTGTATGGGTAGCCAATTGTTCTGGCACCATTTATTGGCTGATCTATTCTTTTGCCACTGATTTGTAATGCCACCTCTGTTTTTACTTTTGTAGTTTTATATTTTATACATTTCTTATTTTCTAGTTTATCTTATACTATATTCATTCCCTGAGTTTCTTACACTTCTGTTCCTATTACTCCTATTATGCATGTCCCCCACAATGCTTCATTATGGATATTTCAAACATACAGAAAAGTTGAAAGAATAGTACAGTGAACACCATATACTCACCAACTAGATTCTACAGCTAAATTTTGCTGTATTTGCCATATCGTGTATTTAGCCATGTATTCATACCTATATCCATTTCTATGCCTCTTTTTTAATGCAGTTCAAAATAACTTGCATCCTTAAAGCCTCAGCATGCATGGCATTAACTGGAGTTTAGTAACTACTTTTTAAAAAATAACATTATACACATTGAAATGCAAAAAAATTTACCATTCTGTAAGTTTTAACTGATGCTTACACCTGTGAACCCAAACCCTATCATTATATACAATATTATCATCTTAGAAATTTCCCTTTTGTTCTTTTTCAATTAATCCTCTCAAATTTAAATACTCTTCTGATTTTTTTCCATAATGGATTATTTTAGCATTTTGTAGAACTTCCTATAAGTGGAATTATAGCATGTACTTTTTTTTTTTTTTTTTTTTTTGAGACGGAGTTTTGCTCTTGTCACCCAGGCTGGAGTGCAGTGGCGCGATCTCGGCTGACTGCAGCCTCGGCCTCCCGGGTAAACGCCAGCCATTCTCCTGCCTCAGCCTCCCAAGTAGCTGGGATTACAGGCACCCACCACTACACCTAGCTAATTTTTGTGTTTTTAGTAGAAACAGGGTTTCACCATGTTGGCCAGGCTGGTCTCGAACTCCTGACCTCAGGTGATCCACCTGCCTTGGCCTCTCAAAGTGCTGGGATTACAGGCGTGAGCCACCACGCCCGGCCAGTATATACTCTTATGAAATATTTTCTTTACTCAGCATAATATATTTTGGATGTATTCATGTTGTTTTACCTATCAGGAGTTTGTTCAGTTTTGGTTGCTGAGTAGTATTATGATGTATGAATATGCTTCAGTTCTATTCTTTCTCCATTTGATGGACATTTGGGCTGCTTTCAGTTTTGGGCTATCATGAATAAAGCTTTGATAAACATTCTTGTACAACTCTGTTTGTGGGTATATGCTTTGAATTCAATTAGAATGATATCCAAGAGTGGAAATGTCAGATTAAAGGGGAGGCATTTGTGAAACTGCCAAATTTTTACAAAAGGTTTATATTATTTTATATTCCTATCAGGAAAAAAATAGAGTTCTGGTTGCTCCTTGTCCCTTCAACATTTGATATTGTCATTTTTTTCTCTCACTCTTCCTTTTTTTTCCTTTCTATTCCAGTGGTCATATAATGATATCTCATCATAGTCTTAATAAGCATTTTCTCAATGGCTCATAATGTGGATATTTTTCATATGTCTGTTCAAATCTTTTGGTTATATTTTAATTGGGTGGTTTGTCTTTTTATTTTTGGGCGGTGGGTATTTTTTATATATCCTGTATACAAATCCTTTTTCAGGTGCATGTTCTGCCAATATTTCTCCCAGTTTGTGAGTTCCCTATTAATTTTCTTAAATCATGAATTTTAGTGAGTGGAAGTTTTTAATTTCAAGAAGTCGAATTAATTTTCTAAGCCTGCCATTACAAAGCACTACAAACTAAGTGGTTAAAACAACAAAAGATATTATCTCACAGTCTGGAGGCAAAAAGCTGCAAATCAAGGTGTTGGCAAGGTTCCTTTTTTCTGAGGGATCTATCTGAGGGAGAATCTGCTCCACGCCTCTCTTCTACTTTCTGGTGACTGCCAGCATTGCTTGGCATTCTTTGGCTTACAGAGGTATCACAACAATCTCTGCTTCCGTCTTCACATGCCATTCTCTCGGTTTGTTTGTTGCTTCTCATAATTGTCATCTTAAGGACATGGGTCACAAAGGATTAGGGGCCTATCTATCCTCTTTCAGTATGACCTCATCTTAATTAGTTACATCTCTCATGACATTATTTCCAAATAAGGTCTATTTTCCTTTTATGATCACTGTTATCTCTGTGCTGAGGAAACATTGCTTCCTTTAAGTTAGAAAGATATTTCCCTTATGTACTGTATTTTTGCATTATTTTTTCTTTTGGCTTACCTTATACCAAATTAATTATGTTTCATAAATTCTCTCTTTCTCTGTGAAGTTTGGAAGCTCTACATTTTGCTTTTTTTTTTAGTGGATAATTTTAACTTTTACAAAGTTCTTGACTCAACAAGTCTGAAATTCATTACTATCTGTAGCCTTATCCCAAGAATAATATAAACTTAGAACATTTTATCTGCAATCATTTCTCTCATTTTCTGTAAGTTTTGTTGCCCTACATTTTAATTCTACTTTGTTTCATGCCCGCCAAAGTTGGAAATTAGTAGTATTATTATTATTTCATAAAGTTCATGCTCTTTTAGACTTAACCGCACAGTAAATTCTTTACTCTTGATTTCCACATTCCTAGCTGTACTTCCGGATTCACGTTCCCTCTTGAATTATTGTTTACATATTCATACAGCAAGGATCTATTGGGGCATATGTTTAAGTTGTACTCATTGCTGCTCTCTTAACAATTAAGCATTTGGCTGTTTTGCATAGATCTTTTACCCTATTTTTAAAATTTGGAGGTCTATTGTTTGATGATTTTTCTTTTGTAAGCAGTCTGGCTTCTAAATCTGATTGCTTTCAAAATCAGTCCTTTATATTTGTACTTTCTCTTTGATATTAAGATCTTACCTCTATTTTTTAACTTAGGAAGTCTAAATATGTGTTAATCTATCTACTGGAGACTTTTTGTTCTTCCTGAGTCTGAGAATACTTGTCATCTATCACATCTGCAAAATTCTTAAGACATTGTCTTTTCATTATTTCTCCCTAACTCTGTATTGTATTCTAAAACTTCATATATCTATATATCTTTTCCTTTATCACTCATGTCACTTAACTTCTTTGATAATTTCTATAAATCATATATCTATGTTGTTTGATTAATTTCTTCAGAGACATTTTCCAATTTGCTAATTAGCCCTTCAGCTGTGTCCAATATTTTCCATGACACATCCTTTACAATTTACATTTTGATTGCTGTATTTCTCATTTCTCAAAGTGATTTTTTTTTCTTTTTCAGATGATCTTGTTCTTTTTTCATCATCTTGTTCTTTTATTAAGGTTTTTCTTTTTAAAATCTTTCATAATTGCAAAAAATCTTATTTTAAAATCTTCATCAGATTGCTCCAGCATATGAAGTTATTGGTCTCTAGTCCCATTTGGTGTGTGTATGCTTGACATTGTTTCTTTTTCAGGATGGATTATTTTCTGTTTGTTTCTTCCTTTATGTGTGAGACTTCCTTCCAGGCTGAGTTGTGAGAATGTCCATCTGGAGTTTTGCATTTTTATTTTCTTCTGCTAAATTGGCCAAGGCACTACTAGCCTTATTTTCTTTCTTTTCTTTTCTTTCTTTTTTTTTTTTTTAAGCTTCATGGTTTCTAAATCATATAAGGCCCCATTTGAAGGCAAATGTCTCCAGAGAAATTTTGAGTAGTTATCCACTAAATGCTTTGAATATGTTAATTATTCTTACATATATTAAACAAACCTGTGAGGTGGAGACCATTATCATCATCTCCATACTTAGATGGGAAAACTATGCAGTTGAAATATTAGGGAAAATGTTTGAAGCAGCACATCTACTGAGTGATCAAGGCTTGAGCTTTCCAATCTACATTCCAAACCCATACCCTTAGTCACTGTGCTGTGCTTTGTTGCTAGTCAGGCAAACAGTTCAGCCCCTCAAACATCTCTTTATGTCTATCAATCACTCTTCAGGAAGGCAATTGTATACATTTAAATTTTCTACATATTGATTTAGCCAAAAATCTAAAAAAGGATGATTATTCCCAAGCAACTGTTGAATTTGATATTTGTTTCTCCATTACAGCTATTTCATTCTATACATATTTTAAGATATTTGTACTGCAAAATGAAAATGGGTGTACAGGCTCTGAAACCACTCAATATTAGTGATCATGGACTGTTGTTGGCTGTATTTCGTGCCATTCTCAATCACCTCTCGTCCCAGCGTGATACTCCAATGCTATCATGCATCTTTCACTGGAAAGAGCAGCTATCCTGTATCTCATTTTAAACATCAATGCTTTTATTCTCATTTCAATTCTTAGCTGGAAATATGATTTTTCATTTCATTATACTTTTAATTTTTATTTTTCCTCTCCTGTTATCCATTGTTTAATTCTTTCCTTGAATTACTTACAGTTATTTTTTAAGGCACTTAAATATTCAATATGAAATAAAATTGTTCTCTTTTCAATGACACTGTGTAGAGCATAATCATTTGCCTCCGGACTCCATCCAAGTTTGCTTCCATTTTTCATATAAATTATCTAAAAGCAACTCAGCTATATTAATGACTGTATCATACAGCATTCCTTCATTAAGATTTAATAAGTGTTTGTGGAATAATGAAGAACTTTTGTTGACATTTTGATATCGTGTATGTAAAAAGCTGTCACTTATAGATATTTTGGAATCTATCTAAAGAGTTTACTGTGGGCAAAACGAAACATTTAAGGAAATTTTTAAAAATTAAGCCTTGGAAACTGTGGTGCCCAAGAGAGTGAAAAAACTGGAATAGAGCACAGTTATCAGAGCTGTTCAAATGTTCTCAAACAACCCAGTTATTTATTGCTCTGATTTGGACTACCTGTTTTTCTCTTTGAAGAACCACAATATATGATTTATAATTGTCATTTGACAAGTAAATAGAGATAGAGTAGGTGATCTTAGTTTGAAAATATAAAACATATCTTCTCTGATATTGTATTAGAAATTATTTTATTTTTTCTTTATGAAAAAAAAATTCATTTATTTCTTTATGAAAATTGTTATTTCTTTATGAAAATTCATTTAAAACAGTCTAGAAATGTGAAGATTTTTCTATTAAATCTAAAAGACATAATTTTACCAATGATAAATTTGATCACAGTGTTTAATTTATTCCAATTACAGAAAGTCCAGAAAAACCTACTTTCTGCAAAGACGTTATCTTTTTAAATCTGTTGTTCATATATTATTATTATTATTATTTTATTATTATTATTATTTTTTGAGACGGAGTCTCGCTCTTTCGCCCAGGCCGGACTGCAGTGGCGCTAGCTACATCAGCGCACTGCAAGCTCCGCCTCCCGGGTTCATGCCATTCTCCTGCCTCAGGCTCCTGAGTAGCTGGGATTACAGGCGCCCGCCACCGCGCCTGGCTACTTTTTCCTATTTTTAGTAGAGACGGGGTTTCACCGTGTAAGCCAAGATGGTCTCGATCTCCTGACCTCGTGATCCGCCTGCCTTGGCCTCCCGAAGTGCTGGGATTACAGGCCATATGTTAATTTTTTGAATGAGATATGATGACCACTAACATTAACTTTTATTGTAGTTGTAAATATAGTGGCAAGATATATAATGATCTATTAAAATATTTTCTGAAGCTTAGCAATGAAGTGATACATTTACTAGGTATTATTTACATTGTTAAACTCTAACAGTTCTTCAACATTTGAATAACTAAATAATGATATGGTTTGCCATATGTTTCCATTTAATGAAGCCTTGTATTGATACTTAAATGCTTCATTAAGTCACAAGCTGCCAAAATAAGTAGTTTTTCTCTTGTCATAAATGTGACATGGTTTAACTAAAAAGTCTTGTCATTTTAAAAATTAAGAATGCTTTTATTCTGCATATGTTATAAGCAACATTTCTCTCAATATTTCAGGTTTAAGTACAAAACATTTTTAGGAAGCTGACATTGTAGTTTGGGAATTTTTGTGCACAATTTTCTTGTCAGTAGAAGGTTGTATGAGTTGTTATAACTATCATTTCATCATAAACTAAACAAAGTTTATATGCCATTTTCAAAAGCTTCTTGAAGTGACACCTGTTTCATTAACAATAACAATAATAATAAGCTTAAAAAAGTCCTTGTCTGAGCTGTAAACACCAAATAAAAACTATAATTTCACCAAAATCTTATTTTTAATGCATCAAGTTGCCTTGAAAATGACAAGTTCAAAAAATGACAAGTGTAGCTATTCTGAAAGAACACATACGGCTTGGAACAATTAGTATCAGAATTTGCCTTTTTACCTGGCCTATGAAAAACCAAAGACTGACTTTATGACACAATGATTTTTGTACATGTACATATGGTCTAATTGATGTTTATATTGAGCAAAAAGGAAGCATTGTGATCTTAATATATATAGTTTTCTAGATTAGGTTGGATAGGAGAAAGTTCAAGCATGAATAAGTGATTATTTCCAGGTTGGTTCATCAAACATGGCTACTTAAAAGATCATATATTGCCACTGAAAAAAATAATATATTTTGCAAAACCGAGTTTTCAGAAGAAATGAGGCATTGCCATGTTTCAGTATTGATTTTTGATACATGTGTTTGAGTAGATAGGAAATGTTACTTGAAACTTTAAAGAATATAGAATCAGTAAAAATTATCAAGGACTCTGAAGCTTAATCATTTATTTTTCAAGTGTAATTCATGTAGTTTATTTTAATTTAGATCCTCAAATAAAAATTTTCTTTAAAACTATTAAACTATATATTTTTATTTAACCTGTAAAAATTATATTTACCTTCTTTCTCTTCTTTATGTATTCATTGCTACAAATTACCTCTCAGCCCCTACTAATATGATATGAAAACGTAGTATTTGTTTGCAGAAGAAAAGAAATAGAAATATATATGGAATAAAATCTCAAATGCCTATGAGATAGCCAGTAATATAATACTGGTATAAAATAAGAGACTTTAGTAGAGTCTGTGGGTAAATGCTCTGACTAAATGCATTCAAGTCAAAACAGCTGGTGAGACAATATGGCAACCACAATATTTAAGCCAAACAAAACATATTTGTAGTTTCAATTTGGACCCAAAGGCCACCCATTTTTATCCCTGGCATAGAGATTCCAAACTAATAAACATTGGTAATACATAATTTACATTATAATACTATATCCAATGTTCTCTTCAATATACTATTCATTTATGTTATATTAAATAGTTGTCATTTTAAAAAATTTTTTTTCTGTCTCTCCATACCACAGTGCCTAACACTACCAATGAACTGTAAAAATAAATAGCAAACCATAGGGTGGAAATAAAAGCAACATTATTTTCAGTAGACACCAACATGTTTCTCATTAAGAGTCGTAACAGCATTCTTATTGTTATCTGTAGTATCATCTAACTCACTGACATATACATATGTCATTAATAAAGAAGGTCCAACTTGAGCCCAACATGCCATAGGAGACGCTTGTTTTTAATTATGAATCTACTAAATTCATCATTATTTTATGCAAATTTATTCATTCTTTCATCAAGGTTGGTATGGTAGAAAGTGCCCAACACCTTGATGAAAGTTTGATCAATTAACCCAGTAACCTTATCAGGAAAGGAAATGAGATTTGTTTTATATAATATGCTAAATTTTATCAATTGTAATTTGTTTGATATATATACTCTCACCATGGGATACAACACTTGCTATGAAATTTTGTCCCTCAGGAAGCCTACAGTTCAATGTTGGAGGCGAAGTGATAAACAGTAAGAATGCGCAAAATAGTGAGTCATATTAATAGCATGCACATGATACCATGTGAATAGTATGGGAATAGAGAGTTCATATGCACAACTCTTATAAAAAGAGTCCGGAATAGTATCTCAAGGGTTTAAATAAGGTATGGTATAATGCATTCAGTTTTCTGGTTACTTTTGTAGAAATTTGAAAGAGAAAGTTTGTTTAAAAAGTCAATTAAGACCGTGGGTCCTGAAACCGGTGGTTCATTAGAATCACCTGGGTATTATTTAAAACTACAGCCCCCAACCTTTTTGATTCCAGTTTGATAGGTAGGAGGTGATTTCTAAAATATGTAGTATTTAGGACTTTGTTCAGGTGGTTACTTTCAGGCACTGGTTATTCAAAATGTGGCCTACAGTTTAGCAGCAAGTATCTCACCTGGAAGCTTGTTAGAAGTGCAATAACTGAGGCCTTATAATAGACTTACTGAATCTGAATCAGCATGTTCACAGAGTTGCCAGATGGTTTGTGTGCATGTTACGATGTCAGATGCTCTGGATTAAGACGCTGGGGAAGCTGATAGACCCTTAATGGGACTGTGACTAAGACTTGCTCTTGTTAGATTCCAGAGGTGACCAGAGACTGACTAAAATGGGCCCAAGTCTTGAGATTGACATTGACTCCAGAATGCCAAAGTACTACTGCTTCACCATGAGAAATTTCATCTGTCACAAAGCCCAGAGTATTCAGATCAACATAATTAGCATCTTCTCTTCTAATGGGGACAACTATCTGGAAAGCCAAATTACAAACAGAAGAAATTTAGAAGACCTTCCCCAAAGTCGTTAGTGAGGATAGCCAGAGGAACGTTGCTCATGTAGCCACTGAATGGAAATAACCCTTTGGCCAAGACTCTCCTCTGGAGACCGTAAATTGTGTGATGGCAAAGTTCTTTATCTGATCCCTTTTGTGTGTGTACTCCACTGTTTATCTTCTTTAGAGAGCTTCATTTCTTTCTCTTTAGCTGTATACTTTTATACTCTTGTGTGAACCACAGCCTTAATACTGATAGCTGCCTGTTAAATACACTTACAATTTACTAACTGACCAGATCACCTGATTAAAAGAAATAATTATTTTTCCTTATATTCTCTTAACTCAGTGCTTTTGGGGCTTGTCGTATTTCACCTAGGTGTTGGTTTTATAGTTTCAATTACATCTTTATCATTTCAACATTTTGGGGAAATTCTTCAGTGTAATTCTCAAGTATTAACAATTATTATCTTTTCTAAGATTATTAATGCTTACAAAATATTTATTTAATAATGCTTTCGAATGGATAAAGACAGAGAGAATCTCAGTAATTGGGCAAAATGAAAAGAGTGCGATTAAGTTACTTCAGATTTATTTTTATTAATCTCTCCTTTGTGCTGTTGAGTTTAGCAATGAGAAATTTTAAAGGAGATCAGAGATGGATAATTAACTATTCTCTATTTTCTTGTTTCTAAAGTTTAAAAAATATGTTCTCAGCAACACAAATATTAATTAGATGCTAATTAATACTTTTTCCCATGAAACATTTACAAAACAAATATGCAAATCCTCATAAACCAACTTACACTCTAGTGATAATTAGGCTATCATTATATTCAGGAGAAATTCTGATGAATGCATAAGATTTTAAGAGTATGACCTAATGCTAATATGGTGAAAACTTAAATTTTTTTAATATTGTTTCTCTCTGTAGCTTATAAGAAGAAGAATACATTTGTAAGACTCATATTTAAATTAATTTTATACTTCAGTATTCCGTTTAATCTTTGAAACTATAGCCACCAGTCTGATCTAGTTTAATAGTTCTTAACAGTTTTGGTTCATGAACTCCTTTGAGAATATAATGAAAGCTGTAAATCACTCAACAATAAGAAATGTATTGTTTGTGGAAACAGAATTTTCCACACAGCATAGATTGTTCAAAGCTTCTCTAAAGTCATACATGGATTTCATATGTATAACTCTAATATATGTGGGAATTAGGAGATCAGGCATCTAATCCTAGATGAATGTTAATGAGTACATGCTCAATAATCTACTTTATCTCTGAATATAATTCTTGATCCATAAAATTACATAGTAGATTTTTTAAGGTACTCTTCAGCTCTGAGAAAATGGATACTAAATTTAACTCTTAAATGCAGACATACAGTGATTACCTTCTTAAAAATATAAATGCAACAACTTAGATTTCAGATGAATATTGTCTTTCAAAGTGCTCACCCTGGGAGACCATCTGATTACTCTGGAGATAAGGCAACATCACTCAACAGAGGAAACATATCTCAAAATATTATAAGAATTATCTTTTGTAGTTACCAGCGACAGAAGCTTTTTGCAATTTAGTATAGTGAAAACACTTTGCAGAAAAATTGCTGAGCAACTGTTGGGATTCTTTGAATCCCACTGAAAATTGGGAAGCGCCAAAAGACTGAGGCCGGGCAATACTACAATATTTTTTTCAATAGCGAAGGTGGTGTTACAGAATATGGACCATGAATTTGATATTCATAATTGATCGGATCCAGATTGTATTATTAAACAGATACCTTCAAAACAACTATGTACTAGGAGTCAGAGAAGATTAACTTAGAACAAATTATATCAAACAAATCTCATTTCCTTTCCTGATAAGGTTACTAGCTTAATTGATCAAACTTGCATTTCAGCAAGGTGTTGGGCAGTTTTTGTCATACCAACCTTGATAAAAGAATGAATAAATTTGCATAAAAGAATAATGAAGTTAGTAGATTCATAATTAGAAACAAGCATCTCCTATGGCATGTTGGGCTCAAGATGGGCCTTCTTTATTAATGGTATATGTCTATATCAATGAGTTAGATGATGCTATAGATAACAAGTTGATAGAAGAGCAAATCCAACAAATGATAGAATTAGTACCTTTAAACACTTTAGTAGAAAGAAAATTAACTGATTTTTAACATAGTACATATATTTTTAAAAATGAACATACCATTTTCTACTTAAATCCAGACAATAAATGACAGATATACAAATTTCAAGCATTCATTAAATATTTATTGGGTAGTAACTATATGCCAAGTGTTGTGACCCACACTGCAAAATATCTTGGTACTCCTACCGTGGGATGCAACACTTGCTATAAAATGTTGTCCCTCAGGAAGCCCACAGTTTAATGTTGGAGGCTAAGTGATAAACAGTAAGGACGCATACAATAATAAGTCAATATTAATACTATGCAGATGATACTATGGGAATAGAGAGCACAAAGGTTTAACTCTGACTTACTGAGTGAGTCAGAGAGTGCTTCACAAAGATTATGGTATTTGAGCTCTGTTCAATACAAGTTTGCCAAATGGATAAGGATTAAAGAAGGGATAGGGAAGTCTGGCAGGGAGGACATTCCAGGCAGAGGAGATGCCAGCTACAAAGAAATGGAAACACCCAAATGTCCATCAATGATAGACTGGGTTAAGAAAATGTGGCACACAGGCCAGGTGTGGTGGCTCACGCCTGTAATCCCAGCACTTTGGGAGGCCAAGGTGGGTGGATCATGAGGTCAGGAGATCGAGACCATCCTGGCTAACACGGTGAAACCCTGTCTGTACTAAAAATTAAAAAAAAAATAAAAAAATTAGCCAGGCGTGGTGGCAGGCACCTGTAGTCCCAGCTACTCAGGAGGTTGAGGCAGGAGAATGGCGTGAACCCAGGAGGCGGAGCTTGTAGTGAGCCGAGATCGCGCCACTGCACTCCAGCCTGGGAGACACAGTGTGACACCGTCTCAAAAAAAAAAAAAAAAAAAAAAGAAAAGAAAAAGAAAATGTGGCACATATACACCATGGAATACTATGCAGCCATAAAAAAGGTTGAGTTCATGTCCTTTGTAAGGACATGGATAAGATGGAAACCATCATTCTCAGCAAACTATCGCAGGGAAAAAAACAAACATCGCATGTTCTCACTCATAGGTGGGAATTGAACAATGAGAACACTTGGACACAGGAAGGGGAACATCACACACCGGGGCCTGTCGTGGGGTAGGAGGAGGGGGGAGGGATGGCATTGGGAGATATACCTAATGTAAATGACGAGTTGGTGGGTGCAGCACACCAACATGGCACACGTATACATATGTAACAAACCTGCACATTGTGCACATGTACCCTAGAACTTAAAGTATAATAATAAAAAAAAAAGTGGTGTCAGAGATAGGCTGCTGGGGACAGACAACTAAGGAAATCGGAGAATTAGAAACATTAAATCTTGACTGGGCATGGTGGCTCACACCTGTACTCCCAGCACTTTGGGAGGCCAAGGTGGGCAGATCACCTGAGGTCAGGATTTCGAGACCAGCCTGGCCAACATGGCAAAACCACATCTCTCCTAAAAATATAAAAATTAGTTGGGCGTGGTATCGGGCACCTGTAATCCCAGTTACTCGAGAGGCTGAGGCAGGAGAATCGCTTGAACCCGGGAGGTGGAGGTTGCAGTGAGCCAAGATTACACCACTGCACTCCAGCCTAGGTGACAAGAGCAAAACTCTGTTTCCAAAAAAATAAATAAATAAATACGAAAAACATTAAAAAAAAAAAACAATGTAATGGAAACATGCTGCATTTAGGGGAACTGCAAGAAGTTCCAAATAAATTCAAGAGAGTAAAGAAAGTGTAGGCAAGCTAGAAAGTGTAGATTAAAAAGGAATGAGTTTTTAAGTGGGGAAAGGAGTAGAAGGGAATTAAATTTCAGTTAATTCCTGTTCTATACAGGCATCAATTAGATGCTTTTCACTCATTGACCTCAATCCACTATAACACTGTTAATGGGGAAACCATTATTAATGGGGAATTATTCCTGTTTTGAAAAGAGAAAAATTGAAGCACAAAGATTAAATAACTTGCTAAGGCTTCGTTTGTTGAATTGAAAAGTCACTATATAGAATATAGAGGAAAGTGGCACCTTGTGTGAAAAGAGGAGAGAAAAAAATTTTGAGCTTAGTTTTGGACATGCTGTTAAGATATCCAAACATTTCCAACCACATTTGATATGTCTTGTGGGTATGTGTTTGGCATACATGATTGTGGTGGCTATTGTTTTTGGGTTGTCAAACTTCTTTTCCCTCTTCTGGTAACAGAGCTAACTTCTCTGCTTATTGGGTAAGCACACAATGAATTGAAATAATCTAAAGAGCTCATTCCCACACCCAAACATTTTCAAAATGGACATTGATCCAAGCAAACCCAATTAGTGTCTTTCCCTGCTAATTTTCCTACTAGAGCCAATAGGGAAGAGTGCCTTTTTCCTTCCCTATTATTGAAGCTATAATATCACCACTGCAAATCTGCCATGTCCATGTCTGCACCACTTGGAAAAACTCAAAAAGTGAAGGTTCCTAGCATAGAGACCCCACTATAAATCCCAGAAGTCCCCAAAGTTGACCTGGTTTTGACTGCTATTTTTTGAGCTTTCAATGTATTTCAGTTTCTTTCCAATAAATCAATAAATTCTCTGAGTGTTAAAATTAATTTATGCTCTGCTTCTATTTCTTGCTTGTAAAGTGTCTTAACTAAACATTAAACTCTAGAGTTCCTTCCATTCTTCAAATGGAAGTTGGCTAGATGATTTCCAATGACACATTGGCTCCTTGCCTTCAGCTGCCTTTGCTCTAGGTGGTTTTGCTGTTTGTCAAATCCAAACTCAATCTCAAAGGAAGTAGTATGATACTAATCAGCTATCCTAGGAAAGAGGAGATCTTTATTTAAAAACAAAACAAAACACTGGCAACATAACTGGATTAACTGTAGAGTCTCTCAGTTGACTATATTCAAAGCAGTCACATTCATTTTATATTCTCATAGATTGGTTATCTTGTTGGCTTACATTCTACTTAAAATTGAAAAATAATGAAAAAACTACGACGCATTAATTGCACTTTATGTTTTATTCTCTTTCATCACTCTTCTCTGTATGTACATTTATGTTTATAAATATTTAAACTTCAAGCAGATTTCTAGAACTCATTTGACTAAAATTAACTAGTCCTACTTAAATCTTTTCAATTTCTTAAAAAACTATTTATCTCTAGATTGAAACCACTTTTCTAATTTCTTCTATTTAGTTACAAACTTTTTATTCTATTATGTGTATTGAACTCTGGAACATAATTCAATTGTGCTATAACTTTAACATTGTCAATTTTATCACTCTTATTTTGATTTTTAAAATGTCCTGTTAGCTTTCACACTTCTAATCTTTATCTTAAATATGTTTTAACTTCATTATAAAACTCTTCTACCATCATGCATGACTGCTCCCTAGTGCATGACCACAGTCTTAGACACTCTCTATATTCATCCAATTCTAATTACTCTTGTTAACACTTTGTTTTCTTTGCACTAGAGTGCATTTTGCTTACTGGACATCTTAGACATTCAGACTGCCATACGTGTTATATCTACATATCTATTTTTATGTATGTATGGATTTTTTATTTATGGATGGATTTCATTTGAAACATTCTAGGCATTATATAAAAATACTTTTTTTCTCACTATGACCATTAAGCCACTTCATTAACTCACACACAAAAAAATTGTTGGATAGGATTTGGTTAAAAGGGGTCAAGAGTGAGAATCAGTAAATGCGCAAGGAAAAAGGGAGAACAGTGCATTCATAGGCACATTTGTAGCATAGACTTGTGCCATTTGAAATAAAAAAAAAAATTCAGAGGCTGCTTACAACCTGCCCAATGAAGTCCAAACTTTTAAGCAAGATATTGAGTCATGAATATGATCTTCCCTTCCATCTTCAACTCCACTAAACCTAGTTCCAGTCAGACTTTTTTTTTTTTTTTTTCGTATTAGTCCCTTCTCATGCCGTTAATAAAGACACACTCAAGACTGGGTAATTTATAAAGTCAAGAGATTTAATTGACTTACAGTTCCACGTGGTTGGAGAGGTCTCACAATCATGGCAGAAGACAAAGGAGGAGAAAAGTGACATCTTTCATGGCAGCCGGCAAACAGAGCATGTGCAGGGGAACTCCCCTTTAAAAAACCATCAGATCTTGTGAGACTCATTCAGTATCACGAGAACAGCACGGGAAAGATCCGCCCCCATGATTCAAGTGCCTCCCACTGGGTTTCTCCCATGATGTGGGAATCATGGGAGCTATAATTCAAGAGGAAATTTGGGTGGGGATGCAGCCAAACCATATGGCTACTAAAACACACTCTATAGTTTCTTGATTGTTTGTCTTTTTAATGCTGTTCCATTTTCCAGAAAATTTCATCATGCTAAACTGTCAAGAGTTTTACTTCAGATATACCTACAAGTTTATCTTTACAGTATTTTGATACTTTCCCTAGGCCCACACATGATTTTTTTTTGCAAATTAGAGGTTGAAATGGAGAGTAAGCAAAATGAGTTAAATTTAAATGCTAATAACATTTGTTGACTTTCTTGTTGAATTAGTCACATTCTGCTTATAGTAAAAATTGGTAAATAAGCTTTTTCTCATATCATAAGGTGTATTCATTATTTTCCTTTCTTTACTTCCCAAAGATATTTAAGATTATTTACAAAAATGAATGCATTTCATTTCATCTTAGACTTATTTTTTTCTCTAAACAAGTGAGAATACTTCAGGGACGATAGTGATAAAGTCACATAATTGATCCTTCCTTTTCCATTGAAATTATCTATAGAATCTTTTTCTTTTTTCTTTTCTTTTCTTTTCTTTTTTTTTGAAATGGAGTCTCTCACTCTGTCACCCAGGCTGGAGTGCAATGGTACCATCTCGGCTCACTGCTGCAACCTCTGCCTCTTGGGTTCAAGTGATTCTTCTGCCTCAGCCTCCCAAGTAGCTGGGATTACAGGCATGAGCCACCAAGCCTGGCCCCACAGAATATTAAAGTAGAAGAAAATATATTACAGAGTTCGAATAGGAAAGAGTGCCATCTTCAACACAGATAATTAAAAAATTATTTCAATGTAATCCCAACACTTTGGTAGGCCGAGGCGGGTGGTTCATGAGGTTAGGAGATCCAGACCAGCCTGGCTAACACAGTGAAACCCCGTCTCTACTAAAAATACAAAAAACTAGCAGAGCATGGTGGCACATGTCTGTGGTCCCAGCTACTCAGAAGGCTGAGGCAGGAGAATCGCTTGAACCCAGGAGGCAGATGTTGCAGTGAGCTGCGATCGCACCACTGCATGCCAGCCTGGGTGACAGAGCAAGACTCCTTCTCAAAAAAAAAAAAAAGTCATTTCAAATCTAACAATCTAACACACATGGGTCTAGTTACAATGTGATTATTGAGAACCTTTCATATCTTCACTTTCTACAAGTTATCTAATTCATTAGGCTAAGAGTGAGGGCTGCCTTGGGAAAAATAAAATAAAATCCATCGATTAGGAGAAGCAATAATTGGGGACAATGGTAACATGCAAATTTCACCTGGATTCTTCTCTGCCCCTGCAAATATGCTCTTACGAAACCAGCAATAAACCTACCTGAGGTCACTTAGCAGCTATCTGCATCAAAAAGACAGCAAAGGGCTACTCACTTGCAGACCTCCAGCATTATATAATGCATAAAGGTAGAATTAAAAGTGAGAGCGGGCAAAGAAGCAGAAGGAGAGCACACTGTATAGGTTTTGTTTGTTTGTTTGTTTGTTTGTTGCTGTTATGTATCAGTAGCACATCAAAAGTCTTGCTCAATATCCACACATGGGTTACCTGAAGGAGAAAGCACAGAGTATGGTGAGTAGTAAAACTAAGGAGGGTGCTGTGAATAGCCATTTGGTTTCAGAAAGGCCTTGCACTTGGTTTAACGCTTTGTTGTTCCATCTTGAAGAACCATAATTATTTTATCTTGGAATTTGTAATTCGTAGGTGAAGTTCAGTGAGACAATATAATACATGAGTGAGCAGTAGCGGTATGTGCCATATGTGTGTTCATTGCCATTCCTTGCTGCATGGTCACACATAGCATTTCCAGTGTCTCATGAACTATATACAGAATTCCAGTGGTCCCATATCACATGAGAGTTTAGCAAGACTCAAAGTTAGTACAAAGTGTTTTGCATCTATGACTGAGTGAGGGCACTGGCAGCTCTGAGAAGCTGAGCTTTCCCTCAGAAGCGGAATTTGGGTCAAATGAAAGAAGGCAGTGTTTTAAGAAGTAGCTCCTGACTCTTAGGGATGGATTTTGAGGAAAAAACAAGACTAAACAAAAACGTGTAGCTCCCTATGTTTTCTCTCTAGGTTGTTGGACTGAAATATGCATTTTAGCTCTGTGTGTTTCTAAAATAAACATTTCTAAAATTTACAGTAAAAAAAAAAGCATAATCAAAGAATCCTATCATTTTCTTTCTTACTTATGTAACTTGTCTGTATTAACCAACCACTTTTAATGAAAATGATGGCATAGAAAGGGAAAGACAGGATAACCCATATCTCCTTTTCCTTTCAGCCCACCTTTATGAGTAAGCCAAAGATAGAGAATGTCGGTGGAATGCAAGCACAACAAAACGTAAAATAAAAACATTTGACTTGGTTTTATGCAGGTTTTGACTGTAATGGTAAGAATGAAACATACATACAAGTACTAGCTATGAACTGTGCAGTTTCAGTAATGTTGCACTAGTTAAGTGTGCTTGTATTTGTATTTAAAGCTGGCATTACACAATATGAATGAACATGAATGGTAAACACTTGTTACCAATTTAATTTTTTAAATTTTTGTTTGCTTAGAATGACATTAAATAGTAAATCTGAAGCAAAAAGGCTTTTCATTTTCATTTTGCATTTAGCCCTACAAATTACATATCTAGCCTTAGATGGCGGACCATGTAATCTGATTTGGGACAGTAAGATTGATGATAATGTTTGCTACGAGCCACAAGGAAAAATGTTCCTTTGCTTTCTGGAAGTTTCTAAAAGAGATTCAACTTTTCTCTCCCTGAACATGTAATATAGGAATATTGATGATATTGAAACCATATTAATGGTTAACCTTTGAATGAAGGTGACAGTATGAAGCAAATTGAAGGGCGGGAAACAAACCAGGCCCTTGATGACGTTGTTGAATCTTTGAATAAGACCAATAAATACCCATTGAATGGAAGAGTAAATAAGTCAATGAATCTTTATTTGAAACTGAGTAGGGCTTTCTGTCATTTGTTATCTCTTATATGTTCATTTATACAAGACTGAGATGAAAACAGATATATTGGATATAATTTTAAAATGGAACTAAAATATTTTGAAAATACTTTGAGGAGCTAAAATTATGTAACGTACATAATCAGCAACTACCTTAAAATTGTTAAAGAAAATCTACAAGCCAGACAATACAAATCAATAATGTGAACAAACTCAACGTGCTATCTGCAGATGCAAAGAAATAAAATGATGCAAGTTTGAAACAGTAAGAGAGAGGAAAACTGATACAGAGGAAAGAGAATCGAAACCTAGTATATTTATGATGTATTTATTCAAAAGAGACCAGAACACTTAGACTCTAACAATAATCTAAAATATTCTAAACAGAAGAAAAAAACCCTACATTATTTTTTTAAATGTGTCAAATTATAGGAAGAGTTAGTAAAATAGATTAGCATCTGAAATAAACTGGTGATATTTTATATCTCAGGAATAAAGAATTACATAAGCATCAAATCAGAGGAAAACAGATTATCTTTAATGGAAGCAAAATCCAATTAGATTCAGATTTTTTATCTTCAATAATAAATGCAGGAAAACAAGAGGAAAATGTATAGATAGTTTTGAGGGGATAGATAGGCCATGGTCCAAGATTCTTACACCCAGTCAAGTTGAGATTAGTATGTGAAGTCAACATAAACATATACTGCTACGTATAGGACTCAGAAAACTATCTATAGATTTTCTAAAAGAATTTTTAAAACTGCAATTCAGCCAGCCTGAAGATACTCAGTAACTCCAAAGGCCTCTGAGCACTAAGGCTACCCTTCCATTTAAAGCTCAAATAATTATTGTTGGAGACCTAATCCAAATAGCTTGGAAGAAAAGACAATGCTCTCCTAAATACACCTTAATATCTGAAGGATCTGTTTTATTATATTTTTCCCTGTGAACTATAACTCCTGTTTCTCTACACATCTTATGCCATCTCTATACCACATCTACATACCACCCCAGATTTTTGTGGTTTGATTTATTTCAAAACCGGGATATAATCAATTTCTTTATTTCCCTTACTAAGGATGTGGTAGTATCATAAAGGAACAACAACACAAAAAGGAAAATCTAGAATGCACATAGATATCGCTTCTGAAATTTCATTACCCAATTCCAACATAGGACTGGCATCCTAGGCTTGGCCCTGTGTTGCTGAGAATCTTCCCATCACAGATATTGACCTAAAATCTCTTCTCACTTTTCAAGTTTCAAGTCTCAGCCACCGTCTCACTTCTCATTTGAATCCAGGAAATCAAAATATGAATTAGCAGTGTTTTCGATACCTGAGAAAACCTATTCTTTAGTATTTGTTTATTATTCATTAGTTCCTCCAATCATAAAGCAGTTTATAATTTATTTTTCAATCTTGCCACTCAAAAGTAGCATTTTATCTCCCCCTGCCCTCTTTTGGCCTAGCTACTGTTTCAATTAATTATTTTTCCCAGGTAGTAAAAATATTCTTACCAAGTAGGTATTGATTTGAATTTAGACCTTTAAAAATCACCCCCCTACACACACATACACACACAACTTGCAGGTTTCTATTTAGACCTTTCAAAAATCACACACACACACACACACACACACACACACAACTTGCAGGTTTCTAATGAGATTTCCTTTACTGAGCCCAGTGTTACCACTGGAAGTCTTTGCCAGAGCTCATGTTTAAAACACATCTGCTTTTATAGTCCTCAAAGATTATATGTAACTTAAAAAAATCCCTTATTTAAAAAATTTGGAATTTAAAAAATTCCAAACCTATTTGGAATCCAAGTCTGCTTTGATAATGTGATTAAGAGGTGATATTTTCTCTTTTCCCTAATAAACTATAAAAATAAAGGCTCTTGTTTTATCTAATATAACAAATTCCAGAAAATGTAAGGTGTCACAATTATTTTTGTCATTATAAATAATACTGGGATGAAGATATTTTATTTGCAGTGATAATTACAGAATACAGTTTTAAGCTTGTGGTTATAGAACTGCTAGAAAAAAGGATGCATACTTTTTGCTAGGGAAAAATAAAAGAAGCATGATCTTTATTGGCAAAATACAGACGATATCAAGAAGCATTATAAATAGAAAACCCAAGATAAGGTACTAAAATAAAACATATCGGCTACAACAATGAAAAGACAAAGACTTTCATGGAGGGCAAAAATCTAAATCCAGCTCTGGGCCATCTCTGTTAATGGTACTATTATTTGTTAAGAGCCATAAACAAACAAAAACAACAAAAATGAAGGGAAGAAATTGTATCAATATGAGAATGGTGACCTAAATAAAAGTATCACGCTGCATCTATGTTATAAAATATGAAGCAGTTAAAAATAATTCGGTGTGTTATATAGCCTGTGCATTCACCCATGGAATGCTCTTCAAGATGTATTAAGTTAAAAAGTCAAATTACAAAACAATGTGCAAGCTATAATCCCACTTATCAAAAACAAAACTGAATATTGATACGTATGAAGATATACATAGGTGGACATATAGGCAGAGTTTTGAGATGATACATTCCATTCGGATAACAGTGTTTATCTCTAAGGAAGAGACTAGAACAGCATGGGATTCAATGGTGCTTTCATTGAATGTGTATAGATCTTATACTTTACAGTAAGAATTCATATATTATATTTAATAAATATGTAATTAACATAATTACATTTTTTCAAATATTACATAATTTCAAATTTTTAAAATAGGAGCAACAAGGCCTATTATTGCTTAAATTGGAAGGCTCATTATTTTAAAATGCTATTTCTTTTCCAAATTAAATTATAAATCTGTGTATTCCCAATCAACATAGTAACACTTTTTTTATGTTACATTTAGATTGTTTCTACTTTTTCACAGTTAAAAATGCCTGTAAATTACTCTCATTGACCCTTGACTCTGCAAAGACAACTTGGTATGGGTTTTTCTAACATGGAATCTGAAGCTCAATATTAACCAAGTAGGGAATCTTTCTTTGATGCTCAAGCCATAATTTCCTGCGTGATTAAATGGAGGAGGTGATTTTTTTTTTTCAAACTTACCTATTGTTAGAGAGGGAGCTTTCCTCGGTATGCTGGGCAGCATCTTTACCTATACGGTACAAATTCTGTGCCTTTCACCAGTAGGTGACTTATTTTGTTTTTAATTCCATCTTTATTGTTTTGAACAATTCAGAATGTGTGTTCTGTCTTTCCACATCACTTAAAAAATCTTTTGTTTTTATTTAGAGGCAAAATAATAGATTTTTATCCCCCTTAGTGTTTTTTTAACATAACGCAATAAAGTATGGGTCTCCCACTCAGTACTTCTAAGAAATATAGGCAATATATTTGAACAGAAACGGACTTGGAGAAGAAGCAGTGGCTCTTACCTTTTTATTAAGTGAGAGGTAGAATGACCATCTGACTGATGAACTGGAAAGAATTAGCCATTCGCTGAGCCACCATTTCCAGGGAATGTTCCTCTTCATTAAGCGAAGATATGGACAAGGATGTGAAGCAGCCATGTCTCTCATACATGCTGGCAGGAATGTAAGATAGTACAGCTACTCTGGAAAAGGTTGGCAAATTCTTAGAAAGTTAAATTCTTCCTATAAGACTCAGTGATCATGTTCTTGGGTATTTATCTTAGAGAGGTAAAAACTCAGGACCACACAAAAACCTGTTTACAAATGTTCATAGAAACATTATTTGTAATAGGCAAAAAATGAAAAGAGCCCAAATATCCCTCAATGGGTAAATGGATAAACAAAGGATGGTATATCTATATAATGAAATGCCATTTAGCATAAAAAGGAACAAATTATTATGCACACAAAAACTTTGGTGGATCTCAAGGGCATTATACTGAGTGAAAAAAATCTTTCACATCCTCTCTACAATAATTATAAATGTGTTTTATTGGTTTTAAAAAATACTTTTTGTCTTCTTAAAATCAGTAAGACAAGTTTCTTTTCTGGAAAATATTAAATAGGCCTTCAACGTCATAAATTCCTTGGGAGAAATTGTCCTAGAAGTGCGAAGAAAGCCCTAAAGATTCTAAAACTGTAATTGGACATAGCAAAGCAGTACATGATTATAAATAGATTGGTAATTTCTCCATTTCATCAAACATATACCAACAAACAAAGAAAATGGTCATTTCCCAGTGTGGCGATTTCTCAAGGATCTAGAATCAGAAATACCATTTGACCCAGCAATCCCATTACTGGGTGTATACCCAAAGGAATATAAATCATTCTACTATAAAGACGCATGCAAAACATATCTTTATTGCAGCACTATTTACAATAGCAAAGACATGGAACCAACCCAAATGCCCATCAGTGATAGACCGGATAAAGAAAATGTGGCACATGTATGCCATGGAATACGATGCAGCCATAAAAAAGAATGAGTTCATGTCCCTTCTTTACAGGGACATGGATGAAGCTGGAAACAATCATTCTCAACAAACTAAGATAGGAACAGAAACCCATCACTGCATATTCTCACTCATAAGTGGGAGTTGAACAATGAGAACACATGGACACAGGGAAGGGAACATCACACACCAGGGCCTGTCAGGGCCCCTGTTGGGGGAAAGGGGAGGGACAGCATTAGGACAAATACCTAATACATGTGGGGCTTAAAATCTAGATGATGGTTTGTTAGGAGAAGCAAACCACCATGGCACATGTATACCTATGTAACAAACCTGCACATTCAGCACATGTATCCCAGAACTTGAAGTAAAAGAATAAAAAAAAAAAAAAGGTCATTTCCAATGTTTTCCCAAGCAGTAGATTACAAAACTAACTACATCAGCTGACTCCACCCCAGGTATTACAGTTCAGGAGGTTTGGGGTTGAGACTGGAGATCTAATTTTTTCTCTTTTTCTCTAATGATGTTTCAACTATCCATCTCTCTATTGCAATCAGTACAAATACAATCAATACAAATGACCAATCAAAACTGATTTGATCATCTCACTGCCTGGCTATTTTTTTCTCTCTTGTCTTTGTTTACCTTGTATGGTATTATTTCTCATCACTTGGAAAATTTTTAGTTATTAATTCTTTTAGGAAGCTTCTCTGGTCATGCTTTCTTTTACGGGTGCTTTGTCTGTATTCACACGGTAGCCTAATATTTCCTTAATTATCATAGTATATTAAATTTTTCAGTTTACAAGTGTATTTTCTCCACTAAATTGTAAACTTTATAAAGGAAGATATAATGTTATTTGAGTTCACTAATGTATTCCTAGGGCTTTTCATGATATCTGATATAACTGTTTAATCATTATTTGTAAAACAAATGGACGATTTACCTAACCCACTTCACTACTCTGATTTCTCAACTGAGAAATGCAGTTGTAAAGTAATCAAAAGATATTAAAAATAGACTAGGCTATGAGAAGACAAGTAATATTTCTTCATTGCATCAAATTTGGAATGTTTATCATATGCATTCTTTCTTTAGCCCTTCCTATATGGGCTATATATGTCCCAATAAGAAAGAAAATACCAGAGTACTCATCTTAGTAATTAAAATAACTGAAATTTCCTGAGGTTAAATGATATATCTTCATTCATGTTGCCACAGTAAGAACTTGGAAAGTTGAAAGATTGACTCTCATGGAAGTCAAAAATGGCTATTATCTTACATGGCAACTGATGCTGGATGTTGTCTGAAGGCTCAGCTGGACTATAAACTAGAGGGTCTATGTGGCTGTCTCTTTACAGTATTTCATGTTGCTCCTATGTACTTTTAAAAATGAAAAGACATGAAGTCTTCGCCCATGCCTATGTCTTGAATGGTATTGCCTAGGTTTCATTCTAGAGTTTTTATGCTTTTAGGTCTCACGTTTAAGTCTTTAACCCACCTTGAGTTAATTTTTGTACAAGGTGTAAGGAAGGGGTCCAGTTTCAATTTACTGCATATGGCTAGCTGGTTTTCCCAATACCATTTATTAAATAGGGAATCTTTTACCCATTGCTTGTATTTGTCAGGTTTGTCAAAGATCCAATGGTTGTAGATGTGTGGCATTATTTCTGAGGCCTCTGTTCTGTCTCATTGGTCAATATATCTGTTTTGGTACCAGTACCATACTGTTTTGGTTACTGTAGCCTTGTTTTATAGTTTGAAGTCAGGAAGCATGATGCCTTCAGCATTGTTATTTTTGCTTAGTTTTGTCTTGGCTATATTGGCTCTTTTTTTGTTCCATATGAAATTTAAAGTAGTTTTTTCTAATTCTGTGAAGAAAGTCAATGGTAGCTTGATGGGGATAGCATTGAGTCTATAAATTACTTTGGGCAGTATTTCCACAGTGTTGATTCTTCCTATCCATGAGCATGGAATGTTTTTTCATTTGTTTGTGTCCTCTCTTATTTCCTTGAGCGGTGGTTTGTAGTTCTCTTTGAAGAGGCCCTTCACATCCCTTGTAAGTTGGATTCCTAGGTATTTTATTCTCTTTGTAGCAATTGTGAATGGGAGTTCACTCATGATTTGGCTCTCTGTCTATTATTGGTGTATAGAAATGCTTGTAATTTTTGCACATTGATTTTGTATCCTGAGACATTGCTGAAGTTGCTTGTAGTTTAAGGAGATTTTGGGCTGAGACAATGGGGTTGTCTAAATATATAATCATGTCATCTGCAAACAGAGGCAATTTGACTTTCTCTCTTCCTATTTGAATACCTTTATTTCTTTCTCTTGCCTGATTGCCCTGGCCTGATCTTCTGATACTATGTTGAATAGGAGTGGTGAGAGAGGGCATCCTTGTCTTGTGCTGGTTTTCAAAGGGAATGCTTTCCAGCTTTGCCCATTCAGTATGATATTGGCTGTGGGTTTGTCATAAATAGCTCTTATTATTTCGAGATACATTTCATCAATATCTAGTTTATTGAGAGTTTTTAGCATGAAGGGGTGTTGAATTTTATCAAAGGCTTTTTCTGCATCTATTGAGATGATCACATGGTTTTTGTCATTGGTTCTGTTTATGTGGCGGATTACATTTATTGATTTGCGTATGTTGAACCAGCCTTGCATCCCAGGGATGAAGCCAAACTGATCATGGTGGATAAGCTTTTTAATATGCTGCTGGATTCGGTATGCCAGTATTTTATTAAGGATTTCAGATTGATTTTCACCAGGGATATTGGCCTGAAGTTTTCTTTTTTTGTTGTGTCTCTGCCAGGTTTTGGTATCAGGATGATGCTGGCCTCATAAAATGAGTTAGAGAGGAGTTCCTCTTTTCTGATACTTTGGAATACTTTCAGAAGGAATGGTACCAGCTCCTCCTTGTACCTCTGGTAGAATTCGGCTGTGAATCTGTCTGGGCCTGCACTTTTTTTTTTGGTTGGTAGGCTATTAATTACTGCCTTAATTTCAGAACTTGTTATTGATCTATTCAGGGATTTGACTTCTTCCTGGTTTAGTCTTGGGAGTGGTGTATGTCCAGGAATTTATCCATTTCTTCTAGATTTTCTAGTTTATTTGTGTAGAGGTATTTATAGTATTCTTCCGTGGTAGTTTGTATTTCTTGGGATTGATGGTTATATCCCCAAGACTTCATGACTAAAACATCAAAAGCAATGGCAACAAAAGCCAAAATCGACAAATGGGATCTAATTCAACCAAAGAGGTTCTGCACAGTAAAAGATTCTAATATCGAGTGAACAGGCAACCTCCAGAATGGGAGAAAATTTTTGTAATCTATCCATCTGACAAAGGGCTAATATCCAGAATCTACAAGGAACTCAAACAAATTTACAAGAAAAAAACAACCCCATCAATATGGGGCAAAAAATATGAACAGACACTTTTCAAAAGAAGACATTTATGCAGCCAACAAACATATGGAAAAAAAAAGCTCATCATCACTGATCATTGGAGAAATGCAAACCAAAACCACAATGAGATACTATCTCATACCAGTTAGAATGTTGATCATCAAAAAGTCAGGAAACAACAGATGCTGGAGAGGATGTGCAGAAATAGGAAAGCTTTTACACTGTTGGTGGGAGTGTAAATTAGTTCAACCATTGTGGAAAACAGTGTGGTGATTCCTCAAGGAACTAGAGCCAGAAATATCATTTGATCCAGCAATCCCATTACTGGGAATATACCCAAAGGATTATAAATCGTGTATAAAGACAGATGCACACATATGTTTATTGCAGCACTATTTACAATAGCAAAGACTTGAAACTAACCCAAATGCCCATCAATGATAGACTGGATAAGAAAATGTGGGACATATACACCATGGAATACCAGGCAGCCATAAAAAGGATGAGTTCATGTCCTTTGCAGGAACATGGATGAAGCTGGAAACCATCATTCTCAGAAAACTAAGACAGGAACAAAAAACCAAACACTGCATGTTCTCACTCATAAGTGGGAGTTGAATGCAATGAGAACACATGGACACAGGGAGGGAAACATCACACACTGGGGCCTGTCGGGGGGTGGGGGGCTAGGGTAGGGATAGCATTAGAGAAATACCTAATGTAGATGATGGGTTGATGGGTGCAGCAAACTACCATGGGAAGTGTATACCTATGTAACAAACCTGCACGTTCTGCACATGTGTCCCAAAGCTTGAAGTATAATAAAAAATGAAAAGACAGCCTGCTTTTATTCTAAGAATTTTATCAGTGCATAGAATAATGTACTAAAAAGAAAAGTCATCTGACTCCATGTATTCTAGACAGAAGCGTTGCGATTTATATTGCTACCAACAAATTACCCAAAATTAGCAGCTTAAAACAATGATTTCATTTTGCTTTCAATTTTATCTTAAATTCAGGAAAAACTCAGCTAGACAGTGCTTGCTTAGATTCTTGCATGCTATTGGAGCCAAATGTTCGTTGGAACTTCAGTCATCTGAAAGGCTGAACTGGCCTGGAAATAAATGGCCAATTCACATGACAGCTGACACTGGCGGTAAGCTGGAAGATCAACTGGACCGTCAACAGGAACATCTACCTGATGCTTTCCAGTATGGCAATCTCAGAGTAACTGAAATTCCAACAAGGTAGCTCAGGGCTCTAAGCACAATTGCTCTAGGAACCTAGGTGAAAGCTGTATCACCTTTTCTAATCTAGCCTTGAAAGTCAAGAAGCATCATTTCTGCTACAATCTTTTAGGTATGAGCTCATCTAGCTATAATGGAAGGGGACATAGATTCCACCTTTTGATGAGAAAAGTGCCAGGATCGCCTTGTAGGAAAGCATATATCATAGGAGGTATTTTTAGTCACTTTGGAAAATATGACCTACCACAGACCATCATCTGGCCTCATCAAGTCACGTATTTCCCATGTCATATGTGAATGAAGGCACTTTTTACTTCTTTTCCCATCTGGATGTCTTTTGTTTCTTTTCTTAGGCTGAACTGGCTAGAGTGAAGAGTACAATATTGAATAGAAGTGATGAGAGTGATACACTGGCCTTGTTCCTAATTTAGGGGGAAGAGTAGTCATTCATTCATCATGTATGATGGATGTCCACTATTAGGTGGAAGAAGTCTCTTTCTATTCCTGGTTTGCTGAAAGATTTTGTTGCTGTTTTTTAAATCAGAAATGGATATTGATTTTGTCAAATGCTTTTTCTGATTCTCTTAAGATTATCATACAGTTTTGCTTTTTTACTATTTAGTGTAGTTAACTGCATTAATTGATTTTCAAGTCACTTATATTCCTGAGATAAACCCCATTTAGTCATTTATTATCCCTTATGTATCCTGTAGGATTCCATTTGCTAAGATTTTAAATTCTTTTTATGTCTATGTTCCTGAGGAACATGGGAATGTAGCTTGCTTTCCTGTGATAAATTTCTTCGTTTTTGATATTAGCATAATGTAGGCACATAGAATTGGGTTGGAAGTATTTATCTCTCTTATTTTCCAGAGGCATTTGTATAGAATGGGTATTATTTCTTCCTTCCTTGGCAGAACCCAAAAGTAAAGCCATTTGTGCCAGGCTTCTATTTTATTTATTTATTTTGAAGGTATGGATCTAGAAGATTAATTTTTAAAGATAGATATAGGGCTACTTGGGTTACATATTTCATCCTGAAGGAACTTTGTTAGTGTGACTTTAAGGCAATCTGTTCATTCCATACAAGTTTGTAAATTTATTGGCATAAAGTTTTGTTAATAATATCCTCCTATTATTCTTTAATATCTACAGTTATATATCTTACCTTTCTCATTCTTGATATTGGTAATTTGTGGCTTTTGTCTTTCTTCCTGATTGGTTATTTTTCATGATAAATAATTTTATTGATCACCTCAGTAAAGCAACATTAGATCTCATTGATTTTCCATTGTCTTTTCTGTTTACTGTTTCCTTTACTTCATCTCTTATTTTTTAAAATTTTATTTCTTCTGCTTATTTGGAGTTTAATTTCCTCTTCTTTTTCTAGTTTCAAAAAGTGAAATTTAGGTAATTGGCTTTAGACAATTCTTTTCTTCTGAGTACTGCTTTAACTGCATCCCACCAATTCTGACATGTTGTTTTCATTTTCATTTCGTTCAAAATATCTTCTAGCTTTTTCTTTGACCAATGGGTTATTTAGAAGTGCTTTATATAGTTTCCAAATATTTAGGAATTTTCTAAATATCTGTCTCTTATTGATTTCTAATTTCATAACATTATGGTCACAGAACATACTTTGTATAATCTGACTCCTCTTAAATGTATTGAGACCTACTTCATGACCCAGAATATGAACAATCTCAGTAAATGCTCCATGAGTACTTGAAAAATTCTTCTATTGTTGGGTGTCGTGTTTTATAAACACCAGTTAGTTCTGGTTGGTTGACAGCGTTGTTCAAGCATTCTTTATACTTGATTTCTGTCTACTTCTTATAGCAATTGAGAGAGTTCTTAAATTCCTGATTGTAATTGTGGATTTGTCTATTTCATTTTGAATTCTGTTAGGTATGACTTCATGCATTTCAAAATTCAGTTGTTAGGTACAGAGACTATAGATTGTTATCTGAATAAATTAATCATTTTACCATTACAAAATGACTATCTTTGCCCCATTCCGTATTCTGACATATGTCTTGACTAATACTAATATAGTCACTTCAGCTTTACTTTGTTTCGTAGTCATATAGCATATATTTCCTATATTTCCTCTTCTTTTTCTACTATTTGTGTCTTTATATTTAAAGTGAGTTTTTGGACTGGTGCAGTGGCTCATGCTTATAATCCCAGCACTTTGGGAGGCAAAGGGAGGTGGATCACTTAAGTGTAGGAGTTTGAGACCAGCCTGGCCAACAGGGTGAAACCCCATCTCTAGTAAAAATACAAAAGTTAGCCAGGCATGGTGGTGCACGCCTTTAGTCCCAGCACTCAGGAGGCTAAGGCAGAAGAGTCGCTTGAACCTTGGAGGCGGAGGTTTCAGTGAGCTGAGATTGCACCACTGCACTCAAGCCTGAGTGACACAGCAATACCGTCTCAATAAATAAATACATAAATAAAGGCAAGTTTGTTGTAAGTAACTGGTAGTCGGGTCTTGTTTTTCAATCCATTCTGACAATTTTTACTTTTTACTTAGTATGTTTAAACTATATATTTAGTGTTGTTAACGATCTTCTTGGTTTAAATTTACCTTTCTACCAAGTATATTCTTTTTGTTCTCTCTCTTCTTTGTTTCCTTTTGGTTTAAAAATTATTTTATTGCTCCATTTTGTCTACTTCATTTGCTTATTAGCTACAACCCATTGCTTCATTTTTAAGTGGTGGCTTTGGTGTTTATAACATTTCATAAAAGGGTGGAATATTAGCTGGGCCTTCAAGGGTGAGCAAGATTCTGATGGCTAGACAGGATATAGACATTGTTAGCAAAAGGAATTTTATGAAAACAAAACAAAACATTTTTGTGTGTAGAACAATTTGAGAGCTAGAACGTCTTTATATAGGAGTGGTGAGAAATTCAACTTGAAAAGGCGAGCACTTGATCTGAGAACATACTTTAAAATAAACTAAGGAGGATATTTTATACTTTAACATACAGCCAGTGGAGAATCATGGAAAATAAAATGGTTAAAAGAGAACTTTCTAAAGTTTAATTTGACAGCTATTACATATTGGACTAGAGTAGAAAAAGAATAGAGGTAGAAAATTACCTTAGAATTTGAGGATTATTAAAGACCTCAAAAATTGCAGTTTAAGATTTTTCATTTAGGGATGAAGAAATTGAAGTCAAGAGAAGTCACAGAGCTTGTGTGATGTAGCTTCAGTAAAACCCAGGTCTCCTGCCTTCTAAGCTAGTGTTTCATCTGCAGCTCTGTTTTATTGTTAAAAGGCTACTGTGTCAGGCTAAGCCCGAAGTGATAAGATTCTAAAGGAGGAGATAACCATTGGACTCAAGAAAATAAACTTAAGTGTCAGAGTGCAGAATAACAGCGGCCTTAAGGGAGATATTATTTATATAAGCTAGTCACAGAAGGCCTCATTTAGGTGATATGCTTGAACAGAATTATGATGTTAGTGACAGGTGTCATGTGAAAACTAGAGGAAGAAAGTTCAAAGCGGATATACAGCAGTTCCAAATCCTTGAGACAGAAATGAGCATGAGGGCTGTGATGCCTTAGCTTGTAAGGAAAGGTAACATGGTACAAGGTGAGGTCCGTAGGCACAAGCCAGGTCATGGGGAATCTCCTGGGGCTTTGCAAGCCACATGAAGAAGCTTGCAGTTTAAGTGTAATGCAAAGTAACTGGAAGGCTTTGCTCAGGATTGTGACATGAAAGATACACTTTTTACAAAGATCACTTTTACTATCTATGGAGAACTCACTATGGAGAAACCAAGGCTGGAAAGATCAATAGTCTTTAAGATACTGAAATAACACAGCAGAAATGATCAGAACTTGGGATAGTGTGATAATAACAGAGCTGGCAGGAAGTTGTTCCAGGTATATTTTGCAATTAGCACAACTGGGTGAGTGGTATGTCATTTACTGGCATAGGCACGGTATGGATGGGAAGAAAGAATTCTGCATGGTCATGATAATTTTGAGAGGACTGTCCTTGATCTGAAACCCTTGAGACAATATGTGAATAGGAATCAGACTTTTTTCAGAATTTAGGATGGTAATATTATTCATGTAATTCATATCACATACCATCCCTAACAGAGTCTGGGACACTATGTCTTAATCCCTTCATCAAGCACATTAAAATCTGCTGCAGAAATACTCATCCTTAAATGGGATGAATTAAGATAATAAATAGCTCAAATCAGTTCAAGTCAGATTCTAACCTAAAAGAAGTTCAGGGAAAAGCTTTTTGGATTTCAGAATTACAAATAAGGGTTGTAAATTCATATTTAAACCTGTAAGAGTTTTTTGGGGGAGCAGGAAAATAATATGTGTTAAGTGTTTCTCAACGTTTTAAAAGCATAGCATGCTAAAGGAAAAATGATTGTTTTGTTGATCCCCTCCTTCCTTTGGGTGAATCTGGACAGACTATAACCCACTGGAGGCACATTGTTTAAAAAATTCTAATAAAGAGAAAGAGGTGGGCATGGTGGCTCACACCTATAATCTCAGCACTTTAGGAATCCAAGGCAGGAGTATTGCTTGAGCCCAGGAATTCAAGACTGCCGTGAGCTATGATTGCATCACTGCACTTCAGCCTAGGTGACACAGCAAGACCATGTCCCCAATAAAATGAGAGAGAAAGAGAGAGAGAGAAAGAAAGAGACTGCAAGATTTTCATCATAAATTATTAGTGGAAGACTGTTGTTACCATTTCCTGAAATCATTGCAATCTGAAGGCAGTGTTGTTGAAGAGAGGTAATGGAAACTGTAGTGTCTTCTGTTTTGACTCCTGTAGTAGTTAACAATTTATTTTCTGTGCAAAGAGCCAGATAATAAATATTGTAGGGATGCAGACCATACAGACTGCAGCAACTACTCAACTTTGCCACTGTAGTGCAAAAGCAGCCATAGACAATACCTAAGGGAATGATCATGGCTGGGTTCCAATAAAACTTTGTGGACACAGATTTGAATATCCTACAATTTTCACAGGCAAGAAAATATTAATCTTTTTTGATTTTTTTAGACACTTAAAATGTCTAACTCATTCTTAACTCAAGGCCATGCAAAAACAAGTGGTGGGTCAGATTTGGCTGATGTCAGATTTGGCTTCAGTATGTTTGCTGACTCCTGCACTGGAATGGCAAGTTAATCCCTTCATAAAAGAAATGTCCATACTCTGAGGAATGGAGGTGGTATCAGAATCAGAGGCAGAAAGATTATGAAGAGAGAAAGATAACAGAAAGGAATGAAGTCGAGTACAAGAATTTGTTGCAGGTATATATTGTTCTCCCTATAAAACAGTAACTTAGAACATTAAAATGAGGTTTCTGTAGAACCATACCTTTCTATTGCTTCCTAGACATCTCAACCTCTGCTCTGAGAAACACTTTGTCATGAGCTCCAGGAATCTGCCGACTTACCCTGTGTGATTTGAAGACTAAATATTATAGTTAGCTTCATATTTCCTTTCAGCAGCCTCTTAGCTATCAAAATCAACTAGAGATAGTTCTAAAAGCTGTTAAGTCTTAGCTTTCAAAGTTTGAAAGGATCTTTTTATTTTTCACAGAACCTAGACCTTCAGCATCCTGATATTTTTAAGTCAGATATTAAAGTAGAATTTTCTTTTAATTGTAATTAATGTGCTTCTCTTTATATAATCCCTCAATTCTCCTATAGTCTTTTTTCCCCTGCTACTTTTTTGGAAAGGAAATCTAAGGGAGAAAAAAAAATTAGTTGAAGGAAAAAGATTTGGAGTGTTGTATCTAGCAGGTGGTAGAGAGTAAAGAGACCAAAATTACCAGAATCTTCTCTTTCTATCTTTGCCCCCCACCACGTTGTCTTACGGTAAAGTCTAACACATTAAATTGAAGATGAAATGCTTTGACCTTTAGGTATAATGGAGCAATGTATTCAGGTTTTTCAAATTAACAGCTATGCTTATGACCCTAGAGGGTTTTTAAACACTATTAAGTCAATTTTTTAGAAATACTATAGAAGTATTTAAAATTTGGTGTGTGCTGTGTGATATTTCTGGTTCTCTTTCACACTTAAAACTCTCGTTGAGAATAAAACAGTTTTCTGCATTAAACTGTAACATGATTTGGCATTTATATATCCTGTAGGAGAGAGTGAAACACTACCTGTTTTAAATTGTGATTTCTAGGAGGGTTTCTGGATTTAGTAAAACCTCAGATACCAATAAATAAATAAATAAATAAGGATTTCGAAATTGCTTTGCCAAGGCTAAGATTCATATGTCTATTTTTACTCAACACCAAATAAAGGTAGCATTTCTAATCCAAGAACTTCTCTCTGCTGTCTTCCATCACGCTGACATTTTCCACAGGCATTTCTCATGTTTTTTATTTCTTGTTTTCCTTAATAGGATAAGGACATTTCTTTTGCAAAGAAAGTATTTAAAATGCTAAATTATGGTTAATTTTTGCTATCCTGCAAGTTGTCAAAGGTGCATTGACTATTTTCAAAGCTTTGTTTTACTTGTCACCTTTGATTAAGAATATAAATAAAGTAAATGACGAGTTGATGAGTGCAGCAAACCAACATGGCACATGTATACCTATGTAACAAACCTGCAAATTGTGCACATGTACCCTAGAACTTAAAGTATAATAATAAAAAAAGAATATAAATAATCTAAATAAAACCTCAAGAATGAAAATTTTGATAATATTTGTGTTATTGCAGAATGAAGCAGAGCTCCACATGCAACATAAAATAGAAATTTCCAGCACTGTAAGAGATTTTCATTGCCCTTTCTATGTAGTTGGATTAAGAATAGTTTAGTCAAAAGGTTTACTTTTCCCATGGCTATAATATGGTGAGGGATAGTATGATTTCTCTAAGTGCTAAGTTTAATTATTTCATGATATTTTATACATGCTGATTCAACTCCAAATTAAAGTAACTCATCTCATTGTGTATTCAACCACATGAGGTCAAATTATATCTTTCACGATTATTTTGCAGGCATAGGTTTTTGCTTTCAAAGATAATTTACTTAGTTTCAAAACATAAAACAATCTTCTAGGTACATGATTACTATGAAAACAAGGTTTTAAAATATTTGATTTCAGAAGTTCAAGAAGGCAAAAAGGATTTATTTTTGCTTTATATTTGTTTTGTTTTTCCCCAAATTATGCCAAAAACATTTTCTGATATTTCAATAAATGTCATTTCTGATATTTCATATATTCCAGTAACATGTGTGGCCCACCAACCTTTACCCTACTTTTTTCTCATGAAACAAAAGCAAGAGGAATTCTTACTTCATGCGTAACATATACTTTTCCCTGTGAAAATCTCAACTGAAGGATGATGCTAAAGCTAATAGCTTTGAAAGTTTAGGAGAAAATGATTAGAAACTGATATGAGCAAAACTAACAATATGTGGCTAATAAATTAGGATAAAATAACCAGATATATCCATGCTTATTCTGCAGAACATAATCTCCTAACATTTGCAAAAACACCCAAGCACTTTGTGAAAACACCCAAGCCTTATTCTGGGATTACATGACATGCCTGCATTTTACCACTAGTTCATAAAGGGCTGTTGGTTCTATCATTTTCCCGGTATGATTAATTTTTTTAAGTCTTGATAACTGGTCTATTATTTCTACATATCCCACCATAACCCTAAAAGGAAACATAGAGGTAAAGGTTACAAAAATGTTTTATCTGCCACACCATGAAATCTGTCCTACTTGCAAGTGAAAAGTCTCCTGTAGAACCCTTTCTTGCCATCAAGAATCCAAATTAGCAACAGCTTGCAATGATAATCAGTTCATTTCAGTGTACTCAAAATGGGCTCATTATTATTAATTTTTGCCAACTCCCAAGCAATTCATGAACCATTTTTAGATTTTCAAAAAGCAGTTCATGAATCAGACAAAAAAAATTTAAAAGGAACCCATCCCACAATGAGATGATGACTCAGAGTCCTTTGCTGTAGCTGTGTCAACTGCCGAGCATCTGAAATCTGATGAGGATGGGGTTGATGGAGAAAAGGCCATGATGAGCATGAAACAATGTGTTGAATTTACATGTTAAAACTTCTTGTTGGTTTTGGCAATTTTGCTGAAGATTATTGAGAAATCCATAACATCTGGATGTGGGGGAGAAGCTCCACTAAAATGATGAAGTTTATATTGGTCGACAAGACTATAAATGGAAAAGAAAGTAGTTTCTTAACACAGCTGTTTCCAATTTTGTTAACATTTTAGTCCAAATTCATTTGAAAAAAAAAAGAAATAACATAAAACTCTTATGTTTGAGATATACTCTACAAGTCTGACTAGATGTACACATGCTGAAGACATTCTTGACTCAAACTAGCATATCTAGAGAATGGACAAATGAGCCCTTAGTCCTAAGTCTAGGCCCTATCTGTCTCGGAAATGCATACCAGTGTAAGGCATTTAGCCGTGGAATCTGGATTTCAAAGTCAAGTAATCCTTTTAGGTTAATTTGTTTTTAAGTGAAATAAAACCATCAGACTCCTGGCACTGTCTTATGTTGCAGGACATGTCATATCTCTCGTGCCTTAGAAAACGATTTAATTTAATGGGTAGTTCATTGATTCAACCTCAAAGGAACTAAATTCTCTCTGTTCTTTCACTGACTTGGTGACTTTATATTCATCTATTCTTTCTGTGCTTTATTTTCTCCTTCTGCAAGGTGGGCAATATGCAATAAGACTTAAGAAAATATATGCAAACATGTTTCCTTGTGCTCTTGAAGGAACACTGAATAAATCAGATACGTTAATATACCTATATTTGCGTATATACATACACATGTACAGATATGCATATACATACACATACAAACATACAGATATATGTATGTATTTATTTCCATCAATGTCATTTTGGCTTCAAATTTCTCATTTTTCTGTTATTAGTCTTCTTATATCTTTTTAAAAAATATTTTACCAAGAAAAGTGGCAAACAGTTGAAAATTCCCTACTCTATTTTTTTGCCTCCTCTTTCCTTCTTTTCCTTTCCTTTTACTTTTCTTCTGTTGCAGCCCTCAATTTTTTTCTGTTTTCCTGCACAAAGAGCAAAAGTGAAATAAGAACCTCAGAGATAATAGGCTCCACTCTTGTTTTCCTTTTATGGATCTCTGAAGTCATTATGCAGCTGAGTAAAGTGGGAACAGCATCTTTATAAAATGTTCTGTTAGCTTGTTGATGCTTTTTGGCTAAAGATGACTCTTAAATATTGATGACAACTACAAGTTACTTTCAGTGCTTTTATTTTCAGAATTCAAGATTTGGTAAAGGCATGAGCATACTGATATCAGATAGATTTGTTAGTTCTCTTTGACGTAAGTCAAGCCTGGGACAGCAAGATGTTTTAAAGATCATCAACAATATGATCAATACAGATTGCCAAAATCAATTCTGGAGTCTGACTCTGCCTGCTGTGAGCAGTTGTCATAATGTTCTTTGAGAAAATTGGCAAGAAATGATGAGGATTCTGTCAACAGACATCCATCAATAGAAAATAATCCCCCTGCAGACATATTACACTCCTTTTGCCTTTTCTTTGCAAATAAGTCATAAATAAGGAAATCCTGGTTAAACCTTTGTGATTAACTGACTTAATATAATAACTTAACTAAGATATTTCTTTGTTTTGAATAAATATATTAAATGAAAGTTTGCATTTCTCAATTTATAAAGTACTTCAGACTTCAGAAATAGTACCAGTACCCACCACATGAAATTTATTCAACACCTCCAGAAGTGATTTTCAAACATGGTGGTCTCTTTTCTATAGTTACAAAATTTCATACTTGGAGAGCTTATCAATGGGCTTTGGTGAGGGTCATTTTTTATTTCACAGGTTTCCACTTTGAGGAAGCTGGATATTTGTTTGACTATACCATTTTTGGCTTCACAGTTTTCCACGTAGGACACAAAGATGCTGAGAATCCATGGATTCTATGGATGATTTTCATGACGTCTATGAAATTTTAAAAATTGAGTAAGATTATTTCTGTATGTGGACACGTTTATATTGTTGATGGAGACAGGAATTCTAACAATTGTCTGATTTACCAAGAAATCTACGATTTTTTTTAAAAGGGACAATGGAAGAAGGAAAGAAGGAAAAATTGACCTGAAAATAATTTGTAAAAACTGGTTAACTTAACCCTACCTAGATATTCACTTATTTAAAAAGTAAATACTTATTAAGTGCCTATGATGTGCCATCAATGAAATATAACAATAACAAAAAAGCACCACCCTTTAAAATCTTACATTCAAGTGACAGGAGAAAGATAATAAAGCATGTTAAGTGTTAGCTGATACAGACCTAACTCATAACCCTCCAATAACTTTATTCACTTTACAATTATGGTCTTACAAAACAGTTTTATAAACTTGCTATCCACAGAAAAACGCTTTCAATTTTTCAAATATCTTCTAATATCCTGTAACATTTCTATAACCATAGGATCAATGCCTCGTTTTAAAGCATGACCCCTTATCCTGGGTACCGTTGACATTAGAGCCAGACAATTCTTTGTTATTAGTAGCTGTCCTGAGCATCTGTTTAGCAGCACCTCTGGCCTCTACCCACTAGAAGACAGTAGTGCCTACCCCAACCCAAGTTGTGACAACCAAATATGTCTCCAGAAATTGCCAAATGTCTCCTGGGTTACAAAATTCTCCCAGTTGAGAAGCACTATTCTGAAGGCTGCATCTGTTAGTAGTTCAGTGGTAATGTGGGTGGTGATGAATCCATGTTTTTATTGTTATAAGGCAGAAATCCACATTGTCCCAAAGATAATTGAATCTTGAGATAGTCAAATTTGAAATTCACCAGTCTACAAGATATCTGCTAAAGAAACCATACCTTGTCCTTGAAGGGAGTTTTTTACTCTTCTTCTTCTCTCTTTTCCCTTTTATTTCTTGTTTGCTCACTTATCTTTTGTTTTAATTTCACATCTAGGCTAATAGAGAGGGCCAATTCGTAGACATTCTCTTACACAAATTTTGGTTTGAAATAATAAAATCTAGCTATGAAAAATGTAACTAATATTGGAGATATTTACCTAAAGGAAAGATGTGTAAGTAGAATCTAGAAATGCAAGAATAATAGCTTTAAAAAACTTAAAGAACTAAAGATGGATATAGATTTGTTGATATTTTTAATGCATTGAAAATCAAAATTCATAGTTATTTCAGAAATTCTGAATTTGGCAGTATTGGCCTCTTTTTATTCTGTTACTCTTATCCCTATAATAGTAACACCTCAAGTTCAGTTCCATTTAAAAGAGATGGAATATTAAAATAAGCGGAGGAAAATGAAGACAGCCAATTTAATTAGAAAGTTTAAAGGGAAGAAACAAAAGGAAGGAAGGCAAACAGAGCAGAAGATGAGAAAAAGAGGATGCAAAATGGAAATAAAGTAGTCGAGAAGATTTCTGAAACATATGGCATATGTTTATTTTGATGATTTTATCCTGGGTTTGCATTCTCTGTTAATCAGACTTTCCACTCTTTAGTTTCTCCTTCAGTTCTGCTGCCTACCTAACCTCTGAATGTATTGTAGAGTTCTTGTGCAAGTTTCGTATTTGTTATCTTACTTATGTTCATAGCAACTTTCTGCTCAAGTCAAGTTTTCCATTTGTAGCTGGGTATTATGTGGCAGAGGGTGGACCAAATAAGCAAATAATTCTCTGAGATTCCCTGATGGTGTCTCCTATTTCTGAGCCTTCTATACAGAACCCATGCTATGGGGAAGGTAAAGGGATGTAAAGTCTGAGGTGAAAATTTTGTTCTAATACTTCTCTCTGTTTTAGTTAATATTCTGAATAACCTAATTTAAGGTCTCAAAGAACTCTGGACTTGGAATCAAAATGCTTGGTCCTTAAATTCTATTTCTTGGAATCTACACTAAAAATAAGAAAAATAAAACAAGTCCTATGAATAAAGACAACCAAAGCAATATTATTTATAAAGGAACAGAATTGGAAGAAACCTACATTTTCAATCATAAGGAAATGGATAATCAAATGATGGTAGACATATACCATGCAGCCATTAAAAATACTGGTAGTGACATCTAAAATTAAGTAACACAATTTTAATAGAACAAAGCAAGATATGTTATACCACAGTATAATAAAAAGTATATAAATAAAAGCATTTATTTAAAATGAAATTACAAGTTTGATGGCAACACTTTTGCTAGGTAACGTTACTGTGGGTACCACTTACCCTTTCAACTTTTCTATATTTTCAAGATTTTTAAAATAAAAGCAAAGCAAAATAAAAGTAACTAAATAAAAGATTAATGACCAGCAAAGAAAAATAATTCTGAGTTTACAAAACACTAACTGCAGGAAAAAGTGTGTAAGACCTATCAGAAACTTTTACAATTGAGCTGGATGAAGGAGGGAGAACAAAAGTTGTGTAGAAATAAAAGTTGTGTAGAAACAAAAATATGTACAAATATTTAAAATGCAGTTAATGGGTTCTGAGAAGGATAATGAGTTAGTTGGGAAGAAGGATAAAAACAAGTGTGTTTTTCAGAGGAAAAAAATTATTTTTTACCCAAACACATTTCTACATTATTCAAATTTAATGTTCTACTACCAGATATTGAATACTTTATTATCTGGGCAGACAGAGAAGAGGATAAAAGGGTTTTATTTTTCTTTGCTTCCTTCACTCTGTTTGGCTATTGCTGTTGACCTCACGTCTGGAGAGATTCACACTGCAAGAAAGATATTAAGATTTCATAAATGAAATTAAATAAATACATATTCATAAAATTTAGAGAATTATCTGGCACAGAATAAGTGTTATTCAAACCTTTGTTATATAAATACTCTACTTTTGAGTAGCCTAACAGATTGCATAAACCATCCTTAAAAATCAACTCCTTAGGACTAAGTACCAGAAAGTAATTTGTAAATATTATACTTTGCCTAATGCTTTACAACAATCACAAAATTAAAAGGATACACAGCAAATTACTTTTAAAATTTTTCTTTCATTAGACTCAGAAAAATGAAAATGGGTATATTCCAATTTGCATTTTTTAAAATGAACAGGCACACTATCTTTAAAGCTACTGTAAATTACCAGCTTAATAATGACAAAGAATGTGTATAGCTATTTATTCTTCTGTTCAGTAAAAAAAATATAGTAACCATGGCAACTACCAAATCTCATAGTATGTATGCTACCTCTATGATCACTTTTTATAATAAAGACATGAGTAATATATCATCTAGGTTCTGGTATTAAATGTGTTGAAATGCCTTCAAACATACCCATTGCTGATATACATATTTACCATGTTTAATTCCCTTAGCTCTGACATCAACTATACCTTCAATTTTAACATTTTTGCATTTTAGCTATAGTCTGAATATATAACCATGTGTATTAAATCTGAAAATTGTAAAATTAGAATCAACATCCCAAATTTCTCAGTGACTGACAATTGACTTTCCCTGAGCTCTACAGAAATACATAAAACGTAATTTTTCCTTAAAGAATGTGAAATTGAGTTCCAATTTTTTGTAAAAATTTTTTTTCTATTAGAAAACATACTGTTTATATTTTCATAAATTAAAAATAAGTTTGTATTAGAAGTTGATCAATATAATGTTTTCAAGTATTTTATGCTCCTGTTATATTTAATGCAAGTTCCATTTATGAGACACCTTAAGCAATACAGAAGTGCAACATTTGTTCACAGGTTTTATTTAGACAAAATGGTATGCACCCCTCTGGTGAACCTAAGCCTTAGAAAGTCTTGGGAATAGAAACCCATGTCCCACCAGTTTATTTAGCTGGAGCTTAGAAGGAGAATTGATTCATGTTTTGTCATGTTGAGAGGTGAAGCCAGCTGCACTTCTGGGTCAGGTGGGGACTTGGAGAACGTTTCTGTCTAGCTAAAGGGTTGTAAACGCACCAATCAACACTCTGTGTCTAGCTAAATGTTTGTAAATACACCAATCAGCACTCTGTAAAAACGCACCAATCAGCGTTCTGTAAAATGGACCAATCAGCACTCTGTAAAATGGACCAATCAGCAGAACGTGGGCAGGGCCAAATAAGGGAATAAAAGCTGGCCACCAGAGACAGCAGCAGTAATCCACTGGGGTACGCTGTGGAGGGTTTGTTCTTTTGCTCTTCACAGTAAATCTTGCTAATGCTCACTTTTTGGGTCCACACTACTTTTATGAACTGTAACACTCACTGCGAAGGTCTTTAGCTTAACTCCTGAAGCCAGCAAGACCACGAATCCACTGGGAGGCATGAACAACTCCTGACCCGCCACCTTAAAGAGCTGTAACACTCACTGTGAAGGTCTGCGGCTTCACTCCTGAAGTCAGCGAGACCACGAACCCACCAGAAGGAAGAAACTCCCCACACATCTGAACATCTGAAGGAACAAACTCCCGACACTCCATCTTTAAGAACTGTAACACTCACCGTGAGGGTCTGCAGCTTCATTCTTGAAGTCAGCAAGACCAAGAACCCACCAGAAGAAACCAATTCCGGCCACAGTGTCTCCTTGGCTTACTGTGGAAAAACTCCAGGGGAGATTATTCTCTGAAAAATCTTACCAGGTATGTAAGAAGGCTTGGACCCCCAGGTTGCTCATAGGACCCTTTTAATAAGAATATAACTTAACTGAATTATGGTTAACTTCCTCTCTTCCCCAAACAGGAACTACAATGAAGAAAATTTAAAAATTTTCACAAATTATAAAATAATTTTAATCATCATAGATGCCCAGTGGTTTTGAATTGGGCCACTTTTTTGTTTGATTTTTTTGACTTTTCTATGAAAAAGGAAGAGCTTTATTACATTTAATTTTTAATGAAACTATGTAAGTTACTGTTATAACAATTTAATGGCATATTTAAATGAATCATGTATACCCTTCATTATTGCAAAACCAAGGTCAGGAATCAGTAAGAATAAGAAAATATTGCTGGGTGTGGTGGCTCACGCCTGTAATCCCAGAACTTTGGGAGGCTGTTGTGGGCAGATCACGAGGTCAGGAGATCGAGACCATCCTGGCTATCATGGTGAAACCCCGTCAGTACTAAAAATACAAAAAAAAAAAAAAAAATTAGCCAGGTGTGGTGGTGGGTGCCCATAGTCCCAGCTACTTGGGAGGTTGAGGCAGGAGAATGGCATGAACCCAGGAGACGGAGTTTGCAGCGAGCCAAGATTGCGCCACTGCACTCCAGCCTGGGCGACAGAGCTAGACTCTGTCTCAAAAAAAAAAAAAGAAAAGAAAAAATAAAATATTATGTCAAACTTTCCAGGTGCCTTCAATGCCAATTTACTATAATGCCTGTTTACTCACTGCCCTTGGAAAAAGGGTCCCTTTTATTGTTTCACTAAATGCAGTGTGTGTGTGTGTGTGTGTGTGAAGAGACAGAAATTTAAGTGTCACCTTCAAGAACTTACAAAATTTGCAACATTCTGTATTTAACCATTGTTTTCTTTTACAAATAGAAAAATTGTAGGGCAAAAGAAAACTGACATCAAAAGTATAGAAAGCCCTTCTTCTCTGGCACCCTTTTTTCCTCCAGAAATTCCATAAATTTATTTATTCAATTTACCCAATAATTTGGAGTTTGCCTAGTGCTTTCATAGACATAATTCCATGTGATGTTTACCATACTGGTAGGGTTCATATTATTTGTTTTTTATTTCTGTTTTCCAAGATTTAAAGAGGTTATAGTAAGGAGAGCAAGAGGATAAGAACTAGAGATGGTGTACAAGGATTGCAGGGGAAGTAATAAGAAAGAAGAAAGGTGAATGAAATGAGACAGAAAAATAGTCCACAAACTTTAAACAAGTGGGCAGAGACCAACAGTTGACAGTTACGAGGTATGATAGTCGTGTTTGTGCAAGAGGAAGCAGAGAACGAAACTGGGTGCATAGTGGACTTGAGGATGGGAGAACCTAGAAACAGCCATCAAGTCTTCAGTGGGAAGCAGGCGGAGAAGAGCAGCTGAAAACAGGAGGGATGTGTGCTTCCCAGTACCAGGTGAAGCAGGGGCTGGTGGTAAGTGGGTCTACAAGGCTGAGGCAGAACAGCATCTGTGAATTATCAAACTGACCCTTCAAGCTTCCATTTCAGAACCAGGTACCACACAGGAGAGAAATTTAAGAGATGGAATAAAAAATGAGGAGGAATAGGGGCAAGAGGTACAGATGAGGAAAGGGAAGGTCCAGAACTGTGATGCCAGTAAAGTAGCCAATAGCACCAAGTCACTACTGAGCACTTCGGTTGACCCTTGTCTGAATTGAGATGTGCTATAAGTATAAAATACACATCATATATGAAAGACTTAGAATAAAAAATGCAAAGTATCTTATTAATATTTTTAAAATACTTGATTACGTGTTAAAATGATGGTATTTTGAATATACTGGATTATATAAAATATATTAAGTTAATTTCATCTTTTTCCATTTTTTTCAATGTGACTATTAAAAATTTTAAACAACATATGTGCCTTATATTTTTGGCTCTTATTATATTTCTGTTGGACAAATTGGTCTAAATCAGAGAGGTAAGCAAACTATAGCTTGTGGGCCAAATCCAACCTGTTGTTTGGTTATGTTCTAATAGACATTATTTAAAAAACATTCTAATTCGTTTGAGTGTCTCCTGTGGCTGTAAAAGGGCAGAGTTGAGTAGTTGTGTCAGAGACTGTATGGTTTGCAAAGCCTAAAATATTTACTATATGGCCTTTTACAGAAAGTTTGCCGACCTCTGGTATAAACAAGTGGAGGAAGAAAACAGCCAGAAAATCTCAAAAAGTAACTCAACCGGCCAGGTGCGGTGGCTCACACCTGTAATCCCAGCACTTTGGGAGGCCGAGGCGGGCAGATCACCAGGTCAGGAGATCGAGACCATCCTGGCTAACATGCTGAAACCCCGTCTCTACTAAAAATACAAAAAAATTAGCCAAGCGTGGTGGCGGGCGCCTGTAGTCCCAGCTACTGGGGAGGCTGAGGCAGGAGAATGGCGTGAACCCGGGAGGTGGAGCTTGCAGTGAGCCGAGATCGAGCCACTGCACTCCAGCCTGGGCGACTGGGCAAGACTCTGTCTCAAAAAAAATAAAAAGTAAGCCAACCTATTTCCAAATACTATACAAAAACAGTCAAAAAGAAAGCTCTTGGAAATTAGAAAAACTTCCCTAAACCCCACTTCATTTTAGAAGTTTGGCAAAATTAATTTCATATAATTTGTAACATATAAAAATCTAGGTCAAATCCCATACAAAATTATTATATAAAGAAAGATAATAAAGAGCAGAAAAATATCCCGCATCAGAAAGACAAACTCACAAAACAGAATCAACCTGAAACTAATATTTGAAAATGAACTAAAAGACAAAGAAAATGATCTAATAAATGGAAAGACATAAATCGGTATTAGAAATGTTCAGAAATGTATGAATGAACTCCAGAAATAATTGGAAGTAAAACAAAAAATCACTTTTAAAATAAAGATGGAACTAGGAAGAACACAGAATAATTAAATGCAACTGATAGTGTGTCTTAAAAACATAGAAGGTGAAAAATGAAAAAAATTAAATAGAGATAAAAGAAATAATCAAGGGACAGTAATAAATATTGAAGAGGTGAAAACGCACAAAAAATGTATAAGGTAACTCTTGTATAATCTGACAATCTCAAGTCTAAGCTGCGGGCTTATAAAACAAATTGACAACAAATATTCTTGAGGTCATTCGACTAGTGAAGACCTGAGATTAAAATTCCCCACTCTCTTTCTGAATGCTCATACATATACAGGCTAATGTAATAGAAATGGGCCTTTTGAAAGAACTCAAGACTATTGGAGCACACGCAGCCTTTTAACACAAAAAGTACTGTGGAATCTAAAAATGTCAAACTCATAGAAACAGTGAGTAGAATGGTGGATACCAGAGGCTGGGAAGTAGGGGAATAGGGAGATGCTGTTTAAAGGGTACAAAGTTTCAGTTAGACAGGAAGAACATATTTTTGAGACCTATGGCACAGTGTGGTGCCTATAATTAATAGTAATGTATTGTATATTTAAATATTGCTAACAGTATATTTCAAATGATAAATGGGGTGATTGATATGTTAATTAGCTTAATTTAATCATTCTACATTGTACACATATATCAAAACATAACATTGCACCCTATAAATATGTACGATTATAATTTATCAGTTAAATATATATACATATATATATTAGTAATAAGATACCAAAAATAGGCATGAAGGAAAGTCTTTGCAGTGCAAAGATTGGCTTGTCTTAGTAAGTCAAGGACAAACTATCATGAGTGCCTGATTTTTCCTCCTCTTCTACTTTCAGAATACAAAGCACTCCACTTGTTATTTAGCAGGAGAGTATAGCAGAGCATAAAATTTTTCATGCCACAAACCAGGAAAGGAAGTGGAACTTAGGATAAGGGATAGTGAAAGTGTCTAGCAGTTTCAAAGTGTTCTAAGGAAGGGGAAGAAGGAAGAGAAGAAAACAAGAGAAAAGTCCCAAAGGACACACTTAGGGAGAACGCAAGAGTTCAGAGAGAACTGTCCCATTCTCCATGGCTTGAGGCACAGGGCTAAATTTAATAAAGTAAATATTCTACTATGACCTTCCATACCTTTCTGGTATCTACTAATGAAGTCTTTATTAGAATAAAATCTAATGAAGAATGATGAAAACTTCTTTTGGGCTCTTTGGGTATGCTTGACCAACTAAGTGAGAATGCATTTTTTTTTTTTTTTTTTTTTGCAGGTAGTGTCGAAGAACACTAATAATATCCCCTGTAGTCATTCCTTATTCTTAGTAATAAAATACGTTTTAACATAAATTAAGTTTTAACAGGGCACATTGCTGTCCAGGATAAGATGATACTTCCCTGCCTCCTTTGCAGCAAGCAATGGCCATGTGACTAAGTTCTGCCCCATGAGATGTGAGCAAAGAAACGTGTGACTTCTTAGCTATGCCCTTAAAAGAAGCTTTTTGCCCCCCACTTTATATTTCATCCTTGCTACAGACTTGGGCACAGAGCAGGTAGGACTTAAGAAAGTGACAGGGAAGTAATATAAATGATCTGTGGAGTCATTCTACTTCACTTGGCCACCTGCCAGGTCAAAGTTTTCAGTGAGGGATTAATAATATTCTCTTTTGTAAAAGCCACTATTATTTTGGCCTCTATTGAAACTGCTGAACACATATTCTAGCTCATATACTGCTGATCTTTTATGATTCAGGCCTAGCACTTGGGCTATAAGAGATTATTGGATGGTAGCAGGAGCCAGTTACCCCCAATTCAAACTACACTGCAGCACTGAACCAAATGGCACCTCAGCATGGCAGCCACCTCTTAGCAGAAGAGTGGGGAAGAATGAAATTTGACTCAGCAGCAGTAATAAGGGTGCATGAAATAAGCTGACGTTGGGAAAAAGACATGATAGAGAAAGTTGTGATCCTCGAACTGTTTGGACCTGATTGGCATCTATGGTTATAGAAACAGATGATTTAATTGAAGAGTAGGTGGTATGCTAAGTGAAGCTGAGATCTAAGGGCATTTTCAAACCCCATGATTAAAATAGAACTCCTCTGCCTCTGTCCAGCAGTATTCAAGAGGAGGTGGGCCCTCTGTCTTTGGGAGAGAGACATGTAGTTGGACTTGAAGGCAGGGTAAGAATTTGTCTCATCTCATAAAAATGGGCTCACATGGGGTTAGAGGGTGCTGTTTTTGTGAGTAGCATCGGCTTAGACACTCATGTTGTCTTTACAATTGTAAGTCACGGAAAAGGAGCAGCACCTTATTATGAGAGGACTTGAAGGTTGTTATAGGGAGTAAGTATAGTAGACTAGCTTTTTCTTACAGTTTGCACCCCCGTCTCTTCCCTGGAGCCTGGTGCCTTCTCAAGCTAGAGTTTGGGAAGAAAGACTTTTGAACTATATCTCAAAGCAGAAAAAAAATAGATATTTTCCTGCAATAATTCAGTATAGGAGATATACTAGTAGGAGATCCAATCAAAAATGTGAAAGATATGATTGTCAAATATTGCAAATTGATGCTATAGTGCTATAAAGACTGCAAAGACCTCTGTTTAACTCTTCATGTGTCATTCTCCAGTCCCTATCCAGTAGTGGAAACTGACAGAGCATATACTGACTGCCAGTCAGGCTTAGGTCCATACTCAAAGGATGGCAAAAGACAATGGCAGATGGAGAGAGGGGCAAGGAGAGAACAAGAAAAAGGACTGTGGTACTGGGTTGAAATTATTTGATGTATTTTCAGACTATCTTGATGGTTCTCTTTTGAATGCAATCTCATTTTTCAATGTTTCTTAAAAATGTAACATTTGTAATTGAATACAAAACTTGAACTCTGAACAGTACAGAACACAGCACACTATCAATTCTTATAATCTTGACACTATACTTTTAATAGAATATTACAATGTTAGAGTCAGAAAATATTTTAGGGACAATAAAACATCCAATTCAACCCTTACTCTTGCAACCCTCGTTTTACAGGCTAATATATGGAGAGCCAGAGTCAAGCAACTTGCACAAAGGCTGGTATCTATGTAACAATAGAGTGGGAATAAGAATTCAAGTCCCCAAATTATGTAACAGTTGCCTTAATTAATGCTAAGATCATGTTTATTTCTTCCAAAATTGTAGGACTTATATATAGCTTAAGATTAACTAAAACACCTTTTAAAATTTCATTTAGCCAATGACACATAAAGTCAATACCTAACAGTAGTTACTTGGCAAATGGTGGTACAATTGAAAATGTACCCTCTCTAATGGAAAGACATAAATCAGTATTAGAAATGCTCAGAAATGTATGAATGAACTCCAAACATAATTAGACATAAAAGAAAAAAATTGCCCTTAAAATAAAGACCAAACTAGAAAGAACACAAAATAATTAAATAAAACTGATAGTGTGCCTTAAAAGACATAGAAGGTGAAAAACAAAGTTTAAAAACTTCAAAAATAGCCGGGCGCGGTGGCTCACGCCTGTAATCCCAGCACTTTGGGAGGCCGAGGCGGGCGGATCATGAGGTCAGGAGATCGAGACCATCCTAGCTAACACGGTGAAACCCCGTCTCTACTAAAAATAGAAAAAATTAGCCGGGCGTGGTGGCGGGCGCCTGTAGTCCCAGCTACTCGGGAGGCTGAGGCAGGAGAATGGCGTGAACCCAGGAGGCGGAGCTTGCAGTGAGCTGAGATCGGGCCACTGCACTCCAGCCTGGGCGAAAGAGCAAAACTCCGTCTCAAAAAAAAAAAAAAAAAAAAAAAAAAAACTTCAAAAATAGAAAATAGGAAAGATTCAAGAGACAGTACCACCATTTTCAATTGTACCACCATTTGCCAAGTAACTGCTGTTAGATATTGGCTTTATGTTTATTTAAATAAAAACTGTACTTTTAGAGTAAAAAACACACAATTATAACAAGTACTGACTCTGACTTCATAAAACTTTACAAATGCTTTTATACTATAAAGTAACGCTTGCAATAGATATATGTATGTATGTATGTATTTTGTATTTATTTATTTATTTTTTTGAGACGGAGTCTTGCTCTGTCACCCAGGCTGGAGTGCAGTGGCGCGATCTCGTCTCACTGCAAGCTCCACCTCCCAGGTTCACGCCATTCTCCTGCCTCAGCCTCCTGAGTAGCTGAGACTACAGGCACCCACTACCACACCCAGCTAATTTTTTGTATTTTTAGTAGAGACGGGGTTTCACTGTATTAGCCAGGATGGTCTCGATCTCCTGACCTCATGATCCACCCGCCTCGGCCTCCCAAAGTGCTGTGATTACAGGTGTGAGCCACTGTGCCCAGCCGATATATGTATTTATATTCATAAGTTAGTCAGGGACTGAACAGCATTGTATTTGCTGACATTCCTGTGACAGCAAAGGTGTCTCTATCACTATCTAGAACTTTAGAATAAACACCTAGGTCCAAATCTATCCTTACCTATTTATATGCATGTATAACATTTTAAACTCATGCTCTCCAGTTGATAGGGGACATTCACATATGTCAAACCAATCCTCATTAAAACTTGTATCATTAGCCTCTTTTTCTATACAAAAAATTAATATTACCTAGTTTGTATAGCCAGTTAACTGTGAACTAAAACTAATTTATCTGACTCCAAATAAAATCTCATACACTTCTAAAAAAGCTAAAGGTATTGTAAAAATCTATAAAATACAAAAACAATGGAAGAAAACAATAGAATGAAAAACCACATAACCCGTGTTCCTTTCTCAAGTCTCAAAACAGTGCTATAATGTGCCTCCCTTGTTTCTCTTCGTGTCTCTTTGCATCTTATAGAGATATTTGAAAGGTCTTATATACCTTTTCTCATCCAGTTATCTCTAATCTCCCCCACAAAGGTAACTACTATCTTAAATTTAGTGTTTATCATCAGCAGACATATTTTTATACCTTTACATTTGGTAATTTTAAAACAGGAATCACATAAATATATGTTTTTAAAATGTATACACATGGTATCCTACCACTCTGCTTTATATTATGATTCATCCAAGTAAGATTTTTCCAATTTACACAGCATAAATTTATTCATTTTACATGCTGCATAATATTCCTTTGAGCAAATTTATTTATTGTTCTATTAATGTAAATTTAGATGTTGGCAATTTTCACTATTATAAAATGGCTACAAATGAATACTCTTCTACCTGATCTGAAGCTGTTTCTTTACATTATATTTGTATATCCAGTTTTAAACTTTCTGAATCATAAGGCACAGGCTATTTCAGTTTCTCTAGAAATGGCCAAATTGCTGTCTCATTTGGCATTACCAACTAGCACTAGCACCCAATGATCATATTATGTTTTTTTCTTTTTGAGATGGAGTCTCACTCTGTTGCCCAGGCTGGAGTGCAGTGGCGCAATCTCGGCTCACTGCAGACTGCATCCTCTGCCTCCCAGGTTCAAACGATTCTTTTGCCTCAGTCTCCTGAGAAGCTGGGATTACAGGCATGCGCCACCACACCCAGCTAATTTTTGTATTTTTAGTAGAGATGGGGTTTCATCATGTTGGCGAGGCTGGTCTTGAACTCCCGACCTTAGGTGATCCGCCCGCCTTGGTGTCCTAAAGCGCTGGAGTTACAGGCATGAGCCACCACGCCCGGCCTCATATTATGTTCTTTATACCATCATTTAAACATAATTCAAAGAAGTACATGATTGTGTTTTAACACTCTAGGACACTATATGAACTTTTAAATATTCCTTACAAATCAGTTCGTTCTTCTTCTTTTGCAGAGCAGAAAGATATCGAGGGTAAATTAAGACAATTACAAGAACTTACAAAATATCAGGGTTTCACATCTATTGAAAAGCCACATAAATGTAGAATATTTTCTGGGTATATTGGAAGGGAAATGAAACCAAATCTTCTTCTTTGTTACAGTTATTTTTATTACTTCTTGTCATTTAGTAGTTTTGTGTATTTTTGCACAATGTAAGGTAATTCAAAAATAGAATATGAAATGAAAGTATATACTTTCCATACAAGTCTATGTAAAATTTCTATATATTAAAGCACTGAGAAATTATTAAAACATGTTTGCATTTAACCTGTACTTAATATTCAACTCTGTAACTGAAAGTTAAGTTAGTAAAAATTTTATTTTCACATATAAAGCATAATTGTAAATTTTTCCTCCCATGTTTCTCTCTTTTTATGATATGTTTTTCAAAATGAGTACTTGAGGAATAAAGATATAGACCACATAGGCATTTCTCTCTGCTTAGAAGAGACACATTTAGGAAATGAGAAAGAAATGAACCAAAATAAGGAGTTTTCACAAGTGCTCTGAATAAAGCATAGGATGCTTCAGCATGCATATGCTAGCAAATGCTATCACATTAACTCAATATTCTAGACAAGTTTTATCCTAAACAATTTCTCCTACCCTACCTTCCTAACTGTTCAAAGGCCTGTATGCATAATATTCTCTGTATTATCTATTCTATTCAGATATCATCCTTCAAGTATCTTGAAATGATTGTAATAGCAAATGGCTGACTTTTTAAAATGCTAAATCAGTGATAGCTTTGGTAGTGTGCCATCATTATGTTACAGACATTACAGACACTGATGTATAACTCAGATGTTTAGAACATAGAACTATTGCTTCTCATTATTGCCTTTCTTTCAATTTAATGTAATTGTATATTCAAAAAAGCACGTTATCTGTTATTTTTATCTATGCTGTATATTGTTTTAGATGTCTTTGCCTTTATGTTTTGCCAAAAATAATTGTTCTTCACTAGTAACACAAATGAAGACATTGTGACTCTTACCACCTCAATATCATCCATGATGTCAACTACTGTTCTCTGTTCTTTTGTTTTATTATCAAACCAAAAGGGAAACACTAATCTGGCCTTCTCCATTTATAGCACAGGTGCTATTTCTCCCATTTCAGGTGTGCAAAAAGTATTATTACAATCTTGAATAATATTATATCAGGAAAGAGAGTTAAATTGTTTGAAAACATTGAAAAATGCAATGGCTTGTCATGGAGGAATGTAAATTAAAAATAAAAAAACTCCAAACTGGTAAATACATATGCAATAGATATAAAAAGAGGTGCATAATATCTTTAGGTGGTATTTATAGAAATATAATCTCTTCTGAAATATTTTGAAAACTGGATGAAATTTTATCTTCATTTCTCTGAATTAAACAATCATTTTAATATATATCAAAGTTTAAAAGTTTTCTTATTGTAAATTTTCTACACTTACTTTAATTCCATATTGTGTTAAACGATTTTAATTTCCAACATTAAACAATATTCAATAATTGCTTGAGTTAAAATTTTCACATTTTCACAATTAAGTAGAAAGTATGTGGAGAGCCTATCTCTTTCACTCATATGTCTTTCGTTATAAATATTTTTAACTTTTGGCATAGAATGTTAAATGAACAACTGACTTTGTAAGTAGCTAACTTCACAAGGCAGGCAAATTACTAAAAATGACAATTTAAAAATCATCTCATTTGAAAAACTGTTCCAATATTTATTTACTGTATGGTAGTTTACCAATTATTTGTAATTTTAGAAGTGTTAAATACGATTTTAGAGAAACCACAGTACTAGCCCTGGCTGTCACTGCCAGTGTATTTTAGGAAAATGATGTAATGTCTTTATTTTAAAAAGTATGCAACCAAGAGTTGCCGTGATGATGGTACCATCTGGTTGTGGCCGGTATAGGATACTATATGACCAAAACCCTCACTACTGTTGTCTTTCTACTCTCTCAGAGAAAAGAAAATCAGACAAATGATGTGCTCTCATTTATTCTTCACTTTAATCCTAAACTAAGTAATTCCATTTCTGAAGACCTTTTATCACATGGACATATATACCTCTATAACTACAGAGGTTTCTGACTTAATGATGTTTCGACTTATGATTTTTTAAGTTTACAGTGGTGCCAAAAAGACATGAATTCAATATGTTCCTCAACTTAACGATTAGGTTACATCCTGATAAACCTATCATAAACTGGAAATACCATTAAGTCTAAAATGCATTTTCAACTTACTATATTTTTTATTTATGATGGGCTTATAAGGGTATAACCTCATCGTAAGTTGAGGAGCATCTGTATCTTATTTACTCCTTTTTTCCCTAGGCCTTGAATACTCACCTAAGAAAACTCCCTTTCCCCTTTCTCTGTAGCCTTCCCTTCTGCTGGTGCTGCTGCTGCTGCTGCTGCTTTCTCTTCTTTTTCTCCTTGCCCAAACAAATCTAATCTAGTCTGATAATGCATATAAGCCTTCTCGTGTCAAGGAAATAGAAACCCAAAGTGTTTCACTATAATGAGACAAAATAGAGAACCAGTGCCATTGACTTCTGTCACCTTGGCTATCCCCAGAAGTCTCTTTTGCATGCCTCAGGTATCTCTCTTGTCCTTGCTGTCATTCATTCTCCTTCCTCTCACTCAGTAAACATTTCTTAAGCCCTGTGCACTCACATTGAGTTACTCAATGACAATATCATAATGACTAAGGTAAGATTCCTGACCAAAAAATAGAAAATCAATGCATTTAATAACTCATTTTCAATGTGACCAATTTTCAATCTTGCTGACAATAATACTACTTTGTTTCATTATTTTTTCAGAGCAAATAAAATTTACTGAAGTTATATCATGGGTTAAATAGGTTGTGTGATAGCTGGCAATTGTTTGCATTATTTATATAGCATTGTTTTTACTGGGAAAATAGTCTGAATCTCAATCCACTGCATAAAAACGTGGCTGGGAACACTTCCCACCTATAATGCAGCCTGCCTGTAATATCGTGAACTTTAAATTGCACCTTTTCTCAGAAGGATTCAAATATCTCCATGTGTAACATCACTGGGTCTTGTTTGTTTATACTCAGCCTTCTTTTCACAAATGATTTAAAACAGATTACAAATGTAACATAATAATAATGCAATATAAACAAGGTAAAGAAGTAGGGCTAGTGGGAAAAATTGTAAATGAAAGCAGAAGCCCAAGCCTGGAGCTGGCCGTGGGCCAGGCAAGCCAGTCCATATGTGTAGGTATGACTGCCTGTTGAGCTGTCATAGGTGACCATGAGGACACTGGGCATTATCACTAAAGGCTTCGTTTTTAAGTCTCTTACTGAGTTGATGCTGGAAAGTGAGTGAATATATAGGCTGTGGAAATTTGATGAGTAAGTGTAAAGGTTGGCATCCTTTGGGGAAAACTTAGAAGCCTTTTAAAAATATTTCCTTAAACATAGAAAAATCACACTTCTACCTAGAAGTGAATTTCAGAGGGATATATTACAAAATTCAGGAAATTCTCTCAATAAATCACTTAGGGTTCTCTCTGACACAATGTAATGGTTTCTTTGGTCCCTACATTTTACCACAGAAAGCTGACTAAAATGGTTGGAGGTTGGAAGATTTTAAAAACACATATTTACTTGTAGCTAATACAAATTAATAATAATACAACTTATAAAGATATTATGGAATGTCCAAATTGGGGTAATATATTGCCCTATTGAACGTGTCAGAAAAAAAATAATTTCTGAAGTGTCACTGGCTAGCCCAAAAGGTAGACGGTTATGTAGGGTTACTGAAAATAAACTGCATTCATTTAAGTAGTATTTTTCAAAAATATGGTATAATTTTTTAATAGTTTGTCATTCTTTCCAACAAAGATAATGGGAACAGTTGTTTTTTATGTCTCTTTTATTAAGTGACACTGCAGTCATATCATCAATAAATAAGTTGATATTATTTTGTCTTATAATATTCTCATTTAGATATGAAACATTTTATTATTTTCATTTCACAAGAGCAAAATTGAGGTGGCAAAGGAAAAGAAGAGTTTAGTGAACGTTAAGCCAAGAATTGAAGGTGCAGTGCTAGGCATACACACTTCATATTTGCTGGCTAGTTGATTTTTTAATATCTATATTTGTAACAATTGAATCAAAATCGGCAATAGCTTTAAATAACTCTGCTTTTTTATATGGATGGTCACAAATCTCATACTGACAGAAATTTAGAATATTGATCTCTTCTATTTCCATAACTATTCTAGTACAGCAGTCACTGAACCCTAAATAACTGTCAATCAGAGAGCCTTAATGAATTTTCAGTGTTAAATCAAAGACATTAAGTTTCTAAATTGAGTCCTTTATGTACATATTACTTCCCTTGGCCCTTTGTAAGTCACATTAGAATTTGCTTCATCCAAATTAATTACCTGCTTAGAAAATGAATTTTGCTAGTGTACATAATGTTTCTTAGCTTTTAAAATATATTTCACATTGTGGTAAATAAGGACATTTAATCTAATTATATTTTAGAAATGTGCCCCCAAGGTTACCTTGAAAAACAGTTTTAATTAATTTTTAAATGTTTTACTTTTGCCCCAAATATAACAGGGCTTATTTTGAAATATGATGTCCATATAAAATATAATAAAGTCCTAATAAGTATATGTTAAAATGCCTGTCTTAATTCCTTCCTTGTTTCTTTTCCCCCAAGAAGCCTACAAAAGTAAAAATCAATTACACTCATGAAGAAAAAAACAGCCCCTATTGAAATTAACAGAACGCTACATAAACAACAACCAGAAGAGGTGAAATTAGAATATTTAATACTTTCACCTTTTCAATTTTATTGAAATAAATTCTATTTAGTATGTATTTCTGAATAATCAATGTAAATGTGTTCAAATGAAACAATCATTTGGGGTAAGAGAAAATATTAAAGATCAGTATTTTTCTAAACATAAGCAGCTTGTTTGTTTTTCAATTTCCATGTAAAAATAGTGCAAAAACAAATATTTCTACTGGAAGTGGTTTAAAGAATATTGATAATATTGTATTAGAGCTGGATATTTGTGTTAACATTCTTAAATATATAGAGATTAATTGAGAAAATTCATTTTGAGCATAACCAGTCAGTAAATATGTATTGACTATTATATTCTTAACACTAAACTAGTGGTTTTTGTTTTGAGGATGCTTTTAAAGAAACTAAAACCTAACTTCTATTAGCAACCCTCTAACAATGGATACTCAACTTTTAAAAATAGTTCTTAAGAAAACGCAATCCCTCCCAGAGTAAAGGAGAAACCAAGAAGAGTTCGAACACAAAGATTTAGGAGGTGTTCTGAACAGTTAATAAATATTATGATCTGACTGAGATGTGATTAAAACCAAGTGTAGGAAGTGTCTATATTCATTGAAGCGGTGGTTGTCACATTGCCATTTCTGCCACAAAAATGTTATTTCACCCTTGAAAACAACTCCCTTCATTAGTAAAGGTATAATTCAGCTACTTGGATATGGTTATGCAACTCTTTAATACTAAAAGCAGAATCACAGTTCCTGTTTTTCTTTTCCTTGAAAGGAGGTGAAAATCTGACAGCTCAAAATGAAGCAAAAACCCAAGATTAAAACAGACACCATTTTGTGCCCACTCAGTCTTCTTTCCAGGGTCATACATGTGTAAGTAGCTGTTTGTTTATAGTCGAGACCTTCTGTGGGTAAATCTGGCAGGATATCAAAGACATTTAGCATAGATATTTCATTTTCAATGCATGTGTCTATTTTTTTCCCTGTTGATGAACCAAATATAACACATGCAGATGATTTTTAGGAATTTATTTTAAATCATAAGTGTTTCTTTTTTCTTTTTCTGAATGTTCACAGTAGCTGGGAGACAAGTATTTGCTTACCACTCCCCTCCCAACACGGCATTGAATGGTTGGGTGGAACTGAACGCAAGATTGCATAATGTGCTTCCTCTCTTTAATATCTCCATATTTAATCCACTAATTAATCATATATATATATCAATCTGTCTATTAACCATCTATAATCTATTCATCTGTTAATCATCTATAATTTATCAATCTGTACTTCGTGGCATAGTATTTAAGAATATGGGCTTTGGACTCGGTTAAATCTGAGTTTAAAGGCAGGGTCCATTTCTTATTAGCCAAGTGGCTTTAGGCAAATTAACCTCTCTAAGACTAATTGGCTTATTAATAAAAACATTCATTTAAGATATTATGAAGATTAAAAGATAATCCAAGCAAAGGGCCTAGCATATTACTTGACATATAGTAAATGTTCAATAAATGTTAAGGATTATTCTTTTTTATTAAAAACAATAATCATTTTTCAAACTAATAGGTCATAGACTTGAAGGAAAGATCATTTCAAATATTTTAGTGCAATATAGTAATATTTTATTAATTTATGAAAAAACTCATGATTTCAGTTAATTATAGGTAATACTGAGAAAAAAATTTTTCTTGAGTCATTCAGCTTTCCATTTCTGATATTTTCATATACTTGATACTGTTTCTCTCTTTTCCCAATCAGAATAACATATTTTTTCTGGTGTTCCTTTTTTTCAGTAGCAAAATACTTGCATTTATATCTTAAGTCAATGTTACCTCCCTGTGATAATTTTTGGTGTTTTTGTTTGTTTGGAAATGCTGTCTTGATCTAGTTTGAGGCCCTGGCTAACAGCCGGTCAGTTTCCCTTCATGAGTAGCTGATTAATTTCACATCCCAACCACACACTAGGGGCACTATCCACCTGCCCTAACTGTCCCGGGGCCAGATAATAGATAACTAGGGACTTCTCTTGTGTCTTGGAGTCCTGGAAATTACCCAAATTAGCCAATCCACAAGGAACCTGAGGGCCTAACTAACTCTTGCCACACCTAAGCTGCGCCATCCAGCTCCACCTTGCTGTTACTCTGTCTCTGGATACAACACCTTATGTGGCACTGCAGCCTTTTCTCCTTTGGCGCTAATGGTAACAAAGAGTTCTACATCTCACCTATCCAAGTGTTGTTGTGCTGTGTTCCACCACCAAAATTGTCTTTAAATCTTGTAAAACCCTCCCTAAAGCCTTTGTGCTGTCTTATTAGAGAATTGTATGTTAATGGAGTTTTATTTTAAATATGTAGTTTTCAGTTATTTTCAGAAATAATATATGGTGATGTTGAACTTACTGAACATACAAAAAAATTTAGGAAAAAATTCCTCAACAAACTCATAAATAGCTAATATTTAAGTTTAGTTACTTTCTAATAGGTTTTATCTACATTTTATCTGTATCTATTTTATTCACATTCACATATATATACCCACATATACGGAGATATAGCCATATCTGTATATTCATATGTATATTTATTTATATCCAAATAGAAAGACACAGTTACATAATATCTTTTTTTATTTGTACAAAGAGAAATCTTTCTAAATAAATCAGAATCCATACCTCTTTCTCAGAATTCAGATCACAATATAATTAAATAATTATGTGTATACTTATTTCAGGTTTATAACCGCACTTCTACATTCTATTATGAGGGCAAGAGTTGTGGCTGCTATATAAATGCTTCCTAGCATAGTTCCTGACAACTAGGTGATTCATGAATATTTGCTGAAGAAATAAAAATAACTTTATGAACATCGTTACACATCCTGCTTAATTTTTCAATTCACATAATCTTTTTCTGTATATCCTCTAATTTAATACTATTTCATAGTTATTGTATTTGTTAAAGGAATATAAAACATCAATACGCAGCAATAGATCAACTGTACCATACCTCCAAAATACAGTGTAGCCAGTTGTCAACTCTACCTATGAAAGAAATTGGTCCAGCCTTGGACAGGCATGGTGGCTCATGCCTGTAATCCTAGCACTTTGGGAGGCTGAGATGAGCGCATTGCCTGAGCTCAGGAGTTTGAGACCACCCTGGGCAACGTGGTGAAACCCCATCTCTCCTAAAACAAAAAATTAGCCAGGCGCGGTGGCAGATGCCTGGTAGTCCCAGCTACTCCAGAGGCTGAGGCACTAGAATTGCTTGACCCTGGGAGGCAGAGGTTGCAAGTAGACAAGATCGTGCCACTGCACACCAGCCTGGGTGACAGAGTGAGACACTGTCTCAGAAAATAAATAAATAAAAATGTTTAAAATTTTTAAAAAGAAAAGGGTCCTGTCCAATTCATTTCCCTCGATCTGATGGGTACAGTGGAATTTGAGATCATGTTCAATGAAGCTGTGATGCTACCTGCAGTAAAACATGTTTGTTATTATGGCAGAGGCAGCCATCTGGAGTGTCCACTGTGAAGATGCTGGCTGCAGCACAGGAGGTGTAGACAGGGTTGTCCACTCAGTGGAGCAGGTAGGGGCTGGGAACAGGCAGGAGCCCTGCCCCCTACCGGGTTAAAGGGGCAACAGCCCCATGCTCCCGGATGCAGCGGCAGCCTCCCAGCTGCAGCTCTGGACCAGGGAATGCCTGTGCTCTCAGGGGCCCAGGAAGTCCCACTGCTCGCACAGGCTTGGAAGTGCCTGCTCCGTCTCCCTGGCTTCTCTCCACTTCCAGCACTGGCTCCGATTTCGGAGCAAAGTTGAAGCTGAGCCTGGGTGCTCTCATGACCCATTGGGTATGTGTAGATTATGGCACTGACAGGTCACCTCCTCCTGCAACCTCGGCCCGCTCTGAAACTTTGGGCACTGAGGAGCTCAGGGAGAGAGGGTGAAGGGGGTTGGAGGTGGCTCAGCACAGGCCTGCAGATGCCCCTTGGGCACAAACAGACTGAGTACTGCGAACAGCATGTTTGTGGCAGGAGGCAGACAGCTTCCTGGGCAGAAAGGGTTGGGTCTGCAGTGAAACTCCACCTTCAAGCCAGGAACAGCCTGAAGCCTGAGGGCTGGGCTGCTGGTTCTGGGTGCAGTCCATAGCGTGGAGTGAGAACTTATGGTGCATTTTCCAGGCCTTCCCATGGCTGCCCATAGACCAATCAGCAGACAGTTCCTCCCTCCTGAGCCCGTAAAAATCCCGGGACTCAGCCAGACTCACACAGAGGTAGGGATTATCAGCTGCAGGAAGGAGCTGCCCACTGCAGGTCTCCTCTCTGCTGAGAGCTGGACACTAGCTGGGACAACCTGCCCGCAGAAAGGATCTAACCACTTCTGGTCTCCTAGAAGCTGTTCTGTCGCTCAATGAAGCTAGTCTCCACTTTGCTTACCCTCCAGGTTGTCTGCATACCTCATTCTTCCTGGACACGGGACAAGAACTCAGTACCCACTAAATGGCAAGACTAAAACAGCTGTAACACAAACAGTACTGAAACACACCCACCCGTTTGCCATTTTGTGGGTGACGAAAAGGAGAGAAGTCCTGCAGCCTATGTCTGGGAACCCAGACCTCAGGGCTCTTTAAGCCAGGACTGTGACATGCTGTAACAACCTCTTTGAGGCTCTGCAGTTTCTGGGATCTCCAAGATTTCGGGCACCACTGCATTCCCCTTGTCCAGATGTTGGTGCCCACAGCAGAAGTCACCTGCAGTACATCTGGTACAGCTGCAGCCTTGCATGGAGTTGGCACCTGTGCCAGCACCTGGAGCTGCCTGTCCATCACAGCTGGCATGCCTGGCTGTGCACAGTGGCCGGGCCCCACGCTTACCTGCTCACACACCCCTCACTGCTTCATGCCTAGCTCACACTTGGCAGGTGTGGGATCCAGGCTGGTAGCAGGAGCTGAGTGCATCATGCCAGGCTGATTGGACAGAACAAGCCCAGTAGGCCTGAGCAAAACTTGGGCAAAGACGCCACCGGCCATAGAGGTTTCTGGCTGGAAACCAGTGACACCCAAAGGATCCTGCGACAGTATCACACCAAATAAAGGGAAGTGCTGACAATTATTTACTCATTTAAACTAAATAATTCAGATACAGACCATCTTGTCATGTTTGTCTAGAGAAAATGGTTCCATAGGTAAAATTAAGGGGCTAATTTCCAAAGTTGAATATTGGCGCAGGAAAAAAAACAAAGTATGTATATAGAGAGAATAGCTCAGAAAGAAAAAAATGTAACTCTATGCAATTGAGAGAGACGATGTAACTTGAAAGGATTAACAATGCAAAACGTCATTGATCAGCTGAAAAGCAGGTACTGTCTAATGCACACAGCCATGCATGTTCTGTTAACTTCAAAGTGTTCTCAGCCTAGTTGGAAATAAAGATTGTATATTATTATTATTATTATATATATATAATATATACATAATAAACACAATTTTTTACCCCAAGTGGAATGGAAGTAACATTTTGTGCAGAAGAATTGTGTTATTTGAGTTGTCTTTTGTTCATGGAAAGAAGGATGGAAATGGATTCTTCATAGAGGTAATAACAGGAATGAAAACTGAGAAGTGTAAACAGGTACACTGGAGGGTGCATATCTGTAGTGTATAATGTGAAACAAAGCAGGATAGGTATGTTGAGACACTATATGGGTGAAAAATAGGACTTATCTTTCTCTATTTTATCCTCTTTGTAGACTAGTGGTTCTCAACTAGAGGCAATTTTGTCCCTGTGGGACACTGCAATGTATGAAAGCAAGTATGTCAGGAATGGGGTGCCCTCGCATAGAAGTGAGTATCCAGGGATTCTGCTAAACATCCTGTGATAAACAGGACAGCACCCTCCCCACTCCCAAAATAATTTTCCAACCCAAAATTTCAACAGTCCAAGAATAAGAACCCTTGGATTAGACCAATCATCTCCAAAATGAGGTATTTGAACCTGACAGGTGATGAAAGAATACATGAAGGTTCAGAAATAAAGCAGTACAATTTTATAGTTCATCTCCTTTTAAAAACTCTTTCTGAAGGTAGATTTTGTAGCATACAAAATATCCATTTGTAATGCTTGTGTGATGGTTAATACGAGTGTCAACTTGATTGGATTGAAAGATACGAAATATTGATCCTGGATGGTCGAAAGGAGATTAACATTTGAGTCAGTGGTCTGGGAAAGGCAGACCCACCCTTAATTTGGGTGAGCACCATCTAATCAGCTGCCAGCACAGCTGGAATATAAGCAGGCACAAAAATGTGAAGAGAGAGACTGGCCTAGCCTCCCAGCCTACATCTTTCTCCCATGCTGGATGCTTCCTGCCCTTGAACATCGGACTCCAGATTTTTTGGTTTTGGGACTCAGACTGGTTCTCCTTGCTCCTCAGCCTGCAGATGGCCTATTGTGGGACCTTGTGATCATGTGAGTTAATACTTAACATAAACTCCATATATATGTATATTCCATATATATATTCCATATATATTCCATATATATATATTCCATATATATTCCATATATATATATTCCATATATATTCCATATATATATATTCCATATATATTCCATATATATATATTCCATATATATTCCATATATATATATTCCATATATATTCCATATATATATATTCCATATATATTCCATATATATATTCCATATATATATATTCCATATATATATATTCCATATATATATATTCCATATATATATATATTCCTTTTTTTTTTTCCATTAGTTCTGTCCCTCTAGAAAACCCCAATACACATTTTATTGCCAGGAGTGGTTCTGGAGAAACAAAATAATAAGGATGGACTTCATTCTTTGGTTTTGGGGTTTCTAGAGTTGGCTACTTAATATGATTAGACCCTAAGATGCTAAGGAATCTACTTCTAATAGTATGGAGAACACTGATAGTCTTGGCATAAACTGTTTAGAGAGTTACGCAAAATAAATGTATTTGACACTCTTGATTCATTGCTTGTTAGTGGCAAGGAGTTTGGTGAGTCTGTGCATAATACCTTTGACCATATGTGGAAAAAGAAGGAACATGAGGAAGCTGGTTGGTTGCTCCTAAGTTCAGTGGACAAAGTGATGAAAGAAAATGATGAACTCAGGGGTTCTACCCACTTGCTTCAGAAGCAGATACTGAGCCTCAACATAGAGCTGGATCAGGGTTTATTTATTGATTTGGGCCTGCTAAGTAGAAACTGTGCATTTAATGTTGCAGATCGGGGAGTTCAAAAAGGTTCTAATAGTTTATTTGCTTGGTTATCTGAAATATGGATTAAAAGATGGCCAACTGTGAGTGAGCTGGAAATGTCTGATCTTCCTTAGTTTAATATAGGGGAAGGGATCCAAAGGCTTAGGGAGATTGGGATGGTGGAGTGGATTAGTTACTTTGACCTACTAATCCTAGCTGGGAGGGTCCAGAAGATATATCCTTGACCAATGCCTTGTGAAATAGATTTCTGAGGGCAGCTCCTGCATCTTTGAAAAGCCCTGTAATTGCTCTTCTTGTATGTCAAATCTAACAGTGGGAACAATAGTCACTCAATTACAAAATTTAAATACAATGGGAGTAATTGGATCCCGAGGTGTCAGGGGCCAAGTGGTGGCACTCAACCATCAAAGGCAAGGTGGGCGTAGCTACCTTAGTGGACAGCAGAGGCAAAGCAGCAATCAGAATAGTCTGACACATGTAGAGCTCTGGCATTGGCTAATTAATCATAGTGTTCCTAGAAGTGAAATTGATAGGAAGCCTACTGCATTCCTACTTAATTTATACAAGCAGAAAACTACTAGGTCAAATGGACAAAAGATTAATTTGAATTATGAAAACAGAGAATCACTGCCCCTCAATTTCCAGACTTGAGCCAGTTTACAGAAACAGAACCTCTTGAATGAAGGGAAGGCCTTGAGGAAGGACCCCACTACATTACCAACAATTTATGCAGTGAATCTTTCTCCCATCCTTCCCCAAGAAGACCTCCAGTCTTCTACCAGAGTAAGTGTGCATTGGGGAAAGGAAAATGATCAGACATTTTGGGGACTACTAGATACTGGCTCTGAGCTGACATTGATTCCAGGTGACCCAAAATGTCATTGAGGTCCTCCAGTTAAAGTAGGGGCTTATGGAGGTCAGGTAATTAATGGATTTTTAGCTCATGTCTGACTTACAGTGGGTCCCCAGACTCGTCCTGTGGTCATTTCCCCAGTGCCAGAATGCATAATTGGCATAGAAATACTTACCAGTTGGCAGAACCCCCACATTGGATCCCTGACTCGTAGGGTGAGGGCTGTTATTGTGGAAAAGGCCAAATGGAAGCCATTAGAGCTACCTCTATCTAGAAAAATAGTAAATCAAAGACAATATCACATCCCTGGAGGGATTGCAGAGATTACTGCCACCATCAAGGACTTAAAAGATGCAGGGATGGTGATTCCCATCACATCCCTGTTCAACTCTCCCATTTGCCCTGTGCAAAAGACAGATGTATCTTGAAGAAAGACAGTGGATTATCATAAGCTTAACCAAGTGGTGACTCCAACTGCAGCTGCTGTACCAGATGTGGTTTCATTACTTGAGCAAATTAATACCTATCCTGGTACCTGGTATGCAGTCATTGACTTGGAAAATGCCTTTTTCTCCGTGCCTGTCCATAACGCCCACCAGAAGGGATTTGCCTTCAGCTGGCAAGGCCAGCAATATACCTTTACTGTCCTACCTCAGGGGTATATCAACTCTCCAGCTCTTTGTCATAATCTTATTCGGAGAGACCCTGATCACTTTTCATATCCACAAGATATCACATTGGTCCATTACATTGATGACATTATGCTAATTGGATCCAGCGAGAGAGAAGTAGCAAACACATTGGCCTTATTGGTAAGACATTTGCAGGCCAGAGGATGGGAATAAATCCGATTAAAATTCAGAGACCTTCTACCTCTGTAAAATTTCTAGGGGTGCAGTGGTGTGGGGCCTGTTGAGATATTCCTTCTAAGGTGAAAGATAAATTGCTGCATTTGGCCCCTCCTACAACCAAGAAAGAGGCACAACACCTAGGGGGCTTACTTGGATTTTGGAGGCAACACATTCTTCATTGGGGTGTGTTACTCCAGCCCATTTATCAAGTGACCCTAAAGGCTGCCAATTTTGAGTGGGGTCCAGAACAGGAGAAGGCTGTGCAACAGGTCCAGGCTGCTGTGCAAGCTGCTCTGCCACTTGGACAACATAACCCAGCAGATCCAACGGTGCTTGAGGTGTCAGTGGCAGATAGGGATGCTATTTGGAACCTTTGGCAGGCTCCCATAGGTGAATCACAGTGGAGGCTTCTAGGGTTTTAGAGCAAGGCCCTGTCATCTTCTGCAGATAACTACTCTCCTTTTGAGAGACAGCTCTTGGCTTGTAACTGGGCTTTGGTGGAAACTGAATGTTTGACTATGGGTCATCAAGCATCAAGTCACCATGTCTGCCTATCATGAACTGGGTGCTTTCTGACCCATCTAGCCATAAAGTGGGTTGTGCACAGCAGCATTCCATCATCAAATAGAAGTGGTATATATGTGATCGGGCTCGAGCAGGTCCTAAAGACACAAGTAAATTACATGAGGAAGTGGCTCAAACGTCCAGTGTCTCCACTCCTACCACCCTGACTTCTGTCTTCTAGCCTGCACCGATGGCTTCATAGGGAGTTCCCTATGAGCAGTTGACAGAGGAAGGGAACACTAGGGCCTAGTTTACAGGTGGTTCTGCATGATATGCAGGCACCACCCAAAAGTGGACAGCTGCAGCACTACAGCCCCTTTCTACGACATCCCTGAAGGACAGCAGTGAAGGGAAATCTTCCCAGTGGGCAGAACTTTGAGCAGTGCACCTGGTTGTGCACTTTGCATGGAAGGAGAACTGGCCAGATGTGAGATTATATACTGATTCATGTGCTAGCCAATGGTTTGGCTGGATGGTCAGGGACTTGGAAGAAGCATGACTGGAAAACTGGTGACAAAGAAATTTGGGAAGACATATGTGATGGACCTCTCTGAGTGGTCAAAAACTGTGAAAATATTTGTATCCCATGTGAGTGCTCATCAGTGGGTGACCTCAGCAGAGGAGGATTTTAATAATCAGATGAGCCGTCCTGTGGACACCATTCAGCCTCTTTCCCCAGCCATCCCTGTCATCGCACAATAGGCCCATGAACAAAGTGACGATGGTGGCAGGGATGGAGGTTATGCATGGGCTCAGCAACATGAACTGTGACTCACCAGGGCTGACTTGGCTACCGCCACTACTGAGTGCCCGATTCGTCAGCAGCAGAGACCAACACTGAGCCCTCATTATAGCACCATTCCTCAGGGTGATCAGCCAGCTACCTGGTAGCAGGTTGATTCTATTTGACCTCATCCATCATGGAAAGGGCAGAGGTTTGTCCTCATAAAATAGACATTTACTCCAGATATGGGGTTGCCTATCCTGCACACAATGCTTCTGCCAAGACTACCATCCGTGGACTTACAGAATGCCTTCTCCACCATCATGTACTCCATCCAGCATTTCTCCTGACCAAGATACTTACTTTATGGCTAAAGAAGTGTGGCAGTGGGCTCATGCTGATGGAATTCACTGGTCTTACCATGTTCTCCATCATCCTGAAGCAGCTGGATAGATAGAACGGTGGAATGGCCTTTTGAAGTCATGATTACAACACCAACTAGGTGACAATATTTTGCAGGGCTGGAGCAAAGTTCTCCAGAGAGCTGTGTATACTCTGAATCACAGTCCAATATATGGTACTGTTTCTCCCATAGCCAGGATTCATGGGTCCAGGAATCAAGGGGTAGAAGTGGAAGTGGCACCACTCACCATCACCCCTAGTGATCCACTAGCAAAATTTTTGCCTCCTGTTCCTGCAACATTCTGTTCTGCTGGCCTAGAGGTCTTAGTTCCAGAGGGAGGAATGCTGCCTCCAGGAGAGATAGAAACAATTCCATTAAAGTGAAAGTTAAGATTGCCACCTGGACACTTGGGCTCCTCCTACCTTTAAGTCAACAGGCTAAGAAGGGAGATACAGTGTTGACTGGGGTGACTGACCTAGACTATGAAGATGAAATCAATCTACTATTCCACAACAGAGGTAAGGAAGAGTATGCATGGAATACAAGAGATCTATTAGAGTGTCTCTTAGTATTACCATGCCCTGTGATTAAGGTCAATGGGAAACTACAACAGTCCAATCCAGGCAGGAGTATAAAAGACCCAGCCCCTTCGGGAATGAAGGTTTGGGTCACTCCACCAGGAAAGAAACCACAACCTGCTGAGGTGCTTGCTGAAGACAAAGGAAATACAGACTGGGTAGTAGAAGAAGGTAGTCATCGATAACAGCTATGACCACGTGACCAGCTGCAGAAACGAGGAATGTAACTACCATGAGTATTTCCTCCTTTTGTTGAAAACATGTTTGTGCATGTATACACTTGTACCAAGAAAATATCTTCATTTTATTTCCTTTCTCTTTTATCATGTGACATGAGATTTATTGACCTCACATCAGCATTTAAGTATTGTTCACTTTATGTAATAGTATTTGGGTTGGGAATTGGTGTGATTCCGATTGTATGAAGCATAGTTATGTTAGGTGTAATTATGACCTTATTGTCTTTATTTGAAGACTATGTATGATCTCAGGAGATGTATATGGGTTCAAGTTGACAAGGGGTCGACTTGTGATGGTTAATACTGAGTGTCAATTTGATTGCATTGAAGGATACAAAGTATTGATCCTGGGTGTCTGTGAGGTTGTTGCCAAAGGAGATTAACATTCGAGTCAGTAGTCTGGGAAAGGCAGACCCACCCTTAATTTGGGTGGGCACCATCTAATCAGCTGCCACCACAGCTAGAATATAAATAGGCAGAAAAATGTGAAAAAAGAGACTGGCCTAGCCTCCCATCCTACATCTTTCTCCTATGCTGGGTGCTTCCTGCCCTTGAACATCAGACTCCAGGTTCTTCAGTTTTGGAGCTCAGACTGGCTCTCCTTGCTCCTCAGCCTGCAGATGGCCTATTGTGGGACCTTGTGGTTGTGTGAGATAATACTTAATAAACTCCCCTGTGTGTGTGTGTGTGTGTATGTATGTCTATATATACACATATACACATTATATATATATATATATATGATTAGTTCTTTCCCTCTAGAGAACCCTGACTAATACAGCATGTATGTGTAAACAAAAAATAAAATTCTAAGACCCCCAACCAACGGCATGGATGCTTCCTCTTGGCCAAGGGCACTTCAAAATAAACCTAAAAATATAGTCCAAGCCGTGATGGGGAGTCAGTATTGGACATGCCCCATTATATACGCCTCCCTTTGGAATTCAGGCACAGCTGACCAGCATTCACATTAAAACAGAACTCTTAAGACTGTTGAAACAGATTTGTTTTTGTAGCAATAAAACACCAAATTCCAGCTTGACTCCAGTGTAGCATCACATGACAGACAGCAAACCCTTAACAAATTTGAATTATTTTACCTAAAAATATACTTACTTGGCATATTTTGAAATGACCCTGCAAAGCTTTCTCTTGTGAGAAAAACCTGGATTATACAGAGAATACCCATTCCTTTCCAGGTCTTTTCTCTCATCCAGGAGAGAATTAACCAAAGTCTGGCATCATGTTAGGCCTGAAAGAGCTCTGAAGCCTGCTACCTGGAGGCTTCAAGTGCGTGATAAAACCTTTAACACAGATATTCTATTCTAATGATTACAGGTCTTAGATAATAACCCTTTTAACCAATTGCCAATCAGAAAACCTATGACTTACGACCTGGAAGGCCCCTCTTCCACTCCCCTCCCCACCTTCGACTTGTCTTGCCTTTCCAGACATAACCAATGTACATTTTATGTGTATGGATTGATGTCTTATGTCTCACTAATATATATATAATATATAAAATATACATAATATATAAAAAATATGTTATATATATGTATGTATGTATATATATACATAAAACCAAGCTGTAGCCTGACCACCGTGGTACATGTTCTCAGGATCTCCTGGGGTTGTATAATGGGCCATTGGTCACTCGTATTTGGCTCAGAATAAATCTCTTCAATAAATAAATAAATACAGAGATTGACTATTTTCATCAACATATGCAACTTATAAATATCTCCATATGTGTTTACATTGTCTATTCTACTTTTTTAAAATAATGGGATACACAGTCAAAATTGTAGAACCTTGTTTTAGAAAATTAAAATTTGTAAAAAAATTAACTGAATAGGTTATAAAAAAACAAGTGGTGGTAATGTGGGGGTCCAATGAAAACAAAGGAGATGCTGGAGGCATGCACTTGCTGCAATATTTCAGGCAAGAAATCAAAAGAACATGCTTTGGGAGATCAATTTAATTGTTGAAATAAATTCAACAATAATTCAACAATAATTTTTGGGTTACAGATTTGGTTTGAAAACTGAATAAGAACGAGATGTTGGGAAGTAATTCCAAAGTTTCCAGGTGAGACATCTCATTGTTCTTTCTGCATTGTATTTTAGATGATTGTTTGCAAGTTTCCCTGATTTCTGTAAAGGGAGAGCTAGAGTTTTAGTTATCTTGGAAGGTGGTGGATGAGGTCAAAATTTAAAAGGACTCCAAGGAGAACTTGCGGATGGTGAAGGTACAATCAGAGATGAAATGTGAGAAGAAATTTAGTAGTATCTTTTATTTGACAGGGTATATATGTTTGTCTTGGTCATTTTGATTTGTAGTCAAAATGTGGTAATTATGTCAAGTAGAGATTTGGAGACTACTTTATCTGCTCATTTGAAACTGGAAGGAAAGGTTTTAGTAAGTGACTAAAAAGACATATAATGTTGGTATTTATTGAGATATTGTGAATTATCTTATACAGATTTCTTTGATCACCACAAAGTAACCAAGGGTGGGGAGAGAAGAAAGCGTTTAGACTGTTGCAGAGCCAGGGATTGAAATATAGGGAAAATAATACAAGACTTAAAAGTTAAAATAAGCTCAGAAAGATTAGTAGGCATGATTTCAGGCTATAGAAGCAACAGGGGAAGAAAACAGAGGCTTTTATTACATTAAGAGAATAGAGGAGATTTTCAGGCAAGTTCTTGGTGAAGAACAGTCCAGTTGGAGTAATGCATAATCATAGATCATGGTCCAAGAGCACAATTCCTGGGTTTACAAATCTAGTTTTAAACGTTATTATTTTCATAAATCTACATAGAAGACTATCAAAAATGTCAACACACACAGGCACACACACTCACACACACAAATCTTATAAAAGAAATTTGGAAAACAAATCATTCATTACAAAGAATGAGGAGAAAAAATAATGGAAAGTAATTTACTATTTGGTCTTAATAAATGCCATCTTCTCCTGAATTTTTCTCTTCCTACATAGTTTCAATAGCAATAAGTGTGTTTCATCTGGCCTTCCAGATTTCTCAGTGAACACCCCCCACAAAAAAAAATTATTTAAGTCCAATCCTGCAACTGTATTTTCTCAAATGGTGATGGAATAAAAGAGAGGGATGGGGAAGAGTAAAATTCATCATAGACACATTTGCTGAAAATGTCTGGCAGATGAACAAAACATGATTTTTTGAGAGGCTCTGTAATGGATAGTTCTTTTTTCTCACTTATGTACTTATGTGAAACTAGGAAAGATAGTAAAGTGCAAAAAAAAAAATCTACCAACTAAAAAAAATTACAAAATCTTAGCAGCTTTGCCTGTAGTGACTTATAGTTAAGTTATCCAAATGCTCTTAAAGCTGCCTTTTTATTTTCTTTCATTTTGACACTATAATATACTGTTTCATTTTCAAAATCAGAATGTGAATCGGATAGATGCAGTAAATTGATAAATTCTACATCTGTGATTTTCTCTTCAGTAGTAGAAATAATGTCATATCTTAAGGTCAAAGATTATTAACCAGAAATCATTAAAACTACTGAGTTTCAAATAGTTTTCTTATCTTCTAGAGGAAGAGGCCAAGAAGCATATTTAAATTTTTAACATTTTTTCCACACATTAGTTGGGCTACATTTTTATTTTTAAAGCAAAATTAAACAAATATGTCCACTTTAGGGAGATTCTATAAACCATTCAGTTCAGTTTAGGTTAACAAGAAACTGAAATCCATAATAAAATATGTTGTTGAATTGTCATTTTACTTACTAATTTCTTCATAGCTTCTTACATATTTTGAATACATTCCTCACATTATTTTGGAAAGGAAAATACAGTTGTTTTCTTTTTTTTTTTTTAAGAGGCTTTTTGATGCTAACAAATAAGCTTATCCTTCTGGTATACATGAGATGGCATATTGAAGACACTTTTTCTTAATAACATCTACTGGTAATCATTTAGAAATTGTGGAATCTCTATTGAGGCGTATAATAAGCTACCACTGAAACGGAAAGATTGCTAGATTATCTCATCGACAGAGTTCACTCTTTTAGTGCTGTTCCCCCAAATAGCTATCCACAATTTACTTTTAGGGCTATATGCCCTAAACTATTTATGTGATTGCCAAGTACAAATTGTTCTGATATTCATACTGTGTTGTAGGGCACATTGCTCTGTTAAAAAGAGGTTTCCTAAGGAATCTATTTGTTTTATTGGAATTCTGGTGTTTGTAATGTTTCTTTTAATGAGATGATGAATTTATGGTTGAGGCTGTGACAAGAGTTCAGTCTTTTCGTTAGAATAAAGATTGCCGGCCAGGCGCGGTGGCTCATGCCTGTAATCCCAGCACGCTGGGAGGCCGATGCGGGTGGATCACGAGATCAGGAGATCGAGACCATCCTGGCCAACAAGGTGAAACCCCGTCTCTACTAAAAAAAAATACAAGAAAATTAGCCGGGCGTGGTGATGGGCGACTGTAGTCCCAGCTGCTCGGGAGGCTGAGGCAGGGGAATGGCGTGAACCCGGGAGGCAGAGCTTGCAGTGAGCCGAGATCACCCCACAGCACTCCAGCCTAGGCAACAGAGTGAGACTGCGTCTCAAAAAACAAACAAAGAAACAAAATTGCTTCTCCAGAGCTGACAAAATCCTTCAGTGTCACTGAAGCTCTTTCTCTGGCTGTAGATACTCAGAATAAAGCTTTGAGACAGTGGAAATGACTTGCTCTTTGGCAAGTCTCTTCACATTTCTGCCTCTACCCTATGGGGCAAGTCTTATACACCAGCTTCAGAACAGGAACCTGACTGTCCAATCTAGATTGTTAATCTTATTTTCCAAACCAAAATAGAAACCAAGAAATGGAGCATATAGCAAGCTAATTATAATCTAATCAGCTTTTGAAATTTCAGTCAAAAAATAACACAAAGATTTCCCCTTAACAGAATGGAAATATTGAGGTGCAGTTTATGTATCAGAAAAATGAAGGCAATTATGAGACAAGAAGGCTCTCAGAATTTTCACAAGAAAAAATGTTGAGAAAATGTTGAAGTGGGAGAAGGTTTGCACTTTTTTTGTATTTTTTTTAACAGAGATGAAATATAATACTGGCTTGTTAGAGATCATCTGAATCTGGGGGCATATGGAAGCAAGTATTGTAAATGCCATTCTGAAACAGGTAGTCTTCAACCATAAGGAGTAGTTTGGTTAATATCTGGGAAATACTACTCATTTAGTCTTTCCCTTATACATAAGTCACAAAGCACGAAAAGAAAGACTTGGAATGATAAAAAGCATGGCATATTTAGCAAAGCAGATATGTAGACTTCAAGAGGTATAGATTTAAAAAGAGTAAAGTTGAATGAACTAGTCATTTTAGCTTGTTATTAAAATAAGAAACTGAACAAATGGCTGGATTTCTGAAAATGCTAAATTTGAATCCTGATTTGATAAAATACTTGAGTTTTTTAACTTAAGGAAATCATTTAAATCTTAATCTGTAAATGAAGAAAAAAAAGAACTGCTCTCACTATATAAGGATTTTGTGGAGAAATATGCAAGAACAACATGCCACACAAATGCTAAATAATAGCAACAAGGGTGGTAATACTGCCAAATGAAACTTCTTTTTTGTCAATTAGTTTAATGTCAAGATTGAATCATTTCAAACGTTCACATAACAGGACTTTACTAATCACTATGAAGCACGGCCCAGGCCAGGGAAATCCATATGTCTTTTCAGTTCCCAGATCGGCAGTGCACAGATTTTTGAAATTGCTTTTTACTAATGTCCGTAAGTAGACGAACAACACTAGACAAATAATGCTCTCAGAGTTTTATGTTTTCACGGTTTTTTTCTTCCTCACTTTTTATTTCTGTGCTCCCTGTCATACCAAGGAGTATAACCTGCTGCTTAAAATGGTGTTTAATAGCATATAGTAACTCTCAACTGAAATTCATGGAAAGTAGTATGCACAGAGGAACATTTCAGAATTTTTAGGTTTTTTTTTCTCTTCTTAAGAATTTGGACACATGAGTCCTTTTACTTTTGAATTTGTCTAAGAGATGCTTCCTGCCTCATGTTTAAACACCTTTTTTTTTCTTTTTAGTCTCACGTGAATGCTGAGAGAAAATCTATTATTGTTTCTAACTTGGTAGAGAAAATGTAACATAATAACTAGTGTCTGACCATGTATGAGAGGCTCATTTTTATCTTCTTAAGAATAAAAACCAGGAGTGTGCTCATAGATAAGGTAAATAGCTCATCATTTTGTTTCTGAGAATTGTTTAGGAAAGGTTTAGATTCTTTGGGAGAAGTCTGCCAGAATAAAAATAAGGGAGGGTGTGCTTTAGATGAAATAGCCTGTAATTTAAACCTGACATCTCTGTGTAAAAATTCTGTGATTTTAACCAAGTTCAGTTTCCTCATCCACAAAGCTAGCGATAATAATATATATTTCGGTTAGTAAACTAGTGTATGTGAATGCACCTAATAGCAGATGGAGCAACAAAATAGCAGGGAAGGCCAAAAATGGTTAAATATCAGCAAATTTAAATGATTTCTAATATATAGGAAAGGCTCAAATTGTATTAGGTAAAATCCAAAATGCTTTCTTCTTTCTTTGTCTTTTGTTTTCTTCTCAAATTTATTTGCACATACAAGCATACTTCAGATATATTGCGAGTCCAGTTCTAGACTACAGCTATAAAGTAAATATCACAATAACGTGTCATGAATATTTTGGTTTCCCAGTGCATTCAAAAGTTATATTTATACTATACTATAGCTCTTTGGGCATGCAATGCCATTATGCCTAAAAAATATGCGCCTTAATTAAAAACATCTTATTGCTAAAAAACTCTAACAATCATGTGAGCCTTCAGCAAGTTGTAATTGCTTTGCTGGTGAAGGGTCTTGCCTCAATGTGGATCCAGCTGCTGACTGATCAGGGTGGTGGTTGCTGAAGGTTGAAATGTCCGTGGCAATTTGTTAAAATAAGACAACAATGAAGTTTGCTGCATTGATTGACCCTTCACTAAAGATTTCTCTGCAGTATGTGATGCTGTTAGATAACATTTCACTCACAGTAGAACTTCTTTATAAACTAGAGTCAATCCTTTCAATCCCTGCTGCTATTTTATCAACTCAGTTTATGTAATATTCTAAATCCTTTGTTGTCATTTCAACAATGTTTGCAGCATATTCACCAGTAGTAGATTCTATCTAAGAAACCACTTTCTCTGCTAATCCATAAGAAGCAACTCTTCATCCTTTGAAGTTTATCATGAGATTGCAGCAATTCAGTCATATCTTTAGGCTCCAGTTCTAATTCTAGTCCTCTTGCCATTTCTATAACATCTGCAATTACTTCCTCCACTTAAGCCTTGAGCCCCTCAAAGTCATCCATGAGGGTTGAAATCAACTTCTTCCAAACTCCTGTTCCTGTTGATATTTTGACCTCTTCCCAATGGCATCTGGAATGGTGAATTCTTTTCTAGAAGATTTCCGATTTACTTTGCCAAACTTCATCAGAGGAATTACTCTCTATGGCAGCCCATGAACCAAGGAGTTGTTTCAACTTTCAAATCTTATTATTTAAGACATGCATATTATAAGACTACAACTGCCATAGAGAGTATGTGAGTAATGTGACTCTCTAAATCAAAAGCTAGAGATGATTACGCTTAGTGAGGAAGACATGTCAAAAATTGCTGTTATGTTAGCAGGCATAAAAATAACATTAATATCCTTGTATATCTTTATCAGAGCTTTTGGAAAACCCAGTCCATTGTTAATAATCAATTATATTTTGGAAAGAATCTTTTTTTTCTGGGGAGTAGAACTTAAACTATTAAGTAAGCCATGCCTCAAACACATATGCTGTCATCCAGACTCATTTTTCCATTTATATAGCACAGGCAGAGTATATTTAGCATAATTCTTAAGGGCCCTAGGATATTTAGAATGGGAAATGAGCTTTGGCTTCAACTTAAAGTGACCAGCTGCATTAGCCCCTAAGAAGAGAGTCAGCCTGTCCTTTGAAGCTTTGAAACCAGGCAACTTTTCCTTTCTAGTTATGAATGTCCTAGATGGCATCTTCTTCCAATAGGAGACTGTTGTGTCTTCATTGAAAATCTGTTGTTTAGTAGAGCCAATTTCATTAGTGATCTTACCTAGATCCTCTGGATAACTTGCTGCAGCTTCTACATCAGCATTTGTTGCTTTACACTATACTTTCATGTTATGGAGATGGCTTCTTTCCCTATACATCATAAACCAACCTTGGCTAGCTTCCAACTTTTCTTCTGCAACTTCCTCACCTCTCTCAGCCTTCACAGAATTGAAGTAAGTTAGAGTCTTTTTCTGGAATAGGCTTTGGCTTAAGGGAATGTTGTAGCCAGTTTGATCGTCAACCTTGATCACTAAAACGTTCTCTATGTCAGCAATAAGGTATTTCCTTTTCTTATCATTGATTTGTTCACCGGAGTAGCACTTTTCATTTCCTTCAAGAGTGTTTCCTTTGCATTCACATCTTGGCTGTTTTATCCAAGAGGCCTAGCTTTTGGCCTTTCTCAGCTTTTGACATGTCTTCCTCACTAAGCTTAATCATCTCTAGGTTTTGATTTAGAGAGTCACATTACTCTTTTTCACTTCCACACTTAGACACTTAGATGCCACACTTCCACACTTAATAATAACCTTACAGTTATTAATAACCTTACTTAATAACTGTAAGGTTATTAATTGACCTAATTTCAATATTATTGTTTCTCAGGAAATAGGAAGGACCATAGAGAGAGAGAACGAGAGAGAGAGAGAAAGAGAAACAGGGAATTGTGGGTCCATGGATCATTCAGAACATGAGCAACATTTATAGAGTACATTGACTGTCTTATGTGGATGTAGTATGTAGTGCCCCCAAACAATTACAATAGTAACATTAAAGATCACTGATCACAGATCACATAAAAGATATATTAATAATAATAAAGTTTAAAATATTGCAAGAATTATTAAAATGTGACACAGAGACATGAAGACAGCACACGCTGTTGGAATCACAGTACTGATGGACTTGCTTGACACAGGGATGCCACAAGCCTTCAATTTGTAAAAATCACAATATCTGCAAAGCACAATAAAGCAAAGCACAATAAAATGAGGTATGTCTGTAAATATATTCTTTCAAAAACTCTTCATCTTTCCATAAATTATAATTATCTGATCAAAGTACATCTCATTGGATATACATATAATCATAAAAAATATGATTAAAGAAGAAAGTAGGCTTAGAGTTTGTCCCTTGTCCAAATTCACTTAAATGTATCCACAGATAATCATGCTTGCTAATATTTTCTAATAATCTGCAGAGTTTTTTCTCCTTTTGTTATGTTTGGAAATATGAGCGTTAGATAGCATGACTGTGTGTTCAGACTGCCAAATGCCAATAGGAGCAGACTGCACAGCAAGAGAATTGCGTTTGTTTGACAATGTGTTATACACTATTGATAATGATTTTGAAATTAAAGTTGATACTCTTGCCTTTTGCTCAGTGATATGAAGTTTTAAAATTGTCTTTAATTTCAATTAAAGAGCAATGGTTAGTGCTGTTGTTTATGTTCATCCCTCCTGTCAGTGTATGTGTGTAATTATAACATGTAAGGTTTTAGTCTCCCAAATGTTTTTGAATTTTATCCAGGACAACATATTTCTTAAGGTATTTGCATTTGTTCAGTGGAGACTGAATGATGCTGCTTGTTTTCTTGATTAAATAGTGTTTACTCACAGTCTCCTATTTCTCTGTTCTTAATTACTAACTCAGGCCCACTCGTCATCATAGCCAGTGATAGAGTTCAGCATGAACCCATAGGTCTTGGGGGTTTTATTTCTAGGATCTCTCAAAGATTGTTAAGTAACTTAAATTCTTAATGCTCATGTTAAGCATTATAGGGAATTTGCGGGAAAAAAGAGCTGGGATTCTTACTTTCTACCAATATGCAAATTGTTTAGCAGTTTGCAAATGTCAGATTCTAGGAGTGAATGATTTTCATTTTCGTCACAAGAGCTTTGCTAGCTAATACATGAAGATAATTGTACTTGTTTCATACTTGAAACCCATACCTCAGATCATGGAAAAGGCTATAGAGAAGCATATGAAGAAAGATTATTAAATCAAATGTGTGTTCATTGTTGCATGCATTTGTCACCTCTCAGGACAAAAGCAGGACAGCTCGTTTTGATTAGCAGAAATTGCCAGATTTCAGTGAGAAACAAAGTGATTCAAAGGGAGAATTTTTACATTAGGTGGTTCTCCATGAATCACCCCAGAGATAGTTGCTGGGACGCTGATAGTAATTCTAGGTTGTCATCTCAGGTTTTTGAGAATTAATCTACACAGTCTACAGTGTTTTTATGAATCATCATAGACATATTCAGGAGTTCTCTAATATCCCCTCATAGGAATCTGATAGGAGAATCCTGGCATTATTAGGTGGCTAATAGTTAAGAATTACTAAGGATCTGGCAAGGAGAATAGGGCTTCACTATTCAAGTTTTGCTTCTGTCCTCTTGAGACGTGAAGGGAGCTGGACTTCCTGGGTTGAGTGGGGACTTGGAGAACTTTTCTGTCTAGCTAAAGGATTGTAAACACACCAATCAGCACTCTGTAAAAACGCACCAATCAGCACTCTGTGTCTAGCTAAAGGATTGCAAATGCACCAATCAGCACTCTGTAAAAATGCACCGATCAGCACTCTGTGTCTAGCTAAAGGATTGTAAACACACCAATCAGCACTCTGAAAAACGCACCAATCAGCACTCTGTAAAAACGCACCAATCAGCACTCTGTGTCTAGATAAAGGATTTTAAACGCACCAATCAGCACTCTGTAAAATGGACCAATCAGCAGGATGTGGGCGGGGCCAAATGAGCTAGCAGCCGCAATCTGCTGTGGAAGCTTTGTTCTTTCGCTCTTCACAATAAATCTTGCTGCTGCTCACTCTTTGGGTCCACACTACCTTTATGAGCTGTAACACTCACCACAAGGGTCTGTAGCTTCATTGCTGAAGTCAGCAAGACCACAAACCCACCAGGAGGAACAAAGAACTCTGGACGTGCCACCTTTAAGAGCTGTAACAGTCACTGCGAAGGTCTGCGGCTTCACTCCTGAAGTCAGCGACACCATGAACCCACCGAAAGGAAGAAACTCTGGACATATCTGAAGGAACAAACTCCAGACACGCCATCTTTAAGAGCAGTAACATTTACCGTGAAGGTCCGCTGCTTCATTCTTGAAGTCAGCAAGACCAACAACCCACCGAAAGGAACCAATTCCGGATGCACTATTAAAAAAGACAATTTAAAATACATATACTTCATAGAGGTATTTAGCTTAGAAAAAAGTGTGTACCCAGTAATTGAGAAAATTGAGAGCTTACTAACTGAATAGCCATTTTCCTTTTACCAAAGTTGCAACTTTGTAACTAGAGAGGCACTAGGTACGGTTTTTACCAATCAGATATGGGCAGAAGTGCATTAAGAAGCTTCCACTTTTGTTTCATTGTCACAAAAGCAAAGCCACGGGAGACAAAACCCTTTCCCATCTTCTTTTTCTGTGAACATGGCAGTCATAGATCCCAGAATTGGAACCCATTGCATAACTCTGAGAACAACCCCTTCTGATAACAATGAAGTAGGAAGGTTTTAGTAGAAGGAGTCTATGTTCTTAGTGGCATTGTCTGGCCACCATGCCGTCCCTGGACTGCCGTTCTTGGGAATGTTGCTTGTTAAATGCAAACAAACCCCTTTCTTGTTTAAGCTATTACTGATCATGTTTTTAATTTCCGGTAGCTGAAAATATTCCTGCTGAAACAGCCTGCACCATTCCATTCTCTACACTAGCGGTTCTCAGATTAGAGAGTGAATGAGATCACATGAAGGACTTCCTAAAACATGGATTGCTGTGTCAAAGGTGAGTGGGATGGTTAATATGAGGTGTCAACTTGATTGAAGGATGCCTAAATGCCTGGTAAAGTATTGTTTCTAGGTGCTTCTATGAGGATGTTGCCAGAGGAGATTGACATTGGAGTCGGTGGACTGAGAGAGGGAGACCCACCCTCAATGTGGGTGGGTACCACGTAATCAACTGCTACTGTGGCTAGAACAAAGCAGGCAGAAGAAGGTGGGATAACTTTGCTTGCTGAGTCTCTTTTTTTTCCCCATGCTGGATGCTTCCTTCCACTTCTTCTGCCCTTGAATATCAATCACACTCCAGGTTCTTTGGTCTTTGGACTCTGGGACTTGCACCAGCAGCCTCCTGGTAGCTCTAGGGACCCTCTGCCACAGACAGAAGGCTGCACTGTCTGCTTCCATGGTTTTGAGGCCTTCGGAGTTGGACTGGGCCACTACCAGCTTCTCTCTTCCCCAGCTTGCAGACAGCCTATCATGGGACTTCACCTTGTAATTGTGTGAGCCATTTCTCCCTAATAAACTCCCTCTCATACGTACATATATCCTATTGGGTCTGTGCCTCTGAACAGCCATGACTAATACAGGAGGTCTGTGGCACCTGAGAATTCTCTCTTCTGACAAGTTTCCAATTGATGCTGATGCTGATGATGCAGGGACCACACTTTGAGAACCACAGCTCTGCAGAATAATTCTCCGAAATATAAATATCAATATAACACTCATCCAATTAAAATACATTAGTACTGTCCCAGACCCTTCAAAACAAACACCAGTCTCCTTAGAATAGTGTCTATATCTGCTTCTCTCATATATATATTTTTTTGTGGTCTCTATTTTCCCAACATCTTCAACTGATATATTTCTCTGATAATATTCTATTCTCTGTGGCAACTTTCTAACACATTTTTCCCTCTGCTTAAAATATACTCCTCTATTATTTTTTAGACGCTTCTCATTAATCCTTCAAGACTCAGTCTTTCTTTGGCAAAGTCACTGGGCACATTACCCTATATTGTGAAACAAATATTTATTTACTTTTTGGTTTTGTCCATGCAATTTACTTGGGATAGGCTCTACAGAATTCAGGCATTCATCTCCATCTCCCCTGTGCCTAGCACAGGTTTTGAAACACAGTAAGAAGGCTTGCTAAATGAACGACTGAGTAGTTGTCGAAGCACCAGTGATGCTATGTATTTCTAATAACAGTTTTTTATACTCCAAGGCTGAAATAGAAACTCCATCTTTCTTTATAGCCCTGTTTATTGTTTATAATATACATGTTAATAATTTATTACAATCATTTTTATTCCAGTTTAAAAAATAATTTTGTGGATGACCTTTTGGACATAATCCTTTGTAAGGGACAAAGTCCTTATTTATCTCATTTTTTTGGATGTAACAGAAATTGAAACCAGAAAATTCTCACAGAACAGATGCCCTTGCAATTGAAAAGCACTCCCTCTAATAATGCTTGGCATAATTTTTGTTAGGTTTGTATCTCTGGTATAATTACATGATGATTTTAATGGAAATTATAAAGAAGTATTTTACAAAGGAACAGAATATTTTATGTGTAGTTATATGTAAATTAACTCTTATAAATATGCAAGCTTGCTTTCTCACATGGGTATTTGCTTAAGGATCACTCTGATAAATGCAAACAAGACTCATATTATTTATTAGAAGATTGCTGAGATATATAACAGTAATTGTCATACCACTCTGTAGAATTCACTTCCAGAATCTGCTGTTGTTCCTATTGACTGATAATGTACAGTAAAAACTGCCGCATTTATAAATTCAGCTAAGATATTAAAATATCTAAGTTTTTATTTTCTTCAGATGCATAAAACATTTATTATGTGCATGTTGTTATTTTACGAAGACAATCTGGCTTTCAAATGAGGCAAAACTCTGGTTTATACAGTATGATTTTTGAGGGTATCATTCATGTCAGTGTCAATCTAATAATATTAATAAATAAATAAGAGAAGAAGCCACTTTTCACCTTTGGAAACTTGTATTATATGATACAATATAGCAGAAGAGGAATAAGGTTCTACAACTGGTTATGCTTTCCCAAGATTAAGTTTGAGGTACAAATAACAATAGTGTCCATTTTATAAGATACACAAGATGATTCTTTCCTCTTATAAGCTAAATAGCTGTACTTTCATAATAAAATGTTTTTAAAAGCTTCAGTTCAGTTTACTTCAATTAATGTAACAGCCACTTGTTGAGAGTCTTCTATGTCATTAACGCTGCTTAGCTATTCTGAGGAACACATGTTTTTAATTCTTCAAGAGATATTCTTGTTTTCTAGGTGAAACTCAGAAAAGGACATTACAGGTCTTCTGAGTGATTCTGAGATATTGTCATGAACGCTTTCTTTAAATGATTTAAATTCTGAGAAAAGGTCAGAAAATTGTAGGAGATTAGGTAGATCTGAAGACATATGAATTATGTATTGTTGAATTATCTAGAATAGGCACACTGGCTCCCTTATTTCTGTTTTATGGCATAATATACTTTTGGAATAATCAGATGACATATTAAACCTTGAAGGAGAGGAAATTTTGAATGTCTTGGTGGAAGAGTTGGCATAATTTTTTTCATGGAAGATACGTTGAAAGATACTTAGAGTCCTCTTCAGAGTAATGCCAATGTAGGCAGTTCTTTCATACCTGCCTTGGGCTAAGTGTTTTCTCGGGCAAGTAGTCACCATGTAGAGTTAGGAAACAATTTAGGGACTTTGTTCTGGGAGGACTCAAGGCTTGGATACATCTACAAATCTTTCTCAATTATCAGGCAAATGAAACTGTTTTACTCACTGATTACTAAACTTGTGAGTTGCTTTTGTATGACTTATTTATTTCACTGCAATTATTTTAAACCTGATTTGTGTATTTATAGTAGCAAAGATGGCACCAACACCTTGTGCTAGGCTAGTGGGTTGTATGGATATCCTCCCTACCCTGATTGGGCTCTGACATGTCACTGTGATTTGCACCCTATAGGGTCGCCACCTTACCCTACTTCATCTAGATGCCCTATACTGATCAGCCCCCAACTCTTCACCCTTCAGCCCTACCTAATGGCTTTTGGACTTCGTTTTTTAGGAAGGGAAAGAAAAGGAATAACAAGAGAGACGAAAGGAAAACAAAGAAAGGGAAACAAGTTATTAATTATTAATTGTTCTACATATTAAAATTATTTATAATAGGTATTCAGAATAATTTTTAAAATTGGTCCTTTGAGGACAAGTCTTCTGCGGAAATGCATGCTTCAACCTGTTCCACTATTACAGTTTTAAAATACAAACAAAACAGTCAGCGGAGTTGGAATACAGTACTAAAACAATATTGCCTTTCAGTTGAAGTTTCAGGTTGCACCAAAGTAAAGCAGATAGAGAAGAGTCTTGTTTCAATTAAATAACCTTTATGGTTAAAGGGCACCCAGAAAAATAAAGACAAGATCTATAGTTGTCAATAGAAGGTGTGAAAGGCTAGATTGTCCAATTCTAGTGGCCTAAATCTTGAGGCCTAGATAGGTTCAAAATAGCTTTAGATTCTTCAGATTTCATATATGGGGATAAAATGCGTATTAACAATAGTTTTAGATTAAAGTAAATAAAACTTATGATACTTGTTAATAGGTAAAAGTACTGAAATGCTCTTTAAAATGCATAGAAATTTTTAAATATTCCATTTATCCTTTAAATGCTCTGCATTTCTGGCAAAAATTCAAGTAGATAGGCTCTTTTTATTAACTCAACAACCATTTATTGAATTTCCACTATGTTCTAATTAAGTAGATAAGTTCAATGTAATGAGTCAAGTGCTATAATTCAGATAAGAACAGAATTCTCCGGATGTGCATAGGATCATCACCTAATGTTATGGTCAGAAGAGGCTCCCTGAAGCCTTTATCTTAGCAGAACATTTAAAGATGAGTCAAGCAAAGATAGGGCCTTGGACCAGAAGGTATGACAACTCAGAAGCTTTGAGAAAACATGTTCGTATCACTGTAGATCATTCAGTTGACTTTTAGTATTTAAGGTGGGGAGTTGGGATAGGCTGTATTCTTAAGATGTCCTCCCAAAATTGTATACCTTGATTATTCAATCAGGCACGCGTTTAGGTGCTACTCAAAGAAACTTTGCAGGGGTAATTACATTTCTGAAAATAAAGAAAGTGTCCTGGGTTATCTGGGTGGGCCAGATCTAATTGTCTGAACCATTAAAAGCAGGGAAATTTCTCCAGCTGGAGTAAGAAAGCTGCAGCCAAGAGAGGAGAATGAAGCAGAAGTTAGAATGATTTGAAGCATGAGAAGGAATTGACCCACTCTAAATAGCTTTGAAAATGAAAGCGGGGCAGGAATAAGCCATGTAGATGCCTTCTAGAAGCTACAACTGACCCCCAGCTGAAGGCCAGCAAGAAAATGAGGACCTCATTTCTGCAGATGTAAGGAACTGGAGTCAGCCAACAATTTCAATGAGCTTGGAAGCTGATTCCTTTCAGACCCTTCTGATAAGAGCCAACTAGCCGAGACCTTGTTTTCATCCTTGTGAAACCAGGAACAGAAAAACTAGCCTTGCCATTTTGAACTCCTGACCTATAGATTCTGAGATTACAATTTAGTGTTGTTTTAAGGTACTAAATTGTGATCATTTTTAAGGCAGCAGTAAAACAAGAGTAATTGTGAAATACGAGTCTAAAAGCAATGATTCTCAATTAGGTGTGATATGGCATCCCAGGAGACATTTGGAAAGGCCTAGAGACTTTTTTGGTCACAACCAGAGGTGGAGGGTTTGCCACTGGCTTCTAGTGGGTAAAGTCCAGGGATGCTACTAAAATCCTATAATGTGTAGAACAGTCCCCTACAACAAAGTATTATGTAGCCCAAAATATCCATTGTGTCAAGGTTGAGAAACCCTAGACTAGAAGTAGGCAAGGACTGGATAGATGATCAAAGGTCTTGTATATCTTGATCCCCCTAGCTGGATAGAGAATAAGTTATATTTATTTTGTTGGGAAAAGGGTAGCTAGCAGGACTGAGGTAATTATTAGAAGTAGTTTTGTTACTTAGCAAACATCTACCGAAAAAGTAGCTAATAAACTAAATTACATCAAACTTCTTGGTTGCTGGTCTAACATAAATAACAATTTGTCTATGCAAGTGGTCATTTACAAAATAACAATAATTACCAAAAAGATGACTTACAATGAGAAATCATTCTTAAAACTGGAAGCTTAATGATATTTTTGAAAAATATTGTTAAGAAAACACCAGAAGAAAGTATTCACCTAATTAACTTGCTGTGTCTTTGTCTTTGTGAGGATGGCTCGTCATATTAGTGTCTTTTATATTCACATCAAATCCTCTGCTTGGTTAGGTCACTGTATAATTAGGCTATTGGACATCTACATCCTTAAAATCCCTTTGTTTTAATCTTTTATTTTTTCATTTATCTGCAACTTGCATTCCCTTCATAAGCCCAAGACTTTTTTTGTTTCTATATATAACTTACAAAGACAGGGATGAAATATAAGCTCTCTTTATCTCCCTAATCAAACTCTTGTAAGCTAATTAGCATATTTCATATTGATAAGGATGATCGATAAGAATATTTCAAAAGTCCAGATAGTATTAAGTTTCAATGACATTCTTAAAATTTCTACTGAAATTTTAAAATAAAACTATATTAACCGTATACTCAGTTTATGCTTTGCTTAACTGAGTGTAGACTAGTTTTTCCGTCTAAAATAATGACTTCTACTCACATGTCCCTGTTGCTCATTAGGTTTCACTATTTTGAGCTATTACCTTTCTTAATTAATGGTTCCGTATCATTACTGATGCATACAGGACACATCTCTTGCTTTTATTGGTGTGTTTAGTTTGTATGTGTTCATGCTAAATGAGTATTGCTTGCTAGGTATTTTTAAATCAAGTAAAGAACACAGAGTTGTGTACCTCATTCTGTTTTTGTTGTTTTTGTTGTTGTTGTTGTTGTTTCTTTGCTTGTTTTTCATCAAGCACTCTGTTTTTAAGCTCTAGCCACATTGTTCTACTTGCACTCTTCCAACACATTTTAATTCTCCCAATGATGTCAGTCTCCTACGATGCAGACCCGAGTTACCTCCAACTTTCCACCATGCAAATGGTGCTACAGGAACATCTTCAAAAAGAAAAACATATAACTATTTGTCTAAGGATGTATGGGCATGTGAGTGATTTCTTTGGGATATACACTATGGAGCAAGAAGTCAGACTTATAGGATATTCATCTTTTATATTTGACTAAAATATATCAGCAATCTCCACTGAATGTACCCTAGTTTCATGAGCACCAATGTTTGTATCATCCAGCTTTCTAGTTTGTTAGTCTTTTCTTTAGGAAATAACACGTTGTAATTTAAATTTGTGTTTATTTGATTATTCATGGTTTTGAACATTTTTTATGTGGGTGTTGGATTTGGGGGTTTTCTTTTTTGCAAATTGCCTGGTCATGGTCTTTACCAGCTCTTCCATTATAGCTGCTATCTCTTTCTGGTTGATTTGTAAGAAATCCTTATCATTATATATCATCCCTTTGTAAATGTTATGCCTTACAAAATACCTTCTCTTATTTTGTCTTCTCTATTTAACTTTGACCAAAATTGCCTTCATTGACAGAAAGCCTAAATATTGGTTTAATAAAATTAATCTCTTTTTTCCCCCTATGGTTGTGCTTTGGAAGTTTTTTTTAAAGTTATTTTCTAATCTTGGGTCTAAAATATAAATATACACACAACACACACATAATTTTTCCTTTCAAATATAGATCTTTAATAAACTTCTAAAATTTTTAGAATTGTTTTAAATTTACAGAAAAAATATGAAAATAATACAAAGAATTCCCATATCAGGGGTCCCCAAACCCCTGGCGGAGAACCTGTACCTGTCCGTGGTCTGTTAGACACCCCTGGAGTGGCGCTACCACCTGATCTCCACCTCCCGTCAGATCAACAGTGGCATTAGATTCTCATAGAAACAGGAAGCCTATTGTGAACTGTGCATGCGGGGGATCTAGGATGTGTGCTCCTTATGAGAATCTAACTAATGCCTGATGATCTGAGGTGGAATAGTTTCATCTCCAAACCGTCCACCACCACTCCCCACCCTATCACCCATTCCCAAACTTTTGACAACAACAGACCAGTTTGTCATCTCTGTATTTTGCTTTTTCAGAAGGCCAACTACATAGAATCATGCAGGAAAGAGCCTTTTCAGACAGGTTTCTTTTACTTTTCAGTAAGCACCTAAGATGTATATGTATGTTTGTATGGTTTGATAGCTCATTCCTTTTATTGCTGAGTAGTTTTCCATTGTGTGAATGTGTCACAGTTATTTTAACCATTTATCTGCTGAAGGAAGTTTGGTTCCAGTTTTCGGTGATTGTTTATAAACTGAATTTTTTTGTGTGTGGACAGCTTTTTCCAAGCAAATTCAGCAATTGCTCAATGATATGGTAAGACAGTGTTTTGCTTTGTAACAAACCACCAGATTGTCTTCTAGGCTACCAGTCTGTACTCCCACCAGCAATGAATGAATTTCCATTACCTAGCATCTTTGCTAGCAATTGCTATTGTCAGTCTTATTTGGATTTTAGCCATTCTAATGCCTGTGTAGTTGTGTCTTGTTTTAATATGCATTTCCCTAAAGACAATTATGTTGAAAATATTTTTACATCCTTATTTTCCATTTGTATATCTTCTTAGTGAAGTGTTTGTTCAAATATTTTACCCCTTTTAAATTGGGCTGTTTTTCTTATTCTTGAGTTTCAAGAAATCTTTGTATATTATGGATACGAATCCTCTATCAGATATGTGTTTGGCAAATATTTTTTCCCAGTTCATGGCTTATCTTTTCATTTTCTTGACAGTATTCTTCAGAAAGCAGGAGTTTTTAATTTATTAAAGTTCAACATATATTTTTTCTTTCATGGATCATGTTTTTGGTGTTTCATCTAAAAGCTCATCACCAACAGAAAGGTTATATATAATATACATATATATTTCATTTTAAAAAGTTTCTTCTGGAAGTTTTATATTGTGTTTTACATATAAGTCTATGTTTATTATAATTTAAATTTTGTAAAAATTGTGTAAGTCCCTTTCTAGGGTCATTTTGTTCAACAAATTATCCAATTTGTTGAAAAGATTATCCTTTAGCCATTGAATGCCTTTGAATCTTTGCTAAATATCAGTTGACTACATTTGTGTGGGTCTATTTATCGGTTCCCTATTCTGTTTCATTGATCTTTGTGCCTATTTGTCCACCAGATGGTAGATTTCTAGATTTCTGTAGCTTTATAGTAAATCTTGAAATTGGGTGATGTGAATCCTCCAACTCTGTTTTTCTTCATTATTGTGTTGGCTATTCTAGGCCTTTTGCTTTCCCATATAAATTTTAGAATCAGCTTGTTGAAATCTACAAACTAGCTTGCTGAGATTTTGATTAAATTGTATTGATTTTGCAGATTGAGTTTGGAAAAACTGGCGTCTTAACAATATTGAATCATCCATCTCTAAACATGGAACATCTATGCATTTATTTAGATGCTTTTTATTTCTCTCTTCAATGTTTTGTAACACATATAGGTTTTTAATGTATCCAAGTTGATCTTTGTATAGGATGTTGATAAGGGATCTGGTTATGCTTTTTTCATGCATTAAATATTATATACTCAATAATCTATGACCTCTGTTGATTTGTGGCTTCACCTGTACTGAATACTTAATTTTTATACATAGACACATTTGCTTATAAGCTTTCTTTCTGGCCTTAGTTTCAGGAGGCCATTCATAATTCTTAGCTCCACTGGATTCCCCAATATGGCTGCCTGACTCTTCAAAAGCAGCAAGGGAGCAAGAGACACCAAGAAATTTAAGAAGCATGTCAAGTGAAGCAAAGAGTTCTGTTCCAATGAAGATTAAAACTGTTCATTTAATTTTGTAAATAGAAGGTCCCTGGGCAACTTGGCAACAAATTCACTGTAGTGGTGAAAACAGGAGCCAAATTTTATTGGATTATAAAGTAATTTGAAATTAATCAAACAAAAACCTATTGTGCACTCTAGTACTTCCAGAATCTAGACTGTACAATAAGGAGAGATTAAAAGGCATTTTAAAAAATATGTAGAAGAAGGGAGGGCTTACTGCTGCCTTTTTGGGTTTTTAGATATGGAAAATGCTGAACAAAATTCACATTTTCTCAATGCTTTAATAAAAAATTGTAACTTGTAGAAATGCCTAACTTCATAATAATCTACCCTGAAGATAGTTGTCCACCCTCTTAAAGAGATCATCTAATTCAAGAGGCAACACCTAATTTACCATTATTACAATGAAAGAAAACCGCTATTTTTAACTTAAATTTGAAAGCAATTATATCCCAGTGCATGGATAATAATAAAATCAGCCTGGAAGATCAAATTATTTTTGATATTAGTTTTTATTTAACTGATGCCTTAAACTTTACTAAACATTAAAGATATATTCATTTATGTCCCTTATACTAAATGCTATGATAACACTACCTTGCTTATTTTTATTTTCTCTTTATTAATTTAATTAATGTTTAAAACTACTTCAAAAATGCTGCACTATTATACACTAGAACGCAGCATTATTCTTATTTAACATTTGAGGAAAGCAAAAGTCTAACTTCAGACATTTGAAATATGTTAAACATAAAATGTATTTTATTGATTTACCTACTGGAAAGTGCAAAGCATGTTTCCCAGTTACAACTGTGCATCAAATGGCAACCTCAGGGCACTGACTCAGCTGACTGATCATGCCTTATCTGTTCTGTTTGCTTTGTTCTAATGTAGGTATACCCACAATGAGCAAACATCATAACTTCTATCAACTCCAAACATATAATATCATTTTTCCAATAATGTCAGCTGTAATTCTGGGCTAAAAAGTCATTGAGATTAGATGACCAGCCTGGGTCCCAAGCCCATCAACTGTGCAAAGGAAGCGTAGTCAACTCCACCTAAACCCATGGACTCAAGGGAGGAGGAATTCCTCAACGAAGGTCAGAATGTTGTACCAAAAGAAGGAGAAAAGGAAGCTAACCAAAAGTTAAAAAGAGATGTTGAGTATAATAATGCTTTGAGATGGTGAGTACATTTCCCAGGGTACATAAGTTGTTACAGGAGATGCCTACAGACCTAGATCTGACAATTGTTAGTCAAGTGCTTGTTCCACTACACCATTGTTTCACTTGATTCAGGAGAAAGTTTATGCTTATTTTGTGGAATATATTGGGATGGTTATTTAAGATTTGTACAGCATTTTCATACATGTTGGGTCACTTGAGAAGGCAGCAGGATATGTATGCTATCTAGGTTTCCCATCTCGATTTCTTTAGCTGTTCTTGGCAGCCTTCACTTTGTTAAACTGACTATATAAAGCCGAGTAGCACTCAAAATCAGAGCTACTTTCTCTCAAGAAAGAACATGTGGTTAAGTCATTATATTATATTCCTAATGTGGTGCAGCCTGAATGTAAAGTAAAATTAGACTGAGAGATTGAATCAACCAAAAAAACAATAAAGAAGAACATGTGCTTTCAGCAGAATATATACTGCAGTTTTGTTGATAAGTGTTAAAGCACAATTTCCTACAGTATGGATAGTCCAGTCTGAGCTAACCAAAGGTTAATCCTATATGCAAGATAAGTTATACCTTCATATTCCCAATCAAGATCCCTGACACTGAATTCCTCCATAGCATAATGAGAGGACTATTTTAACACAGCAAGAACATTCTATTATAAAGCAATTCAAAAATTGAAACCAACTTATTACATTGGGCAAACCCAAATGCAAAAATGGAATGGCAAGAATGCAAAAGGATAAAATTTCATAATTTGTACATAATGATAATCATTATTACATTAGATTGAATTCAGTATTCAGAACTGTTTCATTTTTCTAATTTGAATTTAATTCCTTTAAGGTTCATTCAACAATCATATAATAGTTGATGACCAGTGGAAACCTAAAAAGCTTCTAATGGTTTTATTACTGAAATTTATGATTTCTGTAAAGTTTTCTTCTGTGTAATTTTTACATAATTTTTGTTAATTTCGCTTAAAATATTTTGGAATTTTTGGAAGTATCAGTTCTATCTTAGGACAGACTAATATTTATTATTTTCTTTCCTGCAAGAATAGCTGTCATTCACTCCATTATTCATAATAACTGCATCTTTTAGTTTTTCATTTAAAAAGGTGCTTTGGGGGATGAATAACATGAACCTGACACACACTCTCCATACAGATATATTATTGCACCATAATGAACATAAAACATGTACACAAATACCTTTAATACAATGCAGGATGTGCAGGGATCCAGGCTGTACTTGGAGGAAGGAACAATTTCCACTTGTAGCACCAGAGAAAATGTTTTGGAGATGGTGGTATTTGAGCTAGATTGGACACACGGATATGAAGTATAAAACATCTCTCTCTCTCTCTCTCTCTCTCTCTCTCTCTCGTCTACTCTCTAGGGACATCAGACTATATACTAGTTCTTTTAAAGTTCTACTCATGTTCATACTAGTATGCCCTCACCTTCTCTAAGAGAACATCATCTTCCAAGCACAATCTCAAAAGTTACCTACTCTGGAGAGACGTTGAAGGTCTTTGAACAGTACAGTGAATTGATCAGAGCTGTACTTTAGGGAGCGTAATATCACAGCAAGGTGGAAGATGAGTTGAACCAGGGACATGCTGATAGGAAAACGCAATTGTGTTAATATGAGGAAGTAAGAGCTTAATATAATAGACAATGTTGTCATTGTCTAAGAACAGGTAAAAATAGCCATGGAAGGTATTTCATCACTGATGGATCATACTATATTCTGAGCTTTAATATACTGAGTAAGGTGATTCCATTAAGGTAAATGGAGAACAAAAGAGTAGGGAAAATGTGTGGGATGGAAAATAATAAATTGAATCCTGGCCATATATAATTAGAGGTATTGGGGATATCCAAATGGAGATGTTCCACAGACACTTGGAAATGAACATTTGGAACTTACCAGAACAAGTATATCTACAGTTTGGCCCCATAAAAATGATCACATAAACAAAAATGTACAAATGGGACCTAATTCAACTAAAGTTCTGCACAGTAAAAAAAGAAAAAAACTATCAACATAGTAAACAGACCACCTACAAAATAGGAGAAAACCTTTGCAAACTATGAATTGACAAAGGTCTGATATTCAGAATCTATAAGAAACTTAAATTTACAAGCAAAAGTCAAACAACCCCATTAAAACATGGGGCAAAAGGCACGAACAGACACATTTCAAAAGAAGACATATGCACAGCCAATAAGCATATGGAAAAATGCTCAATTATCACTAATCATTAGAGAAGTGCAAATCAAAACCACAATGAAATGCCTCTCACAGCAGTCAGAATGGCGATTATTAAAAAGTAAAAAAATAATAAATGCTGGGGAAGTTGCAGAGTAAAGGGAACACTTATGCACTGCTGGTGGGAATGTAAATCAGTTCAGCCATTGTGGAAGGCTGTTTAAATTTTTGAGAAATCAAAATTTCTCAAAAAGATTAAAACAGAATTACCATTCAACATAGCAAACACATTATTAGGAATATACCCAAAGGAATATAAATCATTCTGCCATAAAGACACATGCCCATGTGTGTACAAGTAAAATGGTGGAATACCTCACTCCTACTCTCTATGGGCCCATAATATGACTTAATTAAATAACAAACACAAAACTGGTTTTTGGAGGCTAGGATCAATATATCTATTTTGAGTTTGTTTTACACCTAATCAAACTCTTTAATTCTTCAAGATTAGGTGAAATCTTTTTCACTAAATATTTTTGCAAAAGTAATTTATGGTCTGATTTTGCAGAAACCAAATAATATTCCCTAGCAACTTTAAATAATTCACATTATCATTTGAAGAGCCTCAAAAACTGTCTGTATACGGTGCTGAGCTAAATATGCAATGATAAGTAAAATACCTATGGTCCAAGTACATGATGAATTTAAATCAACTTCCCAAGTGTTGGAATGTTTATTTAGCAGGAGTTCCTGATAAGATGGCTAAATACTCCAAACCAAGACAGTTCATTGTTGCTGCTTTTGCCCCCTTCAAATAGGTGATGTGAATGGTAACTATTGTCTTCACAATCCAAAGCAGGATCTCATCTCTCATTTATTTTGCTAGGTTTTCCTACACAGAGTGTCTTTATTCTCCCTACTCCAGCAATTTGACCTCACCACTTATACTGTACTCTTCACTTCTGCATCTTCTTTTTAACCATGTGTATCTTCATTTACTTAATAACTTTCTGGCCATACCTGTTGCAGCTGATCTTCATCCAGGAGTGAATGAAAGATTACCAAGGAAAAAATAATTGTCCATGGTTTCTCGTCTCCTAGTAGAAGAAGTCAAAAGCTCTTTGCATAATCTTTCCAAGAGTTACTAATGAGGAGATCTCAGTCTGGCATCTAGAGATTAGAAGACAGACATATCTCTGTTAAAATGATACAACTATTCATTTTTAGATTCGTCTTGAGGAGTTTGAGATAAACAAGAATGTACTTGGAATTTAGATAAAGTCTTCTAATCTTTAGTAAAAAGTCTTCTAATATTTAATAAAAAGTGGGTTTAATTGAAAACTGTAACTATAAAGATAAACTACCTCTGGAGATTCGAGAAGGGACTTCTTGGCACATCCGCAAGCATTTAAATAGATAGCAAGTGAAAGGATTAATCTGTATGTTTAATTTCACTTTCGATGTTTCAATAGGTATTCAGCAGGCATTTTTACCATCTCTTTTGACTCTGGTATGAAAGGGGAGAAAAAAGAAAAAGAAGTTTTCCTGACCTAAGTGGCCTTAGATTAGAAGAAAAAAGGGAATGAAGAAAGATAGGATGTGTGAACATGCCCAAGAAAGACATTTCAAAAAGCAGAATTGACTGAACTAGGAGAGGTAATAGAAGAAGCAGGGAAACAATCAGTCCAGAAACTCTTGACTGGAAACCAAACATATTTATTGAGATAAAACAGGTGATTGGAAACAAACTGAATTCTAGGAGCTGGTCAGACGTCTGGAGATATATGTGGCAGTACAGTTGAACAGCCACATTTACAGTAAGGTTCTGCCAGACAAAAAGAGTACAGGGCAGAAATTCAGGCATAAGTAATGTACAAAAATATCTATAGGCAGATAGGACCTAGACACTGGGCTGAAATTCTAGAGTTGCTGGGATTCCATTCCAAGTTAGAATAAAGACAATTAAACAGAGCTCTAGAAATAGAAGCAATGCAGTATAATGCAGGTTATCAATACGAGATCTTAGGCTACATCTTAGCTAAAATAGTGCAGGCACTTTACCATTGGACTTGAAGTTTAAGATGAGGACTAGGTCACAGGAATAAGGGAAACTGGAATTGACTAACATTATTAGAGGGAATCAACAGGAAGCTGGACTACTTGAGACAAATTTGCTGAACTAGAATTCCTTTACTTTCCACCGACATAGGAAAAGAAGAATTCCATATTTTAGGGTAGATTTGGGGCTCCCTGTAGAGGGTAATTTGCTCCAGATGGAGGAATGTTAGGAGTACAGTATAAAGAACACATTTCTTACTTTATTCATTAAGAATTTTTTCAATCAAACATTTACACTTAGTGAGGCCCTCCTATATGCAAGGCACTGAACTAAGCAGGGCACAAAAATGTTAAGATACCAATAAAACATCAGAAACTCTAAGGTCTAGTTGTGCGAAAGATAAACAGATAAAATTGAAACTCTAAAAAATACTACACCAGGTAATTTTTTTAAATATGGAAATGTAGAGATTCCACAAACTAAGCTGGGAGAAGTCAAGAAATGTCCTTGAACAGATGACATTTGAAATAAATCTTAAAGAATGAATTTATTTTTTTTCTAGCTGAAGATTTTGGGAGAAAAGGAGAAGAAGTAAAAAAGTATAGAATAGTTAATAATAATAATATCTACCACATATCAAATAACAATAATAGTTATTATTTAGTGTTATATATGTCATATGTATGTTATAAATGTCCTCTGATTTATTAAATCTGCACAACTGCCAATATTTCTATTTTATAGGTGCAGAATTGGAAGCTTAGAGAGGTTAAGTCATTCACTCAAGTTCCCAAAGTTATAAGTAAAAGATGCAGAATTGGAGGCTCAGAGAGGTTAAGACGTTTATTCAAATTCCTGAAGTTGTAAGTAAAAGAGCTAGATTTTTTTTTTTAATGGAATTTTGCTCTTGTCACCCAGGCTGGAGTGCAATGGCACAATCTCGGCTCACTGCAACCTCCGCCTCCCAGGTTCAAGCAATTCTCCTGCCTCAGCCTCCCGAGTAGCTGGGGTTACCGGCGCATGCCACTAGGCCTGGTTAATTTTTGCATTTTTAGTAGAGACGGGGTTTCACCACATTGGCCAGGCTGGTCTCGAACTCCTGACCTCAGGTGATCCACCTACCTCGGCCTCCCAAAGTGCTGGGATTACAGTTGTGAGCCGCCGTGCCTGGCCAAGAGCTAAATTTTTTATTGTTTATTTTTGTTTTATTTTTCTTCAAAGACACCTGCTGTTTCCATATATAATAGCTTCTCTGACATGTTCTAGGAGGAGTGAGAAGTGATGTAGGTCAGAAGCATAGACTTCATGGGTGATATTTTCATGAGAATTGGTTAAACTGGAGAGGCCAGAGCTAGAGTGTGAAGGCCTTTGCATGAGTAGGAAAGAGGAGAAAAGGAATTAAGCTTAAAAAGAAATCTCTTAAAGTTTATTGAGATGGTAAACTGTTCATCATTAAGATAATGAAATTTTATTTTACTCTAAGGGTTGTAATAGTTTTGAACTAGATGGAATTTGGGAAACTATGTTGTTCAACTCTTCAGATTTACAAGTAAAAAGACTGAGATCCAGATCAACAGCATAAATTAGCCCGAAATTAAGGCTTCTTTAGTTCCACATGGGAGCCCTACTGAGCTTGAACTTCCAGCCCTACTGAGCTTCAACTTTCTCCTTTTAGAATAAGTGATAGATGGTCGTGGTTGGAGTGGAGAAGTGAGCTCAGTAAGATGAGGGAAAGGAAAAACACTGTGTAAGGCATCTGAATACGAAAACAGCACTGACAAATCAGGCAGCCAAGTACTCTTTCCTCTTTGGTTTTCTGAATAAAAGTCAATTAACTAACCTTTCCAATTTTGATGGTTGAAATCCCACAGGATGTTTGGGGCCTGAAAAGAATGAAAGAGATTATTCAGATCATTAATAACGACAAACTTCATTATGAAATTAATTTGTAAGTGACCAGTAAAATAACCCAGAAAAGTTCATTACCTAATTATGTTTCTAAAATTATAACCTTTAATTCTAGGATGACTTTGCTAACCGTAACTACTAATAAGCCTAAGAATAATTTATTCACCTATTAACTAAGGACTTTATCATCAAAGAAAAATTGAGCTGACTCTAAGTTGATCATAACAAATTTTTTTAAAAGCAGAAAAAAGAAAACAACCCTCAGCTGTGTCCTACGCATAGACTTTTCATTACTGTTGACAATGAAAATGAGAATCGCAAAGAACACAGCTGGAATCTTAACTCTTACATTGAGATCAAAGATTTGGCAGTTAGAAAAATCATCCTTTTGACTTGTAAACAAAACAAATCTTATATGGATGTCAGAATAAATAAAGTGTTTCTTTTTTAAACAGTTACTGTTTTGGCAAAACTGTACTTATCATACCTATTAAGAGATTTAAGGTACAGTATTTATCACTCTTACTGCCATCTTAACCTCAGACACAATTATTTAAAATGAAATAAATATATACTTAGAAAACAAGGAAGATATATTACTAATTGTCCACTAGGCAGTCAATTGCCAGTTAGAGTAGCCACTTGTGTAAACTCTGTCAAACATGCTGACCCAAACACGTCTCTAGCAATTTTCAACATCTGGCTTAAAAGCTTCCCTGTAATTATTTTCATTTTGCATAAGCAAAACTCACTAAACCCTGCATCTGTGGTGGTGATATACAAAACATATAAATTTGGAGGGATTCATTAGATAATGCCAAAGAAAATGCACCAATGGCTCAATGTCATTTAACTCCTGCTCTCATGGTGAATTAGCCAGCAGTGAAGGCCGTTTTCTCTTCAAAAGACTACACAGTGCTTCTTGACTTGTTTCTGCTGTAGAATGTTTATTTCATAGAAATTGACATATACCAAAGTTACAAAGATGTCTGTACTTTTTCTATATGTTTTTGCTATCCCTGGTTTTCTATAGAAGATATGGGCAATAAGATAATACAGATATCAAATATAAAATGAATAAGAGGCATTACCTAGAATTTTTGCTTCTTTGAAGCTATGGGTCTTATTTTGGTACAATTTTCTTGGAAGGATGCTTAAAACATATTTAATGTATTGTTTTATCAAAAATTTTCCAAAATCTAATGATGCACAAACATATAAATTCTCAAAAGACTACAAATCACTTATAATTCTAAATTATAGTTGCATATATTTGCGAATGGAGTATAGATATAATTGTTTCTAATATCAGGAAAACCTCTCCATTGTATCATAAATTGTTCTAAAAATGTTGCCTTCTAACTCTATGTCCGAGTGCCACAATAAAATAGTATGTGATTATACTTTGATATATTAACCTCAGTTAAATAAACTCATTCATATGAAAATGTTCAGAACTGTTTTGAATATATGTTTATTTTCTTAGCTCTCATCTGTAGTTGGCTATTTCTCTCAACCTGCTCTAGGGAAAGTGGAATAGTCTAGGTTGGATGATGTATATTTATTAGCTTCAGAATCACATCTGTGTGCTCAGATTGGAGGAAAGGTCATAAACACAATGAATGTTGCTAGGAAACCATGCCTTTTAGTCAATTTAGTTGTGAAGATGAAAGGAATTTTTTTTTTTTTTTTGGTACAAAGATGGGCTATTTGTAAAGTACAATGAATAATCATTTTATTTTGATCTTTGAATTTATCATTTAAAAAAATAACACTTTTCATTAGTAGCTTTTCCTATTTATTACGTACTTGGATTTCAAATGTTTGAAATTCAAGACATCAATGTAGCTTTCTATGAAAAGGAAGATTCGTGGCAATTTTCATTTAAAGAAAATAATCTTGTTGGTGAAATTCAGGGATATCTAATCCTTAGGGCAGCCCATATGAATCATAAAAAGATTAATAATCAAATAGTAAAAGTCAAGGAACAAGTAGCTAAATCCCTTGAAATAGCCATTAAAAGGATTTGAAAGCTCAAGTGCTATAAACAACTCTGACACTTCTTTTCGTGTTTCAGAACTACAGGACTGTGATCCTGGCAACTTTTCACAAAGATTAATCCGAAAGGTAACAGACATGTTTTACTGGTCAACAATAACTAGATGGTCCTTTGACATAACTAAGTACTCTAACTCCACAGGACTGTATTAGCCTACTTACATACCTAATTAGAAGCTTATGTTGTCTGTGTCTGTGTTTATTGATTTTGAATCAAAACGTAATTTTAACCAGGTAGGTTTTTATTGGATCAATTTTACTGGAATATTTAAGCAGTATTTGTTGGTACAAGTTATATTAATGACGAAAAATCCAGCAGATTAGCACTGCAATAGACATCTGGTTTTTTAAGTATGGGGCTTATATCCCTTCTTTAATAATTGTTTCTTGTTTCTCCCATTCCATTTGATTTGAGTGGCTCTGTTAATTGTTTGGCTTCATCTTCCCTCCACACAGGTGGATATGTCACTCAGGCTGGCCAATCAGAATAATGCCAGGTCACATTGTGTTTGAAAAAGAGAAGGAAAGCTAGTGTGAATGGCACCTAATTGGAGTGAGGTGATAGGAAATGAAGCTGGGGAAGTAGGCAAAAGCCAGGGTGCATAAGGCCTTCTGAGCCAGAGTCAAAAAAATGGAATTTATCTAAGTGTGTTAGAAAACTTGGAGTTAGGCAGAAGTGTGACATGATCTAATTTATGTTTATAAAAGATCACTCAAGCTGCTAAATCAGAAAGGATTGAGGGACTGAGCAAGCATTTTGGAGGCTATGACAATAGTGTTTGAAAAATGATGCTGACTTGGGCTAGGGTAGTAACAATGGAAATGGACAGAAGCTGATGGACTGAAAAGAACTTTTGCACATGGAGCTAACAAGTGTTGCTGGCAGATTGTATACAGGGTATGTGCCTAAGAGAGAAATCAAGGATGACTCCTGGATTATTAGTTTGAACAACCAAGTGTGGCATTGCTATTATGTCAATTGGAAAGCCAAGAGGAAGAACTGGGTTAAAGGTGCAATTAAGAGTTTTGTTTTAGGCTAATCAAATTTTAGAGTATCTCCAAGTGAAGATGTTAAGTAGGTAGTTGTCCATGATGTTTAGAAAGACAGGATAATAAAGACCAATTTTTGAGTCAATTACAAATAGTTAATATTTAAATCCATGGGACTGATTGAGATGACTGATGGAGAAAATATTGAGAGGAAAAAGAAAAGGACTACAGACTTTAATCAACAATGTAGTTAATTTAAAATGCACTAGAAGATTAAGAGTAATTTTGGTAATGAAATAAAATGCCACATTTTTACACTTATTTACAAAGGTTTTTGGTATTATGTCACATCCATAATACCCAAAATTAAATGTATTAAGCATTCAGACAAGTCATTTTTACCACTGCGTAGATGGAAAAATTGAGGACTGAGAGATTGTGTCCAGACCTCACCACCAGTAAGTGATGGAGTCAGGCCTAGAACAGAGACCTTTCTAACTCTAATCCATTGCTTTTTCTGTTACACATTTTGGAAACTCTACTTGCAAATACAAGATCCTCAGGGCTATTACTGATGCTATTTGCCTCTACACTAACATCCTCAGTTTTTAATGCTTGAGTTCCTATGTCTAATTAGTTTTCTATCCTAGCCTTTGTTCTCTAATGTCACTTCTTGCTGCAACCTGCCTCAGAGTTTTTCCCTCTAGTGATCTACTGTTATTATTCTATGAGCTGTGAAAATAGATGTAGAATTATTATGAATACAATAAGTTAAAATAGTCTTTGAGAGGCTCTGATTAGTTGTATGCCATGACCTTACTGCATTGTCTTGAAACATATATCACAACTATTCATGGCCTTTTACTTATTATCTCATTGTTTCTTTGTATTTCTCTTATGAACTGAATAGGTTGTCAAATAAATGATTTCTGATGGCTAGTGCAACTTTGTTGTTGTTGTTGTTGTTTTATTTGTTTTATTATTATACTTTAAGTTCTGGGGTACCTTGCAGAATGTGCAGTTTTGTTATATAGGTATACATGTGCCATGATGGTTTGCTGCACTCATCAACCTGTCATCATCTACATTGGGTATTTCTCCTAATGTTATCTCTCCCCTAGCCCCCCCTACCCCCCAACAGGCCCCAGTGTGTGATGTTCCCCTCCCTATGTCCATGTGTTCTCATTGTTCAACTCCCACTTATGAGTGAGAACATGCGGTGTTTGGTTTTCTGTTCTTGTGACAGTTTGCTGAGAATGATGGTTTCCAGCTTCATCCATGTGCAATTTTTAACAGTCATGCATCTTTTTCCTGGACCACATGCTGCACTAGTCCACATTGTTAAGTGTCAGTTTCACCCTCAATTTCTGGGATAGCAGTTCTAAAAGGTCACAGTGAAGTTTTGGTTACTCTTTTTATGGAACTTATAAGAAAATAATCCTAAGATGCACTTTAACAAAGGCAGCTGAAATTTTAAAAAATCACTTACTTTGTATGTGACTATGACATTCCAGGGAGCAAGGCTTTCTCTCCGCATTCAGTTTGGGTGTTGGTGGGGACGCTAGTCACTACCCCTTCTTCTTGGTCATTGTTGGGGCTAATCTTCAGATTTCTGCGCTTTTTCCCTTGGCAGAGGCATTCTGTGGTCCCACTATTGCATTCCTCTCATCTCTCAAGCAGTCTAGATCACCACTATGTTTAAAGGCTACCCATATTTTTTTCTTACAAAATAGACTCCAAAGTTCTGCATTTTCCAGCTGTTTCCTCAAGCAATCACAGAAGAATTTTATTTTTATTTTCTTGATAGTAGGGGATTATTGAAAGAATTTTAGCAGAAAAGTGACATATTTTATGACAGATTATGATGGCAGCAACATAAATAATGGCTTTGAAGGGATGACGATGATGATGGTGGGGAGTAGAACAATTACAAAGCAAAGTTTCTAGTGAGAGTCAAAAACTTCTCAATAGTGGCCGACTGCGGTGGCTCACACCTGTAATCGCAGCACTTTGGGAAGCCAAGGCAGGCAGATCACCTGAGGTCAGGAGTTTGAGACTAGCCTGGCCAACATGGCGAAACTCCATCTCTACTAAAAATACAAAAATTAGCCAGGCATGGTGGCGCTCACATGTACTCCCAGCTATTTAGGACGCTGAGGCAGTAGAATTGCTTGAACCCAGGAGGCCGAGGTTGCAGTGAGCCGAGATTGTGCCACTGCACTCCAGCCTGGGTGACAGAGCGAGACTCTGTATCCAAAAAAATACCACTACTCACTAGTGATCAGAATAGCTATAAAATGGCATCGTTTGAAGATATTTATAAGATAAAGTAATGTAGGATGTGGCCATTCACTTGGATGTGGAATGAAGAAAGGGGAATATTAAAATGACTCTTTAATTACTGACTCATGTGGAAGAGATAAGAGGGTAGAGATGGAGAGATAATGGGTGTTATCTGGTACTGGTTTAGTTAGAAGTGGGTTTGAAATATTGAAGTTGTGCAGGCCAAAAAAAGAAATCTGGGAGACTTTAAGATTTAAGTGGTCAATAAAGCCATGTCATACAATGAGATTACCCAGAAAAAGCATTTCAAATAAGAAAGGAAAAGATGAAACACTAAAGACAGCTGGCCTGTAGGAGGTAGCTGCAGAAAAAAATATATATATATTTCTTAAGTGACAGATAATAAGAACCGGGAAAACCTAGATCATTACATGCTGAAGGGAGAGAGAATAAGAAGACAGTGATCGCCAGTGCTGAAAGCCTTAGAGGAGTAAGACAGATGAGGATTAAAAATTATCCATTGAATTTAGCAATCTCAATCTGATGAATCTGCTTACAAAGATTACAAACTGTTGGGTAGTGAAGAAAGAAAATCAGTTGAAAGAGTTGTGGAGCAAATCTAATTTAGATGTTAAAGAAAGAAAGAGTAAATGGTTTGAACACCTAGATAGTAAAGGAAAGGAGAGAACAAGATGTTTACCCTTGCTTGTGTGTTACAAGATAGAAGGCAGTGGTGAGGAGAAATTTATGATACAGAAGTGTCATTGAGGGGAGTTTCAGAGGGGATAGGAGGGACAGGATCAAATATGGAGACAGAAAAATCTCCTTGTGCAGAGCAAAGGATATTTTATCCACGGAGACTGGAGGGAAGTAAGTTAGGATGAGTACAACATAGTTTTAGGGTGAGAAATGAGAGATTTCACCCCTGATGGCATAGACCTTGTCACAGAAGAGGTAGGATAGGAGGTCAAAACTAAGCAACAGCTTTGGGTACACCACTGTTCCCTAAGGTACCTATGAATAGTAACTCTTAGATTATAAATACACATAATTGTTTTTAAGTTTATGAAAGCTAAAATATTCAGCTTTTGCCTTTATTTAATATGTTAGACTAGAGCAAGTATAGAATATCATGTATCAGGTCTTTTCTGCCACTTCTGCAGAGCATTGCCAGTATTAATTATATCCACAGTTAAGTTCTAACCTGGTGATGGTGAAGATAACTTATTGCAAGATCTTTAAATTAGTAACCAACTGGTAGAAGTGATATCTTTTATTGTATCTCCATTTAACTAAAGATTAGCCAAAAGCCATACAATTCAATAAATAAGTTTATTTTTATTTTAACCATTATTCAAATCAAATAACTAAAGGAAGTAGCCACAAAAGTAATATTTTCATGTAAGTTTTAATCATGTTCGTTTTTACTGAACATATATTTCAATCAGAGTATGTCAGTTATGAGTTGCAATTCAATTTATTTAGGTGTTGTCCACCTAATACCTGTAGAGCTGTTCACAAATTAGAAAACCAAAAATGATAAACTCTAATCTCATCTCTGATATAAACAGAATGAAAAATCTTTCTGAATAACTCAGAAATCTTGCAGCTATTGTTGTTATGTATTGCTACAGGCAATAACTCAGATTTTTAAAAAATGGGTATCAATTGAGAGGCCATCTGGTATTGTAGTTAAAAGTAGAGACTGTAATGTCAAACAGATCCAGACTCAAGTAATCATCCCACCACTTCCAAGTGCATGGCTTCAGCTTCCTTCTTCCTGAAACAGGGTTGAAAAGAGTGCTTACCTCAGTGTTACTGTGAAAAGAAAAGGAGATCATTCATTTAAAATGCTGATAATAGCTGACACATAAGAGGAACTCAAATAAATAATAGTATAATTTACTAACTACAATAATAAAGTACTATAGACATTCTAGCATAGAATGAATCATCTAAAATACTCACTGTCTCAATGAAAATATATGGCTTATTATTCATACTTTTAGTCACTCATTTTCAAACCAAAAAGAGAAAGAAGATACAATTCTCTAAGAATTTAAGATGAACTTTATAAAAAATCTTTTGATCTTGAACTAAAGAAATGCATTTTTTTTTTTTTTTTTTTGAGACGGAGTCTTGCTCTGTCGCCCAGGCTGGAGTGCAGTGGCGTGATCTTGGCGCACTGCAAGCTTCGCCTCCTGGGTTCACACCATTCTCCTGCCTCAGCCTCCTGAGGAGCTGGGACTACAGGTGCCCGCCACCATGCCTGGCTAATTTTTTGTATTTTTAGTAGAGACGGGGTTTCAGCATGTTAGCCAGGATGGTCTGGATCCCCTGACCTCGTGATCCGCCCCCCTCGGCCTCCCAAAGTCCTGGGATTATAGGCGTGAGCCACCGCGCCCAGCCGAAATGCATATTTTTTTAATGGTAAGGATTGAGGAGTAGTAGAAAAATTAGCATATTTTGTAGAAACTGCTGAAAAAATGGTATATATGTGAGACAGAGAGAGAACTTATGTCAAGGTAGAATTTATGCCAAAATATTTCAAGAGATATATGTTGAGGAAAAATGTACAATTGTGTTTATGAGAGATCAGTATTGATAATAGTCTTTAAAAATCTTAGGAATTATCTATAATCAGATCTGTATCTGTTATCTAATTCTTTTTGTGACACCCATATCACTTTTATGATACAATAAAAACTCTTATTGATTAATCTTAACCAATCTGTAAAATATGACTGTGAAAAAAATGTGTTTTTTTTCCTACTACCTAGATCTATCATGTCCTAGGGCTAAAACACTCCCTAGCATTTCCAGGCAGAACTTGAACACAAAGCATTTATTTTCATCCAGGTGTTTAAAGTACCCAAAAGAAGAAATTTTGGAGGTAGCTACAGTTCCATCATGTGCTCTTTGGCATTATAAACAAACGACATAATCCTGGTGGATAATGACCTCCAGGAAATAGGCATTTTTGTCTGTCCTGTAGAATACACTATCCCTTGTACTTCGAACAATTCCTAGCACATATGAGGATCTCATTACATAAGTTTTTAATGGATGAATGAGTCTGTACCCTCACTGCAGCCTGTGAAGAGGGAGCGGCTGTTGAGAAGTGGGCAGTATGAGGGCAGAACCCCCAGCCATACACACACAATCACAAGACTGCAGAAGCTGGCTGTAAGTGCTTGCAAAACCAGAGATGTATTGGCTAAATTCTTTTAAAAGGGTGGGGAGCAGTTAGGAAAAAACATAGTATTGAGTTTTAGTTTTAGAAAATGCACATGAACATAGCTCCAAAAAGACATCAAACATTATTATCAGCCCATAGAGGAAACTATAAGGAAAAATGTAACTTACATAAAGACAACATAGAAAAACAACCAACACTTTTCATGTTCTTCTTTGCCAGGTGTTAACTTGAGGACATCACCAGTTCTCACAACCACGTATGAGGAGGCTACCTTCGTATTACTTACTGATGGCAAAGTGACACACACTTAGGAAACTGTCCAAGATGACTCAGTTATGAAGCAGTGAAGCCAGGGTTTGAATTTAGGTTATCTGGCTCCATGATACACTCTTTATCTGGTCTGCCTTTCTCAAATGCAAAAGGTCTGCATGGTCATTGACAGTTTCCTTGTAAACAACTCAGTCAGTGAAATGCAGCACCACTTGCCTCTCACCGTACTGTCTGCCACTAAGTTGCTGATGGCTGGACTAAGTGGTAGTGCCTCTGTCAGTTTCCTCATTGATAAAATTAGTATTTTCCAGACCTATCCAGACTGCTTTGCTTGGAGATTGTGTGAAATAACTAATCAATAATCGTAAAATGCTTTGAAAACATGGAGGACTACATACAAGTTCAATATTATTACATGAGTTTACAGTGTGATAGCACAGCCGTAAAGGTCAAAGCTATTTTGAACTGCATACAGAGAGGCACGCTGATGTAGAACTGAGAAGAAGTTGTTGTCTTTCCAACAAGGGGGCTGGGAATTGGGAATATTTTAATAAAAATATTTTTCTTATTTGTGGACGGTTAAGTTCTCAAAACAAGAAATTAATTAGAAGACAAATATGTAGAGAGAATTACCATCATTGCACCAAGTATTAAGGGACAAGAGTGGTTGGATCAAGACAAGGAAGTAAAGATGCTGATCTGGTTAAGTGAAAACACAGACTAAATAAACCAACAAACTTCAACACTTGATTGTGTAAATACAAGAGTGAAAGGAAGTTAGTTTGAGAGTTAAAGGAATGCCCAGAAATACAAAGAAAGGAAGGAGGAAAAAGAAAGAAGAAAGGAGAGAGAGACAGAGCGAGAACACGAGCAAGAGAGAAAGAGAGAGAGAGAGAAAGGAAGGAAGGAAGGAAGGAGGCTGGCTCATTTGGGTTATAACAA